>NC_060144.1:528067896-529522271 GCF_021461385.2 Schistocerca piceifrons | reverse complement strand
ATTCTTCTTGAAGTCTGACAGTATTTCGCCTGTCTCATACATTTTGCTCTGAGTAGTGTTGTCTTGGCTGGCCCTCTCAAGGTTATCTGTAGTTCTAATGGAATCTCGTTTACTCCCAGGGCATTGTTTCGATTTAGGTCTTTCTGTGTTCTGTCAAATTCTTCTCGCAGTCTCATATCTCCCTTCCCATCTTCCGTCCTCTTCCATTTCTGTAATAGTGCTGTCAAGTATATCTCTCTTGTATAGACTCTTTATGTATTCCTTTCAGCTTTTCCTTCTCTATTTAGGACTGGTTTTCCATCTGAGCCCTTGAGATACGTACTGCTGCTTTTCTTTTCTCCAAACGCCTCTTTAATTTTCCTGCAGGCAGTATCTATCTTTCTTCTTGAGATATATGCTTCTGAATCCTTACTCTTGTCCTCCAGCCATTCGTGCTTAGCTATTTTGCATTTACGGTCAATCTCATTGTTTTAACGTTTGTGTTCCCTTTCGCCTGCTTCATGTACTGCTATTTTCTCCGTTCGACAGATTCAGTATGTATTGTGTTATGCAGAATTTTCTATTAGGCCTCGTCTTTTTGCTTGTTTGATCCTCTGCTGCCTTGATTATTTCGTCTCTCAAAGCTACCCATTCTTCTTCTACTGTGTTCGTTTCCACTATTATTGTGAATCGTTCCCTAATGCTACCTCTGAAACTCTCAACAACTTCTAATTTTTTTGTTTGTTTTATCCAGGCCCCATCTCTTTAATTTAACACCTTTCTGCAATTTGTCCAGTTTTAATCTACAGTTCGCCGGCCAGTGTGGCCGAGCGTTTCTAGGCGCTACAGTCTGGAACCGCTCGACCGCTACGGTCGCAGGTTCGAATCCTGTCTCGGGTATGGATGTGTGTGATGTCCTTAGGTGAGTTAGGTTTAAGTAGTTCCAAGTTCTAGGGGACTGATGACCTCAGATGTTAAGTCCCATAGTGCTCAGAGCCATTTTTTTAATCTACAGTTCAAAATCAAATATTATGATCAGGGTCTACATCTGCCCCTGGAAACGTCTTACAATTTAAAATGTTGCTCCAAAGTCTCTGACCCAGCATGACATAATCAATCTGAAATCTTCCAGTGTTTCTAGGTCTCTTCTATATACACAATCTGCTTTCATGATTCTTAAACCAAGCGTTCGCGACTATTAAATTATCTTCTCTGCTAAATTCTACCAGGTGACTTCTCCTTTCATTCCCTTCCCCCGGTCGATATTCACCTTCTAATCTCCTTCTTTTCCTTTTCCTGCTATTGAATTCCAATCACCCATGAGTATTAACTTTTCGTCTCCCTTAACTATCTGAACAATTTCTATCATCTCATCATACATTTGTTCAATTTCATCAGCGACTTGTAACGTGCGCGTGGGGAGCACAATACTCGTTAAAGCCTGTGCTATGGTAAGTGAGCGGTGTTCACCTTATGAGAAAGGATTTTCGTATAGATATCGACCGCGTGTGCCTGAATGGTGGCAAGTCTGACTTATACCGATTCTGTAATAACAATGATCCGTCAGCAAGTTCGAAATGCAATTACGCGTAAGTATGGACCAAAAGCAACACTGAAGATGCTACCAATTTAATAATAATACGGTCGCCAGCCTAATTAGGCATTAACTGAGTTTCTTCCCTCTACAAGTTGGTGTATATATATATGCAAAACAACACGTAGTAACACTGTATGACATAGTAGAATTTTAGAACCAGATAATCTATTGAACTGATAGTTTCACGTTCTGTACAGATATGGAAAACCCATGAATACATAACACCACACTACAATGTATACTACAAAACTTTATACTGTCTATTAATCTGATTAAAATCGGGCATAGGTTACCCTAGAAATAGCACTTTCGAGCCACACACAAAATGTCAATTTTGATAAAGATAAAACACTGGTAAATTTTGGCTTTTATATCGACTCTAACTTTTGTTGGTCAAACCAATTTATAACACTTCAGAATTCAATTGAATAAAAGGCGGGGGGGGGGGGGGGGGGGGGACTCTGAAACTGTATAAAAAAATTGATTACTGAAATTATTATGCGTTCAAGATTTCCAGTATTTGAGTTACTACTCTTTTTTTTCTTATTTACTGTTCATTTAAATACCTTTATATCTGTCTCGAAATATTTAAACTTCATTACTATATCAATTTTAAAGTTATCTTTCTACTTCGTTAGACATTCGTTATTCATTTACTGGTTCATTAACAAAACAGTTCTTTAAACACCATTCTAATATAGCTAGGTCTGCAAGTAATTATTATTAACACAAAATATAATTTTTCATTTCGGGACACTCGGATTGCAGACTATTTGGAAAGGACCCTGTCTAGGCTAGTTGTGAGGATAATTAAATGATGGAAAAGTTTTGGTAAAATTTTGGTTATTATTGCACCAAACAAACACAGTTCACTCTCTGATCCATACGAATACAGTACTAAAAGTTTCAACCTGCTAGTATCGATGCGGCGGTTGGCGGGCGGCGAGAAAGCGAGGCACAGAGCCCACATACAACCACAACTATGACTCTTGATGTATCGCCACTTTAATTCTTCTTTGCGTCGCAATACTTTTCCATTTAGTGCCTATGGAATTTTTCCATGCTGTGTGGGATTTGGAACGGCATACCCGAGACTCAGTGAAGCTACGTCTTCCAGGAGAGCCTCCTCGCTCCAGCAGGTGTTGCTCAAACCAGTGCCAGACTCCAACAACTACCCGTTGCGCCGTGCAGTGCCCGTGCGCGTTTTCCCGCACTCGCCTGCCATCCACCTTTTACCGCTCCCTTACAGGCAGGGCATTCACCCCAGGTTTTGCATTCTACATATCCTAACACAATGCCTACGTATGGACCAGACGTACAGTTACAATTTTAAACATCTTACAACAGTCTCAACATTTGTTACATTTCAATTCTATTACAATATTACTTGACATTTTACATAAATATTAATATCCACATTGAAACTTGTTTACAGTTTTCTTAACACAATGACATGAAACAAAAAAGAAATGAAATCAGAACATCAATTATACTACGTTATCGAAAAATCAGAAGAAAAAAATATTATTTATATGTACAATAGTACAGCGTCGTTGTTGTTACAGTCTGTGGAGCTAGCTGGCGTATAAGCTTGTACCAATGAGATGGGTGTGAGTTTTCTTGTCTATTTCAGCCTAAATAATGCGTTTATTATGTTGTTCATAGTAACTTTTTGTTCCTATTATTCATTATTAATCCTACTCCTACAGTGCATCTATTTGATTTTGTATTTATAATCCTGTATTCACCTGACCAGAAGTCGTTTTCCTACTGCCACCGAACTGCACTAATTCCCACTACATCTAACTTTAATTTACCTATTTCCCTTTTTAAATTTTCTAACTTATCTGCCCGATTAAGGGATCTGACATTCGACAGCCCAATCTGTAGAACGCCAGTTTTGTTTCTCCTGATAACGACATCCTCCTGAGTAGACCCCGCCTGGAGATCCGAATGGGGGACTAATTTACCTCCGAAATATTTCACCCAAGAGGGTGCCGCCAGCATGAAACGTGCCAATGTGCTGTGCACGAGTGACAACTCTTCAGATAAGAAATAGTTTAACGAACTTCATTTGACAGCTAAGAATATGAGGTGGCTACGGAAAGAAACGCTTTTGCTGTACTGGCAATGAAACTAAAATTGTAGCCTTTTCAATTATCGAGCTCCGATTAGAATGCAGCGGGATGGCAGTCAGACGGACGGCCAGAGCGGAGGCAGCTTGCCGAAGAGCTACGGTAAGAACAGAGTCGGGCGCGGTAGGCCAGTTCGGTGATGTGCAAAAACGTGAAGGCGGAAGGACACAGAAAAGCCAGTGGTAGCTTAGAAATACTTCGCAGCACCCACAGGCGGACACCCCTTGCGGATGGAGAAGGGGTGCTGGACCGACCAGAGGCTGCCGAAGGGTAAAAAATTAGTTCGTTTGAAAAAACTTTAAATTAGAGCAGAAGGCCAGAGTAAAATTCGCAGAAGAGTGTAAATCAAAAGTGTATATGTGCTGAAAGCAACAGGTAAAGTATAAGGTAAAATGTGTCTGTTTTAAGGGAAGAGATGGTAGCTGATGTAACATGCGGTGTAGTGGGGGAGAAGGAGCGCACAGCTCGCCGTTGTTAAGGACTAGCGGCTAGACCGGGGAGCTGTAGGGATGGCCGGCAGTTGCGTTCCCGCAAGATTACCAACTAAGCATTGCTGTTTGACTAAATCTGAGTAAGACCGTGACACAGTAATGTTCGCGTAGGTGGTGAAGTTATTTTTGGCTGTGGATGAATGTTTATCTTAATATGTGACGATTACTGAGGTATAGTCGCAATTACTTAATTGAGCGAAGCTTAGTGCTGGCAACAACACGACAGTCATTGAACACGGTAAGTTAGCTGCTATGCTCACTCCTGTTGCTGCAATCCTGTTTTTGTTTTCTGCCAATGATCATTATGAGCAATTGGTTATGGTCATGCTTATTTTTATATGGGGTATCAAGCGTAAGTAAAGACTGAGTTCCGTGGCATAAAGTAATACATGATCCTGGCCTTGTGCACTAAAAGACCCACGTGGCAGGTGAGTGAATTGTATTAATACTATCACAATTGCAATTGGTCTGACTGAGACAACAACCACATGTAATCGGTATCCGACAGTGGTCCTAATCCACTTAGAGGTGTTTCTTTTATCAGAGCTGGGTTGCATTATTTAGTAGCACCGGAATTCATCTACTGAACCTTAGTTCTACGTACAGGGTTATTACAAATGATTGAAGCGATTTCACAGCTCTACAATAACTTTATTATTTGAGATATTTTCACAATGCTTTGCGCACACATACAAAAACTCAAAAAGTTTTTTTAGGCATTCACAAATGTTCGATATGTGCCCCTTTAGTGAATCGGCAGACATCAAGCCGATAATCAAGTTCCTCCCACACTTGGCGCAGCATGTCCCCATCAATGAGTTCGAAAGCATCATTGATGCGAGCTCGCAGTTCTAGCACGTTTCTTGGTAGAGGAGGTTTAAACACTGAATTTTTCACATAACCCCACAGAAATAAATCGCATGGGGTTAAGTCGGGAGAGCGTGGAGGCCATGACATGAATTGGTGATCATGATCTCCACCACGACCGATCCATCGGTTTTCCAATCTCCTGTTTAAGAAATGCCGAACATCATGATGGTAGTGCGGTGGAACACCATCCTGTTGAAAGATGAAGTCGGCGCTGTCGGTCTCCAGTT
This sequence comes from Schistocerca piceifrons, assembly GCF_021461385.2. NCBI lineage: Eukaryota > Metazoa > Arthropoda > Insecta > Orthoptera > Acrididae > Schistocerca > Schistocerca piceifrons. Next base: position 529,516,972 of record NC_060144.1, on the reverse strand, counting down.
GTGGCATGAGCCAATTTTCCAGCATGTCCAGATACACGTGTCCTGTAACGTTTTTTTCGCAGAAGAAAAAGGGGCCGTTAACTTTAAACCGTGAGATTGCACAAAACACGTTAACTTTTGGTGAATTGCGAATTTGCTGCACGAATGCGTGAGGATTCTCTACCGCCCAGATTCGCACATTGTGTCTTTTCACTTCACCATTAAGAAAAAATGTTGCTTCATCACTGAAAACAAGTTTCGCACTGAACGCATCCTCTTCCACGAGCTGTTGCAACCGCGCCGGAAATTCAAAGCGTTTGACTTTGTCATCGGGTGTCAGGGCTTGTAGCAATTGTAAACAGTAAGGCTTCTGCTTTAGCCTTTTCCGTAAGATTTTCCAAACCGTCGGCTGTGGTACGTTTAGCTCCCTGCTGCCTTTATTCGTCGACTTCCGTGGGCTACGCGTGAAACTTGCCCACACGCGTTCAACCGTTTCTCCTCTCACTGCAGGCCGACCCGTTGATTTCCCCTTACAGAGGCATCCAGAAGCTTTAAACTGCGCATACCATCGCCGAATGGAGTTAGCAGTTGGTGGATCTTTGTTGAACTTCGTTCTGAAGTGTCGTTGCACTGTTATGACTGACTGATGTGAGTGCATTTCAAGCACGACATACGCTTTCTCGGCTCCTGTCGCCATTTTGTCTCACTGCGCTCTCGAGCGCTCTGGCGGCAGAAACCTGAAGTGCGGCTTCAGCCGAACAAAACTTTATGAGTTTTTCTACATATCTGTAGTGTGTCGTAACCATATGTCAATGAATGGAGGTACAGTGAATTTATGAAATCGCTTCTATCATTTGTAATACCGCTGTATTTGCCAAGTCCAGAATCCACAGTGTGTCGAATAACGTACAAGCGGCTGAACTGCCGGTAAGAGCAGGTAATATTACAGGTTGAGAAAGTGCGGGGGATGACTACGCTGGCCCCACACTGGTAAGTCGCAAAGAGGACCTGCCACGCACCCCTTTAAATCTACCACTTACCGTACCAAACAGTCCAAGAGGTCCAGTATGTCATAAGTTAGGGTTTGTCATTCCGCAGAGGGTATATTACAAATTGGTACATCAGCCTGCGGAACGTTACAAGCATTTCACGATGCAGTAGAGCTTCAGGCCCTAGAGAAAAATTACTGCTGTATTTCCCCATTGATTTCAGCTGTTCTCAATACCAGCTCAGCAAGGCAGTTTTAGTTGATGTTGTAAAGTCAGATCAGTCAGTCATCGCAACTGATGCCCTACAACTACCGAAAAGGCAGCAGCCCCTCTTCAGAAACAGCACGTTACGTGCTGTCTCTCAACAGATACCCCATCGTTGTGGTTGCACCTACAGTATGGCCGTCTGTATCGCTCAGGCATGCAAGTCTCCCCACTAACTGCTAGGTCCATGGGTCATCTCTGCCTTTACCCTGACAGAAAATACTATACCATGAATACCTTGACGAAAGGCTGCCTTTACTGACACTTCAGTGGATCGGTAACAGTGGGATACCTTATTTAAAATTTCAGCCTCACACAAGCTTATTTACAGTACAGTACAAGCCATGCCTAAATATGAAGAAATGTATGAATACACTGTAAATACATCATTTCGTGTATGATGATCGTTGTTACAAAATGATCTAAATACTGAGTGTAACGGCATAACACCTTTGTTTTGTGACCGTCGTACAATTGCAAGGGCCACGAACGATAAAAAACTGTTTTTAATTGTATCATGTACGGATGTTGATATTTTAAGAAAGATTTTAACGATGTACGAAGCTGTAATCGCACCAACACTAATCAAGGATGTTTCATGGTCTGATGGCTAGATTGTTAGCGAAAACTAGCAATTCATCCAAATAAAGAAGTTTTCATGTGCGATGTTGACATCATGGGTTTTCCATCCCTAACACAAATTTAAAAATCCACCTATTTTGATAAATTTTGGTTCATGCTTCATGGTTTCCGCAAGTGCATTCCCAATCTCCCGTCCGACCAAAGTTTTCGGAACTCTTTCTCTGGTTAGTAGGCAAATGCTTGAGCTGGACGTCCCCTCCCTAACGAATCCTGACTGGAAATCCGTCTATCCCAATTTAGACTATTGACATATTTATCTGTAAAGAACAAAGATCTGATCAATAGCAAGTTAAAGATTTAAAACTAATGTAAATCGATGGAAACTCTTAAATATATTGTGCAAGTTAATGACACACGTACACGCCAGGCCCTAATAATTTAATATCCCACATACAATTTTAGGAGAGAGTTTCTTGATTCCAACTCAAGGTTTCAGGAAGCCTTCTCCCGCTTGTAAGACACAGGCCGTAACCGAAAGTCTCCTCCTAGATATTCTCAAATTTTATCCATACAGCCCACTTGCCCTTCGCTGGTGTTTGCCTCACCAGAACGGGATGTGTACGATGTCAAACAGCGCACCCCCAACTGCTCGGTGAATGACGACCTAATTGCGTGAGATGTTTGATCGATTGTACACACGTACGACCTTGATAATATTTGCCTCGCACAAGGAAAAATAGCTAAAATCTAACAGTTCAGACGAAAGATTTCGAGAGAATCCCTTGATTGTTAGCAAATGTTGAAATAGACAGTTGTGTTTCAACTATTGTCCAACTGTCCCATTCATGTCTTCTACGATTAATCTGGAAAAAGTGCTCCACTAGAATGTAAAAGCAATTACAATCAGTGGCGAAAGGCGTTCGAACGACGTTTGTAACAAGTTGCTGCACGACGATCGATGCTGTTTTGTTACTGGTCATTCGCCGTACGTTTCTGTCATGCATTTTATGACCTACAATATTTCCTTTTAACGCACTGATATTACACCGATATTGTATGGAGATATTTCTCAGCTGTAAGAAGGAAGTAGGTATTTACATGATGTTATTAGGTCAGGAGAAGCGCTTTTGTCACCAAGATATTTTTTATAATTAATTTTGCATTCCCTCCCCTGCCCCCCTCCGTTGTGAACCATGGACCCTGCCGCGACAGGGTGGCTTGGATGCCTCTACGATACAGACAACCATACCGTAGGTTCAAACACATGCGGGGAGGGGGGTGGTGGGTAATCTATGGAGATCACAGACTGACGTGTCGTTCTTGATGAGGGACGTACCTTTTTCTGTAGCTGCAGGGACGGCAGTAAGGATGGTTAACAGATCTGCCATTGTAATATCAGACCAGATGTTCATGATATATTAGTACTGACAAGGACTGAAAACAAGGGGAAACTACAGCCGTTAGTCTCCGCGAGAGCATGCAGCTCTACTGCATGGTTAGATGATGATGCCATCCTCTTGGGTAAAATGTTCCAGAGCTTAAATAGTCCTTCATTCCAATTTCTAGGAGGGTAATACTCAGGAGGATGCTGGCATCAGGAGAAACAAAACTGGCAATTTACGGGTCGCAGTGTGGACAGTTAGATCCCTTAATCAGATAGGCAGGCTAGAGAACTGAAAAAGGGAGATGGATAAGTTGAAGTTAGAATAATGGGAATTAGTGAACTACAGTGGAAGGAAGTTCAGGTCAAGTTAGTATAGAGCTATAAACACAAAATTAAGTAGAGGTAATGCAGCAGTAGTTCTAATAATGAATGAGAAAACGGGACTATTGGTAAGCTACTATGGACAAGCTAGCCAACTTAAAGTCATGGGCAAGATGAACACAAAGCCTACACCTATCACAATAGTACGAGTTTATATGCCAACTAACTTCTCAGATGTTGCAGACAGAAAGAATGTCTGAAATTATTCAGATAGTTAAGAGAGGCAAAAATTTAATTGCGGATCCGAACTGTAATTCGATAATACTCGGAGCGTTCAATAAGTAATGCAATATATTCTTTTATCGGACAATTTAGATTGAAAAAATGAGGAATTTGTTGTGGGACGTCGTGGAATATTCCTGCTTCCGTCCCTACAGTTTCATACGTTTGATAGGTGATGGCGCTATACGTAGCCTTCAAAATGGCGACTGTAACGGAGGTGCGTTCCAAGCAGAGCATTGCAGAATGTCTGTCGATACCTGGCTGTGAACAAAAGCATGGTATGTCGTTGGGTGAGCGCCAATCATCATCGCAACAATGGTGCGCAAACGCGTACGATCTCCCGCGTGCCAGCCCGCCACACACAGCTGTGACTCCTGAAATGTTGGAGCGTGCTGACACTCTCATTGTAGGTGATCGACTGATGACAATCAAACACCTCGCTGCACAAATGGACGTCGCTGTTCGTAGGAACGACGCGCTTGTCCAACCGTTGGGGTACTCAAAGGTGTGTGGCCGCTGAGTTCCTCGCCGTCTAACACCACAAAGAACAACAAAAGACCATCTGTGCGGAATTGATTGCAAGTTACGAGGCTGAGCGCGACAATTTTTTGTCGAACATCGTCACAGACGATGAAACATGGGTTCATCACATCCATGCAGAAAGAAAACGGCAGTCCATAGGGGGCGTCACGTCATCTCTCCTCCGAAGAAAAAGTTAAAAGTTGCAGCCTCCTCCACCTGTAAAGTCATGGCGACGGTCTTCTGGGACACTGAGGAGGATATTCTGTTTGATATCCTCTCTCAAGGCGCAGCGATCAACTCCTGGAAATTGAAGAAACCTCTTCAGAGTGTTCGTCACCACAAAAATGCAAACGAACTTCTGCTTGTTCATGATAATGCAGGGCCTCACTCAACTGTACGCACCAGAGAGGAGCCCCCAAAACGTCAATGGACTGTCCCTCCTTATCTACCATACAGCCCAGTTCTCGCACCATCCGCCTTCTATCGGTTTGACCCAATGAAAGATGCACTCCACAAAGCAGTATGTGGACGATGGGAAAGTTATCGATTTAGCAAATTTGTTTGGCCCAATGAAAAATGCACTCCGAGGGAAGCAGTACGGGGGCGATGAGGAAGCTATTGATCCAGCAATTTCTTGGTTGCTTCGACCAGTACAGTGCACGGTAATGAATGGATACAGGCCCTCCCAGTAAGATCGCGTAAGGCAGTCGTGTTGAGCGCATATTATGTTGAAAAATAGGATTATGTAGCCAAAAGAGTGGGGAACAATATGGTGTACTGCAAACTTCAATAAAACCAACCCGCTTTCAGAGAAAAAAAAGTTTTGCGTTGCTTACTGAATGCCCTCGCACAAAAAGAAACAGGAGAAGAAAAAGTAGGAGAACATGGACTGGGGATAAGAAAAGAAGTACGGTATAGGGTGCTACCTTGTAGAATTTCGAATAGAGGGTAATTTAATCATCTTTGATATTTGGTTTGAATATGATAAAATAAGGCTGTATATATGGGAAAGACCTGGAGACACAGGAAGACTTCAGACAGGTTGCACAATGACAAGACATATATTTCGGAACCTGATTTTGAACAGACAACGTTTCCACGGAGGATGTGGACTCTTGACCATAATTTGCTCATTATGAGCTGCAGATTAAAACGCAATATATTGCAGAAAGTTATGATATTACGGAGATGGACCTAGAGAAATTGGAAAAACCAGATATTGTTGAGAGTTTCAAAAAGAGGATTGGCAACCGTTGAGTGAAACAGTGTTAAGGAAAGAAATACGAAACGAATGCGCAGCCTCGAGACAGGAAACAGCGAAAGCAGCAGGACCAAATAAGCAAGTAAAACACAGCCCAGTAGATAACCTTGGATAACGCATGATATACTGAAAGTAACTGAAAAGAGAAAATACAAAAATGAAAATACAGCAAATGAAGATGGTGAAAGTGAATACAGTCGTCTAAAAATAGCAAAACTGGAAATGCTAGAAGAAAAATGCAAGTACATCGAAGCATGCATAAATAGGGGAAACAAAGTAGCCGCCAATAGCAGTATTAAACATACATTTGGAGAAAAGTGATGCATCTGTATCAATACCAAGAACTCAGATGGAATGGCAGCACCAAGCAAAGAAAGGAAAATTGACAGGTAAACGGAATATAAAAAGGGGCTATACTATTGAAGGAATGTAATATTGTAGGAGCAGAAGTGGGAATAGGTGAAGATGAATTTGGAGATGCGATATTGCGAGTAACTCGACAGAGCTTTTAGAGACCTAAGTCGGTACAACGCCTCTGGAATAAATGACATTTCATCAGAATCACTGAGGTCGTTGGGACATTCAGACATGACAAAATCATTCCACATAGTGTGTAAGTTATATGAGACAGGCGAAATACTCTCAGACCTCGAGAACAATTTAGCAGTTTCAGTTACGTGGATGTTACAGAACCATCAGATTAATAAGACATAATTTAAAAATACAGATATGAAACATAAGAGTGGAAAAACTGTTACAAGGCGAGACCTCGGAGAACACCAGTTTGGGCTCCAGAGAAATATTGAATACGCTAGGCAGTGACTGGCCCTGCGACGTACCTTAGAAGATAGATTAAAGATAGGCAAACTTACGTTTACAGCGTTTGTAGATTTAGAGAAAGCCTTTGACAATGCTGACTGGAATGCATTCTTTGAAAATATGAAGGCAGCGAGGACTGGACACATGGAACGAAATGTTATTTGCAACTTGTACAGAAACCAGTCTGCAGTCATGAAAGTCGAAAGACGTGAAAGGAATCAGTAGTTGAGAAGGATTAAGACAAGTTTTGTAGCCTATCCCTCATACGAATCAAAACATACTTTGAGCAAGCAGCACAGCAAAGCTAGGAGAAATTTGGAGATTAATAAAAGTTCAGGGAGAAGAATAACTTGAAGGTTTACCCATGACCTGAGTCAGAGGCAGGTGAAGACTTGGAAGAGAAGTTGAATTGAATGGACAATGTCTTGAAAAGGGGTTGTAAGATGAACAACAACCAAAGTATTCCATCGATAAAGGAATGCAATCGGTTTTTCAGTTACAAATAAATTAGCCTCTGGCTACAATTAATGTTTTTAATTTCTTTAATGCATAATTGATTTCGGGACTGCCGGAGCTGTCTTCAGATGCACGTTGAAATGTACATACATCGACGGCAGATATTATTTTATCGAGATCACAGCTGGATGTCATCACGGACCACAAAACATGCAAGATACGGGTCCGTAACAGCACACAAAATTACCCCTCCGCGGTCGGCAGCAGAAAACCGAAGTTTTTCTTAGGAAGTATATTTTCTTAAGTGTACCTCTCGTCGAAGCGACACGTGGACAATAAACAATGCAGATGCGAAGAGAGTGGACGATTTTAAAATACGGTACTACAAAAGAAGTCAGAAGAGCACGTGGATAAATCGAGAGGTATTGAATCAAATAGAGGAGGGAAAGATTTTTATGGCACGACCTGACTACAACAAAGCATAAGCTGATAGGATACATCCTAAGGCATCAGGAAAAAATTATTTTGGTGATGAACTGTAGGGGGTGATAATTGTAGAGGGAGGTCAGCGCGTGAATACAGTAAGCAGGTGTATGAAGATATAAAGAAACTCGTACAGAACAAGAAGATGGTAAGGGGTAAAATAAAAGACCAATCTCCGGATTAATGAGTACAACAAACGCGGTCATGCCATGCAAGTGCCATTTCAACATTTGCGGATTGTTGGTGTCCACTTAGCAATTCATGAGTTTTTCATAGCTGATCCGACAACTCGAGGAAAAGTCTTTGTGTGTGTCTTAGGTTCCTATTGAGCTTGAGTATTTTGTCACAAAACATTCTAACACGTCTTACATTAAAAGTACATATAAACGAAAGCGGTGACGTTCTTATGTGAATATACTGTGCCTGTGGTGCAACTCTGAAGCTCGTACTTATTTACAGTGATTATAGACGTAACGCAATGAGAACGAGACACTGGCACATACAGTTATTTATGTCGAAAATCAGGAAATTATAATAATGAAACGGATCGAGCCGCAGTAACCGCAGCAGACGTGTCTCGCCTTCAGCCGAGCTCCACGCGCCAGAGAGGCAGCTGGCGCGCGTCGTACACAGTACTGCCGACACCCCCGGGATAACAAGGCCGTCCAGCAGTGTTAGCGACGTCACACTAAGCGGCCCATAGCCGACGCAGCAGTCCACGGACACCTCCGTACAGACGCGCCTCATGCTAACGATCTTCTGTCCGTCATACAGAAAGGAGCGAACTATAATTCGAACCAAAGACCAAATTATATATATTCTTGTAAACAGCATAAAGGTTCATAACGAAATACCGATTACTTATACGGGCAGGAATAAGTTTAATCGATTGAGGAACTTTGCCACTATTTTATAATTGTCAGAACACTATTTAGCTTTAAAACTCGCATACAGGTGGTGACAAATGCCAACTGACAGCAGCACTTAACATTTTCAAGCTATTACACTGAAAGTAAATTATCTTAAACACTGTCATACATAGCAAAACCCTCCCATCTTTCGTTTACAATAGGGTAACAGGAGTTCGCTTTATCTCATAAAACACATGACTATTGTGAATTTACTCATATGTTCATGGTGACAGCTCGTTTCAAGAATTTTTACAAGTGTATCCCCAGTAATTAAGAATGGAAACAAAAGATAGATATCAAATATTCTCCTTTTATCATAGACATCACTGAACACAAGATTCTGTCTTGCACTGTGATACTAAGGGACTGCTCTTTCCTTTAAGAAAAGCCTGACAATTTGAAGTTCACTCTGCTATTGAAGATACACTTCTTGAAACAATATTAAAAATGTTATGAAAGGTAAGGAAATGAAAAACAACCAAGTGCATTACATGTAAGAATGTGAGCAAAAGGCTGAGGCTCTCTTTACTTACCATTTTCAATCTCTCTACTGCTTTTCCACGCGGAAATCACCAACTGCAAGTCTCATTATTGCTGTCTGTCACTAACAAAGTGCTTTTCTATTCAGAAAACCTGACAATTTGATGTTCATTCCGGTACTGAAGATAAACACTTTTCAGAGGAGTTCTAGAACCTATTCCTGCCCGTATATGTAATCGGTATTTCGTTATGAACCTTTATGCTGTTTACAAGAATATATATGTAATTTGGTCTTTGGTTCGAATTATAGTTCGCTCCTTTCTGTATGACGGACAGAAGATCGTTAGCATCAGGCACGTCTGTACGGAGGTGTCCGTAGACTGCTGCGTCGGCTATGGGCCGCTTAGTGTGACGTCACTAACACTGCTGGACGGCCTTGTTATCCCGGGGGTGTCGGTACTGCCCAGCCGCAGTATCGGTGCGCTGCCTGCGCCGCACAGTTTTAAAAGACCGCTCTGCCCGCCTCCTCGCTGCAGCTACAGCACAGCAGGGGGTGGGATGCGCCAAGTCGCCTCCGCGCGGCTTCCGAGGCGTTGACAGATGGGTCCCCGCGGAGCAGTCGGCGGCTGTAGTTTTAATTAAATGCGGTAATTGGTCGGAATGTTTCACTCTGCGAGGTCGCCGCACTGCGACGTGTATAATTAAAAACAAAGGGCCCGCCAGGGGCTCCAGACCTGCCCTGGCTGCTGAATTTTTTACGTTCAACAGGTTTTATTGCTGGCGCCAGCCTGCTACTCACACCGCCGTCTCTCTACGCGCCAGGCAAGTGAGCGATCTTTATCGCCAGTGGGTCTATATTTTGAGGAAAGTCAGTTTATAGATTTGTAGCTACTACCAGTATCTTTAAAGTATCAGATGTGTTAAAAGATGCACTTTTGCAGCTGATACCACTAACGGTTGTGAAGTGAAAATCAGGCCCTACCTACACTATGTAATCAAAAATCTTGGGACAACTGGCTGAAAAAGACTTACAAGTTTATGGCGCCCTCCATCGGTAATGCTGGAATTCAGTACGGTGTTGGCCCACCCTGGCCCTGCCCCTGCAAGCGACATTGCAGGTTGGGGCAGGTGAAGAAATCTGCCTTGGCAGAGCACGCGCTGAATGAGATCGACCACATAATAAAATTCGCCGACACGGAAGTTCTGGTTGTAGAGAAGTACTATCACATTCGCTTGTTCAGAGAAGCTGTAGAAATACAAAAACACGCGAACAGCTTGAACAAGAAAGAGGAAAGCCTTAAGGTAAACTGGCTTCCCGTACTGCAGGGAACTACTGTCGCAGGTAGCAAGAGGATAGCCGCCCTCGGACGTTGGCGCGCCAGATATATATAGTCCGCGGACGCGAGCTCGGCTCCAGTTCACCACCGGAAATGGAGGGTGAAGCTTTGACAATGCCAGCCACTCGTGCTGGCGAAACGTCAATAAAATCATCAGATTAACGTCGCCGAAGAACCCGAGACAGAAGCCAATAGGCAGTTTGTCAACAATTGGTCCTGAAGTTCTCAACAATTTTATATCTACCCATTCTTCTTCTACTGTATTTCATTCCCCATTTCTTGTCAACCGTTCCCTAATGCTCTCTCTGAAACTGTCTACAGCCACTGGTTCTTTAAGTTTATCCGGGTCCCATATCCATAAATTCCCACCTTTTTGCAATTTCGTCAGTTTTAATCTACAGTTCATAACTAATAGACTGTGGTCAGAGTCCACATCTGCACCTGGAAATGTCTTACAATTTAAAACCTGCTTCCTAAATCTCTGTCTTACCATTATATAATCTATCTAAATTCTTCCAGTGTCTCCAGGCCTTTTCCACGTTTACAACCTTCTTTCATTATTTTTTAACTAAATATTAGCTACGATTAAGTTATGATATGTGCAAAATTCTACCAGGCAGCTTCCTCTATCATTGCTTACCCCCTTTCCAATTTCACCTACTACTTTTACTTCTCTTCCTTTTTCCTACTGTCGAATTCCACTCACCATTGACTATTAAATTTTCGTTTCCCTTCACTGTCTGAATAATTTTTTTTTATCTTATCATACATTTCATCAATTTCTTCGTCATTTACGGAGCTAGTTGGCATATATATTTGTACTGCTGTGGTAGGCGTGGGCTTCGTGTCTGTCTTTGCTACAATAATGCGTTCACTAAGTTGTTCGTAGTAGCTTGCTCGCACTCCTATTTTTCTTCATCATTAAACCCACTCCTGCATTGCCCCTATTTGATTTTCTGTTTATAGCCCTCCATTCATCTGACCAGAAGTCGTGTTCTTCCTGCCACCGAACTTCATTAATTCCCACTAAATCTAACTTTAAACTATCCATTTTCCTTTTTAAATTATCTAACCTACCTGCCCGATTAAGGGATGTGTCATTCTACGCGCCGACCCGTAGAACGCTAGTTTTGTTTCTTCTGATAACCATGTCGTCCTGAATAGTCCCTGCCGGGAGATCCGAATGGGGGACTATTTTACCATCATAATATTTTACCCAAGAGGACGCCATCCTCATTTAACCATACATTAAAGCTGCATGCCCTCCAGAAAAATTACGACTGTAATTTTCCCATGTTTTGTCGTTCGCAGTACCGGCAATGCTCAATGTACAAGGCCAGATTAGTCAATCATCCAGACTGTTGCCACTGCAACTACGGTGTAACAACTTAAACGGCTTCTGACATCAAATGTAACAGTTGTGTTACTAAATGTGACACTTCTGTCACTCAATGTAACTGGGTTTTCTCTTTGGATGCTGTCAATTGTCAGGATGAGCATTCTAAAGCATTCTGTCAGGGTGAAAATATTAAATAAATTAACTTTTCTCTCTTAACAACATGTGGGCAGGGTGGGTTCTTCCTTGGCTCGGGTATGAGGTCGAATGAAACATCATTTTTATGTAAGATAACTTTTATTGAAGATTTGTACAACTGTATCTTACGGGATGTTCTGGTTCGGAGAGCGGCAGCTGTGTCGTTTGTGAAGTCTTCTGCTGCGGCAGCGGCGGCGGCGGCGGCGGCGGCGGCGTCTGATTACGCGTAGCGGTGTGTATCTCGTGTCGCCCAGCTGACGGGAGACGCGCAGCGCGAGGTGGCCGGTTTAACTATTGCGAGCGAAGTCGTGCATCGGATGATAACTTGGGTGTTTCTCTTCTCTAAGCGGCCGCGTGTGTTGTGCGTCGACCAACGGAGCGGCGCGGCGGGGCAAGGCCAGTGTCCCGAACTCGAACCACGGACTCCCGCTTGCCAGTCTTCGGCTGTCAGGTCTTCATCCCAGCTCACAGGTGACTACTGATGTGAGGCCGTCTCCTTCCCGTCCTCACGAGTCACCCAGGTATGTAAAAAATCAGACTTCCAATACCTTTTAACTTCTGTCTTCTGGCGCCGCGGCTGCTGCTTGCTATTCCATTACAGCGGCGGACTTGGCGCGTCTGTGCATGATGCAGTCTCTTCTTGCATGACGCTCTTCAGCAGCGAAACTGACTGAACACTACTGCTACTCTTCTTTTCTTCCTTAGTCTCTCGTCTTCGTCTCCGTTCCCGTCTCCATCTTCGTCTTCGTCCCCGTCTTCATCTGTCTTCCTCTGTCTTCATCTGTCTTCCTCTGTCTTCATCTGTCTTCCTCTGTCGGGCCCACCGCGTCTCGCGTATTTATTCACTTCAGTTCACTGGAGGTGAACGACTTCACGGCCATTGCCTCTTCTGTCACGTTGAAAAGCTTCTCGAAGAATCTTCTTGACCTCGGTCATTGGCTCTTGGAATGTAGGCGGGGGCCTCTGATCGCATGTGACGACTGAGAAACACGTGAGCCGGTCATTGCCTCTTCCGTCACGTTGAAAAGCTTCTCGATGAATCTTCTTAATGTCGGTCATTGGCTCTTGGAACGTAGGCGAGGGCCTTTGCTCACATGCGACAACTGAGAAACACGTGAGCCGGTCGGGCGATGCCCTGACGGCTGAATCGACAGCGCCCGCTTATGTGGAACTTGCTGACTTCATATGGTCATTGTCTCTTCTGTTCTGCCCGCTGAATGCCAGTATGTAACTCTCTAAACTAAACCAAGTTTTCCATTTATATTCTAATTTCTAGTTCACTTTGATTTCACTAATTTATTTACTTAAGTAACACTTAACATTCCTACACCCTTCGGAGAAATTCGCCCTCGAATTTACCACTCAACATTCCTCCACTCTTCACACGGAAAAAGCACAAGCACTGAAAACTCTCGACTTAGAAGATTACACACGCTTCACATTAAGTACGTGGAAAATACTTTATCACTTTACAAAAGCACTGTACGGTCAGGAATCACATAGTTCTTACATAAATGGTTGTAATAAGTGTAACAAATCTTGATGACAATGAATAAATTAAAAATAGATTTTGCACTTAGAAAATTACATAGCAACAGCTGTTTAATCTACCCTATACTAATACAAGAATATCTATTCTGCAGTATTGTTTATGTTAACAAGAGACTGTTTAATAAAGAATGAAGTACAATAAACAAAATTAATACACTAATGCTCAAAAGTAACTGCTGAAGTACACCAGTTAAGACTGTGGTATCCAGTTAACAGGGATTTGATGAAGTGGTATATTATTATTTGGCTTATTTTTTTCGTCTTAAATAAAAGAAAACTGTACAAAGCAGAAACACCAACACAAAGGTTCCAGATATACCCGTTTCTAGTATTATAATTTTAGTTTTGTTCACCTTTTAATTGTAAGACATGTTGCATCATAACATTAGCATCAATTTTGCCTTGCTGTGAGTTTATGACTTCAGAAGGGAACTGTCAAGGGAGTCATTGAGGTAGGATAGGTTTTGTGCAGGAAATGCTTGCATGGCGTTTTCTGAAAAAAGCAAACATGGTTATAGAGCTACGAACCTAGTAAAAACAAAAATAAAGAAAAGAAGGAATACATTGTTAACCACAAGATCTACATGTTTCTACGTTCAACTTTTTTTTTTTAAATAAACCATTATAATTTATTAATTATTTACATTTGTATACCGTCCACAGTCTACTAAGATTCAACTAGGACATTCGCACCCTTGAACGAAGATTGTATGGTGCCATGTCTGTATGTTGTGCTGGCGTGGCCACTCTTTTTCCTTTACGGGAACTTCCTCCACCCTTCGGAAAAGCAGACACTACTGTTGAAGGAATTACATCTGGAGCGCCCTTAAAAGGTTTTAAACGACTTGCATGGACAATGGTAGTTCGGGTGGGCAGTTGCAATTTAACGTTGACTGGTGACGTGATCTCAATAATTTGATAAGGACCTCTGTAGTTTGTTACAAATTTCTTCGTTTTTCCTTTCGCTATGTAAGGAGTTGAAAGCATAACCCACTGACCGATTTTGTAATTTGGATATTTAGCTTGGGTATTACCTAATCTTTCCTGTCGTTCCAAAGCCTTTGTATTAGATTTTTGAACCTTTTTCCTTACATCCTTCATCATGCGAGTGAAATCTCTTACTGTTTCTCCGACTTTTCCGTTTTTCTGCCTGATTACATCAAAAGGGGACGGCATTTTTTTTCCATAGACCACTTCATAAGGTGACATGCCAGTTGCCTCATGCGTTTTGGCGTTGTATACCGACACGATTATCGGTAAATACGTATCCCAATTAGAATGATGTTCGTTAATATAATAACTAAGCATCTTGCCAATTGTCCGATGAACTCTTTCTGTGCGCCCGTTGGACTGAGGGTGTAATGGAGTTGTGCGTAATTTACGTATTTTTAGTAAGTGGCATAGCTGTTTCATTAATTCAGACATAAAATTAGATCCCTGATCTGTGATAATAGCTTCAGGTACTCCAAATTTAAGTATCCAGTTGTTAACTAAAGCTTGGGCAACTGTATTTGCTTGCTGATCTGGGAGACTCACCATAGCTAGATAGCGTGAAAAGTGATCGATAATTGTAAGAACATACTTATTACCAGCAGGTGTTTTATGAAATGGCCCGTAGAGATCTACTCCGCAGATTTGAAGTGGACATGAAGCCTCGGGGAGCCTCTGTAAGGGTATTTTTGAACGAGAAAGTTCAGCTCGTTGTGCGCACGCAATGCAATTACGAACGTACTGCGCAACACCCTGCTTTCTGGTTTGCCACCAAAATCGCTCTGCTACTCGTCTTTCGGTTGTCCGCTGTCCACCGTGTCCTGCAAGGATATGATCGTGGGCCTCTGCCATTATTTCTTGTCTAAGGTGTTGGGGAACAACAATTCGCGGTCCAAGTTTTGTTTTACGGCATAATACACCATCGTCAAAGCAAAATTGTTTTTGAGTTGCGTATTTTTTACATTCTGTATCCTAATCTTGTGCCTTTCTCCAGTCCTCAGTATCTCGGCCTGTTGCTTCCAAAAGTGCTATTTTCCGACTTAGGCAATCTGCATTCGTGTGTTTTTTGCCTGGTTTATGGATAACTTCGAAATCCATTTCGGAAAGACATAGGGCCCAACGGGTAAGACGACTAGATGGATCCTTTAATCCAAGCAACCATTTTAAAGCTGCGTGGTCTGTAATAACCTTGAATTTCCTACCATACAAGTAGCATTTAAAGTATTTGATACCATAAATAACACTTAACAATTCTTTCTCCGTTGTGGAATAATTTCTTTCTGCCGTCGTTAGTTGTCGCGAAGCGTAGGCTATGGGGTGTTCCGCGCCATTAATATTCTGACTCAAAACAACTCCTACTGAATGACCACTTGCGTCACAGGATAAAATAAATTCTTTATTATAATCTGGGTAGGCTAATACAGGACTGTGTGTTAACTTATCTTTAAGGGTTTGAAATGCAGATTCACAATCTTCAGACCAATGAAATTTTGCACCCTTCTTCAATAATTGGGTTAAGGGTCGGGCAATTTCAGCAAAATTTTGAACATATTTTCGGTAATATGATGCGAGACCAATGAAACTTTGTATCTCCTTAACGCGTTGTGGTGTTGGGAAGTACTTAACTGCCGAAATTAATCGAGGATCTGTTTTAATTCCTTTTTCACTAATGACATGCCCTAGGTATGTAACCTCTGTCAATGCAAAACTACATTTTTCCATATTTAATGTTAATTTAGCTTTTCTAAGTCTCTGAAAAACATTACGCAGACGCACAGCATGTTCATTAATGTCTCTGGAGAATACAATAATATCGTCTAGATATACACAACATTGCTGAGTTTTGAGTCCTCGCAATACTCCATCGAGTAGCCTTTGAAAAGTTGCTGGTGCATTTTTCAAACCGAAAGGCATTCTTTTAAATTGCCAGTGGCCTCCAGGGGTAGAAAATGCTGTTTTATGCCTATCTTCAGGAGCAACTTCCAATTGATGATATCCGCTACGTAAATCGATTGTTGAAAAGTATTTACTGTTACCCAAACTGTCAATGATATCTGCAATGTTTGGACGACGATAAACATCTGAGATAGTTTGTTTGTTAAGGTGTCTGTAGTCACAACAAAATCTATATCGTTTCGTACCGTCGGGAGACTTCTTTGGAATAATTACAATATTTGAATTATAAGGCGAATCAGAATATTCTATAATTCCATCTTTTAGATGCTGTTCTATAAATTCATCCAGTACTGGCTGTAAGTGATGCGCAACTCTATAAGGCTTCCTGTAAACTGCGGGGCTATTTCCTGTTGGGATCCTATGCTGTGTGATGTCTGTTGCTGGCAATGGACCTTCTGCATTAAATAAATCTTGGAACTCAACTAAAACTGCTTCTATCGTGTCTCTATCCTTTCCTTTCAAATGCTCAATCTTCTGGCGCAATGCGGTTTTATAGGCGTCTGGTTTCTGACCATCAGTAATATCTGACCAAATGAAATCTTCTTCTTCAAAAGTACTGACTGTAGCTACTAATATTCCCTTGTGCAACTCTTTGTCCTCCACTCCGAAATTGTCAATATGTACCGGTACTTTTCTTTCTCACCCAACGTCTTGAACCCGTACAACACTCCTGCGTACAAAACAATGTGATACATCTAATTCCTCATTTTCCTCTAAAGGCTCTATTAGACACACTGTATCTGTAGGCACTTCGTGGTCAACGGTCATCCAGAGAAGCTTTCCTGAGCTAGATGGTATCTGATCCCGCGAATCAACCTTCAAGGACGTTGCACGCAGTATAGTTGATTTCGCCTTCCGGTTAGGGAAATCTAGCGGCAGAGGGCACTTTGCAGCGGTGTCACCTAGCTGAAACACTATTCCGCTAAGTTCTACAGTTTGCTGTCTGAGGTCGATTTTAGCGTGATGTTTATTCAGGAAATCCAACCCTAGGATCGCGTCGTACCCGTCAGTTACCTTTGTTACCACTTCTACATCTTCCTGAAATTGTACACCGTGAATATAGAAAATCAATGATGTACATCCTAATGACTTAACTGTACCTCCTCCTACTCCACTCAATCTGTACCTTGGAGGGTCATATTTCTTTTCTCCAATACATTCATTACTTACTATTGATTCGTTTGCGCCTGTATCCACCAGTATCCTTGCCTCTTTATCCTGTATGGTAGCAGATAACCAGCATTCCGCCTTCACATTCGCCTTAATGGCATGAAATTTTATTGGGAACGCCTGGCGGCGGCTCCGACATTCCCGTTTGAGTTTAACTGATTTCTATTTCCAAAAACTTTCTTAGACCTGCATTCCTTGAATGTGTGACCTATTCTTTGACAATTAGTGCATTGAGGTTGTCTGCAGTTTTTTGCTATATGTCCGTGTCGATCGCACCTAAAACATCGTACTCCTGCTGAAAATATATTTCGCTTCTCCTTGTATCTGGTGGCACTGTCAATTTCTTCAAAAGCTGTCGCCACAGATACAGCTTCTGCTAAATATTTAGGAAACTCTGCCCTGACACGACGGGACGTTTCAGGAGGTAACCCACGTAAAAATGTATCCAGAGCTCTATCTTCTGCCTCTTGTAAAATAACCTTATTTGCTTCATCACTAGTTGTCAACTGATAGGTGTTAATATTAACTTTTCTAATCCTATCTACAAAGCTTTCTAACGACTCGTTTTGCCTCTGAGTGATAGTGTTTAACTGTTCCCTATAAAATCTACAGCTGTTCTGTTTTTGAAAACGTTTAAGCAATCCTTTCTTTAATTCCTCAAATGTTGGAGCATTCCGTAATTCTTCATGGTATAAGACGTGTGCTTTAGCCTCTCCTGTCAATCTTAACTTAGTCATTTGTAACAGCTGTTCATCTGACCATGATCCTAACTTTGCAGCTGCTACTAAATCATCAAAAAAGGCTGTTATGTCCTCGCCAGGTTTACCTGAAAAAGGAGTTACTAAGGCTGCTGCTGAGGAATCTAGGGTGGGAGGGATTGAACTGGTTTGCCTAACCTCACTCAACTGTTTAAATAATGCATTGTTATCGTTTTTAAGCTGTGCTATTTGATTAACTAAGCTCTGAATAGCTTCCTCAGTAGAAACCGCTTGTGGTGCTGACTCTGACTTTGTACGATTTCGTGTCATCATTTTACAAACCGTTAGTTACACAATCTTACTATACTGAATTTAAAAGATGTTTTAATATTTCCGACAAACTCTTAAAATCATGAGAGAAAATACACTTCTAAATAAAGAAAATATTACGACTGCTATGCAAACCCCTATTCTTTCACACATTAAACAATACTAACTGTGGACCTTTAGTGACTGTCATTCACACCTCACATTGAGCCAAGGGTTTTTTCTCTGACACCAAATGTAACAACTTAAACGGCTTCTGACATCAAATGTAACAGTTGTGTTACTAAATGTGACACTTCTGTCACTCAATGTAACTGGGTTTTCTCTTTGGATGCTGTCAATTGTCAGGATGAGCATTCTAAAGCATTCTGTCAGGGTGAAAATATTAAATAAATTAACTTTTCTCTCTTAACAACATGTGGGCAGGGTGGGTTCTTCCTTGGCTCGGGTATGAGGTCGAATGAAACATCATTTTTACATAAGATAACTTTTATTGAAGATTTGTACAACTGTATCTTACGGGATGTTCTGGTTCGGAGAGCGGCAGCTGTGTCGTTTGTGAATCTTCTGCTGCGGCAGCGGCGGCGGCGGCGGCGGCGGCGGCGTCTGATTACGCGTAGCGGTGTGAATCTCGTGTCGCCGTCTCGCCCAGCTGACGGGAGACGCGCAGCGCGAGGTGGCCCGTTTAATTATTGCGAGCGAAATCGTGCATCGGATGATACCTTGGGTGCGGCGTCCCAGTGTTTCTCGTCTCTAAGCGGCCGCGTGTGTTCTGCGTCGACCAGCGGAGCGGCGCGGCGGGGGAAGGCCAGTGTCCCGAACTCGAACCACGGACTCCCGCTTGCCAGTCTTCGGCTGTCAGGTCTTCATCCCAGCTCACAGGTAACTACTGATGTGAGGCCGTCTCCTTCCCGTCCTCACGAGTCACCCAGGTATGTAAAAAATCAGACTTCCAATACCTTTTAACTTCTGTCTTCTGGCGCCGCGGCTGCTGCTTGCTATTCCATTACAGCGGCGGACTTGGTGCGTCTGTGCATGATGCAGTCTCTTCTTGCATGACGCTCTTCAGCAGCGAAACTGACTGAACACTACTGCTACTCTTCTTTTCTTCCTTAGTCTCTCGTCTTCGTCTCCGTTCCCGTCTCCATCTTCGTCTTCGTCCCCGTCTTCATCTGTCTTCCTCTGTCTTCATCTGTCTTCCTCTGTCTTCATCTGTCTTCCTCTGTCGGGCCCACCGCGTCTCGCGTATTTATTCACTTCAGTTCACTGGAGGTGAACGACTTCACGGCCATTGCCTCTTCTGTCACGTTGAAAAGCTTCTCGAAGAATCTTCTTGACCTCGGTCATTGGCTCTTGGAATGTAGGCGGGGGCCTCTGATCGCATGTGACGACTGAGAAACACGTGAGCCGGTCATTGCCTCTTCCGTCACGTTGAAATGCTTCTCGATGAATCTTCTTAATGTCGGTCATTGGCTCTTGGAACGTAGGCGAGGGCCTTTGCTCACATGCGACAACTGAGAAACACGTGAGCCGGTCGGGCGATGCCCTGACGGCTGAATCGTCAGCGCCCGCTTATGTGGAACTTGCTGGCTTCATATGGTCATTGTCTCTTCTGTTCTGCCCGCTGAATGCCAGTATGTAACTCTCTAAACTAAACCAAGTTTTCCATTTATATTCTAATTTGTAGTTCACTTTGATTTCACTAATTTATTTACTTAAGTAACACTTAACAACGGAAAGGGCTGCTGCCCCTCTTCAGGAACGACACGTTTGTCTTTTTTCACCATCAAATTGATTTTATTTGGTGACAGACTACTGAGGGAGTCATCATGAGATATTTTACTTCTGTTGGTTTTACTTAAATAGTATCGCCGCTCAATGCACGTGCAAGGCAGTGCTGATCCGACATTCACATGGTAGATTAAGCGCTAGATGAACTGATAATTTAAACATTATGGCATGGAATGGTAATGAAAGTTTGGGATTCAGTTCGGTTATAGGGTGGCGATATATTTTTTACAGATTCGTTACTGGAAACATTAAATTAGCGCTACTGGCTACAGAATAGACATGGGGTCATACCTGATTCTATTTGTGGTTTCTTAGCTTTTCTCATGGCAGCAACAAGGTTGCGTATAATATGAGCTGCACACCAAAAAATAGTTTACCTTCTCTCAAAAAAAGAAAAGAAAGCATATGTTAAAGAACGTAAAGAAACGCTGTAGTCAACAACAGGTTTTGAATTATTTGTTACAGGAGGAGGATCTAACAATATAACAATGAAATTCGACACTGGTAGTGTCCCATCAAAAGTCACAGCCTTCAAACAAATATGCCATTTTGGAGGAACAAGTGAAGTTGAATATTTAGCGTTTATTAACGTGAATTAAATTCATGTGGGAACACAAATAAGTCTACAACGGTCAGATATAGTTGGCTACATCTGTTCTCAAGCAAGCGCTATTCTCAGGGAGGCCTAGCCATGATTCAAGCAGCAACCGTGCGGTTTAGAAGAAATGCCAGTTTCACGTAACTCCTGACCAAAACCTGAAACTTTTTGAAAACTTGCATTTACATTCGTAAATAATATTGATTTCAGATAATGTTTAAGTACACGTTGAATGGTACTTCGCTGGAAATTATAACAACATACAAGAACGTGGTAAAATTATGTGGTACATAGTTATGAGAGAAGATTAAAGGTACTCTTGTATGGTTTAGGGATTCGTATGTTTCGTGATATAATTTCCACCGCCGACAAGTAGCTAGAGTCGTCGGGTACAAGTGCAGGTGGAAAGGCTTGCAATAATGTCACCAAAGACTCTTTATGCCAAGAGAGAAGTCACTTCATAAATTAAGCACCGAAACTTGTATGCAAGCTGCTGAAGTGGAGCCAATTGGAAAGATTTGTGCAAAGCTAGGAAGTATATGAAAATTATTTACTTTGCTGGGAACAATCCTACTGGAAAGAAAGGAAGAAAAAGAAATACCGTAAGTCTTAAGTTGTATACGGTCAGTAACTGGCCAAATTCCGCACATGCTGATGACGATTAAAAAAACTTCTACTGACGCTTTACGGAGGAGTAAGTTGGTAGTGAGGGTTCACAAGACTGGACCTACCACGTAGCCCATACGTCCGTGTGCGTGCACTCATTAAAAGGGTCACATAAAGAAAAATACAGCTCTGCCCGCATTTGTAGCTACTTCTTACATTTAAATGGAAGCTGTGACTCGTATTGTCACATCATTAAGGTTTTGAACGGTAGAGGGAAAAAAGTTCCTCGGTAAGCGTTCTGAACAAAGCTTCTGTAACGAAGTAGACAGGTAGTGCGGCAGCTCGTAGCCTAAGCTCTTGATCTACCACAGGATGCAAGGATTTCTTAGTAAATGGTCCAAAATTCGACGTTTGAAGTCACAAATTGCAGTGCATGTGTACTTCACATTAAATACTCTGACACAGTGATTAGATCTCCATCTTTAATCTTAATAATCCCTGTAGTGTCAACTAAGTAATCTGATATAAACAGTTTATTGCAGTCACACGTATTCTCACTTTTTCCAGTTTCACAACATTACTTTCAATCTATTACGTTAAATAGATTTTAAATCTTCCATGAGTCGATGTTGGATAGCCTGTATGTCACAGAAACTTTTCTGATTGTTAATACAGTTCACCTCTGTATTTAAAAAAATAAAAACTGCTGCAACGATTTTGTGTCAAACTGAACTGTAGTGCCACCGTGAAAGCTTCCACCTTCTTTTCTCTGAACTAAACTGGGCGCATAAGAGATGTATCGTCAATAAAATGCTCTGAAAATATTGCGTTTTACAAGAGTTTGGAACAGCAATAATTATTAACGCTACCTGACCACTGTTTAGTTGAAAAATTCTTAAGCAGGAGATATTTTCATAGCTCAACAGACGAAAGGGAATCGCAAACGAATATGTGTTGAATGCAAGATCACGTTTACACCCTGTAACTTTTTGGCGATCGACAAGAGCAGAACGAGGATGATAGAATGCAGTCGAGTTGAATCAGGTGATGCTGAAAGAATTAGATTAGAAAATGGGACACTTAAAGTAGTAGATGAGTTTTACTATTTGGGGAGCAAGATAACTGATGATGGTCGAAGTAGAGAGGATATAAAAGAAGATATATTTGTTAACATCGAGTATAGATTTAAGTGTCAGGATGTCTTTTCTGAAAGTATTTGTTTGAGATGAGCCATGTATCGAAGCGAAACATGGACGAAAAATAGTTTACACAAGAAGAGCATAGAAGCTTTCGAATTGTGGTGCTACAGAAGAATGTTGAAGCTCATACGGCTAGACAGCATAACTGATTAGGAGGTGTTGAAAATAACTGGGGAGAAGAGGAAATTATGGGGAAACTTGACAATAAGAAGGGATTGGTTGGTAGGACACGTTCTGAGGCATCTAGGGGACACCAATTTAGTATTGGAGGGAAGCGTGGAGGGCAAAAATCGTAGTGGAAGACCAAGAGATGAATACACCAAGAAGATTGAGAAGGATGTGGGTCGCAGTAGTTACTCGGAGATGAAGAGCCTTGCACAAGATAGAGTAGCATGGAGAGATGCATCAAACAAGTCTCTAACGTTATCTGTAAGTGTGAGTATGATCTCCTTTATAGGCAGAACACGTGCAATAAAGATGTGAAACCTTGCTCTTTAAATCTAGCGCCTATTCACGAAAGGAACACGAAGTATGACAATCACGTTGAACATAGTCTCGAATAGCATGAAGTCTCGCTAACACTGATTTATCCTGCCGGCTGTAATATGCATTCAAAGAACTAAAAATGTTTCTGCGGACGGAAGTTCTTTTTTACCAACAACTCCGCTGAAGGCAGAATGTACGTTATAACTTGTTGTCACATCAAATACTGTCACACGTAAAAATATAAGAGCACTTGAGAATAGTTCAAAACTTGTGCAAACTTCATGAACGACTGAGGAGTAAAAATAAATCAAAATTACTTTCAAGAAATTCCTGTTATTAATGAGTAACTCAATAAGCAGTAGCAAGAACAATATTACATTTTCTTATGACAATTCCACAAAACATGAGAACCAGAAGAAAAGAAAACTTCATACACTGGGAGCTTCATTGAAATAGTAGGAAGCTGATGAGTTACATACACTAATCTCGCGAATAACTTCTTACTTTCTATCCACGGGAGGGGAAATTTACAGGTTGTACCGATACCTTGACTTACGATGGAATCAGCATGTCTGCTCTCGTTTCTCATCTTTCTGTAGCGGTGCCGGGATGAAAGAGCCGTACCTAAGTTCCTGAAATACAAGCACCTTAATCACCACCACCCAAGCACATAGTATCAAAGACATAATGGAAGGAACTTTTCTTAATGACCGAATCCATGCAACGTAAAGAGAGTTGGCGGAAAAGGATGAGCAACTTTCGGACGTTTTCTGTCAACCAAAAGGCAGCATGCGTCGAGAATACTTGGATAAGATCGCCATCACTCTGAGGCCCATGCAGAACGAACTCGACCGCTGAACAGAAGAAAAAGATTGCAAGATGCGGTAAGGAGACTGCGAAGTCAATTCCCAACATGACAGGTGCAGTGGTCAACATCAGTGGATTATCACGGACCCAAGGAGGGCCAGTTTATCCATCAAAAAGGAGGAATTTCGTTATCATCCCCAGACCTGTACCCATGGAAGATATCAATGCTATCACCGACGTGGCCATTCCGACTCACCCTTGTGAAAGACTGAGAAGACGCACTGAAAGCGACAGGCGGCGAGCAAAAGCACCATCCTGTCAAACGTCCCCTTTGAATGATAAGAATGACTGTGCTCGTAAACTTCTACGTTATTTGATACAGAAACAGCTGAGTGAAACTCAGACAGTTTTTTCTTTACTTATTCTGACCATCACTAAACTGACACACAATATTTTTAGCCCAACGCATACTCACTTTCAATAATCCCTACAAAAGAATGGCCCTGACTAACAATAACCTATACCTTTCATGAATCACTTACCTCACAAAAATCTTTGTTACTCGAACTACTGCAATACAGCGAGCGCCAGTGCTGCCATCTAAATGAAAGTTTACAACTACTGAAGGCATTAACTACTGATAGTCATGTTGTTGTTGTTGTGGTCTTCAGTCCTGAGACTGGTTTGATGCAGCTCTCCATGCTACTCTATCCTGTGCAAGCTTCTTCATCTCCCAGTACCTACTGCAGCCTACATCCTTCTGAATCTGCTTAGTGTATTAATCTCTTGGTCTCCCTATACAGGCGCTACAGTCTAGAACCGCGTGACCATTACGGTCGCAGGTTCGAATCCTGCCTCGGGTATGGATGTGTGTGATGTCCTTAGGTTAGTTAGGTTTAAGTAGTTCTAAGTTCTAGGGGACTGCTGACCTTAGAAGTTAAGTCCCATAGTGCTCAGAGCCATTTGAACCAACCATTTTTTTTCTCCCTATACGATTTTTACCCTCCACGCTGCCCTCCAATACTAAATTGGTGATACCTCGATGTCTCAGAACTTATCCTACCAACCGATCCCTTCTTCTAGTCACGTTGTGCCACAAGCTCCTCTTCTCCTCAATTCTGTTCAATACTTCCTCATTAGTTATGTGATCTACCCATCTAATCTTCAGCATTCTTCTGTAGCACCACATTTAGAAAGCTTCTATTCTCTTCTTGTCTAAACAATTTATCGTCCACGTTTCACTTCCATACATGGCTACACTCCAAACAAATACTTTCAGAAACGACTTCCTGACAATTAAATCTATACTCGACGTTAACAAATTTTTCTTCTTCAGAAACGCTTTCCTTGCCATTACCGGTCTACATTTTATATCCTCTCTACTTCGACCATCATCAGTTATTTTGCTCCCCAAATAGCAAAATTCCTTTACTAATTTAAGTGTCTCATTTCCTAATCTAATACCCTCAGCTTCACCCGACGTAATTCGACTACATTCCATTATCCTCGTTTTGCTTTTGTTGATGTTCATCTTATACCCTCGTTTCAAGACACTGTCCATTCCGTTCAACTGCTCTTCCAAGTCCTTTGCTGCCTCTGACAGAATTACAATGGCATCGGCGAACCTCAAAGTTTTTATTTCTTCTCCATGGATTTTAATAATTTCTCCGAACTTTTCTTTTGTTTCCTTTTTCTGCTTGCTCAATATACAGATTAAGTAACTCCCTTCCCAACCAGTGCTTCCCTTTCATACCCATCGCCTCTTATAATTCCCATCTGGTGTCTGTACAAATTGTAAATGGCCTTTCGTTCCCTGTATTTTACCCCTGCCATCTTCAGAATTTGAAAGAGAGTATTCCAATCAACATTGTCAAACGCTTTCTCTAAGTCTACAAATGCTAGAAACGTAGGTTTGCCTTTCCTTATCTAGCTTCTAAGATAAGTCGTAGGGTCAGTATTGCCTCACATGTTCCAACATTTCTACGGAATCCAAACTGATCTTTCCCGAGGTCGGCTTCTATCAGTTTTTCCATTCGTCTGTAAGGAATTCGCGTTAGTATTTTGCAGCTGTGACTTATTGAACTGATAGTACGGTAATTTTTACATCTGTCAACACCAGCTTTCTTTGGGATTGGAATTATTATATTCTTCTTGATGTCTGAGGGTATTTCGCCTGTTCCATACATCTTGCTCACCAGATGGTAGAGATTTGTCAGGACTGGCTCTCCCAAGGCTGTCAGTAGTTCTAATGGAATGTTGTCTACTCTGGGGGCCTTAATTCGACTCAGGTCTTTCAGTGCTCTGTCAAACTCTTCAGGCAGTATCATATCTCCCATTTCATATTCATCTACATCCTCTTCCATTTCCATAATATTGTCCACAAGTACATTGCCCTCCTATAGACCCTCTATACACTGCTTCCACCTTTCTGCTTTCCCTTCTTTGCTTAGAAGGGGGTTTCCATCAAAGCTCTTGATATTCATGCAAGTGGTTCTCCTTTCTGCAAAGGTCTCTTTAATTTTCCTGTAGGCAGTATCTATCTTACTCCTAGGGAGATAAGCCTCTACATCCTTACATTTGTCCTCTAGCCTTACCTGCTTAGCCATCTTGCACTGCCTGTCGATATCATTTTTGAGACGTTTGTATTCCTTTTTGCCTGCTTTATTTAGTGCATTTTTATATTTTCCCCTTTCATCAATTAAATTCAATATTTCTTCTGTTACCCAAGGGTTTCTACTAGCCCTCGTCTTTTTACCTATTTGATCCTCTGTTGCCTTCACTATTTCATCCCTCAAAGCTACCCATTCTTCTTCTAATGTATTTCTTTCCCCCATTCCTGTCAATTGTTCCCTTATGCTCTCCCTGAAACTCTGTACAACGTCTGGTTCTTTCAGTTTATCCAGGTCCCATCTCCTTAAATTCCCACCTTTTTGCAGTTTCTTCACTTTTCATCTACAGTTCATAAGCAATAGATTGTGGTCAGAGTCCACATCTACCACTGGAAATGTCTTACAAAATAAAACCTGGTTCCTAAATCTCTGTCTTACCATTATATAATCTATCTGATACCTTTAGGGATCTCCAGGGTTCTTTCATGTGTACAACCTTCTTTCATGATTCTTAAACCAAGTGTTAGCTATGATTAAGATATGCTCTGCGCAAAATTCTACCAGGCGGCTTCCTCTTTCATTTCTTAGCCCCAGTTCATATTCACCTACTACGTTTCCTTCTCTCTCTTTTCCTACTCTCGAATTCAGGTCACCCATGTTTATTAAATATTCGTCTCCCTTCACTACCTGAATAATTTCTTTTATCACACCATACATTTCATCAATTTCTTCGTCATCTCCAGAACTAGTTGGCATATAAACTTGTACCACTGTAGTAAGCGTGGACTTCGTGTCTATCTTGGCCACAATAATGCGTACACCATGCCGTTTGTAGTAGCTTATCCGTACTCCTATTTTTTATTCATTATTAAACCTACTCCAGCATTACCTGTATTTGATTTTGTAGTTATAACCCTGTATTCACCTGACCAAAAGTCTTGTTCCTCCAGCCACCGAACTTCACCAATTCCCACTATATCTAACTTTAACCTATCCATTTACCTTTTTAAATTTTCTAACCTACCTGCCTGATTAAGGGATCTGACACTCCACGCTCCGATCCGTAGAATGCCAGTTTTCTTTCTCCTGGTAACAACGTCCTCTTGTGTAGTCTCTGCCCGGAGATCCGAATGGGGGACTATTTTACCTCCGGAATATTTTACCCAAGAGGACGCCATCACCATTTAACCATACAGTGTAGCTGCATGCCCTCGGGAAAACTTACGGCTGTAGTTTCCCCTTGCTTTTAGCCGTTCGCAGTACCAGAACAGCAAGGCCATTTTGATTAGTGTTACAAGGCCAGATCAGTCAATCATCCAGACTGGTGCCCCTGCAACTACTGAAAAGGCTGCTGCCCCTCTTCAGGAACCACACGTTTGTCTGGCCTCTCAACAGATACCCCTCCTTTGTGGTTTCACCTACGGTACAACTATGTGTATCGTTGAGGCACGCAAGCCTCCCCACCAACGGCAAGGTCCATGGTTCATGGGGGGAGGCATATAGTTAGCAAATGAAAGATTATGATAGGGAACAAACAATGTATTTACCTTAATAGTGTACTAAAGTCATTATATATATACCAGTTCATGACATACAGCCTAACAAATTTCCTTTTTCCTGACGGACACCCGTCCACATCGTCCACTCATAGTAACCTCTCAAAACTCTGGCATCTCTCTCCCCACATCCACCACTGCTGGCGGCTCACCTCCGACTGCCCAACGCTACACGCTGTTCACATCCAACTGCCCAACACTACATAGCCAATATTCCAACAATGAGTCCAACCAGCCACAGACTGCACACAGCGCAGTCAGCGATTTTCATACAGAGCGCTACGTGGCGTCACCAACATAAAAACTTAAACAGTGATGACTTTTGACATGCAGACAGGTAATGGACCACAACAGAGGAAACCCACAGCAGAGTCAGTAGAAGTTATGAAGAATATTGGTAGGTAGGTCGTCACAGAGCAGACCCACCGTAGTCCTGGTAGAGAGTATGGTATTGGTCGGCCCCCAAAGGTTCAGACCCACGGTAGTCCTTGTAAAGATAATGGTATTGGTGGGCCACCGAAGGTCCAGACCCACTGTAGTCCTTGTAGAGATGGCTAGCTGCCATCCGTTGCGACTGTGCAGGTGCACAATCACCATAAAAGAGTCTTGCAGGTAATATAGCAAGTCCATGAACCACCACTTGCGCACTCACAAAAAAAATTTTCAAATGTCGTTACAACCAGCAATGTTGTTAACCAGTCCCTTGCTGAATTATCAACACACATGCGAGTACTAACAGTCCTTTTTATTTAACTTCTCACATATCGTGTACATACTATCACTAACAGAAACGTGTGCAGTGAAATGAAAGTAGAGTGACTTAATTTGTAGAACTGGTGCCTATACAATTAAAAAAGTACAAAGTGTTGTGTTGGCAGAAGAGCCAATACCGCGTTACTATTGGAGGCCGAAATGCACGCGTTTTCGCTCACGCAGGCTGGCGTGAGGAGGGAAGGACTATACTGACGTGAGGTCTGGAACACGAAAAGGAATTAGAATTCAGAAAGCGGACGTAATTAGTTTGATACTTAACTTTAATCCATTAACGATGAACGTCGCTCATATAGGTACATGATTCACAATATCATCTGTTCAGAATACATACATAGTAACTGAATATTGCGCCTTGCTAGGTCGTAGCAAATGACGTAGCTGAAGGCTATGCTAAACTGTCGTCTCTGCAAATGAGAGCGCATGTAGACAGTGAAACATTGCTAGCAAAGTCGGCTGTACAACTGGGGCGAGTGCTAGGGAGTCTCTCTAGACTATACCTGCCGTGTGGCGGCGCTCGGTCTGCAATCACTGATAGTGGCGACACGCGGGTCCGACGTATACCAACGGACCGCGGCCGATTTAAGGGCTACCACCTAGCAAGTGTGGTGTCTGGCGGTGACACCACACAAAGTACATTATTAATGAACATAATAATACAGATGACATTTGTAGTAATACACACTTTACAAAAGAATGCAAATAAATACACTCCTGGAAATGGAAAAAAGAACACATTGACACCGGTGTGTCAGACCCACCATACTTGCTCCGGACACTGCGAGAGGGCTGTACAAGCAATGATCACACGCACGGCACAGCGGACACACCAGGAACCGCGGTGTTGGCCGTCGAATGGCGCTAGCTGCGCAGCATTTGTGCACCGCCGCCGTCAGTGTCAGCCAGTTTGCCGTGGCATACGGAGCTCCATCGCAGTCTTTAACACTGGTAGCATGCCGCGACTGCGTGGACGTGAACCGTATGTGCAGTTGACGGACTTTGAGCGAGGGCGTATAGTGGGCATGCGGGAGGCCGGGTGGACGTACCGCCGAATTGCTCAACACGTGGGGCGTGAGGTCTCCACAGTACATCGATGTTGTCGCCAGTGGTCGGCGGAAGGTGCACGTGCCCGTCGACCTGGGACCGGACCGCAGCGACGCACGGATGCACGCCAAGACCGTAGGATCCTACGCAGTGCCGTAGGGGACCGCACCGCCACTTCCCAGCAAATTAGGGACACTGTTGCTCCTGGGGTATCGGCGAGGACCATTCGCAACCGTCTCCATGAAGCTGGGCTACGGTCCCGCACACCGTTAGGCCGTCTTCCGCTCACGCCCCAACATCGTGCAGCCCGCCTCCAGTGGTGTCGCGACAGGCGTGGATGGAGGGACGAATGGAGACGTGTCGTCTTCAGCGATGAGAGTCGCTTCTGCCTTGGTGCCAATGATGGTCGTATGCGTGTTTGGCGCCGTGCAGGTGAGCGCCACAATCAGGACTGCATACGACCGAGGCACACAGGGCCAACACCCGGCATCATGGTATGGGGAGCGATCTCCTACTCTGGCCGTACACCACTGGTGATCGTCGAGGGGACACTGAATAGTGCACGGTACATCCAAACCGTCATCGAACCCATCGTTCTATCATTCCTAGACCGGCAAGGGAACTTGCTGTTCCAACAGGACAATGCACGTCCGCATGTATCCCGTGCCACCCAACGTGCTCTAGAAGGTGTAAGTCAACTACCCTGGCCAGCAAGATCTCCGGATCTGTCCCCCATTGAGCATGTTTGGGACTGGATGAAGCGTCGTCTCACGCGGTCTGCACGTCCAGCACGAACGCTGGTCCAACTGAGGCGCCAGGTGGAAATGGCATGGCAAGCCGTTCCACAGGACTACATCCAGCATCTCTACGATCGTCTCCATGGGAGAATAGCAGCCTGCATTGCTGCGAAAGGTGGATATACACTGTACTAGTGCCGACATTGTGCATGTTCTGTTGCCTGTGTCTATGTGCCTGTGGTTCTGTCAGTGTGATCATGTGATGTATCTGACCCCAGGAATGTGTCAATAAAGTTTCCCCTTCCTGGGACAATGAATTCACGGTGTTCTTATTTCAATTTCCAGGAGTGTATATACATCATTGTTATAGGAATTGTGACATAAGTAAATAAATAAAAAATGAGAACATCTTTCGAAACATTAACTTCACACATGAGCATTAAAACAGAGCAGAAAAAATAATGTCTAAACATCTTTACAAAGTAAAGACCATATTATTAATGCAAATTATATTTGTGGATAACAATATTCCTGATCATAGTGAATGTAGCTTAGTATTAGAAGAGAAAAAAAATTCTATGAAAAAGCACACAGAGACAGGAAGAATACACAAGGGTACACTAACACATAGCGGATTAACACAAAAGGAAAGGACTGGGTTTGTTTTCAGCATAGCATTTGGTTCTGCAGTATTTATCGTATTAGACTTGCATACAAAAGTTTCTATACTTCTCGGAGATCTCCCTTGGTTCTTCATTATTCCCAAAAAGTCCGATCTATGCCTGCTTTCTGTATTCTGTTAATATCCTCCTGCAAAGTAATTATTCTTCATTGTACCCTATTTTTCTGGTCAAACTTTTTCGTATAACTTCCCAATGCTTTCTTTCCCTATTCTTCACACTTAGTTTGTTATATAGTACCACCCCTCTTACGCTAAATTAAGTCTGCTGAGCTCAGATACATAAACTAAGGTACGAGGCAATGCAGCAGTACGAACATTAACACAAACAAGAACGAGAAAAAAATGGAAAGTGGCAAAGCAAGCAGCAACCAATATAAATTAGCAAAGCAAATGCAACATTACAACTAATATGAGCCAATGTGCATCAACAAGAAAAATAAATCAGTAGTAAAACTGGCTTAGCAGAGCAATAAAAAGTGAAATTCAGTAGGACTATGCCTGGTAAACAGCAGAAGCAAATGCAGTAATTTATACCTAAACATGACAAAGCTCAAGAAGAAAAAATGTTACAGTAAAGATAGCCATGTCTAATACCTATGTCACATCTTAATATTAGAGTGATGCATCACGATAACTTACTCTAGCAACTAAGTTACCAAATCATTGAAAAAATTATGTATGCAATTCCTGTGAAGGGAAATGTCTATTTGTGCTCCCTTTTTTTAACAAAATGGGTCATAAAATTATTATTTATTGGAGCCGTAGACAGAAAATGTTTACAGAAGCAACCAAATTGTCTCGTTCGAACCAAACAGCTTCTGTGATAAATGTTGCACATTTTTTAGTGTTAATATGGGGCATAAAAGTGCAAATGGCCAAAACCGCGTTTAGAGAAACATCCCTAAACATGCGCTTTTGCCGGGTGTTTAACAATCCGTTGAAGCAACCTTTCACGCTTCGTACACCATGATTTTGAAAGAGGAGACCAGGCCGAAAAAGATTTTCAACAACGCTGCCTCCTAACGCTTCAGATATTTCGCACTCATTTCAAAATGCAACCGACAAAACAAAACATTCAACTCTCACACTGTTTATCTATAAACTGTGCAAAAGCGCATTGATTACAAATTCGAGATCACTACCAGAGATGCCACTGCGGACGTTACATTTAAAATTATGGCGTACACTTTCTTGTACGACTCTACGTAGATAATGAAATACTTCGGGCGATAATTTAAAAATGGATAATACTACGCATTTCTGCTTTGTGGGCAATCAACCAGAAAAAGTAATGAAATGCTATATCCAGTAATAATTAAATGACACTGTTCCCATTAATAAGGAACTATATCTCGTGATGCATTAATGCAGGATTGTATTTCGTCGTTTAACGGTATACTTTCACTGTGGCAACATATAAACACCGGACATTGAGACTGAAAGTTCTACTGACGGTTTCTTCCTTTCAATCGAAAAATTTGCATGATGCCTATTGCCATTCTGATAATCGATGTTCATAATACATGTCACACTGGAACTAC
This sequence comes from Schistocerca piceifrons, assembly GCF_021461385.2. Taxonomy (NCBI): domain Eukaryota; kingdom Metazoa; phylum Arthropoda; class Insecta; order Orthoptera; family Acrididae; genus Schistocerca; species Schistocerca piceifrons. The sequence goes on along the minus strand of NC_060144.1, from coordinate 529,484,249 downwards.
ACAGTTCATAGACAAAAAACAAGCCACGGCGAATACTTCCTTCAAAACTGGAACACTCTCGAATCTTTTAGTCGGATTCAGTTCTGGGGATATATTGTTCCCCCTCCCTCTAATACTTTCTGTCTCTCCCATACTGACGAACAGTATGAAGTACAGACAAATATCGGAAAAGAGAGGAATCTGAGGGGGTGGGTACAGTCAGAGAAAAAGGACCCGTTTCATTTACTGTGAACTGGCAAGAAATACGAAGCTGCATGGCTGAGCGACAAAGAAAATGAGGCGAAAAAAAAAACGGGGAGCTTTGTTTTTCTTGGTCATGCAACGACAGATTAATGCGAAATATTCGTGGATAAATTAAGAAACACATCATGCAGATTTCAGTGCCAACAAACAAAATCACGATTCTAGTGCAGTGCATGATAACTGTCTTTCTAACTAATGATATTATATACCGTGTTAAAACTAATACGACAGGATAACAGTTTTATATAAGTGAAGTTAACAGCAGTACAAAGAAGCAGCAGAAAATATTTCTTTCAAGAAAGGGTAATGAAGTGCACAATTTGATAGAAAATAATATTCGTGAGCTTCACAATTTTCTCATACAATTTTGTGTCAACACAAACCCGACGTATTTTATTTGTGTGCTTGACTTTTGTTTTACACGCTATCTTTTTCTTCGATACTTACAGTTTTGTTTGGCTGTTAAGATGATAACAAGAGTGATATTACTATGTAGTAGTTTGTATCTGAGCAAGAGAGAAAAAATGTCTTAGAGATCTCCTGACCTTTTGTGACATGTAAAGAGTGCTCTGGATGTTGCGTTGAACAGTAAAGCACATCTGAGAATGAGACTGAGTTATGTGAAACACAGACCTTCATTCATGTGTAGGTTGTTGAAGGAACCGATCCATGAAATTTTCTTTTGCTTTGAATTTATGTCAGTACTCTACATCTCATCTTATCATGTATGCCTAGAGTTACGAGTAACCACTTCGTTTCCTCGCTATTCCCTTTACCAATGATGCAAGACGTGAACAAGAATCAGTTCGATACTGACACTGACACTATTTAATTTGGTCCTTTCAACTTTCTACTTACATGGATGAGCTATACATTTTTAAAAACTACTGCCAAAGAAGTTTCTCCCAACTATTCTCTTGTGGCACTCATGTGTCAAACTGCAATTGGGAAATATCCGACACTGACTGAAAAACGCACACGCACTAAATTATAATTTTCGTCCGCTGTAACTGATAAAATTGTGCCAGAAATAATTTAATGTAGCCAAACTCGATCTGTTTGGACGAAGGTTTTCGAAAGTTTTCCTTGGTTGTGAGGGGAATGTAGGTACTGAAACCTCCTCGCAAATATTACCAATGAGGATGCCCTCCGACCCACTCCCAGCATCCTGGAACGCTTGGCAGACAGAACCGGGGCTCTGTAATGGGCCTGATGTCGAAAAGCCCACAGTGCTCGAAGTATGAAAAGATTTCAAGTTTCTTAGCAACATTCTACATTTTTCGATCCAGCGAAGTACCTAAGGCTGTCAGAAAGTATGTGGAGGTGACTGGAGGAGAAGGAAACTGGCAGCATCACTTCGCATTTGAACGTAATCGGCAAGTAGGTCTCATCTTTTGCCGGCGTTGACAGTGAATAATGTACTTGCGGTTGCGAGTGCGCTGCCGAATTGCTATCTCTTCTTGACGTCGGCGTAACGCTTTCTCAGCACTGCGGTGTTCCCTGGTGCACTGAGGCGTCTAGGCGACTGCTCTTGATTCCGTACCTGCCCTTCGCCACTCTGCAGTTCTGTCTTATTCCGTCCGCCGCAGGGCGCTCACTGCCCTGAGGGGTCTTTCCACACGCGTCTACTCCCACCGGTTGTGACTGGCGTGCAGGTTATCTGGCTTTGGCTGACTTCCTCGTTTCAGTCCTGACACTCTTTTATTTATTTTATGGCAAGATTAACGCTTTGCTCGGGTTGCATACGGGGTCTCCTTTGATAAGGTATTCGCTTGAAATACCGGCTAGACTTATGCAGACTAACTTTATGCTGGTATAGGGAATCTGAAAAGACGTAAATCAAGAGTAAATCCCACACGATACGCTACACTGGAAGGCCGATTTTGTTGTCAGATTGACCGCTCTCATAATAAATTTGGCATATTAAAAGAACGCTACCACTGAGATTTGCCCAGGAGGCATTATTGATGCCCATTAACAAGGTAACTGCTCCATTACTAACACATCCCTGCACCCTTGCTTGAAATTTCGGTGCTCGCAGCATAATTCGTAATCAGACCTGTCACCTGCCTAGACCGTCAATGAGGCTTCCGTTGCACTGTTTTTTCGCTTTTCTCGGTTTCACTACTTGTCAAGAGCTTGTAAGACGACAAAATTTTGCCACCATACACTTTATGTTCTTTTAGATTTACACTGAGGAGCCAAAGGAAATGGTACACCTGCCTAATATCGTGTAGGGCCTCTGCGAGCATGCAGAAGTATCGCAACACGACGTGGTATAGACTCGAATAATGTACGATGTAGTGCTGGAGGGAATTGAGACCATGAATTCTGCAGGGCTGTCAATAAATCCGCGGGAGTACGAGGGAGTAGGGATCTCATCTGACCAGCACGTTGCAAGGCGTCACAGATATGCTCAATAATGTTCATGTCTGTGGAATTTGGTAGCCAGAGGAAGCGTTTAATCTCAGAAGGGTGTTCCTTGAGCCTCTCTGTAGCAATTATGGATGTGTGGGATGTCGCAATGTCCTACTGGAATTGCCCAAGTCCATCAGAATGCACAATGGACATTGTAAGTAACCTGTTAGCCTGTTTGTATGGTGCCAGCGCTATGGACTGTGTTCATAGCGCTTACAACGCCAAAGTCTTTATTTGCATTTTCAGTGACATGCTATGTTCGATAGGCTATGATGTCACGATCAACGAAGCTTTCCAGTCCGGATACATTGGGTACGCCTGTACCACCACGTACAACAGCGACTGTTAACCATCCGTTACCGTGGGTAAACGAATCATTGATGTCAATGCTGAAGTTCAGTCTGCAAGTTCGAATCCTGCCTCGGGCATGGATGTTTGTGATGTCCTTAGGTTAGTTAGGTTTAAGTAGTTCTAAGTTCTAGGGGACTAATGACCTCAGCAGTTGAGTCCCATAGTGCTCAGAGCCATTTGAACCATTTTTTTTTTTTGTAATTTTCTAATTATTGTTGGTGTGGTCTTCAGCCGAACAATAATTTCACTTATTTTCTGGTAAGGCATTCAGCTGTGTTACAATAAATTTTCTTAAAGCAAACTTGTTTTAAAAGCAAAGTATTTGTTGAAATGTGTGCTATTTGGAATTGTTCTTCTGACTTCTTATTCATGCCTTCGGCCGTTTGTTATTTGAAGTTGTGTGTGGCCTTCAGCGGAGCAATAATTTCACTCCTTTCATAATAAAGCCTTCAGCCGTGTTATAGTAGGTTTTTTTAAAGCAATCTTGTTTTAAAAGCAGGGTATTTGTTGATATGTGTGCTATTTGGAATTGTTCTTCTGACTTCTAATTCACGCCTTCAGCCGTTTGTTGTTTGAGGTTATTGTTGGTTACCTTCGGCCCCAAAATTGTGGAATTTTTTCCCTGTGATAAGGCCTTCAGCCGTCGTGCAGCTAACTGCGTTTTTTTAAGAGATTGTTTTAAAATTTTAATTTATTTAAATAAAGTTCACGTATTTGTTGTGCGACCGAGAGTAAGTGATTACGGCCCCGTCCACCATCGTAACCTTATGCTTCCCCATCCTGAGAAACCAGCTCTCAGAGACAACCACATGAATCCATGGACCCTGTATGTCAGTAGGGGACTCTTCAATCTGGTGAAGGCTCTGTACTTGTGTGGGGCGTGTTTACTTATATGGGGCCCCTGATACGTCTAGATACGACTATGACAGTCTGATCACCTGCATCCGTTCTTGGTGAAACTAGTTCTTTAATTATTTTTTAAATTAACACTGGCCTACAGAATTTTCCCTGCCAAAGACAACTCATACTTAACCTACTTACCCACAATATACAATCCCTATGCAATCTGACTGCTATACATTGACAACGTGACTTCGAATAATTAACTCAAAAGAATGACCCTGAATTGCAAGAATTCCTGCCAATAAGACAAATCCAAAAATGTGTAACTCATTTCAATCACGAATCCCGATACTTCACACCCCATTCTTTCTCATAAGTCAGTAACCTCACAGAAAATCTTCACATCACGAACTGCAACAATTACAGCAAGTAGCAACAACAGCCAGCAAAATAAAAAGATTATAACTACTATAGACGCTAACTACTAGGAAGCATGTGGTTAGCAAAAGAAAGATTTTGCTGAAGAACAAACAATGCACATAGAAAATTTTATATTTTGACTAAAGTTCAGTCTTGATCACACCATTTATGTTTCAATGACCTATGTCACTGAAACATAAATGGTATGATCAAGACTGAACATTAGTCAAAATATAATAATATACCGATCACTGTATTCCAAAAATGTTTACCAAAATTGTAGAAAATTTTACCTTATTCATGTGACATCCATTTCCTAAAATTATACAGTTGTCAATAATTCCACTGCCCAAACATTATCAACCATACATCCATCCTGATTTCCTTGCGTATTTTCTTACAAACACATCATTTCATCTCACTTCACAGTGCATATCCTACCAACACAGAGTCTCAGCTAAGATAATCATGACCATACACTTCCCTGTCCATTCCCAAGCTGCTAGTCCGTCCAACCACATTATCTCTTGCCGAAGGTGCGATGTAAGCTGTTTGTCAGTCTTCGGTAGCTGGCGCGCTGCCAAGATGGCCTTGAGCCGCCTTATCGGCGGGGTCAAAGGTCACGCGCTCAGAGAGCTGACGTAACATGCTGTTGCATACTCTATGTCGACAGATCCTAGATGTACCCTTGTCCGTTTTTAAGCTACGCTACAGATCACTTTATTTGTGAAAATACAATGTACAATCTCCAACAAATTTAACATATTCACAGGTACCTTTACCTTTAATCCATATAAAAACAGTTTCATTAACTGATATCTTACGTCTACTACGTGTATACAAGGAAAAGGGTGAAGGTGACATATATGTTAATTTGCCAAAGTCTTTATTTGCATTTTCAGTGACATGATGTGTTCGATAGGATATGATGTCACGATCAACGAAGCTTTCCAGTCCGGATACATTGGGTACGCCTGTACCACCACGTACAACAGTGACTGTTAACCATCCGTTACCGTGGGTAAACGAATCATTGATGTCAATGCTGAAGTTCAGTCTGCAACCACAAAACACTGCAGGTCCGTCCAGTAGAGAGTGTGCAGCGACAGATTTGATGGTATTCTTTTTCTTGTCGGCGACAGATGTGGTGCAAACTGTAAACAATTTGGGTTGTATACTATTTATTAGTAAGGGAAGCGTTTGTGATGGTAATTTTTGGGATTATTAGATTTTCATTTTTTGCCGTTATCCCGGACGCGAGCACTAGTAAAACTAGGTGCTCGCGTCGTCCGGGATGTCAGTGCAAGTCAGAATACCAATATATAAAACTATTGAAGACGTCGAAATGACCACATTTGTCGCCGACAAGAAAAAGAATACCATCAAATCTGTCGCCGCACACTCTCTACTGGACGGACCTGCAGTGTTTTGTGGTTGCAGACTGAACTTCAGCATTGACATCAATGATTCGTTTACCCACGGTAACGGATGGTTAACAGTCGCTGTTGTACGTGGTGGTACAGGCGTACCCAATGTATCCGGACTGGAAAGCTTCGTTGATCGTGACATCATATCCTATCGAACACATCATGTCACTGAAAATGCAAATAAAGACTTTGGCAAATCAACATATATGTCACCCTCACCCTTTTCCTTGTATACACGTAGTAGACGTAAGATATCAGTTAATGAAACTGTTTTTATATGGATTAAAGGTAAAGGTACCTGTGAATATGTTAAATTTGTTGGAGATTGTACATTGTATTTTCACAAATAAAGTGATCTGTAGCGTAGCTTAAAAACGGACAAGGGTACATCTAGGATCTGTCGACATAGAGTATGCAACAGCATGTTACGTCAGCTCTCTGAGCGCGTGACCTTTGACCCCGCCGATAAGGCGGCTCAAGGCCATCTTGGCAGCGCGCCAGCTACCGAAGACTGACAAACAGCTTACATCGCACCTTCGGCAAGAGATAATGTGGTTGGACGGACTAGCAGCTTGGGAATGGACAGGGAAGTGTATGGTCATGATTATCTTAGCTGAGACTCTGTGTTGGTAGGATATGCACTGTGAAGTGAGATGAAATGATGTGTTTGTAAGAAAATACGCAAGGAAATCAGGATGGATGTATGGTTGATAATGTTTGGGCAGTGGAATTATTGACAACTGTATAATTTTAGGAAATGGATGTCACATGAATAAGGTAAAATTTTCTACAATTTTGGTAAACATTTTTGGAATACAGTGATCGGTATATTATTATATTTTGACTAATGTTCAGTCTTGATCATACCATTTATGTTTCAGTGACATAGGTCATTGAAACATAAATGGTGTGATCAAGACTGAACTTTAGTCAAAATATAAAATTTTCTATGTGCATTGTTTGTTCTTCAGCAAAATCTTTCTTTTGCTAACCACATGCTTCCTAGTAGTTAGCGTCTATAGTAGTTATAATCTTTTTATTTTGCTGGCTGTTGTTGCTACTTGCTGTAATTGTTGCAGTTCGTGATGTGAAGATTTTCTGTGAGGTTACTGACTTATGAGAAAGAATGGGGTGTGAAGTATCGGGATTCGTGATTGAAATGAGTTACACATTTTTGGATTTGTCTTATTGGCAGGAATTCTTGCAATTCAGGGTCATTCTTTTGAGTTAATTATTCGAAGTCACGTTGTCAATGTATAGCAGTCAGATTGCATAGGGATTGTATATTGTGGGTAAGTAGGTTAAGTATGAGTTGTCTTTGGCAGGGAAAATTCTGTAGGCCAGTGTTAATTTAAAAAATAATTAAAGAACTAGTTTCACCAAGAACGGATGCAGGTGATCAGACTGTCATAGTCGTATCTAGACGTATCAGGGGCCCCATATAAGTAAACACGCCCCACACAAGTACAGAGCCTTCACCAGATTGAAGAGTCCCCTACTGACATACAGGGTCCATGGATTCATGTGGTTGTCTCTGAGAGCTGGTTTCTCAGGATGGGGAAGCATAAGGTTACGATGGTGGACGGGGCCGTAATCACTTACTCTCGGTCGCACAACAAATACGTGAACTTTATTTAAATAAATTAAAATTTTAAAACAATCTCTTAAAAAAACGCAGTTAGCTGCACGACGGCTGAAGGCCTTATCACAGGGAAAAAATTCCACAATTTTGGGGCCGAAGGCAACCAACAATAACCTCAAACAACAAACGGCTGAAGGCGTGAATTAGAAGTCAGAAGAACAATTCCAAATAGCACACATATCAACAAATACCCTGCTTTTAAAACAAGATTGCTTTAAAAAAACCTACTATAACACGGCTGAAGGCTTTATTATGAAAGGAGTGAAATTATTGCTCCGCTGAAGGCCACACACAACTTCAAATAACAAACGGCCGAAGGCATGAATAAGAAGTCAGAAGAACAATTCCAAATAGCACACATTTCAACAAATACTTTGCTTTTAAAACAAGTTTGCTTTAAGAAAATTTATTGTAACACAGCTGAATGCCTTACCAGAAAATAAGTGAAATTATTGTTCGGCTGAAGACCACACCAACAATAACTAGAAAATTACAAAAAAAAAAAAATGGTTCAAATGGCTCTGAGCACTATGGGACTCAACTGCTGAGGTCATTAGTCCCCTAGAACTTAGAACTACTTAAACCTAACTAACCTAAGGACATCACAAACATCCATGCCCGAGGCAGGATTCGAACCTGCGACCGTAGCGGTCTTGCGGTTCCAGACTGCAGCGCCTTTAACCGCACGGCCACTTCGGCCGGCAGAAAATTACAAATATCCTTAAAACAAACATCACAATCTAAGGAATCAGGACATGCGGTTTTCAGCAAGTGTTCCAAGGTTCAGCCTGGGAAGGTAACTCAAACATAAGGTAAGGTGAGACAGGCAGCCTAGTGTTGCAATCACGTAACAGGCTGGCAACTCAAACTAGGGGCAGTTTTAGCGCCGACCGAGCGACTAACCAATCCGCCTAACGTCCGATTACCAGTACAACGATGGAATAATTTTAGGCAGACAGCAACACGTCTTCAGGAAACACCCAAGGCCGAGGGAAACACTAGAACCAAGGTAGACCTCCCAAAAAAATGCACAGTACAATACAAGGGTTGTCGAACTACACGCCGTGTCAGACAGCATGAACACGACGAGGAAAGGTACACTGCCGGAAAGGTACGCTAACCTCCAGGACAGGTAACTGGGGCGTTAGTGGCCACAAGGCAGAAAATAGCGCTGTTAGCACACTACTAATAAGAGTAATACTAAATTCAATGATGAAAATAGAGGAAGACAACTGAAATAATTCACCGCCTCGAAACACTTCATTCGTTGCCGCCTCGCTAAGAGGCCCTGGGAGCAACAACCCGCCGACCAAAGGCGAGATCTCAGAATAGTCGAGGCTACATTATCAGTTAACTCTTCACTCAACTTAAACGTCCAGGGTACGGTGTGCAACGAAGTCGTTGCTCTCGCAGCTACCCCTCCTCGATCCGGCAGCGGCAGCACGCCGCCAGCGGCCCTGGCTTGCCCTCGCGCTGCACGGACCTGCTCGCTGCTGCGCCCCCAACCGACCTGATGTCCGTTCGCAACTCTCCGCATAACCCAGTACGCAGACAGCATTAAAATAACTGCTCATTGAAAACCACAAGATACACACGGACCCGGGAAAGCAATTCCACCAACAACTCACATTACTAAAACCAGTCACTGTGAAACAACACGGACAAATTATAAGTCGGCACAAACACAGAGGAGCCAGAAGCGGCCGGAAGACAAAATGCACGTCATCCGCTTTGACGACAGACCGAACGACCAACCAACGGCCGTCCCCACTCAAGTCAGGCATGGGAAAGGTCCCAGTAGAAATCTTCGACTGACAACTTACTGCCATGAGGTCACTTCGACGGGTGGACACACACGCCCAAGTGGAAGTTGCACTACTCGAATATCATAGTCCATTCAACTAAAACTCGCTGAATCCGATCCCTGACGTGGTCGTTCACTCTCGCCACCACATCCTTCCTTCGGACAGTGCATGTGTGTCGCCAGTGGTCGGGCGAGTACTGGCTGTCCGAACCTCATCGCTGCTCCGTCCCAACTGCACTAGTTCGACGCACGACGACCGGGAAATAATAGAGGCCGCTCCAAAAATGGTACCACAGTACGCGCTATCGATAAGCGCTGGTGCTGCCATTCACAAACGGACAAGGCGAACAAACGTAGTGGCGCCAGTGAACACACTAAGAAACGAGACGCCACTGTTGCTATTACAAGATGCCAAGCTACGAACAGCATTTAACGCGAGCCGCACACGGCTCAATCTCCATACCGGTACATGTTCATACGCTAGATACAAACTGAAACGAGACTCGCCCGACCAGGCAACATCCTTTCAGTCATCAACAGTCGAATATCGGTGTCGACGGGCCCAGGCGAGGAGTAAAGCTTTGTGTCGTGCAGTCGTCAAGGGCTTATCGTTCTAAAGATAGTCAAACATATGCAATCTCTAAATTACATGTAGGGTAGAATCTAGCTTGTATAATTCATATTTATACAATTTCTCGCACTCTACATGTTTCTAGAGAACAGATTTTTTACGGTATTCACGTTGTAATTCATTCTAGTAGAATCCCAAAAGGAATGATTGTATTGATGTGCTAAACCAATCTGCAATAAAACCACAACACGAAACTTAGTTTTATGGAGAATCCTAAGTGTAGGCTGTCAATGGTAGAGCCATCTTAGCCTTTTGTGAGTGTGAGAACTCCATTTCGCAGCCAATATTAGGCCCACAAACATACACAGGCTATATCTTACAGACATCGCAAGGACTTCCAAGTTTAAGTCTACTGTCTTCCATTTGGGACTATTAACGTGTAAGTAACAGATCTCAGCTATCAGTTGTCCTTCTGAAATTTTATTGGCAGATCTAGATTTCAGCTAGAAACTAGCCATTCTCAGTGCTAAGAACACAACAGGTACATAGTTAGACGATATCATAAGAATGTTGCAATTAACGGCTTAACTCATATGGTTTGTATATTACATACCGCTATCATTTTAGACCAATGCATGTAATGCCTGTTGGTCGGGCTTCATTCACGGTTCAGTGAATACTAATGTTTCCGGAAGGCGGGCTGTGTGGAGAACACCTGGATTGGTTAGATGGCGCCATCTATGTGAACTACAAATAAACCTCAAATTTTTTATGACATCATCTAACTATGTACCTGTTGTATTCTTAGCATTGAGAATGGCTAGTTTCTAGCTGAAATCTAGGTCTGCCAACAAAATTTCAAAAGGACGACTGATAGCTGAAATATATTATTTACAAGTCAATATGTCGCTGCGTGCAACAGCCTCTGAATGGAGGGCAACCTGATGAAAATTTTGCCTAGCTGGGCCAGCACTGTGTCTTACAGGTACAAGGAGCTCAGGGTATAGCTGGAGGTCACTATCCAGCATATAGCATTTAACAAAGTGTGCATTTCTAAAAAGCTCACACCGAGATATGAACAGTCACAGTTCAACAAGTTTAGCAACAAGAATACAAACAGTAGAATGGCACGACGTAGGAGGATATGTGAAGTAGTTATAGTGAAAACTGAGATCAGGACTCTGTTTGTGAAAAATCAAGGGATCAGTGACAGTTTATACGGATTACATTTTGAACTCGCTAGTGTACTTTCACCTTTAATTTTCGATTCAGTGTTGCATAGTGTGAGGAACACAGTGGATAACGGAATATACAAAGTAAGGCAAAGACATAATAAGATTATGAATTTAGAAAATAGGATAACAGCGAGTAAAAATGAATGTGTGTAAAATTTTAACTTCTTTCCAAGAGTGTTGAATTAGCGAACATTGTTTTTGATCAGAGTGAAACCGACATGCTTAGTAAGGGTATGAAGTATAACATAAATAAGAAGCTGGATCGTAAGGCTATAAAAGACACGGTAGTCCACTCTAAGTATGCGATTGATTCATTGAGAATACCAAAACTTGATTAGAATAAGATTAACTTAGGGATTAACAAGATTATTACTAATGAGGTTAGTAAACCTGTCCCAAATTCTATAATAGAGAAGAGAGTCGTCGAAAATATTAAATTCAAGCTTTCGGAAAATGACGCCGTAGTAACTAAGGCAGACAAAGTGAGAACAATTGTGGTCATTTGCTAAAGAAATCTATATTGCCAAAACTTAAAAATTCTTTGAAGATAGTAAGTTTAAGAAACTCGATAAGGATGTAACTTTCAAAGCTCTGAAGAGATTGCTAGATCACTTAAAAACTTACAGCGAGATTATATCACCAAGGGAGGCACCGAGGATAAAGGTTATGAACCCCATGGCACCCACGCTTAGAGCACAAATAAAGGTACACAAACAAGGCTATCTGATACGCCCAGTGGTGGATGGTAGGAGTAGTCCTTCCCATAAGGTAGCTGGCAAATTCCTGCGGTTTCTTAAGACACATTATAAATTCTATGAATAATTTTCCATTAAAAGTAGTCTCGAACTTATCGATAAAATTAGAAATATACCAGTAACTAACGAAATTAATTTTTTTTCTCTAGATATAGTCAAATTATACACAAATATACCTATTGACAAATCCGTGCAGATCATTCAGCGCAATGTAATAGAACAAAACAAGCTTTCTATGAGGGAAATAGATGAATTCATTGGGCTACTTACCATAATTTTGAAGTTTAAGTACATTAAATTTAATGGGGACATTTATTCCCAACAAGATGGTCTCAGTATGGGGAGCTCAGCATCGGGAATTCTGGCAGACATCTTTATTAATTATCTAGAAAACAAATTCTTTTCTGAAAATCCTGTGCTAGTGGACAAAATTGTGTACTACTTCAGGTACGTAGATGACACTCTGCTGATAATACAGAGTAACGATGATGTCGTCAACACCATAGTAGCCTTATTTAATAATTTGCATCAGACAATTAAATTTACGTGTGAGACCGAGATAAATAAGTCTATTACTTTTATAGATCTATCAATTGGAAATGAAAATGGGAGGCACGCATTTGGTATATTTCTTAAAGAGACTTGTATCGATGGCATTGTGGATTTTACTTCAAACCACCCAGTTCAACATAAAAAGGCGCTTTTCAATTTTGCTATCAATCGGTTGTTTAAAATTCCGCTGTCAAAAGACGAACACGATGAGGAAATGGCAAAGATAAGGCACATTGCAAAATTGAATAGCTATCGATGGGACTTTGTAGATGTTATACGTAAGAACATAGCTAATAAATAAAAAAAATAGGATGACGCTTTACAATAATAATACAGCTTCTAAAGAACATAGTAAGTTTGTCAGCTTACCTTACTACGGAAAAATGAGCAATAGAATTGCCACTACCCTTAGAAAATACGATATGACATTGTCTTTTGGTACCAAAAAGCACTTAGGATTTATTTTGCAACATTCTGTAGACTTGAGAAACATGTTTCATGCATCGGGTGTTTATAAAATTGATTGCTCAGCCTGTAAGGCCCTTTATGTTGGCCAAACAGGAAGTAGGCTGGAAATCAGGTTTGGGGAACACGTCGCATTGGGAAGAAAAGGTACCATGGAAAAATCGAGTATGGCGGCACATTTGCTTACCTCAAAACATAAGGTACCGACTTTGGCGTCCAATGTGAGGTTGCTGCATAAGCGTGAGAATGGCGGGTTCCTCGAATTCCTGGAAGAGCTCGAAGTCTTCTGCCATCACAAAAATACCGGCAGCAACCAGGTGGTTGTGAAAAGTGCATGGTTCTGGAAGTTGTTCGAGGACTTGTTGCTGGGAACCGGTGTGGGATTTGACCCAGGAGGAACGAGGTAACACCTGTTTTTTTTTTTTTTATTTAGTGTGCTTCGATTCCCCTGGCAGCAGCTTAGTATGCCGCTCTTCAGACTACAGAATTTGTTTCAAAAAGATAAAGATAATTAATAATAAAAACAGGCGATAAAATCGGTGACTTTAATGGTAACATGGCGGAAAATCATGGAACTTAAAACATAGAACAAAGAGATGATGATACTAATAAAATACATGTGAAGAAGACAGGTAAAATAATAGACAGACAATTAAAAACCACAGCGACAGTCTGGTTTCTGTTCCAAAGAGACATAAAATTCACACCCAGTGACAGCATGATTTCTGTTCGCAACACTTTGGAAAGACGAACAACACTGGACAGTCACTTGAACACTGCACTAAAAATTTGGCAAATATGACATACCACATCCAAGGGCAAACAGGGGGAACCCAGATAGATGATGAGAAAGAAAAAGGGGGGAAGGAGAGGAAAACCGAAGGGGGAGGGGGAAAGTAGCCAACAGAGGACGAGGACCCATAAGGGGTGGGGGTGCTGGGCAGACACGACAGTGAGTGGGGGAAGGAAGAAGGGAATACAAAAGGACTTGGGTGGGGGGGGGGGGGGGGAAGCAAGAGGGAGCCCAGGGAAAACACAGATGAAAGGAGGGGGGTGAGGATCAGAGTTGATAGGAGGGATAAATGGAGGGAGAGAGGGCAACATCTGGGAGGGGGAGTTGATGGAAGCCACCTTGGGAAAGGAGTTGATGGGTGTAGAGATGGAGGGTAGGGGGGACAGAACAGTGGAGGTGTGGCAGAGGGTAGGGATGGGAGAGGAGAGGAGCAACCACGGGGTGAGGGGGATCAGAGTGGCGGGAGGTGTAGAGTATGCAGATATGTTCGAGGAATAGAAGCAGTTGGGGGAAAGGAATGAGGTCATAGAGGATCTACATGGGGGACAGGATGCATATACAGAAGGTGAGGCAGAGTGCGCTCGAGGATCTGGAGGGACTTATTGAATTTGGAGGGGGCAGATATCCAGGCAGGACTGGCATAACAGAGGATGGGATGGATGAAGGATCTGCAGGTGTGGAGGATGGTAGAGGGGTGCAAACCCCATGTCTGGCCAGAGAGGAGTTTGAGGAGTCAGAGGTAGTTGTGGGCTCTGGATTGGATTGAGCAGAGATGAGGGATCCAGGTGAGGTGACGGTCAATGGGGAGGCCAAGGTAGGTGAGGGTGGGGGAGAGGTGAAGAGGACGGGTGCAAAGGGTAAGGGAGACATCCAGGAGCTGGAAGGAGCGAGTGGTACGACCTACAGTGATTGCCTGGGTCTTGGAAGGATTAATTTTCTGGAGCCACTGGTTACACCATGTGGCAAAAAGTTCAAGGTGGTTCTGGAGATGGCGTTGGGACCATTGGAGGGTAAGAGCGAGGGCAAGGAATGTGGTGTCATCGGCATACTGCAAGAGGTGTACGGGAGGAGAGGGGGGGGGGGTTGGGGCATATCTACTGTGTACAGGACGTAGAGGGGAGAGGACAGAGCTCTGGGGCACACCTGCAGAGGGGTAGAAGGTGTGGGAATTGGCATTATGGATGGTAACGTAGGAGGGCCGGCGGGAGAGGAAGGACGCCATCAGACGGATGTAGTTGACAGGAAGCGAGCTAACACCTACTGTCTTGTCAATATGTAGCAAACATTTGCATTATACTATACGAGTACGATGAGTACAGTTCTGAACCAACAGAACTTCTTCCATGATATGTTAGGCCAGATGCATAAACAGTATTATTAACAGCAATTCCATACATTGGTTATTTTACATTTACAAGGAAAATCGGCTTTAAGGAAGAAAGGGCTTAGCACCCTCTATTCTATAGCGGAATAGCCAAATTGTAATAACCATGCATCTGACTGATGTTCGGCGCCATCTACTAAGTATTTAGTAAATATGACGAACTATATACTTATTATGTTTTAATAAAGGGAGATACAATATAAAAAATAAGTATATTTAAGCCACATCAACCAACAGATGTATACAGCGCGTGTCTTCCAGTGTTATGTAAATTTAAAAATGTAAAAAAAAAAAGTTTTAACCACCTGACGTCATTTAAATGTTTTAATAATAATAACGGACTCACAAGGAGCAAACATGGAAATTTTATTACTTGATGATAAATATGAAATAAGTCGGACGACAATGTAAGAATTTTACTTACGTTCCATTTTATATCATTAAATTTGAAGTGGTTTACTTCCATTGAGGTTTATATGTAGTTCACATAGTTGGCACCATTTAACCAACGGAGGTGTTCTCCTCATAGCCCGCCTTCCGCAAACATTAGTATTCAATGTAGTGTGAATGAAGCCCGACCAACAGGCATTACATGCATTGATCTAAAGTAATACTGGTATGTAATACACAAACCATATGAGTTAAGCCATTAATTGCAACTATTTTATGCCATCATCTAACTATGTACCTGTTGTAATCTTAGCACTGAGAATGGCTAGTTTCTAGCTGAAATCTAGATCTGCCAATAAAATTTCAAAAGGACGACTGATAGCTGAAATCTATTACTTACAAGACAATAACAGTCGCTTCGTGCAACAGCCTCTGAATGGAGGGCAACTTGATTTAGGACTATGCTAACAGGTGATCGCACCAGATGTATGTATAAATATCGCATACTCACATCCTATGTTTTGTATCCCGCCTGGTAGGCGACGCGTGGGTTGGATCAGGAAAAGGTAAAATACGTCGGTACTGCTGTATGAATTTAGATCCCCTTTACTCAAGCAATAAGAATACATAACTTTCAAGGTGGTGCGAAGTTGAAGCGAAGTTTCCTGGCTGGCTGCACCTGATGAAATGGGTGAATCAGTAGCGGAGCTCGTAGAGCTGCACAACAGCAGCTAGAGGGCGCTGCCGTCGGTGTCTCGTGGTATTGCCAACCTCTGAATTTATGTGGCATCGTTACTATCGATACAAAACTATGGACCCAAGAAAGCAAACTAATGCTTTTCCAAAGGTGACACCAGAAACTTTGTTATGGTCATGGTGCAAGTATGAAAGTGGAGGTGCTTCGTTTCTTACAAATCTCACGCTTCATTACTCTTATATCCGTACTGAGATTGAGACTACAGACCAAAGAAACGCTGATAAACACCGCGGCCAGCATCATGCGACGCTGGTAAGGTACCGCGACGAGCGCTAAGAGGCAGTTGCGGCCTGAGCTGAGGTGCCCTCAGCTGCGGCCATAATTCAGGGACCACCAACGGCTGCGCCAAGCCAGTACGCATCGTCTAGTAGCGTCGCGACACCGTCTGACTGACGGAGAATACATGCCGTACCCTCGACTTGGATATTGCTGGGCTGCTGCTTGGAAGACTGCATTATTTGCGTACGACGACATGGCTGTGGATTTCTGGACTTTCCAACTGAATTGTCTTGAGCCGTTTTGGTCTTATTGGGCTACGACTGGGCTTGGGAAGGTTACGATTGTGGTCAGTTTATGAATACGAGGGGCGCTCGATAAGTAATGCAACACCTCTCCTTCTCCGCCAATTTTGGTTAAAAGATGAGGGATGCTCCCGCTTGAGACCCTATAGTTTCGCAAAGTTCCGATAGGTGCGGCGCTATACGCAGCGTTCAAAGTGGCACACAGCTGTGTGTCCAGCAACGTTGGAACGTGGGGACACTCTCATTCTATTTCCTCGACGGTTCACAGTCAAACACCTTGCTGATCAACTGGACGTCTCTGTTGATTGTGTTGACACACGGGCCGAACCAGTTGGGTTACTCAAAAGAGTATGTCCGCCGGGTTCCTCGCCGACTAACAGAAGACAATAAAGAACAACGAAGTATTATGTGTGTGGAGTTGATAGCTCGTTACGAGTCTGGCAGTGACAATTATTTGTCGAACATAATCATAGGCGATGGAACATTAGTTCATCACTTCGAACCGAAAACAAAGCAGCAGTCCATGGAGTGACATCACACCACCTCGTCCGAAGAAAAAGTTCAAAGCCGCACCCTCCGCCGGTAAAGTAAAGGCGACGGTCTTGTGTGACTCTGAAGGGGTTATTCTGTTTGACGTCCTCCCTCACGGCGTAACGTTGAATTCCGAAATGTATTGTGCTATCCTCTGGAGACTGAAGAAATGACTTCAGCGTCTCCATCGCCACAAAAACACAAACGAACTTCTCCTTCTCCATGACAACGCAAGGACTCACACAAGACTGCATACCAGAGAGGAGACCACAAGACTTCATTGGACTGTTCTTCCTCATTAACCCTACAGCCCGAATCTCGCATATTCCCACTTCCATCTGGATGCACTCCTCCGGAACCAGTACATTGTTTGTGGCGATGTTATTGATGCAGCAAGACTTTGCCTCCGACGCCAAGCAGTAGCATGGTACCATGTGGGCAGACAGGCCCTCTCGGTAAGGTGCTGTAATGCAGTCGCATTGAACGGAGATTATGTTTAGAGACCGGGTTACTTAGCCAAAATAGAGGGAAATAATGTGGTGTATTGGAATCCTGAATGAAAGAAAGTATTGTATCATTTACTGAACGCCCCTCGTAAATCAGAGCATTCGCCAACGTCGAAAGCTTCAAGCACTGACGATGACACCGAGCTACATCGCCGAAATATTATGCCAAGAAGACACAACAAGAAGACGGCATTCCCGCTAGCACGTGAAACAGCGAAGCAGATTATGTCTAAATCTGCAGAGCCTAGGTTACTTTCCAATGACGACGGTAACAGTTTAGTGTAACGAGGAAGTTAATAGTAAAGTGCGATGGCGGAGAGGCATGCCGTCCGTAGAGCGTAGCGGCGACTGTCAGCTGTCGGCTGACGTCACAACGCACCACGCGGGGTGCGAGAGGTTATTAGCTGCGATCAGGGCGGACTGGCGCCGCTGGTGACGGATGAGCCGCCCACGCGTGTCGCGACGTGGCGTGACGCCCTCCAGGCGCACGGCGCTTTCTGTTGTATTAGTCGCGATGATGGCGCACTCTTTCCGCACTCTAGCAGCCGTGTGTCTCATTTTCACCAGCACTGTCCACATCTGAAATCAGACCTTAGGCTATATGTACTACACTAAAATACATAAGGAAGTTTTTATTTCTCTATACCGAGTATATGACGCGATAGACAAAGACCATTAAAAAGAAATGCTAACGATAACATTCCACTGTATTTGGAAATTTATTCGACGAACGTCAAGCACTTATTAACATTAATTTTTTTGTTTGGATAGCCATCTTCCTCAGTAGCTTTTATAAAGACCAAAAGAAAGACGCACCACGAAGGACTTACCCAAATGGGAAGGAAATCGGTAGATGTGATGTAGATACACAGACAAACAATTGATAACAATTTGAGCAATATTGGATGATTTATTCAAGAGAAAAGGCTTCACAAATTTAACAAGTCAACAAAGCGTTGGTCCACTTCTGGCCCTTATGCGATCAGGTATTCGGCTTGCAATTGATTCGTATTGTTGTTGGATGTCCTCATGATGGATATCGTGTCAAATTCTGGCGCTTTAGATCGTCATAATCCCGAGCTGGCTGAAGGTTCCTCCCCATAATGCTTCAAACGTTCTCAGGTGGGTAGAGATCCCGCGAGGTTGCTAGTCCAGGTAGGGTATGAGAGGCACTAAGACAAGCAGAAGCAACATTTACAGTTTCTGGGCGGGCATTATGATGCTGAAATGTAAGCCAAGGACGGCTTGCCGGGAAGGGCGTAGAATACCGTTGATGTACCGCTGTGCTGTAGGGGTTCTACAGATGACAACAGTATGGATGGTGCTATGAAAAGAAACGGAATCTCGGTTGTCAGGCCTTATGGCTAGCGACAGTCCCACCGCTGTCTGGGGCGTCCCCAGACACGTCTTCTCTTGTCATCGGGGCTGAGTTCGAAGCTGGATACATTACTGAAGACAATTCTTTTCCAGTCAACGAGATTCCAGGCAGAAAACGTTTCTAGAGAAGCTAAGGAGAGTATACTGAAGGCCTCTAAGAGGTGCAGAGGTTGTTTCATGATGCAATAGAAGATGAAATGCCAATCTGACTATCACCTTGCATACGACCCGACAACCAGATGTTGTCTGTGTACAACAGTCTGCCTGCAAACACGACACTTAACTTCCCACCTGCTGTCATCTGCATGGTCGTTAACTGCACCACTAGGTGGACTACGCCTGTCAGTATGGACTAACCTACTTGCAGCAGACGTGCTTCCAAGGAGAAAGTAATCATTAATGCCTGCTCTTATCACATGTACAAGGGTTACCCAGAAAGTAATGCACAGCATTTTATTTCTCAGCCGAAAACAACGCTACGAATGCGAAACGTTACGTATGTATTATTTGAAGTCTCCTGAGTGAGCGCGTCGTTCCCGTAATGCGAGCTAACATCCCATGGATGTTCGGGCTCACATGCGGTTCCTCTTCGTCGAAATGTCTTGGCTCAAACTCGTCTAGGGTTTGGACCGCACGTGTCACATTACACGCCGTAACTTAGACACTTGTGACCCTTTGGTTACATTGTGTGGGTGATGCCAAGTTTGCGAAATAAAGAGTTAATATAACTTATAGTAACAGTAATCATAATATCGGGAACTAAATTAACAATCCGTAAATGATGTAGGCCACACAGTTGCGAATTGGTTAGAATAATGTTTATTCAGAAAGCAACTGACAGCGAAAGTGGTCGTGTTTAGATTTACTGTTACACTCGAGCGCACATCCATTTGAGACAGTTCAGTCATTCACATTCTCATCCTTAATTACAAGTTCGATACTGTACCTCGTTAACTATGCGAAAAGGTAGAGTTCACACCAGGCGCGCGGCTGCTCACTGCTCAGACACTAAGTTCCGCCATACAGCACAACGCGAAATTTTCTAAGTCGTTTGACTTTCTAGTTGCCTAAAGACCGTCTGTCCTCTTTCGCGTCTCAATTCCGAACTGTACCCTTTGGTGTCTCCAGCCGAACTGTCGCTTCTGAATAAGCACCGATCCTCTCTGCCCGTCCCCGGCCGCATTTCCCGCGCGCCGAATATCCTCTCTCAACTGACTAGGGCAGTTCCCTTTCCTGGAGCCGTCCATCTCATTGGCTACAGATTAATCTACACTATTTTACATTTTAGCATATTTCAATGATCAAAGCTTGCCCACTTTCACATTCTAAATAAAGTACCAATAATATCAATTACATAATAAACGTTAAATTCTTTTACATAAAATCAATACAATTTCCTTCTTAACTTTGAATGTCGCGGCCAGTAGCCTTTCACCAATGTGCTTTCCGATAACTAATTAAGGAACAAAAGTAACTATTATGCACTAAGCTTTATAACAAATATTCTGTTACCTAATGATTCAATAACGTGTCACGCTGTCATCGTTCAATGTCTTTTATGTGGAGGAAATGATGATCTGATGCTTAACTTAAAATACTGATAACATAAATTTACTATATATTATAACCTACGTTTCTAGCATTTGTAGACTTGGAGAAAGCTTTTGGCAATGTTGATAGGAATGCTCTGTTTCAAATTCTAAAGATGGCAGTGGTAAAATACAGGGTGCGGAAGGCTATTTACAATTTGTACAGAAACCAGATGGCCGTTATAAGAATCGAGGGGCATGAAAGGCAAGTAGCGGTTGGGAAGGGAGTGAGACAGGGTTGTAGCCTGTCCCCGATGTTATTCAATCTGTATATTGACCAAGCAGTAAAGGAAACAAAAGAAAAATTCGGAGTAGGTATTAAAATCCATGGAGAAGAAATAAAAACTTTGAGGTTCGCCGATGACATTGTAATTCTGTCAGAGACAGCAAAGGACTTGGAAGAGCAGTTAAACGGAATGGACGGTGTCTTGAAAGGAGGATATAAGATGAACATCAACAAAAGCAAAACGATGATAATGGAATGGAGTCGAATTACGTCGGGTGATGCTGAGGGAATTAGATTAGGAAATGAGACACTTAAAGTAGTAAAGGAGTTTTGCTATTTGGGGAGCAAAATAACTGATGATGGTCTAAGTAGAGAGGATATAAAATGTAGGTTGGCAATGGCAAGGAAAGCGTTTCTGAAGTAGAGAAATTTGGTAACATCGAGTATTGATTTAAGTGTCAGGAAGTCGTTCCTGAAAGTATTTGTATGGAGTGTAGCCATGTATGGAAGTGAAACGTGGACGATAAATAGTTTCGACAAGAAGAGAACAGAAGTTTTGAAATATGGTGCTACAGAAGAATGCTGAAGATTAGATGGGTATATCACGTAATTAATGAAGAGGTATTGAATAGGATTGGGGAGAAGAGAAGTTTGTGGCACAACTTGACTAGAAGAAGGGATCGGTTGGTAGGGCATGTTCTGAGGCTTCAAGGGATCACAAATTTAGCATTGGAGGGCAGCGTGGATGGTAAAAATCGTAGAGGGAGACCAAGAGATTAATACACTAAGCAGATTCAGAAGGATGTAGGTTGCAATAAGTACTGGGAGATGAAGAAGCTTGCACAGGATAGAGTAGCATGGAGAGCTGCATCAAACCAGTGTCAGGACTGAAGACAATAACAACAACAGATATTATAAACAAATAAAGTTACAGAGTTGATATTTACAAAGCCTGTCATTTTAATGACGAGCTTCTATATGAAATGTCGATCGTTAAGATCCACTAAAGCGTTCAGATTTTAGCATTCAGGAGTTTCCTGCAAAACTTGCGAATTTCACGTTAACAGTATTTCCTAAACTGTTACAGATATGATCAATATTCAAGTTTTATTGGGAACACCATGAAAATTTATGAAGGATGGTAGATTAAAATTACTGTGACTTAATTCCCATAATTACTACAGAATTAAATAGTTGCCATAAATGTTTCCCTTTATGGCCGACCTTAAGTCCGCCGTATTTAACACTGCTACGTTCCCTGGCCACAAACGTCTTCTACTGGGTTTTCCTATGACGTAGGTTCTTGTCTGTCTCACTTGCACACTACAGTGCTTAGGCCTTAATAGACAATAGACGCCTCTGAGTTTCCCCATCTCGTGGTGAATCTGCGCCCTTTGTGGCACATGATCCTGGATGACAGGGTTCGTTTTATAATTCCTGATGGCTGACTCTTTCGGCCATATCCTTAAACGAGAGCGAAATGCTCGTTAACTCACAGTCACTTCCGACACATAGCGTAGCTACAACACAGTTTCAACATGACTTCTGCAGGTGATGTACGTTACAAGCAACGTGGCATCAAATGAATTTATCACTGGAGATAAAGAAACTGTGGCGAATATTCACTAACGCTTGTGCAAAGTCTATGGAGCATCTGCTGTCGATAGAAGAACAGTTAGTCGCTGGGCACGGAAGGTTAAGTCATGAGAAGACGGTTCGGTGGAACTGCACTATCTGCAGCTCCACGGGGAGACCATCCACGGCTGTCACACCTGACGCACCTGACCTAGCCCCCTCGGACTCCCACTTGTTTGGGCCATTAAAGAATGCCATTAGCGGAAGACATTTCGAAGATGATGAGGACGTGATTCATACAGTGAAGCACAGGCTCCGCCACCAGGACAAGGATTGGTACTGACATGGCATACACGCCCTTGTGTCACGCTGGAGGAAGACCATAGAAAGTAATGGAGATTACGTGGAAAAATAGGGTGTGTAGGTAAAACACCATTATTTCGTGTGTGTAATTCTCATTATGTTCAATAAAGAACTGTTGAAGAAAAATATGCGGGCATTACTTTCTGGGCAACCTAAAAACATAGTGCTCCTAATATCTACAATTACTAGTCTTCAAACAAAGTATTATGTAACATTATTCAGCACACTGTCCTCAGTCAACAATAAAAGTACCTGAAATTATAGCCCTAACAACCTAAATATAAACTGAGGCCCCTGCTTACTTCTTCCCGTCTAAGCTAGTTTCAGGAACTATTGTAGAGATTTTGCTACATACTTGGAACTCTCTGAACGGATATCCTTTCCCGTGCCGATATCGACAACAGGCAAAAATTATCGAGATTATCGGTTGACGGGTTGGATGACGTACCTGCACACTTCAATTTTGTTTGTACGGAAACTTCAGTGGGCGATCTCTACTTGTACTTGGTCAGTTTTTTTTTCAATTGATGACAGCAGTTTGAAGAAGTTAACAACAGACGCACTTGGGTTTTATTTGCAAAGCATCATCTGTGGTTGTTCTTTACAAATGGCATACATAATGCGTTTCAACATTTTCATAATAAGGAGTCTCTTTTGAAAATTCTCGTACTGTGTTGAGAAGATTTTTAATGTATCATTGCGTTCTATAAACAGTTAGTACCAAAACTTTCTTACTGATTTTTGTAATTCGACATATTTTTTGTAATCCTACTTGACGATTGTGTGTTTCATATGGACTTTTGTGAAAAAATTTTATAGTATTAATTATGTGAATAAGGAAGATTGCGAAGTACGAGGCAGCAGGCATAGGTATATAAGGTTAGATGAAGTCGGAAAGAGTATCTTCAATCCCCTTGTTAAGTACGCAAGCGACGGGACAAGTAAAACACATTTCAGACGAACATAGAGAAAGTGTAGTGTGATACTGGCGAGTGGACTCAGGACTTATAAAACAAAGGAATTATTGAGGGAAGTGTTTTCTAAAGTGTGTGTATCCTATTGGGTTAGTAGACCCTGCCAAATAATTATATTCCAGGCAGCTTATAAGGAATTCGGTCGACTGTGAGCTCATGCCTAGCCCCCAGTGGGAGACAATCGCTAGTGGAGGACTACGTATCGAAAATGGTGCATTGGGAATTTCATGAGAAATTCGCCACACAAGTTAATTATTTACTATTGAAAAAGTACTTGACTCTCCTCTTTCAGAAAGCTTGTGATATGATATCTCTCTGGTTTATAATTTGCGATTGCTAACTGCCTCCTCCCCCCCCCCCCTCCGCCCCCCCATCAACCATGGACCTTGCCGTTGGTGCGGAGGCTTGCGTGCCTCAACGATACAGATAGCCGTACCGCAGATGCAAATACAACAGAGGGGTATCTGTTGAGAGGCCATACAAACGTGTGGTTCCTGAAGAGGAGCAGCAGCCTTTTCTATAGTTGCAGGGGCAACTGTCTGGATGATTGACTGACCTGGCCTTGTAACACTGCTGTGCTGGTACTGCGAACGACTGAAAACTAGGGGAAACTACAGCCGTAATTTTTCGCGAGGGCATGCAGCTTCACTGTATGGTTAAATGGTGATGGCGTCCTCTTCGGTAAAATATTCCGGAGGTAAAATAGTCCCCCATTCGGATCTCCGGGCAGGGACTACACAAGAGGACGTCGTTATCAGGTGAAAGAAAACTGGCGTTCTACGGATCGGAGAGTGGAATGTCAGATCCCTTAATCGAGCAGGTAGGTTAGAAAATTTAAAATGGGAAATGGATAGGTTAAAGTTAGATATAGTGGGAATTAGTGAAGTTCGGTGGCTGGAGGAACAAGACTTTTGGTCAGGCGAATACAGGGTTATAAATACAAAATCAAATAGGGGTAATGCAGGAGTGGGTTTAATAATAAATAAAAAAATAAGAGTGTGGGTAAGCTACTACAAGCATCATAGTGAACGCATTATTGTAGCCAGGATTGACACGAAGCCCACGCTTACTACAGTAGTGCAAGTTTAAATGCCAACTAGCTCTGCAGATGACGAAGGAATTGAAGAGATGTATGATGAGATAAAAGAAATTATTCAGATCGTGAAGGGAGACAAAAATGTAATAGTCGTGGGTGACTGTAATTCGATAGTAGGAAAAGGAAGAGAAGGAAACGTAGTAGGTGAATATGGATTGGGGGAAGAAATGAAGGAGGAAGCCGCCTGGTAGATTTCTGCACAGAGCATAACTTAATCATAGGAAACACTTGGTTCAAGAATCATAAAAGAAGGTTGTATACATGGAAGAAGCCTAGAGATACTGACAGGTTTCAGATAGATTATATAATGGTAAGACAGAGATTTAGGAACCAGGTTTTAAATTGTAAGACATTTCCAGGGGAAGATGTGGACTCTTACCACAATCTATTGGTTATGAACTGTAGATTAAAACTGAAGAGACTGCAAAAATGTGGGAATTTAAGGAAATGGTACCTGGATAAACTGACTAAACCGAGGTTGTACAGAGTTTCAGGGAGAGCATAAGTGAACAACTGACAAAAAAGGGCGAAAGAAATATAGTAGAAGAAGAATGGGTAGTTTTGAGGGATGAAGTAGTGAAGGGAGCAGAGGATCAAGTAGGTAAAAAGACGAGGGCTAGCAGAAATCCTTGGGTGACAGAAGAAATATTGAATTTGATTGTTGAAAGAAGAAAATATAAAAATGCAGTAAATGAAGCAGGCAAAAAGGAATACAAGCATCTCAAAAATGAGATCGACAGAAAGTGCAAAACGGCTACGCAGTCATGGCTAGAGGCTTATCTCACTAGAGGTAAGATGGATACTGCCTACAGGAACATTACAGAGACCTTTGGAGAAAAGAGAAACACTTGTATGAATATCAAGAGCTCAGATGGAAACCCAGTTCTAAGCGAAGAAGGGAAAGCAGAAAGGTGGAAGTAGTATATAGAGCGTCTATACAAGGGCGATGTAGTTCAGGGCAATGTTGTGGAACTGGAAAAGGATGTAGATGAAAACGAAGTAGGAGATATGACACTGCGTGAAGAGTTTGACAGAGCACTGAAAGATCTAAGTCGAAACAAGGCCCCGGGAGTAGACAACATTCCATTAGAACTACTGACAGCCTTGGGAGAGCCAGTCATGACAGAACTCTACCACCTGGTGAGCTAAATGTATGAGACAGGCGAAATACCCTCAGACTTCAAGAAGAATATAATAATTCCAATCCCAAAGAAAGCAGGTGTTGACAGATGTGAAAAGTACGGAACTATCAGTTCAATAAGTCACGGCTGCAAAATATTAACGCGAATTCCTTACAGACGAATGGAAAAACTGGTAGAAGCAGACCTCGAGGAAGATCAGTTTGGATTCCATAGAAATATTGGGACACGTGAGGCAATACTGACCCTACGACTTATCTTAGAAGCTAGATTAAGAAAAGGCAAACCCACGTTTATAACATTTATAGACTTAGAGGAAGCTTTTGACAATGTTGTCTGGAATACTCTCTTTGAAATTCTGAAGGTGGCAGGGGTAAAATACAGGGAGCGAAGCTAGATTAAGAAAAGGCAAACCTACGTTTATAGCATTTATAGACTTAGAGAAAGCTTTTGACAATGTTGTCTGGAATACTCTCTTTTAAATTCTGAAGGTGGCAGGGGTAAAACACAGGGAGCAGAAGGCTATTTGCAATTTGTACAGAAATCAGATGGCCGTTATAAGAGTCGAGGAACATGAAAGGGAAGCAGTGATTGGGAAGGGAGTGAGACAGGATTGTAGCCTCTCCCGATTGTTATTCAATCTTTATATTGAGCAAGCAGGATAGGAAACAAAAGAAAAATTCGGAGTAGGTATTAAAATCCATGGAGAAGAAATAAAAACATTGAGGTTCGCCGATGACATTGTAGTTCTGTCAGAGACAGCAAAGGACGTGGAAGAGCAGTTGAACGGAATGGACGGTGTCTTGAATGGAGGGTATAAGATGAACATAAACAAAAGCAAAACGTGAATAATGGAATGTAGTCGACTTAACTCAGGTGATGCTGACGGAATTCGATTAGGGAATGAGACACTTAAAGTAGTAAAGGAGTTTTGCTATTTGGGGTGCAAAATTACTGATGATGGTCGAAGTAGAGAGGATATAAGATGTCGACTGGCAATGACAAGGAAAGCATTTCAGAAGAAGAGAAATTTGTTAACATCGAGTATAGATTTAAGTGTCAGGAATTCGTTTCTGTAAGCATTTGTATGGAGTGTAGCGATGTATGGAAGTGAAACGTGGACGATAAATAGTTTAGACAAGAAGGGAATAGAAGCTTTCGAAATGTGTTGCTACAAAAGAATGCTGAAGATTAGATGGGTTGATCACATAACTAATGAGGAGGTATTGAATAGAATTGGGGAGAAGAGGAGTTTCTGGCACAACTTGACAAGAAGAAGGGATCGGTTGGTCGGACATGTTCTGAGGCATCAAGGGATCACAAATTTAGCATTGGAGGGCAGCGTGAATGGTAAAAATCGTAGAGGCAAACCAAGAGATTAATACACTAAGCAGATTCAGAAGAATGTTGGCTGCAGTACGTACTGGGAGTTGAAGAAGCTTTCACAGGATAGAGTAGCATGGAGAGCTGCATCAAACCAGTCTCAGGACTGAAGACAACAACAACAAAAACAACAATAACGTTCCTAACTGAGAGCTTCGTCGTGCAAATTTATGTGTCCTAGCTCAAACCTTAATTTTTTTGAACCATGTTGGTCAGTGCTCGATTGGCTTCGATTTGCAGTGCAAGTTCTCTGTTACTGAAGGAGATCGATTTCGCTCATGCTGACAAAGCCTCATGTGTAATAGCAATTTCTGCTTAATTGCTGTCAGTCACAATAAACCTAAATACTGGTTAAATTAATTCATCTGTTTTTGTAACTTTCCGTGAGTGCATTATCAAATAACTTCTAATAAATTCAAGTTTACTTTATGTGTACATTTTTGTAAGCCTGCAGTTAGAATACTGTGAAAATGCTTGGACGTTTTACTGATGAATGTTATCATTACCTTTTAATAACCATCTCCGTATTTCCAATTTGATTAGGGTTAGGGAAACACTTTTATCTCGTTATTAAATATTTTGGCATTTCTAGAAATCCTCCTAAAATTTTGATTAAGATCTTATTTTTAATGTGATACTCGAGTGTGTCTCAGAGCGTGACATCAGGCATAGATTATTTTTTAACTTGATGTTTTCAATTGTTTTCCAGCTACATATTTCATAACTGCGGTTAATTCGATGACATAATTAATGTTTTTGTATCGCAATATGCTGTATGTCCCAGTGCGTATCTCAGTTAATCGTTCGGATATTTAAAATTACAGGGCCCCTGTGTTAGTGTCATGGGAGCCGCTCGTGATACAAATACTGAAATCTGCATTTGTTGTAAAGATGTGGTACTTGTAATAAAGCGAAATGTTGACCCAACTACACCAGTTATACGTGAAGCAGTCTTATAGCTCGCACAGTCTCACTTATTACAAAGTCAGATAGAGAACGAGCAAAATATAAAAATCTTTGATATTTTCAAAAGGGGAAAACCAAATAGGAAATACGAGAAAGGGCATGGAAACGAATAAACAGATACCAAAGATATATTGTTTTAAGAAAGCAAATACGAAATACTGCTGAATTAAAGCAGGTCACCTTTTATGGCACTTCTACTGCCCCTTAACATCGGCTCGTTACTTCACTGTGACTAGATATCTTATGGATACTATGGCATTTTAGACGTGACAGTTGTTGCACCACACCGACCCTTCATATGTACGTAAAACAAAAGTAGTTGCAAAGCCTTCCGTCCTAATGACAGTGATTTAGAAACTCATTAGTTGAGCATCGCGCCAAGTTCTCAAGCGCTAGTAGAGAGCGTACTGCGGGAAGGTATAGATATCAGGCGCAGATGTAACTTGGGCTTGGTTCGGAAAAGAGTAACAGCCATTGTATATAAAATGTTCCTTGTGAAATGGGCAGTATCTGGGGTGAAATGCGTGGGTCAAAACGACCAGATCATCCCAAGGAACTTTGTCATATTTTTTCTTTATTTATGTATCTGCTCTTCGAAGAGTGTTAACTACTTAGCTGCACCTCTGTAACAGTATTAAATATCAGGAGCTTGAATCAATTCTCGCTGTTGACGAAGAGGGTCACTAGTGGCATTAGTGCACCTTAGCGGACAGCGGTGCCGCACTGTTACCTTGTTTCAGAGAAATTAAGCTCCACGCCTGGTACGTCGCTGAACGTCGAAGTCCTCTTCTCAATGCCACAGAAATTATATAGAACCATTAAAAAAATCGGTATCATGCATCGGCAACAGCGAACGTTAAAAATTGCTTTGATAAGACAGAAAATTAGCTACACTGACCGTGATCTTGGTGAAAATCGACATGTCTACTCGATCTGAATATATTTGGGATGGTCTTTCGTATCTCCACCCTGCACTGTAGCATCTAGCTTAAACCACCAGTCTTTCATGTTATCTGCGTGAAACGTAAAAGTACCTGCGTGGCGCAAAACGTTGAACGTCACACATTCCTGTGACATCTTTGTCATTCAGTGGAACTTCCTTATATTCAGGAGGTACTTCTTTTCTTTTTCTCCTTCTTTATCGTCGCCTCGTCCCACGTCACGTAGGGTCGGCGTTGCTCTTCTGAATCCTTCTCCTCCATAGTACTCTATCCATTGCCTCTTCCTTCTTCCATCCTTACTCCCTTAGGGCTCCAGATATCTTATCCTTCCACCTCATCTTCACTCTTCCTCTCCTTCTTGCTCCTTCAATCTTATCTTCATTCAGGAGGTACTGAGAACAATTAATTACTCAACGAAAAGTATAGTAATATTCTATAAGTGACTATATATCCAGACCCTTCCATTATCGTACTATATCGAAGACAGCTCTTTACATTTCGGAGAACGGCAGTCAAGTGGTCTTTCTGTGTCACAGAAAGACCATTAGAACTGACAACAGAATGGGAACTGTTCTCCCACGTCAGATTCCGTTACATTTGCTTAAGAAACAAAATATAGCTTGGTGAACTGGAATCTACCATCTTGAGTTTGAACTTGAGATATTCGAGAATCGAAATCTCAAATTATGTGTTATAATGGAGTATAAGTTCCTCTTCTAACTCGTCCTATACATGGTACCCATGGCTGTTGTATTTGAGTAGTGCGTCTATACGATTTCAAGTTTGATACCATATCAGCGGGAAAAGAGCATTCGAGTATCAAAAATTTATTTGTGAACAGCGAATGACTTCGTTCCACGTAGCTGCAGTATGGGTGTCTCCCATTCGTGTCAGTATAACGCTTCGACGCGACGTGCGATGGTGATGTCTGAACATGCCCGTCTGATAAATATGAAAGGTTGTCATAAGGTTTCAGTACCCTACTGAAAAATATTAGTCTGCAGTAATGAAACTTGGAGATGGTGTTAGGCCTTCTTTTCATATACGTCCTTCGGCAGGATACATTTTCTGCTGGACAATGAAAGACGTGCGATTGTTTCACACTCTTTCTATCATTTATTTCATTTTTAAATCTTGCAATGACATGATATCGTTGCTCTTAATTTTTTGCATCAAAATCACACTGATAATTAAGGAAGGATGGGAGTACGGCATTTTGTTTTACTTTTCCTTAAATGCAGCAGTCTCTTTCAAGTAGCCATAATGGTTTGCTCTTCCGGCCCTGACCGTTCAGTTCGAAACGATGGTTGGGTGCTTTGAATACTTTGTAGAAATCAAAGAAGCCTTTTTGCTTAATCTCCCAAGTAGCAGTACCATTCTTGATACCTTGGCTTTTCACATATAGGTCACCCTGAACCAACCTCAGAGAATCAGGGCTTTCCCTCCTCGCTCGAGTCGCCTGCTACAGCTCTAGTGGCTTCTCTGCCCTCTCTCATTGGCCAGTGGAATGGACCACCTCTCTCACGTCCGCTCTAAAGAAGGGTCAGGGATTGACTGTGTGACGGGGAGTCCTATTCCAGCCCTTGGTCGGTAATTATTTGTGTTGCTAGTGGCCACAAGATTAGTTTAAGTCGCTATGTGTTTGAGTTAAGATATCGGTAAACTTGAAAGCATCAGCGCTTTTCTGTTCCGCTGTATATTCTTCGCATATAATGCCACTTATTGTTCACGAAATTCACTTATTTTTGATCCTCCTAGAACTTGGTGCTCGTGCTTTGTCTGTAATTCTATACTCATACATTTGACCCACACGGTACCCATACTAAGTAACACCTTTCACGCTTATTATGATCAACTTTGTCTCTAGTGTTTTTTCTCCCTGTTCTTTAATTCGTTTTGTAAATGAAAATTTTAGAGTCTGTGATTCTCCCGAAGACAGAATCTTGCTTAGTGGTCGATCTTGAGATTATGTGGAAAGTGAATCATCCTTTGTTTCAGTATAGTCCAGTGATAAACATGTGTGTTTGCAATAGCAGCAATGATTTCGCTTGTCAATGATCCGAGAATCGTCTGAATAAATTTCTCTAAAGTTATATAAAAATCAGGATGGGAGGTCACTTTGTTCTTTTAATCGTCCTGTACCGAGTTCTCCGATCGGTATAGTTCGCATGCTTATTATTCACAGTTCTTTGCAAGCACTGTACGAAGTTTCTTTCCGCCAACCTTCAAGTTCCTGCACATACTATTTTCCCCACGTCTGATCATTTTACCTTATTCCCTATCGGGAGAGATACCACTGCAGAAATGATAAACAGGCGGATCAGATTATACACTCCTGGAAATGGAAAAAAGAACACATTGACACCGGTGTGTCAGACCCACCATACTTGCTCCGGACACTGCGAGAGGGCTGTACAGGCAATGATCACACGCACGGCACAGCGGACACACCAGGAACCGCGGTGTTGGCCGTCGAATGGCGCTAGCTGCGCAGCATTTGTGCACCGCCGCCGTCAGTGTCAGCCAGTTTGCCGTGGCATACGGAGCTCCATCGCAGTCTTTAACACTGGTAGCATGCCGCGACAGCGTGGACGTGAACCGTATGTGCAGTTGACGGACTTTGAGCGAGGGCGTATAGTGGGCATGCGGGAGGCCGGGTGGACGTACCGCCTAATTGCTCAACACGTGGGGCGTGAGGTCTCCACAGTACATCGATGTTGTCGCCAGTGGTCGGCGGAAGGTGCACGTGCCCGTCGACCTGGGACCGGACCGCAGCGACGCACGGATCCTACGCAGTGCCGTAGGGGACCGCACCGCCACTTCCCAGCAAATTAGGGACACTGTTGCTCCTGGGGTATCGGCGAGGACCATTCGCAACCGTCTCCATGAAGCTGGGCTACGGTCCCGCACACCGTTAGGCCGTCTTCCGCTCACGCCCCAACATCGTGCAGCCCGCCTCCAGTGGTGTCGCGACAGGCGTGAATGGAGGGACGAATGGAGACGTGTCGTCTTCAGCGATGAGAGTCGCTTCTGCCTTGGTGCCAATGATGGTCGTATGCGTGTTTGGCGCCGTGCAGGTGACCGCCACAATCAGGACAGCATACGACCGAGGCACACAGGGCCAACACCCGGCATCATGGTGTGGGGAGCGATCTCATACACTGGCCGTACACCACTGGTGATCGTCGAGGGGACACTGAATAGTGCACGGTACATCCAAACCGTCATCGAACCCATCGTTCTACCATTCCTAGACCGGCAAGGGAACTTGCTGTTCCAGCAGGACAATGCACGTCCGCATGTATCCCGTGCCACCCAACGTGCTCTAGAAGGTGTAAGTCAACTACCCTGGCCAGCAAGATCTCCGGATCTGTCCCCCATTGAGCATGTTTGGGACTGGATGAAGCGTCGTCTCACGCGGTCTGCACGTCCAGCACGAACGCTGGTCCAACTGAGGCGCCAGGTGGAAATGGCATGGCAAGCCGTTCCACAGGACTACATCCAGCATCTCTACGATCGTCTCCATGGGAGAATAGCAGCCTGCATTGCTGCGAAAGGTGGATATACACTGTACTAGTGCCGACATTGTGCATGCTCTGTTGCCTGTGTCTATGTGCCTGTGGTTCTGTCAGTGTGATCATGTGATGTATCTGACCCCAGGAATGTGTCAATAAAGTTTCCCCTTCCAGGGACAATGAATTCACGGTGTTCTTATTTCAATTTCCAGGAGTGTATTAGCTGATGGCATAAAGAATGACGATAACGGGCTTTCCTTCTCATTGGTTCCCGAAAATAAGAGGCTTTGTGCAATAAATTTGATGTTACCCTTTGAAAATTCCTTTTTAATGATCGTTCCCCTCCCCCCCCCCCCCAAAGAGGTAGTTTAGCCATGAAAATTTCTAAGGCACTTGTCAAGAATTTCATAATACTTGTACAGAAAATAATGAAAACTAAATCATGTCGTATGGTCGGTCGGCGATTGCGTATTGTTTGATGAATTAGATTCGTAGTAGGGTTTAATTTCCTCTCCGATTCGACACGACCATTGCATATGTGACAGACATTTATAGACGAATTATTTTTCATTCTTACTCGTAGAAAATTAACGTGTCTCATTAGTTGGAACTTAACAAAAACTCACTTGTTGTAAAAGGAAGTTCGTTATTGGGAGACAATAATTATAGTCATCTTAAGCTGTTATTCCATCCTTCATGTAAAATTCCTTGCCCCTTGTTGACTGAACATGTCCAAGGAATGAAATTAACCTGTTCTAGAACCACATAGCACTACTCATCACTATCAGCCACCTCTTTTAACAATGGGAGAATTGGCAGAGACATTAGTTATAGAAGTCAGCATTTGGGCTGTTAAATAGCGTTGCACCTCTAAAATCAACTCGCGGTCAAACGGTAAATGCCTGCCACGCACTGATTTTTTCATCCGAGTAAAGAGGAAGAAGTCGCTGGAGAAAAAAGGCGGGGGGGGGGGGGGGGCGGAAGATTTGAAATTTGACACTGACATCCCAAAAAAGCAGTATTTCTTACTGTGTCCCCTATAGGATGAGAAGGATTCACAGGTCTCCGGTACTTAGTCACGGAATGTCAGTAGTATAACCGTATGACGGTTTGCTCCTGCAGAATATGTTAGCACTATTACCATGAATGTACCAAAAGCCACTCTGAATCATCTTGGCCACAGAGGGTTGGGCCATCCCCTTTTTCAGTATTGGTGAATCCACGGGTTTCCACTGCTTCCTTTTCTCTTCTGTCTAGAGGTCATAGAGATACGCACAACATTCCTCCACGATGGCCTGACACAGCTGCAACATTTACGATACTGTTCCGTTCTGCGGGCTATTTGAAGCGAACAGTCGCGAAACCCAAAGGGCGGTGATTTTGACATCTTGAAGATCATGCTGCTGAAAACTGATCTTTGACTACTTTTCTCGTCTTCCACTGTCTCTGCGGTTGTGACATGCTGGTATTCAAACACCAGGGCCTCCATGGCATTTGAGTTTCCCAGTTCTACACAGAGAGATAGTCTGATACTTTTTTTATGTTTATTTGGCATTTGAGTGTGTATTCAATTTAGCCATCGGCAACTCATAGAGACAATGTACACGTAATTGAATAAACAGATGCAGAAATGCATATTTACGATAATAAAAAGCTTAACTGTTACAGTTTTGTACATAATGTTTTAAAAATTTAATTGAATTGAATTGGAAAATAATTAAAAGTGTCTTGGCTTACAATTCACACCAATTCTGAAATATCTTCATCAGCAAGACATATTTATAATTTACGTACACCATTAAAATCTTCAGATTGTAACCAGTACTCTTGATGAAGTTAACTATCACTTTATATAGACGAACGTCTTTAGTACACAAAAGAGAAGAAACTGATTGAGGAAGATGATAGCCCATACTCAGCAATGTCTTCAGAAAGACCAACCGTTCACGGTCAAATTTGGGGCACATAAATAAGATGTGGTTGACATCAGCTTCCGACTCAGGATCACACTCACTGCAAACGTTGATCCGATGTAGATGTTGTGGGAAAGAGGCATGATTGAAGCGGAGTCTTATGATGGTAGAAATCGTGGATCGGTCCAGATGTGCCCTCATGAACCACGGCTGTGAAGGAATCCGAGGTTGCAGCACTGCATAATAACCTTCTTTCGTCTGTTGAGAAACGTTCCACATTTCCTGCCATTGTTGTCTTGCGTGATCCTTGACTTCACGTAAGTAGTCTGTATAAGGAAGGAGCAGATCCAGGACGGTGCCTAAGGTTGCCGCTGGTTTGGCTAATGCATCAACTTCATCATTATAGAGGACACCAGAGTGGGAAGGTACCCACAACAAATGGATCGTCCGGCCCGTGCGTGTGCTGCGAATATATTCAGATATCACATCCAAGATGTAACTGTTGGTTGTTTTGTTCCATCGACTGTACTGAATGTTTTTAAGAACGCTTTGCGAGTCAGATACTATCAATATCTTGGGGAAGGAAGTGCTAGAGACAAACTTAAGTGCTTCCAAAACTGCCACTGTCTCCGCCGTAAAAATAGAAGTGCTCGTAGGCAGTTTGAAGGTTTTGCGGATCTGGATCTGAGGGCAGAAGAAAGCGCATCCTGTACACTCTTCTTGCGGAATTTTGGAGCCATCGGTATATGCACAGAGAAAACCCGGCCATTGTGCTTGAACGAGACGATTGAAGCCAACGTTGACATTAGTACTGTCGAGCCAGGTCGTACTTAAATAATGGACTGGGATCTGGGAGCAGAGCGTTTGAAGATCATATTCAAAAACAGGTAGATGCGCTGAACGCCGTATAGAATGTATGACAGGTGACCAAGTGTCAAAGCTGGCACAAACGGCTGGCACTTTATGCCTTCTGTGGGAGGCTATCCACAGTCGATAAATGCAGTCCCTACTTTGATAGACGGAACTGTCCATAATGGCCATGCCTTGAATGTAGAATTTGTCCGATAACATTTGGCGCCTAATGCCCAAGGGCATCTCCTCTGCTCGTATTGAAAGGGCGTTGGTGGGGGTCGATCGCATGGCTCCAAGACAGGTTCGAATGGCTCTATATTGAGGAGTATCTAATTTGGAGAGATGAATCTTTGACGCAGTGTGGTAGAATTCACAGCCATAGTCTAATCGAGATCGAATTATCCCTCGGTACATGGTGAGTAAAACACTCTGGTGCGCTCCCCACCAGACACGAGTGAGTGACCTGATTACATTTAAACCTTCTTCACACTTGGTAACGGTGGATCGGATGTGGGGCGCCCAGCTTAACCGAGAGTCAAAATTCATCCCCATAAATCGAACGTGAGATTTTATTTGCAAGGTGTACTTGCCACAGGTAATGTGATCTTCAGTGCGAGCTGTCGGCGACTTGGAGAAGGTAACGACTGCTGATTTCTCAGCCGAGATCTCCAGCCCATTGAGCCACACATCGATGTGTGCGATGGTTATGATTAATGCCGTTTTGGCCTGAAGATATGAAGCAGCAGTAGAATAAACACATATATCATCAGCATACTGTAGGATTTTTGTGGGGGGAGTAAGCATGCGTTCTAGATCGTGCGTATGTAGAGTATGCAGGAGAGGACTTAAAATTGCACCTTGCGGCAAGCCCTGGGAGACATAAAAAGGTCCGATCATGGTACCTTTGAAGCGGACGCAGATCGTTCTTTGAGTAATCAGGGTACTGATACCGTAGATCATCCGTGAAGGAATTCCGAATCCTGCCAGCTTGTGCAAGAGTATCGGTATTTGCATGTGATCATATGCACCCTTAACGTCAAGAAAAGCTGCCACTACTGTCTCTTTCGTTTGAAAGGCTGACGTGATATCCATATTAAGCAAAAACAGGTTATCCATGGTCCCTTTGCCTTTTATGAAGCCGTATTGACTCCGAGGCAGCAAATTACGTCTTTCAAGCCACCATTCTAGCCTCCTTTTTACCATTCGTTCCAGTGTTTTTACAACACACGACCGCAAGGCAATAGGTCGATAATTAGTACCGACACTTGGATCTTTACCACTTTTGAGAATTGGAATTATTACTTGCGTCTTCCATGTTGATATGAGGTTTTTCTTCATCCAGTACTGATTAAAAATTTTCAAGAAAAAGTCTTTCGCTTCTATAGGCATTTGTGCAAGCATGGAGTAGTGTATATGATCAATGCCAGGGCAACTGTCGCTCGATACTTTAATAGCTTCGTTGAGTTCTTCTTTAGAGAAAGAACGGAGGAGAACATGATAGCGGTCTTCTTCAGCAGGGAACCGATGGTTTAAAAATGGCACCGTGGGAGGAGCGATTGTATCTATGAATTGCTCTAACCAGGCCGTGGTAGCAGGAGGGGAGGAAGACAGTCTTCTTGTTCTAAAAGCTTTTATTTTATGCCACATGCTTGCCGTGCTGGTTTCATTATTTAGGGACAGACAAAATTGTTTCCAACTGTCCTTCTTGGTTTTCTTCAGGAATTTGTTAACTCGCGCATTCACTTTTTGCACAGCCAAGAAGTTGTCCAATGAAGGATTCTGACGATAGGTTTTCAAGGCGAGTCGTCGCTTCGCAACTTCCCGAGAGCATTCAGAATTTCACCAAGGAGGAGAACGGGTCTTCATTACTGTAAACTCTTTTTTGTTAGGGATTCTGATGCCAGCTGCGACGTTCATAGCATTGAGTAAAACTGGGTATGCATCTTCGTCCCGTAAGTCACGTCTCGTATTTGCGAGTGCCCGCCGAACCGTTTCCTTATAAGAGGCCCAATTGGCTTCCTTGATTTTCCACGGACTGTTAGAGTAACAGATGTGCGTAGTATCGACGTTGATGTTAATTTGAGATGATCTATTGGGAGATGATCGGATCCCATTGAATCCTTTTTAACGCACCAATTAGATATTTCAGTAAAGCAGGGGGTGCAAAGAGTTACATCAACTGCGGAGGGTCTACGGAGAGGTGAAGTTATCACAGTAGGAGAGCCATATTTTTTTACTTTAATACCTCACTGGTAAATAGGAAATTAGCCTTGTCTGGGGTTTTCAGTTCCACCTTAACTTTTGTTTTTCCTGCTGAATAGATGTTAAGTATAGAATTCTTCACTTCTGGCAAGGAAATATGCAATAATATCCCTAGTGCCATAGCGTGCAAGCGGCCTAAGCTTTTGTCCAAACATTCCATATAAACTACGAATGGTCCCCTATCTGTACGTTTGTAAAAGTTGAGAGAACTCGGAGTAGGTGCAGGTCCCACAGGAGGGGTGTTAGTTGCAGCATGTTGGTTAGGAGTGAGCCCAGAAGCAGTTGCTACAGGGAGTTCAGCTACATTTGAAACGTCAGTTACAGGTAAGAGTTGATTAGCGTCTGCTATGGAGGTTTTGGAATTTCTTAAATCCAGACTGACCTCACTTTGTCGCTTGTTTCTCGTAGCGGAGAAGCTGGAGGAATCCTGTTCCGATAAATCGACATACTCTTCTGCCAGCTGTATTCCAGATTCTCCCCGAACAACTGCTAACGAGTGGCTGATCACAGCCGTCGTGTTGTCCAATGTAGTTCCTGGAGGAGCTGGTAAGGGTACTGCATCTGGATGTAGCCGCTGGGCAGGTGGCTGTTGTTGTTGTCCCATAGGGGCGTCGAAGTCACCACCCCCTTCTCCATACACCCCGCCATACATGGCGGGGCTTGCCGTCACCGATAGTAATTTCAGGTGATAATGTGCCTAACAGAAAACCGTACCAAACGAAAGCTGTTACGCGCGTGCACTAGTAGGTAAACACAAGCGTCAGACGGAAGAGCGACCGCGTAGCACGTGTTAACACAGGGCCGGCCAGGAATTCTGCACGCTTGCGGTGCTGCTGCACATGTGCAACTTCCGGGTCACAGTGTGCACGCCCCAGCCGTCAGCGTTCATGTAGTGCTTGTTTCTACGCACAGATGTCGCTTTATCTACTTGCTGGGATACTCTGCACCGGCGCATTCTAGTGCTCTTTCCACAGCTTACAAGCCAACCATGGGAAGGTATTTCACGTATTAAACATTTAAAATACTGTCACAGTCTACTCATTGAGACGTCTACTTTTATGTTAACAGTTTAACCCAGTAATATAAGTAAAACAGTTAACATCCGTGGGTTTTTATTAAGGCAGCTCGACTGACGGCACGTAAATACGCGTAATGTTTTTGATCTAGTATTTAAGACAGAGAGCACTTAGCGACTTCCAACGAACCTTATTCATGATTTCAAATAACATTAAACCAATGCAAGGTTTCCTATAACTAATTCTCGATGCCCTCAGTTACGCCCACATAATTTCTGTCTCACTGACCTCTGAACGGAATGATAACCGCAGACCTCTCGATGATCACCTGTTATTTCGATACCATTATTGCCATATCTTTCATCAGTTACGTCTGAAATCTGCATAATAACCGACAATTAGATGAATGTTACGTTTTATCGACTTCAACTAAGCGTAGCCCTTCACACATAAAAAAACCTAAATGTAAATATACATTGAAACAATCGGTTTAATGACAAACTTTCCTGATAATTATGTAACATGGAGCAGAATGAGGCAATAATGCACAGTTAGTAAATAATAATTTTTAATTATGAAAGGAATAAATCCAAACACGTTCATCACTGGTCATGAGAAATGATAATCGAGTTGATGTGTCTCATCCATTTTCTTAAGGACATTTAATTTTGCTGGCCGTTCTTCACTGTTGAGTACACTACACTCGTCTTTGTGATATGTATTGTACGAAATGGCTCTGAGCACTATGGGACTCAACTGCTGAGGTCATTAGTCCCCTAGAACTTAGAACTAGTTAAACCTAACTAACCTAAGGACATCACAAACATCCATGCCCGAGGCAGGATTCGAACCTGCGACCGTAACGGTCTTGCGGTCCCAGACTGCAGCGCCTTTAACCGCACGGCCACTTCGGCCGGCTATGTATTGTACGGTCTTTCAATTGAAAACTTACGCTGGCCGCCTATTATTCGGCGGCACAGCAAACACTGAGTTTTCGCCAACGGCTACAAAAAAGAATTGCAATTCCCAGTCATTTTTAAATGACTGAGAACATAGATATCCCGTGCTTTGCTTTTTCACAGTACCTGCCATTTCTCAGTACTTCTCTGTTACGGTTACGGTTACCAGGGGTAAACGAGACTGGGTATGTTGCGCTCTTCCTTGTACCACATAAACAGGGAAGTGGAGCCGCCGCCGTTCATTTAGGACACATGACTAGTAACAGACGTCGCTGTCGCTCGCTGTCGCACACGTGCGAACATGTGCAGCACTTTCGCACGTCTGCACACTGTGCAGCATTTGGCCGGCCCTCTCTTAACACTTCCGCGTCTGCAAGCGAACTGTTGGTCTGATGCTTCGTTCTTCGTCGTTCAGACTTGTCTCACCACACTGAAAGCGTCTATGGGACCTAACTGCCGTTCCACACAATTTTTTATAGTTTTCGTACACTTTCATCAACTCACATTAGATTGTTGCCCCTTTTTCCCCCTTGAACGAAGGAAACTAATTACCACATTGTTTTTCATGTAAATATTGGGCTGTGCTACTTCGTTCTGCCCCTGTAGCATGGTCTTTCATGTTTATCAGGACTGTACACATGTATCTACAAACCTAATTTTTTATACGTAATTAAATATTGATGTTTACTCATCGCAGTTTTCCAAGAAATATACAACACACGATCTCAGCGCCGGATCACTGAGGACAAACTTCACCTCCGATAAATCGCAAGTATCTGGAATTCTAGACCACATCTTCCTTCGGATACTGCAGACTTCTTGCACTATACAACAGATATAGTCTCCTCCTTGGCTTCCTTGTTAGGCTGACGTGACTTTAACTGTAAACGTATGGGACAACTGCTCTTCTCAACTGACATGAAGGTGACCAGTAAACTGCCGAGATGTACTGAAGGACTGTCATTGGAGGTACTCGTAACTCAGGAATACATCATAAATCTATCATATTTGATATCTAAACTTAAGAAAATGTTATACAGCACGTAAAGCGTGGTGTCACGCAGAAAAAAATTATGAGGTCATCGACGTTATCGATACATATTTATGATTTGTTGGGTAGTCATCCCCACCAGGAGTTTCTTAGCTCACAGTGCTACTGACTACAGAAATTTACCCCCACTTGATAACTGTAAGATAATGCAGAACACCTTCAACAGTGTACCCAGTTCGCGTGCTGAATGATATTATATGGATGAATGCTTGACAAATTATGGGTCATCAATAAAGGAAATGGCCTACAAGATACCAGTGTCGCCAGTTACGGACAGATTTCCAAGCCTCTGGAGACCTTATCGGGCTCTTACAGCTTGAAAGGAGGGTTTTCGATCGATTCTGCTTACCGAAATTTTGCACCGTTTGTTAGGTCATTCAGATATCGCTCACGCACATCATATTCACAGCCCTTCATGCCCATCTGACAAGTTACTTTTAAACAACGAAACTGACTCAACAAGTAAAATGATTGTTATATGTCCAGGGGGAGAGATATGATAGCAGCCGATTAAAACTATGGTTTCCTATGAACTTTAAATGCCATCATTATTAAACTTAAATTTATCTGGTGACAATAGGCGAATGCCACTATATATATGATTAGGAATTCTGATAGTTTACCAACAAGATACGCCGAGTGGAATGCATTCGCGTATTAACTATGACATCAGATCTGTATCACCAGTTCTCTTAGTGACTGAGATCAGATTAAAATTTTCTCTTCAATGATGCGTAATTCGACCGTGGATCGTAATAATTCGTAATGCACCGCCAGCTACTGGAGTGATATCCCTGTGTCTGCGCTACTGCAGCACTATTATGCGAAAGAAATAACTTTTATTCTGTACATTTTAGTAATACTTTTTACACATTTAAAATATGACGATCCCTCTTATTTGTTTTTATTTAACAGCAGTTTTCTAATTTCTTATTAATATCCTACATCTTTAAATGTCTATCAAATAAACAGACTAGGATACTGGGACGATACAGGTTGTTAATAACGGAAAATCTATACTTTTTGGTGTTATGTATATTCAAGAAAATGCCCTTAAAATACAGCCAGTACGCTAGTCATGTCTAACCGGCGCTCACTGTTCAAAAGAAACACAACAAAAAGAAGATCTCATTCCTACAGGTTCCGCCATTTTTCTCCTAGCAAACAAACATCTTGGCCCTATATCCCCTTAAGGTGTAATCTGCTGCATTGTATACAAATCTATCGCATCATTACTTCATAGTATTTCACGATTGATACTCAAACATACACGCCAAATCGAAGACTCAGGGAATGATATTTTGCATACATTTCAGTGTCGTAAACTACAGTAACAGCTCCTCGTTTATCATAGATCACTGTTTGCTGCCTAAGGCACAACATTACCTCAAGTTTATCATACACCTACCAAAACGGACAAAGTAACAGCGTTTCATTGCTTTGATTCTTTTCAACTTTGGAGTCCAGCTTGTTGTTTTGTTCCCTAACTACAGCCATTACGTGATGACGCCAACTACAGGCAGAATCTCTGTTCCATTATGTTATCCTTCACGCTAAACGACTCTGCAATCGTGTCTACTCTATCACGCAACGTAATATTCATACAATATGAAATAAAATAGCAATGAATATATATTTGAATACACATTCACACAATTTATTAGGTTGCCACAGGATTTATTTACTTTTTTTTTTTTTTTTTTTTTTTTTTTTTTTTTTTTTTTTTTTTTTTTTTTTACTGAGCTGCTCAACATTATGATGGGTGAAAATTTACGGTAGATCAAAGCCTTAGGTGGAAGATAAGCAGCAGTCGCATTATAAGTTCTAGTGCAAAACTGCTATGACCAAGATAGAATCGTAGGCATATGTTTTATTCCTTACGCAAAAGCCTTTGATAGCGTACAACATAATGAACTTAGGGAAATTCTCAAAACAGAGAATGTAAATCAGGAAGATATTCGCTGTTCAGAGAATTTGCACTGGAATAAGGTAGCACAGGCTATGTTCGACAACGGGTTCAGGGGCTTGGTTAACATCTATCTGTACGGGCGTCCGACAAGGATGCCTTCTGTCACGTCTGTTATTCAAGTGGTACTCAGAGAGTACCTTTCAGGAAGCATGTGGAGAGCCTTCATCAACTAGATTCTGTATGCTGATGGTACGGTGTTGACTGCTCATAGGTCAGATGATCAATAACTTGTCGATACAGTAGGAGATTGCAGCGGTAATGTAGGTCTGGACATCAGTACCAAAAAGACGCATTTTATGATTTCCATAAGACAGATCGACTCCTTCATAAATACAGATCTACG
Organism: Schistocerca piceifrons; assembly: GCF_021461385.2. Taxonomy (NCBI): domain Eukaryota; kingdom Metazoa; phylum Arthropoda; class Insecta; order Orthoptera; family Acrididae; genus Schistocerca; species Schistocerca piceifrons. The sequence continues at coordinate 529,441,132 of NC_060144.1, read as the reverse complement.
ATTCAACGGCTCCTTAACACAAAGAGTAGACAAGTTAAAGTACCTTGGAGTATGACTCCAAATGGAGATAAAATGTCACAGAAAGAACGCGCGTAAAGCGTTCATAAAATTCAAGATAATTTTGACGTATGCAGACCTAGAACTAAACCTTAGAGGTCCATTTATAGGATGCTGCACCTGGTCTGTACTTTAGTACGATTCTGAAGGGTGAATATTATATATCACAACAGCAAAGTGTGGTGACGGTACTCACAACTCCAGAAAGTACCGCACCACAATCAATAAGCCGGGCTCGAAACACTAGTAGCGCAGCAGCTGCTTGGATTCGCAGTACGGATCATATCGAGGTCCGTCAGGACCGAAGCAGCCAGCCCATGGGTATCACGTGTGTGGGTAGCGATTGGTCGATGCCTCCTCATATACCGGAGAAGTGAGCTACAGCGGACAGTTCTCTTCACTGCGCCGAGTCGTGAACAGTCTCCAGTTATCATCGAGCCTACAAGCCTACAATTCAGTTTTCCTTCATCGTCTCCGAACCTTAGGCTCTGTAAGCGTCTTAAGGCACCTCTGGACTCTACACAGCATCACTCTTGGGTAGTGACGGAACTTTAACACTTTAGAGGACTTGTGATAATTTCAAATGCGTAATTGTGCTCGAGACGTCACGAGAAGAAGCATCATTGAAGTTGAGTATTTCTTCATATTTAACAAATACTACACTCCTGGAAATTGAAATAAGAACACCGTGAATTCATTGTCCCAGGAAGGGGAAACTTTATTGACACATTCCTGGGGTCAGATACATCACATGATCACACTGACAGAACCACAGGCACATAGACACAGGCAACAGAGCATGCACAATGTCGGCACTAGTACAGTGTATATCCACCTTTCGCAGCAATGCAGGCTGCTATTCTCCCATGGAGACGATCGTAGAGATGCTGGATGTAGTCCTGTGGAACGGCTTGCCATGCCATTTCCACCTGGCGCCTCAGTTGGACCAGCGTTCGTGCTGGACGTGCAGACCGCGTGAGACGACGCTTCATCCAGTCCCAAACATGCTCAATGGGGGACAGATCCGGAGATCTTGCTGGCCAGGGTAGTTGACTTACACCTTCTAGAGCACGTTGGGTGGCACGGGATACATGCGGACGTGCATTGTCCTGTTGGAACAGCCAGTTCCATTGCCGGTCTAGGAATGGTAGAACGATGGGTTCGATGACGGTTTGGATGTACCGTGCACTATTCAGTGTCCCCTCGACGATCACCAGTGGTGTACGGCCAGTGTAGGAGATCGCTCCCCACACCATGATGCCGGGTGTTGGCCCTGTGTGCCTCGGTCGTATGCAGTCCTGATTGTGGCGCTCACCTGCACGGCGCCAAACACGCATACGACCATCATTGGCACCAAGGCAGAAGCGACTCTCATCGCTGAAGACGACACGTCTCCATTCGTCCCTCCATTCACGCCTGTCGCGACACCACTGGAGGCGGGCTGCACGATGTTGGGGCGTGAGCGGAAGACGGCCTAACGGTGTGCGGGACCGTAGCCCAGCTTCATGGAGACGGTTGCGAATGGTCCTCGCCGATACCCCCAGGAGCAACAGTGTCCCTAATCTGCTGGGAAGTGGCGGTGCGGTCCCCTACGGCACTGCGTAGGATCCTACGGTCTTGGCGTGCATCCGTGCGTCGCTGCGGTCCAGTCCCAGGTCGACGGGCACGTGCACCTTCCGCCGACCACTGGCGACAACATCGATGTACTGTGGAGACCTCACGCCCCACGTGTTGAGCAATTAGGCGGTACGTCCACCCGGCCTCCCGCATGCCCACTATACGCCCTCGCTCAAAGTCCGTCAACTGCACATACGGTTCACGTCCACGCTGTCGCGGCATGCTACCAGTGTTAAAGACTGCGACAGAGCTCCGTATGCCACGGCAAACTGGCTGACACTGACGGCGGCGGTGCACAAATGCTGCGCAGCTAGCGCCATTCGACGGCCAACACCGCGGTTCCTGGTGTGTCCGCTGTGCCGTGCGTGTGATCATTGCTTGTACAGCCCTCTCGCAGTGAGCAAGTATGGTGGGTCTGACACACCGGTGTCAATGTGTTCTTTTTTCCATTTCCAGGAGTGTATTTTATTACTAATTGTTGGGAATCTTTCTGACTGAAGATGGCATTCTCAACACAAAATCATTCAAAACGTTTGAGATGTGAATTTACCGCAGAATTCTTTAAATACTATGGACAGCAAGAGTAACCGAATCGGAAGTATTGCGACGAATACAAAAAGAACGAGTAATATTAACAATGTTTAAAAGAAGAAAACTGCATACCTATGGTACCACTTGCAGAAGCCGGTGGGTTACTGGCGCCAGGCGAATTCGATTCTTACTTCCATCTTTGATCATTGTCCCTGTGCCTTGTTCTCTTTTCGTCTTTGAGGCAGGCTATTTATGGTGGCGCGCGTGCGCAAGTCCAGGAGGGTGGGTCCGCGCATGAGCCGAGTCAGTCTGTGACGTGACGTGCTTTCGATGTTGTCGTTGTGGGGAGTTGGCGACACCATGTCACGTGGCACGCCCGTATGCCGTAGGACCAGTTGAGTTGGAGCAACGAAGAAGCATGGGCCGCTGACGGAAAGTATTAAAGTTGTATTGACACGGCTGGCCAGTGGCGAGCAGGATTTGCCAATACCTCGAGAGCTATGTGGATTGCTGGCGTATGAATTTCACATGAAGAAGAAAAAAATAATAGCCAAGCTTTCGTCGTGGGTTCCTCCTTCTATATATATTGAATATTACTGTGTACTTAAGGACTGTTGACTGTTGCAGTTGCTTGTGCTAGTGGCCAGCAAAACATTCACTGCAGTGGTGGCGAGGCGACTTATGTTCTGGAACGGCCATGAAATTATGTTACTAAAGTGGCTAGAAGTAGCGCCTCGCATTTGTAAGTTTGGATTTGGTTCTTAGTGGCACGCTGCAGATAGCTGGTTCACTTGAACGTCGTTTCTTAATTTAGTTATAGATTTGGAATTTTCTGGTTTTACGAATTAGTAGTAGTTGTTGTTTCTTAATAATTTCTTGTGTGTATGGAAGGGAAGTGGCCATAATAAATTTAGGTCACATTGTGTTTTATGGTCGGATAGAGGCCGTGTGTATTTTGGTCTGTGGCTATAGGGGCCGTGCTTATTGCATTAGCGACCTATTGAAGTGACATTAGTTTTCTATTGCAATTTCAAATACCTATCTGAAGGTTCGTTGTCACGTTAGGCACTGCGCGTTTGATTTATGTGGTGTCAGCCATTCAGCAAAGACAGATTATCTTGTAAGGTGGACCTTAAATCATTGGGTGTGCACCTAAACAGCTTTTCACGTAGTATCTAGATATTTTTTTTTTCTTTTTCGATCAAAGGAAACTAAGCTTCTTAATTCTGTTCATTGGTTAAGTTGTAATATGTTTATATGAAGGTATTGCTTTTCTTCATTCATTCATTCATTTCATTGTTGCCCTTATGGACAGTGTTTGAACTCGAAAATCACATGATGACACAATTTTCACTTCTTTCCTTTCTTCCTCTTCTCTTCCCAAAATCTCTTCATCCTTTGGCTGTGCTCCTGTTTCCTTTGCTCTGTCCATAATGTTCCTTTCTTCTTTCTCTCCTTTACAATAAATTTTGCACTCCTAACTTTGTTTCTGAAGTATTTCCTGTCTCCTATCATTTGCCTGTTGATCCCTATCTGCCTTAAGTCTTCGTCTATTTCATGATATCAATTTGTTTTCTTGCTTGAGCTGTTTACTACATCAAAAATTTTCTTTGTAAGTCGGTTGTTGTCCATTCTCTGTATGTGCCCATAGAAAGTTAATCTGCGTTTTCTGATCGCGTCTGTTAGTCTGTCAGTGTGCTGGTACAGCTCTTTGGTAGGTCGCTTCATCCATATGCCATCTCTGTGAATTGGTCCAAATATTTTTCTGAGAATTTTGCGTTCTATTTTTTCTGTGTCTATGATGCCTGATGCTCCAATTGTGGTTGTTTCTGACGCGTACAATGCTTCTGGTAATACAACTGTTTTGTAGTGCCTAAGTTTGGCCTGCCTCGATATGCTTTTCTTATTATAATGTGACCATGTGAGTTTGTATGCCTTCTGGAGTTTCTTCGTTCGTTCCATGTTAGCCACCTTGTTTGATCCTCCCATTTGTATGTACTCCCCTAAATACTTAAATTTTTCGACTCTTTCTACGGATCCATATACCGTATGCATGGTGTGTACATTGTTGGTCTGTCGTTCCATATATTGTGTCTTCTCGTAAGATACCTGCAGACCTGTTTTGGCAGCTATTTCATGCAAGCATTCCAGGGCTTCCTTTGCCTCCTGTGTATTATTGCTGAGTATGGCTATATCATCTGCAAATGCCAGACATTTTATGATTGTTTTGGTTTCACGTGTTCTTCCCAGCTGTATTCCTTTAACTTGTTCCTCCCACTGCTTGATAATTTTGTCTAACACCATGTTGAACAGGATTGGTGAGAGCCCGTCTCCTTGTCGGACACCTGTGTGTATGTGGAAGGGTTCCGAAATTTCTCCCATGAACTTAATCTTGGAGGTAGTGTCTGTAAGCGTCTGTTGTATAAGTGCCCTGGTTTTTCTGTCGATACCATATTCTTCCAGTACGTCAAAGAGTGTCTGTCTGTCTATGGAATCATATGCTTTTTTAAAGTCCACAAAGGTAACTACAGTGTTTCTTGCCTGTCTGACTTTCAAAAGTGTTCTCAAGTTCCAGATCTGTTCGATGCATGATCTCCCTTTTCTGAAGCCTGCCTGGTATTCCCCAATTTGCAGATCTGCTTGTGGCTCTAGTCTGTTTAATAGCACCTTAGAGAAAATTTTGTATGTAACTGGTACTAGCGAAATGCCTCTGTAATTGTTTGGATCTGACTTATCACCCTTTTTGTGTAACGGATGGATCAATGCACATTTCCATTCCTCTGGCACTTTCTCTGTGATCCAAATTTCGGAGATAATCTTATGGATTTTTTTGGTGATGTTTTCATCTTGGAGTTTCCAGATCTCGGCGATAATACCATCTTCTCCGGCAGCTCTGTTATTTTTCATTTGTTTTATGATTTCCTCTATCTCTTCTATTGTGGGTGGATCAGAATCGGCATTAGATGTGGTCTTTTGGAATGTTAATTTTCCTGTAGGTTTTTTGCAATTAAGAAGTTTATCAAAGTAATGTTTGAGAATTTTACAGTTTTCTTTTGTGTTTGTTTCCAGGGATCCATCTGTTCTTCGGAAGCAGAGGCTAGGGGGTTGATAGCCCTTAATATTTTCTTTGAAAGTTCTGTAAAAATTTCTTGTGTTATTTCTTTTGAAATCTTCCTCAATTTCTTTTAGTCTGTTATTGTCATATGCTCGTTTTTCCCTTCTGATTTCCTTCGATGCTAGTTTCTGAACTTCGTGAAATTCTTTCCATGTTTCTGAATTTCTGTAGCTACTGAACTTGTCCCATGCTTGCTTTCTTCTCTCAATGGCTTCATCACACTTTGCGTTCCAACACCTATGTTTGCGTTTTCTAGGTGGTTGTCCCCAGCACATAGTCTTCTGAACTGCCTTCGCCAGATCTGTCCATGTGTCTATTGAGTGCCTATTAATTTCTTCAACGATTTTATCCCTGTTTATCTTCAAGTATTCCGGATCAGGTTTGACTATTTTGTTTTGCGCTGTCTGTTTCAGTCTTGGGATTGGCCTAATCTTAACTTGTAGCAAATAATGAGCAGACTCGAAGACTCCTTTACGTGTTCTGACATTTAGAATTTCCCGCGAATTTTTCTTGGATATGGCCACATGATCAATCTGAAATTCTCCCCACACTGTGTTGGGTGCTTTCCATGTTGTAAGTTTTCGTCTTGGTTTTTGAAATTGTGTTGACATGATTTTGAGGTTAAAGTTTTGACAATATTTTATGAGGTGTTCCCCATTTCTGTTCGTGCGAATATGTGCTGAGTATGGGCCTGTTATTTCTCTGAATTTTCTCTCCTTACCAAGCTGCGCATTGAAATCACCCATTACTATTTTCACATGTCTTTCCGGTACGTTGTTAGTTACTTCCTCCATGTCTTCCCAGAAGTCTTCAATTTCTTGTGGCTTCTTTCTGTTATGGTCATTTGTAGGTGCATGTGCGTTGATAATTGTGTATGCTTTATTACCTGATTTGAAGGACAGTGTCGAGATACGTTCTGATATTGAATTGAAGTCTATGATGTTATCCATGACTGATTTGTGTACTGCAAACCCTGTACCAAACAATAATGGTGTTCCTCTTCTGACAGCAGGTTTACCTTTGTAAATCCTGTAATGTTCTGTGTCGAAATGGTTTTCATCTACGAAGCGCGTCTCTTGGATGGCAAGAATTTTGATGTGAAATTTATCTAGCATGTCTGTCAGTTGTTTTAGTTTTCCAAGTTTGAACAGAGTGTTTGCATTGAGAGTGCCAAGGTAGTGCTTGCGAAGAGGTTTTGAGAAGCTCCGACTCTTCACCTCATGATGTTCCTGGTCCCCCAGAATCCGATGACCAGGAAAGTCCAGTCCGTTGACTGGGGCTTGGGGTAGCGGATTTCTTTCCATTTGGTCCATCATGATTACTTCAAGTTGAAGTTGATTGTGGTGACCTTCAACAAGATCACGGTAATTGCAGACTTGATTGTTGAGATCAAGCCATATTTCACTGCCGCACCAACTAGGTAAACAGACGCAGACCACTAGTCGCTGGATACCAGAACAGACACTAATGGATTTCTTGATGTTGTGTGTTTGGTCCGCGAGAGCTATTTTATTTCGCTCAAGTCCGCCGGCAAGCCGGTGAGGACCCCCCTATCCGCCACCTGGGACGCGCCACGTCGGAGTATCACCTCTCCGCCTGCTACGACACCGTAGTAGGTTCGTGGGTATTGCTTTTCTATATATATATATATATATATATATGTGTGTGTGTGTGTGTGTGTGTGTGTGTGTGTGTGTGTAACTTGTGTATACTACAGTGTGTCTGCCGCTCATGTTTTCCTGTTTTCAGAAACGTGTATGGTGGAGGACGCGAGCAAACCTCCCCCGCGAGCTTGCAGTGTGACGGAAATCTTAGGATTTGAAGTCAGGGCCGTCTGGACTCCGTTAACGCGCGATTTCTCTACTCCATTCAACGACAGGCTTGCTTTAGGCAGAAGATTTCCTACTGCCCAAAGCTGAGTATACGTTCACCGTTTGGATCGTGCGTTTGTGAAATCGTAACAGGTTAACGTTTGCTCGCGTCCATCACATGTTCATCAAATTGACGTTTTGCCTTAAGCTTGCATAAAGTCTAGAATCTTCCGGACGTTGAGTGTAGTAGAATGTTAAGTGTAAAAAGAACAATTATTAGTACCCTTCAGGTCAGAGAGCACGAAATTAATTTTACCTTTTCAGTAAGTGTAAAACTGAGTGAGAAAGGCGACAGCCGACATTGTAAACATTTGGTTATCTATTTCATCTATTATTTTGGTTGTTGTTACCGGCACGTAAAGGAGCCGTTGTCACAAGTGTGACGGTTAATATTGTAAATACTAATTGTGGATAGGGCCTTGATATGCAAATGTTGTTATTTGATTAATACTGCTGATGCATTCATGTGTATGTGTAATCAATAAAGAAATGTTGGAACTACAAACTGGTTGTGTTACTGGTATACAAGGTTAGAGTGTGCAATCGCCACACCAAACTGCATTCCTAAGGCAGCTCTTGCTGAACATAATTCTGCGATTCGTAACAGAAAGTAAGATCAAGGATTAACGTAGGATAGATTGAAGAAGCATACCTTGGTTGATAACTTAAAGCAGTGAACAGGCTTACCAAACGTAGATCAATTACTACATAGTGCGGTTCGTACAATAAAGATGTATCGTGATGTCGTTGACATCAATTAACTGATAGACCGAAAGAGGGGAAAAAGAAGAAGAAGCAGAAGAAGAAGAAGAAGCTCAAGAAATTATTTCGCAAGAGCTTCTGCTGTGTCGTTAATGACCACGTATTCGAGGGTACGTTAAACACTAATTTTTCTTTACTCTTTTTCCGAAGCCATTAACGAAAGATCTCGTTAGTATTGGTCTGAACTATCTTCGGTCAAGAACTGCAAAATAACTAGAGAGTATGCATGTTGACGTAGATGTAGAAACGCCATCACACGATAGGATAACTGCTCCTCGGCATAACCGTAGTTCTGACATCCTGTTGTGTCACCAGCCACCTCGTATGGCATAAATATTCCGTTCTGCTGACAGTTCCTTCACTGTGTTACTTTTCTGAGTCATGCAGTGCGTTTCCCGTGCACAGATTTTCGTGTACATGGCACAGTTTTCTTACGTGTTCCCGCTGTATGTTTTGCGTGGGTGGACATGGAGACAGAGAGAGGCAGCGGTCCACCTGCTCCGTCCCACGCTGCCACAGCTGGGGCGTGGTCCACAGCCACCGGTGACCTCCGGATGTTCGCACGACCCGGAGGCGCTGTTGTGGCAGCAGATCACGTACCTCCCGCCTCAGCCCCCGCTGCCGACCGCAGTAGGGCGGGGCCCAGCTACTGCTGGACAACGAAAAGCAGGCATCACTCTCTCACGCGGTGATAATGCGTGTAAAGCTGGTTCTGGAAAGCGTCGGCAAATATGCATCGTCATCGTTCCTCCTCGGAGGATTCTGTAGATCTTTTCGTATTTTTTTTATTATTGCACGAATTGAGACACTTAAAGTAAAATAAGTTTGACAATTTGAACACCAAAGTAACACATGGCGGCAGAAGTACAGAGAGTAAAATGCAAACAACTGTCAATAACGAGAAAAGTGTTTCTGAAAGAGATAAATATTTTACATTACTTAAGGCGGTTATTTTTAACAGCTTCGATATTAAAAAAAAATAAATGAAGAAAAAAAAACCAAAGTTTCATTCGGTCACATGCAGGTCATCCTCAGTTATCTATTTGCAATCAAAAAGACCATAATTAAGCACACTGGCCACACACGTAACCAGTTATTATACAGGGTTATTCAGCTGCCCCTAACGCTGTATTTTATGAAACCCCCACTACGTCTGTATCAGCAACGGTAACCAGATAGGCGACAGCCTCGTAATTCCCTCTTAGAGCTTTGGGTGATGGCTACCGGAAGAAATCATACCGTAACGAATACAAGTGAATACTAGCAATGAGTTGCACGGTATTTTTGGATCGACGTATACCTTACTTCTGCCACACTTATGCAGGTGTCTCGAATCTTTACTTGTGTGATTATGGTATAGTCTTACAGGTTTTGGAATCTCTGGAAGTTTATTTCGTTTATAGCACTTATCTTTTGTAAATATTTTAGAAGCTTTGCCTAATGAAGTATGTTTTATCATTGCAAAAAATGAAATTAAGTGAAGATAACAAAATGGGAAGTGTGACAGTAAAAATTCTCTGACATATGACCCAATGAAATAATTAATATATGACTAGCTGCATTAATGTGCTAAGGTAGTTTCATAAGCAAGATTTGTACAATAGGTCTAAGATGTCTTCGTATATTTCAAAGTCATTCTGCGATATTTTAACAACGTGGTTTATATCTCGAGAGCGACTGGCAAACAACATTTTTCTGTCATGACGGTTGAATAAAACAACATCGGTAGGGGCAGCTAAATCAATTCTTACATTGATCTTGGTACCAGAAAGTTGGTACTTCCACACCTTCGATTTCTATATCTCCTGTTAATTTCGTTTATTTCGTTGGTGAAACACGCCATATAAGGAAACGTTTCTTAACCATTTGCGAAAGATTAAGTGCTGTAAACGAGATAGACATGTAGAGAAATCAAAAACTAATATGATTATACCGCTAGTTACCCAAAAAAAGATTGGAGACAATTGAATAAGTATGGCAGAAGAAAAGTGTACCTTGGTCGAAAAATACCGTGTAACACATGGTCAGTCTTCACTTGTAGTTTTTAAAGTATGACTCTGCGTGCTAAAAGTTGTCCAAAGCTCTCAGGAGGAACTTGTAAGTAGGCTGTTTAGGTTTTTATATTGGTAATGCAACGTAGCGCTCTGTATGAAAATCACTGGCTGTGCTGTGTGCAGTCTGTGGCTAGTTTGCATTGTTGTCTGCCATTGTACTGTTGGGCAGTTGGCTGTTAACAGCGCGTAGCGTTGCGCAGTTGGAGGTGAGCCGCCAGCAGTGGTGGATGTGGGGAGAGAAATGGCGGAGTTTTGAAATTTGTAAGACTGGATCTCATGAACTGCTATGTATATTATGGTTTTTCAACACTACTAAGGTAAATACATTGTTTGTTCTCTATCAAAGTCTTTCATTTGCTAACTATGCCTATCAGTAGTTAGTGCCTTCAGTAGTTTGAATCTTTTATTTAGCTGGCAGTAGTGGCGCTTGCTGTATTGCAGTAGTTCGAGTAACCAAGATTTTTGTGAGGTAAGTGATTTGTGAAAGGTATAGGTTAATGTTAGTCAGGGCCATCCTTTTGTAGGGATTATTGAAAGTCAGATTGCGTTGCGCTAAAAATATTGTGTGTCAGTTTAAGCACAGTCATGTAAAATTGTTCTAAGGGGACGTTCCATATGTCGACCCTTAGCCGAGGATACCTCACTGGAATCTTCAGATTTTTTCTTGTAGTTTGTGCAATTAGTGCAGCCTTTGTTTATTGCTAGCACGTGTTTGTAGAGAGAATTTCCTTTGTAGTTGTAGTTTTTCATTCTTGTACAGTAAAACAGTTGTGGCATGCTTGTAGATTTGATCGAAGTATTTCGCAGCTGCGCTTGCAATTAACTAGATATTATTTTCAGCGCTATGTTAATGTGTTCTCTTATTTTTGCTCTTCGAATTGTGCTTTCCTGTGTTATCGTGTGAAATATTGTGACAATAATGGCGTGTGAAAAACGTAACACTAGGCTCCAAAGTAAACTGAGAAATAATAGAGACGACGAGCGTAGCTTACCAGCACCACTGTGTAATGAATTAACAGACATTCAAAGTAGTAATTTGGTAACTGTGCATAGGGAAATGGAGCGGGCATCAAATAATGGTGTAGACAGAGAAACAGGTAGTGAACAGGGAAGCATTATCTATCGATCGGTCGGCAACAGCTCGCCTCAGGAATCGGGAATGACAGAACACAATATTGCAAATACTGTAGACTCAGGTTTTGGGTTCTCACCGTTTTCTCAAATTAGTCAAGACACATTTTTCGCCGGTGCAAATTCACTGCCGAAAAGCATAGAGGACCAGATTCCAGACACAAATACATTATTATTGCAATTAATGCAACAAATGAAGCAAAATCAGAGACAAAAACAGCAACAGTTAGACACAATGGAACAAAATCTTCAATAGTTAGACACAATGGAACAAAATCTTCAAAAGTTAGACACGATGGTAGAAAATCTTCGAAAGTTAGATACCACACTTGAACAAACACGTGAAGGTTTAACTGCTGAGTTACTTAAAATCGAATCGAAATGTCAAAAAGTCTGTAATGACGTAAAAACACAAATTTGTGAGCATTTTCCAACCTATTTTTTCGCGTCATGAAGATGCAATACAGAATCACGAAGCAGCCATAAAAGAACTGCAAACTAATTTTCATGAAAATCACGACACCTTGTAAGCTAAAATTGACTCAGTTGCATCTACCGATTCGGTTACGCAACTTGCAAAAACTCAGGAAAACTTAAAGGACACAGTAGATACGATTTCAACACAAATGGACACTCTGAAACTTGGTTCAGAAAAACACACTGAGGAAATAAGTTCACTATCGGAGAGACTAGCCGAACTTTCGGATCAGTTCACTAACTTATCTACAAAGGTTGATGATGATCTGAATGACACAAGACCTGTAGCCTTCACGGACACTGAAGAGTATGAACAAATTAGAAAATTCAAACAAAATCAAAATCAAATCAGTACACAGCACAAAAGAGAAATCCGGGAAGTACAAGATCAGTGGGCACAAGTAATACAAGAATTACATATTTCAGAGGACACTCGCGCTCCAGTACAGGAAGAGGGAGATAGAAATACGGAACAACCACAAAATAATAACACAGGACACTTCGGAAATTATGAAAGAAATTGGCAAGGCGCATTGGATGTTGAGATGGAACCGCCGAAACGAAGTAACAATGAGCGATGTGCGACTCGCCGACACGATGATTTTGACTATAAGCTGTCGATTACTACACGCAAATTTAAAACATTTAAGAAATCTGGGAACGACATTCATCCACAAGCATGGCTTCATCAATTCTCTTATTGTTTTCCTCCCAACTGATCATTGGAGCACAGGTTAGAATTTATGTGTGGCAATTGGAGAATGAACCAGCTGTAAGAATGCGACTGGTCATTCACAATTGTCACAGTGAAGGAGAATTTTATCATGCCTTCCTCTCAGCATATTGGTCTCAAGCTACACAAGACCGAGTAAAACATAGCACCATGATGATGAAACACTTTGAACAATCTGAATTTTCCAGTCTTGTCAAATATTTTGAAGACATGTTGCACAAGAATCAGTATCTTTCAAACCCATACAGCCCCTCAGAACTCATCCGCATTTGCTTAATCAAATTGCCAGAACATTTACGACATATTATTTTGGCAGGACATTGCAAGGACGACGTTGAAGCTTTTCAGGGACTCTTACAAGAACTGGAAATTGACACTGACAATCGCGGAACGCGAAAACAGGAGCACAACAATTACAGGTCAAATCTGTCACAATTCCGCGATGACAGAAATAATACACGACAAGGCTATTCTTACAACGTAAATCGCGACCAAAACAGACACCACCCATATGACAACCGTTGGCAGAGTATTAATAATTACAGGGAAAGATCACCTCTCTGTGGTAGTGATTATCACAGAGACAATCAGAGAAACAGACAATATGGGAACCAAAGTAATTATTATCAAGGGAGAAAGAATAACTTTAGATGCAACAGTCCAGCGCGCAGTTACGATTCAGGGAGAAATTCTCCACCACGTGACCGACGAGAAAGAAACTATGGAATCTACCGACATGACGACAGACGATATGATCGTAACGACAGACCGGAATTGCATCAGAACTGGCGGGATTCAAACAGAGCAGGGCCCTCTCGACAAGGTGAATTCGTAGAAGTTAGACCTCCAAATCCCAAAAACGACGCGCGCCAACAAAGAGACAGACAATGACTCGCACCGCAGGCAGTCACGTGCGCCGGCTCGGCTTGAGGAAAATAACATAGACGCTAACCTTGAAAAAAATTTTAGCATTCCTTACCGACGTATACAACATGACAATTGTGTTGAAACTGAAACTCTGCGTACTAGGAAGTGTGAAATGGTTCAAGTGGCTCTGAGCACTATGGGACTCAACATCATAGGTCATAAGTCCCCTAGAACTTAGAACTACTTAAACCTAACTAACCTAAGGACATCACAAACACCCATGCCCGAGGCAGGGTTCGAACCTGCAACCGTAGCAGTCCCGCGGTTCCGGACTGCAGCGCCAGAACCGCTAGACCACTGCGGCCGGCAGGAAGTGTGAAGGTTTACACCACATTTCACATGTAAAACCGTTTGTTGAAAGATAATCTGTTTTTTAACTTTGTCTTTGCCATCAAACTTTTCACTTCACATTTCTAGTATGCATTGTCAGACATAGAAACTGTTACCATGCAACAATGTTTGAAGTTAAATATCCAATCAAGAACCAAGAGAACTTATTTAAACAGAAATTATGAATGCATTGTTGTAGTGAACAGACGTCACAGTGTTATTGTGTGTGCACATTCTTGCTTGTTAGTTGCACGATTACGTAATGACTATAAGGGTCACATACTTAGAACATATACTGGTACTGCTAATGAGATTTTAATGCAACATTTTGGTTTACTTGAAAATACAATCTGGATTTAAAGTACTTTCTGTGAGACACCAGATGACACAGTGGTTAGTTTATGTGACAGCTACACGATTTTATCAAGACGCTACTAATGAGTGACAATTTACAATGTTGCTTTTGCGGTGTATCTGCTTCATATCTGCACAGTTTTTCTGAATTCTTCTGGAAAGTAAAACATGTTTTAGTAGTAACTTTTGTGGTATAGCTACAAGGAGACAGCCTTTACCATAGCACAACAATACGTTACAGCACAGTACTTTCTTCATCACGGCAATAAGCGTAATAACTAAGATATCTATACGCAAAGCATTTCACTTTTGTTTATCATGAGGTAAGTACATTGGCTTCTGCAGAATTTAGCTTTCGGAGGACGATATCTACGACACTTCCACAGAGATTATCTTACAACAAGACGCACAGTTTAGCGCTACAGTAGACATATTTGAGTGATTAACTTTGTACTTAAAACATTTATTCTTAAAGATATTTGAAGTACAAAGATACAAAGGTTTTCCTAGATACATTTCAGTCCATTGCTGTAATCTGTAACACCTGATGGTATAATTACATTAATCCTCAGGGGTACACGCGTACTTTGTGTACCATGTGTTTGGCAAGCACAAGGAGCCCTAGCTAATATGGTATTGGCTTATACAACTTTACACATCAGTACCATATTTCTCTAACACATAAATTACACAGTTATCTGATCATTTAACTGGAAGAGACAAACATTTATTTTACTACATCAGTGACAGATGTTTACGTAATTACACAGTTGAATAACTTCACACTTATGAAACTGTATTTTTGTCTGTACTTCGTGAACTGTTCATATTTTTTTTGGAACCATTGTGATACTACAAGAGCTTTGAATGATGTATTTGGTATCATGATTATTAAAGTACGTTTGAGGTAGATGACACTTTTGATATGAGCAGAGAATTTTTTTTAGGTTTTGAAATTATTGGAGGAAGCTTCGACGATTTTGAGAATTGGCTGAAATGTTATCATATTATTACGACAACGATGTGCATTATACTGTTGAGATTTGTTTATGAACAACGAGCTGATGCTATATGAGAAATTTGATTACGCTATGTATTTATTATGATGAAATATTGAAGAAGTGTCTACGAATATGTATATGTGTAATAAAGTAAGGAATAATGAGTAGTGATTAGGGACTCTGGTTTGTGGAAAAGGATGTTGGAAGCCAAGAATCATACTTTAAGAGTTATGAAATGTGTGTAAAGGCGTGAATGTATCACAATGCTGACGAAAACTTTTTGAACACTGTTATATTCATAGGATTTTGTTTCTCCACATTCGCAACGCAAATTCTTGACCTGTGAAATTTTTTATATGAGACTGTCACTGGAATGCAAACTGATGTCATAATTATTACACTAAGAAAGTTAAGTGACCACCTTCACGTAATGAGTTGTGGGCACCCAGCTGCACGACAGTCGCCTGGAAAAAAAGCCATTAGTGTGTGACTTTCAGAGGCAGAGGTGGAGAAAAAAAAGAGTCTATTATCCTCGCTATTGACATTCCTTTGTAGAAAGCATCGCAAATACGGCACGCTTAAACTTGAAAACATATGATTACACTGTGGAGCTCTTAATTTATGATATTTAATGAAATGCCTAATCAAATGACGAGAAATATTTTTATGTCTATACACCTGATAATGACTACTGTCTTTCCAGTTGAGAGATTTTTTTTTACTACCTTATGAAATGCCATATGGCTAATGAATGATGTTTCATGCCTTCCTTTGTACATATTTGCTCATTTTCTTTAATATCTAGTTTCTAGCTGCACTGCAGCATTGGTTATTATAGAATTTAATAGATGTACTAATATCACTATTTTCTGTCTACAGACCCAATAAAGAACACGTTTATGATATACTTTCTTCGAAAAAAAGAGCACAAATTGACATTTCCCTTCACAGGAATTGCATAAATAATTTTTTAATGACTTGGTAACTTTCCTGCAGAGTAAGTTTTTGTGATGCATCACTCTAGTGTTAAGATGTGACATAGGTATTAGACATGGCCATTTTTAGTGTAATATTTTTTTTGCTTTAGCTTTGTCTTGTTTAGGTATAAGTTATTTCATTTGCTGCTGCTGTTTGCCAGGCATAGTGTTACTGAATTTGTCTTTGTATTACTCTGTTAAGCCAGTTTTATGACTGATCTATTTTTATTGTTTGCTGCACATTGCCTTATATTAGTTGTAATACTGCAATTGCTCAGCTAATTTATTTTAGTGCTGCTTGCTTTGCCAATTTGAATTCTTTTGTCATTGCTGTTTGTGTTAATTTGTTATGTGCTGCTGCATTGCCTTGTCCCTTGGTATATATATATGAGCTCAGTAGATTTAAGTTAGCTTAAGAGGGGGTGGACTATATAAGAAACTAACTATGATGAATTGGAAGAAATGCGTTGAGAAACTATAGGAAAATGGTTTGGCAAAAGAAAAGCAGTGCACAGTGGAGAAAAACTATTTTTGAAAGAGGATGTGAACAAAATACAAAAAGCATGTTTGGATAGGACTGTTTGGAAATAATGAAGAACAAACGGAGATCTCCAAGAAGTAAAGAAAGTTTTGTCTGCAAAATACTGCAGTAAAACAAACCCTGTCCTTTCCTTGTGTAAACCCACTAATTGTTTGTGTACTCTTGTGTATTTGTCTTTCTCCTGTCTTTATGTGTTTAGCTAATATGATTTATATTGTAGAATTTTTCTGATCATATGTTATTTTCTTTGTAAAGATGTTTAGACATTATTTATTCTGTTCTGTTTTAATGCTCATGTGTGAAGTTGATGTTTCGAAAGTTATTCTGATCTTTTATGTATGTACTCATGTCATAATTCCTGTAACACTGATGTATATGTTATTTCGATTCTTTTGTAAGGCCTGTACTACAAATGTTATCTGTATTGTTATGTTCTTTAATGATGTATTTTGTACCTTTGTAATTGTATTCTTATGTTATAAAATTGTAATTGACACCAGTTCATCAAATTAAGTATCATTTCACTGCACACGTTTCTGTTGGTCATAGTGTATGGACAATATATGAGAGGTAGGGACTATTAGTGTTTGCACATGTGTTAATAATTTAGCAAGGGACTGGATAACAGCATTGCTGGTTCTAAGGACAATTCCAAAAACTTTCTGAGTGCAGAAGTGGTGGTTATGGACTTGCTATATTGTCCACAAGATTCTTCGATGGTGATTGTGCATCTGCACAGTCGCAGCAGATGGCTGCTGGCCATCTCTACAAGGACTACAGTGGGTCTACACATTTGATGATCCATCAATACCATTATTTCTACAAGGACTGCAGTGGGTCTGCACCTTTGGTGGCCCACCAATTCCATAGTCTCTACCAAGACTATAGTGGGTCTGCTCTGTGATGACCTACCTACCATTATTCTTCAAAACGTCGAATGACTCTGCTGTTGGTTTGCTCTGTTGTGGCCCATTACCTGTCTGCATATCGAGAGTCAGCACTGTCTTTCCGTTGGAAGGACATCACTACTTCTTCAAGACTGCATGGAAATCCACTACTTCCGTGTGCATTTTCTTTTACTGCTCAGCCTTTGAGAAAAACACTGAAATTTTACTGTGATGAATGATCAGAATCAACATTGTATCAATAAGTGTGTGCATTTGATATCTTTGTTATTGTAATTATGAAAAATCTTATCAAATCATAATTGGCTACTGCCCAAAACAATTTGTAAAATTTTTTGTGGGCAGCATGGGGGCTATGTAAGTGGGCTGTTTAGGTTTTTATATTGGTAACGCCACGTAGCGCTCTGTATGAAAATCACTGGCTGTGCTGTGTGCAGTCTGGGGCTAGTTTGCATTGTTGTCTGAAATTGTACTGTTGGGCAGTTGGCTGTTAACAGCGCGTAGCGTTGCGCAGTTGGAGGTGAACCGCCAGCAGTGGTGGATGTGGGGAGAGAAATGGCGGAGTTTTGAAATTTGTAAGACTGGATGTCATGAACTGCTATGTATATTATGATTTTTCAACACTATTAAGGTAAATACACTCCTGGAAATTGAAATAAGAACACCGTGAATTCATTGTCCCAGGAAGGGGAAACTTTATTGACACATTCCTGGGGTCAGATACATCACATGATCACACTGACAGAACCACAGGCACATAGTCACAGGCAACAGAGCACACACAATGTCGGCACTAGTACAGTGTATATCCACCTTTCGCAGCAATGCAGGCTGCTATTCTCCCATGGAGACGATCGTAGAGATGCTGGATGTAGTCCTGTGGAACGGCTTGCCATGCCATTTCCACCTGGCGCCTCAGTTGGACCAGCGTTCGTGCTGGACGTGCAGACCGCGTGAGACGACGCTTCATCCAGTCCCAAACATGCTCAATGGGGGACAGATCCGGAGATCTTGCTGGCCAGGGTAGTTGACTTACACCTTCTAGAGCACGTTGGGTGGCACGGGATACATGCGGACGTGCATTGTCCTGTTGGAACAGCAAGTTCCCTTGCCGGTGTAGGAATGGTAGAACGATGGGTTCGATGACGGTTTGGATGTACCGTGCACTATTAAGTGTCCCCTCGACGATCACCAGTGGTGTACGGCCAGTGTAGGAGATCGCTCCCCACACCATGATGCCGGGTGTTGGCCCTGTGTGCCTCGGTCGTATGCAGTCCTGATTGTGGCGCTCACCTGCACGGCGCCAAACACGCATACGACCATCATTGGCACCAAGGCAGAAGCGACTCTCATCGCTGAAGACGACACGTCTCCATTCGTCCCTCCATTCACGCCTGTCGCGACACCACTGGAGGCGGGCTGCACGATGTTGGGGCGTGAGCGGAAGACGGCCTACCGGTGTGCGGGACCGTAGCCCAGCTTCACGGAGACGGTTGCAAATGGTCCTCGCCGATACCCCAGGAGCAACAGTGTCCCTAATTTGCTGGGAAGTGGCGGTGCGGTCCCCTACGGCACTGCGTAGGATCCTACGGTCTTGGCGTGCATCCGTGCGTCGCTGTGGTCCGGTCCCAGGTCGACGGGCACGTGCACCTTCCGCCGACCACTGGCGACAACATCGATGAACTGTGGAGACCTCACGCCCCACGTGTTGAGCAATTCGGCGGTACGTCCACCCGGCCTCCCGCATGCCCACTATACGCCCTCGCTCAAAGTCCGTCAACTGCACATACGGTTCACGTCCACGCTGTCGCGGCATGCTACCAGTGTTAAAGACTGCGATGGAGCTCCGTATGCCACGGCAAACTGGCTGACACTGACGGCGGCGGTGCACAAATGCTGCGCAGCTAGCGCCATTCGACGGCCAACACCGCGGTTCCTGGTGTGTCCGCTGTGCCGTGCGTGTGATCATTGCTTGTACAGCCCTCTCGCAGTGTCCGGAGCAAGTATGGTGGGTCTGACACACCGGTGTCAATGTGTTCTTTTTTCCATTTCCAGGAGTGTACATTGTTTGTTCTCTATCAAAATCTTTCATTTGCTAACTATGCCTATCAGTAGTTAGTGCCTTCCGTAGTTTGAATCTTTTATTTAGCTGGCAGTAGTGGCGCTCGCTGTATTGCAGTAGTTCGAGTAACGAACATTTTTGTGAGGTAAGTGAAAGGTATAGGTTTATGTTAGTCAGGGCCATTCTTTTGTAGGGATTATTGAAAGTCAGATTGCGTTGCGCTAAAAATATTGTGTGTCAGTTTAAACACAGTCATGTATAATTTTTCTAAGGGGACGTTTCATAAACTTAAATCGATTACATGGCTGTAGTCTGTCTGGATACCGTTCCTCATACAGATGTACTGCGGGAAGCATAAAACGAATCGGTAACATTCGTCAGGTCACAGCAACTGGATTTGGCTTTTTGAGTGCAAATCTACAAGCTGGAAGGTACTGAAGTGCTATCTTACTTACTGTTGACCATGGAAGCCAATACACTTTGTCCACACTTATGGGTGCTCCAAATTACTTGGGAGACTAAGGAAGGTGTACAGGGGACTAAACAGTAATAAAATGGATTAATGTACAACACTGAGACGTATTCTATCAGATAGGACAAACAAATAGGCATAGCAGCGTTCGCTGACATGTTGACACTTCTTACATACAAGGGAGCCTTGACATACTATCAATCAACGAATACAGGGAGGTGATAATATGAATTGCACGATATCTGCACTACTAACGTATTGGAAACAGTTGAGTACACTTGGAATTCCATTAGATAACGATCTATGTTCAATATGGTTCTGAGCACTATGCGACTTAACTTCTGAGGTCATCAGTCGCCTAGAACTTAGAACTAATTAAACCTAACTAACCTAAGGACATCACACACATCGATGCCCGATGCAGGATTCGAACCTGCGACTGTAGCGGTCACACGGTTCCAGACTGAAGCGCCTAGAACCGCACGGCCACACAATGATCTATGTGATGAGTGAAAATTTTGACGCATGCAAACGACTAAATTTATCATCTTCCGTCCAAAGTATAAAACTGGCAGACTGTAATGTGCTCATGCACCTAGAGCACAGTGCGTTTGCGTCGAGTTGTGTAATTGAAAGCGTTGGTCTGAAGATTAGCCGTGAAAATGAGCCTGAGATGGCAATCTAAGATAGTTTTGTGACGGCGGTTCCGAATTACAGTGAGCTTAAGATCTCAAAAAATAGTTCCAGTACCATGTTCGGAGGAACAGGGGCCAGGGTCTACTTACAAAACAGACCACATCTGCTATCCACAGTAGTGTCACGTTCTGCCTTGGCTCCAACCGCTTTAACATCATCATCTTTGTCTCCCCTTGTGGAAGAGGTAGGAGCCGCCTAAACGTTCATGTTAGTTTTAAAAGTTGTTGTCATTTTGAATATATAATAAAATTCTCTCAGCACAACCGCATCCGAAATCAGAATCCGTCATATTGTTCCTCAGAATGTCCCGAATCCGTCTAATATGCTCTCACTTCTTTCATCGTATTTAATAATGGGCCAGTTTGGATTCAGAGTGTAAGCAATCTCTAAACAGAAGTGATAATCGGGTAATATATTCCACAGCTGATTACTCATTTGGATGGCTGTCTTTGTAATGGCATATACGGATTATAAATTATTTGCGGTTTCGATCGCTCACGTACATCTCTCGACACGTGGCGTTCCTGGCTACGGTCATTTTGTTACAGGCTTAAGTGACATACGCTCTTCTATCACAGCATATCTGTCACGTGCTGTAGAATCCATTCCAAAACTGCGATCTATGACAGCAGGTTTGGCACTGGGCACGTAAGCGATATGATACAGTACTTTTTTGTCGAAAATTGAGATAGTGAAACTGTGGCTGTGTAAAAATACAGATTGAAGGTGCCAGTTTGATTGCTCTTTCAACTCCTCTCCATCTATTTTACGTTTTACAAAATCTGCAACACTTATTTTACGACTATCTCTGAGGTATTTACTTAACCAGTTTCAGTATGTATCGATTCAGATAATTTCGTAAACTCTTTGCTCAACCACTGCACCGGGGTTTAGTTTATGAGGAGATAGTTGGCCATCAGCCAATAGCTTTCTTTGGCATCTGCGTATGCCACGTGGTTTCTTGTTCGGAGAATGTCAGCCATTACATTCGCTGTACAGTTCCTTGAAGCGTTATGAAGTGTCTCGTTCTGCAACTGTATTTAAGAGGCCATGATATTCTGAAAAAATTGCTGCTGTTTGACAGAGAACCGTGGTTTTGAACAGTCAGTGTGACATGCAAGGTAATGTCACACCATTTTAATTTATCTTCAGTGCTGAAATACGTCCCTCAGTTTAAGGTTAATCGTATCGATCATTTCTGTGAAACCATAGGCCGATGTACTTTCATATTCTCAAAGTGTAGTAGGCTAGTAGGCTAGAGGAGGTTGCGAATTATTAAGTGCATATTAACTTTTTCCCCAAGGTTACGCCCACGTCCATGTATGTCATTTATAATACATAAATGTTTTACTCCACCATTTTTTGATCCACCATATTTTCCCCTCTCTCTGCCACCTCCTCCTCACCCCCTATTTGCCCATCTCCTCCTCATCCCACTCTCTGTCTACCTCCTCTTCTAACCTCTCTCTTTCTGCACATCACCTGCTCCCCCTCCTTTTGCATGTCTCCTTCCCCCATCTCTCTCTACCCATCTCCTCTTCCTCCTCCCTTCCGACTTCGTCCTCCTCTCTCTCTACATCAGTCTCCTCCACCACCTCTGTCCATCGCCTCCTTCTCCCCTCTTCCTATCCACCCCTCCCGCCCCCAATCTCCATGTCCATTCCCTTCTCTCCCCCTCATTCCCTATTCTCCCCCTCCTGCTTCCTCTCTTGCTTATCCTCTCCTATATCCATCCCCCATTGTCACCCTCATTCCCCATTCTCCCCCCCCCCACCTGCCCACTGCTTCCACTCTCTGTCTCATCTCTCCTGTATCCATCTCAACCTTCCCATAGCCATGCACATCCGTAAATGAAGACCCTGGCCCCCGCAGAAGACACTGATGAAGCAGTCTCATAATATTGCGAGCTGTTGCTTGATTTAAAAAGAAATACATATCTGTGTGATGCTAAATTTTATTAATTTTACATCAAGAAATGTAAGAAGCAGGGGGGTGAGAATAAGGAATGAGGGGGAGAGGAGAACCTTGAATTGCTGGTGTACCCACGTAACACCACAATAATATGGAAACAGTGAATAACTGAGGGAGTATGAATGAGAATGGTGGCATATTTAAGTTTACAAAACCATGACAAGTCTTATTAATCCTTTTATAACCACAGCAAGCTGATATATCTTACAAAAAATAGATGACAAAAACAAATGAGAAATGGAATGGTGTTTGATTGTCGAGGCATACATAGTTGTTGAAGCTATATAAACTCTACCCTGCGTTAATCCCTTTTACAATGCATTGTAACTAAGTTTACTCAAAGCCGCTGTGAGACCCAGCTCTATTCAAATGGCATCATCTACAATCAAGTATACCACAAAATATGATTCACTTGAGAACAGGCAGTTGTGAATATCATTTAACAGCCGTACGTTGATGCAGTAGTATTTTACTCATTCACCCTGATTTAGGCGGCAGCAGAAAATGGCGTGCTATGGGCGAGGAGTGGTGCACTGTGGCAACTATAATATACTGACACGTCCACGAAAATTTGCAAACTACACAGTCTGGTGTTCTGAGTATCAGAACGTGGGAAACTTCCCTATTAGAGACCTGAAATCTCGGCAGATTCCAGTGTGAGGTGCACCCGTTTTCTGGTCTGGCCCAAACCAACTTGACTCACAGGCACAATGGTGCATTCTGGAATTGCCGAACGTTAGATAGTCGACTCATGACAAATAAGTTCACTCACACAGCCTGGTCGCTCCACTCAGAATTTATGGCTCCCAGTCCATCTCTCTTTCCCAGTTCTCTGTTGCATCCAGTAGGGCCCCCTGATAGAAGTTCTCATTCTGCCCATAATTTTCTCATTAACCTCACATACCAAATGTAGTAATAGGGAACAGCGAAATCATGACCTAAAATATAAAAATTGGACTGAAAGACAATGTTGTTAAAGTGAGAGAATACCATGCATCCTCTCACTAATCCCACTGCTGAGCAGCACAACCTATGTATCAAAAGCTTGAAATTAGTTTTTTAGCCTACTATGGAAAGGGTGCCAAGTAATGCAGGTTGTTAGAGCAGGTCTATACTACTCTAAAACAACTCGCCTACCATGAAGGCAGCCTACATGATGGGGGCTGGAAAACAGTTTGTTGCTTACAATGTGTAGGCTTTCATGCCAAGCAGGTTGATAAGGCAGGCAAATACTATTTTCCCCACAACATGCCTGTCATGCACGTCAGTCTATATGGGAGGGGCTGAAAAACCAGATTTTTGCCCTATTTTACCTAGGAGGATATGAAACCCACAGTGCTGATACTTGTGAAGTTTTTTGTTTGTGTGCCTAATTTGGTTGGAATCGATCCACAGGGGGGGGGGGGGGGGGAGGGGGAATTATATGCTGCCACACATATCGATATACATACCGGTTTCTGTAGATATAGATTTGGAGAGTGGTTACTGCATTAATATTACTTCATTTCATTTTATTACACCTTCAGTTCTTCCATGTTGTAGGTACGAGATGTTTTTTATGGATGATATAGACTTACTTTTATGATGATGCAAGCTAGATTTTGTAAAAAAAAAGCTAGTGTGGCTAGAATTCTAATCACAAGACTGTAATTTGCGCCCATGCATTTGAGGAATAACACATTTATTATCAATGACATTTGTTATATAGTGATTAACCAAGAAGAAAATTCATTTTATTCATGTTTACCTTAAATGTGCTTCAAATAGGCTGGTGCTATCTTGCTGTCGTGATGTTAGACAAGGATCCAACTGCTATGAAAGCCGTTCTGATGAGTACGTTTATGCCCAGTGAAGCAAGTTGGAAGCTAACGATGAAAGTAAGTGTAATATTTTTGCATGCTAGCTACTTTTTCAGGAATTAAATAAGGTAAGGCAGCTTATGTTGCTCTGTGACTAGTCACTGATGTGTTTTGCATAGTAACACTGAGTTACTGAAGTTATCATATCACACACAACAGATAACGGAGCCACAGTTAAATGATTTTTCAGATAGTTGACTACGGCATTCACGCTGAACTGATTAGTACACGTGTGGGGAAACTGCCTAATGTTGCAACAGAACACTATAAGCAAGAAGGTAACACATGTCAGTACAACTTGTTGCTTTCACGAAGCTGTTCGCTGGCATGCATATTGAAGGCTACATTCTGCAAAACAGTAAAAAGCGTAGTCAGCTACTGTTAATAATACTATTTATTAATCCGATAGGTTTATCCTGAGACAAACTGCATTTTCTTTGTACTGTACATCCCATGGTGGATGTTTTTACCTGTGGAAAAATTTTCTTGGGTTGGTGATACCGCACATCAAAAAATGATGAAAGAAAAGGGATTAATTGAACAGTTAACACAAACAGCGTTAACAACGTTTAAAGTTGAGAAGTGGGTAGGTTTTGCGTTATTTACATCGAAAATCCTGAGACATTTCATGACATTGTTGACTGCAATTGAAGTTCATATTTTTGGTCGTCGGAATGGAGATAAAATACATTTTTCAACTTTGAAGATGTAAAAACTGTAGAACTCCATACTCGCACTAAGTATTGCAGCCACACCAATGCCTATATAACTTGGCGATATAGGAAGACAAATAAGTAACAACTAATTTGTCTGTTAGAACTTACAGTATGTACATGAAACACTTATATTCCTTTCTACGTGCTTTTTGAGTCCCTAACTGCAGAAATCATTGGTTAACACACTATTAGGGCGTAGTGAAAATAATACCTCCGTTTTTTGTGTGAAAACCCATAAAACTTTTTAAATAGATTAAAAGCTATTAGTATTCTACATCTTTATTCTTCATGTCTACATATTTGCTGCCTTTCTGGTGCTAGACAGCTTTGAACTGTGGCGTGTAACATGGCGGTGTGTAAGGTAACTATGTCGGTGCCTAAGAAACAGCTGTATCCGAGTTCGTATTCTAAGAGTTCGTCTACACATGAATCATCCTCTCCTTCAGTACGAGAGTGTCAGACCACAGACGAGCGGTACAACATTTGCAACAATTCGACGAAGTGGTTTCACTTCGACTGATCAACTTCCACACAGCTCCTGTTTGGCCCCATCCGATTTTCATCTGTTACCAAAAGTTAAAGAACACCTTCGAGGACTTCAGTTTGGTAAGGATGAAACGGTCCAAGCAGAGGCGAGGCTGTTACTCCGTCAAGATAGTGAAACATTCTACAGTGACGGTGTCAAAAATGTGGTCTCTCGTTCGGAGATTAGTGTTAGGCGCCATTGTGACTATGTTGAGAAATAAACATGTAGGCATGAATATCAAAGCTGGAGAATGTTAATAACTTTTTGTTTTATTTAAAAATCTATGAGTCTTCACATACAAAGTTCAAAAGCATTACTTTAAGAAGCCCTCGTAAACACTAATAAAATGGAAAATATAAAAAATGCAGCAAATTACGCCGGCACAATGGAATCCTACCATCCGAAAAACGATATTGAGAAAAAGTGCAAAGCAAGAATGGCTAGAGGCGAAATGAAGCTGTAGAAGCATACAAGGCTATAAGAAAGGTGGATGCCGCCTAATAGAAAATCAGAGAAAGAGAAAATAAAGGTGTACCTGTAGAAACCCATGAGCTCAGATGTGGAGCCAGCGTTAAAGAAGAAAAGGTCCAGTTGGATGTACGCTATATCATCAAAAGTATCCAGACATCCCCAAAAACACATGTTTTTATATTAGATACATTATGCTGCCACCTACTTCCAGGTACTCGATATCACCGGCCTCAGTAGTCATTGGACATCGTGACAGAGCAGAATGGAGTGCTCCGTGGAATTCATGGATTTGGAATGTGGTCAGGTGCGTGAGTGTCACTTGTCTCATACGTCTGTAAGCGAGATTTCCACACTCCTAAACATCCCTAGGTCCACTGTTTCCGATGTGATAGTGAAGTGGAAATGTGAAAGGACACGTACTGCGCAAATGCGTACAGGCCGACCTCGTCTGTTGACTGACAGAGACCGCCGACAACTGAAGAGGATCGTAATGTGTAATAGGCAGACATCTATCCAGAGCATCACACAGGAATTTCAAACTGCATCAGGATCCACTAAAAGTACTATGACAGTTAGGCGGGAGCTGAATAAACGTGGATTTCATGGTCGAGCTCATAAGCCACACATCTCGCCGGTAAATGCCAAACGACGCCTCTCTTGGTGTAAGGAGCGTAAACATAGGACGATTGAACAGTGGAGAAACGTTGTGTGTAGTGACGATAGACGGTACACAATGTGGCGATCCGATGGCAAGGTGTTGGTATGGCGAATGCCCGGTGAAAGTCATCTAGCAGCGTGTGCAGTGCCAATAGTTAAATTAGGAGGCGGTAGTGTTATGGTGTGGTCGTGTTTTTCATGGAGGGGGCTTGTACCCCTTGTTGTTTTGCGTGTCAGTATAACAGCACAGGCCTACACTGATGTTTTAAGCTCCTTCTTCTTTCCCACTGTTGACCAGTTCGGGGATGGTGATTGCATCTTCCAACACGATAGAGCACTTGTTCATAATGGACGGGCTGTGGCAAAGTGGTTACACGACAATAACATCCTTGCAATGGAGTGGCCTGGTCAGAGTCCTGACCTGAATCCTATAGAACACCTTTCGGATGTTCTGGAACGCCGACTTCGTGCGAGGCCTCACCGACCGACATCGATACGTCACCTTAGTGCAGCACTCCGTGAAGAATGGGCTGTCATTCCCCAAGAAACGTTTCAGCACCTGACTGAACGTATGCCTGCAAGAGTGGAAGCTGTCATCAACGCTAAGGGTGGGCAAACACCATATTGAATCCAGCTTTACCGATGGAGGGCGCCACGAACTTGTAAGTCATGTTCAGTCAGGTGTCCGGATACTTTTGATAACGCAGTGTAGATTGTAGTACTTATGCAGAGATGAAGAGACCTGTACAGGTCAGTGTAGCGTGTAGAGCCACCTCAGCCTAGTCTTCTCACTGCAGCGATCGGCGCGCCGGCCGCGTACCTGTCCGGCGGCGCTGCGGGCGCGTTCCCGTTGCCTGTGACCTTTGCGAGGCGCCCTGCTTCGGCATCGGCACCCTCCACGCGCGGCCGCGGGTCAATTTTTCAGCCGGAGAGAGCGCGGCGCGGCCATCATCTTCATTTTCTCTGCTCCCGTCCGCCGGCGGGCCGCTTAATTGCGACAGCCGCACCGCCCGGCCGCCCCGTCGGCAATTATCGCGAATGCACGGCCAGCCGCGAGGGCAGATGGCGCGTCCGTCGACCCGTCTCGTCTCGACATATCGATATGGCGTCCCGCGGCAGTCGACTTTCTAAACAAGCGGCTCATTACGGGCGGGTCACGCGTCGGAATCCATTACACGGCGACGCCGCCGGCCGCCGGCGCGTCCCAGTAAAATATCGCGCCGCCTCCTTCCCACAGCCGGCTGACCCCGGGACAGCGTGCGCTGGACGTCGCTTCCCGAGCCGCGTACTTAATTGCGCGCGCCGCTCGCGTTTCCATTAATGGTCGCCCACGTGACGTCACCTGGGGATCGGTTTCTCCTGTTAGCTGCCGCTGTATCGGACGTAGGAGTAAACGAACTCAACGTGAGACCTCGAGGATTAGAACAGACTCACTTGGTTTGCCCTATTGCCGTGAAGGCCGCTCTTCATGTCGCTAATTCTTCGCCGAGTCGCTTTTTTTATAATCTTTGTTTACTTGTACCAGCTGACAAACTGAGGTGACAAAAGTCATGAGATAGCGAAACTACATATACATATTGCGGTAGCCTTGCGTTTACAAAGGGCATTGCATGGGTGGAGCTGTTATTTATACCCAGGCGATGCATGTGAAAAGGTTGACGACGTGATTGTGGCCTTATAACAGGAATGACACTGGAATAACAGTTGAGGCTGGACCCATGGACTATTTCGAAACTCGTTAGGGTATTCAATATTCCGATATCCACAGTGTCAACAGTGTGCTGAGAATACTAAATTTCAGACATTACCTCTCACCATGGACAACGACATCCTTCACTTAACGACCGAGAGCAGCTGCGTAGAGTTTTCAGTGGTAACAGACAACCAAGACTGCCTGAGAAAACCGCAAAAAAAAAAAAAACCAGTGTAGGGCGTACGACGAACGTATCAGTTAGGAAACTGCGGCAAATTTGGCTTTAATGGGCTATGGTAGCAGACAGCTGACGAGAGTGCATTTGCTAACAGCATGATATCGCTTGCAGTGCCACTCCTGCGCTCGTGAGCACATCGGTTGGATCCTACACACGTGTAAAACTGTGACCTGATCTCATGGCTCCATGTTTCAACTAGTAGGAGTTGATGTTAGGGTTCGAGTGTGACGCAGGACACACGAAGCTATGGATCGAAGTTGTCAACAAGGGACTGTCCAAGCTGATGGTGGCTGCACAATGGTGTGGGCGGTGTTTACATGGAATGGACCTGGTTCTCTGGTCAAATTTAACCGATCGTTCACTGGAAATGTTTGTTTGGCCACCTGGAGACCATACGCAGTCACTCACGGAGTTCATGTTTCCAAATAACGATGGAATTTTTATGGATGGCAATGAGCTGTGTATCAGGGCCACAGCTGGTCGCGATTGATTTGAAGAACTTTCTGGACAGTTCGAGCGAATGATTTGGCCACCCAGATCACCCTACAAACATTTGCGGTACACAATGAAAAAGTCAGTTCGTGCACAAAATCCTGCAACTCTTTCCCAATTATAGGTGGCGTTAGAGGCACCATGGCTTGTTATTCCCGCAGAGGACTCCCAACGACCAGTTGACTCCATGTCAAGTCGAATTGCTGCACTACTCCAGGCAAAATAAGGTTCTACTCGATATTAGGGGGCATTCCAAAACTTTTATCACCATAGTCTAAGGCGAAAAAGAACTATATTTTGAAAAATTATCAGAATTTACAAGATATTAAACTAAAGCTTTACGACAATTCCCATAATAAAACAATCTACTAGTTGCGTTGTCATGCATGGCACCATGAGCTTCAGGAATTTATTCCTATTTTCAATTACAGCTGTTTACAGCAGTTTTTTATGTGATATCTGTGTATGGACTGTTCTGCCTCTCATACTCAGCAGTCTTCTTTCATTATTTTAATATGAAACAGGCGCTTACTCACGAGAATTTATCACAACGTTCAAGAATGCCGGAACTTCAGTCCGAAGGATTTAAAGTGTCCGATAGCATTAATAAAGTCGTGACGAAGGTGGAAGGTAGACTCAAACGTATTGCGCTAATCGTAAGGAATTGCAATTCACTCACGAAAGAGGTAACTCACAAAACGCTTATTTGACCAATTCTTGAGTGGTGTTCGTCTTTGTGGGACCATTAACAACTTGGACTAATGGAAAATGAGGAAAAATTCTAAGACCAGTTGATGATCCGTCACGGGGCGTGAGAGTTCAACGAAACGCAGTGAGGAGGGGGGCGTTGAACATAAAGAGATTCTGCTTTACTGAGTTCTTACAAATAAAATTACAGGGCACTCTCCAAAATGAGTCAAGAATCATATTACTTCCTCCAACATACATTTCACGTAAGGATCACGACTCTAAAATCAGAGACATTCATGCTCAAACAAAAGGAGGGTACAACAATCTTTCTGGCTGTTTACCATTCACGATAGGGTCACGTGACATGAGTGTATCCACAAGGTGATTCAGCTCAACTGTTCGCCTGACGTCTTTTATGAACCGTTGAAGGTACCTGTGGCATAACAGGACGTGGTAGGGCTGGCATGAACTGTGTGTGATAACAATTTTGAGACTTTTCTGTAACAGCATGGTAGAGATTTTATACTACAACCAATCTCAAAAAAATGCCTTAAAATCTAATAACAAGTGGCTGAATAGCAACCAATATTCAGTAACAGACTGATGCCCTCTCAGTCAAGGCAAAATGTAATAACAATTACAATTAATTTAAATTCGATGTCAGGTAACTATCCCCAAAAATACTAGCCATAATACCAAAAAAAAAATAAATTAAAGAAATTACAGTGGTGCCACCCAAGGAACGAGAACAATTTAGCCACATTTCCGATTCGAAAATGAATTGATGCATATATGGAAGTTTGGCTTAAGTAATCGTGACGGTAGTCTCTGTCAAATAACACAGAGATAAGAAGTCATAAATGTAACAAGACGAAAGAAATTTCTCTAAAATTCAAAATTACAACAGGATGAGAGAATATTTCCAAACAAAATCTCAAAATAGCTTCAGGCCTTGTACTCAAATAAGCTGTTGTCGGCAACAACATTAAAAAGAAGATGTAGGCTTCATAACTCACTCATTACACAAGGAACCAGAGCAGTAATTACAACACTATATCGATGGCTTCTAAATATGATAAGTGTTTGCTTTGCTTTCAACTGCTAACATCACTTGGCAAAAGTGACAATAGCTTAACCTAGTGGTTGACTGAGGATACAGCACAACAGGGAGAGAACTTTACAAATACTCAGAATCAGGGTAATCTATTACAAAAATGTTTAACACTCGCACTTCACAATAGTAAATATTCACACTTGTACTGACTAAGAACCTATGAACACACTGGTAACACTGGCTGTTGTTTCCTACAGTCATCTTGCCAATAGTACAGAGGAGAGAGTTAACAACAGCTTGCACGCAACGAGGAAAGTTCTGTATGACAACGTAAACACACACAGCTCAAGACAGACGGTTCACCAATGCTGCTTTCCAGGTACCGCCAGAAACGGCAGCCAGCACCTGCCTTGCCATGCTGCTACTGTTAGGACGGCATTCCCTTCTTATCGGCCGCTGACCAGACCACAGCCAGGTTCCAGTCGGACCCATCCCATTGGGCCGCTCGGCACTCCTCCAGGTTTGCCTCTGATGTCTCCCAGTTCCGCCCGACGTGTTCAGCCGGCCTCACACGCCGACTCACGCTGGCGCTGGTGTCACGGCGCTCTCGTCGACAGAGCCCTCACAGAGTGGCGCTGCTTCAGCCGCAACTTTAATGGCGCGACTTTTCGAAGTGCTGCCGCTGAGTAACGTCTTGTGACGCCACAACATCGTAATTCTGTTTACACACAAATGAACCGCGAACAGGCACTCACCAAACAGTGTACAAGTATCATGTCTTTTCATAGTTTCGTTAATTAATAAGATATCGTTATAAACTCCACTTTTTCAGGTGGAACTGTAGTAATTTCTGCTACTACGAAGTTATAAAAAAGATGAGTTAAATGGCGTTCCACCTTTAGAATTCTGTTTTGTAGTTTCGCAGAAATTACAGCATTTACAAATTAGGATTTATCTATCTTGAATCTCCCCCCCCCCTCCATGAACCGTAGACCTTGCCGTTGGTGGGGAGGCTTGCGTACCTCAGCGATACAGATAGCCGTACCGTAGGTGCAACCACAACGGAGGGGTATCTGATGAGAGGTCAGACAAACGTGTAGTTCCTGTAGAGGGGCAGCAGCCTTTTCAGTAGTTGCAGGGGCAACAGTCTAGATGATTGACTGATCTGGCCTTGTAACACTAACCAAAACGTCCTTGCTGTGCTGGTACTGCGAACGGCTGAAAGCAAGGGGAAACTACAGCCGTAACTTTTCCCGAGGGCATGCAGCTTTTCTATATGATTAAATGACGATGGCGTCCTCTTGGGTAAAATATTCCGTAGGTAAAATAGTGCCCCATTCAGATCTCCGGGCGGGAACTACTCAAGAGGACTTCGTTATCAGGAGAAACAAAACTGGCGTTCTACGGTCGCTGAGTAGAAAAGTAATGGTAATATGTCTTCTTCTATGTATAAGTTCACACGCAATTCCTTGAAATACGTAGGTGCAATTTCCTGCTTCTTTGTGGTTACAGGATTTTCTTTGTTTCTCAGGAGGGGCACTTGAGGTTAGTGTACCATGTAGTTTCGTAGAATTTACCGTGCTGCATTGCCTTTTTGAATAGTAAGTACTTGTATGATTCTCGAATGTTTGCGGAAATGGGATGAGATGTAATTATGTTATAAAAAGACATAATATTTCATATAAGCTGAAAGGTCATCGTTTCCGCACCAGAGAGTACTCAAATGTACTTTTCAGTAGCTTATCATCCATGTCATTAGTTAGCATGAATCTTAGCATCTAATTGTGACCATCAATGTGATATCATTCCCTGTACTTTTCTATTTCTGGCCATACGGATTTGGAATGTTTGATTTTCTTGAGTCACAGTTCGTGACTCACAAATTTGGCTATGACTTCCGTATCCCTTCCGTCTGGACATCCTCTTTAGTTTTCAGATTTATTATGTCCCACATGTTGCACACAGTATTAGTAGCACCGTAAGATACTTCACAGCGTTGCAGCGTCGTTGTGGACGTGTGTACAGTGAAGAAAAGCGATGTTCTCATGTAAGGACCCATTTACTTCGCTGTAACAAGTACGCTTACAATCGCAAGCAGCAGCGGTAAAACAGGGCGAACAAATTCACAGAAAGGAGGAATGTTATACTGGTACAGAATTTACCCTTCGTTACACACTGTCGGGTGACTTGTGATCAGTCCGGAACCGCGCTGCTGCTACGGTCGCAGGTTCGAATCCTGCTTCGGGCATGGATGTGTGTGCTGTCCTTAGGTTAGTTAGGTTTAAGTAGTTCTAAGTTCTAGGGGACTGATGACCTCAGATGTTTAGTCCCATAGTGCTCAGAGCCATTTGAACCTTTTTTTTTATGTACCCTTTTGGTCACTGGAACATCGTGAAGGCAGCAGACACCGAACGTCAAACTGGCATGAAGTCTCCTTCACGCATGGACATACATCTCATCATTACCACACAAAATGCAAAATGGAAAAACGTCATATACAGTCATTTTATACAGAAAGATGACGCAGCTGGTTTCTCACTCGGAAATTTAAATTACACTCTAAGACAAAGAAAAATCGATGCACCACGGAGTAATTAGCCAAATGGGACGGAAATCGGCAGGTGAGATGTACGTGTACAGACAAGCAAATCATTAGTTTCAGAATAACTGGATGATTTGTTGAAGAGAAAGAGCTTCAGAAATTGAGCAAGTAAATAACGCGTTGGTTAATCTCTGGCCCTTATACAAGCAATTATTCGGCTTGGAATTGACTGATAGAGTTGTTGGATGTTCTCCTGTGCAACTGGATGGTCATCGAGGCCCAGTTCTGAGCTTGATTCACCACTGAAGACAATTCCACTCCAGTCAATGAAATTCCAGGCCGAGGATCTGTCTGGAGACGTCCCGGACAGCGGTGAGATACCATCTCAACTGTCGCTCGCCACGCAATCCGACAACCAAGAGTGATTTCCCGTGGTGCCATTTCTGTTCTTAGCAGCACCCTTACAGCACATCGCCATGTTTACAATATTCTACGCCCCGTTTTGCTTCCTTTTATGGCAAGCCATCCTGGTCTTACATTTCAGCTAATAAATCCCACATGGAATCTTCGAGGGTTTCTACCAATTGCCTTCATGCTTGCCAAACTCTAGCTTGTGCTGAAAGGTGGCATGATCTCTCACCAATTGAGAACGCTTGGAGATTTTAGACAGGTCCTTAAAACAGCTCAAGATTTTGACGACATAATGCGACAATTGGACAGAATTTGGCACGACTGCCGTCGGGATGACATCCAACAATTCTGTCAATCAGTTCCAAGCGGGATAACAGCTTGCGTCAGGGACAGAGATCAAACAAAGCTTATTTACTTTTTCACATTTTGAAGCTCTTTGTCCTTTTTTTGTCTTGCAGTGCATTTCTGGATCAAATCTTACCAAAATTGTTGTTTGTAGATTGCATTCGTACTTCTCATTGGAGTCCAGCACCTGGCGTGATGATATGTGGCACTACTGGGTTCGTAACATGGTAACTTGAAGTTCGCATAGATGTGGCGCCGTTATGTTCATGGCACGACCACTTCAAGTTCGCATAGCCGGCTATATGGAAAGTGGCCATTACATTCCTGGCATGTTAAGGCCAAAGAGTCTGCCCTACCTTCGAGGTCTGCGTGAGGTTATCTTCCAAACAAGATAATGCAAAACCGGAAGTTACCCGTGCTGTCATAACCTGCCTTGGAGTTCGGCTGTTGCCCTGGCCAGCATGTTCTTCAAATCTCGAATCCATTGGAAAACTTCAGAGCGTCAGATACCGAGAGATTATCATGCCACCATTAGCCAAGCTCTACGTTCGATAAGCTGTGGCACAGAGCTGGAGCAACACTGACAAGGGAAACTGCCCAGCCAGGACCCCTCAGATATAATGGTAAGATGATCCATTGTATAGCCTGTAAAAAATGAACACAGATCAAGCATGAAAACAGGAATAAGCTATACTAAACGATAAAAACTGAAGCAAAATAGCGACAGTGAATGGTCCAAGTTGAAGATGTGGAACATCGGCCGCGTTGGAAGAACTACAGCGTCGTGGTTGTCTGGTCATGGCGTTGGACTACAAACCGGATGATCTGCTTTCAGAGCTCTCTCGTCGCCATTTTTTTTTTCCACAAAATTATGGACGGTCTGACCGGTAATTGACGTGTCTGGGCGCTGTATTCAAATTTATGTCTGTGTCGTGTTGTAACGTCAGTTTGCAACAGCGAGGTGTAAGGGAGGGACCTCCAGATGTACGTACCTCCCGTCTGTTCTACAGAAGTACGACATGTTATGACTCTTGCGTTCGGTTTTGGAAGTTTTGACTCTAGAATTCCTTTGTTGTAACGTAGTTCACACCTGTTCATTTGATGTTTTCATTTCTGTGAGAGGTCTATGCGGAATCTTGTCATCTCTCAGTATTCATCACATTCAGTTGCGACGGTAATATATGTTACACTACTGGGCATTAGAATTGCTGCACCAAGAAGAAATGCAGATGATAAACGGGTATTCATTGGACAAATATATTACACTAGAACTGACATGTGATAACATTTTCACACAATTTGGGTGCATAGATCCTGAGAAATCACCATCCAGAACAACCACCTCTGGCCGTAATAACGGCCTTGATATACCTGGGCATTGACTCAAACAGAGCTTGGATGGCGTGTACAATTGCAGCTGCCCCTGTAGCTTAAACACGACACCACAGTTCATCAAGAGTAATGACTGGCGTATTGTGAAGAGCCAGTTGGTCGGCCACCATTGACCAGACGTTTTCAATTGGTGAGAGATCTAGAGAATGTGCTGACCAGGGCAGCAGTCGGACATTTTCTGTATCCAGAAAGGTCCGTACAGGACCTGCAACATGAGATCGTGCATTATCCTGCTGAAATGTAGGGCTTCGCAGGGATCGAATGAAGGGTAGAGTCACGGGTCGTAACACATCTGAAATGTTACATCCACTGTCCACAAGTGCCGTCAATGGGAACAAGAGGTGACGGAGAGGTGTAACCAATGGCATCCCATACCATTACGCCGGGTCATACGCCAGTATGTGCGTTCACCGCGATGTCGCCAAACACTGATGTGACCATCATGATGCTGTAAACAGAACCTGGATTCATCCGCAAAAATGACGTTTTGCCATTCGTGCACCGAGGTTCGGCGTTGAGCACACCATCGTAGGTGCTCCTGTCTATGATGCAGCGTCAAGGGTAACCACAGCCATGGTCTCCGAGCTGCTGCAAACGTCGTCGAACTGTTCGTGCAGATGGTTGTTCTCTTGGAAACGTACCTATCTGCTGCCTCAGGGAACGAGACGTGGCTGCACGATCCGTTACAGCCATCGGATAAGATGCCTGTCATCTCGACTGCTAGTGATTCGAGGCCGTTGGGATCCAGCACGGCGTTCCGTATTACCCTCCTTAACCCACCGACTCCATATTCTGCTAACAGGCATTGGATTTCGGCCAACGCGAGCAGCAATGTCGCGATGTGATAAACCGCATTAGCGATAGGCTACAATCCGACCTTTATAATAGTCGGAAACGTGATGGTACGCATTTCTCCTCATTACACGAGGCATCACAACAACGTTTCACGAGGCAACGCCGGTCAACTGCTGTTTGTGTATGAGAAAACGGTTGGAAACTTTGCTCATGTCAGCACGTTGTAGGTGTTGCCACCGGCGCCAAGCTTGTGTGAATGCTCTGAAAAGCTGATCATTTGCATATCACAGCATCTTCTTCCTGTCGGTTGAATTTCACGTCTGTAGTATGTCATCGTGGTGTAGCAGTTTTAATGGCCAGTAGTGTATTATCACACGACTCATATTCTATAAACAGTGCGTAGTATGACAACTGCCAAGATACACTAGGGAACAGACACGTCAATGACTGGACGGACACTTCATAATTTTGTACATGTTGTGTATATACACTCCTGGAAATTGAAATAAGAACACCGTGAATTCATTGTCCCAGGAAGCGGAAACTTTATTGACACATTCCTGGGGTCAGATTCATCACATGATCACACTGACAGAACCACAGGCACATAGACACAGGCAACAGAGCATGCACAATGTCGGCACTAGTACAGTGTATATCCACCTTTCGCAGCAATGCAGGCTGCTATTCTCCCATGGAGACGATCGTAGAGATGCTGGATGTAGTCCTGTGGAACGGCTTGCCATGCCATTTCCACCTGGCGCCTCAGTTGGACCAGCGTTCGTGCTGGACGTGCAGACCGCGTGAGACGACGCTTCATCCAGTCCCAAACAAGCTCAATGGGGGACAAATCCGGAGATCTTGCTGGCCAGGGTAGTTGACGTACACCTTCTAGAGCACGTTGGGTGGCACGGGATACATGTGGACGTGCATTGTCCTGTTGGAACAGCAAGTTCCCTTGCCGGTCTAGGAATGGTAGAACGATGGGTTCGATGACGGTTTGGATGTACCGTGCACTATTCAGTGTCCCCTCGACGATCACCAGTGGTGTACGGCCAGTGTAGGAGATCGCTCCCCACACCATGATGCCGGGTGTTGGCCCTGTGTGCCTCGGTCGTATGCAGTCCTGATTGTGGCGCTCACCTGCACGGCGCCAAACACGCATACGACCATCATTGGCACCAAGGCAGAAGCGACTCTCATCGCTGAAGACGACACGTCTCCATTCATCCCTCCATCCACGCCTGTCGCGACACCACTGGAGGCGGGCTGCACGATGTTGGGGCGTGAGCGGAAGACGGCCTAACGGTGTGCGGGACCGTAGCCCAGCTTCATGGAGACGGTTGCGAATGGTCCTCGCCGATACCCCAGGAGCAACAGTGTCCCTAATTTGCTGGGAAGTGGCGGTGCGGTCCCCTACGGCACTGCGTAGGATCCTACGGTCTTGGCGTGCATCCGTGCGTCGCTGCGGTCCGGTCCCAGGTCGACGGGCACGTGCACCTTCCGCCGACCACTGGCGACAACATCGATGTACTGTGGAGACCTCACGCCCCACGTGTTGAGCAATTCGGCGGTACGTCCACCCGGCCTCCCGCATGCCCACTATACGCCCTCGCTCAAAGTCCGTCAACTGCACATACGGTTCACGTCCACGCTGTCGCGGCATGCTACCAGTGTTAAAGACTGCGATGGAGCTCCGTATGCCACGACAAACTGGCTGACACTGACGGCGGCGGAGCACAAATGCTGCGCAGCTAGCGCCATTCGACGGCCAACACCGCGGTTCCTGGTGTGTCCGCTGTGCCGCGCGTGTGATCATTGCTTGTACAGCCCTCTCGCAGTGTCCGGAGCAAGTATGGTGGGTCTGACACACCGGTGTCAATGTGTTCTTTTTTCCATTTCCAGGAGTGTAGTTCCGCGTAGTCAGCGCATACACGACTTTCCCACTAGAGCGCGCCCCGCTAAGCACAACAGCGCAGGCGCAGTGCTCGTCCGTCTCCGCACTACGAGATGGCGCTGCCATAGAGATGGACCAAATTCTGCTTCCGTCGATCCGGGTATTAATATGTAACGGAGCCAATGAGATTGCTGCTAACGTAGAACCTTTTCTCCTCGCGGATCACACTCGCGCAATGATACATGAACGTGCGAGGTATTGTAATGAGTGTACAGACCTCCGATTAGTCAGTCTGCATTTGTCTGAACCAGTCTGTACCAGTCTGCATTAGTCTGTGCCAGTCTGTCCGAGATATACATTTGTCTGTATCAGTCTATAGTCGAGTTTCAGTCTGTGCCTAATAAGATTACCATATTCCTGTACATAGCCATGAAGATAAATGTATAGACACTTTAATCAAGTATCAGAGATATGTGAGAATAAGATTAACGTACCAATACCAAAGGAATTTCAGATTGTCAATTGTAAATAGCTTCATGAACCAAGTTAAGTAATTTTTATGCTTGTTATTATTTTAATAAATGTGTGTGAAAATTGATCAAGTTCTGTTTCAAGTTGGTCACCGTCAATGTGCTACACTAAGCGTGCAAGTGGCATTTCTATCGTCTGACCTAACGGCAGAAGATAAACATGCTACGATAAGACCACGAGACATATTGCTGACACTCGCCTACTTCGTTAGAGCGACAAGTCAAATAATCTGATGGTGTGTGTGCTGAAGGTCTTACAGTACGGGCCGGCCGGGGTGGCCGAGCGGTTCTAGGCACCACAGTCTGGAACTGCGCAACCGCTACTGTCGCAGGTTCGAATCCTGCTTCGGGCATGGATGTGTGTGATGTCCTTAGGTTAGTTAGGTTTAAGTATTTTTAAGTTCTAGGGGACTGATGACCACAGCAGTTAAGTCCCATAGTGCTCAGAGCCATTTAAACCATCTTACAGTACGCACACCACAGTACAAAAGAAAAAAAAAATGGGAAGAGGAACATTTGAACACGAATCTGCCGGTTGGCAAATCAACACCGTGACCACACCACCACGAGACCGTGGTTCTTCCAACCCGCTCTATGTTGCACATATCTAGCTTGGACCGTCCGCTATTTCTGTTTTGCTTCTTCTTTCACAGTACAGTACACCTTCCTGTTTTCATGCTTGATCTGTGTTCAGTTTCCGAAGGACGATCCACTGGGCCATTTTATCTTTAAATCTGGGAGGGGATGCGATGTAGAGTTTTCCTTGTGAGTGACGTAGCTGTATCTGTCATCTAAGATCTGCTCGACACGAACCCCAGCCGGGTCATAACTACTGTTGCCGCCAGTGTTTGCACTTTTATCAAATTTCGCACCGTATGCCAATATAAATCATTCCCCGCCTGGCTCTGCAGTGCAGACCCCCGGGCAACTTCAGAGTCCGCAGTTCCGCCGGTGGCCCTGCGTCCCCAGCACCGCACCGACCGGCCTCCACGGCGCCTGGGCTTGACCCGCCGCTCGCGCCCGGTGGCGGATGCTGCGTTGCCCTTGGCTCTCGCCGCACGCCTAATTACCGATTGCTCGCCTTTAATTTGTTTCCACAGGAGCTGCGCGAGCCCCTTCTCCCCGCTCATTCGCCGGCGCGATTATGTATGCTTTCTACAACTGCCACTTTCGAGGATGGCAGAGCCGCGCACCCGTCATTTAGGCGGGCACCGGGCACCGCACACGCGCGCTTCGCGACATTCGAATGCGTGCCGGCTGCCGCTGGGATGTGGGGCGCCGGTAATCCTCGTGTGTGGTGAAACTCTTAGTTCCCGGACATGACCTCTCCGACACGTTTCCTACGTCGCTACCTTAATACGAAAATTCCAGTCCACCTTCGTGCAGCCTTTGATAATTGCCCCTTAAGAGAGAATTTGGCACCTAAAAGGGGCAAGAAACCTTGCTACACAATTCCAGACCACATCCACTCTCTTACTCCACTCCACTTCTCAATTACCAGCAGAAACAGGACAGCGCGGTACAGAAAATCATCAAGAGGCCAAATTTTTTATTTTACAGGACACAGTCCATATTCCACCTTCTTAGACTAAAAGAAAGATAGCATTGTACTCTCTTTGGATGAGGAACGACTGTCCCAGTATTTCCCGTTGATGTGGTGCGTAATAGCTTTTTTTCACACACGGACCAATAGAACATAATACCCTTTTTTTTGGGGGGGGGGGGGGGGTGGGGGCTTCGCCTACTCTCAACTTCCTTGATTTTTTGGATATATTGCAACATCTGTCTTCCCGTACGCCCTTTGCCGTCTACAGCTCCCTCTAGTCCCATGCAAGCTATAAATCGGTATCTTAACATATAACGTTGTAAGCATGTATCGAGTAGCATTGATATCGATTATGATAACATCGCTATGGTCACTTATTTGTTTTTTCGCTCCAGAATGAGAGAGGAGACACGTGGTGGTTTCCTAACCGTGTATTTGGTGGGAAGATGTTAAGGAATCAGGCTAGGAGAACAAGTAAATTTTGTGACTGTAAAGGTGTTTGATGTTGTGGAATCATTCGTGTACCTCACGATACGTAATCCGCGGTTCGCGAAGTCATTAAACCACGAGAACAATCGCGAGAACATGATTAGAGGCCCTCGAGCATCTCATCCGCGCTAGTAAATGAAACTTGGATTACCTATATTGCCACGAACATCGCATCTGGATTGCAGTGAGGGATAATGTATTATGGTGTAGTGATACTGTGTGTATCAGTGTGTCAACATATTTGTTATTTTGTGAAGAGTGTAACAGTGCAGCCCTGTGTAGTGGAAATGTTAAAAAATACATCAATGGATTATACTAGGCTAAAACTTAAATTTTGGTAATTGGCACACCTTCATTACCCTTGTTAGCTATCGTTTACTACAGCAATACTCAAGCTGCTGCTCCTAGACTGCAAGGGAAGAAGCGAGTGACGATTGGAATTACGAGGTGAGTAGGTACAATTAGCAAACTCAGACGGAACTATAACCCCACACTCCCCAATTCGCTTACAAGGTATCGTTCTACGCCTCCTTCTATTTTCTGATGTCCACAAACATCTCATCGATTCCCTGAAGTTCCTTGTCATTTTTTACCTTATCAGTTCACTTACGTTTTTAGCATCCTTCTTCAACATCACATAATCACATCTCAGACTCTTCAATTGTCATCATTTCCGGTTTTTTCCACACTCCATAACTCGGTTCTGTACAGTCCTATGCTCCAGATGTACTTTCCAATTCGTTTCTACCTCAGTTTGCCTGTGCTAGTCTGTTTCTCACGTTTTCCATGCTTCGTCGGTCATATGTTGCTTTGTTTTCAATGTAGAATAAACCCTTCACTTAGTCTGCCCATCTGATAAGAAGCTAATACGTCATATAAACCGCAAGGAAAGGATTTGTTGATTTGAGGGAGGAGACCAAACAGCGAGGTTATTGATCCCATCGGATTAGAAAAAGATGGGGAAGGACGTCGGCCGTGCCCTTTCAAAGGGACCTTCCCGGCATTTGCCTGAGCGATTTACGGAAATCACGGAAAATCTAAATCAGGATGGCCGGACGCGGGTTGGAACCGTCGTCCTCCCGAATGCGAGTCCAGTGTCCTAATGACTGGCTCGATCAACGAAAGGAAACCAAGGACTTCAACTGTACGTGAGGCTTCTTGCAAACTAGAACAGCTTGCCATAGAGACTTATATGCTATTTCCTTAAATAGAGGCACCATAGAACGTTGCTCCTATGTTTGGGTCGAACATATTCAGAGATTTTCTCATGGAAACTAGAGTGGAAACCTTTAGTAGAAACATGGTGACGTTCACCCACAATGGTCATAGTATTTTTAGAGAAGGGAGAATTAAGATGGGTTGTGCAGCAGTTCAGTTGCTTCCACACTATATCTCACGTGGGCGTCTTGAGAATGGAATAAGACAGTTGTGTTAAACCACAATCCGATCTCCATCGCTTCATACGTGAATTGAATATGACAGAAAGGCGTTAACACTGGAACGAAATATCTCCAGATAAGAAGCTGCAAAAAGGTGGGAATTTATGGAGATGGGAACTGGATAAACTGAAAGAACCAGAGGTTGTACAGAGTTTCAGGGAGAGCATAATGGAACAATTGACAGGAATGGGGGAAAGAAATACAGTAGAAGAAGAATGGGTAGCTTTGAGGAATAAAATAGTGAAGGCAGCAGAGGATCAAATAGGTAAAAAGACGAAGGCTAGTAGAAACCCTTGAGTAACAGAAGAAATATTGAATGTAACTGATGAAAGGAGAAATTATAAAAATGCGGTAAATGAAGCAGGCAAAAAGGAATAAAACGTCTCAAAAATGATATCGACAGGAAGTGCAAAATGGCTAAGCAGGGATGGCTAGAGGGCAAATGTAAGGATGTAGAGGCTTATCTCGCTAGGGGAAAGACAGACACTGCCTGCAGGAACATTAAAGAGACCTTTGGGGAAAGTAGAACCACTTGCATGAATATCAAGAGCTTTGATGGAAACCCAGTTCTAAGCAAATGAGGGAAAGCAGAAAGATGGAAGGAGTATATAGAGGGTCTATACAGGGTCGATGTACTTGAGGACAGTGTTATGGAAATGGAAGAGGATGTAGATGAAGATGAAATGGGAGATATGATACTGCGTAAAGAGTTTGACAGAGCACTGAAAGACCTGAGCCGAAACAAGGCCCCCGGAGTAGACAACATTCCATTAGAACTACTGAAAGCCTTGGGAGAGCCAGTCCTGACAAAACTCTACCATCTGGTGAGCAAGATGTATGAGACAGGCGAATTACCCTCACGCTTCAAGAAGAATATAGTAATTCCAATCCCAAAGAAAGCAGGTGTTGACAGATGTGAAAATTACGGAACTATCAGTTCAATAAGTCACGGCTGCAAAATACTAACGCGAATTCTTTACAGACGAATGGAAAAACTGATAGAAGCCGACCTCGGTGGAGGTCAGTTTGGATTCCTTAGAAACGTTGGAACACATGAGGCTATACTGATCCTACGACTTATCTTAGGAGAAAGATTAAGGAAAGGCAAACCTACGTTTCTAGCATATGCAGACTTAGAGAAAGCTTTTGACAATGTTGATTGGAATACACTCTTTCAAATTCGGAAGGTGGCAGGGGTAAAATACAGGGAGCGAAAGGCTAATTACAACTTGTACAGAAAGCAGATGGCAGTTATAAGAGTCGAGGGGTATGAAAGGGAAGCAGTGGCTGGGAAGGGAGTGAGACAGGTTTGTAGCCTATCCCCGATGTTATTCAATCTGTATATTGAGCAAGCAATAAAGGAAACAAAAGAAAAGTTTCGAGTAGGTATTAAAATCTATGGAGAAGAAATAAAAACTTTGAGGTTCGCCGATGACGTTGTAATTCTGTCAGAGACAGCAAAGGACTTGGAAGAGCAGTTGAATGGAATGGACAGTGTCTTGAAAGGAGGGTATAAGATGAACATCAACAAAAGCAAAACGAGGATAATGGAATGTAGTCGAATTAATTTGGGTAATGCTGCGGGAATTAGACTAGGAAATGAGACACTTAAAGTAGTAAAGGAGTTTTGCTATTTTGGGAGCAAAATAACTGATGATGTTCGAAGTAGGGAGGATATAAAATGTAGACTGGCAATGGCAAGGAAAGCGTTTCTGAAGAAGAAAAATTTGTTAACGACGAGTATAGATTTAAATGTCAGGAAGTCGTTTCTGAAAGTATTTTATATCAATCGTAGCCGTGTATGGAAGTGAAAAGTGGACGATAAATAGTCTAGACAAGAAGAGAACAGAAGCTTTCGAAATGTGGTGCTACAGAAGAATACTGAAGATTAGATGGGTAGATCACATAACTAGTGAGGAGTTACTGAATAGAATTGGAGAGAAGAGGA
Organism: Schistocerca piceifrons; assembly: GCF_021461385.2. NCBI lineage: Eukaryota > Metazoa > Arthropoda > Insecta > Orthoptera > Acrididae > Schistocerca > Schistocerca piceifrons. The sequence goes on along the minus strand of NC_060144.1, from coordinate 529,396,818 downwards.
GCTTGTGGCACAACTTGACTAGAGGAAGGGATCGGTTGGTAGGACATGTTCTGAGACATCGAGGGATCAAAAATTTAGCACTGGAGGGCAGCGTGGAGGGTAAAAATCGTAGAGGGAGACCAAGAGATGAATACACTAAGCAGATTCAGATGGATGTAGGCTGCGGTAGGTACTGGGAGATGAAGAAGCTTGCACAGGATAGAGTAGCATGGAGAGCTGCATCAATCCAGTCTCAGGGTTGAAGACCACAACAACAACATGAACTCTTGGGAATTATTTATGTAGGTGTGTATGTATGTGATATGTGTTTTTGGGGTACGCGATCACAACACTGTACTAGGACTTGCTAAACGTATGTGGACACTTGCAATCCTGAAAGATTCATTGTTTGTGTAAATAGCTAGTGCCTTGTATAATAGAACAGACGAGGAACGTGGCGCCAGTGGTCTGTCCTCACAATTTATTCAATTCATATCTAGTGAAACGATAAATTCGTAGTTCGTGTAGTCATGAGTTCTTGAGTGAATTCACGAGAGCGTCAGAACTGCTACAGTGCCGTACCTGTGGAAAAGAGAAACGAAGGAAGACTAGGATGAAACGTCCAATCGGCGATGATTTCATTAGAAATTGATGAATTGACGCCTCGTAACCAAGAGACAGACACATTGCGAAAGAGGTCATTTCTGATGCAATGTGACGATGAACATAAATGAAACAATAGTCAGAGTTTATTATTGGACATAACTTCTAGAAATTTCTTCTTTTTGTTGTTATCACTGTTCCGTACTTCGTTCTACTGATCTACAACGTAACAGAAAAATATACATCCAAAGTATTTAGAAATAGGTTACTGGAGAAGATGAAACAAATGAAGGGTTCAAGCCACCAATTTTCTTTCTCAATCCAAACAAAACCATTCTCATCCGCCACAAAGCTGCTATATGGACAATATTCTTCATTGACAACTTCTGTCTGTCATCGAGATCAACATCTGGTGAACCTGTTGTTATATGATACCAGCTTATTATTTTTTTTAAGTCACGATTTCACTGATAATAATCGGTCAACCAGAAGACATCAGCGAACGTAATACATAATCGGTAAAAAACATGAGATACGTAGTTCATTTTTGAGAATTCAGAACATCACCTCTCTTATTCTTTAATAAAACTGATGTTAATCGCATGTAGCGGACGGGGAAATAAGTGGGCGACCAAAACTAAAATTTAAAAAGGAGTTTATTATGATAATTCGGCTCTTAGAGGCAGCAGTGGGGTTAAATGGATAGTACATTCGCATCCTTAAGTTAATGCAGCTTTGAGATCCACGAAGAACATTAATGTCATGAGGACACTGTGTGGGATAACGAGGAAACATATGATTTACGAGGCACTCCTGTACCGGACCGACTAGAAGTCTACAAAGACAGGTTTAGATACAGTCGTGACCTCGTGTTACTCACGTCTGGCAGTATTAGAGAAGTAAGCAGGAAGATGGCTCAGCGAGCATGCTCGGAATACACTAGGTGGGGACAGGTTATTAGCAGAATAGTGGCTTCCCAAAGTCATCAACAGATGGAATAGTAGGTTAATGTTGACCACGAAATCTTTGCACGACCGTAAAAGAAAATTCCAAGAGAGAGGAGACCGGAATAGGTTTAAAATACGTGAAAGCCTGTCGCCAGGGACGTTATTCTTTTTTAGTAATTGAATTTTCCCAACAAATGTGATTCTCATACCGAGCCTTTTTCTGCCGTGTTTTTCACTATCCATTAACTGGGTGCAATACATCGTTTCGTAATGTTACGTTGAGTTTTGTAATAGATTTTACTGAATCAGCATAAGAGGAAAATCTACCCACATACGTAGCCGATGTTGACAAAGTAGGCCAAGTGCTGTGGCGCTCTAATGGGAGATAGCCGGTTCGAATCGTGGTGGTGGATGACATTTTCAGTGCCATTTCGTGGACTTCAATTGGAGAAGAGATGGTGGTGTAACGTCCCTGATCGTCATATCCGTGATTAAATTCCAAATCTGTCGGCAGTGTCTTATGAAGTGAGGGCATGTGGCACTGTTGATTGTGACGTGACCCGGCCGACGGGTGGGGACTTAAGCCCAACGGCCCCCTTGGTGCTACTGCAGAGGATTAGGCTGTTTGCGGCACCGAGTTTCTCCCACCCTTCTCTCATCATAACCACACAACGCAAACGTATCCTACTACATACACATCCAGTGCACTCAACATATATACATGACACACAACACTCACATAATCCCGAAGAAAGGGGAAACTGTTTGTAGAGGAAGAAAATCCTTTCCCACTAGGTGGCTGAATCCGCCTCTTGGGTTCTCCCAGCTAACAATTCCGTGCAAGTTTACTAGTGTTAAATTTCTTTTCCATCAACAAAACTCATTACACTGGACGTTCGTTTCAGACGTAGAGAGGGACTTACATGAAAGAGACTAGGCAGCTATGTACGTGACTGCAGGATTACATCACTTTCCCCAGCTGCCTGCCCAAATTGCAGCAAACATCGCGTGACGGTATCTGCATAATACCCTTCACTTCCCTGCAAGCTCTCCTTTATTGACTTACGCAGTTAAGAGTATTTGATAGGTGCCTCCAGTGTATTACGCAGCCTTGTTCCAGTACCTTATGTAAACACGAGAACGCTTATGTTGTTCCGACCTTTAGTTAAAGGATCATCTCCGACACGCACAACGATCGTGCCCGTAATTCTACAATGTTGCGAGTATTCCGTAAATGGAACATACATGGTATGAACTTCCAGCATCGAAAGTCGACTACCAGCGTCTAACGAAGTCTTTAAATATGCTGGTATTTGAGAAACTTTCGTTTCTTTAAACCTGTTTAGACATTGACATTTTGCTCATAATATACTGGTATAATGCAGAAGGAATAGCAAAATAGTTAACCGAAATGCAGAAAACACCTAACGTTGTAGCACGAGATCTGACTCTGTTTTGCAGTTCAGAAGTGGAAATGAAAATTGGTGATATTGCTACCTCTTTCCCAATGAATAAGGAAACATAAACAAAGGTTCAAATGGCTCTGAGCACTATGGGACTTAACATCTGTGGTCATCAGTCCCCTAGAACTTAGCACTACTTAAACCTAACTAACCTAAGGACATCACACACATACATGCCCGAGGCAGGATTCGATCCTGCGACCGTAGCGGTCGCGCGGGTCCAGACTGTAGCGCCTAGAACCGCTCGGCCACTTCGGCCGGCAAGGAAACATAAAATTAGAGACATCTCCTTCGTAGAATATGTTGCCTTTTGTAAATTTTTTATGCTTATATTTGCTGTACGCTATGAGAATCTGCTCTAACCAGTTTCGATATATCGGCAAAACTTCTTTAGGAAATTCTTTGTTTGATCACTGTTACAAAATTAAGGCTTTGCTAGTCTTTTTCTTCTCGACCTGTAGTATTTGTTTGCGGCTGTTGCGACATGTGGTTCTTCTCCTTTTAAAATTGTAAGCCATTATTATTGGTTATGTGTTTTTGGACGTGTATTGGAAAGGTCGAACAAGCACTTTGTGCTGTGTCCTGATGTTGAGGGGGAAGCTGCCTTTGTCTACCGGACGTTCACACTATTGATCAAAAATTACAGTGCGTGAGGAATCGGGTGAGACCAACTCATTTTATTTACCGTGACGGAGCTTAGTTTTGCGTGGCGACGTTAATTTGGGATCGTTCACTTCTATTAATCCGCGAGCCGGTACCAGATTGCGTGCTTCCGCGAAGTAAAAGGCACTCATTGCTTGCTATTACGAACTGTTTACAAGCTGAAACTTCCAGAATGTTTTCAAGCTGGTTGTTGCTTCACGTATTGCTTTATTTCACTCCATGATATTATAAACTCAAAGATGCTAACCTCTCCTGAAAGGTAAAGATTAGTTGTTCAAGGAATTAGAACCGTGTATTTCGGAATATGTTGCTTTGGTCTGTAATGTTTAACCTTGAAGCTATAGGTTCAAATACCATTACGGGATTGTACAGATTATCTTTTGTGCCCATTGATAACATACTACTTGTTAAATTCACTTCTCACTATTTCGTTTCACCGAAAACCATATCACTCCTTGTATTTCACTTACTCAAAAGTCCGATGCTGGCAGAACGCCATCTCTTTGCCTTACGTAAATCGTCATCTTGATAAACAGCCATATGACTACTGAGTCACGACTGAGAAATCAGTGTAATTAACAAATGGTTCAAATGGCTCTGAGCACTATGGGACTTAACAGCTGTGGTCATCAGTCCCCTAGAACTTAGAACTACTTAAATCTAACTAACCTAAGGACAGCACACACATCCATGCCCGAGGCAGGATTCGAACCTGCGACCGTAGTAGTCGCGCGGATCCGGACTGAGCGCCTTAACCGCGAGACCACCGCGGCCGGCTGTAATTATCAGAAATTCTCATCATGGACATTATGTTTCAGGTGCTGACAAAGATAAGTCTTGGCGTGCTTTGTTTCTGACTGCTGCTACGGGGCATTGTGTTGCGTCGTCCCTCTTAAGTAGTGCAATGCCACGTACGAAGGAAATTAGAACTTTTAAATGATCTTTCTGCTAAGCAACTATTCCTTCCATTCTGAATTTATTTCTACACGAACGAGAAGGTTGTCTCATTGCACAGCTGGATGCTAGGAAAGGAAAACTAATCTTTAACGTATCTGTCGCGTTCACGAACAAGTACCCTAATAAGCCGCTTTCAAATATTATAAAGGCATATCCCCGTTTCTTTCGTTGTGCAGTTGTGTGACTGCTTTCCATTTAACTGAAGAGTCAGACAGCATTCCGAAGTTGTTCTCTCGGGCATTAGAAACATAGATTCTGCAGATCATAAAAGTATCAGGTAATATTTGTTACTGCCTATGAGATTAATCTGTGCATATTCATATCCATACACACTACAATACGTGTTGGAAGTTAAGTGGACTGTTATAACAAAGGGGGCTGTGTTTCAATCTCGCTGTTTCCGCAATGGGACGGGGTCCTGTCATCGTGCCCTATCCTTTGTCTACAGCGAATTCCTCCTCCATAACATGGGACTGTCTTTCGACAAAATTACATTTGTTGCCGTAAAAACTTTTTGCTTGCACACGAAGACCGAGATCCATGAAAAATAGTCATATTTGTAAGCCTAGTCTGATAAGAAAATGGAACATACGCCTCAACTGCGTATCTTTTGCCCTTACAATTTTACGTCCCTTTCACAAGGCAACTACAAAGTCGCTTTGGTTTCATCATAGACCTGAATTTCTCACCACGACATATCGTGATATGTACAGATCGGCCGTAAGTCAAGCACAGCTCTTGGGATGAAGTGTCAAGCTGTCGCTCACCCATACTGGTCAGCGCTGTGGTTGCGTCGGAAACCTTACCTCTGCTACTGCTCTTGAGGCGACGCATCAGCTTGAGCTGTAGCTTACACATCCAATGTGATTCTTAAGAAAATGAATATTTTCTTATTTATTTGCTATATTATTTAGATTTTCCACCTAGTTTCTGCGGCAAACCGTGCTGTCTACTATAGAAAAAAGAAAGGTATGCTCTGATATCACAATAAAGTTTCCTTTGATACAGGTTACGGCAAAAATATATCAAGCGTTTATTTAAAGATGCGCCTTATAGGCTTTTGATTTGAAAATAAGTATAACGGAACCTAGTTTCTAACTACACTTCTTAACTTTATTGCGTCCTGGTAATGCAGTCCCCCACAGCATGTAGATGAACTCTCAAAGTTTCTCTAGAAATCTACCTTGCAGTTTTGCGAGAGTGCTGGGAGAACGTACTGTGTTACGACACAGTCACCTACAATTTACGACCTCACATTGATCTTAAACTGATGTTGATATCTAGCGTGTACGGGAGTTGCATGAGGACTGCAATATCTGTGGAAATTTGTTATTCCATCTCTTCTAAACGTTGCCTCACCTGTAAGTAAACTGAAAAGACAAAAAGCGGACTAGCAGTTTGTGCACAAAACCATCGGCAAAACTTTTCCCCTGGTGGGTAACCGGCAGGGGTAAGGCCTTGCAGACGTTGAAGATTAAATGGATACGTGAGTTGCTCTTGAGGTATCAAATGGTTCAAATGGCTCTGAGCGTTATGGGTCTTAACATCTGAGGTCATCAGTCCCCTAGACTTAGAACTACTTAAACCTAAATAACCTAAGTACATCACACACATCCATGCCCGAGCCAGGATTCGAACCTGTGACCGTAGCAGCAGCGCGGTTCCGGACTAAAGCGTCTAGAACCGCTCGGCCTCAGCGGTCGGTTCTTGAGGTATCCTCCATGTTGAACTTGAAGAGGTATCACATGACAGGTCCACTAGTCATGCGCTGATAACTGTTTCTTTTTTGACAGCCCGTAGGACGTGCTCTTCCAGATCAAGAATACAAGCAAATCGTGGTCATCCTTGGTCAATAGCCTATCGTGTTATTGATCCTGTCTTGGCAACGCGACGATACACAACAAAGGTTGGATGTCTCGGTTGTCTTCGGTCTGGAAACATCGAAAGGGTGCAAAAAAGGGCAGCTCGTTTTGTATTATCACGTAGTAGGGGAGAGAGTGTGGCAGATATGATACGCGAATTGGGATGGAAGTCATTACAGCAAAGACGTTTTTCGTCGCGGCGAGATCTATTTACGAAATTTCAGTCACCAACGTTCTCTTCCGAATGCGAAAATATTTTGTTGAGCCCAACCTACATAGGTAGGAATGATCATCAAAATAAAATAAGAGAAATCAGAGCTCGAACAAAAAGGTTTAGGTGTTCCTTTTTCCCGCGCGCTGTTCGGAAGTGGTATGGTGGAGAGATAGTAGAATTGTGGTTCGACGAACCCTCTGCCAAGCACTTAAATGTGAATTGCAGAGTAGTCATGTAGATGTAGATGTAGAAACGCTGTCCTAACTGGTGTTCTGTGTTTTCTGAACATGAATGTACTTAGCCCAGAATGAAATATGCTCCAACCATAGCATGGAAACGGAGGATAATTCCTGGGCATAGTTATCGCTGTGAAAGAAAGGAACTAGCTTTTTGGCTTGTCTGGAAGCTCCAAAGACATTTAAATATAAACATCTTGATATATTCGAGCTTTTCTACTTGCTACTATTACTACCCATGTCATGTAGCATAATGCATAATTTCAGGTATGGTAACATTATACATGATGTCATGTCATTGTTGTTGTGGTCTTCAGTCCTGAGACTGGTTTGATGCAGCTCTCCATGCTTCTCTATCCTGTGCAAGCTTCTTCATCTCCCAGTACCTACTGCAACCTACATCATTCTGAATCTGTTTAGTGTATTCATCTCTCGGTCTCCCTCTACGATTTTTACCCTCCACGCTGCCCTTCAATACTAAATTGGTGATCCCTTGATGCCTCAGAACATGTCCTACCAACCGATCCCTTCTTCTAGTCAAGTTGTGCCACAAACTTCTCTTCTCCCCAATCCTATTCAATACCTCCTCATTAGTTACGTGATCTACCCACCTTATCTTCAGCATTCTTCTGTAGCACCACATTTCGAAAGCTTCTATTCTCTTCTTGTCCAAACTAGTTATCGTCCATGTTTCACTTCCATACATGGCTACACTCCATACAAATACTTTCAGAAACGACTTTCTGACACTTAAATCTATACTCAATGTTACCAAATTTCTCTTCTTCAGAAACGATTTCCTTGCCATTGCCAGTCTACATTTTATATCCTCTCTACTTCGACCATCATTAGTTATTTTACTCCCTAAATAGCAAAACTCCTTTACTACTTTAAGTGTATCATTTCCTAATCTAATTCCCTCAGCATCACCCGATTTAATTTGACTACATTCCATTACCCTCGTTTTGCTTTTGTTGATGTTCATCTTATATCCTCCTTTCAAGACACTGTCCATTCCGTTCAACTGTTCTTCCAAGTCCTTTGCTGTCTCTGACAGAATTACAATGTCATCGGCGAACCTCAAAGTTTTTACTTCTTCTCCATGAATTTTAATACCTACTTCGAATTTTTCTTTTGTTTCCTTTACTGCTTGCGCAATATACAGGTTGAATAACATCGGGGAGAGGCTACAACCCTGTCTCACTCCCTTCCCAACCGCTACTTGCCTTTCATGCCCCTCGACTCTTATAACGGCCATCTGGTTTCTGTACAAATTGTAAATAGCCTTCCGCTCCCTGTATTTTACCACTGCCATCTTTAGAATTTGAAAGAGAGTATTCCAGTTAACATTGTCAAAAGCTTTCTCTAAGTCTACAAATGCTAGAAACGTAGGTTTGCCTTTTCTTAATCTTTCTTCTAAGATAAGTCGTAAGGTCAGTATTGCCTCACGTTTTCCAACATTTTTACGGAATCCAAACTGATCTTCCCCGAGGTCCGCTACTACCAGTTTTTCCATTCGTCTGTAAAGAATTCGCGTTAGTATTTTGCAGCTGTGACTTATTAAACTGATAGTTCGGTAATTTTCACATCTGTCAACACCTGCATTCTTTGGGATTGGAATTATTATATTCTTATTCAAGTCTGAGGGTATTTCGCCTGTCTCATACATCTTGCTCACCAGATGGTAGAGTTCTGTCATGACTGGCTCTCCCAAGGCCATCAGTAGTTCTAATGGAATGTTGTCTACTCCCGGGGCCTTGTTTCGACTCAGGTCTTTCAGTGCTGTGTCAAACTCTTCACGCAGTATCTTATCTCCCATTTCGTCTTCATCTACATCCTCTTCCATTTCCATAATATTGTCCTCAAGCACATCGCCCTTGTATAAATCCTCTATATACTCCTTCCACCTTTCTGCCTTCCCTTCTTTGCTTAGAACTGGGTTGCCATCTGAGCTCTTGATATTCATACAAGTGGTTCTCTTCTCTCCAAAGGTCTCTTTAGTTTTCCTGTAGGCAGTATCTATCTTACTCCTAGTGAGACCAGCCTCTACATCCTTACATTTGTCCTCTAGCCATCCCTGCTTAGCCATTTTGCACTTCCTGTCGATATCATTTTTGAGACGTTTGTATTCCTTTTTGCCTGCTTCATTTATTGCATTTTTATATTTTCTCCTATCATCAATTAAATTCAATATTTCTTCTGTTAACCAAGGATTTCTATTAGCCCTCGCCTTTTTACCTACTTGATCGTCTGCTGCCTTCACTACTTCATCTCTCAGAGCTACCCATTCTTCTTCTACTGTATTTCTTTCCCACATTCCTGTCAATTGTTCCCTTATGCTCTCCCTGATACTCTGTACAACCTCTGGTTCTTTCAGTTTATCCAGGTCCCATCTCCTTAGATTCCCACCATTTTGCAGTTTCTTCAGTTTCAATCTGCAGTTCATAACCAATTGATTGTGGTCAGAATCCACATCTGCCCCTGGAAATGTCTTACAATTTAAAACCTGGTTCCTAAATCTCTGTCTTACCATTATATAATCTATCTGATACCTATTAGTATCTCCAGGATTCTTCCAGGTATACAACCTTCTTTTATGATTCTTGAACCACGTGTTAGCTATGATTAAGTTATGCTCTGTGCAAAATTCTACAAGGCGGCTTCCTCTTTCATTTCTTCCCCCTAACCCATATTCACCTACTATGTTTCCTTCTCTCCCTTTTCCTACTGACGAATTCCAATCACCCATGACTATTAAATTTTCGTCTCCCTTCACTACCTGAATAATTTCTTTTATCTCGTCATACATTTCATCTATTTCTTCATCATCTGGAGAGCTAGTTGGCATATAAACTTGTACCACCGTTGTTGGCATGGGCTTTGTGTCTATCTTGTCCACAATAATGCGTTCACTATGCTGTTTGTAGTAGCTAACCCGCACTCCTATTTTTTCTTCATTATTAAACCTACTCCTGCATTACCCCTATTTGAATTTGTATTTATAACCCTGTAATCACCTGACCAAAAGTCTTGTTCCTCCTGCCACCGAACTTCACTAATTCCCACTATATCTAACTTTAACTTATCCATTTCCCTTTTTAAATTTTCTAACCTCCCTGCCCGATTAAGGGATCTGACATTCCACGCTCCGATCCGTAGAACGCCAGTTTTCTTTCTCCTGATAACGGCGTCCTCTTGAGTTGTCCCCGCCCGGAGATCCGAATGGGGGACTATTTTACCTCCGGTATATTTTTCCCAAGAGGACGCCATCATCATTTAATCATACAGTAAAGCTGCATGCCCTCGGGAAAAATTACGGCTGTAGTTTCCCCTTGCTTTCAGCCGTTCGCAGTACCAGCACAGCAAGGCCGTTTTGGTTAATGTTACAAGGCCAGATCAGTCAATCATCCAGACTGTTGCCCCTGCAACTACTGAAAAGGCTGCTGCCCCTCTTCAGGAACCACATGTTTGTCTGGCCTCTCAACAGATACCCCTCCGTTGTGGTTGCACCTACGGTACGGCCATCTGTATCGCTGAGGCACGCAAGCCTCCCCACCAACGGCGAGGTCCATGGTTCATGGGGGGGGGGGGGGGTTCATGTCGTATAACATGATAAACGTCACCATTCTTCCAACATGTGGTGCGATATGACAAAGAGTCATTACAGTTGAGGATGCGAGCCTCTCCACTCCGGGTACTTCCTATTATAGACCAAACCCCTCTCTCAGATACACCCTATTGTACATCCATATCACTTCCAGAAGCACATAAATTTCTATGTATTTGTTGTTACATTCCTCAGCATGTAAGTAACAGTTGGTGTGTTTGGGGGAGCAATGGTCCCGTTGATGAAAAAAACCAACTCTTCCCGCCCACCGAGAAACCAAAAAAAATTTTTTGCGCCCCCGGGAACAAATCCACTCCCAGAAATTTTATCCTCCCAAAAGACTTTTGCTGTTACCTGCATGATCTGCAGCCATATGATTGTATTTTTTATTGTGACTGGCGAATCTTCTGCATTTTGGGCACAGGATCAGAGACTTCAGCCTATAAATTGCAAGGTGCAGGTATTCCAACACCTTGCACCTAGCACAGCTCACTGCGCCGGGTAAGTAGGATTAACTCGTAAAAAAGCTCGAATATGTCAAGATGTTATGATTTAATTGTCTTTGAAGTTGCCAGATAAGCTAGTTCCCTTCTTTTACATCCCTAACTCTGCTCAGGACATATTGCCGTTTTTGTGCTTTGGTAAGTGCATTTTTACACTCTGGATCCCAACCTTTACCATAATTTTGGCATTAAGTGACCATAGCTTGAAAACGGATGCAAATTTTTGTTGACTCGGGCTACGTCTTATCCGGTATAGGTTTTCTAATTTTCTTTCAAAAGATGTTGTTTGTAATTTGTCAACGGATAAAGCTTTAACAATGCAATAGGACGATCATTAATTACATGTATCTGTCCTCCTTCCAAAAATTGAACCGATTCGCAAAGGTTTTAAACATTCAAGTTACGCAAGTAAGAAACACACAAAAACCGTTTTTATGCCCGTAAAATCCAAATAAGATTAAATTTTTGAAAGTGAGTTTTCTATGTAATCGTACGAATGCATTTTTTGTTTATATGATTCACTTTAAACAGTTTCCTTACATTCAGTTTACGTAATAACGAATTTTACATGTTACACTAATCTCGACTTTGAACCATCTTAGCCGGCCCCTGTGACTGAGCGGTTCTAGGGGCTTCAGTCCGGAGCAGCACTGCTGCTGCGGTTGCAGGTTCGAATCCTGCCTCGGGCATAGATGAGTGTGATGTAGTTAGGTTTAAATAGTCCTAAGGCTAGGGAACTGATGACCTCAGGTGTTAAGTCCAATTGTGTTTAGAGCCATTTGAAACATTTTTAAACTATCTTATCTTCACAATGGATGAAAATCATTGGATAAAAGAAGTTCATTTTACTTTGTACTCTTATTAACCATCGTGCGAAGTTTGAGCCGATTCCAGCAAGTTTAAAATGTCTAAATGCCGTGCTTCAAAAACCGCCCAGAAAAATGTGGTTTTTGCACGTAAAATCCAAAAGAAGCAAGATGTTTTCAAATTGTAAAAACTCAACTTAGACAAAGATACAGTACAACGGTGGACTAAAATTCAACCATCAGTCTCGCTTCATTCCGGAGTAATTTAAGTGTGTCTGTTTATGCACGCGAAATCCGAGCAGGAGTAGAAACCTAACGTTGCACATACAAATTGTGCCTTAATCTGGGCATTAATTTTGGCCCAATCAAATATTTCGCAAAAGGGAATAATCGAGTAGCACAATTCGCCTGTGCTCCAGCATAGGTTTGTCTTTCAAACTTTGATTAATGCACTGTAACATAGCTACAATAATAAGAGAGTTGTTCGAATGGCTTTTCAAATAGCTGTTGGTCTGCGCTAAACGAAAAACGTTTTGCCCCATGTTTCTAAATCGCTACCACATGAAGGTGTGCCATCACAACATGAAAGCCGTTCCTGGAGTGTTTGCATTCTTCACATTACGAATAATCTCTCCTGTTACAGAAGATACCATGGAAATTCCACTAAACCACGATAGTTCCGTCGTACGTGAGGCGATTTGCAAAAAGCGGCAGTCGTTTGTGGTGCGCCGCGGCATCTCTGGGGACAGCGAAGTCTCTCGTTCGCCCAGGATGCACAGATCGCTGACGTTTTGAGTTTTTAAGTTTGAATTTCATACTTTTAAGCTTGGTTTCTGTAAAAACACCCGTCTCAACACTGTTCGAGTGGGTAAAGATATAGTGAAGGTAGTTGGCCACAGCAGCGTCATTATGACAAGCATGAAGCAAAAACTGGAATTCACAAGAAAGCAGGAGCTCACAGGTGTGAATATAACCAAACTGTCAGGGTTAACGTCTTTGACAAGTAATCGAAACGTCTTGGGTTCCGGCTTCGAACACCACAACTACTTAAAATTTGAAAAAAAAAAACAATCAGCAATAATTGCCGCAGACTTTCGGCATAAGAAATCACCCTCGTTCTGCCGAAGGCCTTTCCAAACAGGGCGGAGAGGGGTACAGAGGTTCATGAACCTTCTTTGCCCTTGGCTTGGGAAACTGCCCTTAAAAAGCGAAAGAGCCAGCAATGACTAATGGCAAGGCAATTTAAACCACTACATTAAAGACCGGTAATGAGCATCCGCAGGGTATGTGGTTCGCAACTGAAAAAAATGTCATGACGCTCTCCCTATTGGCAAAAGATTTCGGAGTAGTCCCCCATTCGGGTCTCCGGGAGGGCCCTGCCAAGGGCGAGGCGACCACGAGAAAAAGATCGAATAACCAACGAATCTATGACGTTCTATAGGACGGGGCGTAGAATGTCAGAAATCTCAAAGTGGTAGGGAAGTTAGGTAATTTGAAAATAGAAACGCAAAGGCTCACTCTAGATACGCAGAGGGCTGTAAATTTAAATGTAAAAAAGACAAGGATTTATGGTCAGCCTAGTGTAGGGCAGTACCAACAGCAGCAGAAAATGGGGTAACGGGAATAGGATTTGTTATGAATAGGTAGGAAGGACAGAGAGTGTGTTACTGTGAACAATTCAGTGATAATGTTCTCACCAGAATCGACAGCAAACCATCATCAATAACAATAATTTAGGTATACATACCGACTTCTGAAACAGAAGATGAAGAGATAGAGAAAGTATACGAGCTTATTGAACGGGTAGTTCAGTATGTAAAGGCAGACGAAGACCTAATAGCCATGGGGGATTGGACTGCGGTTGTAGGGAAAGAAGTGGAAGAAAGGAGTACTGGGGACTGTGGATTTGTAATAGGAATGACTGAGATTTCAGTTAGATTACGTCATGGTCAGGGAGAGATTCCAAAATCAGATAGTGGACTGTAAGATGTGCTCAGGAGCAATTTTAAACTCCGATAATAAGTTATTAATGATGAAGACTGGGCTGACGTCAAGAGAGTAGTCAGCAAGAAACAATGTGTAAAGAAGTGAGATATGGAAATACTAAGGAATGAAGAGATACGCTTGAAGTTCTCTGAGGCTATGGATACTGCGATAATGAATAGCTCAGTAGGCAGTATAGTTGAAGAATAGACGTACCTAACAAGGGAAATCACACAGGTTCGAATGAAAAAATATACGTACAAGGAAGGTAGCTGCAAGGAAACCACGGGTAACAGAAGAAATACAATACGCTGATTGTCGAAAGAAAGGAGTACAAAAATGTTCCGGGAAATTCAGAAATACAGAGATGCAAGTCACTTAGGAATGAAACACGTAGGAAGTGCACGGAAGCTAACACGAAATAGCCACACGAAACATTATGTGTGCAATGGTAATTCGACTGTTAAATGTAGAGGAGTGAGCGGATAGGAGGGCAGAGTACAGAGAGGGCCTGTATGAGGGGAAGGAGTTGCCTGATGACGTGAAACAGGAGTCGATAGGGAAAAGATAAGGGATCCAGCGACAGTGTCAGAATTTGGAAGACCACTGGACGACAGAAATAAGGCAAAAAGGATGGATAAAATTCCATCGGAACTTCGAAAATCATTGGGGGGAGAGGCAACAAAACAACTATTTACGTAGGTATGGCTACATGCCATCAGCGTTTCGGAAAAACATTAACTACATAATTCGGAAGAGAGCAGGAGCCGAAAAGTGTGAGAATTCATCACACAATCAGCTTAACAGCTCATGCATCCAAATTGCTGAGAATAATAATACTCAGAAGAATGTAAAAGAAAACTGAGGATCCGTTAACGGATGATCGGTTTAGGTTTAGGACATCAGAGAAGCTGGTCTGACGTTCCGGTTGCTAATGGAAGTAAGAGTGAAGAGTAGTCGAGACACGTTCATAAGAACAGACGACCGGGAAAAAAAGCTTTCGACAGTATAAAATCGTTCAAAATGTTTGAAACTCTGAGAAAAGTGTGGGTAAGCTATAAGGAAAGATGGGTAGTACATAATATGTACAAGAACCAAGAGGAAACAGTAAGAGTGGGAGACCAAGAACGAAGTGTTCTGAATAAAAAATGTGTAAGACAGTGATGTAGTCTTCCGGTCTTACTGTACAATATACATGTCGAAGAAACAATGACGGAAATAAAAGGAAGATTCAACCGCAGAATTAAAATTCAGTTTGAAAGGATATCAATGATATGATTTGCTGATGGCATTGTGTCCTCAGTGAAAGTGAAGAAGCATTACAGGACCTGTTGACTGAAATGAACGTTCCAATGGGTATGTAATATGGACTGAGAGTAAAAGACGAAAGTAATTTGAAGTATCGGAAATGAGAACCGCGAGAAACTTAATATCAAAACTGGGGGTCTCGAAGTAGACGAAGTTGAGGATTTCTGTTAACTAGGCAGCAAAATAACCCTGGCGCACGGAACAAGGAGAACGCAAAAAGCAGACTAGCGCTAGCAAAAAGGACACTCCTGGCCAAAAGAAATCTACTAGTGTCAAACAGGAAGAAATTTCTGAGAATGTACGTAGGGAGCATTGTATGGTACTGAAACATGGACTGTGGCAAACCGGAACACAAGAAAATCAAAGCATTTGAAATGTGGTGCTACAGAAGAACGTTGAAAATTAGGTGCACTGATAAGGTAAGGAATGTGGAGGTTCTCCGCAGAATCTGTGAGAAAAGGAATGTATGGAAAACACTGACAAAAAGAAGAGACAAGATGATAGGACACATACTGATTCGTCACAGTATAATTGCCATGGTACTAGAGGGAGCTGTAGAGGGTAGAAGCTGTAGGGAAAGACAGAGATTGAAACACATTCAACAAATAATTGAGGAAGTAGGTCGCGTGTGATACTCTGAGATCAAAAAGTGCATTTTTTCACTCTGGATCCCAACCTTTACCAGGAGCCCAAACGGCGGGCTAATGTGTGGCTAACTGCAGCGTTGTCAGTTACCAGAATAGGCAAAACACACATCCACTTCTTACTTGCACGCAGCTAGGGACGGCCGTTATTGCTGAAACAACAGGTTTTCACATACCTCAGGTGTTCTCGCACTGGTTTAAACTGAATATTGAAACCGCTCCAAATAACCGGTCTCTGAAACAAGCGATTATTTGTTATTTATTTCTATTCCTTCGTCTGATAAAATCGAATTAAGGTACTAAATTTTGACTCCCTCACTTTCAAGACAAGTACAATGGAAATAATAAATTAAATAGACAAATAAAAGGAAACTTTTTCCTTTCTCTGTCCGTTGATATGTGGCTTAGTACTACATCACCAGTATTCTCCCATTGTTTCTAATTTTGCGAAACTCTGTTCAAAAATCATGTTGTATTCGGGAGTCACACCACTATTTGGGCTTTACGAATAGGCAGTTCAAAAGGCTGAAAAGTGAGGCTGAAGAACTCTGTTTTTCGTGTAAATTTGCCTGTTTACAAGGGCTGCAAGTAGATAAAGGCGTATTATCTAGACACAGCCAACAGATAAGGTACGTTCAATTTTTATTGTATACTGTGAGTGAATTTTTATTATTATTGTTTACGTATGGGCCCAATAGGATCACACGTGGTACATTCAAACAATGTCGTTTTTGGTGATTGTGCTTCCACTGTGTCCAAATTTGTCTCATCCTTTCAGAATGAAGTCTCTTTCTTTCATCAGACCACGATGCTCCAGATCGTTTTCTTTCCTCTGACCAACTTTGGTATCAAATATCTTTTTTATGTATGTTTTTCTGCCTGTAACGTCTGACTGAGCTGTACAGACTACTTTAAGATCCTCCTTAATCGCAGCGATCCATTTAATTGGCTCGGTTTTTTACTTACGTCTGATTTTTTAAAATTCTTTTGTCAACCTAGTGGCTGCCAGTTTTTAATGTGCTCATAAAATTTAACTCTTAGTTTAGTCATATCATCACGTAAGACCGCTGTTCAGAAAGTAAGATCCGGTCGGTCGCGAAATGAAAACCAAAGTTCATATGAGCAGAGATGAACGATGGAGGAAGCCAGTTAAGGGCTATATTGTGGGTGATCAAACATTTCCCATCGAAAATGCTGCAGGATCGTCTTCATTGCTCCTGCAGAATGCGGCTGAAAATTCTCTTGAAGAGAGATACGCATGATATTTATGTTATGTGGCTCGCATAGCCTCAGGCGAAATCTCGCACCAGATCCCCATACTTGGCGGGAGATACTGTTCATTTCTACGTAATGATTTTGCGCTCTGAACTGAAAAGAGCGACGTGAAGCGATCGACAGACACACTAAAGAGACTCCCCAACACATCTGTGCAAAGTTCCATCGGATTTTCACAGTGGTTTCCATTTCGCATCCCACTTTCTGAATACGCTTCGTATGTCTGTGTATTCTTCTGTTTTCGTGTTACTGTCCGCCTACTTAGCGGGGTCGTGCTCGCGTCCTATACAAGATTGTCCAGGTTCGATTCCCGGCAGGGTTGGAGATTTTTTTTCCGATCGGGGGCTAGGTGTTGTGTTGTCATCATCATTTGATCCTCATCAGCGGCGGCTCCGGATGGGGCCTCCCAGCCAGCCATGACATACGCTCATTTCATTTTCTTTTTCCTTATTACTTCTCAGGCTGTTGAGTTTCTCCATCAGTAATTTTGCGGCCGAAGTTTTTAATTTATTACTGTTCACCATAGTTTGGTTGGTTGGTTGGTTTGGGGAAGGAGACCAGACAGCGTGGTCATCGGTCTCATCGGATTAGGGAAGGATTGGGAAGGAAGTCGGCCGTGCCCTTTCAGAGGAACCATCCCGGCATTTGCCTGGAGTGATTTAGGGAAATCACGGAAAACCTAAATCAGGATGGCCGGACGCGGGATTGAACCGTCGTCCTCCCGAATGCGAGTCCAGTGTCTAACCACTGCGCCACCCCGCTCGGTCACCATAGTTTCTTTGCTCTTTTGTTATTCCATAGAAATCACAGAAAAATGTCTAATCTTTTAATGCAAATGAAGCTTTGTACTGCTGTCCAGGGTGGCCGAGCGGTTCTAGGCGCTACAGTCTGGAACCGCGCGACCGCTACGGTCGCAGGTTCGAATCCTGCCTCGGGCATGTATATGTGTGCTGTCCTTAGGTTAGTTACGTTTAAGTATTTCTAAGTTCTTGGGGACTGATGACCTCAGAGGTGAAGTCCCATAGCGCTCAGAGCAATTTGAACCATTTGAAGCTTTGTACTTCATTGCGACGTCACCTCTTAGAAATATTTCCAGACTAGGGATGGTGCCATTCTGCGATACAACAGATGTCTCTCGGCGATAGCAACAAGCTACCATATACACCATGTAGGGGTAACTCTGGCACTCTACACGCACACGAATAACTCAGGCAACGACACACGGAAACAGAGACGTTATTGTCTCAGAATTGCTGTACCAGTTCTCATGCAGTGTTTTTCTTGCTCTTTCCTGTCGGCAGAGTTATTGCCTTCCCATTGTCACTTCAAACCAACGCAAATTTTATGAATAAAAATTACTCCTTTTTGAAAAACGGTCTATTTAAAAACGAAACATTGTAGCACTGCTGTTATGGCTAAGCTATTTTACGTTTCTTTACCAAGCTTTTATTAAACAAAAAAAGACAGATACTAGAATACCGGCATCGGTTTTAACCGGTCGGGTTTTCCCGTCCCTACACGCCGCTGTTGTGGCTCGGCTAAGTGGTGTCGATGGCATCAGGGGCGGTTCCGGCGAGCACTCCTGGGGGCCCGGGGACCTTGTCGCTGTCATCGCGTCGTGCTGGCAGCATCGCGTCCTGCTTTACGGCCCCCGGGGGCGCGCTACGTGAGTCACGGCAGCTCGCCGCGATGGCCATCTCCGCAACCCTTTTTAATAACCGGGAGGTTTGCCCCCGGAGACCGCCCCCGCCGCCACGTGTCATTATCCCCTGGGGGCCTGCGCGGCTTAAATTAATTTGCGCATACTTAAGTACCTGCCAGCTTTCTCTACCTGGAGACACGCCCCACGACAGATGCTCTGCGAGGACCGCGCAGAATAAATAGTCCGGTGAAAGGGCGTCACGTCCCGAAAGCGGCGTTCGTCGAGCGGTTAATTTGACGTAAAAACGCGTGGAGGATTTAAAGAGTTAAAGAAGAGGAGCCGCAGATGAAATATAGCTATGTTTCTTCCGCCACGGTTCGCGCAGCTGTTGGGAACAGATGGTTAGTAGGATGCATTGCGGAGAAGACTGTGAGTAAATAAAATAAGAATGGAAAAGACAGAGTAAAAGAAAACGGTTCCGTCAGATGCGCTAGCAATAGACCGTGGTGGGTTTTTCATTAACTCTCAGAAAATAATGAAATATCAATAACGTACATTGTTATCAGGCTGGATTGCTTTAGGAATAGTTGAACATTTATTAGTCCGACTTTACCTCAGTTTACTGTTTTCAGTCGGCTTCTGATTGGTTCGATCGGCCCAATTCTTCTCTTGTGTCAACTTTTTAAAAATAGTTATAAACTTGCAGGGAACAAGAAAATATTTTTAACTTTTAAGGATTCTTCCTTCGGTACTTGGAGAAACATAAATGCATTAAAAACTGCAACATGTGTTATTAATGTTTGACAATAACGTTACTTCAAATTTTATTGAAAACCGCTTTTCGCCTTGCTGTCAATCGTTAGACACTCCACTCAACATCAGCGGCAGCTTCCATCCGTAAAAATGATTTATTTACTAAGTTCAGAGACGTTTAAAGGTTATGTATCTATACGAAAAACATAAAATTCGAATACTTCAGTTCGACATAGGCACAATGACATTGTACATCATTACATCGTACTTCTTGATTTGTACATACTTCCAAACGAAATATTCCAATTCTGTGATTTTCGTATAAATCTACAATCTTTAAATGTCACATGTCTTTGGAAACAATAGCTCTTTGACAGCTGTAAGCCCTCGCTGATTTAGCGTGAACTCTCTGTTCTGTCTTGACTTGTCTAACAATGATGCAGAAAGAAGAAACCCAATACACACAGAAAATAAAATAAATGTTACAAATATTCTTATTATGTCACGGTAAATTTGTAAATTTCAGTTTTTAAGATATTTGTAAGTCCTTGTTTATGAATGCGCCACGCAACATTGAACCAACTGCTGTCTTGTTACGGACAACACACAATTTTTCGGGTAAGCAACAACCAAAAAAACGTTGATGCATTCGTGTATATCCAATACCTATCATCTGTGTACGCCACCACGAACCCAATAAACTTTCAGCGAGTAATGAAACTACCGAGATGTTATCGTTAACATGATTCAATAGCCATAGAACTAACTCATTTGCCGTACAAGATTTGGATAAAACATGAATATTCGCCTAATATTGTGTAGGACTGCATTACATGTATAAATAACTTGAATCATCTCATAAAACAAATTGTGTAAGCTCAGATTAACATGAAATCAATACTTCACTGTACTTGTGGAGTGTCTTGACAATTTGGATGAGAGAAAAGGAGAACTCATTTCATTTACGATAAAGATGCTTCACCTATTATATACAGTACATATATTCACATTAAATGTCTAGGGATGATAAATCACGTCCTGGCCACACTAGGTGTCTTTTATACACTGCTTGACAGTTGCTAAGGAACAGAGACATTGTTGGACAGTAGTAATCACAGGCAATGATGGACGACATGAAACAAAGTGCATACGTAGCAGAGGTGGAGTGCTATATTTGTAACGAAAGATGGTGTAGATTTCACCACATGGGAAAGCAGAATAAGAGTCATAAATGACGTTCATGTTTGAATGAGGTCAGACTTCCAACAGAAAGGTCGATATCGGACTCTTAATAGGAATATGCTCTCGTCGAGTGCTGACGCAAATTTGCACCTGTTATTCACCCTGACTACAAAAGCGTTGAAGAGTCGTTGAAGGATACTGTCCGCTCCTCTCTGAAAGTGGTTTTCAGTTCTTGCTCGGTTCAGCGAGGGGATGTTCGTTGAGAAACACGTCTACCAAGAGCACCGCAGCATGCCAGTCGATACGTTCAACGTCTTCATTTTCCAGTGCGTCCGACACATCAGCGGACGGGCATTGTCGTCCATAAACAGGAAGTCAGATCCTGCTGCACCCATAAACAGAAGTACATGTCCCAGAATAATCTCCCTACAATACCACTGTAGCGTAGTGGTACCTCACGCAAAGATTGCAGCCGTATTCGAGTATTGTGCCTTACACCTTTTCGTACCATAACGCCTGTGCCACACTAAAGACGTTCTTGAACGTTATGCTGGTCGTAATGTGTTGCCATCTCTCTCTCCACACTAACTATTGGCCAGAACCTCTTGCCACAGGGAAGTGGGATTCGTCGGGGAACATCACTCAGGAACACTATTGCTGACCCAAAAGGACTTGATCCCTGCACCAACGAACTCTTCCTCGACGAACGTGTGGTTGATGTGGGATGCATTTAAGAAGTTTCATAACATGCGAACCAGCCTGATTTGATCGCCACGAAATGGTTGTGGCAGAGACACGTGTATCAGTAGCGGTCGGAATGTCTGCAGCGATGTGCCTATGAGCCTTCTTCTAATCGGCCTATGTGTGTGTGTGGCCTATAATCCAGTCATCTGCTTCACATGAAAAGCGGTGGGTGGAGAATCTAAGACTTCTTTCTCTGCTTAGAGATACTTATTTTTAACATTTCGTGTTTGAAAATCAGCATAGTTGGGTATGTGGTCTGCAGATTCAGTACACCTGATCCTGCTCGTTCAGTGCAATCTCATCGTCCCAGAGCCAGCGCCGGCCGAAGTGGCCGTGCGGTTAAAGGCGCTGCAGTCTGGAACCGCAAGACCGCTACGGTCGCAGGTTCGAATCCTGCCTCGGGCATGGATGTTTGTGATGTCCTTAGGTTAGTTAGGTTTAACTAGTTCTAAGTTCTAGGGGACTAATGACCTGAGCAGTTGAGTCCTATAGTTCTCAGAGCCATTTGAACCATTTGAACCCAGAGCCAGCAATCCAATAAAAAGCCGCATAGTGTCGCCAAGGTGCGCAATAGAACATTCTGTCTTTATGAAAAGTTGTTCTCCGTAAAGCGATCTACCGCCTCTATACCTTTGCTGCAAAGACTTTGAAACTTTGTGTGTGAAGTTGACAATACCTCCAAAACCACCCTTCAAAAAACATAACTTGGAAACCATTATGTATAGACGACCGTGGTTTGTAGTAAAGCGTTTAGCAGCTCTCAAAGTTTTTTCTTTGTTTTTTTTTTTTTTTTTTTTTCAGATTATACTTGGAGGGCATCAGAATGGTGACAGACCAGGACACGGTGCAATTTGTCACCTGGTACGCAGAATCCGAGTCTGTGGCAACGATACTACGCAATTATCGATGCCAGTACGGGGAGGCATGGCGGGCAAAAACAAGGTCTATGGGGTTGTTGAGAAAACTTTACAGAGACAGGGAATGTCAAGGATTTCCTTCAAGCGGACGTTCCCCTGTGTCTCAAGTAAGCTGCAATACAACCCAGTACTAGACGTCAGTTCGGCGTGCATCACGCGAATTCTAGGAAACAAGTTCAGTTTTCCATGAAGTCTTACGCAAGCAGCTACGTGTCGTGCGTACAGAGAGCAACTGGTGCAAGCACTGGAGCCAAATAATCGTTCTCTGCTGTATGAATACGCGTGTTCCAAGCTGGTCTGCACAGATGCTGACACTGACAACCTGAAAAAGACCCTGTTTTCAGATATCACAACCTTCCACATTTTTAGGCCTGAGAATCATCCCTGAATTTAGATTTGGGGCTAGGAAAACCCACATAATACATATGAATACATCCGTGATAGCTCGAAGTTTAACTCTTGCAATCCCAACGGGGGAGGGGAGAGGGGTATTTTGCGCGCACCTTTTCAAAATGCTGATATTATAATTTAGTCAGGTGCCTTATATTTTAAAATTTTGAAAAATAATTATTACTTTTTATGAAGTCCTCTAAGAGATTCCATAAAGGTCCCAAGTATCTCCGTTAAGCGCAACCTATGAATTTAAGTTTTGGTAGCTGATGTGACTTTACAGTATTTTCAGATTCAGAATCCTACTTACACGCAAATGTCTCTTTAAAAAGTATATTGTGAGTATAAGTCAGCGCCGGCTGGAGTGGCCGAGCGGTTCTAGGCGCTACAGTCTGGAACCGCGCGACCGCTACGCTCGCAGGTTCGAATCCTGCCTCGGGCATGGATGTGTGTGATGTCCTTAGGTTAGTTAGGTTTAAGTAGTTCTAAGTTCTAGGGGACTGATGACCACAGCAGTCTAGTTCCATAGCGCTCAGAGAGTAATAAAGTTCTCTCAATAAACCGAGGTCGACCATTCGCCCTTCCTACCACAGTTCTCACACGCTCGCTCCATTTCATATCGCTTTGCAACGTTGCGCCCAGATATTTAAACGACGTGACTGTGTCAAGCAGTATACTACTAATGCTCTATCCTAACATTACGGGTTTGTTTTTCCTACTCATCCACATCAACACATTTCCTGCGACGTAGATTGGTCGTGACGGTCGCATCGCATGGCCCCCCCACGCTGTTCCGATGTCACGCCATTACTTTTTTTTTTTGTGGGATTATGTCAAGGATTATGCGTACACAACACGAGTCAATGACATTGCTACCCTTCGTAAGCGAATCAGTGAAGCAATCAGAACTGCTGATTCTACTGTGCTCACCGTACATTGGGAGAATTCGAGCATTGTTTTGATGTTGTACGAGTGACGAGCGGGGCACACTGAAACACTGTAAATCTGGCATTAAAAAAAACATTTTGAGAGCTGATAAACATTATACAATAAATCTTGACGAGCTATCTTTAATGGTTTCCAAGTTAAGATTTTCTGAAATGGTAGCAGGTGTCTTGGACACTGTATTGCTCCCAACATTAAATAGGATACTTTCATTGGCAAACTGGAATACATCCTCTTCAAATGTACACTTATAAAACATTTAAATAATGGCCGTCAGCCTCCTACTAACACGTAGGACAGCTCTAAACACTGCTCTAAACGCTGAAAGACCTGTACCAGTCATACCAGTGGTACATCAATGTGATTCCGAGATTAGACCACTGGATTGGAATATCAGCATCCGTGACAATGGATATATCGCCCCCACCTGGCTTCCAGCATCTTCTGCTGATGATCTCCACAAAGAGCAAAGAGCTCGATAGTTCAAATTCAACAGTTAAAAGACAGGCAAAAACTTCACACTACAAATTTCCATAGAAACCAATGTAATTTATTTGGTTCAATTGAAACTCCCCAAGTCCGTCGCTTTCATCCGCGTCCCACTGGCTACTGGTTCTGCGATCTGGTTTGAGGCCTTAACCGGTTGAGAATATGCTCGCTCACTAAATCGCACCACTCGCCTGAAAAGATAGAAATGCTTTAATCAGAACTGCACGTCCCGGCACGGGGATTCTTGCAGGCGTTCCGTATTCGAAAAATAGCTCGATTGGTCACTATGGATCATTGTCTACTTACTTTAGAAATGAACTTCGAAATACCATTTCCCCTCATTGAGGGCACTATCCTGCCCTCCTCCATCCCTCGAGGGCTGTCCACGATCCTCGATTTTACGAGCTCCAAGAAGCTCCGCGAAATTTTGTTTTGACCCTTAGAATTTTCAGACAGGCAGTGTCAGAATCTGAAATAAGACGTTTCAGTTGGCCATGTTTAGTTCCTGCTACTACACTGAAGAGCCATAGAAACTGGTACACCTGCCTAATATCGCGTAGGGCCCCGCGAGCATGCGGAAGTGCCGCAACACGACGCGGCATGGACTCTACTAATGTATGAAGTAGTGCTGGAGGGAATTTACACCATGAATCCTGCAGGGCTGTCCATAAATTCGTAAGAGTACGACGAGGTGGATATGCCTTCTGAACAACACGTTGCAATAATGTTCATGTCGGAGGAGTTTGACGGTCAGCAGAAGTGTTTAAACTCAGAAGAGTGTTCCTGGAGCCACACTGTAGTTATTATGGACGTGTGGGGTGTCGCATTGTCCTGCTGGAATTGACCAAGTCATTCGAAATGCACAGTGGACAATAACGTATGCAGGTAATCGGACAGAATGCTTACGTATAGGCACCTGTCCGAGGCGTATCTACACGTATCAGGGGTCCAATATCTCTCCAGCTGCACACGCCCCACGCCGTTACGGAGCCTCCACCAGCTTGAAGAGTCCCCTGCTGACATGCAAGGTGCATGGATTTAGGAGGTTATCTCCATACCCATATACGTTCATCTGCTCGATACAATTTGAAACGAGACTCGTCCGACCAGGCAACCTGTTTTTGCTCATCAGCAGTCCAGTTTCGGTGTTGACGGGCCAAGGTGAGGCGTAAAGCTTTGTGTCGTGCAGTCATCAAGGGTACATGAGTGGGCCATCGGCTCAGAAAGCCCATATCCACGATATTTAGTTGAATGGTTCGCACGCTGAAAGTTGTTGATGGCCCAGCACTGAAATCTACAGCAATTTGTGGAAGGGTTGCACTTCTGTCACGTTGAATGATTCTCTCCAGCCATCGTTGGTGCCGTTCTTGCAGGTTCTTTTTCCGGCTGCAGTGGTGTTGGGCATTTGATGTTTTACCGGATTCCTGATATTCACGGGACACTCGTGAAATGGTCCCAAAGGAAATCTCCAATTCATCGCTACCTCGAAGACGCTATGTCCCATCGCTCGTGCGCCGTTTGTAACATCACGTTCAAACTCACTTAATAACCTGCCATTGTAGCAGGAATAACCTATAAAACAACTGCGCCAGACACTTGTTGTCTTATATAGCAGCTGGCGACCGTAGCGTCGTTATTCTACCTGTTTACATATCTCTGTATTTGAATACGCATGCTCATACTAGTTTTTATTTTTATTTTTTTTTTTTTATTTTTTTTGGCGCTTCAGTGTAGTATCCTGCGGCAAACAGCTTCTACCTGCCAAGAATTTTCAAATTATATTGCGTGATAACAAAAGATAAAGCACGCACAAGACATGACCGGATGTCAATGTAACCTCTTGCTCGTTCACGCCACCGGCAGGTATGTAAATGACTAATGCTGCAGTTCCCTGTGACGGGTAGAACGGCAACCACAGTGCACTAGTGTTGTTCGTGTTTTGTTAGCAGGCCTTGTATGGTATAGGAGTGGTGTGAACAGCATCAGTTGCCGGGTGACCGCTGCAAAGGGCAGTGAGATGCCGCGTACTCGTGTGCGACTGCGTTAGCAGCAGCTGTCAGAGTTTGAAGTACCCTGGCCGAACATCGTCGGCGTGCATGGCTGTGACCTGGGGAGAGGTCCCACTGTTTCACAGGTTCTGAGACGAGCAGCGGTCTTGCTTCTGGCGGCTATTAAGTGCAGTTGAGGGCTGATAGGGGCTAAATGAACTCTGACGGCAGAACGGTGAGTCACGGCCGTCCTGTGATCTCATTTGTTACCTCCTACGAGACTGTATCCTGATGCCAATTTTCAGGGCTCGTCCACGCATGGCATGTGTCTCTATGAGGCACTCTCATGATCATAACGAACCCTGTACCAGTCCCCGATACAACAAGTGTGGAACCAGGTCGGACGTGAACTTTGTTTTAGTGCCAGTGTTCTAACCTCAGGAAACAATTACGACGTGGTGTATCAGTTTGCCTCAGGAGAGGATACAATTCTTTTTGTTTGTTTGGCCGAATCATTGGGTGCATCCAGACCAGGGAGGGAAGGAGGGTGGGGGGTTCTACGTCTTACTGATAAGTACGGTCATACACCTCAGTTCTTCCTAAATATGACTCGACGCTCTAATCACTGAAGCTGTTTCTTCCTCCCTTTCTGAGCGATTCAGCTTTTTTGTCAAATAGCGTATACACTGCAGGACCGTACATCTCCCCACAACATGGGATGGCCTGCCACCGACGGTTCCGTACTGTCGCCCATTAGCCGGCACTACAGGGCTCGGTGCAACGAAGAAACAGACAACGCAGGGAAGGCGGATATGACTGGACAAACGCGAGTGGGATTGCTTTCTAAATCATCTGCACTCCTTTGAGAATCGAGGTGTGATGTTCTAGGAACAGGACGTTCTCGATCCTTTGTGAAGAAAAATAAGTCGTAATGTAAAGTAAAGGATATAACACACTAATGTGCAATGCAATAATGCACATAGTAGAAGCAACTTTTTTATTGGTTTGTACAATTCATCCTTTCCCTTTCCTCTTCTTTCTAAGGTCTCCACCTTTCTGAACTCTTTCATTAAACTTGATCTCAAATTTTGTAATTAAGTTTTTATCACACTTTGGTCCATAGTTGGACATAGTCTAGAAATGTTTCAAAAATCTCTTCATACGCTCTACTTTTTACACTCTTCTTCCTATATGTTCCTTGGTCACATTCCTTGAACAAGGTCTTTTGAAGCACAATTATATAAGGTTTTCAACGTGGTCAGTGCTACATTCTTTTGCCGTATTGGGAGAAACTTGAAGTTGTTGTCACGTGAAGACCGTAGAAAAACTCACGGGCCTTCTGAACGTGGCCTGGCTCATAGCTGCAGAAATTCGCACGTGTGCGCCCAGTTAATGATGCCGGATCGACTGTTCCGAGAACAGCAGCTGACTGCGTCAAGGTCGCGACTCCACAAATGCATAGGCGAAGACTACAAGTGTTCCAGGATCTGTTGGAAACATCTGAGGCCCGTCCCCAACATCTACTCATGTGTGGCCGGCTGATGCAGTCCTGCGCAGACAGTTCAGGCCGGCCGTGGTGGCCGTGCGGTTCTAGGCCCTTCAGTCCGGAACCGCGCTACTGCTACAGTCGCTGGTTCGAATCCTGCCTCGGGCATGGATGTGTGTGATGTCCTCAGGTTAGTTAGGTTTAAGTAGTTCTAAGTTCTAGGGGACTGATGACCTCAGATGTTAAGTCCCATAGTGCTCAGAGCCATTTGAACTATTTTTAGACAGCCCAGCGCAAGATATTGTTGCGAAAAGTTATCGGGCTGTCGTATATTGTTATTATTATTGTTACGTCTCAGATACATATCGAACAGCAGAAGTACTTCCAACGTCCACGCCTTAGGAATTTGTAAAAGAAAAAAAATAAGTTTCCCTTGAACTGGAGCAGGGGCGCTACACACGTCTGAAGAAATCGTGAGGTAGCATGGGTTGGCAGAATTTTACACTGGTTGCACACAGTCAAAATAAGTCTGTAGGTTTTGCAGAGTGTCGTAAGTCATCAGCTTTACACCACTGCAGTACCAATACCCTGTTCTGACATCTGAATGCCTACCAAGCTTCTCCTAATAGATCTATAATAGTGGCATTTTCCAGCGTCAGCAAAATCCATTGTCCTGGAGAAGTGTGTAACAACGTGCACAGGAGATCTAATACGCCAATTAGGCAGAATTTGGTACGATATCCCTCAGTAGGACATCCAACAATTCTGTTAATTAATGCCAAGACAAATGACTAGTTTCATAAGGGCCAGAAGCAGACAAACATCTTATTGACTTGCTCAATCTATGAAGCTCTTTCTCTGGAATAAATCATTCAATTTATCTGAAATTGCGACCATTTATTTGTCTGTACATGTACCGGGTGATCAAAAAGTCAGTATAAATTTTAAAACTTAATAAGCAACGGAATAATGTAGATAGAGAGGTAAAAATTGGCAAGCGTGCTTGGAATGACATGGGGTTTTATTAGAACCAAAAGAATTGCTAGACGCGTGTAAGATCTCTTGCGCACGTAGTTTGGTGATGATCGTGTGCTGAGCCGTCACTTTCGTCATGCTTGGCCTCCCAGGTCCCCAGACCTCAGTCTGTGCGATTATTGGCTTTGGGTTACCTGAAGTCGCAAGTGTATCGTGATCAACCGACATCTCTAGGGATGCTGAAAGACAACATCCGACGCCAATGCCTCACCATAAGTCCTGACATGCTTTACAGTGCTGTTCACAACATTATTCCTCGACTGCAGCTATTGTTGAGGAATGATGGTGGACATATTGAGCATTTCCCGTAAAGAACATCATCTTTGCTTTGTCTTACTTTGTTACGCTAATTATTGCTATACTGATCAGATGAAGCGCCATCTGTCGGACATTTTGTGAACTTTCGTATTTTCTTTTCTTGTTCTAATATTACCCCATGTCATTCCAAGCATGTGTGTCAATTTTTACCTCTCCGTCTACATTATTCCGTGATTTATTTAGTTTTCAAATTTATACTGGCTTTTGATTACCAGGTACATCTACTAATTTCCGTCCCATTCGGATAATTCTTTCGTGGTGAGCCTGTCTGTTGCTGGGAAACACCTCCCATCACGGGGAAGTCACTCGCCCTTGAGGCAGCGTATTAGGTCCCGACCCAGACAATTTAGACCATTTAGGATTATTGAAAAATTATCCTCATCTCCAGGCTAGAGAAAAGATCACGTTTCCAAAGATACCGAAAACTTACCCTAGAGACCATAATGCTGAACACAGGACGAACATACATCTGTCGATACTACACTTAAACTGACGATAGCAATTTCCGTAAGGATTAGCCTGGAGAGACAGGTTTCCATCGCCCTGTGGTACCGCCGTTTACCGCAACTGCGCGACTAGACGGGAAGTCTAGCCGGCTGAGTGGTTGACTGTCGGCGAGACAGTGAGTCTCCAGTGAACCTGCGTCGGCCACAGGCAGGGACGGGAAGCGTCGCCGTAGCGCGCTCGGCGCTGACAGCCGCCTGCGACCAGCTCTCTCGGTTCCGCTGATTTGCATAGGCGGCGGCGGCGGCGGCGGCGGCGGCGGCGGCAACAGCCCTCTGCCCGGGACCGGCCGCGTCAGCACAGTGCTGACTTAATCTGGGATCGCCGGAGACAGTCCGGCCGCTGTCCGGGAATACTGAGCAGCCGCTCCAGCTCGCCAGCGCTCCAGCCCTCCAGCGCTCCCACGGCTTCCCTACCCAGGCTTCGCTGTGAACGAGCTTCGTCTCGCTGTACGGCAGTGGCAGCAGGTACCAAGGCCACATGAAGCAATACGGCGAAGGATTAGTAATTAGCGTGTCCTGTGTAATGCGAGAGTTAATTTGTGCTTTTTTTCACATTTTCGTCGTCTGTGGAAATATTTTTCCTTTTTTTTAATTTACCGTTATCTCATTTCTGCGCATGGTTGTGGACTGGAGCTATTCAGCCAAAAATCTAAAAAATTGTAAAATAAATGAAGACATGTAGCTTAAAAACATACGAACGCTACCTTCTTTTACAGCCTGCGTTTGGTCACGAAACGGAAACCACAGTGAAAATGAGAATTGTTTTACTTGGAAAATTTAGTTACACACTCCAGGTACTTCTCTACACAGCCGCCGCTTAGAGCAAGACGTCTGTCGTAGCGTGGCAGCGTTATTCCAATAAACTAGTCGTAGAAGGCAGCCGCCTCTGATATCCGCCAATTCCCTATGCTGGTCTTCAGCTCGTTGACTGTGCCGGCCAGCCGGTGTGGCCGAGCGGTTCTAGGCCCTTCAGTCTGGAACCGCGCGACCGCTATGCTCGCAGGTTCGAATCCTGCCTCGGGCATGGATGTGTGTGATGTCCTTAGGTTAGTTAGGTTTAAGTAGTTCTAAGTTCTAGGGGACAGATGACCTCAGAATTTAAGTCCCATAGTGCTCACAGCCATTTGAACCATTTTAATCATTTGACTGGGCCAAAATGATGTCATAGCCAGCGGATCATGTGAGAGAAGAGATGAAAATCAGAGGGTGCGATTTCCGGACTCTGTTGTTGTTGTTGTTGTTGTTGTTGTTGTGGTCTTCAGTCCAGCTTCTTCATCTCCCAGTACCTACCGCACCCTACATCTTTCTGAATCTGCTTAGTGTATTCATCTCTCAGTCTGCTTCTGCTGTTTTTACCCTCCACGATGCCCTCCAATACTAAATTGGCGATCCCTTGATGCCTCAGACCATGTCCTACCAAACGATCTCTTCTTCTAGTGAAGTAGTGCAACAAATTGCTCTTCTCCCAAATTCTATTCAATACCTCCTCATTAGTTATGTGATCTTCCCATCTAATCTTCAGCATTCTTCTGTAGCACCACATTTCGAAAGCTTCTATTCTCTTCTCGTCCAAACTATTTATCATCCATGTTTCACTTCCATGCATTGCTACACTCCATACAAATACTTTCAGAAACGACTTCCTGAAACTTAAATCTATACTCGATGTTAACAAAATACTGTTCTTCAGAAACGCTTTGCTAGCCATTGCCAGTCTACATTTTACATCCTCTCTACTTTGACCATCATCAGTTATTTTTCTCGCCCAATAGCTAAACTCATGTACTACTTTAAATGTTTCATTTCCTAAACTAATTCCCTCAGCGTCACCCGACTTGATTCGAATGCATTCCATTATCCTCGTTTTGCTTTTGTTGATGGGCGTCTTTTATACTCTGGAGTCCATGGAGGGTAATAAAACACGTCCAATCGAATACGCTAGAGGAGTGTCTTCGTTGCAGCATGTGGCCAAGAGCTGTCATGAAGAAGGAAACGCATGACACTCACGTTATGTGGGCTGCATGGAATCAGGCGAAATCCCTTGGAAGGCATTCCACATTTCTCAAAGACACTAATTTCTAGGCATCTTTACATGCTCACTGTGTGCTCATAACTGACGACTCCTATGCGATAGGTGGGCATAGTAGACACAAAGTGCTACAAATCTGGGCAAAGGTTCACTAGATTTTCACTGTGATTTGAACTTAGTGGCAGATCGGAGGTTGAAAAAAATTGCCCTAGAACATCGATGGAGAGATTTTTCGGCTTTTAACACTTCTTAGGTGATTTTACTCAGTGACTCAGATGTGAGCAGTTAATATGAAATTAATGCAACCACGCCACTGTGTTGTCAGTGGTGAGGCTGGTGATGCATGAAAATGGTCATGATGGAAGTGGAAACATAAATACTACAACGGCGCCATATCGAACTGCAGAAAGCATATGTTACTGAGGGAAAGGATAGAGATGGAAATGGATGGGTTGAAGTGCAGTGTTGTTGATTAGGGCGGGAAGTAGTGATGCTGCGTCTGATCAAAGGTATCTGAGCACCTGATAATAGGTCTTAATGTGGGACTATCTACCTTTCATCCTTATGACGGCTAGGACTCTGCTGGGTACACTTCCAATACGGCGTCTGATTGTCTTGGAGGAATGGTAGCCCAGTCTTCCTCAAGAACCGAAACCAGAGAAGGTAGTGATGTTTGAAGCTGGGGAATGAACTGAACTCAACGCACTGGTTCATCCCTAAAATGTTACACTGAGCTCGGGTCGAGGTTCTGGACACTACAGTCCATTCCAGGAATGTCATTGTCAACAGACCTTTGCCTCACAGCTGCTGTTTCTTCGAAGGGTGCATTATTGTGCTCTTACAAACAATCATCGACTTCGAGCCCCTACCCTACTGTGCGAAGCAAACAGTGCTATAAAATGCATACATAGCCTTCCGCATTTAGTCTTTTCTTCAGCGCTTTTAAGGGATCACAAGCTAGCCACGAAAATCACGCGCCTGCTGTAAACCCACCACATCCCTACTCTACCGTTGGCACTGTAGACCACGTTCTACAGGCATTCAACAGGCCCAAATCCTTCCATCAGACTGCCACAGTGAATAGCAAGATTCACCACCCTAAGACACTCACTCCCAGTTACCTACTGTTGGGTGGCGTCGCTCTTTGGACCACCTCAAGCATCACTCACCACTGGCTACAGAAATGTTTGTCGTATGAGGAGCTGCAAGACCACTATACACCGTACTTTTTAACTCATTACGTACAGGCATTGTGCTAACTAAGCACCTGGTAGCACTTTGGAACTGACGAGTTACTCCTTCCGCTGATTTCAAGCAATTTTCGCGAGCACCCTTCGCAATGCTCGACGATAACAGGGCATCAGAACGTGAGGTCTACCTGGTATTGCTTTAGTTGTGGTTGTTCTTTCTGCGCTTTCTCTTCGCAGTCACAAAGAGGCGACTTGGGCAGCTTTAGAAGCACTGAACTGTTCTTCACGAAATTTTTGCTGAGGTGACGTCCAACGATTAGTCCACTTTCGAAGTCACTGAGCTAGGCTGTCCGGCCCATTCTCTCGTTATGGTCTTCTACTGACAGCATAGCCCTTCTCCTTGTATAGTGGAAGACAGCCTCTCGTGACGTATAGTGGTCAGTTCCACATTACGTAAGCGTTCTCGGATGCTTTTGACGAGACAGCGTAGTTTATCAAGCAACAATCGTAATAACAAGCTTCCTGAAGACGCCTCACCAGGATGTTTAGGAAATAACATCTGATTTAATTTTTACAACACTATTCCGCATTCTGAAAGTAATACACTTCAAAGCTCACTTTTCCTTTGAAAGTAGTGCTTTAAGTGTATTTACACTCCCGGAAATGGAAAAAAGAAGACATTGACACCGGTGTGTCAGACCCCCCATACTTGCTCCGGACACTGCGAGAGGGCTGTACAAGCAATGATCACACGCACGGCACAGCGGACACACCAGGAACCGCGGTGTTGGCCGTCGAATGGCGCTAGCTGCGCAGCATTTGTGCACCGCCGCCGTCAGTGTCAGCCAGTTTGCCGTGGCATACGGAGCTCCATCGCAGTCTTTAACACTGGTAGCATGCCGCGACAACGTGGGCGTGAACCGTATGTGCAGTTGACGGACTTTGAGCGAGGGCGTATAGTGGGCATGCGGGAGGCCGGGTGGACGTACCGCCGAATTGCTCAACACGTGGGGCGTGAGGTCTCCACAGTACATCGATGTTGTCGCCAGTGGTCGGCGGAAGGTGCACGTGCCCGTCGACCTGGGACCGGACCGCAGCGACGCACGGATGCACGCCAAGACCGTAGGATCCTACGCAGTGCCGTAGGGGACCGCACCGCCACTTCCCAGCAAATTAGGGACACTGTTGCTCCTGGGGTATCGGCGAGGACGATTCGCAACCGTCTCCATGAAGCTGGGCTACGGTCCCGCACACCGTTAGGCCGTCTTCCGCTCACGCCCCAACATCGTGCAGCCCGCCTCCAGTGGTGTCGCGACAGGCGTGAATGGAGGGACGAATGGAGACGTGTCGTCTTCAGCGATGAGAGTCGCTTCTGCCTTGGTGCCAATGATGGTCGTATGCGTGTTTGGCGCCGTGCAGGTGAGCGCCACAATCAGGACTGCATACGACCGAGGCACACAGGGCCAACACCCGGCATCATGGTGTGGGGAGCGATCTCCTACACTGGCCGTACACCACTGGTGATCGTCGAGGGGACACTGAATAGTGCACGGTACATCCAAACCGTCATCGAACCCATCGTTCTACCATTCCTAGACCGGCAAGGGAACTTGCTGTTCCAACAGGACAATGCACGTCCGCATGTATCCCGTGCCACCCAACGTGCTCTAGAAGGTGTAAGTCAACTACCCTGGCCAGCAAGATCTCCGGATCTGTCCCCCATTGAGCATGTTTGGGACTGGATGAAGCGTCGTCTCACGCGGTCTGCACGTCCAGCACGAACGCTGGTCCTGCTGAGGCGCCAGGTGGAAATGGCATGGCAAGCCGTTCCACAGGACTACATCCAGCATATCTACGATTGTCTCCATGGGAGAATAGCAGCCTGCATTGCTGCGAAAGGTGGATATACACTGTACTAGTGCCGACATTGTGCATGCTCTGTTGCCTGTGTCTATGTGCCTGTGGTTCTGTCAGTGTGATCATGTGATGTATCTGACCCCAGGAATGTGTCAATAAAGTTTCCCCTTCCTGGGACAATGAATTCACGGTGTTCTTATTTCAATTTCCAGGAGTGTATAATTTGAATGTGTAATTAACGTTAACACTTTAATACAATAATGTTTTGTAATGTTTAGTCATTTAATTGTGTTACACTTAAAGTGAGAATGCGTAATCTTTTCCCACATCATAGAGGACCTTTTTCCATAGATGTCATTGAATGCGGATGAAACAACGTAGTTGTACTTTACACTGTGTATGCACGTCATCTCTGGCAACAGTGGTGCTAATGCAAACAAGATATAAAATTATCATCTTTTACCGTCATTATTTATTTTCAATCTACGCTTCTTTTTTACAGATGTATATGTCTTAATACATTCCTAGAACACAAACGCCATTGACCTCACTGTGTAGTTTACAGACAAAAAATAGTGCCACACCAAGGACTAAAATATACTGAAATTTAAAATACCGTGTTACGATGCGTCAAATGCTAACTGGCAGCTCACTCGTAAATGGAGAGATTACACGGAAAGTGACTGATTCAAAAATGCTTCATATGGCTGTGAGCAGTATGGGACTTAACATCTGAGGTCATCAGTCCCCTAGAACTTAGATCTACTTAAACCTAACTAATCTAAGGACATCACACACATCCATGCACGTGGCGTGATTCGAATCTGCGACCGTAGCGGTCACGCGGTTCCAGACTGAAGCGCCTAGAACGGCTCGGCCACTCTGGCCGGCAACTGACTGATTAATTTGGGAACTGGCTATGACTCACTGCATGGTGTTTTAATATCAGTTGGAAGCTAGATTCCAGTTCTTGAAGACAGTCTAAGAGCTCTTTCTTCTCTCTGTGTTCTTACTATAATCGACCTTTGTGTATGGCCACTGTGCAGAACGAAGAGCCATCGCCGTGAGAAGAACGTGCTCAGTTACACACCAGGTTGCTTATATAATTAGTGGATAGTGTAACCCTGAGTAAGTTGTAGGGCGATTTAAAGGGTCATGGAATCTAAGGTATGATTGAGGTTAATAAATGTTTATTTGCTCTAATGACTGACTAAAATCACAATAAAAATTAACCTAGGATGATGTCCTCTAAGAATCAAATCAAAATTTCAAAACGAAGCTAACACTGTCGGGAGGTATCTAAAAGTGCAGAATACCATGCAGAACGCGCAACATGATTTCCTCACCTGCGCAGCTTGTGAAGTCACAGTTAATGTTACAAGTGGCAAAGTAAGCAAGTAACAAGCTGTTCAGAATATAGATTGCCCTATCGCAGTTGCGACATTTATATTTTCCCAGAATAAGCAAACAACGCTTCCATCAGCACCAAACCGCGGCTGGGAGACAAGTGACTCTCACGGCGGATGGCGATCGAATGACCATGAAAAACACAACTCCCTCAACCACTTTCAACTTTTAAAAAAGCGGACGACTCAATGCTGTTGCATGTGTGACAGACAAGAATATTGCTTATTTAATTAAAAAAAGTGGAACGCTGCAGATACTTCGCACTCTTCTGCTGTAAATGGCACCTTACGAAAGAATATGTTGGTAATGGGATGGAACAGTGACCGGTCAGCTTCTTCACACAAAGCATGTCGTCAGTTCGATTGGTCGCACCAAAATTTGGTGCGAAAGCAATGGAGCTTACCTCGCTGGTCGAATGGCTTCTTTAGGCCTGAATAGAACAGCCAAAGATGTTGTGCTCAATTATTCTTTGTGGTTGGCAATGGTGGTATGGCGCCGTCCTCAAAGGAGAGGAAAGGCCAACTTGCGCAAATCTGCCGACTCCCTGGCCACCTTTGCCCTTCCTAATGAGGTTCACTGACCACTACCTGATGGCAGAGGGGACTCAGAGACCACACAAGATGATCAGCTTACTAGTGAGAAAAAAAGCAAACCTGTCCTTCTAGAACATGTGCCCATTACACTACAAATAACATAAACCACGAAATAGTGGCAAAAATGTATCAGTATCATGTAGACATATGACAGGTGTCACAAAGTACATCACAACAGGCCCCACTAGGGTATTGTGATAGTTTCTTTTCTGATGGCAGCTCCTTAAAAAGTTTAAATATTTAGGTTGATGCTAGTTTCCAAGTTACTCTATTTTGTAAAGCCTTTTCGCTACTGCTGTGGAGGCCGAGTTGCCACTGTTGTTATGGTAGGTCGAGCTTGTGAGTTCGTGAAACGGCTTCTGGTGCAGTACACCGGCTGCCACTACTGCACAGCTATGCCCCAGGGTCAGGTAACAGGGTAGGAGGAAGCAAGGTTCTACAACACTCCATCAAATTAGTAACGAAGTCATACGACTGAGTTAAAAATATTTACTTATCTTTGTGACTACTTGAATACTGAAACCTGCAACACTGCTTGTAATACAACATAAAGAGAGGCCCTCAAAGGCTAAGTGCAAATAATCATAGGTAAACTTCACATGCACAAAGCAAATGCAATCTACAAGAGCTGTCTGTTCACTTCTGAGAGTGCACTAAATCATTTTCTCTGTCTAAGCCCTGGATGATCTATAACGAAGTGGGTGATAGCTGCTCTTCTGTCTTCCGAGTAGGCCTTTGTCCGTTGTCTTCCGGTCATTGGCGGATTGTACTCGGCCGGCTACTGGCTGAGGCGAAGGTGTTATCTTCATCCTCAACGCCGCCTGTGGCGCTCGTGTAACTCGCGAAAGTGGCGAGTGTCTATGGCACGGGTACCAGCTAAGATCTTCGAACCTGCGGTGCTTTTGCCCTGGCCATGTCTTTTTCGGACGACACTGCACTCTAGAAGACAACAGGTAAAATATAATCAAAAAAAAAACGTAAAATGGATGTAAAATAACATGTTCGTAGCTCACATATTTTAACTTGTACGGCATACTGTACTAAAGAAAATTAATGAGAAGATGTAGTCCAAAAGAAAATATCAAATATTTTCTTGTTTCGACAGACTGACTCTTACTCAAAGCCATAGTGAAATCGTTTCAGAAAAAAAGAACGGCTTTACACAAGAGATTCTTACTACGTGCCACTCGTAGGGAATTCAGAAGCATAATAAATATACGAGAGATGAAATGATTTTGCAGGACTGTTAAAAGGGTAAACTTCCTGTGGCTCACTAAACCATAGGATTTAATAAGGATGAACATCTTATCAAAGAAATAGCCGAGAACGTTAATTTTACTCCTATTCCACACCCATACACCGACTTCAGCGGGAAATGGCAAGACGAGCTGACGATAAATAGTAAAGAGAGACATCACCTCTATCCATACATTGTCCGCCCAGATGGCTGAATGGACAGTCTGCTTTCCGCAGCGCTGCGGCGAGGACGTCTTGTTTACGTCCCGTCCGCGCGGTCGCGAGTGCCCGTAGTTGTTTACTACTTCGTCGCCGCTAGTTTAGAGTCCATCACTACCGACGCAACATGGCACATTCATACAGACAAACCACCATCAAGATCAGTTTTCAAACCGATCATGCACGACCGCGAGCTTTTGAAGTGGAACGTTTTCTACGTGACGACGTTAAAATTGACCCGCGAGACATAATTGGTATCCATCTCTCTATCACGAGCAGTGTTGTCTACGTCAAGCTAGTAAGTGACGCGGTGTGCAACAGAATCGTGAGCGCACATGCGAACGATCTTAAATTCAAACATTCTGATGGCCATATTGGGGCGGTCTCTATCGATCACGCGGGGCTTGGCCTCCGTACGATACGCGTCTTCGAACTCCCTTTCGAAGTACCACCGGACGTAGTCACCGCGGCTTTCCAGCCCTACGGCAGAGTGATCAGCCATATGGCCGAAAAATGGACCACCTTTACAACGTACCCCGTTCTTAACGGGGTACGACAGATTAAAATTGAACTGACCAAACATGTTCCGTCATATCTTGTCATCGGCGGATGTAGGGCGATCATTATGTATGACGGTCAGCCACGCACTTGTTCTGGTTGTGGCCAAGAAGGGCACGTCCGGTCGGATTGTCTCCGACGACGGCTTACTCAAATCCCGACAGGTGAATCTATGACTCCTTCTACGGTGACGACCCTTCCTCTCAATTACGCCGAAGTTACACGGGCAGCAACTCTTTCCGATGCTGACGACAGTAGTCCGATAGCCGCCCCCGATGGAGAGACCAAAATGGCTCCTGCAGTACAGGATCCGGCCTCTACAACGGCGCCCCCACCTGAAGATAATCACCGATCGACCTTGCAAGAAGGCGTGGATGCCAGAATGGACATTGACCCACGGGTTGTGCCGACAGCGGCTTTTCTTCCAGACACCGGAGCAGCTGACGAAATCCACCCACATTCAGATACTGAAACACACGTCCGTAAACAGCGTTCCCCGCGGAAACACAAGAGACGGCGGCGTGCTCCATCGGACGAGTGTTTGCAGCGATCATCTGACATGGACTATGGAAATTCCGACGACGGTACCGGCGGTACAGAGGCCGCAGTAACTTCAAACTCAACAGATCGCCGTGGTGACGGCTTCAGCCCCTCAGACCCCACAGCACAGCAGGATCACAAGCAGACATCCGCTGCCGATTCCCAGCCAGCAGAGCCGATGGAGTCAGCGCCGAGTGCCGCAGCAGCCACTAACAGCCACCAACAGCCGATGGTGTTTCACGGCGACTGGGCGGACGACTGTGAGGAACACTCCTTGCCCATCGTGTCGGACGACACGGGGGGAAATTTACCCCACCAGTGTTGATCCTTTCCCGCTGTCAGTTACAGTGACGAGACAGCCTTACCAGGGTATTGATGGCCAACACGGATGCTGTGGATAGACCTCAAACTTATCGCGTTGCAACTATAAACATCAACACTATACGGACGCGCGCTAAGTTATCCTTGCTTCAGGATATGTTGAACTCTGCTTCCATCGACATAGCCCTTCTCCAGGAAGTGTACGTCGACGACTTCCCAGGCATGTACGGTTACGATGCTTGCGTCTCTCCAGCTTCCCCAACAGGCAGCGGTGTCGCTGTACTTCTTCGGGAAGGGATAGTGGCGGACGATATCCTGTTTCTGCCTGGGGCAAGAGGAATGGCACTCACAGTACTGGGGGTCCGCCTTATCAATATCTACGCACCTTCCGGGACGGACAAACGTCGCGAACGTTCACGATTCTTTGCGGAAGACGTCGCCCCGCTCTTCCAAGGCCGCCACGACCACCTGGTGTTTGGAGGTGACTACAATTGCGTACTGGCGCCCAGAGATCAACTCCCACGACATAATCCGTGCCCGGAACTCGGGACGCTAATTCGAGACCTGCAGATGGTGGACACTTGGGAACATCTTCACGGCCACCGACCGGGATTCACGCACTTCACAAGTCACTCTTCCAGTCGTATCGATCGGATTTATGTCTCACGCTCTCTCGCCGCTGGAACACAGGATGCGGAACTGTGGCCTGCAGCATTCTCGGACCACTCAGCTTACATTTGTGCCGTCACCCTGCGGCGGCAACAAGTGTGGAGAAGCCGCAGC
The DNA here is from genome assembly GCF_021461385.2 of Schistocerca piceifrons. NCBI lineage: Eukaryota > Metazoa > Arthropoda > Insecta > Orthoptera > Acrididae > Schistocerca > Schistocerca piceifrons. The sequence goes on along the minus strand of NC_060144.1, from coordinate 529,356,640 downwards.
CCGTGGAAATTAAACATCGCTCACCTGTCGTACCCGGATTGCCGCCAAGCCGTTGAGGATACGTGGAATTCGTGTGAAAATCGCCTCCGTGCATATCCCACAACGATCCGCTGGTGGTTGGACTGCGCCAAACCGGCACTGAGGCGAACGTTGATAACCTACGGTCGTGACCACGCTACCTGGCGAAGACATACACTCGACTTTTACTTCCGGGTCCTGCGCGACTGCGATGCTATGGCGCCGTCTCCGGAACGACAAACGGCGGTCCACCGTGCTAAGGCTCAGATCCTCGCTCATATGCGACGCCACCTAGAGGGGGTAGTCATCCGCTCGAGGACGCAGGATCGGATACCGAGCGAACGCCCGTCAATGTTCCACGTCCTTCGTGAACGTAAACGACGCCAACGAGCGCTGATACGCTTCATCGACACGGAGGACGGTCATCGCCTCACCACGCAACAAGACATAAACACAACGTTCTACAATCATTACTCCCAACTCTATTCCGCTCAGACCCCTGATCCGACAGCACTGGAGGACGTCTCTCAGACGATTTACGGCACCGTCACCCCGGCAATGGAAGCGGCCTTGATGGAAGAAATTACAGAAGAAGAAGTGATCGACGCCTTTCGAAAAGGTGCTGTCAACAAGTCTCCGGGTCCTGATGGCCTCCCCTTGGAATTTTACCGGACTTTTCAATATTTATTAGCCTCCCGATGGACGGACATCTGTCGCGAACTCCTATCCCCGGACGTGCCGCTCCCTGCGGCCCTTGTGGAAGGAATGATTATTCCTATTCACAAACCGTCCGGTGGCTCACGACTGCAGGACTACCGCCCGTTGACGCTATTGAACTGCGACTTTAAGATCTTTTCTCGACTGTTGGCGGCGCGGATACGCCAGACCCTACGAAATGTTATCTCACCCGATCAAACGTCATTAGGAGGCGACAATAATATTCAAACAGCACTCAGTGAATATCGTGACTTGATCTCACTGGCGAGGGCATGTCGTCTGAAGGGTGCACTGGCGGCAATCGATTTTAGTCAAGCTTTCGACCGAGTGGACCACAACTATTTGGAAGCGGTTCTCCAACATATGCGGTACCCACAGCCATTCGTCACTGTCGTCATGCGACTCCTCCGTGGCGCGACGTCCAAGGTGATCGTCAACGGCCGACCTTCGCAGCCCCTCACCATTTCTCGATCGATACGCCAAGGGTGCCCTCTGTCCACTTTACTTTACGCTGTGGCCATGGAACCTCTCCTCTGCGGCCTGCGCCAACGGCTAACGGGTATGACGTTACGAGGCCACACTTTCCGGTGCAAAGCGTACGCTGACGACCTGGTGATTGTCATCCGCCACGGTGACGACACCGCTAGCGCACTAAATTGGATAACGAAATATGGCATGGCCGCTGGTAGTCGTATCAACGTCGCAAAATCTGTGGCGATGAACATCGGGGTCGGATTGTCTGAGAACAGTGTCACCCCCTTACAGCTCAGAGATAGTTTGAAATGTCTCGGCATTGACTTTACAGACGATATACGACGGACCGCTGCTCACAACTTTCGACGGCTTTTACGGAATGTTCGGACTGGAATTGCCAACAACCGCCTACGAGCCCTGGACATCGTCCAACGGACCCAGTATGTTAACTCACATTTAGCGTCACGCATTCCGCACATCGCCCAGATATTACCTATACCGGTGATGTTAGCACGCCGTATACATGCGGCTTTTGGGTCCTTCGTGAGTTCAGGAATGCTTTTCAAGATCAAATATGAGACTCTCACCCTTCCTCCGGATCGGGGAGGGCTTGGCCTTTATCACGTTTATGACAGAGCGGTCGCCCTATTCGTGAGCACATTAGTCAAATTACGGCACCGCCGTCCGGACAGTCTGACCAGTTTGTTAATAGAAGAACTAGCACCGCCCTCCCTGTTGCCACCTGTGCCGATACACCACGTCCCCCCCTCGCTCTTCTACATCGGTGTCTTTTACCTCGAACTCAGTTACGTTCAACTTGCCTTACCAGCGACTCAACTGGCGACGGCAAAGACGGTTTATAGGGTCCTACAACGTGGACGACCCGATAACGTCGTGGAGAGTAAGCACCCGAACGTCAACTGGCGAGTAGTGTGGAGGACAATTCACCACGTAACACTGGACACTGACGTCACGTCGATGTGGTATATCACTGTCAACGGTAAGCAGGTGACCAGATCAAGGCTACATGCGATCCACATGGTGGACTCACCCACGTGCACGTACTGTGGCGTTCAAGACGACGATGAACACCGTCTTAGCTGTGGCGAGTCTACGGCAGTGTGGCACTTAGTGAGGCAAATGTCAGCATACTTCCTTCGGGTAACGCCGAATCATATCGACCCCAAGACTATCTTATTCCCGGATGAAACGTATTACCCACGCACTAAAACTAATGCAATGACGTGGCTTCGTGGACATGCAGTGCATTATTTGTTTCAAGACGGCACTAAGGACACTTTAGACTTTTGGAACTATTTGCAGGAACGACATTGCAAGATCCTCCGTAACCCTAAGTATCGACAATATTTTTCCAATTTTTTGTGGAGTGCGTTCCACGACCCTCCACGTAGCTGGAACATCACGGGTAAGAGAAGCTAAAATTACAATACGATGATAGAACACTACACGGTACGACGTGGGATCTACTTTCATCACTACGAGAAGTCATACCTGGATGATACAGCAGATGGAGAGTTTCGTTGTGAACCCTCACACTCTGTAGCAGTATTTGCCCCATTTCCTCTTTTTGTCCCCGGTGCGAAAAGGTCTTCGCAGTTTTAGTTTCCCCATCCGGTGCAAGATGTAGCACTGGTTAATGGTGGTATGGATTCCACCCTTCAGTTTTGTTTCATGGTTTCCTTCGCCCCGCACTTTGTTCTCTTTCTTTATGCCTTTTTCTACAACTATTAGCATGGTTTTAGTTATGTGCCTCCCCAACTCGACGCAAAGAGTGCACTTACTAGTTTTCAGTTCCTTACTGTTAAAAAAAATTTTAAAAAAATGAAAAAAAAAACAAAAAAATGAACAAAAAAAATAAAAAAAATTCAAAATAAATAAATGAATAAATAAAATTTAAAAAAATCACAATAATACACCAACTGCATCCTTTGTACCACTTCACATCCCCAGGATGGGAGGGGGGAGACATCGTGGACAGGCCTCGGGTCGCGACCCCTGCCCACCTTGCCTCCTCCAGCCCCTCCAGCCCACTACCTGATTTTTTTAAAAAAAAAAAAAAAAAAAAAAAAAAAAAAAAAAAAAAAAAAAAAAATGGTCAGCGTGACGGACTGCTGTCCTAAGGGGCGCGTGTTCAATTCCAGGCTGGGTCGGGAATTTTTCTCTGCTCAGGGACTGGGTGTTGTGTAGTCTTAATCGTCATTTCATCCCCATCCGGCGTGCAGGTCGCCAAGTGTGGCGTCGAGTGTAATAACACCTTCACCAAGGTGGCCGGACCTGCCCCGTAAGGAGCCTCCCGGCCAATGACGCCAGACGCTCGTTTCCATTATTCATACATTCTACCTGATATTACAGGTGCCCATAGCTCCACAATTTTAGATGCAGTTGAAACGGGGTAACCTCAAAAATAAAGGGATTGTAACGAAAACTAGTTTCGGTGTATATGTCAGTAATTCACTAGGGGATTGGTATCAAGTACTTTTAGTGTACGGATGAATTATTTGTGCTAATCTCAAAAGTTAAATATATCACTTCTCGTCGATGTAAAGTGTATTCTAGCAGATTTTGGATGTGATGTGGCTATAAACTTACAAGAAAGCAACACGCTCATCTAACATACAAAATTAATACTTTCTCTGTTTTATTTTAGAACAGGATTTAATGTCACCAGTAAAAATACTTTCGTTGTCCATATCTATTAACATATTTTATTATTGTACAATAAATACTTATATAAATTTTAAAGTTTATATGTCGGAAGTCTCTTTACATATGTGATCGCTAATCTTCACTTGCGACGTTATTTCATTCTTGTTAACAAATAACTGATTCTGGTTTCCTCTAAATTTGTTGTGTGTTCGATACATTGCTATGCATTATTCAACTCTAGGCTTGCTGCGTGCGAAGATACACAATTAAAGAAAAATGTCTATGCGAAAATACGGGTAAGAGATGGAACGGACCGTTACAATGTACGTGCAAGTATCTGGGGCGGTTGCACAAAATTCCTGTCCATTTCGAGGTCACTGTTAAGCCCTATCTGAGATGGATAAGAATGTTGTTACAAATCGGTCGTGTTATCGTTGAAGGAAGTACATAGCTGCACTTCACCTGTGGTGTTTTCGGGAAACCACGTAAATTCCAAATCTGGATTTAGGACTGGAATTTGATCCTTGCTCCTCCCGTATGCCAGTCCATGGTCGTGATCATTGCGCCACCTCACTCGACGAAATGCTCTGGTAGGGAAACTTGTGCCATAGTGACAACAGAGGCCTTCTTTTTCTGTTGCTCCTCTGCTAAAAGCCGTAAGAGTGGCCTTGTATAAACATTAATTCCACGCCAGACGTAAACGTCACCAGCGGGGCATTCTGTTTTACGACGCAGTAACCCAAGTGCTGTCTGAAGTGCAGAGAGCGTTACATTCACCATTAAAGATGTGAAATGGAAAGAGGGAGTAAATACGTCTGGGCATTCCGCATCCTACTCCAGACAACTATTTTCAGGTTCTTGATGTGAAGACACATTTGCTCCGGCTGCATCTTTACTCAGACGGTACGGGAGATGAGTCATGTACGGTGTGTCATGAGGATGGAATCTCCACCTTACTGCTTATTAAACCCCACTAGTCGAATAACAGGCCTAAAGTACAGAAGCATCCTCGGATTGATAATAAAATGAATAGGCGAAAGCTATAAAAAAACATGAGAATTGACAGGTACAAGAGAGCCAGTACATAATTAGAGTAAATACATAAATATCTTACGGCAGTCTTCGTAATGGTGTGGCAATAACTGAAGGAATTCATGAGCAATAAAAGTAGTGAATACTTTATTGAAAAAGATAAGGGAACTACCAGCACAAGGACAAAATATATATTTATTACAATGTGTGACCACTGACTGCTAGTAAATGAAAGTATTACACTGTACAGCTGATGACTCATACGTCGGAAGAGGCTTGTAAGACATTAATCCGGGAAATCTACTACGGCACAGTAGTCCTTGTTTTGTGAACAGGGATGTTCCCATGTCGCCAATCGCGCAGCTAGGTTATGGTAGCAGATGGACTTGCCCCGATGGTGAACAATTTTAATGACTGTAGAAAGAAATGAGAAAGAACAAAAAAATAGGGAAATGGGAGGAAGAAGCGGCAAGGAGACGAATAGGAAGAAGAATCAGATATGAAAGATGAGAAGTAATTGGAGAGTATTGAAATAGAAAGAGGGCAGACTTGGATGAAAGGAAATCATAAGAATGTTCGCGTTAGAGTACGTTGAGCAATAGTTCAGTAACATCCCCTTTTCCTGATTAACTTGTTTCAAGTTTTCGGCTGCTTGATAGAGCCACTCTATGAGTGAACACACGCAGTGGAGGGATATATCTGACGATACGTATGTCTTCCATGAAAAATCACCGTTCAGGATAACATGCAGAGTTTCATAACTTAAACAGTCTTCGAAGCAGAGCGTCAAACGCTTTCCGGAAATCTAGGAGTATAAATTCTGCCCGTTACCCTTCATTATTGGGTCACTAGGTATCAAGCCATAAGACTGCAAGAGGAGTCTCGCACGAGAAATGCTTTCTAAATCCGTGATGATTTGTGGACAGAAGTTTCTCTGTCAAGAGGTTTATTACACTCGAATTTTCAGTATGCTCAAGAATTCTGCGGCAAAGAAGGTTACGAATATTGGTTTGTAATTTTGCGCCGATGTAATTTTACCCTTCTGATATACGGGAGTCACTTCACTGATTACAACCGCTTGTGACTTTCCGCTGGACGAGCCATTCACGATAAATGCAAGCCAAGTATGTGGTTACTGACAAGAACTACTCTTATCAAAAGCGAACTGGGATTCCATCCCGGTGGCTTTCTTGTGTTCCACTCTTTCACTTGCTTTGCAGCGCCTATTCGATGTGCCCCATACGGGAGTCTATGCCGCGGTTAAACCATGTATACCTGTCGATCGTTCTGCGTAAATGATTTTTTAAACGAAATATTTAAAACTTCAGCTTTCTTATTACTGTTGAAACTTATACTTTTTTACTTAAACTGCTGGATGCAACTGAACCTTCTTAAACTCATGACTGCAACTGAACCTACAGTCTATTTGCTTCTTTTTATCATTACGAAACTGACCTACAGAATTTTGCCTGACAAATATAACTCACACATATCCTATTCATTTAAGACCCACAATATACAAACTCAACGTAGTCTGACTGCAAATAAATAACACAAAACAATGACCTTGAATTAGAAGAAATCCTAACAATAGCCTACAACTTTTCATAACTCAATTACCTCACACGGAATCTTCATAACACGGACTACAGCAATAACAGCAAGCAGCAGCTACAGCCAGCTAAATAAGAAGATTCTAACTACTATAGGCTCTAACTACTAATAGGCATAAGGTTAGTAAAGTAAAGATTTTGTTGCAGAGCAAACAATGTATTTTGCAGATTTTACCTTAATAATGTGACATCTAGTTCCAACAATTATATAATCGTCAATAAGTCAATTTCCCAAATACATCAATCAATCATTTTACAATCCATTTCCAACCAACACTAAATCTCCATGACGGACACACATCCAAACCGTCCATTCACGGTAACATTGGCAACCTCCGTCACTGCTAACTATTAACCGCTAGCTGCGAGTCCGTCCAGCCACAGAGCGCTGTCAGCGATATTAATACAGTCTATAGCGCTGCCAACATACAAACATATAAACGGGCTACGTACACTGTCTTCTGTGGGCGTACCAGACTGCTCTACGAGTGACTGAATAGAAGTTTTCGACGCGATTCGCAATTTTACGTAGCCTGAGATGTCGGTTGTAGCATGCTCCTAAGATGCTAAGTACCTGATCGCTGGTGACATACAGGGAAGGAAAACCCCTCATAAGATCTTAACAGCTTTTGACAAAAATAATGTCGCACCATGGATGTCTTGTAAAGCGATATTCTCTTTGTATTTAGAGCATGTTTTATGTTCCTATCCTTGATGTTTAGAATTTCGCCCTCATCGCATTCCTATCTAAAATGACCCTTGTAAAAATTTCTATTCGGGGAAGGTGGAGGGTATGGAAGGTGGTCATGTCATTTTGATTTTTGTAAGTCATCGATGTCCACATTAGAGAAGGAGCAAGTTATGTTACTGTTAAACAATCTTTGGTCTTGTTGTGACACAGACTTGGCCTCTGCGCATTCTGATACATTCTTAGCTGAAGTGCGGTACGTGATGGACACAGTCAGTAGCGCTGCGTTGACTTGTGATCGTATCTGTTAGATGAAGAAACACTGATTGTAAAACAGCAAGGATGATTATGATGTCTTGGTAGGCGAAAGGAATATAAATTTTGAATAATATTATTTTTGAAGAGAAGAACTTTGAGGTAAGACTGCAGCAGTGTGCAGCTAGTCAGAATAATTATTGGCAGGTAGTTAACTTGCACAGAGCTGAGAGGAAAACCACCCCACTTCCCTGATCATGCCTTAAGATATCAGCTGATTAATCTATTTGCTTGTTACAGAACTTTTCTGTTAAAATAGTGCCCATTTCAAATCATTGTTCAATTTGCTAAGCACAGTATTGTTCAGACCAATGTTATGTGTGAAGATCGATGTGAAGTTTTCCGCTGTCTTTTTGAATACATACTTCTTTCTAAAATAGATTTCTTGGAATTTCATTTCATAGAAGTAGTTACTCTACCCCCACCATTGTTTAAAGATGGTTTATCATTACGCATTACCACACTGCACCTATGGTAAGCAGCAGTTTGAATATTTATGTAGGAATAGAAATCTAGCGTATCAGCTGCCTGCTTGCTGTTTGTTGTCGTGCTTTCAAGAAATCTACAGGGTGAGAGGTAAGTGGAAATTTTTATTAGGGCCACATAATTGTTTTACTTCAGTTGCGCAAGTAATATAAGGACAAGTTGCATTCAGACCAGCTACAGTTCAGTTCAAATTAGTTTCTGTTTAGTGAAAGGTTAACGTATGAGTTTAAGTCCGGTAACAGTTGGTGGGTACACAGTGTGGTAGTACGAAGATTTCGTATAGAGTGGGAGGTCAAGTTGGGCTAAATTTCATACAGAAGCATATAATGGGCAGGTTACAGCCTCTTTGACGCTCCTGCTGTGTGGACACAGCAGGCTGCCATATCCTGTTCTATACCTGTCTGAGAATGGCTTTTACCACCAAACAATTTTATGGCACTTAGATTCTTCTGAGTTAACTTCCCTGTCACGAGCCAGCTAAAAGGCCTCAAAGATGCAGAAATAACAGGTCTCCCTCACCGTATCAAGAAGAAAGGAGATACAGAAATAATTAGCAGTGAGTCATTGGCTGTAGTGAATACTCCAGTGTTTGCGCGCTGCGTTAAAGATTTGACTTTACTGACTCCTGAGATCTGCATATTATGTTTGAACATAGGTTACGTGACAGTTTGGGCATAAACTGCCCCATAACAGTAGGACCAGAATTTTCTAGGATTCTTAGAACTCTACCACACATCAGTATAAAAATTAAGAAAGGAAGGACAGGAACACAGCACGCAGTAGGAATCCCACTGTTTTTTTCATTTTTATTATTCTTGCGTATCCATATTTCAGCTATGAACAGCCATCTTGGCTGCTAAAATGCTAAGAAATCACAAAATCAGAATTGATTGTAAAACAATAAGTAAAATTACGTCTTGTCTAATAACAAAGATCCATTGTAGTCAATATATTATATGAATGAGTTGTCATCCAACAAACTCGCAGCAGAACATGTCACCATACGACTTAACTGGCCGTAAAACAAACTCGTTGCCAGGCCATGAAGCCATAAGGGATGCCTACCAGCTGAAGTGTCACCCTGTGCTTTGGAGCGTCATGTGGATATGGTATGAAGAGCCATTTGGTCAGTACACTGATCTTACAGCCATTTTACCGACCTCATACCAAGAAGCCGACACTATACAATCAATGTTACCGGTGTATAGGCGAATGGAACCTGAGGTTGTTGTTTACAGCAAGTATAGCAGCCCTAGTCTGCACCACACAGTATAAGTATCGCCCTCTATATTACAAAAATATCTAACCCAGTTTGATTCGAATATTCTAGTTTAAAACACTTTTTTAATAAATATAATCAGGAAGTCAATTTGCATGTCACCTTCCAAATACATTAACAAATGCCAATTTACAATGTGTTGTGAAGTGATTCACCAACTCTTATGCAAAACATCATTAATACGATCATAAAGCTGTCCTTTACAGAATTGTTACATTGCATTGGAAATTAAAATTAATTTCTCTTAATATTTACTTGAGGATCGTCTTGAGAAAATATTGTTCCATACCAATTTCAGATTCATCATAAACTGAAATCTAAAGTAGCCACTCGTATCATGGGAGGTAAGTGAGCTACTAAATAACTGATTAAAAGAAACCTAAACAAGTACATAAAAGTCGTTTTTTTGAAGGTCTGTTTACATCATAGTAAAATACTGACGATCAACATGACAAAGCTAATTTAAACATTCACATTTATTGAAACATACAAATGTCGTATACTTATGTAAATTTCTTCTGTAACGCGTGACGTTACTCCAACTGCGGTACGCTGTTTGCAAAGAACCGTGTAACAAGTCACCTTATATCTAGCTCCTAAGGCTAATAGCTGAATAATGTTTTACTTGTTTGATAATAAAACCGACATAACATTGGATAGCAACAACAAAATAGAAGACAAAACGATCCACTAAGAATAATAAACTATGTTGTTTCGTACCCTGGCTAGTATTATCATCTTACAGGCAGACCAAAATTTCCATGTAAGTTCCTTCTTAGTCGCGACGTCTCCTGGCTCGAAGCAGGAGACCGTCGGCGAACTTCCGAAACCGTCTGCCCTTTACAAATAGCAGCTCAGTGACCAGGTGGGCACATCATAACCCCAGATGGCAGTATATCTTCATCTCCTAATATGGAAATTTTGATCACACTGGATCGTTGTTATTGGATAACGTGGTGTTTTACTTCTTACTTTATGTAAATCACTTCTGATTCTGTAATTTTCTTGCATTTTATGTTAAGATGCATATTTATAGCTAAAATATGAATGTGCTAGAGTAGTTCAAAACCTGTGGGATTGTGACTGATGACTGCGTTCATATCCTTCCTTAATTAATCTACGTTCGCTGTGCGCTAGAGTTCCATATGGATCCAAAGCCGGTTAGAATTAAGAGATGGTAGCTGTCGGAGAGGAACAGTACTTTGTTTCCTACCGACCCAGCAGCACACCTGGATGGTAGACGGGCCGCAGGGTGAAGTGTGTCCAGTCTGTTTATTTTCGCAGTCCGAACAGCACATGAAACTCGCGGACTTTCAGTTCCGTTTCTGACCTTTCCGGAGTGTGTGAGAGTCCACTCGTGGCACTGTAATAGGGAGGCAGCGGGACATGCGAGCTCTCGGGTCGCAACCCCGGCGTCGCTAACAAGCGGTGGCCGGTGCCTGCCTGCCTATAGCGGGAGGACGCCGCAATTACTGGCCGCCGCGTCGCCGGAGAAACGGCCGGCCGCTCTCCCTGTCGCCACGGCCGCTGCCACGCTGACACGCGGACGCAGCCGGCGAGGCGAGGCGAGGCGAGGCGCTGCCTGGAGACGAGATTTATTTGCAGCACCGCTTCCAGCGCGTCTCTCCGAGAGGCGATCCTCCAGCACCGGTGGACGCGTGCAGCGTTAAGCCGTCGGCACACGGAACGTGCATCCGAACGTTGAGCGTTGAGCGTGCCGAGTTTCTGACGTCATACCGTGGACTAGTGCGTTCGGGAGTCTTTCCGAACGTGCAGAGCAGTATCTGGCACGTCAGATATTCTGAGCGTGCGTCTGAGCGTTGACCAATGAGTTGGCACAACGCCACCTACGTCACACGCACACCGTCTCCCTTGAGTACAGAGTTGTGAGGCGCCATATTGGCATTTATTTCAAGCCTATATGTATATATACCGTTTCTGAGCACCAGAAAATTGAGAATCACTGGAAAACCCGTTGTTAACTGTGTGATTCGTTCCAATAAAATAATGAGAAACATCACATTCGTGGCAAAATAGTTATTGTAACTTGCGTTGGAACCTCCCCTCAAAAATTAAATAAATAATATGTTGTTCATTTATTATTCTTTGGCATTATCTTTTGCTTTGTATATGTTCTGCACTCTAACATCTTATCATCGATCTATTTTATGTTTTATAGTTTATAAAAAACAATATGCCAATGTATTTTAGATATTCTCCTGCGTCTGCTATGTGTTGTACGCACATTTTAAATTTGAATTACTACACCATTCACAAAAGTACAAGAGTTATTTAGTGTTAATAATTCGCAAAACCAATAACACTATGTCTTCACGTGACACATGTCACATAGAGGGCGTGTCAAGCCCCGTCACACCGAGGTCTGCTGAACAAGTGCAGGTAAACAGCGACCTCAGTCTATGTGATTGCCGTAACCTTAGTGACAACAGTGCATCCAAATTTAAGTTATACAATATAGGTTTGTTTCTAACAAATGTTATGTTCATATCCAGATGTAATTGTGATTTTCTATGTTGTACTCTCTGATCGTAATGTGAAAAAATTTTTAACTTCTAGCACTGAAGATGGTCACTCAGTGACAGAAAATCGATTTTGCAATAGTAAAAAATATACGACCAATGCTGTCTCTTTTTTCAAATATGGATAATTATTCTGATTTAGTGTAACCTCGCCACAAAATTCGTTCTCATTTGTAACCTCCCTACAAAATTCTATTCACATCAACCTCAACACAAAATTCTTTCTGATTTAGTCTAAGCTCAAAATTCATTCACATTTAGCGTAACCTCACAACAGAAAAATTCCTAAACCTCTCAACAGTAAAAAAAAAAAAAAAAAATTATAATTATGTCGTTCACATTCAGTGTAACGTCCCAATAAAAAATAAATTCAGTAACCTGGTAACAATACAATGTAACTAACCTCTCAATTAAATTGACGCTCACTTATGACTTTTCAATAATTCACTGTGAATTTAACCTGGTAAATTTTGGACGACAGCAGTGCTGCGTCATGGCCCTGAAAGATCATTCTGAATAAACAAAGGAAAAATTCTTACCTCAATGAAGTCGCCGGATATATCTGCTCTTACAATAAATTTTTCCGGCACAGCTCTGTGCAATGCTGGCCGACCTATCTGTCACTTATGAAAGGAAGCAATTGATTTTTCTATTGCAATAATCGGGATGATCATGGATGGGAGAAATTAGTAAATTCTTTAAATTAAAATGAATGATTGTTGAAAGTTACTTTTTATGAGGAAGATTATTATTACGAGAGTTTTAAAACACTTACAAGCGACTTGAGATAACATTAATACATATGCGCGAGGCTGCTTTTTACCTTATACAATAATACTCAGGCTCCGGCATCGCTGGGCCGCGACCGGGCCAGCCAACACGATACACCATACCAGACCAGAGCAACCTCCAGACTAGCAACAACTTACTGCTACAGCTACACAGTTCCTGCTGCAGTCAATACTGCTCTCTGGTCAGAGATCTTGCATATCGCAGGCAGCGCATGAGCAATACATCGAAATTACATCTGCTCGGACCTCTTACAGCGTATTATGAGAGTAGGCTATTTGAAGCCAGCGACACACTGAAGATCCCCCCAAAAGGCATTGTTCTTGGTACAATTTGTTATAATTAAATATCAGTTAGTAACATATCCTCGATTAAGGTTTCCTGCAGGACGTAACATACTTTGACTAGAAACCTGAGGTTTGCTGTTGGTGTTGCGTAATGACTACCGTCACTGCTCACAATTCAGCTGTTTGTTGTGGCGGTGGTTCACGTCTTCCCACTTCCTAATTTTTTCATAACATTCGCGTTTTTAATGGGTTCTGATACTTTATTATTAGTTTAATATAAGTATATACTATAATATTTGATGTTATGTAAATATAAGTTCACCTTTTTTTGAGGGGTTACTTTGTTCGATATGCTTAATCTACAGGACAGCTTGCGCTACTTGTATAAAGATACTCGTATTTTGCTCCTTTTTCTTTTACGCTTCGTAATTCACATGTTGCAAAGATTCTGCTACTGGGTAGGAACAGTGATCAAGTAAGACTGACTTTGGGGTTTTACTAAAATGTGGGAACCATGAAATAATATTTATCTTATGCGGAGAAGTATTCCAAATTTGTACCGCACTGTTTGTAATGGAACTTCAATAAGCCTGTGTCCTTATTGATTGGACATGGTACTTTCCTTTCCGTGGACGATGGAAGAAATGTGCGTTTTAACAGAGCTAACGCGGGTATTCTACGCGCTCCCGTTGAGTAAACAATGTGATTTACGAACTAGAAACATCCCTCAACTGCCACTGGAGTGTGTTGCGTTCGCATATACCACGTTGGGGCCCACGTACCGTATGCAAAAGTCACATCGTTCCTGAGCGTTCAGCAACTTGTTGAAATTGGCACGCTCAACGTTAACGTCGCCTGCCGGGCCATATACAGATGAAGTCGCAGCCTCCTTACACACCGCCACCTCCAACAACATGTCGATAAGACAGCGCAGTGGTGCAACCGCTCGAAAATAAAGATCAATCCTACAAAGTGCCAGGCGATTTGTTTCAGCCCTTAAATCAAGCGCCCTGATCGTCAGTTCACCATTGATGGCAGAGAGTTAACTTGGAGAAATTCAGTTATTTACTCAACCTCGAAATAGATCGACCCGTAACATGGAACAGGCACCTCACCACCGCAGCAAACAAATGCTGTGCCCTCTTCTGTAGGCTATATCCCCTGCTCAGAGGCGACGGTAATAACCATTCAGTGCAAACTTCTCCTCTGGCGCCAGCTCGTACTTCCGGTGATCCTGTACGGCTCGGAGGTGTGATCTAAGGCGGCAGATACAGCTCTATCCCGACTGCAACGTCTCCAGAAAAAAGTTTTCTGTGTCATCTCAGGCGCTGGCAGACGCGTCTCCAAGACACAGATGAGATACTTCCTAGGCCAACTCACAATTTACACACTCATTCGAGACAAATCCACAAAATTTTACGCAAACTTCGTCCCACTTTCTCATTCGAAATTTAGGAATCAAACCACCAGAATCTTCTCACAAACGCCCAAAGTTAACCCTTACATGCCTCTTTAGGGGCCAGAAATACATACGTAGAACAACAAACATAAGCTTATACACAGAAAACACGCACACAGTTCCAGTCCCTCAACTTCACCTAAACCCATAGCGCATTCTGAAGTCAGACATCCACTTCATGCGCAACCAAAACAACCATAGCCTTATCGCCATCCCTTGCCAAAGAAAGTTTCCTTTCTCGAAAACGAGATGTTTTTGCTGCCGATCCTCGACATTAACAGACTTAGTGCAAGGGTCATTCCGATCAACACCCCCCCCCCCCCAACTTATTTTCATGGAAGCTATTGTCCAGAAACCAAAACATTGCATTGAAACAAGCGTTCAGTCCATAGCGCTGTAGAATGGGAAAAAAACCACTAACTGGCATTCATAAGAAGAAGAACAACACCAAAAATGCAACAGGAGCGTAATATGTAAGAAATTGACCACGCAAGCTGCCACTGATGATGGCTTGCAGAAAATAAAGGCGAAACGCGTATGGCACTAAAATTGTGTTTTATTCAGTTGCTGTCAGACGGTCCATAAGTAAAAATTATCAATATACTGTAATATTACACGCAACTGAGGAAGACAGGACTACAAAAGTTGAAGATGTCAAGCACAAAGATATTTACAGTGTATCATTGTTACAAAATATTTAACCATCTTACTATGGTACGACTTAGTTTCCACCCTCAAAATGTACACATTTTTTTCTTAAAATCGACTGCGTCAAACAAAATGGTATGCTGTGCTGTGCTGTGGAAATGTGCAGTTTCGTTTTCTTTCTTTCACACTCCATCACAACACAACAGGATACCCACTTCACTTAATTCAGCAACACGCTCACATACACATAAAACGTTTACACACCGTACACATATCGCACAATTTAATTTTTGTCTTCCACGAAGGAGGATGTAGCAGAACTAAATTAATGTCGTTCCAAGTCCCTGGTTCCGACCAAGATTTTCTTGAGGCTTTCTTTGGTTGTAAGGCGTATGCTGGGACTGGTAAGCCCCTTCCATCTATTCAAAGTTAGAACAACGTCTTAATTGAACGACGATGCCCCATTAATAATTGTTTGCAATCCGCGGTTTTGACCATGGATTTTGGTTGCACAGGATTATTGGTATATGGGTTACGGGAGAGACTCCAATTGCGAGATCTGCGACGACAGCGGCTTCAGTGACGTTATTCAGCTTTGTTTCAGTCTGCGAACGGGTAGCATTAGGAACTTTCGGACGACTGACATTTCGTGGTAGTACTACAATCATAAGGCCATACGAATGCTTACAGCTCTTATACAGTTTTTTTTTTTTTTTGTTAAAACTGACTACGATGAAGGAAACTAAGCAACACATTGTTATGTACACAAACTTTATTTAAAATCTATATACCGAGATACACACACATGGGAGTAAACTATTTGTCTAATGGCTTAATGCCCTGGTATCAAAGTTAACTGCGAGAAACAATATCAAACCGCACATTTTCACAACACAGTATTTCCTTTTTGGCAGTCAGTTTCAACAGAAAACCTGTACATGTGTTTCCCAAATAGCCACACGTATTCTCTTTAGGTGATTACAGTATAATTTTACAGTTCGAAGTGCATTGGTTATGAACTTTTAAATATTTGTTACTTCCAGGTACTATACAAATTATCGTATTTGTGAGTACGATGTCTGAAAAGTGGATGAAGTCGCAACGAAGAGTCGAAATCTGCGCTATTGACACAATTGCCAGGGTTATTCCACACCAGAACTTACATTCACTTCTCACAAATATTTACATATCACAAAGCATTGCTGCATACGGGAAGGCAAGAATAAATGGCAATCATCTAATTCATAATTTTCTTATTTCTATTATTTGTAAACGGTTTCTTTTGACCACAATTTTTCAAATACAGTAATACAAAACTGGGTCATCGTAGCAAATGACACTAAGATGTACTTGTTTATTTCAACTGGCATTAATTGGAGAATTCGAGCCTCCAATAATAACACTGACTTCCACATTCACGACTCCAGTATATGCTTGTGTCTTGTGTCTTTGGTTGCCCAGGGTGAAGGTCCACTGCTTCATATGTGTGTTCGAGGTGATCTCTTAGCCTTATAAATAATAAACAAAAACTTCAAATAATCTTGGTTCACCGCTATTCTGTTCATAAACAAAATGAGGTTGATTGACGTGTCTTGCTGCCTCAATAAGTCAATGTTGCCAACTTCATTTCGGACAAAACTGACGTGGCGCCTTCTCGGGGACAGGAGCACATCTGTCGTCATCTGAAGTGTCCGTCCAGATTGCCGACACAACAACCGGCCACACTAATGCTATTTGCCAAAGGACAACATCTTATCTGCTGCTGTTCCTTGTATCCTAATGGGTAGTGACGTCATTCCCATGGCATCTCACAAGCCTTACGGTAGAATTACGACGTGCAATTCAAGTGTCATGAAAATTTCGGTTACAGTGAAGGCTAATAATACAAACAATTCAGGGCATCCAAATTGTACTGGGAATGCCTCGCGAATTGCCGGTTTCGGTCACATGCAAATTGTGTTTGTAATCTTTCAAATGAAGTCGGTTGAAAGAGCTAAAGACATACGAAAACAAAAATCACTAGAAGATACCAAAATGAATTTCTAACAAACGATTCCTTTTGATCAGACGATTAAAAAACTGTAATTGAATTTCGTCCGGAAAAAGTGTTATGAAAGTTACTGATAGGTCTTTAGTTAGGTATACGTATAATACAATATGAAATCATTTTGTGTACTGGCCCGAAGTGTCCGGTGGCCATAGTATCTTTTATTACGTAGAATTATAGGTTATGATGAACAAAGCACTTCATCTGAAGCAAACGATTTGGAATAGAGCGATGAGTCGTAATCGATCTCGGATTAATAAAAATCGCGGGGTGTTGAATGGAATTATATCACAATATACCATTATCAACATTAAGTCATAAGAAGATACTTTTTTGGCTGTTTGTTGTGTGAAATTATAAGGAGGAAATTCCAGCAAAAACTTGGCTCATTGGTACCACTATTTTATTGCAACATTTTTGAACTTTTTGGGCAACTTTGGCGAAGTGAGCTTGCCTATGGTATCAAGTCACGTGGTTGTGTTGAGAGGTTGCAGTGGAGAGACGTCGCAGTCGCCGAGTAGGAATAGGCCACGTAGCCGCTGTGCCTGACCACAAGTGACGCTGCTACCTACATCTGCGAGAGCAGCACGAGCTGACCCGCGTGGCCGTTGTGACCGCTAGAATCCTTTTTCGCAAAATAGCGATTTACACTGTTTGTATTCATTCTTATACAACAGCGAAGTCCAATAGACCAATATGTTAGGTACAATCTGTAGTTTTCCCAAATTGTGAAAATGATTTATCATGCAATTTTTCCAATCTTATCCACCTTAGCTTAGGCTCTGCCTTGCAGCTTTCACAGTGACATCTAGTTGTGCAAAATGTCGTCCTCGAAGTCCCTCTTTCACGCACGCAAAGAAATGGAAGTCTAAAGTTGCAACACCAGGACTTCTTGATACGTGTCTTGTCAAATTCGGATATGAGCTACAGTGTTATCGTGGTACGATCGTAAATTTCTCTTCTTTGCCCTGCTTTTGAATGTTGTTGTCGTTGTAGCCTTCAGTCCTGAGACTGGTTTGATGCAGCTCTCCATGCTACTCTATCCTGTGCAAGCTTCTTCATCTCCCAGTACCTACTGCCACCTACATCCCTCTGAATCTGCTTAGTGTATTCATCTCTTGGTCTTCCTCTACGATTTTTACCCTCCACGCTGCCCTCCAATACTAAATTGGTGATCCCTTGATGCCTCAGAACATGTCCTACCAACCGATCCCTTCTTCCGGTCAAGTTGTGCCACAAACTTCTCTTCTCTCCAATTCTGTTCAATGCCTTCTCATTAGTTATCTGATCTACCCATCTAATTTTCGTCATTCTTCTGTAGCAACACATTTCGAAAGCTTCTATTCTCGTCTTGTCCAAACTATTAATCGTCCATGTTTCACTTCCATACATGGCTACACTCCATACAAATACTTTCAGAAACGACTTCCTGACACTTAAATCTATACACGATGTTAACAAATATCTCTTCTTCAGAAACGCTTTTCTTGCCATTTCCAATCTGCATTTTATATCTTTTCTAGTTCGACCATCATCAATTATTTTGCTCCCCAAATAGCAAAACTCCTTTACTACTTTAAGTGTCTCATTTCCTAATCTAATTCCCTTGTGAACATCCTGGTTTAAGTCAGTGTTGTCTTGCAGCGTTCAGAATTGACAGCCGCTTTAGGTTCAAAGATATCCGAAACAATCACACGCCACCTATACCAGAAGAGTCGACACATTACGGTGAATGTGAATAGACTTGTCTTGACTTGTTCTTTCTTGGAGAACTCGCATGTACCCATTCCATGGACTGCCTTTGGATTTTGGCCCACATAAGAGTCACCACGTCTCATCTCTGGTGATGACAGTGTCCAGAAAATAGTCACTTCAGCCTCGTATTTCTCCAGCAGGTACGAACAAAGTTTCGTTTAGTGATTTGCTCTAGTCTTGTTTGAGCAACCGCCGGAACTATCTCACACAAACTTTGCGATGACCGAGATTGCATAACATATTGCGTACGGCATTGCAATCGACATTCAAATGTGCACACAGTTATGTACAAAACATGGCACACTGTAATGCTCAACGACTGTCTTCCAGTTTACCAAAGAAGTTTCCCCTGGGAGGTACGGTGCGCTTAAAATTCACAGCGGCGCATCTGATGCGACAGCAGGCTCTCTGAGAAACTGGTCCGCGTTCCACGCCTGTCAGAGGCTCTCAGCCACGGCGCTGATTTACGGTGCGATTATGCTGCAATCAATTAAGAAATTAGCGGCACGCAGAGAACGCCGACCACCGGCTGACGGGTGGTGCAGACTTCCAGCTGTCGGCCGAGGTGCTGGAGACGAGACAAGGAGCGGCGGTGCGAGGTGCGAAGCGGGCTCGCTCTTGCGTGTCTGGAGGGCGCTCAGTAGTCGTCCAGCCATTCACGGATACAGCAGGTAGCTGTCACACGAACCGCTTTTCCAAAACTACGTACTATACTAGCACCTCATGGTCGCTAAAAACTGAAGGCGATCTCTTATTGATGCACGGATGATTTTCTTCTTTTTCGTTTGTATCCTCTGAATAAATTTCTACAGTAGTTTTTAAACATCCTATAATAAACTGTCTGGTCTCCCTATTCATCTGAGGTCCTTATAAAAAATAGAATAATAATACTGAAAAAAATCAGTTCCACAATTATTTTAAGGCTGTGATGGTTAACAGCTTTCAAATATTTTTTGAAATAATCGTGATTAGGTACCTTACTTTTTGTCAGTTCCAATTGAAGAACAGACCATCCACCATACTCTGACAGATATTTATGTATACCGGGTGATCAAAAAGTCAGTATAAATTCGAAAACTGAGTAAATCACGAAATAATGTAGATAGAGAGGTAAAAATTGACACGCATGCTTGGAATGACATGGGGTTTTGTTAGAACCTAAAAAATACAAACGTTCACAAAATGTCCGACTGATGGCACTTCATCCGATCAGAATAGCAATAATTAGCATATCAAAGCAAGACAAAGCAAAGATGATGTTCCATACATGAAATGCTCAATATGTCCACCATCATTCCTCGACACTAGCTGTAGTCGAGAATAATGTTGTGAACAGTACTGTAAAGCATGTGCGGAGTTATGGTGAGGCATTGGCGTCAGATGTTGTCTTTCAGCATCCCTAGAGATGTCGGTCGATCACGATACACTTGCGACTTCAGGTATCCCCAAAGCCAATAATCGGACGGACTGAGGTCTGGGGACCTGGGAGGCCAAGCATGACGAAAGTGGCGGCTGAGCACACGATCATCCTATCATCACCAAACGACGTCTAGCGATACTTTTTCTTTTTTAATAAAACCCCATGTCATTCCAAGCATGTGTGTCAATTTTTTCCTCTCTACCTACATTATTCTGTGGTTTATTAAAATTTATGCTGACTGTTTGATCACCAGGTATATATATATGTTTTTGTCGTGGTCTTCAGTTCAGAGTGATTTGATGCAGCTCTCCATGCTACTCTGTCCTGTGTAAGCTTCCTCATCTCCAAATACCTACTACAGCCTAAACCGAGCGAGGTGGCGCAGTGGTTAGCACATTGGACTCGCATTCGGGAGGACGACGGTTCAATCCCGTCTCCGGCCATCCTGATTTAGGTTTTCCGTGATTTCCCTAAATCCTTTCAGGCAAATGCCGGGATGGTTCCTTTGAATGGGCACGGTCGATTTCCTTCCCCGTCCTTCCCTAACCCGAGCTTCGCTCCGTCTCTAATGACCTCGTTGTCGACGGGACGTTAAACACTAATCTCCTCCTCTACTGCAGCCTAAATCCTTCTGAATTTGTTTAGTGGGCCTCCCTCTACGACTTTTTCCCTCCACGCTGCTATTCAATACTGAGTTGGTCGTCCCTTGATGCCTCAGAACATGTCTTACTAACCGATCCCTTCTTCTGCTCAAGTTGTCCTAGTACTTCGCATTGTTAACGCATTGACTAGTTTTCGAATCGAGTTTTTCTTCAATATTACAGTTTCGATGCAGTTTATGTATAAGGTTGATTTATATAGGAATAGACACATTCGCTGAAATTATTGCCGGTTCTTATTCCTCAGGTTGGTCTGTTCTTTCTTGCAAGCTGAGTGACAACAGTTACTGCGCCACATAATGATTTCTAAAAAACAAAAACAAAAAAAACTTCATCCACTAGTGGGAATTCAACAGGTCATGCATTAATGAGGCCCCCGGTTAACATACAATACAATACATGCATTAATGGTAATTAATCATACTCGAATCTATTTGATTAGATTAGCTGACTGTATAGAGCTTTTAACTGTTTCTGAAAAAAATTAATTAGTAACTTTCTTTAGGGTCCACCTAATCAAATAAAGGTGCAAACTTACAAAAGGAAATAGGCCGTTTAAAGTCAAGCCACCGATCTGTCCCAAAAGGGGAGTTTACAGGCAGAGTATATAACCAGTTTTAACTTAATAATAGTGAGAAGTAGGCGTTCAGTACGAAAAACATGCAAAAACTGAGGATTTATCATCAAGTGGTGGTGAGATGCCTAATTAGAATTACTAGGGGAGGTAGGGAGAGAAATCGACCGGGAACGAAAGCGGAGTCGCAGACGTGGTCATGGACGTAATTAAAGTAAAATGATGCTTTGCAGAAAACGTAACCAGGCGAACATATGCTAGATCCACCGAGGAATCTAAGAGTTTCTCAGCTGGATTCTTACAAATAACAAAAGATCGACACGACTGCAGTGGATATCAGATACCTGATTATGATGATGATGATGATGATGATGTTACGTGATAATGGAAGGTACTTAAAATCTCGATTACAGATAAAATAAAAACAAGTATCAAAGTAAGAAGCGTTAACTTTAGCACTGGAAAGGAAAACTGTTATTTTGATAGCAGAACAGTCGCTTAACATTTCGGCTTTATCGTGTATTGAAAGGAGCGCCACTTCGGCGACGCAGGGTTGAAAGTGATCTTCCGTAGGGCAATCACCTTCGTATACGAAACAGAAACCATTAACCAGAATACTTGCTTGGAGCAATTTAATTTGCGTTTGTCAGCAGTCGACGGCTGTAAAACCAGGAAGAAGTTGTACATTTTAATGGGTTGGCCAAGAAGGATAAATATAATAACAACTTGTACGGACGGAAATTTCAATCAGAAATGAATATCAAAGTAGAAAATTGCTGTCCAACAAAAACAATGACGTTAGTGAGGTACTAACCTGGCCTCAATACGAAGGGAAGGTAAAGAAGAACAAGATTTGGATTCAATTCATCGTTACCAAAAGTTAATAATTAGCTATCGCAACTGAAAGTAATTGCTGAAAATGGCAAGATGAAAAGAGAAATGGCCAGATTAACAAGGCGTTACCTTTAAATAATGTTCATATCCTACCCATGGCTTGTCAACCATGAAAAACAGGTTCGCAAACTGGCAGATTTCCAAGAGACAGTCAATGCCTCAGCACTGGCACTGCTGAACATGTTGTACTCATCAGTCGGTTCGTCATGCAAATACCCACACTGTTCAATCTTGTGCAGCGTTTTTCTCGTCCGCGTAACTCCAGCACCCTACATCCATCTGAATATGTTCCCCGTATTCAAGCCTTTGTTTGTCTCTAGAATTCATTTTACATCTTATATCAACTCCAGCTTAAGTCATGGAATCATTTTTTGGAGTCCCATACTCAAAACATGGACACAGTCTTCAAAGCATAGAAGAAGGGAGCATGGAGTCATACTCGAAGATTAGGCTTTAGCGACTGAACGTGGGACATGCGGTCAGCACGACGTGAATCCTTCCAACTATTATTGCCAGCAGATGTATCCTGATAATTAAGCTGCTTCTTTATGAAAACTACTCCTCATTTAACCTGAGCGTACACCGTTCCATACGTCCATACCTCACAGAAATCCGAAGAAATTCCGGCAATCTAGCTCAGGCCCTACAGCCATTTCTTTAGACAGCGACTATGGGAACGGTCAAGGGCTATTATAATGATAACTTGCTACGGTCGCAGGTTCGAATCCTGGCTCGGGCATGGATGTGTGTGGTGTTCTTAGGTTAGTTAGGTTTAAGTGTTCTAAGTCTAGGGGAATGATGACCTCAGATGTTAAGTCCCACAGTGCTTAGAGCCATTTGAACCATTTCTGAATAATAAGTAAAAATAGTAACCGAGCTCTCTGTAATGATCTGTTTAAATAGCTATAGAGTCTACGTTTACACCATCTACATCTACCTGGATACTCTGCAGATCATACTTGTGTGCCTGACAGAGGGTTCATCGAAACATATTCATAATAATTATCTGTCATTCCACTCTCGAACAGCGCGCGGAAAAAAAGGAACACCTATATCTTTCCATGCGAGCTCTGATTTCCATTATTGTGTTGCGATGTTCGTTTCTTCGAATGTAGGTCGCTGTCAACAAAATATTTTCATATTCAGAGGAGAAAGTTGGTGATAGGAGTTTCGTGAGAGGATCCTGCCGAAACGAGAAATGTCTTTGTTTTAAAGATGTCCACCCCAAATCCTGTATCATGTCCGTGACACTCTCTCTCACCTATTTCTCGATGACACAAACGGACTGCTCATCTTTGAACTTTCTCGATGCAGTCCGTTAATCCTACCTGGTAACGATCTCACACCGCGCAGCTGGACTCCAAAAGAGGACGGACATGCATAGTGTAGGCATTGTTTCAAGTAGATCTATGACATTTTCTAAGTGTTCCGCCAATAAAACGCAGTCTTTGGTTTCCCTTCTCCACAGCATTTTTTATGTGTTCTCTTCAATTTAAGTTGTTCATAATTCCTAGTCAGTTAGTTGATTTTACGGCCTTTTGATTTGATTGCTTCACCGTGTAACTGAAATTTAACGGATTCGTTTCAGCACTCTTGTGGATGACCTCACATTTTTCATTATTTAGGGTCAACTGCTAATCTTCGCACCATAAAGATATCTTTTCTAAATCGTTTTGCAACTGCTTTTCATCTTCTAATGACTTTACTAGACGATAAGCGACAGCATCATCTGCAGAAAACCTAAGACGATTGCTCAGATTGTCTCCTAAATCGTTTGTATACATAAGGAACAGCAGAGGGTCTGTGACACTATCTAGGGGAACGTCATAAACCACATTCGTTTTACTCGATGACTTCCCATCAGTTACTAAGAAAGTGACAACAAATCACGAATCCGGTCGCATAACTGAGACGATATTCCATAAGCACGCAATTTTATTACAATCCGTTAGTGAGGTACATGTCAAAAGCCTTGTGGTAATGTGGAAATACGGAATCAGTTACAAATCCTTTGTCAATAGCACTCAGCACGTCGTGAGAGTTGCGTTTCGCAAAAACGATGTTTTCTAAACCCCTGTTGACGGTATGTCAACTGATCTTTCTGTTTGAAGTAATTCATAATGTTCGAACACAACATATGTTCCAAAATCCTGCTGCACATCGACAATAATAATATGGGCATGTAATTTAGTGGGTTACTCGTACTGCCTTTCTTGGTATGACCTGTGTCCCTTTCCAGTCTTTGGGTACGGACCTTTCGTCTGGCGAGTGGTGGTACATGATTGATAAGTATGGAGGTATTGCATCAGTACAATCAGAAAGGAACGTAATTGGTGTACAGTTGAGTACATCTATCAGTCTGCCATTCACGTTAAGAAGAACATCAGCAACTATCTCGCAAACAATAACATTCATGACCATGCAACAAGAGCCAGAATAAACTTACGTTTTCCAAAACCGTATAAGCAAAAAATAAAAAACAGCTTTTTCTACAAAGGAGTAAAATTGTGCAACAAATTGCTCAAAAGAATTAAAGGGGGAGCTAAAATCCAAATATTTAAAAAGTCATTTAAAGTCCATCTCTAAATATAAATCAAACTACGAACCCAATGTTTATTTAGATAATATATAGTAAGGAATGGTAAAAATTTGATATTATTTGCTAATAAACAATTGTCGTTCTGCAGTAAGCTGTAACGCTTAAATACCTTAATGTAAAATCCTATGACCAGGATATGTAGCGGAAAATCCTAATCTCATTCCATTCTCTTCACTCCAATATTTTAGTCACTGTGGCAAATTGTTGACCCACCTGTTTCATACGGGCCAAAGGAACAGCATGATGAATCTGATAGAATGACGGAAGCCTCATCAAAGTCCTGATGACAGCTGAAAGAGAGGAAGGGGGAGCAGGCGAAGGAGAGAGAAAGAGACAGAGGAGTGTTTGTAAGAGAAAGCGTATGTGAGAGATAGACTGTGTCTGAGAGAGAGTAAGTGTGCATGTGTGTGTGCGTGTGTGTGTGTGTGTGTGTGTGTGTGTGAGAGAGAGAGAGAGAGAGGGAGAGAGAGAGAGAGAGAGAGAGAGAGAGAGGAGAGAGAGAGTGTGAGCGTGAGAGAGAGTGTATGACGGTGTATGAGGGTGAGTGTGCAGTGCAGTATAATGCGGCCTGTAACGTGATATACTACAAATGAAATTATGATAACATCGAGTACTTGAATCAGTCCACTTTTCGGATAAAATGTTTACTTTTTCATTTAAGATGACATGTCTTATGTCAGTTTTCATGTCGTCTACAGATGAACAAACAACTAACTAACTAACCAAGAATTTCTCCCGGCCCCAGCACTGCCCCCAAGTTCTCCTCACTACCACATCAGCTATTGCTTGGTGCTACAAGATTGGTCCTATTCACTTAATCCTTTTTTCAGTAATATTGTGCCGTAAAGCTATTGTCTCTTCGATTCTGTTGTGTGGCCCTTCATTATTTGTTCGATGTACCCCACAAATTTCCAAGACCTAAATTCTCTTCTAGCGCCCACTGTTTATAATCCCCATTATCACTTCCATATCGGACCACACCCAAGATGAATACTTTCAGTAAGACTTACTGAAGCTTAAATGTATGTCACACACCAACACACTCCTCTTTTTATTTTATCTGCTTCGTACTTCTGTTCCCATCAGTTCTTTGACTGCCCATATAGCAAAGCTCGCTCACTGCTTCCACTGAACTCGAGGCCACTAACGCCGGCACGGCAGCTCACCGTGTTCGGTCAGAGGGTTAGCTGTCCTCAGTGATAAAAGAACTAAGTGAACGGATCGTCAAAGAACCTGAACGGGTGTCATCGGACATCCGCCTCGAACGAATTCAACAAACAAAATTGTACAAAATGAGACCAACTATAAAAACGCATATCTATGAAGTGGCGCTCGACTCTGAGGTCGGCAAGTTCGAATACAGGTGATGAAAGAATTTTTAGCGCTATTACTTGGCCAGTACGGGGACAAGAGACAATGTTGTAAAATTTCTGATC
This sequence comes from Schistocerca piceifrons, assembly GCF_021461385.2. Taxonomy (NCBI): domain Eukaryota; kingdom Metazoa; phylum Arthropoda; class Insecta; order Orthoptera; family Acrididae; genus Schistocerca; species Schistocerca piceifrons. Next base: position 529,330,244 of record NC_060144.1, on the reverse strand, counting down.
GTCAGACTTCGACATTTACCAAGATTAAATCCCAAATTTCTTGGCAGTGTGTCGTGGAGTGAAATCATGTAAGACTGTTAACGGGGATCACTACGTCATTTGTAGACGTTAAGCTCGGCCGCTCCCTTTCTGCTGTTCAAGGAGAATAAGGTATGTGCCGGCTCTGTGTTTCACCGTGCCCATTCCCTCAGCATCATACAACAGGAACATGACATCATACTGTGTACAAAACCATCACAGACACGTGCACTTAATAGACACAACTCTTAACACGCAGCGGGGATTGAGGCACTGTGCGCGAAGGAATAAAAAGAGAAGAAAGAGTTTCAAAGAAAGGAAACAATGACTGCTAATACTGAAAAGCAAAGGGAAAGAAAGAAATTTTCAACACATAGGAAAACCGTAATTTGTTGACCAGCTCAGAACATTTGTCGTATTTTTGGTATAACAATATGTGTAACAAATTTCTCATTTTAGTTTGCAGTCTTTGTTCATAATTACTTGGCCTACGGTTTGACAGCGCTCATACCCTGCAAAAATTAAATGAATGGTTTCAATCCTACTCATTACCGGCATTATTTGTGAGGCACTGAGAAGGAGGCACGCTTTGCTGCTATTGCATGCTTCTTTTCTTCATCTCATCCCAACGGTATCGAATTATATCCGTTCTTTATTAGCGGATAATTGCTCTTTTTAAACGGTTAAACCGCTCTCTTCCTCCCGATACTTTGCGCTGGAGTTAGCTAAACCTAATTTACTGGAAGCTCTTTGGGGCTACCCAATGAAAAACGGTGTTCTTAATTCTGAAGCGAATAAGGCATCTAGCTAAAAAATTCTCCCACAGAAAGCATGACTAAACTCCGTGAAAAGCAGAGTCGTTTGCGAGGTGCGATCACGCGAACAGCATCCAGACTTTAACTCTGCCAGACTTTCGCCTAATTTTCGGAAGAGGAGGAAACAAATTAGATACGCTGTGTCCGAAAGTGCCCTCAGGTAGCTTTCCAGAAGGAAGTTCGTAGCGAAATCAATGGAAAAAAGTGTTTCGTCTAGGGGAAAGGCTATACCGCGATGAAAAGCATCGTAGATGTAGTCGAAACTAACCAACAGTTTGATTATATGTAAGTTACCTAGTATAAATCGAGTTATAATTTAGACAACGGGTATATCACATGGATAGAGAAAGTGTGATACTTCTAACATAGAAAAGCAGATTGTGATAGCTTGGACATCCTGAAATGTTGTTGTGAAATTGAATGTAATAAACAGAAGGAAACAGGTAGGAATCAACGATCATGTGTGAAATACATGCCTAATAATCTGAATAGAAGTCTACTACGTTTAATGTAGACACTCTCTTTCACAGGAGATAGCCAACGAAAACCATGGTTGCCGGCACCTCTGAGGCGAGGTCGCTGAAGCACTTGACACTTATTTGGAAGATGGCAGTTTCAAAGACTGGTTTGGTAGGATATTTTCGTCTCGAACAGACAGCAAACAGAGGGAGTACAGTTGATGAGGTGAAATTTCGGACTGCAAAACGATGTGCCATGGTCCTACCTAAACCCGCAAACCGAGGTGCCGAACGCGGGTTTGTCCCCCTTTTCGTTCTTTTCATCATGACGACGGTGGAAGCTTTGTTGCCAGTCCAGGCATGTACGTGTTGCTTATCAGAAAGGGTGAACTCTTGCTCTGGTTCCTTTTTCCGATAAGATTCTTGTAGAACTGTTGTGGTGGAGATGAAGGAAATGCAGTCAGTATAATACCATTTTCACTATCTGCCAAGGCAAATGGATGATAGTGACTAGATAATAGTTTGACAGAGGAAAATTTCTAGTCCGCTACTTCTGTATAAATGAACAGGGAAATGCCGTGATTTCTTAATTATTACCTATGTTAACGATTGTAGATATGTCCCGTCATGTTGAAGATTCAATTTTTGGACAAAATATTCCGACGACTGACCATTTCTGCTTCCTCACAGTACCTAAGAGGTTGCAACCTTTTTTGTCAAGATACTGTGTGTAAAACTGGAATCTTCTACAGTGCTACATCATCATGTTACATGTCAGGCAGTAATTGTCTAGTAAGAAGACAAGGGAACAGCGTCTCTAATGCAAATCTTTGTGTGTTGTTTTATCCTATATTCAGACTAATATTTTGTCTTCAGTGGCTGTCTTCAATATTCAAGATGTTCCGCTACTTGATTATCTCCTGATCACTGCGCTTCGTATGTTGTGTAACTACAATCCATTCTTTCTTAATTGTGTATACATCCTTCTCTGAATAAACCTTTACCAACCTTCCGCCTTCCTCCCTTCCCATCAGTCCCTCCCCAAGCTCTCCCCACTTTTCCTACTGTGCCACTCTCTCTTCCCCTCCTCCCATTAACCATAATCGTCTTACTCATCTTCTCCCTTTACCTTTATCTCTCTCTCTCTCTTCCTCTCTCCTTTTTTCCTCTGGTACAAAATAAAATATACTCTGAATAGCCAAAGAAACATGTAAACCTGTCTAATATCGTGTAGCGCCCCTCGAGCACGCAGAAGTGCCGCAACACGACGTGGCATGGACGTGACTAATCTCTGAAGTAGTGCTGGAGGGAACTGACACCATAAATCCTGTTGGGCTGTACATAGCTCCGCAAGAGTACGAGAGGGTGGATATCTCTTCTGAACGCCACATTGCAAGGCATCCTAGATATGATCAATAATGTTCACGTCTAGAGAGTTAGGTGGCCAGTGGAAGTGTTTGTTCCTGGAGCCCCTCCGTAGCAATTCTGGACGTGTGGGGTGTTGCATTGTCCTGCTGGAGTGCCCCACGTCCGTCAGAATGCACAGTCGACACAAATGGATGCAGGTTATCAGACAGGATGCTTTCCTCACTCTAACTGCACACCCCCACACCATTACACAGCGTTCACCAGCTTCAGCAGCCCCCTTCAGTCATGGAGGGTCCATGGATTCATGAGATTGTCTCATACCCGTACACATCCATCCACTTGATACAATTTGAAACGAGACCCATCCGACCAGACACCAAGTTTCCAGTCATCAACATCCCAATGGCGGTGTTGAAGGGCCCAGGCGAGGCGGAAAGCTTTGTGTCGTACAGTCATCAAGGGTACACGAGTGGGACTTCGTCTCCGAAAGCCCATATCGATAATGTGTCGTTGAATAGTTCGCACGGTGACAATTGTTGACAGCCCAGCATTGAAATCTGCAGCAATTCGCGGAAGGGTTGCACTTCTGTCACGTTGAATGATTCTCTTCAGTCGTTATGGGATCCATTCTTGCAGGATCTTTTTTCAGCCGCGGCGATGTCGGAGATTTGATGTTTTATGGATTCCAGATATTAACGGTACACTCGTGAAGTGGTCGTACGGAAAAATCTCCACTTCATCGCTACCTGGAAGATGCTTTGTCCCATCGCCCGTGCGCCGACTGTAACACCATGTTCAAATCCATTTAAATCTTGATAACCTGCCATTGTAGCAGCAGTGACCGATCTCACAACTGCACCAGACACTTTCTGTCTTACATAGGCGTTGCCGACCGCAGCGCCATACTCTGCCTGTTTACATAGCTCTGCTTTTGAATACGCATGCCTATACCAGATTCTTTGGTGCTTCAGTGTATAATGCTGGACCTCTGTAGAGGGGAGACAAAATCACCGTCAAGGGTGTCTGATTTACACTTTTGTTGCTTCCCTGAACGATTTTAGTTGAATTATGGGATAGTGCTCTTTGGAAAGACATGACCTTTTCCTCATATAATTTCAGTGTTGCGTCTCTTGTGATATCGACGTTTCTCTAATATCTCTTGTCTCTTTCGCTGTCGTATTGGACATTAAGTTATTGGTTCTCCTCTGCCTGATGTAACCTAAATGCTTCATTACCTACTGGACTCTACGTGTCGGATAGGAATTACGTGACAAAGAAACGTTAGAGAGAATCATACTAAACGACGCGTTACGATGTTCAGCAAGCATTCTTTGTGCCGGCCAGAGTGGCCGTGCGGTTCGAGTCGCTGCAGTCTGGAACCGAGCGACCGCTACGGTCGCAGGTTCGAATCCTGCCTCGGGCATGGATGTGTGTGATGTCCTTAGGTTAGTTAGGTTTAATTAGTTCTAAGTTCTAGCCGACTGATGACCTCAGAAGTTAAGTCGCATAGTCCTCAGAGCCATTTGAACCATTTTTGAAGCATTCTTTGTATTAGTTCAATAGGCCTCTGTGGATTCTACCACTAACAGTATAGTCATCTGGGCACATGTATGAGAGAGTGTGAGCCTCATTTAGCTATGTACAAAGAAAGTCCTATCCAGAATACTGCTCCTGGGCATGTACACTGATAATGGAGAATGAAACATATCCTATATTTTAGTGACTAACGTGGTCTTATTATGCTCATTTTCATGTATTCTTATTTGGTAAATGGTATTTGTAAGAGTACCGAAACCCGTGAAATAAAGGTACAGAATACTGGCTTCATTCCACATTCGCATGACTGGAGTAACATGCACACAAGTCCATACGCCAGCTACAGTATCCTAAGTACTTTTCCGCCACAGAAAAAGCTAAAAGTTGGCTGTTACACTGCACCTCTCAATATTTGATTAACTATTTTTGTAATTCATTTACCTCGTGTGTAAGTTACTGCGGACTTAATGCAATGTTGAAATTCGGTAGCTAGTACCTATTCCAAATAATTTATCTTCCTCCGCGCCATTCAGGAAGTATTCTCCGAGGTCGACCACTGCCGAGTAGTCAGTTCACAGCCCACGTCACTGAGTATGCTGGTACATGAGTCTGAGGCAGGCATTCTTGTGTTCTACCACGCTGAAGGAAGGTCGTATTCCGGAGTCTGATGCTGCTCGTTTGCTATTTTGCTGTAAGGTGAGGTGGAGATATGCAGCTTGGCTGAGTATAATAACACCACACTCGCAATAGGATTTTGCTAATCATTCACAATGAACGCGTGGTTCATGCGAAACTATTTTCCTAATTCACATCGCGAAGGTGCTATAAGTTCTATACGTTGGAACCGCATCTCACATGTCTTCATTTCTCTGTGAGGGGAGTGCGTTTCTGGGCTCGGTGAAAAATCTGTTTTCTAACAATGTATTCGATATTCGAATCTTAGTACAGTCAGTTGTGTTACACTCCCTAGCAATGAACATTTGCTCACACTTGCCACTTGTATGGATTACGCTTTCCTTTATCCTGTTACGTACTGGAAATCTGTGTACAGCGTGCTTTCTAAGTACTTACATTACACTTATTAATTTGACTGAATTATTTACCGCGAGTCATTTACATCGATTCACATTCAGATATTCTTTCGAATCAATTTTTCTTGTCACTCAGTTTCCTATTTAGACGAGTTATACCAGCTTGTGACCAGCAATTGTAATACAACTTGATGTGAAACGCACTATTTATCCTCAGAAATAGGTAGACTTCTTAGAGCCTTCTTACCGTGATTAATATCAACCACTACGAACACAATATTTCGCATTTCTCTGCATGATTTTCACCAAAAAACTAAAAGAGTTAGTGCTGACGCAGTTGCAGAGACAACACGAATTTATATGATGCTTTGTAACTGTCATTTTGGCTTTTTATAACAACTGGGTTCACATGTCCACTGCACTCCACGGCTTTACAAGCCACGTTGCGTTACACATCCTTATCCTCGATACTTGGTGCGACTGCTCTTGTTCATTGAAGCTCAATATCCCTTTGCTATGCCTATCGCAAAAGAACGAGGAAAAAGCTAAGTGTTCATTTGCTACATAATTATCAAAAACCACTTTGCACTTATTATGTAATAAAAATCAGATTGACGCTTTATTAGTTTAATGATGTATTTATTGCGATCCACCTATTTCGGCTAGATTCCCATCCTCTGTTCACCTGCGGGAATTAAAGAACATTTTAATTTTGTTACGCTGTTGATTAATCATATTTTCTAGTATACGTGTTTGATACCTTAGTCCACAGATAATCAGTAGTCGCTGTCTCTATGTATTGTACTACAATATGATCCAGGTTTAGAGTTCTTACGATACAAACTGTTTTTGCGGTTTGCTCCTGTTGTTAATGGTCCTCTCTCGTAATAAGTCTTATGATCTGACGTTTTATCGACAGATTTGACAGCTTGACCATTGTGACTGTTGGCCAAAAGTGTTACACGGCTGCAGTTGGTATGGTGTCCTGATGTTATCATTTCTGGCTGTATGCATGATCTAGGTAATCGACGTGTCTGTGCGTAGTTTTTTGTGTCCATCCGTTATCTTTGGGTAGAAATTCAATAAAATTTTCAGTAAATGTTTATGTTTTAAATCCGTTTGTTCACTCACAATGCCACCAGGATATAATATTCTGTGTATGTAGATTTCTATCTCTTCAAGTACGCTCTTTGTTAAATCTTTAGATAATATGTGTAAAATTTTCATTGCTAATTCCATTGGAAATTTTTATTGAATTCCTAACGAAAGATAACGGATAGACACAAACAACTTTTCACATAGTTAATAAAAAAAGATCATACACACAGCCAGAAATGAGAACATAAATACAGCATAGCAACTGTAACCAGATAGCACTTTTGGCCGTCAAGCTGTCATACCTGACAATAAAACGTCAAATTATAAAAATTACAAGAAAGGACCATTAACAATAGAATAAAACCACAAATCAGTGACAGCGGCCACTGACGATATCTGGACATAAGTACCAATTTTGTAATTCAGAAAATATGTTTAACTAACGTTGTAATAAGATACAAATATTATGTAACTCCCACAGATGGTCTACTGATGGCAATCTATCCCAAATGAGCCCAACACAATATACACATCATTACACTACAATAGCAGCAACTTGTATTTTATTACCTAATGTTTCTATGAGATATCTTCTACGCTGAGGGCCCATTCCATCTTAATCTTTGCAGTCACATTGCGCTATAAATTTGATTCAACGGTCCCAATTGGGTATTTAATGGTGCGTTTTTCTTAATTCGAGACATGTCCGGGGTTATTAACAAACCTAAAACCTAGTAGGATCCTTACAAACTATATTTGTAAAAGTGAAGTGGGCTTAAGATTGATAGTAATTCTTTACGCCCTGTCTTACACAGAGGCTTTATTGTAGTGTACTACTACGAGTTCAGAAATGATCCAGCATTACATTACTTATTACATAACTGAAAAATTAAGTTGTTATTAAACTCATAAATCACTCTTTAATTGAAGAAAGTCTTATTCATGTATGAACCAACAACTGTGACTTATAGACTTGACCTTTACGAGCCAGTTTAGATCCCAAGTATCATTATCAGATAACATAAAATATCTACAGCAACCTATAATCTACCATTCGAAATATGGCGAGAATACCAGTAAAATTATAAAAAACGATCCTGTGGCTGCACTATCAAGAGAACGTAATGCAGGGTGGATTTTTATAGGCCCCAATGTACATGTGATACCATATAGGATGCTGTAAAAATTTCTTGTGACCACGTAATGCTCTTTTCGACTGATGCTGGTTCGTAACTTTATGGCCCTTGGTAGTACATAAACGTGACTTTCTTTAAACATTTACAAGCTTTTGGACACCGTCTGCGCAAAACATATTGGTTAGTTCAGTTTGTCAGTATTTTACAACGTTGTTATTTTCGTCTGCACTGTGAAGAGTGGTTTCACGCTACTCAGTCATGTGCAACCCTCTTTAGCTGAGTGTGACATCCAATGGAATCTGCGTACTGTGTCCATTCCTTGGTCTCCCTCTACACTTCTTTACCTCCCGCACTTCCCTACATGCCGCGTGGAGTGGCTGCGCGGTTTGAGGCGCCATGTCACGGACTGCACGGCCCCTCCCGCCTGACGTTCGAGTCCTCCCTCGGCCATGGGTGTGAGTGTGTGTGTGTGTGTGTGTGTGTGTGTGTGTGTGTGTGTGTGTGTGTTTGTGTGTTTTGTTCTGTTTTATTCTTAGCATAAATTACTTTAAGTAGTGTGTAAGTTTAGCGAACGATGACTTCCTCAGTTTGGTCCCTCACGAATTCACACATATTTGACCATTTTTGAACTTTCCTCCACTAGCAAACTGACTATTCCTTCATGCCGCGTGATGTGTGCTACCAACTAATCCCTTTGTTTAGTCAAGTAGTGCCATAAATTTCTCTTTCCCCGCGATTCGGTTCAGTGCCTCCTCATTAGTCACTTGATCTACCTATCCAATCTTCAGCTTTCTTAAGTAGCACCACATTTCCTAAGTTTTTGTTGTGTTTTACTCTGAACTGCTTATCTTCCATCTTTAACTTCTGTACGAGGCCACACTCCAAAGCAATACGTTGAGGAAAGACTTCCAAATAGCTAAAATTTATACTAGATGTTAAGAAATTCCTTCGTTGCAGGAAAGCTTTGCGTGATATACCCAACCTGCATTTTATATCCTTTCTACTTCAGCTATAATCAGCTATTTTGCTGCCCAAATAACAACACTCATATACTACTTTTACTGTCTCTACATCTACACCTACATCTACATACATACTCCGCAAGCCACCATACGGTGTGTGGCGGAGGGTACCTCGTACCACAACTAGCATCTTCTCTCCCTGTTCCACTCCCAAACAGAACGAGACTGCCTATATGCCTCTGTACGAGACCTAATTTCTCTTATCTTATCTTTGTGGTCTTTCCGCGAAATATAAGTTGGCGGCACTAAACTTGTACTGCAGTCAGCCTCAAATGCTGGTTCTCTAAATTTCCTCAGTAGCGTTTCACGGAAAGAACGTCTCCTTTCCTCTAGACACTCCCACCCGAGTTCCTGAAGCATTTCCGTAACACTCGCATGCTGATCAAACCTACCAGCAAGAAATCTAACAGCCCGCCTCTGAATTTCTTCTATGTCGTCCCTCAATCCGACCTGATAGGGATCCTAAACGGTCGAGCAGTGCTCAAGAATAGGTCATATTAGTGTTTTATAAGCGGTCTCCTTTACAGATGAACCACATCTTCCCAAAATGCTACCAATGAACCGAAGACGACTATCCGCCACCCCACAACTGCCATTACATGCTTGTCCCACTTCATATCGCTCTGCCCAAATATTTAATCGACGTGTCTGTGTCAAGCGCTACACTACTAATGGAGTATCCGACATTACGGGATTCTTTTTCCTATTCATCTGCATTAATTTACATTTATCTATATTTAGAGTTAGCTGCCATTCTTTACACCAATCACAAATCCTGTCCCAGTCGTATCCTCCTACAGTCAGTCAACGACGACACCTTCCCGTACACCACAGCATCATCAGCTAACAGCCGCACATTGCTATCCACCCTATCCAAAAGATCATTTATGTAGAGAGAAAACAACAGCTGACCTACCACACTTCCCTGGGGCACTCCAGATGATACCCTCACCTCACCTACATCTACATCTACATTTATAATCCGCAAGCCACCCAACGGTGTGTGGCGGAGGCCACTTTACGTGCCACTGTCATTACCTCCCTTTTCTATTCCAGTCGCGTATGGTTCGCGGGAAGAACGACTGTCTGAAAGCCTCCCTGCAAGCTCGAATCTCTCTAGTTTTACATTCGTGATCTGCTCGGGAGGTATAAGTAGGGACAAGCAATATATTCGATACCTCATCCAGAAACGCACCCTCTCGAAACCTGGCGAGCAAGCTACACCGCGATGCAGAGCGCCTCTCTTGCAGAGTCTGCCACTTGAGTTGATGAACACTCACCATCGAGGTCAACGTACTGGGTTCTACTACTTAGGAAGTCTTCGAGCCACTCACATATTTGGGAACCAATCCCATATGTTCGTACCTTAGTTAGGAGTCTGGGGCATCGAGTCAAACGCTTTCCGGATGTCAAGGAATATGGCATCCACCTGATGTGAAAAAACGGCGAGTTGCGTTTCGCAGGAGCGATGCTTTCTAAAGCCGTGCTGATGCAGGGACAGTAACTCCTCTGTCTCAAGGAAATTCATTATATTAGAACTGAGAATATGTTCGAGAATCCTGCAACAAACCGATGTTAAGGATATTGGTCTGTAATTTTGAGGATCCGTCCTTCTATCCTTCTTATATACAGGCGTCACCTGCGTTTTTTTCCAGTCGCTCGGGACTTTACGTTGGGCAAGAGATTCGCGATAAATGCAAGCTAAGTAAAGAGCCAATGCAGTAGAGTACTTTCTGTAAAACCGAATTGGAATCCCATCAGCACCTGGCGATTTATTTATTTTCAACCTATTCAGCTGCTTCACAACCCCAGGGATGTCTATCACTATGTCCTCCGTACGGGAATCTGTACGACACTCAAACGGCGGTATGTTTGTTCGATCCTCCTGCGTGAAAGATTTCTCAAATGCTAAATTTAAAATTTCAGCTTTCGTTTTGCTGTCTTGCGTTGCCAGGCCAGACTGATCAGTGAGTGACTGGATGGAAGCCTTCGACCCGCTTACAGATTTTACGTAATACCAGAATTGGTACTGGTAGTATGCTTCGCGCATCGCTCTTTTTACAGTAGCACGAATCTCTACTAACTCATTTCCTAACGTAATTCCTTCAGCACCAACTCATTTGATTTGACTACATTCTGTTACTGTTGTCTTACCTTTGACGACGTTCATCTTATAACCCACTTTCAAGGCATTAGCCATTCCATTAAAAGCTCCTCTTTCAAGTATTTTGCTGTGTCTGACATGACTGAAATGCCCGTTTTACAGTAACAAGTATAATTATTTGTTTTAAGAAGAAGACAAGTGGCATTGATCTTACGTATGAAGTAAGAAAGTAAATCTACTAATTTTACCGCTGACGGTAATGGTTCAAATGTCTCTGAGCACTATGGGACTCAACTGCTGTGGTCATCAGTCCCCTAGAACTTATAACTAGTTAAACCTAACTAACCTAAGGACATCACACACATCCATGCCCGAGGCAGGATTTGAACCTGCGACCGTAGCAGCAGCGCAGCTCCGGACTGGAGCGATTAGAACCGCACGGCCACCGCGGCCGGCGCTGACGGTAGTGCGCATGATTCATTTTCCTCATGTTTGTGCAGTTGCTATTGGTAGCTACTGAGGTATTTGAGCAGCGACGTAGCATTTAGTCTGCATACTAGCCTTTTTTTGGCACCTAAAATGTTTTAGTAAGTAACTTTCTGACAATTGGTGTTTTCATACCTTACTATCACAAATGTCAATCAGAGGCAGTTTCCATTGCGTTTATATGCTCGCTACAAGAACTAGTCACATAAAAATGCCCCAGCCATCAAATATCCCGAGATAAAGCTGTCGGTAAACAAATGGACTCAGGAGCTGCACGCTCCCCTAACGACTTCTCGTCCGCTGACCTTCCGAGACGGCCAGTCATGCCAAGTACCAGATTGCAGCATCACCGCCAGTTCTTACTTCTTCCACTTCCCTTTCGAATGCAATGGCGATTTATAAACGGTAGGGGTGTTTTTCGATCGACATGGTGCGGCAAACATTTAAATCGGCAGGAGCGTAAACGCCGGCCGCCGGGAGGTGGCAGGAGGTGATGTGCGCGCCGGACGTCCGCTTCGTGCTCGGAGCATTAAAGCCAGTCCGCCGCACACGTCGCTGCACCCGTCATGGCGCCCCGCCACCTACCCGGACTCGGCACAAAAACTGGGCCCCGTCTGCTGTAACAGCCAGGAGCTGCCGGCGAGTAGCAACGAGTGAACTTCGGTAAGTACCAGACAATCCAGTACCAGCTGTGGATTATTCATCCGAGCTCAGCTGGACTTGTCGACAACAATGAGTGCTTCACTTCCGGAATCTCTTCATGCAGTTGCGGTCTTAGAGAAAGTCCACAATAATATAAGATGGAAAAAGACTGCGGCAATGTTACGATATTTGAAAGAACAGATCAAATGGACGCTATCTGATCTTAAATATCCTGGAGACCCTTAAGCTATGAGGAATTGGCCACTAAATTCGACGAGAGGTGGACTCTGACCCAAGCGGTACTTGTTGGTCACTCTAAGCTCATTGGCCCAAAACATCGGGAATCCGTACCATCTCTTATCCTAAATTGAACAAATATTAACTTCTCTCCCTCAGCAAAGAGTTTGGGAGTAATAATAGATGAAAATCTAAATTGGACAGAGCACGTAACTGCAGTCTGCAAAAAAGCATCAGCATTCCTTCATGTCCTACAGAAATATAAAAAACTCTGCCCTTCCGATCTCAAAAAGAAATTAGTACAAACGCTTATACTCCCAATCATTGACTACAGCGATATTATCCTACAAGGCCTCTCTCAGGAAAATTCGCGACGTCTGGAACTGGTCATGAATGCCTGTGTCCGATATTTCTGTGATGTTCGTCTTTTTGATCACATTTCACCAGCATATGCAAAACTGTCCTGGCTGCGTGCAGACAAACGCAGAGGTTTCCATACACTCTGTCTCATCTACTGCCTTATAAATGTACACTGTCCCTCATATCTCTCCTCGTCCTTAACGCTTATGTCGGAACAACATGACAGAAACACACGTTCCCATCATAATAAAATCCTCTCTGTTCCACTGCATCGCTCAGTCACCTTCCCCAAGTCCATTGCAGCATCGGGTACCCGACTTTGGAATAACCTCCTTCGTTAGAGAACTTAAAAACATGCCCGGCATCGAAAAACAGTTAATGACGTATCTACTTAAGCAGCAGTAATGCCTTCCTCTGTACGTGAATGCACTTCACCTCTTTCCCCTCTCCTTAAATCTCCTTTCCCCAAAACTCTCTATACTAGTAAACATCTACTTTACGCACCAAGATATTAATGTACATCTGCACAAATCTTCATTACTATTGCCAGTTTTTTCATGTTATCATTATTATTTGATTTTTTCTTTTACTGTTATAATTATTACTTTTATCATAATTTGTATGTATAGCACCTGTTGTAAAAATACTGCGAGCATTTACTTTATTAGGTCTTAGTCATTACTCTTTATCCATATTGTCACTAGAGAAATCTAATTTCCTTATTTAAACTATTGTCATGATGTAATTCTGATATGTGAAGTGCTGCATGTGTGGAACACTGGTCCGATGTAAGGGAGGGCTTGATGGCCCTAATCTGATCAAGTTAAATAAATAAATAAATAAAATAAGGCAGGCAGCGTTGTGTTGTGAGTACAACAGCAGTAACAGCAAAATGGGTCGTTCGGGAGAGCTCAGTGACTTCCAGTGCGGGCTAGACATCGGATGTCAGCTGCGTAACAGATCCGTCATGGACATTTCACCCCTTCTGAAGCTGCCGAAGTCCACTGCTGGGGACGTGTCTCAAAAGTGCAAGTGCGATGGGGCAGCTACAGCTAAACCACGACTAGACCTCACGTACTGACGCACAGGGACCATCGAACACTGCGGAGAGTGACCGTGAAATTCGCGTTGAATCAGAGGAAGGAATCATTCGTCAGTGCCAAAATGTTGCCAAAATGTAGCTAAACTATGACTGTGCGTAGGGGGTTAAAGAGAACGGCCAACAGTGGTCGAGCAGCTCTCATAAGCCAACGCTAAGCGACATATGAGGTGATGTAAAGGGCGATGCCACTGGAGAGTGAATGACCCGAAATCGAGTGGTTTGATGTGAGGAATCAAGCTATTGCCTGAGAAAGTCAGATGGAAAAGTTTGGTTTTGGCGAATGCCTGAAGAATATTACCTGCTGCTGTCGGTAGTGCCAAGATTGCAAAACTGAGAAGGCGACGTTACGGTACGGTGTGTGTGTATTTCGTTGTTAGAGTGTGATTACCTTCTTGCGTTTAAGAAAAAACTAAATCCGAAAGAATATAACTGCCCAAGAAGTCTATATTGGTCAAAGAATTATTACGACAGTGAAAGAGTAATAGGTGGAGAGAGAGAGAGAGAGAGAGAGAGAGGGAGAGAGGGAGGGAGATTATCTCTCATGATATAAAAACTCTATTGCGGGAGGAATCGGAAAGTACTGTTGGAAGCTGGCATTTTGATAGCAGGATGCAATTTGGTTAATTACGATAACATTTCATCTCACACAAGAGGATGATGGATCCTGCACTATAGCATTTATAGATAAATATGCACTACTGGCCATTAAAATTGCTACACCAAGAAGAAATGCAGATGATAAACAAGTATTCATTGGACTAATATATTATACTAGAACTCACATGTGATTACATTTTCACGCAGTTTAGGTGCATAGATCCTGAGAAATCAGTACCCAGAACAACCTCCTCTGGCCGCAATAACGGCCTTGATACGCCTGGGCATCGAGTCAAAAAGAGCTTGGATGGCGTGTACAGGTACAGCTGCCCATGCAGCTTCAACTCGATACCACAGTTCATCAAGAGTAGTGACTGGCGCATTGTGACGAGCCAGTTGCTCGGCCACTATTGACCAGCCGTTTTCAGTTGGTGAGAGATATGGAGTATGTGCTGGCCAGGGCAGCAGTCGAACATTTTCTGTATCCAAAAAGGCCCGTACAGGACCTGCAACATGCGGTCCTACATTATCCTGCTGAAATGTATGATTTCGCAGGGATCTAATGAAGGGTAGAGCCATGGGTCGTAACACATCTGAAATGTAACGTCCACTGTTCAAAGTGCCGTCAATGCGAACAAGAGGTGAAACATATGTGTAACCAATGGCACCCCATACCATCACGGCGGGTGATACGCCAGTATGACGATGACGAATACACGCTTCCAGTGTGCGTTTTCCGCGATGTCGCTAAACATGGATGCGACCATCATGATGCTGTAAACAGAACCTGTATTTATCCGAAAAAAATGACGTTTTGCCATTCGTGCACCCAGGTTTCTCGTTGAGTACACCATCGCAGGCGCTCCTGTCTGTGATGCAGCGTCAAGGGTAACCGCAGCCACGGTCTCCGAGCCGATAGTCCATGCTGCTGCAAATGTCGTGGAACCGTTCGTGCAGATAGTTGTTGTCTTGCAAACGTCCCCATCTGTTGACTGAGGGATCGAGACGTGGCTGCACGATCCGTTACGACCATACGGTTAAGATGCCTCTCATCTCGACTGCAAGTGATCCGAGGCCGTTGGATCCAGCATGGCGTTCCGTATTACCCTCCTGAACCCACCGATTCCATATTCTGCTAACAGTCATTGGATCACGACCAACGCGAGCAGCAATGTCGCGATACGATAAAACGCAGTCGTGATAGGCTACAATCCGACCTTTATCAAAGTCGGAAACGTGATGGCACGCATTTGTCCTCCTTACACGAGGCATCACAACAACGTTTTACCAGGCAAGGTCGGCCAACTGCTGTCTGTGTATGAGAAATTGGTTGGAAACTTTCCTCACGTCAGCAAGTTGTAGATGTAGCCACCGGCGCCAACCTTGTGTGAATTCTCTGAAAAGCTAATTATTTGCATATCACAGCATCTTCTTCCGGTCGTTTAAATTTCGCGTATGTAGCACTTCATCTTCGTGGTGTAGCAATTTTAATGGCCAGTAGTGTACTGTCATGAATGGAAAAGATAGTTAAATTCTTTGCTTATTTTAACTGTTTCCGTGTCTGTGGCTCGGAACATAATTTAGTGTGTCGTAACTCGTAGGGAACTTTATATCCTGGAAAATCAGTATAGCCTGCACCAAGGTCGATTATGCTCTGTTCTGAGAGATTAATTTCTGGACTTCTATTGAGATTAGTACTCAACTTGAACACTAATTCCCATGCTACAGGGTGAGTACGTCATAGCACCCAAGACGATGTCTCCACGGCGTATGATTGTGCCTCTGACTATTTTAAGAATTTTCACAGTCGACGAATTCTGCAGAGCCACTGAAATTTTATTCCAGGTGCTGACTCTGAGTGGTAGACGGAGTATGATTACCTCACTAAAAGTGTTCGAAGCAGAGCTGAAGACGTCTCGATGGTGAAGGGTGTTCACGCCCCCTATTATTGCGCACTAATAGGAGTCAGGATACTTTGATCAGATAGTGTACTTCAGAGCAATTCTTTATGAGGCAGCCGGATGAAGTGGCCGAGTGGTTCTAGGCGCTACAGACGCTATGGTCGCAGGTTCGAATCCTGCCTCAAGCATGGATGTGAGTGACGTCCTTAAGTTAGTTAGGTTTAAGTAGTTCTATGTTCTAGGGCACTGATGACCTCAGAAGTTAAGTCCCATAGTGCTCAGAGAAAGTTTAACCATTTGAGCCTACTGGATTACCAATGGCAAGACGTGCCTCCTTTCGTTGGATCTTCTGTATCTTTTCTTTTAATCGAACCTAATATGGCTATCAATCTGATACACAATACTCAATAACCTGTGTTACAAATTTTATGGGATCCACGCTCTATTACTCAGCGTTGTTATGAAATGTGGATGACAGCTCGCGAGTTCCTGTAATCATCGATTATCGAAGTCGAAGCATCCAGAGCGCTGTGTCAGTGATGTTGTTGCTCAGTTGTCGTCGTCGGAGAGTAGCAGTCAGCAGTAGTGGTCGAACTAGTGGTTATACGTGTCATTCTCACCGCGGCTTACACTAATTAGTGTGAAAGTTTATATCCTATTGAAAGTGAATAGAACGTTAATGGAAGTCATGGCTGTGTTCGCATCAACCGGCCGGCCCCTTAGGGTTGTAGTGTTGCTGGATCACGGTGATGGGCATGTGTATGCATCAGACTGGCGTGTTACGTAAGTTATTCAGTTTTTCGATTACGCAAAGAGCAACCCTGGATAATGTGCAAGATTAAAGCGTGAATGTCTTACATTTCGTGTCTGAAAGGAATACATTTGTTTCTACATTGCAAACTCTACAATGACTTTCACTACAAGGAAATCTATTACTTAATACATTATTATTATGCATCCATAATATCGTTTTAACATCATCCTTGCTAAGCTGAGTATCGTTACACATTACGCACGGTCACTAACTAATTTTAGCCTACTTTCGTGCCCCAAAGAGCAATTTTCGCGATCAAGAATCGGGAGTGTTACGAACTGCTTTGCAAGGGAATTATTTCGTGTTTCCTTCAGATTCTTCCAAAGAATCTCAGCCTGGTATCCTAAAATTAGTTTTATGTTGTTATTCCACTTTAGGTCACTCCAGGCGGCTACCGCTAGTATTTTAATGTTGTCACTCTTTCCGATGACTTATCGCCAGTAACGTAATTGATCACTAAGGTCACCTATTTAACAATAGTAACCGTCGTAGCTACAGCAACCATCAATCGTCTGCAGGTTTCCCTGCATTTCGCTACCTTCCTACAGACGACGCCGTGAACTGTGAACACCCTCATGCAGCTTGCGACGTTGCCCATTAGATCATTTGCATTAATTTTAAATGGAACGGTCCTATAACGCTGCTTTGGGGTACTCGAGAAAGTACTTTTCCGAGTATCATTTCCTTCTGTTAAGGTTATAGCTATAAATGCACCGTAGGGTGCAGTAGACGATCGTAAGTAAGAACAGAGTAGGATAGTTTTCCTGGTAGCTTTGGCCGTCACGATCGTAACCGCGTTACCTGTAGGTTAGGTGAGTTGCATACCTATCCTCATTTCGATCGCTTTGTTCAATTATGCGATCAGTCTCTTACAAGGTTCCCCTAGAACCCGAAAACGGTGACTGTCTAGAAACTGAGTGAGGGTATATAAAGGGCTTTGTGACGTATGGAAAATTTTTGTTCTACTTAGCTACCCTCCTGTCTGTTACTTAAAAATGAACTGTATTTATAGCAAAACAGAAGTTGCGAATGTTTAATTCTGGTATTATTCGAAAGTTGTTGATTTCTAACGTCAAACAAAGGGATGTTGTAGTAGTAAAAAAAAATACAGATTTATCATATACACCTAGGAAACATTATTTCTTAAAAACAGGTAAAATTAAAAAAATCTGCATATCACACATCGCTTCAGTACCTCGTCGAGCTTACAGAAAACGTTTCTCTGTTATAAACAAATTCCACACTTATTTGCAATTGATCATGAAGAACAACTTTCTACTGAGTACAAAATAACAATAATTAGATACATTTGTTATGTTTATCACGTAACTTTTACTTGCAGAAAAAGTAATTGCTTTGGTAGCATAAAAGCACAGAAGTTATGCGATCAACTAATTTTTATTACAGAGAAAGCCCTGTTTATGGTTTGTAAGGATTTAAAATACTCATTGCAGTAACAATGAATATTTGCGTTTTTAATTATGTGCAAAACAAGCAAGTAAACAAAACAAAAGGAAAGATAACTAGTCGAATCCCAGTTTCTTTCTCACAGTTATTTATGTTTATTTCTGTACCAATGCTACCAATACCACTGGTACTCCTACAATTTGGTAGGGCACGTACCGTACGTAGAGTGCAGCTCTGGTTGAAATCAATCTGTCACGTTCTGTGTGTTACCTGTATCTGAATACAATCAAATACGATCCGATTTTCGGTAAACTTGTATTTCGTTCAGTGCAACCGTGCTGAATTGTATCAGGTGCCTTCTTGAAGTGAAGGAACAAAGAATCAACCTGGGAGCCTGTGACTGCGGTTCTCAGGGTTCCGTGACGAAAAAAGGGAGAGTGTGTTCGGAAGACTCATTTTAAGAAATTCGTGTTGATTTTAGTAAAGCATATTTCATTTCTCCAAAACCATTATATTTCATGGTCAGAAAACATATTCCATAATGCTACAAAAGTTATGGTTCAAATGGCTCTGAGCGCTATGGGACTTAACTGCTGCGGTCATCAGTCCCCTAGAACTTAGAACTACTTAAACCTAACTAACCTAAGGACATCACACACATCCATGCCCGAAGCAGGATTCGAACCTGCGACAGTAGATGTCGCGCGGTTCCAGACTGTAGCGCCTAGAACCATTCGGTCACGCCATCCGGCCAAAAGTTACGTGCGTGCCCAAATAACCCTTCTTGGAAACGAGAATTACCTGGTCTTTGTTTCAGTCACTTGGTACCCTTAGTTGCTCCAGCGACCTGCAATGAACTACTGCTAAAGCGACAGCCCATTATTTCATATAACATTTCTAAAAATTCACAAGTATTTTCTCCTGTCCAACGCCAAGACAGACAACTTCGTCTTGAGAAAGACCTAAAGGAACGTTAGTCTATCTCCACTTTTATTACAGCTGTTTGCGAAAGAGAGAAAGAATGAATCATAACAGAATTTCAGAACCATAATAATAGCGCAAGAGTAAAAGGCACAAGTGCTTCGAGCCACAGGAATTCTGCAGGAATAATGACGACTCTGAACCGTTGAAAGATACTGGTTAGGCACTGAAATTCAGTTAAGGGTAAAAACAGGGAAAGATGCAAGTGGTTTGACAACAGACCAACAAACTGCTAAAAAGTAATGTTGGCATTGTCACTGAAGGAAGGGGTAATGGATTCTGTGATCTATTACTAAGACTGTACAAGATTCTCAGAACTCTGGAGACATCTTAAGCAAACAGCTGCAGGCGATAATAGCTTTCTTCTACTTAAATAGTCTTCTGCTATCACGTGTCGACACAGGACAGAGAAGGCTCCTAAAATTTTACTTCTTTATGTTGTGTCATTAACTCCATCAAAACATTCCTCGGAAGGTCCAACGGTGCCGACCGATCTCCGTGTCATCTTCAGACGTTTATCGGACGCCAATACGGAGAGGCGTGGGGTCAGGACACCGTCCTCCCAGCCGTTTTTAATTTTCACTACTACTGCTCGGCCCAGCAGACCCTCAACTGGCATCACGGCGTTGAGTGCAGCCCAGAAGGAAATACTGCGTGTCGGCCTAGACGGTCACCCATCCAAGTGCCAACCGCCCCCGACAGCTTTATCACTTCGGTGATTTGTCGAATACCTGAGTATCCACCGCGGAACGGTCGTTGTCTTTATGTTGTGTAATTACAAGAGCAAAATTGTGGGGACAGATAGAGGTTAAGATATACAGGGTGAGTCACCTAACGTTACCGCTAGATATACACTCCTGGAAATGGAAAAAAAGAACACATTGACACCGGTGTGTCAGACCCACCATACTTGCTCCGGACACTGCGAGAGGGCTGTACAAGCAATGATCACACGCACGGCACAGCGGATACACCAGGAACCACGGTGTTGGCCGTCGAATGGCGCTAGCTGCGCAGCATTTGTGCACCGCCGCCGTCAGTGTCAGCCAGTTTGCCGTGCCATACGGAGCTCCATCGCAGTCTTTAACACTGGTAGCATGCCGCGACAGCGTGGACGTGAACCGTATGTGCAGTTGACGGACTTTGAGCGAGGGCGTATAGTGGGCATGCGGGAGGCCGGGTGGACGTACCGCCGAATTGCTCAACACGTGGGGCGTGAGGTCTCCACAGTACATCGATGTTGTCGCCAGTGGTCGGCGGAAGGTGCACGTGCCCGTCGACCTGGGACCGGACCGCAGCGACGCACGGATGCACGCCAAGACCGTAGGATCCTACGCAGTGCCGTAGGGGACCGCACCGCCGCTTCCCAGCAAATTAGGGACACTGTTGCTCCTGGGGTATCGGCGAGGACCATTCGCAACCGTCTCCATGAAGCTGGGCTACGGTCCCGCACACCGTTAGGCCGTCTTCCGCTCACGCCCCAACATCGTGCAGCCCGCCTCCAGTGGTGTCGCGACAGGCGTGAATGGAGGGACGAATGGAGACGTGTCGTCTTCAGCGATGAGAGTCGCTTCTGCCTTGGTGCCAATGATGGTCGTATGCGTGTTTGGCGCCGTGCAGGTGAGCGCCACAATCAGGACTGCATACGACCGAGGCACACAGGACCAACACCCGGCATCATGGTGTGGGGAGCGATCTCCTACACTGGCCGTACACCACTGGTGATCGTCGAGGGGACACTGAATAGTGCACGGTACATCCAAACCGACATCGAACCCATCGTTCTACCATTCCTAGACCGGCAAGGGAACTTGCTGTTCCAACAGGACAATGCACGTCCGCATGTATCCCGTGCCACCCAACGTGCTCTAGAAGGTGTAAGTCAACTACCCTGGCCAGCAAGATCTCCGGATCTGTCCCCCATTGAGCATGTTTGGGACTGGATGAAGCGTCGTCTCACGCGGTCTGCACGTCCAGCACGAACGCTGGTCCAACTGAGGCGCCAGGTGGAAATGGCATGGCAAGTCGTTCCACAGGACTACATCCAGCATCTCTACGATCGTCTCCATGGGAGAATAGCAGCCTGCATTGCTGCGAAAGGTGGATATAAACTGTACTAGTGCCGACATTGTGCATGCTCTGTTGCATGTGTCTATGTGCCTGTGGTTCTGTCAGTGTGATCATGTGATGTATCTGACCCCAGGAATGTGTCAATAAAGTTTCCCCTTCCTGGGACAATGAATTCACGGTGTTCTTATTTCAATTTCCAGGAGTGTATTTCGTAAACCACATCAAATATTTACGAACCGATTCCACAGACCGAACGTGAGGAGAGGGGCTAGTGTAACTGTTTAATACAAACCATACAAAAATGCATGGAAGTATGTTATTTAACACAAACCTACGTTTTTTTAAATGGAACCACGTTAGTTTTGTTAGCACATCTGAACATATAAACAAATACGTAATCAGTGCCGTTTGTTGCATTGTAAAATGTTAATTACATCCGGAGATATTGTAACCTAAAGTTGACGCTTGAAACCTCCGACGTTCAGTTGCGTGTTGTAACAAACACGGGCTACGTTCGGCGAGCCCTCCTGATCTTACACCTCTGGACTTCTTTCTGTGGGGTACGTTAAAGGAGAATGTGTACCGTAATGTGCCTACAACCCCAGAGGATATGAAACAACGTATTGTGGCAGCCTGCGGCGACAATACACCAGATGTACTGCGGCGTGTACGATATTCATTACGCCAGAGATTGCAATTGTGTGCAGCAAATGATGGCCACCACATTGAACATCTGTTGGCCTGACATGTCGGGACACACTCTATTCCACTCCGTAATTCAAAACGGAAACCACGTGTGTACGTGTACCTCACCCCTCATGGTAATGTACATGTGCGTCAGTGAAAACGACCAATAAAAAGGTGTTAGCATGTGGACGTGATGTGTTGTTCCAGTCTCTTCTGTATCTAAGGTCCATCACCGTTCCCTTTGGATCCCTACGTAATTCGGTGCCCTCCGATACACACGATCGAACAGCGGAGGAGTGGTACTCAAGCGTCAACTTTAGGTTACAATATCTCCGGATGTAATTAACATTTTACAGTGCAACAAACGGCACTGATTACGTATTTGTTTATATGTTCAGATGTGCTAACAAAACTAACGGGGTTCCATATAAAAAAACGTAGGTTTGTGTTAAAAAACATACTTCCGTGCATTTTTTTATGGTTTGTATTAACCAATTACACTAGCCCCTCTCCTCACGTTCGGTCTGTGGAATCGATTCGTCAGTATTTGATGTGGTTTACGAAATATATCCAGTGGTAATGTTAGGTGACTCACCCTGTATAGAACATAATATATTTCGATGAGTACTCAGGACAAGTTTTTGCAATCTCAAGATCGATGGGTGGGAATTTAAGGAGATGGGACCTGGATATACTGAAAGAACCAGAGGTTGTACATAGTTTCAGGAAGAGCATAAGGGAAAAACTGACAGGAATGGTGGAAAGAAATACAGTAGAAGAAGAATGGGTAGCTCTCAGGGATGAAGTAGTGAAGACAGCAGAGGATCAAGTAGGTAAAAAGACGAGGGCTAGTAGAAAACCTTGGGTAACAGAAGAAATATTGAATTTAATTGATGAAAGGAGCAAATATAAAAACGCAGTAAATGAAGCAGGCAAAAAGGAATACAGACGTCTCAAAAAAGAGATCGACAGGAAGTGCAAAATGGCTAAGCAGGGATGGCTAGAGGACAAATGT
This sequence comes from Schistocerca piceifrons, assembly GCF_021461385.2. Lineage (NCBI taxonomy): Eukaryota > Metazoa > Arthropoda > Insecta > Orthoptera > Acrididae > Schistocerca > Schistocerca piceifrons. The sequence goes on along the minus strand of NC_060144.1, from coordinate 529,307,359 downwards.
AAGGATGTAGAGGCTTATCTCACGAGGGGTAAGATAGATACTGCCTACAGAAAAATTAAAGAGATCTTTGGAGAAAAGAGAGCCACTTGTATGTATATCAAGAGCTCAGATGGAAACCCAGCTCTAAGCAAAGAAGGGAAAGCAGAAAGGTGGAAGGAGTATATAGAGGGTCTATGCAAGGGCGATGTACTTGAGGACAATATTATGGAAATGGAAGAGGATGTAGATGAAGATGAAATGGGAGATACGATACTGCGTGAAGAGTCTGACAGAGCACTCAAAGACCTGAGTCGAAACAAGGCCCTGGGAGTAGACAACATTCCATTGGAACTACTGATGGCCTTGGGAGAGCCATTCCTGACAAAACTCTACCATCTGGTGAGCAAGATGTATGAGACAGGCGAAATACCCTTAGACTTCAAGAAGAATATAATAATTCCAATCCCAAAGAAAGTAGATGTTGACAGATGTGAAAATTACCGAACTATCAGTTTAATAAGTCACAGCTGCAAAATACTAACGCGAATTCTTTACAGACGAATGGAAAAACTGGTAGAAGCCGACCTCGGCAAAGATCAGTTTGAATTCCGCAGAAATGTTGGAACACGTGAGGCCATACTAACCCTACGACTCATCTTAGAAAATATATTAACGAAAGGCAAACCTACATTTCTAGCATTTGTAGAATTAGAGAAAGCCTTTGAAAATGTTGACTGGAATACTCTCTTTCAAATTCTAGAGGTGGCAGGGCTAAAATACAGGGAGCGAAAGGCTATTTACAATTTGTACGGAAACCAGACGGCAGTTATAAGACTCGAGGAGCATGAAAGGGAAGCAGCGGTTGGGAAGGGAGTGAGACAGGGTTGTAGCCTGTCCCCGATGTTATTCAATCTGTATATTGAGCAAGCAGTAAAGGAAACAAAAGAAAAATTTGGAGTAGGTATTAAAGTCCATGGAGAAGAAATGAAAACGCTGAGGCTCGCCAATGACATTGTAATTCTGTCAGAGACAGCAAAGGACTTGAAAGAGCATTTGAACGGAATGGACAGTGTCTTGAAAGGAGGGTATAAGATGAACATCAACAAAAGCAAAACGAGGATAATGGAATGTAGTCGAATTAAGTCGGGTGATGCTGAGGGAATTAAATTAGGAAATGAGACACTTAAAGTAGTAAAAGAGTTTCGCTATTTGGGGAACAAAGTAATTGATGATGGTCGAAGTAGAGAGGATATAAAATGTAGACTGGAAATGGCAAGGAAAGCGTTTCTGAAGTAGAGAAATTTGTTAACATCGAGTATAGATTTAAGTATCAGGAAGTCGTTTCTGAAAGTATTTGTATGGAGTATAGCCATGTATGGAAGTGAAACATGGACAATAAATAGTTGGGACAAGGAGAGAATAGAAGCTTTCGAAATGTGGTGCTACAGAAGAATGCTGAAGATTAGATGGGTAGATCACATAACTAATGAGAAGGTATTGAATAGAATTGGGGAGAAGAGGAGTTTGTGGCACAACTTGACAAGAAGAAGGGACCGGTTGGTGGGACATGTTCTGAGGCATCAAGGGATCACAAATTTAGCATTGGAGGGCAGCGTGGAGGGTAAAAATCGTAGAGAGAGACCAAGAGATGAATGCACTAAGCAGATTCAGAAGGATGTAGGCTGCAGTAAGTTCTGGGAGATGAAGAAGCTTGCACAGGATAGAGTAGCATGGAGAGCTGCAGCAAACCAGTCTCAGCACTGAAGACAACAACAACAAGATCGATGACTTGTTTGATGTAGCTCTCCACGATAGTCTCATCATCATCATCATCATCTCATCATCATCACCATATTCATCGTCATGGTCATCATCACAGACATTGACTCACTAAAGAATATTATTTTTTTATTTCCACAAGAACTGTTCTTTATGAGTTTAAAAGGGTCTGTGGAGACGTGTCCCGAGACCGCATTTGCTACTGCAGTGAGGGCACATCCACTATGTGCTAACCGCAGGTTTGTGCCTATTGTTTGTCATGAGGTTTTACATCTGCATCTACATACGTACTCCGCAAGCCGCCATACGCTGCATGGCGGAGGGTATCACGTGTCACCATTGGGCATTCTCTTGCCTGTTCCATTCGCAAATAGAACGAGTTAGAAACAACTGTCTAAAAGTATCCGTAAGGACTAATTTCTTGCATCTTATCTTCGTGGTCCCTATGCAAAACGTACGGCAGTGGAATCGTTCTGCATTCGACCGTAAATGTCGGTTCTTCAAACTTCCACAATAGCGCGGCGCCCGGTTGACAGTTGCCCATATTCTGTTGCGCTGTCCTACTTTGGCTGCCCTGCGCCATAATCTTTGGTTACCGGACTCGCTACTGTTAATTTTAGCAGACAACACCTCGTGAGCTGATTTAGTTTCACGTTATATACATGAGGGTGGGTTTTATCATCCTATTTAAGTTTTAGATCATGTCCTTTACCCCTCTGTGTCCGCCACCCTAGTGCTTTTAGGCTGGAGGTTTTAATGTGTTGCAGAGTGGCTGGCTTATCCTTTTTATTCGCGTGATCAGCCATTATCATCTCCTCTCTCGTTTTGATCTCTTCTACCTGCTTCTTGCGTCTCGCTGTGGTTTTCTTGTCCTATTTTGTCCATTGTAGTGTTTGTTGCCCTTCTGTCGTTATTGTGGTTTTTTCATTCGCCCAGTTCTGTGTTGTGAGTATCGTTTGTTTTATTCTAACCCCTGTGGAATTGATTTATTCGGAACAAGGGGCCGATGACCTAGCAGTTTATCGTCTTCCCTCTAGAGATTCCCTTTTGAGTTTACGGAGCATCTCCGTAATACTTACGTGCTGATCGGATCTGCCGGTAATAAACAATGAAACACGCCTCTGAATTTCTTCGATGTCTGCCTTTAATCTGACCTGGCGGGAATAGCAAGTAGTCGAACAATTCACAAGAACGCGTCGAACTAGCGTTCTATACGTCGTCTGCTGTATGAATCAGCCACGCTTTCTCAAAATAGTCCCAATACACCGAGGTCGAGTATTTGCCTTCCATGCTGGCTACCTGGCGCGCTCAGTCCCTTTCTTGTCGCTTTGCAACGTTACACATATTTGTTTAATCGATGTGACTGTGACAAGCAGCACCCCAATAATGCTGTACTCGAACGTAACAGGGAAGATTTTCCTCCACATCGACATTAACTTAAATTTTCCTACATTTAGAGCAAGATGTCATTCATCACACCAACTATAACTTTTATCTAAGTTATTTTGTACAGTCAGTTTCCCTCACAACACAGCATCACAACAAAGAGCCGTAAGTTGCTACTCACACTGTCAGTCAGATCATTTATGTACGTAGAGAAGAAGTGCGGTCCTATCACACTCCTGACAGTACCTTCTCCGAAGTACTGCGAGCCACCGTTAACACTCAGACACCATGTATGAAGATCGGAAGCAGAGGTTTGGAAGTGCACGAAGTTAAGGAATGCTCGTACCTTGGGAGCAAGATAACTCGTAACGTACAAGAACAGAGGTCATGAAGAGCAGGCCTGCACAGGCAAAATGACCATTCTGATCTAAAAGAATTCTGCTAGTACCAAAATAGCGCTTAATTTGTGGAATAAATTTATAAGAAGATACGCTTTGGCCGGCAGAAGTGGCCGAGGCGTTCTAGGCGCTTCAGTCTGGAACCGCGTGACCGCTACGGTCGCAGGTTCGAATCCTGCCTCGGGCACGGATGTGTGTGATGTCCTTAGGTTAGTTAGGTTTAAGTAGTTCTACGTTCTAGGGGACTGATGACCACAGCAGTCAAGTCCCATAGTGCTCAGAGCCATTTGAACCATTTGGTACGCTTTGAGCACAGGAGTGTATGGTAGTGAACCGTGGTCAGTGAGAAAACCAAAAGAGAAGGGAAACTTTTGAGATTTGCGGCTACAGAATAATGTTGAAAAGTTGATGGACTGATAATCTAAGGAATTGAGAATTTCTCAGCAAAATCGTCGAAGAACCGAATATATTGAAAACACTGATAAAAAGAAGGTTCCGGGTGATAGGACTTGTGTTAAGGTATCAGGGAACAATTTCCATTGCATAGAGGGAGCTGTAGATGGTAAAAACTGTAGAGGAAAACAGAGATTGGAATGCATCCAACAGATAATGGAGGATATAGGATTATGTGAAGAGGTTGGTACAGCAGAGGAAATTGTGGGAGATGGTGTGGGTCAGAAGAAGAATAAGTGCGTCAGTGATGACTGTTTGTGACAAGTAAACAATTAGATTCTCAGACCAGCGGAAATATATATCGGAGACTGGTTCAGTACTGTGTGGAATTAATACTGGGTTGCAACAAGATTTTCTTAAACTATTGACATCGAGTGTAAGAAGCCTCTGTATTGTCCAGTGGTATTGTCTGTTTGTCGCAATGAAATCCATTCATCATCCTCGTTTATCGGTCTGCTGTGGCATTCCCTCTGACCGTAGAGTAAATCTGAATCCCTTCAGTTAGGATATACGGATTGTTTCCTCACTAAATGATAGCTGCCTTCCTAGCTAGGTCTGCCTGGCACTCCCGCCCTTGTGGTTGCGTCACCAGACTTGCCGACGAGTTCGACGAGCCCGTCTCCGCTCCTACTCTAGGATTGCCGCGAGGTCGTGTAGAGAGGCAGACACTTCGCGTTCCTTCTCGTAAGACGACGCAAGCAAATAGTTACCGCTACCCGCTGAACTGCAGCACATTCGTCCGCGACTGCGAACATCCATTAGCTCCGTGCTCTCGGAATCCGACTAGACGTGAGCTCTCGTAATCCTTTCGTATAAAAAAATTACCTTCCTTAAACAGCCTCCTCTAAATTAAGTGAATAGAGGATGGATTATCATGTTGCTGGCAATACGTGTGAGGAGAGCTATGTAGGCCAAATTACGCAAAATGGAACTTACCACATTATTTACAAAATATCTGAGGAGGGAGACATCTCTCCAAACCTGAGACACTGCGGTATTTGTGGTACCTCACAAGAAAGAGGCAGACTGTGCAATACATAAGCAACGCGTAGCAACTGCCATCCTCATTCTAAAAATGTAAAACTAAAATATTCAAGGTAGTAGGGAGTTGCCACTTGGTGGCCTCAATGGATGTTGTACGTCAAGAGCCGTTATGTGAAGCAGTTATGTGGAAGTGCCTTATTGTTCGATTGCTAAACTTCAGTCATCCAGTTTAACTCGTCCTCATCATCACCATCTTGTTCTTCTTCTCCATCGCTATTTTCCAGTTTCTTCTACGGGGTCGGCACTGTAAGAAAGTTTTCCTCAACGACTGCGTAGAGCGTGTCTGAGGCGGGACATGGATACCAGCCCAGTATTTATCCAGGCGAACGCGGAAACCGCCGAGAAACCACATCCGGGATGGCCAGATCACCGGCCCTTGTTAATCTGCGAGGCAGGTTCACCATAGGACAGGCTCTCCGCTCCTCCTCCCCCCCCCCCAATCCCCCACCCCTTGTCCCGGTTTATGGGGAGCGTCGTTTATCGGAAGCAACGCTTCCTTCCCCCCACCCCCCACCCCAACCCACCACCTCATCGTGTACCGGAGCAATGCTTTAAAGCACTCGCTTATCTGGCTGAATAATCGACCAGTTTAACTATGAATTGTCAGGAAAATTAGTAAGTTAAATGAATTATTCCGTTCTTTCCAATATCGACCCATTAAGCATCACTCGTGCAAAACTCATCTTGCCTTTTTTTATATCACAATGTCCTTAGAATGACTAACGTAAGGTAATAGACGAATTCTACATTACCAGACTTCCGGAAAGTGTCTGACACAGTGCCACACTGCGGACTGTTAGCGACCGTTCTGTCGCGTAAAATAGGTACTCAGATACGTCAGTGCTTCGAAACGTTCTTGCTCTGGCGTAACCACAAGCACCGGGACGAAGAGGAAGAACGCAAAACCAGAGAAGGCATCAAATGATTCAAATGGCTCTAAGCACTACAGGACTTAACATCTGAGGTCATCAGTCCCCTAGACTTAGAACTACTTAAACCTAACTAACCCAAGGACATCACACACATCCATGCCCGAGGCAGGATTCGAAAGTGCGACCGTAGCAGCAGCGCGGTTCCGGCTGAAAAATGGCTCTGAGCACTATGGGACTTGACAGCTGAGGTCAGCAGTCCCCTAGAGCTACTTAAACCTAACTAACCTAGTGACATCACACACATCCATGCCCGAGGCAGGATTCGAACCTGCGACCGTAGCGGTCACGCGGTTCCAGACTGTAGCGCCTAGAACCGCTCGGCCACTCCGGACGGCGCGCGGTTCGGGACTGAAGCGCCTAGAACCGCTCGGCCACAGCGGCCGCCCAGAGAAGGCGATGCGGCGACGTCAGCCAATAGCCCGCTGACAAGGACCGCGCCACGACAGGACCGACCTCTGCATGAAGCGAATATAAGTGCTGCTTCTGCAAGCTTCGGCGGGACATTAGTGGACAGTATTCGGAGAGTATTAGCACGGCCTAGCAGAGACTGCTACGGGAACGGTTAGTAGTGATCCACAAACTGTGTTTCAAATTTGCATGAACATTGCATATGGCCAAGGACTCTGAATTAAATTGCCTGTCGTCCATCGCTTACGACGATACGCCGTTAGGCGTGGGAATATTAAATTTTCCAATTCTCTGGGAAAGTGACTCAGCTGACGCAGATGAACGGCGAAACCGTAAGACCGCCTCGTTGTCGAAGAAGGCGATTGTTCGGTCCTTTTCAGCCCGATCGGTAGTCGCCGCTTGAATTTCGTCGAGAGCTGCGTCAATGTATGAGCAGCTTTTCTACATGCGGTGAACCCATCCGCTCATAGAAACCCATGTACTATTCTGCGTTTTCCTATTTTCTGCTAGGAGTAATTGTCGAAAAATAATGTTTCCTGTCTCTGTATTCTTTAACGCATGTATGTCCCCGTGTATCGTTTCCTGTAAATATCCTCTAAGACAAATAAAACGACGCGCCACAAAGGACTTACGCAGACTGGTAACAAATTGATATTCGTACAGGTATCGACGGAAAATGCAAAATTGTAAACTTCGCCTACCAATGGATGAATGTGAGACACTGCAACGCAAATGTTGATACCAAAGGATAAACTGTTTGCGTATTTGATTCCGTGTACACAGCTGGATAGTAACTACACCTCACAGGCAGACGCCTGAACAATGCACGCAGATGAAACAGGACGTGTAGTCGGACTCAAAGAAGCCAGATAGAGTAATCACCGAGTCGATCAGCATTCGAATAAAAGCGATGCCACTATTTGACGATGTTGGTAGGAATGGGTGAACTATGGCCGAACACAGTGCCAAGAAGGAAGAAGTCGACGTAGAGAGACGACAAAACGTGACGACCGAGCAGTCGTCAGAGAGACATTTAGAGTCTCAGATTCACATTATCAACAGTCCGACGCGCAATTGGTGCTTCAGTGACCACAAGGACCATCAATAGGCGGCTCACAGAAACGGGACTGAGCTCACAGGGTCCATTCGGCGACTTCCTTTCACCTCCGTACACCAGCAAGCCCATTTGTAGAAATGTCGGACACATTCGGCCTGGAATCTCACTGAGTGGAGTAGAACTTCCTTCAGTGACGAGTCTCACTTCGAAGTGAGCCCAGATGACCAGCGAGTGGTGAGAGTGGTGAAACACCAACCTGAATGTCGGCCGCCATACGGCCTGATAACCAGGTGATGGTCTGAGGTGTCATTTCTTTTCATAGCAGGTCGCCTTCGGTTGTCATCGGTCTTACAGCACAGTGGGACGTCGACGGTATTCTGTGCCACGTTTTGTTGCCTTACATGGCAAGCCATCGTGGGCTTACATTTCAGACATATAACGCCTTGCCGCACACGGCGAAAGATTCTACTGCTTGTCAATGTCAATGAAATTCTCCAACAGCCGTTTAACTTAAGACTTTATTTTATTTTATTCTGGAGGCTACCAGTTTCAGCATTTCACTATGCCATCTTCAGGCCCAATATGACCTCTCCAAATAATCGGAAATGTCATACAGTGCCACAAATCCCCGGAAGTCGTGAATTCAGTTGCTTCCCTAGTGCTTCAGTCGAAGACTTGATAGCAACTTGGCACACCTTCAGTCCAAGAACGTGGCCAAAGATGGTAACAGTATTTGACCACGTTCTCAGACTGAAGGTGAACTGCCTTTGTCTCTACCGCGCAAGTAGTTAACAAGCCACACAATTATAAGACAAGTCTTCTGACAAGAAAAAGTGTTTCATGAAATAAATCTTATTTAGATTTCGTGAATAACTGATTAAAACCGAGAGCTTACCACTGTAAAAAGTCTACTGCTCCTGACAATCCACTTTGTTGTATTAACCTGTCCCTAAGCTGTCGAAGAATTTTCTTACATTTCGTTGATCGTAGAAGGAGCTCCCACAACGATCTGACTCTCACCCACCTCCGTCCACTACTAACGGAACTGTGACACCGTGTAAACTATCAAACTATCCTTACTTCAACAGTTAATTCGGTTTTCGCAATCAAATTAAGCTACTTGCTGTGACTTCCGAGTTCATCACGTCAGAAACGCACTGCTTCTTTCTGCTGTAGTCTTTTATCCGTTTAATTAATCGATATTTGACATTGGCCGTAACCTCGTCATCGAAAACAGCCCGCTTATTGGTATTGTCCGTTTTCAGCTCCCGAGCCAACCTCAATTCGTGCTACAGTCGCGTGTAAGAATGTGATCCCGAGTGCTGGAATGACGTCTCGGAATTACTAACGGCACTCGCTTCCTCATCCAAATCCTCAGAATGTCTTTCCACTTCGACAGAATAAAATATAACTTTGAACATGGGTGACGTTTGCAGCAACCGTATACACAAATTTGAAAAATATGTAATAAGCAGCCAACCGGTTGCATAGGTTTTCTATATACCTTGACCAGGTTTCGTCACCTGCTGATGAAGTCACCCTTAGAGGTGACGAAACCTGGTCAAGGTATATAGAAAACCTATGCACCCGGTTGGCTGATATTTACATATTTTTCAAAAAACAAACAAAAAAAAAAGAATAAAATATCCAGTGTCTTGAATGTACCTCACTCTATGCTGTTATTTCATGATACTTCACAGCACTACTGTGAGGAACAGAACATCCGCCTTGTTAAGCGCATACTATTTACATTTTAAAGCTATAACTCTGTATATACCGGCAGGCGGTCACAGATATTTAACCAGACATCTTGTAAACAACGTTGTAAGAAAAGATATATTCTTCAAGCGATTCAGCAATGTGATCAGTTGTAGCAGTATACTGTTTTTGTTTGATCCAATTAATGGACTGTGTATTCTGTGTCGGCTTACCTTAACCAAAAAACTGAGGTTCGGCAGCGTGTCGATGCTTAGCAGAATCGATCGTCTTCTCACAAACGTCACTTTCCATTTATTGATTTTTTACATAAGAAAATGTTTTCATCTCGAATTGCTAATAGGCTGCGATTCCTTTCCTGTCTCGACACGAGGATATAAATCGAGGGACGCTTTCCCTACAGACGTAACACGAGCGAAACGCTACGCTAAACAGGTTGTTAAATGGCGGAGAATCGAGTATTTAATGCCATCGGGAGGCAGATGCGGCTGCTACGGACTTATGTAGCCGTCGGAAGTATTCCAGATAGTAGAAAGCGCGCTCTATTACCCAGGGGCAGGCGACCGTGTCGCCGGGACCAGACCAATAAATTCTGCGAGCCGCCCCGGTTAATGAGTGGCCGTATGCAGATAGCGATCTGCGCCGGCGGCCGATACGACGGCCGATATGAATACATATTCAGCCGAGGCGGCCGGGCAGGCCTCGTTAGCATGCCGGCGGCGTCCGCGCTGCGCGTTGATAACTCCGGACCGGCGTTTCGTCATAAGTCTGCGGCCGGGCAGACGCGACCTGCGGGAAAGAGACCGCCCGCCGCCGGTGGGCCCCGAGTGGCAAAAAGGCGCTGGTGTCGGAGGGGGGCGCGGGGTACAGTTAGCGGCAGGAATTTCCGCGATAAACGTTAATTTGGCCGCGGCCGCCGGCTAACGACCCCGCAGAATGGCGCGTCCCGCTACGCGCGACGACGGACGCCGACCGAGTTCGATGCTATCGGCCGCCAGTGGACGTCCTCTTCGGTCGCCACTTCTCTTGCAGTGCCCGCCCGAAGAACGCGACGTATTTATCGGACGGAGGCTTCGTCACTGTTGCCGGAAGAGGTTTACGGAGGAGTTACAGGAGGAAAACTGCCCGTGATTGTAGCGTCGCGTTACATCAGGTGTGTGTGGGTACAGATCTCGAGACCTGTACGACGCGTCGAACTTTACCTTTCCCCATCACTGCTGGCCCAGAGGTCACAGTTGGTGAGGGGATGCACCGTCAGATAGGGAAAAGTGTAAACTTTTGGTACCTGCAGAAAATACAGGCACTTAGTTTGTGGAATGAGTACGTTAGAGTTGGGGCACAGTCCCGTTGACGCCAATAACAGTGCGAAGTATTTATTCTAATGAAATGAAATGATCGTGAGGCACTGTTGGCCGGGAGATCCCATGCAGGGTGTTCGGCCGCCGAAATTGCAAGTCCTTTTTAGATGACGCCGCTTCGGCGAATTTCCAGGCAACGATGATGAAATGATGATGAAAGTCACACAACACCCAGTCATTTCGAGGCAGAGAAAATCCCTGACCCCGCCGGGAATCGAACCCCCGTGAACGGGAAGCGGGAACGCTACCGCAAGACCACGAGCTGCGGACATTTATTCTAATAACATCGTGGCACACGCATCAGCGTATTCTTCATTTACTGGGACCCAACTGAGGGGCAATGGCCAACTCGAGTGACGAATGTGAATAGTGTCTACGTTCAGGAAAGCTGACTGGACTTCAGTGCTACATAGGGAAGATTTTCGCGAATTGCAGAAAGGGGGGCGGGGGGCATCAATAAGTAATGCAAATCTTTTTTTTTTTCTGTAAGCAGGTTGCTTCTATTCAGGACTCCAATACACCTAATTATTCCTTACTCTATTGGCTACAAGACGCTAATTTTCAACATAATCTCCGTTCACTGCCGCCACCTTATGCCACCTTCTGGCAGGGCCTCCTTACCCACATGGTACCACTCTACTGGTCGACGTTGGAGCCAACGTCTTGCTGCATCACTAACATCACCATTATCTATGTACTGCTTTCTGATGAGGGCATCCTTCATTGGGTCGAACAGATGGAAATCGGGAGGTGCGATATCCGGCCCTTTCGGGTGGATGAGGAAGAGCAGTCCAATGAAGTTTTGTGTGCTCCTCTTGAGTGTGCAGACTTGTGAGAAGGCTTGCGTTGTCATGGAGAAGGAGAAGTTCGTTTGCATTTCTGCTACGAAGAAGACGCTGTACTCGTTCCTTCAACTTCGTGAAGATAGCCTCATACACTTCAGAGTTGATCGTCGCAAGATCAAAGAAAAGAAAGTCTTCAGAATTCAGTTGCGCAGCGAGACGTTTGATTGTGGTCCGTCAGTCGCCTCGAATGAGAGTGTCCGCACGTTCCAACGTTGCAGGACTCACAGTTGTGTGCGGCCGGCCGGCACGTGGGAGACCCGATGCGCGTGCGCCAACTTTCTGCGATGGTGACAGACGCCTCGCCCAGCGAACACGGTATTTTTGTTCACTGCCATGTCTCAGACATCCTGCAATGGGCAATGAACACCTGCGTTGCTCTTGTTTCCCGCCAACGGAACTCAATCACATGTCTCTGCTTGGAACGCACCTGCGTTACAGACGCCACTTTGAAGACTATCTTTATCGTCGCAACCTAACGGAACTTCATGAAACTGTGGAGGCTGCAGCGACAATGTTCCACGATGTCTAACATCAAATTCCGCATTTTTTTCATCCGAAATTGGCCGAGAAAAATATTGTGTTTCATTAGTTATTCAACGTCCCTCAAATAATAAACTCACCTTTAATCACGAACTGTTCAATTTGAAGATTTTTTTCGACATAGCGTATTTATAGAACCAGTTAAATACAAAATGAAAAGGGTATACGTGGTAGAAGGCGTAAGCACACTAGAACACAGTTACGCTAATGTCGCGTTACTGGGAGTCCAACAGAGACTCCATAATTTTTAAGCTAAACAACACGAAAACAAAGATCAACACAATAATGCAATAAACTGTATGTTTATTGTGAAAGCTGCAAGAACTTTATACATTACGAGGTTGAAGTTACAAAAGCTGCTAACATATGGCACTGTTATCTTCATACTTATTGTCTATAAATTATTTTCCGTACCTTAGAGCAATCAGTTCTACCGTTGAAACGTGAAAGTAGGTTAGCGTACCGGAGAAGGAGGTTAAAATCATGTATTCCATTGAACAACGTGTGTACCTGTTAGTGGGGCATCGCAAGTTAGGTTACAGTATCATGGGAAGGACGCGATATTTTCTAAGCTATTTGATGTTTGAAAAGGACCCGATGCGTAGACAGTAAACTCTTCGCCAAAATTGTATAGGCAGCTTGGCTGAAGATCTATTGTGGAAAGTTGGCTGTAGTTACACATGAAAATGCTGCCAGAGATTCTGGTCTTGTGCAGCAATATCCGAGGGATCCGTCAGTAGAATTGCAACGGTGACTAGTGCGGGAATGCGGTATCTTGCCGAATTGTAAGCCCAGGATGTCTTGCCATGAATCGCGACAAATGGAGCGTAGAATATCGTCTACGTACCGTCGTGCTTTTAGGATGCCGCGTATGGACAACCAGAGGGGTCCTCCTATGAAAATAAAAGGCATCCTAGACCGTCACTCCTGGTGCCGTGTATCGGGTGACAGGCTGGTGTCCCACCGCTGTTCGATGTGCCGTTGGTCATCGGGGCTTATTTCGAAGCTAGACTTAACTCTGAAGACAATTCTAACTCAGCCTGTCACATTGCAAGCCGGAGACACATCTGGAGACTGTAATTACAATGGAATCCACACCTTTAGCTACTTACAGGCGTTGATAAATATCAACGGGGAGAGCTGAATATGTGTGCCCCGACCGGGACTCGAGCCAAGGATCTCCTGTTTACATGGCAGACGCTCTATCCGTCTGAGTCACCGAGGACACATAGAATAATTCGACTGCAGAGACTTATTTCTGGCACGCTCCCCGTGAGACCCACACTTCCAACTTACTGTCCACACACTACATTTTTAGTGCCCCTGCCCACTATACTCATTACTTGTAGCTGTCAGTCTACAGTCTCCGTACGAGTTCGGACAAGTCCGAAAGAACAGATACCATCTTCATATACCTGGAGACGCCCTGGACAGCTGTGGGATACCAACCTGACTGTCGCCAGCCGTCTGCCCCGACAACGAGGAGTGATGGGCTGCGGTGCCATTTTTTTTTTTTTTTCATAGCAAGACTCCTCTGGTAGTCATCCGCAATATCCTTACAGTAAGTCTACGATACTGTACTCCTCGTAGCAACCCATCCTGGGCTTACATTTTTACGTTTCGCAACATAATGCCAGCCCGCACACGGTGAGAGTTCCTGCTGCTTGCCAAACCCTGCCTTGGCCACCAATACACTCCACAGTCGAAAACTTTTAAGAGAATTATTGGCAGGGCCCTCAGCCCTCTCGGGATTTTGACCACGTAAACCACCAATTGGCCATAATTCGGCACGATATCCCACAGGAGGGTTCCCACCACTGTTGCAATCAATGCCAATCCGAAAAACTGCCTGCACAAAGGCCAGAAGTGGATCAACGCGTTATTGACTTGCTCAGTTTATGAAGCTCTTTCTCTTCAATAAATCATCGAATTTTTCTGAACTTGTAACGGTTTGTCTGTATATGTACATGACATCTACCGGTTTGCATCCAATTCTGATGATTCCTTTGTAGTGTGTCTTGGAAATGTCTCTTCAGTTTATTTTTCCCCAGATGTAGCTGAAGTGGTGCCTCACGAACTTGCTCTCAGCCTCTCTGTTTATTATTAATTTTCAAAAAATATCCATATCTGTAGCACATTTGTAGTTCGTAAGTTCTACTACCTGAATCAGAAGCTTTAGAAAGACACATAAGACCTACACTGCAGTAGTAATATTATTTAGGGTATACAACCTGAGGAATGTGATTACCCCAACAGCGCGATACTTCTCGTATACTTGACAACTGCATGGCCAACAAGGCAGTAAAGGAAGATAACACGGCACAAAAGAGCGGGTTTTCTTTCAGCTTGCTTCGTTTCGCGGTGCTCGAAGCGAGCTCAGTAATTTAGCAGGGAGCATTACACAAAAAGGAGGAAAACATTGTCTATTATCGTCGGGCGTTACCCTGTCTCCCTACTTTCTAACAGAGAAGACGGTATTCCTTTCACCATAAATTGAAACTTCTATAAATGAAAGTGGCCGAGCGGTTCTAGGTGCTTCAGTCCCGAACCGCGATGATGCTACGGTAGCAGTTTAGAATCCTGCCTCGGGTATGGATGCGTGTGATGTCCTTAGGTTAGTTAGGTTTAAGTAGTTCTAAGTTCTAGGGGACTGATGACCTCCGATGTTAGGTCCCATAGTGCTCAGAGCCATTTGAACCATTTGAACCACACAAATGAAACAGTATTTCTTCCGTTCATACGTTTTAAGAAATGGTTAATGAATGTGTCGCGGGATGTCCAGATCCCGCGGGTCAAAACTGGTCTCACCTTCCCCTCCCCCCTCCCCTTCCCCTTTGCCATAAAAACCACTCTCTCGAAGTGTCTGGGCGTGGTGGCGCTCTCTCTACAACTCAACGGTTATCTCCAATTCAGCTCCTCAAGAGGAGTGTATTACACGAGGGAAGTACCTCGAACCGAGCGCAGACTGAAAAAAGACTTTTCCATCTACCATTTGGCTCTGGTGTTTGTACGCTTTCTAACCTGCGACAAAATACCAAAAGAATACACCAATCAGCGCAATCGCACTGTGGAACCTGACGTGTAGGGGATTCGAGTGGCGACCTCTGGGCTCCAGAGACCGTGGGAGCGACGGCTCTCTCCCTGTCGAGGCGCTTTCTCGCTTCTCGCGGCATCCAAGCACACAGCAGTCACCGGTGTAGATTTCTGCAGCAGCGAAATTTACTGCAGTCACACGTCCACAACACTATAATCTTTATGCAACATTATCTCCTAGCAAACAGCGTAGCTTCGGGCTGATGCAAGAGCATCATCGACTGTCCGCAGTTGTTATTCTGTGATTACTTTACCTGTGTACTCCCCTCAGCACGCCGCCACGGAATAACATATCCCGTAATGTGTGTTCTAAATGACTGTGGCGCTAGACAAGTGTATACGTTCGCCTGACTTTCCACTTCTGCGCTATATACCATCAAAGTATATTTCTCGTGGAGAATAGGTGATGTCGCCGACTGCACATCCAGAATATTAATATTCCATGCTTACTTATTTCTTTCTAACGAATCATATTGTCTCTCTGAATCATCTACGTGGATACATCCTTCTTTATCCTCCTGCGTCTGGCGACCGCTACGGTCGCAGGTTCGAATCCTGCCTCGGGCATGGATGTGTGTGATGTCCTTAGGTTAGTTAGGTTTAAGTAGTTCTCAGTTCTAGGGGACTGATGACCTGAGATGTTAATTCCCATAGCTCTCAGAGCCATTTGAACCATCTTCCTGCGTTTGCCTTTCTCTTTCTACTCTAAGAGTTAAAATCACGTACGAGGGTTCTTCAATAAATAATGCCCCCCCCCCCCCCCATTATCTGTCAGAACATACTTCTTCTTAAGAGTAACAGTTTAATAATAATGTCAGTCAGAATTTCTCTTACATGTACTGTTTCCCTACAAAGTCTCCATCACGTTCTATGCCATTACGGCAGTGCTGTGTAACAACATGTGTTTCCTGTTGGTAAAAGTTCTTGTTCTGTATTTGTAGCCATGTTTTCACTGCGGTGAGCTACACTTTTATAATTTTCAAAATGTACCCCACGTAGAGAATACTAAAGTGGACCGTGTCTGGGCTGTAGGTTGGATGAGGCAATGCTGTCAAACCCAATTTGACGATGTGTTTCCGCGTTCTGAGACTTTTGTGTGAACGTGAATTTTCGTATTGAAACAAGATGTCTTTTTAGATTCTTGTCAGGCCAAGCACGCCGAAAACAGTACTTGGGTTTGTTCAGAGTTTCACGCACACTTCTGAATTAATGGTTGACCCTTTTGGCAACACGTCAGTGAAATTAACACCATCACTATCCAAAATGACTTCGTCATGAATTTAACAGCAGATGGAGCTGCGTTTGATTTTTTCCTTTCGGGAATTACTGCAATGACTCACTTTTTGTTTCCTCCTTAAAGTTATACACCCAGGTTTCGTCACCTATAAAGCTCTGTGACAGAAAGGTCTTTTCATTAGCTTCAAACTGCTCCAACAGTTAAGATGAAATGTCTTTCCTTTCCATATTGAGGTCTGCTGCGACCATTCGTGGAACGCTTTTGAATATACAAGAGTCTTTAACATCGCACACACACTTTCATTTCTCAGCGATACCTGTAGACCTAATGAATTAGTTGTGATGCGTCGTCCTTCACGAACAACGTCATCCGTGCGGTTCACCATGTCGGGAACAGGGGCTGTCACAGGACATCCCGAACGCGGCCGATCACGAGACTCAGTTGCTGCCCTTCGTGATCCTTTAACGCTGTTTACGCACCGTCGAACAGTACGCCTGTCAACTTCATGATTATCGTACACTGCACACGAATGCGTATGAATGTGCATCGCCGTTTCTTTTTCCGCAACCAAGAACTCAATTACTGCAAGTTACTTGTAACTAGTGTCTTTCATAGACTACATTGCTTCGCTTTGGCTGTCGCCGGCCGGAGTGGCCGAGCGGTTCTAGGCTCTTCAGTCCGGAACCGCGTGACCGCTACGGTCGCAGATTCGAATCTTGCCTTGGGTATGGATGTGTGTGATGTCCTTAGGCTAGTTAGGTTTAAGTAGTTCTAAGTTCTAGGCGACTAATGACCTCAGCTGTTAAGTCCCATAGTGCTCAGAGCCATTTGAAACATTTGACCATCCGCCGGAATTGTCTGAAACTTCCTAAGCAAGCAGAAGAAAGATCAAATTTGGAGCATCCTTTATAAGATTTTTTTAAAGGATGTAAAAAGAAATTTGAGGCATCTTGTATTGAGCGACCATACGTAATCAAAGAGTGAACTAATATTTCCTGGTCAGATTATAGGAAGGATAGCAGAAAAATGGTTAATCTCAAAATATTTTGCGTACAGTATTCGAGAGCCGCAACTAGAAAGTTTCGAAACTGAAGATATGTTGCTTTTGTTCTACGATATTACTTTTATTGTTAACCGCTTTTCGGCTTACAAGGCCATCTTCAGACATTTACTGAGTAGTATCACCAAAGAAGTTAAATGTTAACAGACAACATTGGAAGAGAAGTAACACATCTAGACTGAAGTAGTAGCATACAGTAAGTATCATCTTTGCAATGAAAAAGTAAAAACAGAACAGTACATAAATAACAATGGAGTAGACAGGACAACCTTTATGACAAAATAGAAATAGCATGCCTAAACAAGTTTCTATTAACAAACAAAAATAATAAAATAAAATAAGATTAATAGAAACTGTTATGTAGGCATGCTATTCCTATTTTGTGATAAAGGTTTTCCTGTCTACTCCATTGTTATTCATGTACTGTTCAGTTTTTACTTTTTCATTGCAAAGATGTTACTTACTGTATGTTACTACTTCAGTCTAGATGTGTTACTTCTCTTCCAATGTTGTCTGCTAACATTTAATCTCTTTGGTGATAATACTCAGTAAATGTCTGAAGATGACCTTGTAAGCCGAAAACCGGTTAACAATAAAAGTAATATCGTAGAAAAAAGAAAATTGGTGCTTTTCATTTATTATAATGTTGTTCTACCAAGAACCGACGGAAGATTCTGTTAATATGAAGATACGTGTTTTTGTAAAGATAACAGTCCGGGAATACATCTTTCACAACAACAGAATAGCCAATAGAGAATAAGCTTGTCGTGTTTTGGCACGTAACTTGCAATTACGTGATGCGCTTTGCGCAATATAGTTCAAGAGCACTGTTCGCAGTGAAGTTCATCTTATGTGTCTGTGCCAAAGTACACTTTATATCCAGAACGTATTTTCAGTGTGCGTGACACTGGACACTGATCTGAAACTACCTGAGAGATTACAACAGTATCTGAACCGGGACTCGAACGTGCAGTCCGTTTCTTCCACATGCGAGTGCTCTGCAGACTGAAGAAGGTCCCAAGTTCGAGTCCTGATCCGACACACAATTTTAATCTGACTGAAAGTACTCTTTGTTCCTTCGCAGTTCAGACAAGTTCAAGAAACAGACCCATTATTAAGAAATCTGACACCTAACTAGGATGACGTAGCTATAATCAACAAATATGAAAGTTCCTGAGCCATATCCATTTCGTGTTCGTGAGCAATTCAGACAGGTGTCAGAAAAGACAACATGTACAACCTTGGTTGTCAGTTTCAGAGTGTTCGCTAGAAATTAGAAATTGTTATCGTTTACATTTCTTGTCAAACATTCAGTATCCGGACGTTCTAGTCAGGTTCACGTCCAGAATAAAGTACGTAGCACTGCAGAGCATTCATTTAATGAATGCTGGAGATACATCAAGTGAGTACTTTCCCCGCCTGCCTGAACATAGAAGCTGGTTTATTAGGCTAGGGCAAATGGATTACGACATCTGCCTCATCGTATTTTATATATTAGCTCTGTCTCTGAAAAAATTTCGTATGTTCAGACAACTGTTTAGAGAATCCGTAGAAATGGTTCCATAGTAATGTCACATACAACAGAAATAGGCAAAGTTAACATAAAAGTTTTAATGAAAATCTACGCATATATTTCCTCTAATACCGTGTGCAAACAATGTAATAGGAATGAGGTTTTCACTCTGCAGCGGAGTGTGCGCTGATATGAAACTTCCTGCCAGAATAAAACTGTGTGCCGGACCGAGACTCGAACTCGGGACCTTTGCCTTTCGCGGGCAAGTGCTCTACCAACTAGGCTACCCAAGCACGACTCACAGCCCGTCCTCACAGCTTTACTGCTGGCAGTATCTCGTCTCCTACCTTCCAAACTTTACAGAAGCTCTCCTGCGAACCCTGCAAGTCTGTAAAGTTTGTAAGGTAGGAGACAAGATACCGGCAGCAGTAAAGCTGTGAGGACGGGGCGTGAGTCGTGCTTGGGTAGCTCACAAGGGAACCTCCCCATCGCACCCCCTCAGATTTAGTTATAAGTTGGCACAGTGGATAGGCCTTGAAAAACTGAACACACATCAATCGAGAAAACAGGAAGAAGTTGTGTGGAACTATGAAAAAAATAAACAAAATATAGAAACTGAGTAGTCCATGTGCAATATACGAACATTATTGATCACTTGCTGTCAGGAGAACAGTGGTCCCGTGGTTAGCGTGAGCAGCTGTGGAACCAGAGGTCCTTGGTTCAAGCATTCCTGCAAGTGTAAATTTTACTTTCTTTATTTTCGCAAGGTTATGATCTGTCGTTCGTTCATTGACGTCTCTGTTCACTGTAATAAGGTTAGTGTCTGTGTTTTGCGACCGCACCGCAAAACCGTGCGATTAGTAGACGAAAGGACGTGCCTCTCCAATGGCAACCGAAAACATTTGATCGCAAGGTGATAGGTCAACCGATTCCTCCACAGGAAAACACGTCTGATATATTCTATACGACACTGGTGACGGCATGTACGTCACATGACAAGAATATGTTGTCGACCCACCTAACTTGTACACTTGGCGAATGGGTAAAAAGATTCTTCTACCTTGCCCGATTTAGATTTTCTCGTGGATGTGATAATCACTCCCAAAAAAGTGATGAAAACATAAGAGTTTGTCACATAAACTGCAACAAATGAATGCAACAGATTCACAGTCGCCCAGTTTTCTCTGTGCTCTGTCAAAACGTTTTTAACGTTTTCAAATATTTTCGTGTGTTGATCGTCAAATCCTGCATATGTCCAAGCAAATCTGAACATGTCCTGGAATTTTGGAGAGCGAAGTTGATTATGTGTGAGTGCATGAACTTTGATAATTGTCTGAAAATAAAAAAAAAATTTTTTTCATTCGAGGGAGACTTGAACCAAGCACCTCTCGTTCCGCAGTTGCTTACGCTAACCTCAGGACCTCGTCGCTCCTCGGCTCCCATTATCCTTGGTATTGCCTCTCTTGCCATGGACTATTCAGTTCGTATATTTTGCTTATTTTTTTTTCATAATTCCACACAACTTCTTCCTGTTTTCTCGATTGATCTGTGTTCAGTTTTTCAAGGCCTATCCACTGTGCCAACTTATAACTAAATCTGAGGGGGGTGCGATGGGGAGGTTCCCTTGTCAGTTGCCGGCACGGAAGCTCAGCGTGTTCGGTCAGAAAAAACTGAGTAAATAGATCAACAACGAACTTAAACGGATGTCTTACGACGTCCGCACCGAGCAGATGGAACGAACGAAAGCGAACAAAATGAGATTTAGAAAGAAAAAAAAGTTGGTAGAGCACTTGCCCGCGAAAGGCAAAGGTCCCGAGTTCGAGTCTCGGTCCGGCACACAGTTTTAATCTGCCAGGAAGTTTCATATCGGCGCACACTCCGCTGCAGAGTGAAAATCTCACTCTGGAAACATCCCCCAGGCTGTGGCTAAGCCATGTCTCCGCAATATCGTTTCTTTCAGGAGTGCTAGTTCTGCAGGGTTCGCAGGAGAGCTTCTGTAAAGTTTGGAAGGTAGGAGATGAGATACTGGCACCAGTAAAGCTGTGAGGAGGGGGCGTGAGTTGTACTTGGGTAGCTCAGTTGGTAGAGCACTTCCCGGCGAAAGACAAAGGTCCCGAGTTCGAGTCTCGGTCCGGCACATAATTTTAATCTGCCAGGAAGTTTCAATGTAATAAGAAGAATGCATAACTTCATGTGTAGATGGTTTGAGGGTACAAGTGTGCGCGGCGTAGTAAACGAATCTGCCACCTCTGGCAGCGATATGACTTTAACCCACCTGGTCATCGAGTCAAACTGAGATTGGAAAACAGATTCCGGTATGTAATTATATACTGATTCAAGTCTATGGCAGTGTTCATTAATGACAGCGGCTTACGAATGGTGGTGTGACAGTCTCAATTACTGTCCAGTTATTTTCAGTGCGTGAGAGATGTGTGAAACATGCTGACTAGACGGCAATGGGACATTCTCTCTATCAGTAAAGGTCAGGACGGCATGCGAAATTTGTGGTATGTGTTATCTTGTTGAAAGAATTGTGGACACTACGGAGGTAGGCACAGACACCAGGTAACTCGTCAGGACTGTAACCTCTAGGGGTCCAAATTACCGGCTATGCGAAACAGAGATGGTCGTGGTGCGCACCCAGTGGCACTCAGTACCATCACGCTAGGACCTGGTCTCCTATGACGATAGCGACTGCGAGCTCGCAACATTCCGTTTCCTTGGAGTCTCCACATACGAGTACTCCCACATTAAGTGCTGTAAGCAGAGCCTCGTTTCGCCTGGAAAGACGACGTTCGTGTGACTCCCGTGTCCATTGATGTCTTTGGATGCACCATTGCCGGACGGCTCTCTCTGGTGCCGCCTCAAGGGGAGCTCCATGACTGGTCGTCGCGGTGACAGCCAAGTAATAATGCTTCTCCAGAGGCCGCCACGCTGTCCATGTGGCTACTTGTCTTGATGGAAAAAGCACATTTCTTGACTCAAGGTACGTTCGTGGCTGTACGGATGAATGAAAAGTATTTTCTCTCGGTTGCAGGCTACGTTTGGTAACTGAGTTCAGCGTAGCGGTGAGAACTGCCCTCCTGAACCCATAGATTCACACAACAGTCGTGGAATATCGACCAGGAATTTCGCGGAATGATAAGCAGAAGTTTCCGTAGGCCACTAGCCCATCACTTTCCACTTTCGACAGTGTTCCGCTTCTTCTTACACGATATGTAACATTTTCTCACCAACAGCCAACATTCAAATGCGATGTGTGAATGAGAACCCACTGCCTAACTGTCCCTATCACAGCATGGACACCCCACCTACTTCGTGCAACTGGAATGAAATGCTAATCATTTGCACAGTCAAGCACGTACAGAAGACTCGGAAAAAGGAGTTCTCTGACAGTTGCAGTGGGCAAAAAAGACACGTACAGCACAAAAGCGTACAGGCCGACATCGTCCATTGATTGACAGAGACCACCGACAGTGGAAGAGGGTCGTAATGTGTAATAGGCAGACATCTAGCCACACCATCACACAGTAATTCCAAACTGCATCAGTATCCACTGCAAGCACTATGACAGTTGGGTGGGAGGTGAGAAAACTAGGATTTCATGGTCGAGCGGCTGCTCATAAGCCACACGTCACGCCGGTAAGTGCCAGACGAGGCTTCTCTTGGTGTAAGGAGTGTAAACATTGGACGATTGAACAGTGGAAAAACGTTGTGTGGAGTGACGAGTCACGGTACACAATGTGGCTAACCGATGGCAGGGTGTGGGTATGGCGAATGCCCGGTGAACTTCATCTGCCAGCGTGTGTAGTGCCAACAGTAAAATTCGGAGGCGGTGGTGTTACAGCGTGGTAGTGCTTTTCCTGGAGGGGGCTTGCACCCCTTGTTGTTTTGCGTGGCACTATTACATCACAGACCTACACTGATGTTTCAAGCACCTTCTTGCTTCCACTGTTGAAGAGCAGTTCGAGGATGGCGATTGCATCTTATAACACTATCGAGCACCTGTTCGTAATGGACGGCCTGTGGGAGAGCGGTTACACGACAATAACGTCCCTGTAATAGACTGGCCTGCACAGAGTCCTAACCTGAATGCTACAGAACACCTTCGGGATGTTTTGAAACGCCGGCTTCGTGCTAGGCCTCACCGACCGACATCTATACCTCTCCTCAGTGCAGCACTCCATGACGAATGGACTGCCATTCCCCAAGAAACCTTCCAGCACCTGACTGAACGTATGCCTGCGGTAGTGGAAGCTGTCATCAAGGCTAAGGGTGGGTCATCAACATACTGAATTCCAGTATTACCGATGGAGGACGTCATGAACTTGTAAGTCATTTTTAGTCAGGTGGCCGATGTGGCCGTGCGGTTCTAGGCGCTTCAGTCTGGAACCGCGTGACCGCTACGGTCGCAGGTTCGAATCCTGCCTCGGGCATGGATGTGTGTGATGTTCTTAGGTTAGTTAGGTTTAATTAGTTCTAAGTTCTAGGCGACTGATGACCTCAGAAGTTAAGTCGCTTAGTGCTCAGAGCCATTTGAACCAGCCATTTAGTCAGGTGTCCCGATACTTTTGATCACATAGTGTATATTACTAGTTATAAAAATTCGAATCTTATTAAAACAGTATTAAAACAACTTACCATGTATCGTTGGTGCTGGCAGAACCAGTACCGGCTCCCATAACGTATTCTCGATCTCTGCATTTCTTTCCCCAGTTGGATAAATGGTATAGGTTAGAGACACGCAAGTCGACGTAATGGCGTCCAATTGAGGACTTGAAACAGGCCACTGAGCCAAACGGAGTTTTTACTATGTAAATTATTTGTGTTATACGGGAGTAGTTTGTCAGGAAATAGAGGAAAGGTGCCTAATATGAGACACACTTTTGTAAACCCATCTGAAAGACCTAAAAGTAGGTGCAATTGTATTTTTTATGATGGTAATAAGATATTGCATTATTTAATTTTATCACACAATTATCGTATTTGCAATAATAAACAACCTTTCAGAGTAGTTATTAAATCTTCTCAAACAAGGCATTTCGTAGAAATGAGATCAAGGTCTCCTAATATGAGACACTAATAATATTTTGCTTTAATTACTTTATTACATAATAAGGACATATGAATATACAATTTTTACATGTTCATTCATTTCTGTTATCCTTCACTCATTTCACACTACTTAGGTTTATATTTACGACATCCGGTGCAAACAAAATTGTCTTCTGTGACACCACAATATTCGTGAGCCCAGCGATAACATTTGGTGCCCTGTGCCCATTTCTCCCCGTGTTTGCCTTCAGAAAAGCGCCCAGTACAGAACAGACACTCTGCGTCATCGTCATCACTGCTGTCTGAATCCCCACTGTCATCAAGATGGACATCGGATGCCGAGTCACTACACGATTCTTCTGCTTTAGGTCTACAATTGGAAGATTTTCCACTCTTCTCCCCAAATAACTTTCTGCTGCTTTCTTAGCTTCAGCCTCTGATGTCTTCTGTTTAGATTCTTTTAAGGCTTCACATAAGGAGTTGAAGTTAGTAACGTAGCAGAGCACGAACGCGATGTTTGACCTATTTGACTAACTCGAGGTGGTTTTGCGATGTGCGGGAGAGGTCTGATGTCTGCTGGGCTGGCAGCTTGACCACCATCAGTAATTTCATTTTCGTTTTGGGCATCTCTTTCTTGAAGAGCGTTAGCATGGCGTTGAATTGAAAATTCATGTTCCCTAAAGATGTTTCTGTTGCATGGGATGAGACCTGTTTTTCTGAAGGCATTCACAGATTCTTCCATTGTTGCTGCTCGGCTGTAAGCTGCCCCAAATAACTTGGCTATTAATAATGGGTTGATAACACGACCTGGGTTACTTGCCAACCACGTTTCTATCTCTTGGACATAGTAGGCTGCATTTTATGCGCTGAGTGAGGTGGCAAACATACAATATGAACATTATTTTCACGTGCTTTATCTAACACATCGAGATTATTTGTGTGGGAATAATGCCCATCAAGAATCAAAATGACAGGGTTATTTGAAGATGGCTTTACATGACTCACAAAATGATCAAACCACTGAGTAAAAATGTGAGTTTGTATCCAGCCACTTGTATGACCTGATCCTGCAGGTGCACCGTCCATCAAGTTCCAGAAAACATTCCAATTTCTGATCATAAGACTAGTCAAAGTAATCCCTGTTTATGATAATTTAATCGAATTAAAATAAACGCTGTTGCCAAAATTTTATTACAGTAAATGATGAAATATTGTTATCTCGTGATAGTATTGCGTAAATTACATATAAAAAATCGTGAGAGAACGAGTTCCCCCAATATGCGATAGGTATCGTAATATGCGACACTGTCGCATGTTTGGATGCCCATACTATCGCATATTAGAAATTTCGCCATCTTACACAAAGAATCACGCACTTGCTAACAACGCTCGTTGGAAAATGAACCTAATTGTCAATAATTATAGGTAACACCGTTACAAATAACAACAATAAAAGAGAGTAGTAATATCCAGCCACATTTAAGCTGAAATATTGTCTCAACACCTATGTCACAAAAACTCCAAACACAAGAAATTTTATATCAACCTCTACGTACTGTGTCCGGCTCAACTATGGCGTCCTACTCGCTCTGTCGTCGTCTGGCACGCAATAGATGTGTTTAAGAAACTCTCCACCAGAGTGCAACACCTAAAATGAGCACAATTGGGGTGTCTCATATTAGGGAACTATCGCATAATAGGCACCTTTCCAATACTGCCTACAGGAAGTCGGTTGCCGGAACCACTGCGACACCAAAAAGCCGGTTAAGCCGATGAACACTCCCTAAAATTGTCAGGAGCGCCCAGGCAACTAGCACACGTTCATGATGCTGCAGTTTTAATGGCCAGCAGAGCAGGTTCAACCAACTTCCACCAGACAGCAGTTGCCGAGATATCCGCTGCAGCTCATCCGGCTAACTTACGGCCGACGGAAGATGGCATCTGGAGGCCGGGCCTCTTCTGGCCGCGGCAGGCCGGGGGAACGGCGGGGTCCCACGTCCCGTGTCGTGTTTCGCCGTGTCGCCGCGTCGCCTGGCCAGATAGTGATGAGGGACGGCTCCAGATGCCATCTCTGGCGGCGCAGGGAAGGACACGCGCGGTGACCGGCGGGGAAGGCGCCCGCTGCCGTGATTGCGTGCGGCGTGCGTGAGCCGCGAGCGGCGAGCAGCCAGCGCGTGCGTAATTGGCTGCGGTCTCACGTGCCGCAGGGCTGACCACGGCCGCGCGTGCCGTCTCAGCGAGGGGCACTCCCCAGGCCCCACCGGCGCTCCCACCAATGTCTCAGTTTCGTCCGTCTCGAGGAGACTGCTCTCGCATCTACAGTCTTCACCTCCCTGGAATGTGCGTTGGAGGCGGTACGTTATGTTGCGAAACTACACTACTGGCCATTAAAATTGCTACACCACGAAGATAACGTGCTACAGAAGCGAAATTTAAACTACAGGAAGAAGATGCTGTGATATCCAATGATTAGCTTCTCAGAACATTCACACAAGGTTGGCGCCGGTGGCGACACCTACAACGTGCTGAGATGAGGAAAGTTTCCAACCAGTCTCTCATAAACAGCAGTTGACCGGCGTTGCCTGGTGAAACGTTGTTGTGATGCCTCGTGTAAGGACGAGAAATTCCGACATTGATAAAGGTCGGATTGTAGCCTATCGCGATTGCGGTTTATCGTATCGCGACATTGCTGCTCGCATTGGTCGAGATCCAATGACTGTTAGCAGAATATGGAATCACTTGGGTTCAGGAGGGTAATACGGAACGCCGTGCTGGATCCCAACGGCCTCGTATCACAAGCAGTCGAGATGACAACATCTTATCCGCATGGCTGCAACGGATCGTGCAGCCACGTCCCGATCCCTGAGTCAACAGATGGGGACGTTTCCAAGACAACAACCATCTACACGAACAGTTCGACGACGTTTGCAGCAGCATGGACTATCAGCTCGAACACCATGTCTGCGGTTACCCTTGATGCTGCATCACAGACAGGAGCTTCTGCGATGGTGTGACCAATGACAAACCTGGGTGCACGAATGGCAAAACGTCATTTCTTCG
Organism: Schistocerca piceifrons; assembly: GCF_021461385.2. Lineage (NCBI taxonomy): Eukaryota > Metazoa > Arthropoda > Insecta > Orthoptera > Acrididae > Schistocerca > Schistocerca piceifrons. The sequence goes on along the minus strand of NC_060144.1, from coordinate 529,280,446 downwards.
GATGAATCCAGGTTCTGTTTACAGCATCATGATGGTCGCATCCGTGTTTGTCAACTTCGCGGTGAACGCACATTGGAAGCGTGTATTCGTCATCGCCATACTGGCGTATCACCAGGCGTGATGGTATGTTGTGCCATTGGTTACACGTCTCGGTGACCTCTTGTTCGCACTGACGTCACTTTGAACAGTGGACGTTACATTTCAGATGTGTTACGACCCGTGGCCCTACCCTTCGTCGACCTCTGCAAAACCCTACATATCAGCAGGATAATGCACGACCGCATGTTGCAGGTCCTGTACTGGCCTTTCTGGATACAGAAAATGTTCGACTGCTGCCCTGGCCAGCACATTCTCCAGATCTCTCACCAATTGAAAACGTCTGGTCAATGGTGCCCGAGCAACTGGCTCGTCACAATACGCCAGTCACTACTTTTGATGTACTGTGGTATCGTGCTGAAGCTCCATTGGCAGCTGTACCTGTACACCCCATCCAAGCTCTGTTTGACTCAATGCCCAGGCGTATCGAGGCCGTTATTACGGCCAGAGGTGGTTGTTCTGGGTATTGATTTCTCAGGATCTATGCACCCAAATTGCGTGAAAATGTAATCACATGTCAGTTGTAGTATAATATATTTGTCCAATGAGTACCCGTTTATGGTCTGCATTTCTTCTTGGTGTACCAATTTTAATGGCCAGTAGTGTATAAAACCATTGAATGAATTACGTTTCATTCCTTTCACCATCTGTTGAAAGAAGTATGTTTTATCCCCTTTATTCTGTTTCTCTATAAGCAATTTGGAGCTGCATCATTATCTACTGCTGTAGCGTAGGAGCTTTTGACTAAGGAAAAGCCACTCAATGGCTAAATTTCTTTGTCGTGTATATTTCTGTCTTTTTATTTATTTTTTGGCTTCCAGTAATAGTTCCCGCATAGCTAACTAAAAGTTTCATGCATTTAAATGATATATTTTCATGAAACACGCGAAAACAATTGCGATAAAGGACGAGACCCCATTAGAACAGAAGTAGTTGTCAGCGGCGTAGTAGCAAAACAGGTCAGCCCTGTGAAAGTCTCTGATGACGTATCACACACGAGTCGTCTGCACCAAGTTTACGTAAGCGGTTGTGGTTCTTTGTCAAATTAGCTTGGAGTCTTATGGCACAGGAGGTCGCCAACACATAGGTTTCGCTCCATTTGGAGGACTACAATCTTGCCCCTCATCGTATATCATATCCAGCGGTCACAAACACTGAACACGTCGCGTCGCTTCCACAAATTGCCACCATTCCTTTCTGTTTTGTGCTCCGTTCCTTCAGGTGTCTTCAGTCTCCAGGGCTGCCAAATCCCTCGCCATGTCGTCCATTCAGTGCTGCCCTGGTCGTCCTGTAAGGGCGTCTCCTGTTCGGTTTCCCCTCAGACGCGTTCTTCGCCTGTCTTTCTTCTGGCATACGGGTTACATGGTCTGCTATCTAGATTCTCTTCAGCTTCTATAGTATTGTTGGTTGTTGCATCAAGAGATAGGTTTCCTCATTCCTCCTCTTTCTCCATTCTACTTTATCTGAGATGAGGAAGAAATGGGGACCAATCTTAGATATAGATTGAGCGCCATATGTTTCTCGGAACCGTACATGACTGCTGAGCTTATTTCTGTTTTATATATTCTCAAGTTAGTATTCGCTAATCTAGATCTTGAGCTTAGAATCTCCCTGAGGAAATACATGTATTTCATTCCCATTGCTATTTCTTCCGTGATGTCTATTTCTATGTTGTTGTTGTTGTTGGTAAACCAAGATCACAAGTATTTGATCTGGTATACTCTCTTGAACCTCATGCCACGTATCTCAAGAAATTCTTGCTGCTATTGTATTCTTCCTAATCATATGAACTCCGTTTTGTCTTGGTTCACTTTTAGCCCAAACTTTTGTGCGCAGCTATTCATTTTCTTGTACATTTCTTTCAGCCAATGGACTGATTCAGTTAATAGTATTATATCATCTAAATGTGCAAGACAATTGAGGCTACCATCCATCTGTATTCCAGCCTATTCCTATTGTCTACATTTGCTTATTACTTTCTCTAAGATGACATTAAACAGAACACATGAGAGAGCATCTCCTTGTCTAAGACCTATCTCAATCTCGAGCGTTTCTGATGTGACCTCTTGGAAACGTTCAACCATCTGTGCGTAGCAGTCCATTTTCTGGTACATTCCTTTCACCTCATGGACTGATTCACTTAGCAGTATTATATCATCTGCCTATGCAAGACAATCCATCTGTACTGCAGCCCATTCCTGCTGCCTACATTCCCTTATTGCTTTTTCTAAGATGACAATTGGTTCTGATGGCTCTGAGCACTATGGGACTTAACATCTGAGGTCATCAGTCCCCTAGAACTTAGAACTACTTAAACCCAACTAACCTAATGACATCACACACATCCACGCCCGAGGCAGGATTCGAACCTGCAACCGTAGCAGCAGCGCGTTTCCGGAATGAAGCGCCTAGAACCGCTCGGCCACTCTAAGATGACATCGAACAGAACACGTGAGAGAGCATACACTTTTCTGAGACCTGTCTCAATTTCGAACTATTCTTACGTAACCCCAAGGAATCGCACAGCTGCCCTTGATCAATCCGTACAAGTCTGCACTATTCTCACTAGCTTTTCGGAGTTTCTTAAGTCACGCAGTGCATAGTACAAGCTATTCCTCTGGATGCTGCTGTATGCACGTTCAAAATCAACGAACAGACTATGGATATTTTTATTATATTCCCAGATTTTTCAAACAATTGTCTCATGGTGAAAATGTGATCTATTGTCAATCGATTTGGTTGAAAGCAAGCTTGGTTTTCTTATGTGTTATTCTCTACGAATGGTTATTGTTTTCTGAGAATAATATTAGCCTGTGCCTTGTAGGTTGTATTCAGCAAGCAGGTACCACATTCCATTTTGCTTCCCTTCTTGTGTATTGGGCGCATTATGGTGAACTTCCGTTCTTGTGGCAATCTCTCATTCTTCCACATCAAATGGAGTAGTTTATGTATTTCTAAGTGCAGGCTCTCCCCTCCCTCTTTGATTAAATCCTCTATTAATTTGTATTACCCTGGTGCCTTGTTGTATCTGAGGGTTTTTTTTTATTGTAGCCTTCACATCTTCTTCAATCACTACCCATTCTTCTTCATCTTTCGTTCCCTTCGTAGTGTCTGCAGATACCATCTTATCTGGGCACGGACCATTCAGTAGTGCTGAGAAGTATTCTTTCGACGTTTCTACAAATCTTTCCATATCATTTACCAAGTTGCCGTTCTTATCTCCAATGGGCTCTGAAATCCACGTTTTTGATTTTTGAGGCATATACAGGGTGTTACAAAAAGGTACGGCCAAACTTTCAGGAAACGTTCCTCACACACAAAGAGAGAAAACATGCTATGTGGACATGTGTCCGGAAACGCTTACTTTCCATGTTAGAGCTTATTTTATAACTTCTTTTCAAATCACATTAATCATGGAATGGAAATATACAGCAACAGAACGTACCAGCGTGACTTCAAACACTTTGTTACAGGAAATGTTCAAAATGTCCTCCGTTAGCGAGGATACATGCATCCACCCCCCGTCGCATGGAATCCCTGATGCGCTGATGCAGCCCTGGAGAATGGCGTATTGTATCACAGCCGTCCACAATAGGAGCACGAAGAGTCTCTACATTTTGTACCGGGGTTGCGTAGACAAGAGCTTTCAAATGCCCCCATAAATGAAAGTCAAGAGGGTTGAGGTCAGGAGAGCGTGGAGGCCATGGAATTGGTCCGCCTCTACCAATCTATCGGTCAGCGAATCTGTTGTTGAGAAGCGTACGAACACTTCGACTGAAATGTGCAGGAGCTCCATAGTGAATGAACCACATGTTGTGTCGTACTTGTAAAGGCACATGTTCTAGCAGCACAGCTGGAGTATCCCGTATGAAATCATGATAACGTGCTCCATTGAGCGTAGGTGGAAGAACATGGGGCCCAATAAAGACATCACCAACAATGCCTGCCCAAACGTTCACAGAAAATCTGTGTTGATGACATTAATGCACAATTGCGTACGGATTTTCGTCAGCCCACAAATGTTGATTGTGAAAATTTACAATATGATCACGTTGGAATGAAGCCTCATCCGTAAAGAGAACATTTTCACTGAAATGGGGATTGACACATTGTTGGATGAACCATTCGCAGAAGTGTACCCTTGGAGGACAATCAGCTGCTGATAGTGCCTGCACACGCTGTACATGGTACGGAAACAACTGGTTCTCCCGTAGCACTCTCCATACAGTGACGTGGTCAACGTTACCTTGTACAGCAGCAACTTCTCCGACGCTGACATTAGGGTTATCGTCAACTGCACGAAGAATTGCCTCGTCCATTGCAGGTGTCCTCGTCGTTCTAGGTCTTCCCCAGTCGCGAGGCATAAGGTGGAATGTTCCGTGCTCCCTAAGACGCCGATCAATTGCTTCGAACGTCTTCCTGTCGGGACACCTTCGTTCTGGAAATCTGTCTCGATACAAACGTACCGCGCCACGGCTATTGCCCCGTGCTAATCCATACATCAAATGGGCATCTGCCAACTCCGCATTTGTAAACATTGCACTGACTGCAAAACCACGTTCGTGATGAACACTAACCTGTTGACGCTACGTACTGATGTGCTTGATGCTAGCACTGTAGAGCAATGAGTCGCATGTCAACACAAGCACCGATGTCAACATTACCTTCCGTCAATTGGGCCTACTGACGGTGAATCGAGGAAGTACAGTACATACTGACGAAACTAAAATGAGCTCTAACATGGAAATTAAGCGTTTCCGGACATATGACCACATAACATCTTTTCTTTATTTGTGTGTAAGGAATGTTTCCTGAAAGTTTGGCCGTACCTTTTTGTAACACCCTGTAGAAGACTGCGTTGAATTCTTGTTGTGGCTCTCTGTTTCAGCTTTACTTAATAATATGATTAGATATATTCTCTTCTCCGTTCGCCGGATTCACTTTGCCTCCCATCAGGTATTAAGATAACGTTGCCTTTTCGTCTCATTCTCTGCGTCAGCTAGTCGCAGTTCCCCATATTCCTTGCCTGTCTAGATGAAATGTCTACAGACATACTTGTTTCAGTTTCCGACTGTTCGGTCACGATATAAGGAAAATTGTATGCCAATACTCAAAGGCATGTGCATGAGCTATTGGGAACGGAAAGATACGCGTAAGTGCAATACGAACAGTTCTTTTCCTCTATTTGTTTGTCTTCGCCAACCACAACGCCACGGTACGGGTGCGAAGCACTGTGACCTTGCGTAGCTCTTACCACTTGTCCTCTGAGTTTATTCCGTGTTACGCCTTTTTGTCCTCCCGCAGCGTCGTGGCTCGCCGACCGCAGAGTTGCTCCCGCACCGCTCTTGACCTCGCGGTGTCCCTGCCACGGCGCCGCCATCCTGAGACCGCAGCTACCATTAGAGCCGGCAGAGGCAGGCGCTATTAGCGATTGGACTTGGACTGCCGACCGAACGCCGACTGTTTGCCCGTGTGTCGCGCAGGGATGTCCACCCGACTCCCTGGAGCAAGTCGCCGGCTTAGGGTTGCAGTGTGACAATAGCGGCTCTCTCTGCTATCACCGCTAGTAGCTGCGATGTGCTGGTGTACCGTAACTGTACGGGACAGTACACTAGTAGTTCGAGGCTACCTATGACGTGGGCATTTATAGTAGTCCGAAAACGCTTCTAAATATGGGAATGAGATCTTAGACAAGTTGGAATAGGCAAAGAGGCAAGTGCTTTGCTAGACGTCAATAGTTATCACTTTTGAAACTACCGATTTACTGTCACACATTGTTTTATCAATACAATGATGTACCGTACAAGTTCTTGTGAATATTCGCCCGTGAGAGCGAAGGAGTACAAGAAGCCGATACAAGAGACGGTAGCAGCTGTGAGAATCTCACTCGATAATAGTGAAAGTACTTGGGAATGTAACGAACTTTGCACAAAGGATTAGGTGCGTTCAAAATGGCTCTGAGCACTATGAGACTTAACTTCTAAGGTCATCAATCCCCTAGAACGTAGTACTACTTAAATCTAACTAACCTAAGGACATCACACACACATGCCCGAGGCAGGATTAGAACGTGCGACCGTAGCGGTCGCGCGGCTCCAGGCTGTAGGACCTAGAACCGCTCGGCCACCCCGGCCGGCGATTAGGTGTGTGACGTAAAACTACTCAGATGATTGGGTTCACAGAACTGTACGCGATCTCTGCCTTTAAGAATTCAGTGTAAAACTGCCACTTACTGGAACTAAAAGACGTGAGGAAAATTAGAGTTTAGCATCCCGCCGATGACGAGATCATTAGAGACGGAGCACAAGCTCGGATTATGTAAGGATGGGCAAGGAAATCCGCTGTGCTCTTTCAAGGGAATCATCCGGGCATTCGCCTTAAGTAATTTAGGGAAATTATTTGCTGCACTCAAAAGCACATTTTTTAACGGGATGGCCCGCAGCTCGTGGTCGTGCGGTAGCGTTCTCGCTTCCCGCGCCCGGGTTCCTGGGTTCGATTCCCGGCGGAGTCAGGGATTTTCTCTGCCTCGTGATGACTGGGTGTTGTGTGATGTCCTTAGGTTAGTTAGGTTTAAGTAGTTCTAACTTCAAGGGGACTGATGACCATAGATGTTAAGTCCCATAGTGCTCAGAGCTATTTGAACCATTTTTTTAACGTGATGGTATGAAATCAGAGGCAGTCAAAAAATATTTCTATGCAATTTACCTTTGCGAAATGCACATGCGACTCCGCGAAGTATCGATAGTGGTCGTAGGAGGATCCTGATGATCACTCTGCAGATTAATCACACCCCATACATACACGTCAGATGCGCGTATGAATTAGAGAAGTAGTGGTACCCGTCGGTTTTCCAAAATGGCTTGAACATTCCTCGCCACTAGGTGCGGACCAAGAGTTCATTCCTGAGAGGGGGATGGGAGGGGGGGGGGGTTGCGTGAAGGTTACAGTTTCTTGTAGTCTTTCCCAACCCGCTACACCCCTCTCACCTAAATTACTGTCATCAACCCTTCTACATGCAACATGTGAATACGATATCAATAATAATAATTTCCTGAACCTCAATAGTAATATGCTTTACTATATATATGCGAATGAGCCCAAAGTACTTAGTGGCGTGATTTTGCCTTTCTTTGTGCCCATACTTCTTTCATTCTTTTACTGTGGGCTTCTTTCTTTCTTGAGACGACGTTATTCCTGTCTTCGTCCTTGGTTTCTCCGCTTGGTCAACTTGCCACTTGTGAATTTTGGATCTGGAGATTGCCTTGTTTTGGATGTCCTCTGGTGTAATTCCTTCTAGTTTCAGATCTGTTTTGATTTCACCAATCCATTGCGTTGGGCCTGTTGTAGATTTACACCTGTTTTCTTAGAATTCAACTATTTGCTTCGAAAGTCTGTCCGGAGTCATTCTTTTGATGTGTCCATGGAATCTTAATCTGCGTTTTCTAATGTCACTGTGAATATTAGAGTATGGTTTGATTTTCTGTTTGCCTCTAAGCCGATACTGTTCATCTACAAGTTTTGAGCCTCAAATTTTTCTTCCGTTCCTTTTTCTGAATGTTTCCTATGTTTTCCTGTTTAAAATTAGTGTCTCCGATCCATATAGACATTCTGGTTTTATGACGGTATTGTAATGTCGTAGTCTTGTGTGCTTGGAGACACATTTTTTACTGTAGGTATTTTGAGTGAGTCGATAAGCAGTGTCCATCTTCCGACATCTGACTTCCTTGGCTTTCGTTTCTATTCCATTTTCTTGAATCGTTTCGCTGAAATATTTAAATTGTGGGACTCGTTTAATTTTGCTATATATAGTCTCCATGAATTTTGGTGCTTGTTTGTTGCAAGTCAAAAGTCTTTCAGGAGTTCAATCTGTTTCATGGCTGTTGAAACATAACGAGTTAAGATGGCTAGATCGTCTACAAATGCTAAGCAATGTGCTGTTAATTTTCCTCTGCCGAGAGTAATTGATTGGACAATCTTGAGGACTGATTTCAGTTTGCGCCACTCTTGTATCACCTCTTCAAGATCGCAGTTGAACAGAAGTGGAGAGACGCTATCTCCTTGCGTTACTCCTGTTTTAATCAGAAAAGGTTCAGAGATATCCCCAATAAATTTGACTTTAGATTTTGTGTCTATCAATGTCTGATGTATGACTGCAACTGTTTTCAGATCTAAACCCCGTTCTTTTAATATTTGGAATTATGATTGACGATCAACTGATTCGTGGGCATTTTTAAACTCAACAAATGTTCAAACTACACCTTTCCCACTTATTCTCTGATGTCGTAAGATTAGTTTTAAGTTCAGAATTTGCTCTGGACATGAACGGCCTGGTCTGAATCCTGCGTGGTATTCTCCAGTCTTTGTTTCCAGTTGTTGTTGTGCTCTATCAAGAAGGCACTGGGATAGAATTTTGTAAGCTATTGATATCAATGAGATTCCCCTACAGTTGTTTACATACGATCTATCTCCTGTCTTGTGCAGGGGATGAATTAATTCATTTTTTCCAGTCGTCTATAATTCGTTTTGTTTGCCAAATGTCTTGTATTATTTCGGTGATTTCTTTTACAGTATTTGGGACTGCTGATTTGAGGATTTCCGATCTGATTCCATCTTTATCTGCATTATTTTTAAGACGTTTGATCTGTTTGGTGATTTCCTCTACATCCGGTAATGATGAGTTTGGGTTTGTGGATTTAGGTTCCTGAGGTTGAAATCTTTGTGTTGGTTCACGGCAGTTCAGCAGTTTTTCCAAATATCTTTCAAGTTCTTCGCAATTTTCTTGATTGTTCAGTGCAAATTTCTCACTTCTTTTCTTGAAGCAAAGATTTTGCAGCTGATATCCTGCGATTTTTGTTTTGAAATTCTTGTAAAAAATTTAGCATGTTGTTTCTTTCAAAGTCTTTCTCGATTTCAAGTAGCTGGTCCCTTTCGAATTTACCTTGATCTTTCTGATTAATTGGGCTGTCTCTTTCCTCACTGCCAAGAATGTTTTCTATTTCTTCTCAGTCTTTCTGCTGTTCCAATTACTGTATGCTTTCTCTCGAGATTGGATTGCTTATTCACATTCTTCGTTCCACGGAGGGCGTTTTTTTTTTCTTTTTTGCAGAGGTATCAGTGTTTGTGCGGTTTCCATTAGTTTGCCTCTGAGTTGCTCCCAATTGTTGGAGGGCTTTTTCTCTAATTCTTCTGCGAAAGCTGGTTGGATCCGGCTAGTGTTAAATTTTGGGATAAGTGTCTTCCTTTTCGTGAACCTCTGAGGTTTTAGCTGTAGTTTGATTCTCGTTAGGTAATGGTCTGAGTCAACATTTGTACCCTTTCTTACTTGGATATTCATCATTTCTCTGTGGTTTGGATAGGAAATTGCTACATGGTCAATTCGGAATTCACCAATGAGTGAGTTGTGTGGTCTCCATGTCATTTGTTTTGATGGTTTTTTCTTCATATATGTTGAAATGATTTTAAGGTTGAATATCCTGCAGAATTCGACCAACCTCCGTCCATTTTGATTAGTCCATTTATGTGCTGGGAAGTTTCCTGTTGTTTTCCTGTATTTTCTTTCTTTGCCTAGCTGCGCACTGAATTCGTCTAATGAGATTTTGACGTGGTTTTGTGGAATTCTGGATACTATTTCTTCTAGTGTTTCCCACGATTTGTCTACCTTTGCGCTATCTGTTTTATTGTCATCACTGATAGTCATGTGAGCATTGATCAGTGTGTATGTTTTGTTTGCACACTTTAGGGTGATTGTAATTAGTCTATTACTTACAGGCTTCACATGGGTTACCGAGTTGAGTATGCTTTTTTTGTCTGCAAAAGCAACTCATGAATGTGGTGTACTTTTGAGAATCCGCTTGTCTGTTTTGCTTTTGAAAAGTTTATAGCTCCCTAAGTCCGTTGCGTTTTGTCGGTCAGTCTTGTTTCGTGGAGTGTCAGTATTTCCAATTTTTGTTCTTTGAATATTTTCTCTAGTTCATACAACTTCCCTACCCGCAAGATTATATTTAATGTTCCGAAAAATGTTTTGGTATCTGGGCGAAGATGGTCTCCGACTCCCTCTGTGTGCGTGTCAACCCATACTCCCCAAAATCCGATGGTCTGGTTGTGTTGTTGATGGCAGCAATGGATTGGTTACCACCTGGTGTACAGATTTGTTTCCTGTCACGCCTCATAGTACTTGATCATCTCAGATTTTGGACCGTAGTCCAGTTTTATAGGACTGGAGTGCATAGTTCCAGAACATACATTTCTAGCCGCACCTCTGGTAATCAGACGCTGACCACTTTGCCGCTTGTTGCAAGTCAGACACAGAATGGATTTAAGTCAGTTCATCCACCCTCTCTGGCATTGGGGTCTCCCATCTTCTGCCTTCGAAGCCGTTGACCATATTTCTCATTCTCTCGCTTAATCCGCGGGTTCTTATTTGGCTATGCGTTATTCACACCTGTCCTGCATATCCACAGGATGTTTTGATATAATAATAATAATGTCCAGAATGAAATTTTCATTCTGCAGCGGAGTGTGCGCTGATATGAAACACCCTGGCAACTTAAAACTGTGTACCGGGCCGAGACTCGAACTCGGAAACTATGTCTTTCACGGGCAAGTACATTATCGACTGAGCTTCGTAAGCACGACTTCCGCCAGTATCTCTTCTCCTGCTTTGCAAAGTTTTGCAAGGTTCACAGCAGAACTTCTGTGAATTTTGGAAGTTAGTAGACGAGGTACTGACGGCCGTAAAGCTGTGAGGATGGGTCCTGAGTCGTGTTTGGGTTGGTCAATCGGTAGAGTACTTTCCCGCGAAAGGCAAGTTTGAGTCTCTGTCCAGCTCCCAGTTTTAAACTGCTGTCAAATTTCAGTAACAATTTCTTTACATCAATGCTTAGTACTCCGCTTTAATACAACTCCTAAGAAATTGTAACACAGGAAAAAGCACTTGTTCACAAATCTGAGAGGTGCATGTGCCATGAAACTGATTTAAGAACGGAAATAGGATAAACTGTGACATACAATTGATTTAAGAACTATTATAAGATGAACTTTTACACCTTTGACAAGGCAGTATTGTATACAATACACAAACGTAGTTTGCGCTCACTATTGACAGTATTTCATATAGCGCAATGAGTATGTACGGTCTGCAGACTACGGACGTGTAAGCATTTAAGTGTGCGCATGTGTTGGTTTCAGTCGTTTCTGCCTACTTCTGGAAGTAAACCTTTAAGTAGTTTCTTATTTAGTAGATAAATCAACTCTTATGTTGTGATAAGGGACGATTTTAAATAATTTCGTTACATTTTCAACAGAATAAGTAGTGTACTAAGAACTTCTAGGAGTAAAGTTATAGTTACGTGAAATTTTATTTCGTGTAAGTCTATAAACAGTCGAGACAGTAGTGTGTCGCTCTCAATTTGTCATTTTCTCTCACGTTGGCTGTATTGCGTTAGCTCGTGTGAGAGCTTGTTGTGAAAATACATTGTGTGAAAGTATCGAAAACTTCAATTTCAGAAGTACCTTCCACTTTATCTAAAAATAAGTATCTTTGTGAGAGGAAAAAAATTTATTGTTGAAAATAACTGATGATTAATTTTCTAAGTGAATTCATGGAAATGAGGTAGGGAGTTTCTGTGGACAGGAATTAATTCAAAGCTTACATTGTTAGAACTTCAATTATTTTCGATCGCTACATTACGCAGCGCTGCGGTGCGATCGCCATTTTTTCGTCAAATCGAATGAAAGTTAACGTAGGCATATGAACTTTGAGTGCCAGTATTAATGAACATTGACTCTATAACAACTCACTTGACGGAATTTAACTTAGTTGCAAGAGTGTAAAATTTATTTGGACAGAACTGGCTTAAAAATTATCATATTTATTCATTGATTAACGCATTAAAGTTAAAGAGAGAAAGACACTACGAACGCTGTTCTACGACGAATTTTAAAGACAGTAAATTGTGGTGTCTTCAACAATTACTACCCCTTAAGATAAAAGGCATATTGACGACGACTATCCACTACCAACTAGTCAGGAAATATGAAGATTACAAGATCCGCCACAGAGGATCTCTCTCTTTTCGTCTTGCATTTCTCATCTTCCTGTGAAATGCAGGTTCTGCCTGCAGCCTCACGAAACCTTTCGCGTTTTTTGTTGACACCAGGTATACAGCCACCCTGTGAATGTGGACCTTTACCTCACTGGAATCTTCCCTGCCAGCGGTCATGTAGCAAGACCATGCACGAAAGCTATCACAGAAGAAACTGAAAAATATGCTGAGTTAAATATAGTTCTTAATTTCTAGAATTTTATGCTGTTTTCACTCTACTTTTGAAAGTTGGATGAGGAATTTGGAAATTAGCATACACGAAAATAGGAGGGGCACAAAAAACGAGTAATTGGCTTGTAAACTGAAACTTTTACCTCCACTCCAAAGTTTACTACACAATAGTGTTGAGGTACTTGTCCCAGTGTCAATCAAGACGCGTAATGGTCGTCTCGTAAAATTCCGGGGCTGAGTTGTGAATCAGTTTCGAAGGTACTAATTTACGTCCTCGTCCAAGGTGAATCGTTTGCCTGTCAGAGCGCTCTTTAGCTCACTAATAATGGCATAATCGCAGGGAAATAGAGCCAGATTGTGTGGAGGATAACTGAGGACTTCTCATTTAACTGTCTGTAAGAGCTTCTAGACAGCGTTTGCTATATGGAGCCTGGCGTTGTGGGGCAGCAGAATGCCCCTTGGGTGAGCTGACCTCGTCATTTCGATTTGATCGCTTTGCGAAGGTCTGTCAACGTCTGTGAGCATTCACCATTGACCCTTGTAGGGACTCGATAAGAAAGGGGCTCTTTTGGCTCTTTTGCTCAAAGAATAAAGTGAGAATGATCTCTACCGCACTTTTGCGGAAGCCTCGGATCTTTTGGGTGACTGTGACCATTCATGCTTCTACTGGATACTCCGTCGCTTTGATTCGGACTCGCAGTGATGACATCCTTTTTCATCTCCAGCGAACACATTTGACAGGAATTCAATCCTTTTTTCTGACATAGCGCTGCAGACGTTCGAGAGAGAGTCCCTTTCGACATGCTTCCTACGATGGTTGATGACTGCTGGATACCCTCTGGCGGCATATTTTGCGTAATGTCAGTCTGTCCTTACGGATGGCGTGAACACTTCCATTGTTCAGTTCAATCTCTGCAGCAATGTCTGTTACCGTAACTCGCCGTCTCAAATAATGAGGACATCCACCTGCTGGGCAATGATATCGGTAATATGGTGTGGTGTTTTAGACCGTACATCATGGGGAGCCCCATCCATCCTTCCACAAGCCGCTTGTGCCACACATTGTGCCTTGCAATGGATATGCAGTGCTCTCTGTACATGTGTGCCATTCTTCGGTAAATTTCCCTACCCCGTACTCGTTACGCTGTCAGGATACCCACGACTCCACTTTGCCCTTCTCTTGAAGCTACCGCTTCTGGTAAGGTACGACCGAATGCAGTAGACGGTCGACGTGTGTGCTTGCTCATTATGTCGTTATGTGCGGTTGTGGTTGTGTCCCTCTAGTGGCGAGTTTGGGACCCGTGTGCTCTCACAGAGATCTCACCATCCTCTGCAGGCAATAACATTAAGAACCTTTCAGAGGCTTTCATGCTACAGGCTCAGGTTAATTTCTGTTTTATTGCACGTTATATAAACGCTAATGACAGAAGCTAAAGGAAAAGGCGTTCATAAAACTGATTTTCTGTGAGGGTCATGGCCTCCCCGAGAGCACGCACCAACCTACCCCCCCCCCCCCCCCCTCCAAACCTGCCACTCCAGGTACTGTCCTGTTTACACCGGGTTGTGGGCTTGCTTCAAACCTAGCTGATGCATTGACTGCAGGTCAAAGTCACCTAAAAAGTAGGAATCTGGACCTTATATTGTATTTAGCAGTACCCAAAACCGCTGTACTTGTCGATTGTCTGCAGTACGGCTCAACAACGCAGGCGGCAAGACGACAATGACGGCGATTGCATATAGACATACACAGCCATGACTCTAGAAAACAATGGTGGATCTCTGGTCTGAAAACAAAATATTGCTATCAGCGCACCTGCGTCAGCATTCACATGTACATTTCAGTATGAGGTATTTGTTGTTTCTGGCCAGTGGAGAACGACGCAATGGCATGCCTGGCACTGGTCCATCTCACAGTAGACAGGGTAGAAACGCTGCCGCTGGATTCCGGCTCCGAGCCACCACTCTCAGATGAAGTTGTAAGACCCTTTATGGTCATGAGGGAAAGTGGAAGATGGATTACGCGTCAGATTTTTTCCCCAAAATCTGTCATGTAACCTGTTTAATAATACAACATGCAGACCTTTAAATCAAATCTAATCACTAAAGCTGCATTATAGCTTCAAGCAATAATAATAACTGCCAATGACTGCTATTCTAATTAACTCTGTCTCTTTTCCTTTTGCTACGATGAAGGAGTCTTGTAATTATGGCAGCCTTGGGGCTTTTAGCTGGCTGGTGAAAGGGAAGAGTCAGTTGGTGGAACTGCACGGGTCGTAAAGTGTTTGTGGTGAAAGTCAGAGTCTTGGGCGGGTAAACACAGGGGACAGCCTTCTGCAGCTCGAGCAGATACTAAGGGTGGCTAGCCCATCATAAAGCTAATGAAACCCTTTTTAAGCTACAGATTTGAAGGGCAGGAGAAAACATGTGTCATTGTAAGGAGATCTGTGATTGGCTCATAGTAAATATTTTCTTAGCAGGGGAGAGCTCCCGGGAATGTGTATGTAGACCTCATCTCATTGGTCATAACTATAAATCTGTTACAAAGTGGGGGGACATTTTCTGCCTTCTTCCCAGCAACAAGAGAAAAATTCATTTCAGTGTTTAACCGTGGTAAAATCCGTGAGAGTAGAGAACTTGTTAGTATATTTATTGCATTATCATTGATCAGAACTCGCAAAGTCTGTTGCTATTGGCCAGTGAGAGTCTGACATTGGCATAACAAGCTACGTTTTGCAATGGAGTGTAATAAGGATCTCTCATCAGGGTGTCATAGAATACAGGTCTCCGTAGGTCACTGCAGAGAGCTGCACAGATAAATGTCGCCTGCTTAGAGTGGAACCCAGATGTCAGGGCTGAAATTAGAATTCTCAGCCACTTCTGCAGCTGTGTTCTGCTTTTGTACATAATGAGAATGATAAGCATGGAAGCCGGCCGTTGTGACCGAGCAGTTCTAGGCGCTGCAGTCCGGAACCGCGCTGCTGCTACGGTCGCAGGTTCGAATCCTGCCTCGGGCATGGATGTGTGTGATGTCCTTAGGTTAGTTAGTTTTAGTAGTTCTAAGTCTAGGGGACTGATAACAGATGTTAAGCTCCATAGTGCTTAGAGCCATTTGAACCATTTTTAAGCATGGAATGTATTTGCTTCCAGCAAGACGAGATGAGCATGAAGTCATTTATCCTGCATCAGTGTTTCGTTTTGCTGATTCAACTTTTACAGCTAACTATCTGCACTTGCCATACGCCTGGAGGTGAGTGCTGGTGTTTGTTCGTACTTTACTGGGACCCTAATTTAACTCATTAACTTCTTCTGCAATAATCGGTCATATTCGTGACACAGTTTTACATCCTTTCCATTATGTATCCACCCACCTGTGATAAGTTTTAGTACATGTTTTAAATCCACTGTTCTTTGAATTTTTATTTTTGCAAGTGGCAAGGTCCTTATAGACCACACGCCTTCTCTACAAGCCTCTTCCATTTCCTGCTGTTGAGTACACTGTTTGTCTATTCAGTGTTCATGTTCATCCCAGTTCTGTCCTCCCTGCCGTTATCTCTCCACCTGCTTCTGGTTCTTCCTCTTTATCTCGTTCCATCTATTTACTTACCGTATGCTACTTTACGTAGTCTGTTTTCTGTATCCTTGGTATATGCCCTGCCCAGTTCAACCTTCTCTTCTTTGGCGCATCTACGATGCTATGGTGTTTGTGCAGCTCTCTTAATTCTTCATTTTTCCTTATCCCCGATTCCATGTTATCTTCATCGTCAACTGGACAAAAAATTATTCTTTGTATTTTTATTTCAAATTTTAACAGTTTTTCTTCATCTTACTTTCTAAATATTAATGCTTCGCATCCGTATAATGTTACTAGCATAATCGCGACTGATACAAGCGGATTTTGAAGCAAGTACTAAGTGATATTGTCTGTAAGACTTTGATAAGACTAAAGAGTGTTTTGTTCACTATTGCTAGACAGGCATCTACTTCTATACCCATTCCATTATTGTTACTAAACAGACTCCCTAAGTACTTGAAGTGGTCATCTGTTTTGAAATTGAATCCATCTACAGTCAAAGGTGCATCACTTTGGTTTTTCTTGCTTATGACCAGATATTCTCTTTTCTCCATTAACATGAATTCCTGCTTCCTCAGCAGTTTTGTAATAATTTGGCATCATTTGATTAATTCTGTTTGGAACTACTTAATGTTACATCATTTGCGTAGGGAAGTCTAGTAATGTTCATCTCCTGCATTTGCATCCTTTGTGGAATTGTTTTAGTAAATTCTCCATCGATCTTCTCTAAGACGAGGTTTAATAAAGTAGGTGAAAAGGGTCTCCTTGTCTCAATCCAGTCAACACCTGAAAATTTTCTGTTTCTCCTACAGGTGTCTTGATACGAGATAAAGATTCATCTGTACAGATTTTAATTAACCTGATTATCTTTGATGGTACTTCACATTCTCTCTTTATATTTAGAAGTGTCTCTCGGTGTATGTTATAGTAGGCCTTTTTGGAATCCACAAATAATATGTGTACATCTACATTGAATTCCCACGCCTTTTCAGTTATCTGTCTTAGAGTGAAAGGATGATCTAATGTGGATCATTTCCTGCGGAAACCGCATTGGTAGTCACCAGTCAATTCTTCAGCAATTGGGATCAGTCTGTTTAATAGGCATGTCGGTAGGATTTTATAAGTAAATCCAGTAAAGCAATTCGTCTACAGTTGTCTCACACAAGGAGATCATTCTTCTTAAATATGGGACATATAATAGCGATTTTCCAGTCTGCAATATCGGTTTCTGTCTTTCAAATTGTTTTTATTAAAGATTGTGGTTCTGCTTCCAGTTACGGTCCTTCATTCTTTAATAACTCAGCGTATATCTGATCTTCACCACAAGCCTTGTTATTCTTTAGTTTCTTTATGGCTTGTATTTCATTCACTGATAGGGTGGTAACTTGTACATCGACTGTATCAGGTTCTTCAAATTTAAAGTAAGACTGTGGATCATTGCAGTTGAGTGATTATGGAAAGTATGTCTTCTATCTTTTTTGTATGTCACTCTTATCGGTCAGTATTTCCCCATGCTGATCCTTTTAAACTGCTCATTTTTAGTAAATTTACCTAAAGATTGTTTAATATTTTGATAAGTCTGCCTTGTCCTGTGTTGCTTGAAATCATCCTCTGCCTCTTTTATCATATTTTTGTTGTATTCCCTTTTCTCTTGTCATAGGGTTCGTTGTGTTCCCTGGCGGATTTTTTAATATCTTTCCTTCTCTCTCATATTGTTCCATTCTGTAATCCACACTTTTCTCGTATTTCTTCTCTCCAGAACGTTTAACTTTGGTTAAACCAAATTTTGTTAGGTCGTTTTCTTTTCCCTGGAACTTTGGAAGATACTTATTGAACATTGTTCTTCAAGTGTCTTCATCTGCTTTCGACATCTTGTTGTCCCCTGTTGGACAGTCTGGTTTTTGTTAGGTTGCCTTCCATTTCTTCGGTAAAGCTTTCTTTTGTAGGTTCTTCAGGCAGATTCCCTAAGTTATATATAGTAATTTCCACTCTGTTCCCATTTTTTTTAAAATTTTGTTTCCATTTTTTATGTCATTATCATATGGTCTGTGACACAATCGGCGCCCCTAAAGGTTCTAACTGAAAGCTTCTTTGGATAGCCACATGATCAGTCTGATTCACTACTTCTCCATCTCGTGATATTCGTGTCCCTAAGTGAATGTGTTTGTGTTGAAATTTTGTGCTGCTTAGCGTGAAATCATTTGTTATTGCAAAGTTTATAAGTCGTACCCCATTATCAGAACTTCGCTCTTGTAAGCTGAAATTGACAATGGTTAGTTTGTAAATATCCTTCTTTCCTGCTTTGGCATTAAAATCTCCTAACACTACTTTTACATCACGTCTAATTATTGAGTTGTAAATGTGGTCCAGTTGACTGTAGAATTCTTCTTTCATATTATTATCCTTATCTTCTGTAAGTGCACGTGCATTTAGAAATGTAACATCTAACCACTGAGTCTGAACTGCGATGTATGATATTCTATTATTGACATGTTTGAATTCCTTTATTAAGTCATTTATTTATCAATGAATGTAGAATCCATTTCAAATTTATGGTGTTGACCGCAATCTCCGTACATTATAGTCATGTCTCGTATTTTCAGTGAGGCAGTTCCTTGCAATCTTACTTCTTGGAGAGCTACCAGCTGTACCCTGTGTTTCTGAAGTTCGTTTATTGGTATTTTGGCACTTCCATGATGGTATAGACTTCTGGTATTCCAAGAACTAAAAGATAAATCCTTGTAACCTTGACGACTTCTGTTCCAGTATATTCTGTCCTGTTTCCGAGGCATGTGTTGAGTATCCTGACCAGTCAGAATTTCTACATGAGTGGGTTGGTAGCCCTCAGCACAACCTCCAACCTGGAGGACCAGGAGTCTTGATTTTGGGGTGTTCTACTCCTAGGAAAGTTGCCTTAACCACAGCTTGGCGAGCCTCTTTTGCCCATGCTACTTTTGGTCCACACTGGGTATTTTATTTCCCCATACCCTCCATATTTGGAAAACTTTCCCCTATCCGCCACTTGGGGACGTGCCCAATGGGAAACTAGCAAACTCCACATTGGTTCTCTTAATAACTGATTTTATTCTTCATTCAGTGCATAAAACGTTTTTGAAGTCTTTTAGAAGTAAATCAGATTGATGTAGTGACCCTGAGCTTGCAGTCATAGTTCGAAAGATGCCATTATCAATATGTTTCTGTGAGGTGAGGTACCCAAACTTCCACGCTTAACTCGGCCACCTTCGATAGTTTCATTAGATGAGCCATTATCCATTTCCTGACCATGTTTTCGTTAAGTTAGTATGATTTTATGAGGAGTTTTCTGTCACTGTAGGTCACTGGCCGTGGAATCCGTAGCGTCTCAGTGGTATGCTAAACTGCTCAAGCGACACTTAATTCATCCATCCGTTAGTCTAGTTAGAGTGTTGCCCACAACTGCTGCAGATGTTATCTCTCTAACGGACAACGCATTGTTGAATTATTTAATGAAATTTAAAATTACATTTCAGGATATAGGATAACTAGTTATGCAGTGCCTTTGGGCTCTGCGTTACACCCTCTATTATTCTTGATTTTTGTAAATGATTTACCGTCGACATATTTTTCGCAGACGATACTAACAGAAACTTCCAGCAGAATTTTTTGTAATAACAGAGAAAGAAGAAAGATGGTTTAGGGCAACTGAAGCGCACTAGATGACTAAAATGAGAAAAATTCTTAACTTGCCACTAGATACTCCCACCCAGTTCCAAACATAAAATGGATCCATTAAAGTGATTGAATGGCGCTACTAGTCGCTCATTGCCAACGGAAGGCAGAGATCAGGGCTCGTATCCTCAACCGGAAAAGCGGGAGGAAAAGAAATTATTCTCAGCAACAATTCAATCAGAAAAATTTCGGCTATACTGTGCGTGAGGGACATAACATGTCGTTCTTATTGCAAAAGAGGACATTCTCTCTATGCAGAAATAACACATTATACACATCTTCTTACTGTAGACGCAACCACAAAATAAGTCATAACTGTTTCCAACCGCACATCAGCCATCTTCAGATTTTACAATAGGAAAAGGATGATATCCACATTAATAACTTAAATATCTACCATTTGCCAATTGTAATCGTAATTAATATCAAATAGAATTAAAAATACATGTGCCAGAATGAATGTACACTCTGCAGTGGAAAGATACGTGTGGTTTATGCTCATACATCATAAGGTGTATTTGGTGAACAAAGTGGTATTGTACTAAATCTAAGAATAAACCCCAAGGAACACAGAAAGATAATTATTAAAATATATATAAATTTCACAGTTTCACAGGTTTTTAAATTTTTCTTTAGAATCAATTCATTCATTTATCTTTTATATGTCGTTCTTGTTGTTGTTGTTGTTGACATCTTGATCACTCGTTTGATACCGATATGCACGCTACATCTACATCTACATACTAACTCCACAAGACACTGTAAGGCACTTGGCTGAGCGTACCTTGTACCGTTAATAATCATTTCCTTTCCTGTTGCACTCACAAAGCGGAATGTCTGTTGGAAACAGCAGAATAGTAGTGTTGTCAGCTTCAAACGCCGGTCCTCCAAATATTTTAGGTAGTGTTCCTCTAGAAGAACGTTGCCTTCTCTCAGGGATTCCCATCTGAATTTCGGAAGCAGCTCCATAACACTTACGCACTGTCCGAACCTACATGGAACAAATCTAGCAGCCCACCCCTGAATTGCTTTGATGTCTTCCTTTAATCCGACCTGATGCGGATCCGAAACACCCGAGCAATACTCAAGAGTAGGTCGCACTAGTGTTCTATGTGTAGTACCCTTTGCAGATGAAACAAAATTCTGTTAATAAACCAGAGGACCATTCGCCTTCCCTAGCATAATCCTCACATTCTCGTTTCACTTCATATCGCTTAGCAACGTTACGCGCAGATATTTAAATGACGTTACTGTGTCAAACACAACACTAATAATGCTGTGTCCGTAAATTAAGTGTTTGCTTTTCCCACTCATCCGCATTAACTTACATTTTTCTTCATTTAGAGCTATCTGCCCTACACCACACCAATTGGAAATTTTGTCGAAGTCATCTAGTTTCCTCATACGGTCACTCAACTTGGACATTTTCCCGTACACTACAGCAACATGAGCAAACAACCGCATATTGCTGCCCACCATGTACTCCAGATCATTTATGTATCGTATATCAAAAGTAATAGGGGTCATATCATATTTTCCTGGGGCACGTCTGATGCTATTATGTGCCTGATGATCACTTGGCGTCGAAGATAACGTACTGGTTCTATTATTTAAGAAGTCTTAGTGCCGATCACCTAACTCACGTTGAGAGAACAGTAGGGCTGAATAAAAATGACTGACAAGGCACAATGCATTTTGTAGAGGGTATGGTATGGACGTATTGGAATAATTAATGTTGGTTGATGGATTTAAAGTAATTCACACGACATGAAAACTTTGCGGAAACGCGTCAATTTACTGGAGGCTAGTTTACCCCAGGGAAGTACTCAGAATTGACCGTGGCCGCTGGGGGAGTGGCTAAGGGAAGCAACAATAGGCTTAGGGTGGCTCAAGCTCTGAGAAAGCGGTAACGGGGCGCGGCCTCCAGCCGCCTTAAGATGAGTGACAGTGAGTGGGTGGTTGACCCCGACTCCATGCTAGTGTACCGGGAAACAGACTGAGAACTTGTACACCTGTTGATTAATGTCCATCGTCCTGTCTTCTGTGAAACATGCGAGAAAGCCACGCAAAGCTACGGTGGAGCAGTCAACAGAGGTCAAAATATGCATGCTCATGACTATAGCAACGTCACGCTGAATTCACGGTCCGCAGAGTCTGAAGCAAATCAGGTGAAGAGCGAAAGAATGAAATACGCCGGCCTCTGATGGGAATGTAGGACCAAGGAATTTGAAGTACTCTCCTGGGAGTCAAAATTCCGGAAAACTTGGTGTTGTGCAGACGCTAACCTTGATGGGCGACCTGGGAGGAGCTAAACAACAGAAGTTGAGTGGGTGGGAAATTTTGTGGGAATTTGTTCACTTCCCAGAGCAGGCATTGGTAGGCACAGGGAAGCAATGCATAATTAACGTGACTTGCACTGCAATTGGCATAAGTGATTTTGCTGGAGGGGAAACTGCGTTGAAGAGCAGACTGGCAGAACTCTCCGTAGAGGTCTTCCATTGCCAGCTTGCCTAGAGTGCGAACATGGCGTTCTTTACGCAGCTTGCCTGAGAAAGAGTGAGCATCTCTACAGTTTATGACTTAGCAAATGGAACAATTGAGCTTGGAGATACAAAGTTTTGGTTCAGCTATGTATTGAGCAAGATGGCTAGGCCTTCTTGAATAGACGAGTGAATAGACGAGTTCACCCTTGCAGCATCACGAGGTCGGCCGACGTCCACACAACGACGCCGCTCCGCCACGCTGTATTCGGTGATATTGCACCCGCTCTTTTCATGAGGATTTCATGAGCCGTGTATTGTAGAATTCTTCCTGCACTTTGGATTACGCCTGGGTCAGTCGATAGGAATTACTTTTGAGTTATTGCACTTTACTCCATGCAAACGCAATTTATTACCACTGCCTGATAGGAGAGTCTTGTAATGTGATGATTGAAGATCGGGAGTTAAAAATAAATTTGTGCTAATCGACTGCATCTGTTTTCAATCACGTAGTTGAAATCCCAAGTCACTTTCTTAATTAATTTTATGTTCAACATTTGCATCTGGTGTTCAATAGCTGAATATAACATCAATGTGCACCCCTTTTTAATTAAAAGTGATCAATTCTGAATAAATTAATGTCAACACTGCCACTGCAGTTCAATCAGGAGTCACAGGGCCATACTACTATTTTGCGTTATCCGATATTGTGGCAGTTTTGCTCTCTCTGTTTATCTGTTAGTCAATTAGTTGGGGTGAACACACGCCAAAACCAGCCAAGTGATGGGTGGGGCGTTACACTACTGTGACCTACAAATAACTGAACTTGCCTCATGATGCCTCAGGATGTGTTGTATCAACTGGTCCCTTCTTGTGGTCAAATATTTAATTTTTAACATGTATGTAAGTAATTTATATTTAGTGAATAGTTACATATCTATATTAAAGTATGGAAAAAAGCTGCTATGAAAGAGATTTTAAAAATTTGACATCATATTTCTTAGAAGCAATACGAAAGTATTTTGAAAACAGAATTAAGGCCTTTTTTAAATAATTCTGCTACAGATTACTTACACTCTCACTCCTTTCCAGATGTACTTGTGTTAAAGACGTGTCAAAACCAAGAAAACTGGGTTCGACGCAGTGCGATGCAACTGGAGTGTATGGCAAACTGCGCCGCTCATGGCAACGTTGAGGAACAACATGCTGAGTTGGTACATCAGTGGAAACTATTCGTTCGTGTGGGTTCTACTCGGACCGAGTTTTTTGCTTCCGAACCACAACAAGACGGTAGGAGGTCTGTAATTACCCTTCATTCTACGAGGGGCGTTCAGAAAGTAAGCTCCGATCGGTCGCGAAATGGAAACGACTATGAAAATCCGATAAAGCTTTGCACAGATGTGTTGGGTAGTGTCTCTAGTACAACCCCAGTTAGCATCACGTCGCTCTTCTCATTTCTGAGCTCGCAGTGAGTGCGTAAAGATGTCTAGAAAATAGTGTCTGCCGCCAAGTACAAGGACCTGGTGAGAAATTTCGCCTGAAGCTATGCAGCTAACATTACATAACTGTCGTGCTGTTTCGTCTTCACGACAATTCTCAGCCGCATTCTGCAGGGGCAATGAAGATGCTCCTGCATCGTTTTCAAATGGAAATGTTAGATTACCCACAATACAGTCCGCAATTGTCTCCCCCTCAGTTTCATCTCTGGTCACATGAACCGCTGTCTTTGAAGACAACATTTTGACACAGACAACGAGGTGTAGGCCAGCGTGTAGAATTGGCGGAAGGCACTGGCGGCTGCCTTCTATGATGAGGCTATTGAAAAGTTGGTACAACGCTATGACAAAAGTCTAAGTCAGAACGGCGACTACGTAGAGAAGTAGCTGAAAGGTGTAGCTAATTGTTACAAGTAAAACATTTCTGATGTTCACTGTGGTTTCAATTTGGCAATCAATCGGAGCTTACTTTCTGAACAGGCCTCGTATTTCCAAACAGTTCACCTGAATAGCTAAGTGGCCAGCAAGTTTAGCTGCTATAAAGAAGACTCAGGTTCTATTACCGGTAGTATCAGGCATATTTCCTTGGTGGGAGAACTGTAACGGGATTCCAACTGTCAGGAGCTAACTGAATGAGAAGTATCGCTCAAATGTCACGAACCCCGATCAACGACCCGGAAGAGCGATGTACTGATTTCAAGGCCCTCCATACCGCCTCTGGGGCACACGAAACGTATAGGCCCTGCAACAAACTTGTGACGTCACATTAGTCGGCTTGTCCCACAGGAAATCAGCGTGTCAACGAAAAGGTATCCAGTAAGGGTCTTCACTTTTGTAAGCACAGAATTGTATCGTCAACTATCCATAGTCGCCTCTCTGCCGAGCGCAGAGCAAGAGTGAGGGGTCATGGCGTAGCTTTTGTGGAGCATGGACGTAATGTTTTGTTGATCCCGTGGCTTGTAATGGGACAATGCGCCGCCTAGTGAATGCCAGGCATAGTGAAGGCGCAACGGTAGAGAAAGTGGACGTTTATGGCATCTGTGGGCCAGAATCCAAGGCAAAGAGGAAGTGCTTCCGCCTGGTGGCAGCTACATTAAATAATGCTATGCTTGATACAGTGTCTGGCTTGTGCTGCACTCTGACAGCGTAATAACAAAGTAATTAAACTAAATAATATTGTTACGTGTAGTAAAAATATCAATGTAATATTACTTTAATATATGAAAATGACTGTAATTGAATATTGTAATTCTATGGTATGGTTAATTGTAAATAGAGAGCTTGCGGTAATGTAAAATAATGTTTAGGTGCGGAGGGAATCCCCGAGAATGAGAACAGTGTACAGGTTGGCGCGCAATATTGGCGGTAGAAGCAAGTTGGCGTATCTCTCAGGCAGAACAAGTCTTAAGTTGCATAAAAGTGACTGCCAATGTGTGCTACGGTAACGTTGCTAACAGATCATTTAGAAGTGAGCTGAAAACAGAAATGGACTTCGTTTATCGTATGGCTACAAGCGCCAATGGACGATAAGGCTTGTAAGACGCAGTATTTCGACGGATATGTTCTGTGAGCGGCAAAATAGTACGGTCTCCCGCTCTGCTTGGATAGTTTGAACAGACACGTCAGAATATCCACTAGCCAAAAATGTTGTGTTATTGCCATTCTCTTTCTAGAGCATATTCAATTTCTGCAGCTTGTAATTTATTATTGGTTGAACCAGACTGCTCAAGTGTTCCAATGAGATGCGACAAAAGTTTTAAGATTTTACATCACTACAGATGTTTAAATCACAACCACTTGAAATATAATTTCCGACACAAAGCTTCCAACTTTTCAGCTATGTTGTCACCCAATGACGGCGTTTTCTTCGTTTTTCTGCCTTGAGTTGGTGACAAGCAAATATGAAAGCAGCACTTGCAGTTTCAAGATTTCGTCAGGTGCGCAAACACTGTAGCCATGCTAAGTACCTGCCACCGCTCTGCTCCACTCTGCGCGCATGCGGTATGGACATGGCTTTAATGGGAGAAATGCATAGCTTACGATTATTCTTGGAAAAAATTTACAGATTCAATGCAGATATTTTCGCTACAGCCAAATCTGAATCTGATACATGTATATCTCATATTATGACACAGTGTGCCAAAAAAAGTAAGCCTACAATGTGCTAAGGCTGTAAATAAGACAAAAACGGACAGACCAGATGGCAGTAGTCCCAAGTTTGCTATGCGTATATGCGTGAACATGAACAAAATGTTTCTTATAAAAGAACAGGACAGAGAAACTTTTAACAGTCTCTGAGTGTCGCAAATCTAAGCATTAACACAAAACAGCTGTGATGATAAACACTCGACATCCTTCACTGTTATTCTCAAAAGGTATAATCAGTGGGATGAAAAGACAGTTTTCACCGTTTTCTCTTGCTCGTCGGATGGGACAAAAACCCAATTGGTTACGTCAGCAGTTGTGGACCTCCACGTCAGGCACATTTTTTTTTTTTAATCACGCAGCTTTTCTCTCCATGACCTACTTAACATCTAGTAGCAGTTAACGGCGAATGAAAACCTGGCACTAATGGAGAAACACAACTCGCGTGACTAAAAACTACCGTTTGCTTCGATTTGCAGTCCCTCGGCCTGCAACCGTAAAGCGACATCGTAAAGTGCGAGGACGAATCGTAAAAGAGGTCACTGTACGGCAGGGAGCGCAATAAAATAATGAACTGGCCGAACTTAATAGAGGCGGCGGAGACTTTAAGAGCCCAGTGCCGCCGCGCGAGCGAGACTGGTTCTGCGCTCGTGTTCCACGGAGAGCGAAGAAAGAGGCTGCGGGCCCTTTTTGCCGCCGCCGTCCCACAGGATGCGACGTCCGGGGAGCAAACGGACGCTCCGTGGGGTCGCCGACATAGACTTTCCCGATACGAGGGAAGACAAGATAGCCGCACTGACCCGGTATCGTCCGTGGCCTTTGCTGCCCGTGAATTCAATACGGTATTTCCGACGAAAATATTTTAGCCGCGGTTTTTCCGACCTTTTTAGTAATAAGAACACTCACTCACATTTTATCCAGGCTATGGACTGGCTACGCACATAGTGCGTTGCTCTCGATAGTGAGTGTTCATTAGAGAGAAAGGTATCGTCTGTAGTGCCCTAGGGAAGTGTGGTAGGACTGCTTATTCTCTACCTACATAAGTAAAGTGACCGACAGGTTGGGACCAATCTGCGGTTGTCTGCTAATGATGTTGTGATTTACGGAAAAACGTCAACGTTCAGTGACTGTAGGAGGATACAAGGTGACTTAGATAAAATTTCTAGCTGGTGCCGCGTGGGGTAGCCGCGCGGTCTCAGGCACCTTGCCACGTTTCGCGCGGCTGTCCCCGTCTGTGCTTCGAGTCCTCCCCAGGGCACGGGTGAAGTTAGATCAAGAAGTGCGTAAGCCAAGGGACCGAGGACCTCAGCAGATTGGTCCAGTAGGAACGTACCACCAATTTCCAATTTTTTTCTAGCTGGTGTGATGAATGGCAGCTTCCTCCAAATGTAGAAAAATGTAAGTTAGGGCAGATGGCTGGGAACAACAATCCCTTAATCTTCTAATACAGCATTAGTAGTGTGCTTCTTGACACAATCAAGTCGTTTATATATCTGGGTGCAATACTGAAAAGCGATATGAAATAAAACGAGCACGTAAGGACGGTAGTAGGGTTGGCGAATGGTCGACTTCGGTTTATTGGGGAACTTTTAGGAAATTGTTGTTCATCTATAAATCGCTTGTGAGACACTAGTGCAGCCCGTTCTTGAGTATTGTTCGAGTGTTTGGGATGCCCACCTTATCGGACTATAGGAAGACATCGAAACAATTCAGAAGCGTGTTACTAGATTTATTATTACAGGAATAGCCGACCATTACCCGAGTTTTACAGAGATCTTTCGTGAAGTCAAACGGGAATGCCTAGACCGATGACGACGTTGTTTTCGTGGAGCGCTATTCAGAAAATTTGATGATGACATTGGAGACATACTCTTCTGTTATGATAAGAGAAGCTAGAGCTCGTAGGAAGGAATACCGAGAGTCGCTTTACCCTTCTCTATTTGCGAGTGCAACATGAAAGGACTTGTGGTCGTCCACGGTACCTCCCGCTATGCACCATACGATGGCTTACGGAGAATGTATGTTGATGCAGATGTAAATATATTTCAATGACTCTTTGTTTCTATTTATTTTCAATTTCTTACATTACTGCAACAAATAATTGAATTATTTCTCTTATTTTATGAGTTTTAAATATATCACTTAATTTTTTAAAGATCTTAGATCCTTCGAGTCGTCATAGATTTTGATAACGTCTTTTAACATTCTGTCTAGATTTATGTGTTCGTTCTCCTCTTTTAAAGAGGCGTGCCAATGGAACTTTTTTTTTTTTTTTTAATTTCACATGTAGCATTTCCTGTTTCCTCCTCCATCTTGTCATCAGAAACTGTACGTTCGAACGTTTTTTATTTCTTAGGCCAGCCTTCAGCAGCTTTCGTGATCTTGTGCTTGTTGTTAAAATCAGTCCACATTTCAGATGCTATGTTAGGATTTGCCACCTATTGATTGCCCATATAGTCAGTGTCACCTTCCCTCTACTGGGCATTTTCTTCATTATGAACTTACACGTTTCATCAACACTTTCTAGTCGAAGATGTGCCATTGTATAACAGCACACATGCGGCAAAATCGGTTTGTTATCCATGCCTGCATTCCTCCGTTAATCCCAGTTCTTATATTTTCTTCCACAGACTTTGAATGAAGTGAAAATTGCAAGCATAAAGGAATGTTTCAGGGAATACTGATTTCACACCTTTAATTGAAACCATTTCAAAGTCTAACGCCGCAACTTTCGATTATCACCCAGGCACAGGAATGTTTCAGGAAACACTGTTTTCACACCTTTAATTGAAGCCATTTCGAAGTCTAAAGCAGTAGTTTTCGATGATCACCCAGGCATGTTTATTTTCTTTAAACGAGAAAAAATTATTTCATATGTTGTTCATATTTTTCCTGGGATTAAAGTAAATGAAATAGGAAATACCTTCGTCTCCTCTCCTGTAACTCCGATGTCGAAATACATTGTGTACCGTTATTTAAATTCTTTCAAACAACTGTCAGATATCCCGTCCATGAGATTAATTCCATTTGCACACATATTTTTCTCCGTCTCCTCACAACATTAGATTCTTCCGTCAGAAACAGACCTGTTGTCCATTTTCAAGAAACTATAACTTTCACTAAATTTCAAAATATCTGCGCTCGTTTGAATTTACGAGCTAGTGCCAGAGACGTAGACTGTCCCAATAGTCCCTTTTCTTGCTCTCCATAATCGATTCTTGGAGTTCTCATAGTCTGGCATATTTATGACGAAATACAAACCTTTACTTTTTGAATCTTGGAACTCCTATTTAAAACCTTGAAATATAGGCATCATCTTTTCTCCGCGGACTCTTTACGCATTCGTTTTTTAATCCGCATATCTGTGTCATCAGTTAGGCTAGAATGTTGCTGTTCACTTACGATTCTGCCATTCGAAATTTTTAAACAACGTGAGCACTTATTCCGTTCGGAATTTTCGCACAAGCATTTAGTATGTTCTGTGCACCAGGTAGCCATGACCATCTTTGAGAATATACGGCGCCATTTTCAGTACACACTTTGGTTAGAGGTGTTAGCTTTTTGCGACTATACCAGTAATAAATGTCTCTTGGTTCATTAATCTTGCCCAATGTTGCTTCCTGGTCACCTGAACTGTCCTTCTCTTACTGGCTAAGCAATGATGACTAAAACTTCTTCCACCGTTAGTATTCGGGCTGAATTCTTTGATATTGAGCAACAGTCCACCAGGCCAGAGGTGGTCACAATTCGAATAAAATCTAATGTACTATTCGCGCTCTCCAAAATTACTCTCGCAGCAGTGGCTGATGGGAGCGACTGGATAAATAGAAATCAAATCTCATTGGCCGACCTCAATTACTTCCACTTTGCTGCCAAATTTAGCTATCAGCTAAAGCTATGTTTAGGGCGTCTATGCCTACGAAACCAAAAGTGACACGCGCGTTTGACGACTGTTGAAATGTTATGCGTAACTGAGTTTGAAATCATCTGATTGGTTGGCGTGATAGACGCATTAAACATTATTTCGACTACCAGCTAATCTTGCAGTAAACGTATTTCGATTTTTATCGATTCCGCTTCTCCCATAAGCCACCGTGCGAAGTCTTCCTTGAGTGCGGGAATGCTACAGAAATTCAGGTATAACAATTAATAAGCTTTATAGATACCAGTAAAGTGACCCAAGCGAAAGTTTACGATAGCCGATGTGCCTGCCTTGAACTTATATCGAAAGCGGGTCTGTGCTACGTAATTGTACCCAATAAGAAAAGCTTGATGCTAGTTAGAGGCAGGCGAAATCTGCTCCACTAAACGGCAAATAGAATATTAGCGGATTAGCCCCTCATTAGTGCAAAGCTATTTTATAGCAGCTTAAATCATTTGTCGACCCTAACAAGGGCAAAGAGCGCTGTACCAGAATGCTGCTCGCCACTGCGGAAGCGTCGACTGAGGTGTGAAACCGGTCCGGTGCCGCGCTGTTCACCGCTCCCAAAACGAACGCGACGAGACGCGTACTCCCTTAAATTACAAGCTTTTTTTCTGGCCCGAAGTAAGATCACAGCAGGGCTGCGCAAGGGGAAGTCCGTAATGCTTTTCGAAATTTGCATTCTCCTACCGACAGTAAATTTGCATGAGACCATGTGAAACAACGTGACGCTAACGGCTCTAAACCCTGATTAAAGCTAATATTGAAACGGTGTGACCCTCGTAAATAATGTCTTTAGTCCAGTACAGAATTTTCTATAACGGAGGCGGCAGTGTTCCCTCTTCGACACCCCGCTATTTGGCCTCGTATCTTAGGACACGGCGTGGAACATGTGTCCCCCCGCTAAAGGGCGGCCACGAATTTAAATGTGCACTAAGCGTTTTAGGAAGCACGCAATCGTTCTCTTGTAGAGAGAAAGCGGCAGATCGTCCATTACCATAGTAAAACGTTGCTTGTAAACACCTGTAAAAACAGGCACCTGCGCGCCTGACTTTCATGTCAAACCGAGAGAAACTGAGAACTTGTGTTTACATCACAGGAGATAAATATCAACGCTCTACCGCCAAAAACAAAGTTTCTACACGGGCCAGTCACATTAATGTGATCAACACCTATCTTAGACGTCAATGTGCACTAAACACAACCGAGCGAGGTGGTGCAGTGTTTAGCACACTGGACTCGCATTCGGGAGGACGACGGTTGAATCCCGCGTCTAGCCATCCTGATTTAGGTTTTCCGTGATTTTCCTAAATAGCTCCATGCAAATGCCGGGATGGTTCCTTTGAAAGGGCACAGCCGATTTCCTCTCCCGTCCTTCCCCAATCCGATGAGACCGATGACCTCGCTGTTTGGTCTCCTCCCCCAAACAACCAGACCCAACTCAACTCCTCACAGGACGTAGGCGGTAGCCCTAGCAGTGGAAGGCATACAAAGCGTTTGATAGTGACGCAGAGAAATGGTGCAGTCATTGTCGTAATTCGGAAACGGGGTGATTTGTCCGACACCCAAACAGACACGAGCATTGGACGGTGCGGCCGAGCGGTTCTAGACCCTACAGTCTGGAACCGCGCGACCGCTCCGATCGCAGGTTTGAATCCTGCCTCGGGCATGGATGTGTGTGATGTTCTTAGGTCAGTTAGGTTTAAGTAGTTCTAAGTTCTAGGGGACTGATGACCTCAGAAGTTAAGTCCCATAGTGCTCACAGCCATTTTTTCAGGACAGACCTGGAGGCATTTCCGAAGCAGCCAAGTTTGCATAATGTCCCCGTGCCGCCGTGGTTAAAGTATGCCTTGCATGGCAAAATGGCGCTATCCAAACCCAGCGTCGACGCAAATATGGTGCACCAAAGGCCATAGATGACAGGAGTGAAATGTGTACGGCCGAATACACGGGCAACTGTTGAGCAACTGGCCGCCCAGACGAACCAAGGGGCACCCAACAGTGGCTCCTCAACGACAGTTAGCGACCGTTGCAGCGTATAGCCCTCCGCCTGGTTCATGCATGCATGCATGCTGATTGCTGTTCGTCGGCGACAAATGCTGGAGTCGGCACGCCAATGCCGCAACTTAACGTCAGCTGACTGACGAAATTGTTCTTTTTAGATGAGTCACGTTTTACGCTCCATCTATAAGATGGCCGTTCACGTGTATGTCGTTAAACAGCTGAGAGCAAACACCCTCTGACAGTCGTCTTAAGGGTCCAGACCGAAGGAAGGAGCCTAATGATGTGGAAAATGTTTTCGTGTCATTCCCTGGGTTATCCCGTTATTCTGGAAGGCACAGCGGATCATCACAATATCCACCTCTCCTTTGGGACCACGCCCACCCCTACATGCAGTTTGTTTTCCCTCGGCACAACAGCATCTACCAGCAGGACCATGCAACCCTCGGCACAACAGCATCTACCAGCAGTACCATGCAACGTGTCACGTAGTACGTAGTGTACGTGTGAGGATCGAACAACACCAAGATAACTTCGCCGCACTCCCTTGGCCACCAAACTCCACAGATTTAATCCCAGTCGAGAATCTGTGGGACCATCTCGATAGGGTTACTGGTGCCATGGATACTCAGTGGAGAAACGTAGCGCAACTCACCACGTCACTGGAGTCGGTACGGCTTCACATCCCTGTCGGTACTTTCTAGAACCACATTGACTCTCTTACTGCACATCTCGCAAGTGTCCGCAATGCAAAAGGTGGCTATTCAGGTCTGGAGAGTCTATGAAGAAACAACAGATTAAATATCTGTTGATGCGCAAAACGAGGGCTGTCTAAAACAGAAAACATCCTCTCGTGAGTCACACTGCCTGCTACAGGAGACACTGAAAACACGCGACACGCCAACAAAACCACACACATCAAAAAAGTTTTGAATCACCCCGGTCCCCAGAACTCCTGAAGATAGAAGATGGCTGTGGATGCTGTACCACAGACACAGTCCCTTTGACGGTTCAGACATGTCACTAAACCCGCCCAAAGATGTAAACAACCATCCATGAGCAACGCCTATTAGACGGAGGGAGTCCGACAGTCTATCAGTTTCATTCCACCAGGAATGAGGTACACGGCTCGTGTTCTCTGTAGTTCAGTCATGCCTTGACGGTCAATACGGCGGTTCGATTGCGTCGGCATTGTTCTTTGTGCCAGGAAGAGCTCTCAACAAGGTAAGTGTCCAGGCGTCTCGGAGTGAACCAAAGCGATGTTGTTTGGACATGGAGGAGACACTGGGAGAAAGGAACTGTCGATGACGTAATCTCGCTCAAGCCACCCAAGGGCTACTACTGCAGTGGATGACCGCTACCTACGGATTATGGCTCGGAGGAATCCTGACTGCAATGCCACCACGTTGGATAATGCTTTTCGTGCAGCCACAGGGCATCGAGTTGCGACTCAAACTGTGTTCAATAGGCTGCATGATGCGCATCTTCACACGACGACACCATGCAGCGCGGTACAGATGGGCCCAACAACATGCCTAATGCACCGCTCAGGATTGGCATCACGTTCTCTTCACCGATGAGTGTCGCGTATGCCTTCAAGCAGGCAATCGTCGGAGACGTGTTTCAAGGCAACCCGGTCAGGGTGAGCGCCTTAGACACACTTTCGAGCGAGTGCAGCAAGGTGGAGGTTCTCTGTTGTTTTGGGGTCGCATTATGTGGGGCCGATGTACGCCACTGGTGGTCATGGAAGGTGCCGTAACGGCTGTACGGTACGTGAATTCCATCCTCCGTCCGATAGTGCAAACAATTCGCGCCCCAATCGTGCACATCTTGTGACTGACTTCCTTCAGGATAACGTCATCGCTCCACTTGAGAGGCCAGCATGTTCTTCAGATATGAACCCTATCGAACATGCCTGGGATAGATTTAAAGGGGCTGTTTATGGACGACATGACCCACCAACGACTCTGAGGGGTTTACGCCGAATCTCCGTTGAGGAGTGTGACAATCTGGACC
This sequence comes from Schistocerca piceifrons, assembly GCF_021461385.2. Taxonomy (NCBI): domain Eukaryota; kingdom Metazoa; phylum Arthropoda; class Insecta; order Orthoptera; family Acrididae; genus Schistocerca; species Schistocerca piceifrons. The sequence continues at coordinate 529,246,736 of NC_060144.1, read as the reverse complement.
AACAGTGACTTGATGAACTTGTACATAGTATGCCACGGCGAATACAGGCATGCATCAGTGCAAGAGGACGTGCTACTGGGTATTAGAGGTGCTGGTGTGTACAGCAATCTGGACCACCATCTCTGAAGGTCTTGCTTTATGTTGGTGCAATATGGAATGTGTGGTTTTCATGAGCAATAAAAAAGGCAGATATGATGTTTATGTTGATCTCCATTCCAATTTTCTGTACAGATTCCGGAACTTTCTGAGCCGAGGAGATGGAAAACGCTTTTTGATTTGTGTATTTCAGGGGATCAGAATCGTATGGGGAATCTATATAGCGACGAAATACACTGAAAATGGGGATATCCACTGACAGTAGCGACTTGGAAAAGGGCAGAGTGTTGTGACCCGGCGCCTCTGAATGAGCCAGCCGAAGTGGCATGGATGTGTGTGATGTCCTTAGGTTAGTTAGGTTTAACTACTTCTAAGTTCTAGGGGACTAATGACCTCAGAAGTTGAGTCCCATACTGCTCAGAGCCGAGCCTCTAAGTGAGTATTTGGGAAGCGGTGATGCTGGCCGACTGATCGCACGATACTGTCGTGAGCACCTACGGAAAGTGGTTAAAGGACGGTAAAACGAGGAGGAGGCAACAATGTGTTGGACGTTCACGCCCCACCATAGAACCGGGATGTCGGAGGCTTGTCCGCACGATGAAGCAGGATACACATTGATCTCTGGTAGATCTTACAAAACTGACCAAATGGATTACGTAAGAGAAGATGGCAGGACTTCATTAATAAGAGTATGGAGACTTTTTACTCTTACCCATCAGACGGAAGAGGTAAACACATGTTTCGTTCCAGTACCCAAAGCACTAGATGGGATGGTATTACTAAGAAGGAAACAATAGAGTAGTCCTTCGTTTCCTTGTTAAGCTTTGTTTTTTCTCTGAAGGGAGGTAGCATCACAAAGACAGAGTTAATCTTGTCTTCTAAATGAGACTCTTGCTTTGTAGAAGACATAATTCGCATTTGTTTGTGTACGAGTTGACTTCGGTCCGCAGTAAGTGAGCAATGTTTTCATGTCAGCAATATTTGAGGTCCACACCAGGACTCTTGAGAGTAGTCACTCTATCAGATGTGCCTAGAGCACAAAACATAGCTAACACTGTTAATAGATGTGATGATGCCCAAGACCGGCAAAAAGAGCTGCAGGGCAAAATTTAAAAAAAGTTAAAAAACAGAAAAAAGGAAATGTCGAACGCAGAGGAACTTCATTCCTCTTCGATGTACAGCATGTTGTTTACGTCTCGATCTAAGTAGCCAGCTTGTAGCATTACTTCCATCAGTTATAAAACATCATTGATTGGGGTGGCTCACAATGCCGACTGCTGACTTTTCTCAACAGAATTATGTTTTCCTAAAGGAGGCATTGTGTCCTCAGAACAAAATAGTGATCTCGATTTATGATCTTATGAAAGACAAACGGTCTGCATCACCAAGTTTTTACCATAATGACTTGTTTCCGTGAGATATACAAAAGCTGACAGCTATCACTCGCATTAACTGGTACACGCCGTATAACCATTTGTTTTTATTTTGTATGAAGCACACCATTTAATGCCGGGAATAGCTACCATCATCTCCACATATTCGGTATGAAGATGACCCAATTCGGCGGCAGCTGGCCATTACAATGAAAATTATGTGATGAACACTGCGGTCTTTGTTTCTAAGATGAAGTACTAACTTCGATCAGCCTTAACCAAACTGAGCTATTCTCGGTGACGGAACTTGCACTGATGACTTTCATGTATGGGCAAACAAATGCAAGGAGCAGAGTAGGGGAAAGGTTGTGCAGGACCAAAAATACGCGTAGAAGACATCTGGCTCACACCACGTTCCCAAGACCGTTCCAACGATTAAACGAAACAGGTTAGTTGGTACCACAGTAGTACAACGGCCGAGGAGGATGAACTACACTGACTCACAACTTGCAGTGCTTGCTTGAATGGATGAGGTGCCTGCGATTCGCACTTGATCACTTACACGTGAAATGAATGTTTCACAGAGTACTGTGTAGCGAGTAAGCAAGTTACTAGACCGTCAACAGGGGAAATATCTGATGTTTTTGGAGAGTATTCAGGGGGAAGTCTGTCCATCATGATCCTGGGCTTGGAAGTTGGGACTGCGTGGGACTAAGGTGAAACTCGGGAGTATTTTAAATTGTACCTTAAGCCTCGGTCTTTTCCAGAGTAGAGTTAATTACTTCAAATTGATACACTTACTCTTCTCCATCATCCCAGAAAGTTGGTAACATCATCACGAATTCACACTATATACATAGAGTGCTTTCAAAGTCTGTGCAGAATTCTAAGGGCAACATATCACGTCATGGGGAACAACTTTTGATAGAGACGAAATGTTCGCTTATGCGTAAGGGCGAAGCTAGTACTCACCTACCCTGGCACGACCAGATTTCACTGAACTATCAGGGTCGACTAACAAGGTGTGGTGCGTGCAACCTATCTCAGTAAACTGGTAAAGCGATTTTCAACGGGAAAATGTTCCCAATGAGTGTCTCTAAATGGAGAAAGATATTTTAGAAGCGAATGAGGAACTTTAATTTTGCTGGGCCTACCCCCTTTCATACGGAAGAAATAACATACCTGTAAAGGACGACAATCATTTAAACCGATCAACTCTGGGATGTTGCACGGGATGCCAAACCAAATATTTCTTTAATGTCATATTTTCCTCTGAGCATTTTCTAAACGGTAGACGGAGTTTTCTCTGGATGAAAATTAATTAAACCAACAAACTCAGGGAGATTGCATTGGGTATGAAAACGCTTTTTCCAATGTGTTTGCCTCTGAGGCACCACTTTACGAAATCATCAAATCTTACTTACAGCAGACAAAAACTAGCAGGAGCAATTATTAATTATTTATTACCAGGAGGCAACATTATTAACACAGCACATTTACTTCAGTTACAGTAGAGGTTAAAAAATACCTTCACTGACTTGTAAACAAAAGATAACACAGGCGAGTCAAATGGTTCAAATGGCTCTGAGCACTATGGGACTTAACATCTGAGGTCTTCAGACCCCTAGAACTTGGAACTACTAACTTAAGGACATCACACACATCCATGCCCGAGACAGGATTCGAACCTGCGACCGTAGCAGTCTCGCGGTTCCGGACTGAAGCGCCTAGAACCGCACGGCCACCGCGGCCGGCCCAGGCGGGTCATGTGCTGCCTAAATGCAGGAGTATCCCTAAATTCTCCGTCTGAGGCCAGTACACAGGCAACCAGATTCTTTTCTGATTAAAAAGGGATTTCGTATAAGAGCTTGGGCTTGTATACACAGAGAAGTCCAGAGGAGTCAAATCAGGGAATGGAGTAGGCCAAGGTGCAGGACCACCTCGGCGAATCCACTTTTCTGGAAACTGCTAGTTCAAGCATCGAGTGAAGTGTGCCTGCGTCCAGCCATGCTGGAACCACGAGCGCCGTCTTTTAGCGAGTGACGCGTCATCTAGCAGTTCTGGCAGTGCTGTGGCGAGGAAACTGAAATGACGCCAGCCGTTTAATGACCTAGGTAGGAGATATGGCCCAGTTAAACAGTCACCAACGACACCTGTTCACATATACAAGTAGAGCGCCGTTGTTCTGTGCTAGTAAATATGGCATGTGGATTAAACTCGCTTCGAACATGCGAATCACGGATGCTAAAGGCCGCACGACGCCCGAACGTCGCTTCGTCTGTAAACAGCACACAGGATGGAAAGGTAGGACACCTCTGACAATGTTCCAGGGACCAGTGCGAAAGCTATTCCCTGAGTGAATAACCGTTTGGTTGAACGTAACGATTGCTCATGAAGGACATTTCTTGCATTCGTCTGCTTCGTGTATCCATGTTGTACTGACGGAAGGCTATTGCTCCACATGCTGCAGGATACCATCCTTAAAATTGCAGAGATATTACTGTGAGACTTCGTCCCTGTTCGGGTAATCTACCAAATGATCCGGTCTCATGCAGATGTTGATACATAGCAGTAAACGTGGAATGAAGCGGGGTACGGCAGTTGGAATATGATTATTGATAATCCCGCTGTACTGTTCGTTGGTTGTGGTTTCCTACGTGGTAAGCACCAACCACATCAGTGTACTCAGTCCATGTGCACCGCTCCATTAGGAAACAAGTACTGTGCTGGTTTAAGAAGTACGTGGCTGTGAAAAGTTTCTCACAACTGAAGGGCGAAGTATCACCTCTACCGGTGTAATAAGAACCATGAAGACATGAAATCAGTCATGACAACCAAAAAACCTATACACACTCTACTGGATTAAAAAATGCTCACAGAAAAATATGGCAGTACAGATGAATGTTTGTTTCGGTGTTCCGTCCATCCATCCAGAGCTTGTCGGTTTTAATAATTTTCACTCTGTAGGCAACGTACAATGCATATGAGGGTAGCAGAGTGCCTATGCCCTGCTGCGTCTCAGCGGCGTAACAAATGCAAAATGACGCCAGGCTTTTCCGCGATATGTCAGCGAACCGTGAACATGTTGTCTGTAAGAGAAATTTTTTCACTGTGATGTCATCTGTCACCCCTAAACATTGGATGCAAACACTTATCTCGTAGTAACCCGATGCCACAATTATGGCGATCTGGACCTTATAGACAGGCACTGTGAACAAAGGCCGGCATGCTCCAGGTGTGGGGCTGAAGATCTTGTATGGAAAAATTGAAATAGAACTGGTGTGTGCATTCCCTGCACGCGAAGAGGAAAGAAGACCTGCGACATCACTACGAGAAACTCCCCTAGCTGCAGGATGCTAGAGCAGAGACTCATTGTTATAACTGACTATGGCTGAGGCCACACCTGGAAACATGAAGCCTAAGAGGAACCCCCCGAACAAAAAGGAGAATAGTTGCGATGTGGGCCAGCAATTTCAAAGGATTTTTAAAGATGTTCGCCGAGTCTCGGACTCGGAAAGTAGACACAATGGACATATATGTTCAAACTGCCCCCTGTGTCAGGGAGAAGCTCTTCCTCCTCTGAACCGGGGACAGAGGTCGTGTGGAGATCGGTAACGACTAAGAGGGCATCCTGTGGTAGGGAGACGACCAGTGATGAGGAAGAATGATATAATGCTAAGAGAACGAGTGCAGGAAAACATCGTGAGCAGTACAAGTGGGTTAACAGACTTGCCGTCTCAGAGAAGTATGGGGATGGACCCTGTTAGGGTATACCCAAACTTGGAACATGCAATGCAGCTAGCGCACTTTGAGAAGCCTGCCGTCCTCACTTCAGCTCTGAGGCATATGTGTGTCGGCCATGAGTACGGCAGAGACGTCACCTTTTCGCTAATGGAAGCTGTGGACATGATACAACTCAAGACAATGAATCTCCCCACTGACTCCTGGGCCCTGCGAGACTCAGTTAAAAAAGTTTTCGAAAGAAGAAACAAAAAGTTCGACCTTCATCAACTCTACAATCAATCTGTCCTAACAAATGCGAGGCTAGCGTATGACTGGGGAAAAAATTGGCCAGAATCACACAGTCACACATACTTCCCATGACGAACAAGCTTAACATGGGTCAGATAAACGTGCATAACAGCACATTGGTAACGCAGAAACTTCGAAGAGTGGTGGAAGAGTGAGGTCTGGACGTGCTCCTCCTGCAGAAGCCGTACTCCCTCGCTGGGCAGATCCCATTCACGGCGGCAAATTGGCAAGTGATTTTCAGTGGAGCTGACCCAAAAGCAGCAAATGTAGTAATAAACAAGGCATTTAGAGTCACAGTCCTCTCACGGCTTTCTCACGACCACTGCAACTTCCTGGAACTTCAGTCACCTTTACCTCATTAATATACATTTTCAGTATGGTAGAGAAATTGACGAGTTTTTAGACAAGCTAGTCCAGGTGGCCACGGCGTTGCAGGGGCGTAAATTCATTGTGATGGTGGATATAAATGCCAAGTCTCCCCTGCGTTTCAGTGGCGCTAGGGACGACAGGGGAGAGAAAGCGGAGGAGACAATCATGGTATTACAACTCGTGGTTGCCAATAGACCAGGTAACTCCTCCAACTACACTGGTGGAGGGACGAGGGTACAAACATTGACGTTACGTTAGTAACGTCAAACCTTGCGAACAGAGCAAAGGATTGGATAGTCTTGGACAGAGTTACCACCAGTATGGACCGATGACCTTAGCAGTTTGGTCCTATAGGAACTCAAATTTACAATTTCCACCAGTGACCATAATTTAACAACGTTTTCGCTGTGAGGTAGGGAGTGCCATCGGGGCATGGCGTGGGAGATACAGCTCAACTACAATAAGACCAATTGCGAGCGCCTAACGGGGAAGTCTATATTGCCAGACGGGGACGAGAATGTAGAGGAGTATGCCGAGGAACTGGTGAGAGCAGTTACCAGGGCGGTGAAGGCAGCCGTTCCAACCAGGAGGAGGGGCGTTGCAGCTTCTCCATCACCATGGTCAGCTGAAGTAGGACAGTTCTGTCAGTCTTTAAGGAGGGCAAGGAGGTACTACTAGCTGAGTATCGTCTGGGAGCAAAAGCAACGTTGGTTACATCTATTTCTGGAAGCAAAAGAATAGTTTCAGGAGAAGCTAAGGGCAGTGAGGCTAAGGAGCTAGGAGAGGTATGCACAAAGCCAATTGGCTACAGACCCATAGGGCGTCCTGTACGAGTTGGTAGGGGAGAAAATAGTGGTGTTGTCCACCGTCAAGGACGGGGACCGGATGACGCAATCTTGGAGTGAAACTGCCGAGGTCCTCCTCTGAGCCCTGTTGCCTGATGACAATGAGGAGGATGACTCGAATGAGCCACGCCAAATTTGGTTGGAGGATCGGCAAGAGTACGAGAACAACACCTTGATGCATCACTTCTTGGAAGAGGATGTTGCTGCCCAAATTAAAACTCTAAAGAGGGGCAAAGCTCCAGGTCTGGACGGCGTTACAGCGGAAGTAGTGCAATTTCTCTCCTCCCAGTTGGTGGTCCCTCTCGCTAAGCTGTATAATGAGTGTTTGATCTCAAGAAATTTCCCTCTATATGGAAAAGGGCAAATGTGGTGACAATAAAGAAAGGTCCAGGTAAAGACCTGAGAGAGGTAAAATCGTATAGGCCCTTCTATTTGTTGGACCTCCTGGCAAAACTTTTTGCAAGCTGGTAGCAGACAGACTGACAGCATGCCGTGCTCTGTGGAGGATGACCGGTAGACAGTTTGGCTCTCGGTTGGGGTGATCGGCGTCTGACGCAGTAGCTCTAGCAGGTGAGATCTGTGACCCAGCCCCGCACAAGAACATAGTCGGCATCATGGTGGATATCAGTGGCGCCTTTGACAACCTGTGGTGGCCTTCGCTCTTCTCCTGCCTGCGGAAGAAGGACAGCCCAGGGACGCTATATGGCTGTCTTAGAAGCGATTGTGAAGAGAGAGAGGTCTGGTTATCGTCCCCTACTGGGAAAATCAGTAGGAGCATAACCAGGGGTGTGCACAAGGCCACTCTTCTGGGATGTCAACAAGGAACCCCTTCTGGACACCTTGAAGAATAGTGATGATGTACTAGAGGTCATAGTCTACGCAGACGACCTCCTCCTGCTAGTTGGCGGTCGGAGCCGCGAGGATCTTGAGCCAAAAGTGAAAAGGGCTATGTCAATCTTGACAGCATGGTGCCACAAAGCAAAGATTACGGTAGCATTTAGTAAGTCCACTTACTTACTGCTGAAGGGAAAACTCACCAGAAAACCCACAGTAGAATAGACGGCTCACCAGTTCTTCGCGCCGCGGGGCCCTATACTTGGGAGTAGTCGTCGACGAGAAGTGGGACTACGCGACACATATTGACACCGTGCCCCAGGGGTCGCTGAAAACGATCAATAATCTGATAGAAATTGGCCATAAACGTTTCCACCTAGCAGCGGATCTGGTAAAGCTGTACAATAACAGCATCCTAACATCCATCATAGGGCACGGTACGGGAGACTGGGCACACAGGCTCACGAGGGTGTTGCCTGCCATGGCCGTGAGAAGGGTGCAACGGAATATGCTCCTGCGCTCGGTAGGGGTATACAGAAACGCCTTCTGGGGGCGGCACTGTAAGTATTAATGAGACTCTGTTCGCTTTATATAAAGAACAGGAAGCATACTGCTTGGTACTGGCCAAAGAAAGAAAGTAAGAGAAAATAATTCAAATAATGGGAACGCAAGTAGGAGACAAAGCTGAAATCAGAAGAAGGGATGCGAAAATATGACAGGAGCAATGGGATGCGGATGAAAGTGGGCGCAGAACTTATGAGATGCTGTGGAATATCAGGGAGCGCCTGTAGGTCAGGTACTTCAAACCAACCAGAGGACTGCTGCACTTTCTTACCAGAAATGGACTGTACCCAGTTCGGGAAGTGGGCTACACCATCATGTGACTGTGGCACCATAAGAGTCACGCCAGTGATGCACGGGTGCCCACTTTTTGATGACGTTGTGTCACATGTTAGGCAACCGTTACCCAATCATGACATTCACCATCTGGTCAGGCAGCAGGATACATTCCAAACTCTTAATTAACTTGCAAACGAAATCTCAAATAAAGCCCTAAGGGAGTTTCAAAGGAACAGTTATGATGAGGATAACATACCGATCGAGATTCTATGCACCTGTCCTGTTCTGATGGGGTGTGGACTATGCTAGCCAACCCACGGCTGGAATCCGTCATGTCTTGCATTTAGGGGGAGGATACATAAATGACTGATTACGACAAAGCACTAAATATGACAGTAGTAATACGAATTTAGGTTAGATGTAGATTAAGATAGGATAAACTGTTAATATAAAACTGCAGAGAATTTCCAGATCTTCGGCCAGCTGGGCGCCAAGGGCATGCCCACTGGGATTAACTCAGTGGGGATGGCCATCAACGTAGGTTTATGTATCACGCTGGCACACCTGGCTCTGAATGGCTCTGAGCTCTATGGAACGTAACATCTGAGGTCATCATTCCCCTAGACTTAGAACTACGTAGACCTAAGTAACCTAAGGACATCACAGACATCCATGCCCGAGGCAGGATTCGAACCTGTGACCGTAGCAGCAGCGCTCTTCTGGGCTGAAGCGCCTAGAACCGCTCTGCCACAGCGGCAGGCGCTGGCACACCTGACACGCGACTGGTAGTGTAGACTAGTTTAAGCGCATGTACAACGTTGTATACAATTAGAAAAGAGATCAAGCTCATTAACCCTGTAGATAGGTTTGTAGTCAAAGTAACATTTGGAATGAATAATGATAACACAAGAGACGCCCATAGTGGAGTAATTAGAACACAATACACAACCTGTAGTAAAATGATGTAGCTGCAGAAATTGTAATGAACATGTAGAATTGTTGTTGTTGTGGTCTTCAGTCCTGAGACTGGTTTGGTGCAGCTCTCCATGCTACTCTATCCTGTGCAAACTTCTTCTTCTCCCAGTACTTACTGCAACCTACATCCTTCTGAATCTGCTTAGTGTATTCATCTCTTGGTCTCCCTCTACGATTTTCACCCTCCACGCTGCCCTCCAATACTAAATTGGTGAACCCTTGATGCCTCAGAACATTTCCTGCCAACAGGTCCCTTCTTCTAGTCAAGTTGTGCCAGAAACTTCTCTTCTCCCCAATCCAATTCAATACCTCCTAATTAGCTATGTGATCTACCCATCTAATCTTCAGCATTCTTCTGTAGCACCACATTTCGAAAGCTTCTATTCTCTCCTTGTCCCAACTATTTATTGTCCATGTTTCACTTCCATACATGGCTACACTCCATACAAATACATTCAGAAATGATTTCTTGACACTTATATCGATACTCGATTTTAACAAATTTCTCTTCTTCAGAAACGCTTTCCTTGCCATTGACAGTCTACATTTTATATCCTCTCTATTTCGACCATCATCAGTTATTTTTCTCCCCAAATAGCAAAACTCCTTTACTACTTTAAGTGTCTTATTTCGTAATCTCATTCCCTCAGCATCACCCGACTTAATTCGACTACATTCCATTATCCTCGTTTTGCTTTTGTTTATGTTCATCTTATATCCTCCTTCCAAGACCCTGTCCATTCCGTTCAACTGCTCTTCCAAGTCCTTTGCCATCTCTGACGGAATTAGAATGTCATCGGCGAACCTCAAAGTTTTTGTTTCTTCTCCACGGAATTTTAATACCTACTCCGAACTTTGCTTTTGTTTCCTTTACTGCTTGCTCAATATACAGATTGTATAACATTGGGGAGAGGCTAAAACCTTGTCTCACTCCCTCCCTAACCACTGCTTCCTTTTCAAGCCCCTCGACTCTTATAACTGCCAGCTGGTTTCTGTACAAATTGTAAATAGCCTTTCGCTCCCTGTATTTTACCCCTGCCACCTTCAGAATTTGAAAGAGAGTTTTCCAGTCAACATTGTCAAAAGCTTTCTCTAAGTCTATAAATGCTAGAAACGTAGGTTTGCCTTTCCTTAATCTAGCTTCTAAGATAAGTCGTAGGGTCAGTATTGCCTCACGTGTTCCAATATTTCTACGGAATCCAAACTGATCTTCCCCGAGGTCGGCTTCTACTAGTTTTTCCATTCGTCCGTAAAGAATTCGAGTTAGTATTTTGCAGCTATGGCTTATTAAACTGATAGTTCGGTAATTTTCACATCAGTCAACACCTGCTTTCTTCGGGATTGGATTTGTTATATTATTCTTGAAGTCTGAAAGAATTTCGCCTGTCTCATACATCTTGGTCACCTGATGGGAGAGTTTTATCAGGACTGGCTGTCCCAAGACTGTCACTTAAATTCCCACCATGTAGAATTAGGACCCACTAATGTGTAAGGTAGTGGGTTGTTTATGTATCATATTGCTGTTTTGATTAAAGGATTTAAAAAAAAAAAAAAAAACACTTAATCTACACTACCTATCTATCTCTTTTACTTTTATTTACCTTCTGTGTTTGCTTACGCAAGGTTATCCAGGCAAGACTGTCTGTTAAATCTCTGAAGCACAAGTTTTCAGTGAATGTAATTCCATAACAGACTGTGTGAAGAGATGAGCGGCTGGGCAGCGGCGCCTCTGAGGCGAGGCGAATGCTTGCGCTGCCTGCCCACGGACTGCTCACTGGCCCAGAGCCGCCTCGCGGAAGCCGGTGTCCCAGCCTGCCTGGCTGTCGGCGTTATTAATGCGGCGCCCGCGGCCGGCCGCCGGCGTTTTCCCACGGCTCGCCGCGCTGCGCCTGAGTTATTCGCAGTCCGAGGTGCCGGCGGTGGCGGCGGCGGCGACAACGCAGCCTGTCGCCGCTCTGGACGGGTTCTGGCCGCCGCGCCGTGCCGTCCTCTCGTAGGCCGCTGATCTGGGTGCTCCGCTGTCGGAACTCGCGCCGGCGAGCGTGAGCAGAAAGCCACTGTTTACCAAAACCGTGCATTATCTAGCTTTTAGGACTCTTTTTGCTTACTGACTGACGAGGCTCATCTTTTTAATCCGTATTGGCATTGAAACATACTTGCATTTACTTACAAGGGAACCTCCCCATCGCACCCCCCCCCCCCCCCTTCTCAGATTTAGTTATCAGTTGGCACAGTGGATACGCCTTGAGAAACTGAACACAGATCAATCGAGAAAACTGGAAGAAGTTGAGTGGAACTATGAAAAAAATAAGCAAAATATACAAACTGAGTAGTCCATACGCAAGATAGATAACATCAAGGATAATCTGAGCTCTGGAGCGCCGTGGTTCCATGGCTAGCGTGAGCACCTACCGAAAGAGGGGTCCTTGGTTCAAATCTTCCCTCGAAAGAAAAGTTTAATTTTTTTTATTTTCAGACAATTATCAAAGTTCAGGCACTCACACATAATCAACTTCGCTCTTCAAAATTCCAGGACACGTCCAGATATGCTGGGACATATGCAGGATTTGACGGTCTACACACGGAAAAATTTGAAAACGTTAAAAACATATGTTTTGACAGAGCACAGGGAAAACTGTGCAACTGTGAAACTGTTGCATTCATTTGTTGCAGTTTATGTGACAAACTCTCATGTTTTTATCACTTTTTTGGGAGTGATTATCACATCCACAAGAAAACCTAAATCGGGCAAGGTAGAAGAATCTTTTTACCCATTCGCTAAGTGTACACGTTAGGTGAGTCGACAACATATTCCTGTCATGCGACGCACATGCCGTCACCAGTGTCGTATAGAATATATCAGACGTGTTCTCCTGTGGAGAAATCGGTTGACTTTGCGATCAAATGTTTTCGGTTCCCATTGGAGAGGCACGTCCTTTCGTGTTCTAATCGCACGGTTTTGCGGTGCGGTCGCAAAAAACAGACACTAAACTTATTACAGTGAACAGAGACGTCAATGAACGAAGGGACAGATCATAACTTTGCGAAAATAAAGAAAGTAAATTTTTCGCTCGAGGGAAGACTTGAAACAAAGACCTCTCGTTCCGTAGCTTCTCACGCTAACCACGGGACCACGGCGTCCTGCGCTCATATATTCCTTGATGTTGAATATCTTGCGCATGGGCTACTCAGTTTGTATATTTTGCTTATTTTTTTGATAGTTCCACACAACTTCTTCCTGTTTTCTCGATTGATCTGTGTTCAGTTTTTCAAGGCCTATCCACTGTGCTAACTTATAACTAAATCTGGGAGGGGGGGGGGGGGGGATGCGATGGGGAGGTTCCCTTGTTAGTAATTTGAAACTGTGTGCGAAACCTCTCGCTAGTAATCTGAAAAGTCGCGCTCTAAATTCCGAAGACAACGTCACCCTTGTATTCTTATCTAGAAACAGCTTTGCTACCCTACTTTGAACACTAACATATTGTTGTTGCAACAACAACACAATCGAAGCTGAATCTCACTATCTGTAAATGAAACTGAATACAAAGGATGTTTATCAACAATTACAGAATGATTTCCTCAACAAACAATCATCGCACAGCGCCTAACGGCTGCATACTGAGACTGTGCTCTGTGGGTAAGATATGTACTGAAATTATATGAAATTTTACTGATGAAAATTTTTCATAATTTCATATCAGGAGGTTAGTTTCCGCCATACGATTGTTTCTTACCTTGCAACGGATAATTCGAGTCTACTCTGTCCGCACACTGCGAGAATATAAAGTGGCGAACTGCATGTACCTCAAATAAATCACCGAGATACAATCTGCTGTATCTTCCATTAACTTAGGCTGCTTTCGCAAATTAAACTACTGTTATTTGTTTAAACAATGCAGGTTACTGTCCACGCAATAGTAGAAGGAATGGCAATACGAATTTAATCAAAATTACTTTTCGTTGTTTAACGAGGGGGATAGGATTTGGTGGAAATTTTTTGTGTGAATAAAAGGGTATTTTGAAATTAGATTAGCACAGAAGTGATTCGTACTAACATGAATTGTAACTTTGCTCAGCGTTTTAATACACCACAACAATCACTTTTCCACACAATATTTACATTTAGTAAAATTTACTATTTGCTTTTATAAAGAAATATTTTTAACTAACGTCGAAGGGAGGAAGCTAAGTAGAACACTAAACACGTGACTGATAATTCTCCCTGGATACCAACGCGTAGATTTTGTTACACAATGAAATCTTTGCACTACAGTAATTACTCAGCAAGCGCTTCCAGCAATAAAAGCTCGGTGAAAATTACTTTCTTCAAAAAGGGTCGTCTCACTATAAAGTACTTTTATAAACCATCCTATGTCTTTAATCTTCAGTTACACATCGAGCAGCATCTCAAATTAAATTCATTCTTCGTGTGGCACATTCCCCATCCAAGCTCCTCATTCTACAACGACCCAACACTCTCCCTCTCTCTCTGCAAGTGACTCACTCGCTTGCCCCAGCTCTGCTAAATAACACAGCCACAGTAGGCAAAGATTACGTCTCACTCGGTTTAGATATGCCTGTAGTGGCAAACATACGAAACAACCAGGTATTTTTCATGATATATACAACTTTCATAGAGATTTCTCATTATATGTTCACCTTTCACTATATGACGTAACTGCTGTTGTATCAACAAACAACAAAACGTCGAACAACTCCCACTGAGGGACGAACGAATTAATTTGTTCGGTAGAAAACACACTGTAACAAGCAAGGACATGAAGGCCAATTACTCCCGCCGGGTCGCCAGATGAATCGCTTGTTTAGTTCCTACTCGAAGCTTCTGTGGTTTCGTGCGAAATAACACTCGCAACTGTGGGCACAATCCACACAGTTACGCTTGGCGAATATGCGGCGCATCAGGCAACTGAAGCATCCAACTGATCCGCTGATTTAGTCGAGGGACTCGGGTTAGCCACACTGCCCAGTCACATTAAATTATCAAATTGGCAGTTCTCTGTGACCTAAATTTTGTTACAAAGTCCTCTGTTCTGTGCAGAGGATGGTTAAACAATAGTTTTGTACTGATTTCTGCCTTATTCTAGTTTTGTATCAGATAATACTGAAATCTGTTTTAGCTGTAGCTACTTTCGAGTCATATTTTTTAGTAGTTTACGATTTCTTCTGCATTTTGCGGTCGCTAGCTGCTACATTATGTATGTCCAGTGTACATTATCCTAGGATTGATTCATTGTGCTTGTATTTACATTTATGTTATGCTTTTGAAGCCTTTCGTCGAAATGCTGTGGTATTTGTGTGCTCTGAGTGAATGTTGTCATTATTAGAGCGAGAGCTGGAAATGGTTTCGAGGTGTGTTGAGCCATTTTTGTGTTGGGGCTTCTGTTTAACTACTGCAGTTTATGCTACACCGATTTTCTTCGCTTATACTCTTTTTGGAACAGCATCCGATTTAGGTGGCCTTCGTGAAATTTACTACCAACGTAAGCACGACTCCAACGTAATTCTGCAAACCCATAAAAATGCGATTATTTGAGGCTGACTGACTGCCAAACGTTTAATCAAGTGATTTGAGACAATGACGTTGAGGCAGGCCTTTGGGGAAATTGTATAAATTCATCCAACGTAAATTTTCAAGTAAAATTTCCATTATTTCACTTCACAGCTGTCTTTTAAAGCTCGCTGTAAAAAATACACGAGCAGTTTCTGAGCAACCGCTGTCTTAACGATGGCAAAGATGCATTTTTTTCTGGTCTTATGTCCGAAATACGGTTTCGTGTAGAACTCCACGCTATCGTACCCTGTGCAAGCTGCTTCGTCTCTGAAGAAACACTGTAACCTACATCCTCTTTAATCTGCTTAATACAGCAAAACCCTGGTCTCGTTCTAAAGCTTTTACTCCCAATCTTTCCTCTATTGCGAAATTATTCCTTGATGCCCCAGATTGTGTTTTTAGTCAAGATGAGGCATAAAACGCTTTTTTACGCGATTAGATTCAGTACCTCTTCCTTTGTAATTCGATCTACTCCCATTTTTTTCAGCGTTCTTTTCTCGAAACGAATTTCAGAATCCTCTGTTTTCGACTACGCTGTTTATAGTCACGTCTCACTCCAGTATAAGGCTGCATTCCAGACAAATACTTTCAGAAAACTTTTCCTATCACTTAAATTTAGGTTACATGTTAACATACTTCCATTTTTATTAAAAACATTTTTTCGGTACTAAAAGTCTGCAATTTATACTCCCTCCACACCTATTGCCGATACAGCTTCTGTTTCATTCTTCCGCACATAAGCCGTGGTACTATTTTCCAAGCAAGATTAAACAAATTGATAGTCATATAATATTTACACCTGTCAGCATAGGGTTTGTTTAAACTTGGCGAATTATTACATTCTTCTAGAAATATGACTATATTCTCCCAGCACACAAATCATACAAATAGTACGTTTTGTCGCGGCTGGCTCTATCCAAGACGTTTATAAGTATGAGGGAATGCCGTCTGTTCTAGGTGCCTTCTTTCGACTTAGGTCTTTAATACTCCGTCAGGTACTTCTCGGAGTTTAATTCTCCCATTTCATCTTCCTCTTTACAAGCAACAAATGGCAAATTTTTAAACAATACCGCTTTGTCCAGCGGATCCAACGATAATCATCAACAGAGTGGCGCTAAATGTACTATACAACACCAGGAGTGGGGCGCAGCTAGCGGTAACAGGCCTCTCGCCGGTAACCAACTACAAGTAACGAGCCGCACACATCTGCGCTGCCGGAGGCTTCGACATGCGTCTCCGATCGTGTCTGCATGCTTAAAAGTAAGACTTAAATAATTATCGTCCAAGTTCCTTACTGATGTCTTTTTCCAAAAGATTCGTGACAGAAATGTACTCAAATTTAGTCTCACTCAAAAGTAGAAAAAACTTACGTTGCACGTCACAGTTTGGATTCCAGAAGGGTTGGTCGACAAAGAAAGCTATTTATAGATTAACCAAACATTACAAGTTTTAAATGATAAAATATGACTAGTTGGCACTTTTATATTTTTTTCCAATGTATTTGACTGCATAGATCTTAGAAATACACTCAGAGGCAAAAAAAGGAAATACGACACACAACGAATGATTTATCCGAATGGGAGGGAAATCGGTAGCTGTGATGTACAAGTACAGACAATCCAGTGATTATAATATCAAAAAAATTCCATGATTTGTTCGAGAGAAAGAGCTTCACAAAAAGAGTAAGTCAATTTTGCATTGGTGCTGCTCTAGCCCTTATGCAACCAGTTATTTAGCTTGGCATTGATTGATAGAGTTGTTGGATATCCTTCTGAGGGATTAACTGCTTGTACAAGGGCTAGAGGTCCACCAATGGATAATTGACTTACTCAATTTGTGAAGCTCTTTCTCTCGAACAAATTATCAAATTTTTCTGAAACTGTAGTCATTTGTCTGTCTGTACTTGTACATCATATCTACCAATTTTCGTTCCATTCGGATAATTCCTTCGTGACGCGAGGTTTTTTAATGTCTTTGACTTTATTTTAAGGACATGATGACTTTACTAACAGCAATGTCTTCCCAAACATGGGGAACGTCTATTTTCAAAGAACAATTCAATAATTATTTGGAAAAGTTATTAGCAATTCCTTCTATTACTTTCTATCCTAGGTGTTTATAATAACACCCATATTTCAGGCAAAAAGTAGCATCTCTCCTTGGAGAATGTTAGGTGGAAGGTGATTCACAAATATTTGCAATGGTAGTGGATCTAGAATTGAACCCTGTGGGACTTCTTTCATAATTTCTCTCCAGTCACTAAAATTCTCTGCTTCCAACATTGTTTACACTATTCAACAAAACATTTACCATTCTACTTCTGAGGTATAATTCAAATTCTGCCTAAGAAATAGAATGATAAAAGTTTTGTTTAATAATTCAAATTATACCTAAGAATTAGAATCATAAAGTTTTGTTGAATAATACAAATAATGTTGGAAGCAGAGAATTTTAGTGACCGGAGAGAAATTAAGAAGGAGGTCCCACAGGATTCAATTCTGGATCCACTACCATTGCAAATATATTTGAATCACGTTCCACTTAACATTCACCAAGGGGAGTTGCTACTTTTTGCATGCTAGATGAGTGTTATTATAAGCACCTCAGAGGAAAGTAATAGAAGAAGTTGTTAATAACTTTTCCAAATAATTATGGAATTATTCTCTGAAAATAGTCTCTCCCTATGTTTGGGAAGACACAATATATTGAGTTCTGAACACTAAATACAATCATACCAACAAATGATATAGTATACGATTAGGAGTTAGTAAACATGGTAGAGCGCTGCAAATTTATTGGGTGTGTTTGCATAATAATGAAAACTTGGACTAGCAGACGTATATTACTTAGCTGCTGAAACAGTTAAGTTTAGCTACTTTATTATTTTTATTAGTGAAAGTCTCGTAAACAAACAGATCAACCACCTAACATATTTTGGATATTTCTACTCAATAATGTGTTATGGTATAATTTTATTGGTAACTGATCATTCAAAAGGAAATTATTCAGTGAGCATAAGCCGAAGTAAGAATAATAAGTTCTTTAGCTCTACGTTAATAATATACATTTTGATATTGAAATTCATGATAAAGAAACCCTCAAAATTTAAAGATTATATTGATAATCATACTTAACAACACTATAATTAATGAACTTCATTTTGTACTATTAAAGTTGTCAGTGGCTCAGAAAGGACTTCAAAAAGTTTAATGATTTGCCCAATGACGTAAGACGTCTGACAGGTAGCAAAGCATGTTTTAAACGCATCCTGTAGTTTAGTCGACGTAGGAAGATCCCTGACAGCTAGCAGCGCTGTTGCCTGCATTCAGATGCGTAGCACTAACTGTTGCACGAGGAAACAACAGTCGTGTATGTTGCGTCAGAGGCGTTTACATAACTGGTTAAGACTAGTGTACCAAGCCGCAGTGCCCAGAGCCCTACAACTGTCAGACATCTTACGCTGATTCGACTACAAAAATCTTTCTTTTGAGCAATACCATCCATTCTATGGACGAATTTCTTTTAAGAATTGGCCGCTTATTATAAGAAACTAGTTTGTTTAGAGCAATCCTGACGAATAATATGTTCATTAATGTTATACCTAATCATGTGAACCTATTATGTAAAACTGACTTGTTCCATATAATTTCGATAAAAATTCTTTCAGATATCCAGAACGAGGAGCAAACTAACAAATCTACCTTCAACGATGATCTTGGCTTTTGCGACGCCGTAATGATAGACTTTCACTTTTCGATTGGGATGTAGTCTTATTTTCCAGCCCCTTGATGTTCTTGCTTG
The DNA here is from genome assembly GCF_021461385.2 of Schistocerca piceifrons. NCBI lineage: Eukaryota > Metazoa > Arthropoda > Insecta > Orthoptera > Acrididae > Schistocerca > Schistocerca piceifrons. The sequence continues at coordinate 529,227,999 of NC_060144.1, read as the reverse complement.
TTTTAGTGTGTTTTCTACAGGACAGAGTAATTCATTCATTCCCTCACCGGGACTTGTTCAGTTCTTCGTTATTGTGACACTGCAACAGTGGTTATGCCACCCCACGTCGGCCGTTGCGGAAAAGCTGCTAACAGTAGCTCTTTAATCAGAAACAGGGGAATGTCCAGCGACAATGCCTATCTTTTGCTTCTGTTTTCTGATTGGCTGAAAGGGCTACGTTTTAAACATTGACACGGAACGGTGCTGTGTTTATAAATCGAGGATGTCGGCCGTCGCCGTCTCATGAGTGTGGTGGCAAGCCGTGAAACTCTAGTGTGCAAACTGTATCTTCGTTGTATATATGTGGCTTCTGTAGTCGGTGATCTTTCGATGCCAACCGACTGACTGAGCGCCATCTGAAAGACTGAGCGAATCCGAGGTGCGTTTCCCGGACGCGAGCGTCAGTTCCTGCGCAGGCAGTCTTGCGTGTTACTGAGCATAGCCCTTGTTATAAGAGAGATCTCAGAACATTTCGTGGAGCTAGTAGCTACAGGGGCGGTAGGGTTTTAGATGACAAGGTGGACATGAGTAAGGTTATTACTTGTAAATAAATTTCGTTGTTTTCTCTGTCAGTCTGAGAGTTACGGTTTTCAAGTCACCTTTTTACTATGTTTCCTGTTAGCTGGTACGATAATTATAGGTTTCAGCTGTTAATAGACAGCTGAAGGAGAATTATTGAGCTGTTAGTGGATGATCTTCCAAATCCAGTGGTCGGATTATGGAATAGTACCTGAATGTGATTAGTTACCGACAGGGGTTTTAGTTATTGGCTTTGGAGTGGTGGGAGGGTAACCCTGTTTCGTTGGTCAAAGCGAAGAGGATGATAAATTATAGAAAACTTAATGTGTGTGTAAGAAGTTAATAGAAACAAACGATAAACGTAAAATTTTGAAAAATAATGAAATAACTGTAAAATTCCACATGACCGAATAGTTCAGAAAGATAGTCTAAACAGCTTATCATTCCCCCTCCCCCATTCAGGAAAAGGGAAAGAAGGAAAAAAGTGCCTTGACGTGAGATACAGGTACCCTCAAGCATTAAATTCAGCTATGCGTGAGCGTTTGTCTCTGAAAACGATTTGCTGCCGATGAATTCAGCACACTTTAACTGAAGCTCAAAAGTAGATTAATCTCAGCTCATGCAAGGAAGAGATCAAAAACTTCTACAAAGGAATTGCAGAATCCATACACAACATCCTAACAGGACAAGCAACTGGGATATACTCATACCAGCCGGTAACTAAGCAGCAATCTAGACTTGTGTGTTTCAAGATGAACCGAAACCAACATAGGTTCACGAAGCACATCCAACAATTTTATTGCTTGTTTTTTCGGTTACAATGGGCTTCCTACGACCACTGCTCTGGAGAATCTAACAACAGATAAGCTGAAATGTATACAATTTGTTTGCCACAAATCGTCGATAAATCCGGAAAAACTATCGAAAAAGTTGCATGATTCTGCGTCACATCAGCACCAGCTGCTTCACGATACATCTCACACATCATTATCAGACGGAGAGAAACATCAAACCAATATTCCATTGCAGGCATTCATTGGTTTTATTGCCTAAGGTCTTCTTTTTGTTCCCTTCTGTAAAATAAAAAATATACGTTGACAGCGATTTCTATCACATCGAGAAGCTGCTGAGTCTTTCCAGAACCATAGTTTTGAAGTTCTGACATAAGTTATTACATAGAATACAGCTATGCATAATGCAGTGCTATCCAATAAATGCCTCACAAATATCCATTCATATCTTCATAAGGCTTCGAAGTGGTGCAAAGATACACCACTAGATTTAAATATTCAGAAATGTGACATTGCTCACTTCACAAAACACAAAAAACTGGTGTCCTGTGATTACAACATCAGTGAGGCAGAACCGAAATGGGTTAGCTCACAAAAACATCACGGCATAATAATCTGTAGGAGTATGAAATGAGATGACCACACATGCGCTCAGCCGTATCTCAAACAAGTGGTTGACTTCGGTTCATTGACAACCTAGTGTGAGTTGTCTGTCGTCCACGAAGGAGACTGCTTACAAATCACCCGTACATTCCATCTTAAGTTTCCCAGTAACACACTGACCAGTTCACCAACCTGCTCTTTGAGGGGGTCTGACCCAACACATTCGCTTTCGTGTAGGCGATTTTATAGCAATCGACTTAGCAATCGACTGTGTGGTATGCGTGTGCCGGGTCGACCAGCACGTCGGGCCACCCAACCTGATAGCATCGAGACCAGTACCTCTGCCCCCCACTCCAGGTTCTTCCCTCCAGCATTGGCAGAGTGAAAGCCGCGTCTTCACTGGGCACAGATAGAATACACCACACAGTCGTAATTTGCCCAGAAATAAACAGATGGATCAGGAGCAGGCTCAGTAGTGGCGGAATGGCCACCCTCCAGTCCACCTGACTGCATGTGAGTACACTGCAACTCCTTGGCGAAACCTACCCGACTGCACTAACGGAGTATGGGATTGCAGGTAGTGGTCGGGGCAAGCAGACAGAGGTCTCCGGTAAACCAATGCACCTGCACCGCGCACGCGACCAGTGTGGTATCAGCCACACAAAGGCAAACGTGTCACGCCAAAACCGCTGTGGCTGTGCGGAAGGAAGGGAGTGGGGGCGGTATTGGGGTCTTAGAATACTGTCCACATGTATGGGACCAACACCAAAAAGAACTAACAGTAGATAATGAACTTGTACAAAGGAAGGTGGGAAGAATGGTCGCGACTTTGTGTGATTTAGTGGAGAGAATCGCGAAAATGTTTGAAATATCTGAATGTGCAGACAGTTGAAGATAGAGGCCAATTATCGCACGATCGCACGAAAGCATATTCATTAAGTTTCAAGAACCAGTATTAAGTGAAGAAGATGACCTTCTTTCCACTATGTATCGTTCGCATAGGGATCGTGAAGACAAGATTAGACTAGTTACAGAACGCACAGTGGCTTTTAAACAGTCACACTTCCCATGTTATATCCGTGATTGGAACGGAAGGAGTTGTAACATTCGGTATCACACAAAGTCGTCTTTCCTATGCGGTTGGCAATGATCTGTACAACATATATGCAGAAGGAGATCGAAATTTAGAATGGAAAAAGGGGAAAAGTGTGACCCGTTTTAGTGCAAAAGCATGAAAATGTTGGCAAATTTTAAGGAAGAACATTTTGAAAAACCATAACACTACTGGTAGAGAACTTATATTTTTCTTTCATTGGTTTTGTAAACGCTTTGTGTCTAAACTTTAGCGATTTCTGGTTTAGGAAGGACGTTGTTAGTAGAAAGAAATCATATGTCACCGGATTATCCTATTGTCCGTGTGTCTAAAACTGTAGCGTGTTGCCTTAGCTACAGCTCACAGACCTGTTGCTTAGTTCAAAAATTTACGAGATGGTGAAGTCAAATAAACTATTCTATATCAGTAATGGAGCGTTTACTGCCGAAAAACACAAATTAAGTCCCTACCTAGTCTAACTCACTGACAATATGTATATGTTTATATACAACTGGTGACCATTTTGGGGTTGAATTATGTTAGCTGGAAACAGGTAATACAGCATAATAAAGTAAACAGACACAAAATTTCTTAACCTATCTTTGGTTGTCACTGAAGTACGCTGTTTAACGTCCATGTTTCACTTTCATGCATGGCTACACTAGATAAAAATATACTATTGGCCATTAAAATTGCAACACCACGAAGATGACATGCTACAGACGCGAAATTTAAGCGACAGGAAGAAGATGCTGTGATATGCAAATGATTAGCTTTCCAGAGCATTCACACAAGGCTGGCGCAGGTGGCGACACCCACAACGTGCTGACATGAGGAAAGTTTCCAACCGATTTCTCATACACAAACAGCAGTTGACCGGCGTTGCCTGGTGAAACGTTGTTGTGACGCCTTGTGTAAGGAGGAGAAATGCGTACCACCACGTTTCCGACTTTGATAAAGGTTGGATTGTAGCCTATCGCGATTGCGGTTTATCGTATCGCGACATTGCTGCTCGCGTTGGTCGAGATCCAATGACTGATAGCAGAATATGGAATCGGTGGGTTCAGGAGGGTAATACGGAATGCTGTGCTGGATCCCAAAGGCCTCGTACCACTAGCAGTCGAGATGACAAGCATCTTATGCGCATGGCTGTAACGGATCGTGTAGCCACGTCCCAATGCCTGAGTCAACAGATGGGGACGTTTGCAAGACAACAACCATCTGCACGGACAGATCGACGACGTTTGCAGCAGCATGGACTAACAGCTCGGAGACCATGGCTGTAGTTACCCTTGACGCTGCATCACAGACAGGAGCGCCTGCGATGGTGTACTCAACGCCGAACCTGGGTGCACGAATGGCAGAACGTAATTTTTTCGGATGAATCCAGGTTCTGTTTACAGCATCATGATGGTCGCATCCGTATTCGGCGTCATCGTGGTGAACACACATTGGAAGCGTGTATTCGTCATCGCCATACTGGCGTACCACCCGGCGTGATGGCATGGGGTGCCATTGGTTACACGTCTCGGTCACCTCTTGTTCGCATTGATGGCACTTTGAACAGTGGACATTACATTTCAGATGTGTTACCACCCATGGCTCTACTCTTCATCCGATCCCTGCAAATGCACGGTCGCATGTTGCAAGTCCTGTACGGATCTTTCTAGATACAGAAAATGTTAGACTGCTGCCCTGGCCAGCACATTCTCCAGATCTCTCACCAGTTGGAAACGTCTGGTCAATGGTGGCCGAGCAACTGGCTCGTCACAATACGCCAGTCACTACTCTTGATGAACTGAGGTATCGTGTTGAAGCTGCATGGGCAGCTGTACCTGTACACGCCATCCAAGCTCTGTTTGATTCAATACCCAGGCGTATCAAGGCCGTTATTACGGCCAGAGGTGGTTGTTCTGGATACTAATTTCTCAGGATCTATGCACCGAAATTGTGTGAAAATGTAATCACATATCAGTTCTAGAATAATATATTTGTCCAATGAATACCCTTTTATCATCTGCAGTTCTTCTTGGTGTAGTAATTTTAATGGCCAGTAGTCTACTTTAAACCTTCCCGACAGTTAAATCTATACTGGATGATAACAAATGTTTCTTCCTCAGAAACGCATTCCTAGCAGTCGACATTCTACATTATATATTCTCTCTACTTAGACTTTCATCAGTTATTTTGCAGCCCAAATAGCAAACCTCATCTACCACTTTAAGTGTCCCATTTCTTGATCTAAATCCCTCAGCATCACCTGATTTTATTCGACTACATTCCATTATCGTCGTTTTGCTTTTGCTGAGGTTCATCTTACACTTACCTTTTAAGACACTTTCAATACCGTTCAACTTTTCTTCCGAGTCCTTTGCTCTCTCTGACAGAATTACAATGTCATCGGCAAACCTCAATGTTTTTATTTCTTCTCCGTGGATTTTAATTCCTACTACAAATTTTTCTTTTCTTTCCTTTACTTATACAAATAGAGTATCTTCGGGGATTGGTTACAGTCCTGTCTCCCTCTCTTCTCAACCATTGCTTCCTCTTTGGTCGTACCGAGCGAGGTGGCGCAGTGGTTAGCACACTGGACTCGCATTCGGGAGGACGACGGTTCAATCCCGTCTCCGGCCATCCTGATTTAGGTTTTCCGTGATTTCCCTAAATCGTTTCAGGCAAATGCCGGGATGGTTCCTTTGAAAGGGCACGGCCGATTTCCTTCCCCATTCTTCCCTCACCCGAGCTTGCGCTCCGTCTCTAATGACCTCGTTGTCGACGGGACGTTAAACACCACTAATCTAACCTAACCTAACCTCTTTGGTCCCCTCGACTCTTATAACTGCCATCTGGTTCCTGTACAAACTTTAAATAGCCTTTCGCTCCCTGCATTTTAGCCCTGCCACCCTCAGAATTTGAGTGTTACAGTCACCATTGTCAGAAGCTTTCTCTACGTCTAGAAATACTACAAAAGTTGGTTTGCCTTTCCTTAACCTCTCTTCTAAAATAAGTCGTAGCCTCAGTATTGCCTCACGTGCTCCAACATTTCTACGGAATCCAAACTGATCTTTCCCAAGGTCGGATACTACCAGTTTTTCCATTCGTCTGTAAGAAATTCGTCTTGGTATTTGGCGTGACTTATTAAACTGGTAGTTCGGTAATATTCATAGCTGTTTAGATTTGGACTTATTATATTCTTCTTGAACTCTGACCATATTTCACCTGTCACATACCTCCTACTCACCAGATGTAAGAGTTCTGTCATGGCTGACTTTCCAAAGGCTATCAGTAGTTGAAACAGAATGTTGTCTACTCCCGGGGCCATGTTTCTACTTAGGTCTTTCAGTGCTGTGTCTAATTCTCCACGCAGTGTCATGTGTCCAATCTCATCTTCATCTACGTCCTCTTCCATTTCCTTAGGTTTTCCGTGATTTCCCTAAATCGCTCCAGGCAAATGCCGGGATGGTTCCTTTCAAAGGGCACGGCCGACTTCCTTCCCCGTCCTTCCCTAATCCGATGAGACCGATGACCTCGCTGTCTGGTCTCTTTCCCCAAACCAACCAACCAACCAACCATTTCCTTAATAATGCCCTCAAGTACATCTCCCTTAGACAGATCCTCTGTATACTACCTCCACCTTTCTTCTTACCCTTCTTTGTATAGGAATGGTTTTCTATCTGAGCTCTTGAAATTAATACAGAGGGTTCTCTTTTTCTCCCAAGGTCTCTTTAATTATCCTGTTGGCAACATCTGTCTTAGCCCTAGTGATATATGCTTTTACATTCTTACATTGGTCCTCTATCCTTTTCCTCCTAGTCATTCTGCACTCCCTGTCGGTGTTATTTTTGAGACGTTTGTATTCCATTTCGCCTGATTCACTTATTGCATTTTTGTATTTTCTCCTTTCATCAATTAAATTCAAAACTCTTATGTTACCCAAGGATTTCTACTAGCCCTCGTCTTTTTGCCTACTTAGTCCTCTGCTCTCATCACTATTTCATCTCTCAAAGCTACACATTCTTCTTCTACTGTATTTCTTTCCCCTGTGCTTATCAGTCGTTCCCTAATGCTCCCTCTGAAACTCTCTACAACCTCTGGTTCTTTCAGTTTATCCAGATCCCATCTCCTTAAATTACTACCTTTTTGCAGTTTCTTCAGTTTTATTTTGCAGTTCATTGCCAATAGATTGTGGTCAGAGTCCACATCTGCTCCTGGAAATGTCTTACAATTTAAAACCTCATTCCTAAGTCTTTGTCTTACCATTTTATAATCAATGTAAAACTATCGGATGTCTCCAGGACTCTTCCACGTATACAACCTTCTTTCATGATTCTTAAACCAAGTGTTAGCGATGATTAAGTTATGCTTTGTGCAAATTTCTACCAGGCGGCTTCCTCCTTTATTCCTCACCCTGAGTCCATATTTCCTACTACTTTTCCTTCTTTTCCTTTTCCTACTACCGAATTCCAGTCTACCATGACTATTAAATTTTCGTCTCTCTTGACTATCGGAATAATTTCTTTTATCTCGTAATACATTTCTACAATCTCTTCATCATCTGCAGAGCTAGTTGGCATATGAACTTCTACTACTGTGTTACGCTTGGGCTTCGAGACTCTCTTGGCAACAATAATGCTTTCACTATGCTGTTCGAAGTAGCTTATCCTCTTTCCTATTTTTATTCATCATTAAACCTACTCCTGCATTACCTCTACTCGATTTTGTATTTATAATCCTGTTTCCACCTGGCCAGGAGTCCTCTTCCTCCTGCCACTCAACTTCAATAATTCCCATTATATCTAAGTTCCATTTTACCCATTTCCCTATTTAAATTATCTAACCTACCTGCCCGATTAAGGGACATGACATTCCACGTTCCGATCCGTAGAAAGCCAGTTTTCTTTCTCTTGATGACGACGTCCTCCCTAGTAGTCCATGTCCGGAGGTCCGACTACTTTACCTCCGGAATATTTTACCCAAGAGGAGGCCATCATCATTTAACCACACAGTAAAGCTGCATGCTCTCGGGAAAAATTACCGCTGTAGTTTCCACTTGCTTTCAGCCGTTCGCAGTACCAGCACAGCGATGCTGCTTTGGTTGTTATTAGAAGGTAAGTTTGGTCAATCCTCCAGACTGTTTCCCCTGCAACTACTGAAAAGGCTGCTGCCCCTCTTCGGGAACCACACGTTTGTCTGGCCTGTCAACATATACCCCTCCGTTGTCGTTGCACCTACGGTACGGCTATCTGTATCGCTGAGGCAGGCAAACCTCCACACCAACGGCAAGGTCCATGGTTTATGGGGAGGGGGGAGGGTAAATAATAAATTAATAACATGTAAATCAGTATATTAGATCTTCTATAACACCCGAAATAAGACAGATTCAAAAAATCTAAGAGCGGTTTTGGAATCAACATAAAAATTCATGAGACATTTATATAGAAACTGTCAGTTAAAAATGCATAAAAATTTAATTTTTTAAAAATTAGATGGGAGACAGGTTTGTGTATTAATACTTGCCACACGTATGGTTGCTCCTACATTGACCAACAAACGAATTTAATACGCAACCCAAAAAACTCTTTCAGTTAATACGAATACAAAAGAAAAAAGTCCTAGCTCTGACATCACACACTTTAAAGTGGTAGGGAAAGGAGTAACTTTCAGTATACTTTTGGTAGACGCCGAACTTGACTTGCGAGTTAATTGACGTTGTGGTACCTTACGGATACCAGCAATGCTTTTAATTTTTATGAATACTAGCTTAATGTAGCCTGGAAACAGTGTATAAACGTGTTGATGTATATCATAGCGGGTTTTGCGCATTGTTTTGTAATGTCTACCTCAAAGGACGGAGAATGAATAAAGTGAAAGTTTTAAATATTAATTGTTTGATAGGTGGGCCTCATCTCATTTACAACAGCAGAAGTAAGACAATAACTGTTACCTCAAATTTCCTACTGTGTTGAAAGTCAGACGCAGAACTCGTTGTTCTCGAGTGGAAAAGCTTGGTGACTCAGGAGCATTAAAATATTAAATTGCATAGCAAGAAATAATTTGCATGATAATAGCAAGGATAATCGGACTTCATAAAAACAAATTCAGACTGCAGGATTGACTTTTGAAAGACACAAATATACCATAATGCGCAAAAGAATCCGAACGACCTGAATTGTGATCCGTCTTATTTGCATGCAACCAACATAACGTAACTGTCTTGTGGGTCCTCTAATCGCTTTTCGGTACAGTCGATCGACTATACAAAATGGATACCACGAGACACCACTAGACAACACTGTTCTTTAAGGCAATCAGTACGATGTAACATCACACCATGACACTGCAAAAACTAGAAAAACACGGAATTAGATATGAGATAGTCCCTAACGCTTGTACAGGTTACAATGATTTTCAAAAGCGTTATCATCTCATTACAATCTGAAACAACTAAATATGGCACATTAACTGTGTAGCAATCCTTAAACAAGGTAAATGTTTGCGTGAACAAGATACTCTGAGACATTGTCTGGACTAATAAAGGTCTATGACAGTTCGAAGTATTTTTCCTCTGTATAAGGTTTTCCCGCACCTGCTAAATGTCCCAGTGACGATTGGGTTTTGCATAAACTGGTCGTTAAAGGAACTAGTTAAAGAAAACGCGACAAACAGCGGTAAACGCTTTGTAGAAACCGCAATATTAACGGAGTACAGTCAGCTATGTCACTGTACTAATTATTAATGAAGAATTATTTGCCCACTTGTTTTAACTATAAACGACATGACGAAATTTTTTGTTCTGGATCTGGACAGAAACCCAGCAGACGCAGTCACTAGTAACTAAAATACACTTTTGCACCTGCCCAGGACTTGATAAAGGCAACGATCATCAATACTGACTAGCTGTAAAGAGGTGTCAAATATAAAGGTTTTCACCAGTATTAGTTAACACATCTGAACTTGAAACGAAATGACGAAATTATTTCTACTACATAAAAATCATTATCGCCCTGTTAGCTAACCATGAAAGACGTTTAATATACTCTCCTTCACAAGTAACCAAGTATGCTTGTGCTGAAAATTGGAATGCTATGATATAAAATGTTGTGACGGGATTTTCTGCCCACCACGTTATCAGATTGTTAACTAAGTCAAATCATATGCTAGAAATCGAATTTATTTACCAGCAGCGAGCTGTATCAATATGAGGTGAGGGTGCAAATTGTTTTGCTTGCCTGGGAATCGACCCCCGGCGCGTACTGCCGCTGTTTCCATTCATAAATAGACGTTAAGTATTAACTGCTTGCTCACCAGTAGTGGCCTCTATCACACACCATAACACGGCTTGAGAGATGTAGATGAAACAATGTGTTATTCGCAGTTTATGAAATGTCTTTGTTGATGTTCACGTTTTGTAATTAGTGTCATGTTGTGGTTTCATCTGTCTTATTACGTGTCAGCAGGAGTGCCAAAGAAATCCTACGCAATAAAAATTATTTTCACGTATTTAATAGCAAAAAGAATATTAGTTACTCATTCTGTTAACGGCGTCAGGTGATACTACAGAACCTAATCGCTTCTGGAGACTAGTTTTTTTTCAGTTTGCAGTTCTTATAAGACATAATAACAATGTCATGTTGTGGTTTCATCTGTTTTATTACGTGTCAGCAGAAGTGCCAAAGAAATCCTACGTAATTAAAATTATTTTCACATATTTAATAGCATAAAGAATATTATTTACTCATTCTGTTAACGGCGTCAGGTGATACTACAGAACCTAATCGCTTCTGGAGATTAGTTTTTTTTTTTAGTTTGCAGTTCTTATAAGACATAATAACAATGTCATGTTGTGGTTTCATCTGTTTTATTACGTGTCACCAGAAGTGCCAAAGAAATCCTACGCAATAAAAATTATTTTCACTTATTTAATAGCAAAAAGAATATTAGTTACTCATTCTGTTAACGGCGTCAGGTGATACTACAGAACCTAATCGCTTCTAGAGACTAATTTTTTTTTTAGTTTGCAGTTCTTATAAGACATAATGACAACGTCATGTTGTGGTTTCATCTGTTTTATTATGTGTCACCAGAAGTGCCAAAGAAATCCTACACAATAAAAATTATTTTCACGTATTTAATAGCAAAAAGAATATTAGTTACTCATTCTGTTAACGGCGTCAGGTGATACTACAGAACCTAATCGCTTCTGGAGTCTAGTTTTTTTTTAGTTTGCAGTTCTTATAAGACATAATAACAATGTCATGTTGTGGTTTCATCTGTTTTATTACGTGTCAGCAGAAGTGCCAAAGAAATCCTACGTAATAAAAATTATTTTCACGTATTTAATAGCATAAAGAATATTATTTACCCATTCTGTTAACGGCGTCAGGTGATACTACAGAACCTAATCGCTTCTGGAGACTAGTTTTTTTTTTAGTTTGCAGTTCTTATAAGACATAATAACAATGTCATGTTGTGGTTTCATCTGTTTTATTACGTGTCAGCAGAAGAGCCAAAGAAATCCTACGCAATAAAAATTATTTTCACGTATTTAATAGCAAAAAGAATATTAGTTACTCATTCTGTTAACGGCGTCAGGTGATACTACAGAACCTAATCGCTTCTGGAGTCTAGTTTTTTTTTAGTTTGCAGTTCTTATAAGACATAATAACAATGTCATGGTGTGGTTTCATCTGTTTTATTACGTGTCAGCAGAAGTGCCAAAGATCTCCTACGTAATAAAAATTATTTTCACGAATTTAATAGCAAAAAGAATATTAGTTACTCATTCTGTTAACGGCGTCATGTGATACTACAGATCCTAATCGCTTCTGGAGACTAGTTTCTTTTTTAGTTTGCAGTTCTTATAAGACATAATAACAATGTCATGTTGTGGTTTCATCTGTTTTATTACGTGTCAGCAGAAGTGCCAAAGAAATCCTACGCAATATAAATTATTTTCACGTATTTAATAGCATAAAGAATATTATTTACCCATTCTGTTAACGGCGTCAGGTGAAACTACAGAACCTAATCGCTTCTGGAGACTGATTTTTGTTTTGTTTTTTAGTTTGCAGTTCTTATAAGACATAATAACAATGTCATGTTGAGGTTTCATCTGTTTTATTACGTGTCACCAGAAGTGCCAAAGAAATCCTACGCAATATAAATTATTTTCACGTATTTAATAGCAAAAAGAATATTAGTTACTCATTCTGTTAACGGCGTCAGGTGATACTACAGAACCTAATCGCTTCTGGAGACTAGTTTCTTTTTTAGTTTGCAGTTGATTTTTGTTTTGTTTTTTAGTTTGCAGTTCTTATAAGACATAATAACAATGTCATGTTGAGGTTTCATCTGTTTTATTACGTGTCACCAGAAGTGCCAAAGAAATCCTACGCAATATAAATTATTTTCACGTATTTAATAGCAAAAAGAATATTAGTTACTCATTCTGTTAATGGCGTCAGGTGATACTACAGAACCTAATCGCTTCTGGAGACTAGTTTCTTTTTTAGTTTGCAGTTCTTATAAGACATAATAACAATGTCATGTTGTGGTTTCATCTGTTTTATTACGTGTCACCAGAAGTGCCAAAGAAATCCTACGCAATAAAAATTATTTTCACGTATTTAATAGCAAAAAGAATATTAGTTACTCATTCTGTTAACGGCGTCAGGTGATACTACAGAACCTAATCGCTTCTGGAGACTAGTTTTTTTTTTTAGTTTGCAGTTCTTATAAGACATAATAACAATGTCATGTTGAGGTTTCATCTGTTTTATTACGTGTCACCAGAAGTGCCAAAGAAATCCTACGCAATATAAATTATTTTCACGTATTTAATAGCAAAAAGAATATTAGTTACTCATTCTGTTAATGGCGTCAGGTGATACTACAGAACCTAATCGCTTCTGGAGACTAGTTTCTTTTTTAGTTTGCAGTTCTTATAAGACATAATAACAATGTCATGTTGTGGTTTCATCTGTTTTATTACGTGTCACCAGAAGTGCCAAAGAAATCCTACGCAATTAAAATTATTTTCACGTATTTAATAGCAAAAAGAATATTAGTTACTCATTCTGTTAACGGCGTCAGGTGATACTACAGAACCTAATCGCTTCTGGAGACTAGTTTCTTTTTTAGTTTGCAGTTCTTATAAGACATAATAACAATGTCATGTTGTGGTTTCATCTGTTTTATTACGTGTCAGCAGAAGAGCCAAAGAAATCCTACGCAATAAAAATTATTTTCACGTATTTAATAGCAAAAAGAATATTAGTTACTTATTCTGTTAACGGCGTCAGGTGATACTACAGAACCTAATCGCTTCTGGAGACTGATTTTTGTTTTGTTTTTTAGTTTGCAGTTCTTATAAGACATAATAACAATGTCATGTTGAGGTTTCATCTGTTTTATTACGTGTCACCAGAAGTGCCAAAGAAATCCTACGCAATATAAATTATTTTCACGTATTTAATAGCAAAAAGAATATTAGTTACTCATTCTGTTAACGGCGTCAGGTGATACTACAGAACCTAATCGCTTCTGGAGACTAGTTTCTTTTTTAGTTTGCAGTTCTTATAAGACATAATAACAATGTCATGTTGTGGTTTCATCTGTTTTATTACGTGTCACCAGAAGTGCCAAAGAAATCCTACGCAATAAAAATTATTTTCACGTATTTAATAGCAAAAAGAATATTAGTTACTCATTCTGTTAACGGCGTCAGGTGATACTACAGAACCTAATCGCTTCTGGAGACTAGTTTCTTTTTTAGTTTGCAGTTCTTATAAGACATAATAACAATGTCATGTTGAGGTTTCATCTGTTTTATTACGAGTCAGCAGAAGTGCCAAAGAAATCCTACGTAATAAAAATTATTTTCACGTATTTAATAGCATAAAGAATATTATTTACCCATTCTGTTAACGGCGTCAGGTGATACTACAGAACCTAATCGCTTCTGGAGACTAGTTTTTTTTTTAGTTTGCAGTTCTCATAAGACATAATAACAATGTCATGTTGTGGTTTCATCTGTTTTATTACGTGTCAGCAGAAGAGCCAAAGAAATCCTACGCAATAAAAATTATTTTCACGTATTTAAGGGGATACGGAATCACCTATCCCCGCAATGTTAATATATGCCTACTATAGGGAACATTTTCTCACAAACTACTGGAGACAGAGAGGTAAAAATTTTACTGTATGTGCATTCATATGTTACAACAATACTGAAACAACAGTTTATTGTCAAAGTATTTTCTTACAGAGATATTGTACATTTATTTTTAAGTAAATTTTTTCCATCGCTTTTTACTAGACTATCACCCCTAAGTCTTTTGTAAATCAAGTAATTAAAAAATCGTTGTTTCAGTATGTAATAGGGACCTATGTCACTACGTCATAAAAATTTCAGACTTCTAGGTTGACCAGTACCTCAGATAATGTTCCTAGATGAAGTAAAAAGTAAACTTACGGGAAACGGAGAAAGAAGATTAAAACATTCCTGATCCGTAGCTAATACCCCCTTCACAGTCTTCATAATCATCTTCAAGTCTTCTTTTGGCACCCCTCTGCACCTGTCTTGCTTTTTTCACTAATGTCTTGATTATATTATCAGCATGCCTTAGTCTGTGCTGATCTAAAAAGAACATAGCACGTACCGTACGGGAACCAACACACATACCCAACTTTTGAAGGACCTGGCATTTAGTTATATTTCCAAGATTGAAGGTTGCCACAGCATCATACACACCAAAATGTAGTGTATTAATTCCGACAAACACTGTTTTTGGGAGACGATGCCATATCACACTATTCAAGCACTCCTTGGGGTTCTGCGTTTTTCCGTGAAGACATTTCATCAGAAGACTTCTGTCAGCCAGATCTCTGAAAATGGGCTTTATTTCTGCCATGATGGCTGATGGTAGACTGTGGTGGTGAATGTATTTCTCTCCTGTTGTTAGTCCCCTATTGTATTTACACCAGCTGTTTTCACCTTTGGGGCACAAACCATGTTGTGGATGCTCATCCGTGGATGCGGTGTGGAAATATAAAGCCCATATAGCTCTCCTCATTTCTTCAAGATTGCCTGTAATTTGCCTGAATGCAAGGCCATAGCAGTTCTGAATGTGGTCTATTATGGAATCAGTCAATCTTCCTCTGCCATCCAAGGTTTTCCCATCATCTAGTTTTTTCCCTTTCATAACTGATTTTAACCTTCTCAGCCTGGCACCCATTCTCTTCTGCACATGTCCTATACATTCAAGTTTGCTTATATTTACACTGTTCCCATATGGTTTGCTTTCCAAAACTTCTTTGAATGCTTTAGAGTCACCATCTCCCAGATATTTGACATAGCGAACATTATACCACTGTGAAGAGCGATGAAAAATTTTCTTCACCCCAGCAACCTCCATGCCACCACTACTACCATAATAATTAGCAATACAGTCATCACTGTGTTCATTTTTCAGCCTGCCTGTGCACCTACAGTATTTAGACATTATTGCAACATCAATAACCTTGCCAGTATCAACACTAGTTGCTGTTACAACACCATTGTTGGAGGTGTGGCCCCTTTTCTGCCACGTGCCATCAAACGCCATTGTGAGGTCACGACTGCCGTCATTTTCTTCCACTGCTTCTTCCACAGCAACCTGCATTGACTTCTGTGCTACATCTTCAACTGCAGATCCTAGTACATAATTGTAAGCTTCAAACTTTGAAGGTGCACTTGGAAGATTTAGAACACCACATAGCATATCACCAGCTGCTTTGCCCTTACCAATTGCTCGCAATCCATAAACTAACCTAATATTTACACTATAAAGTTCAGTTTTCTTGTATCCATTATTTACAGTTACTGAAACCGAACTTGGAAACTTACAGCTGTATTTACAAACACTGCATATTAAATTAAACTGGGCAGCCAGGCCAACATGGGATTCTACTTTCAGAGAAACGTTTCCATGACATTTTTTGCAGCACAAACTGTTTTCAAGAGCTTCACACAATATATTCGTATCAATGAGTTCAAAAACTTCATTCCCTCTATCAAGTAAATTATATTTCTCTTCCAAATCTCTTAGTTTTTTATGAGAAGCACTGTTTTCATTTGGTGTAAGTTCGTTCGGCAAATCAGTAATAAGTGGATTCACATTTTCCAACAGTGATGATGATGAACTGCTTTGCTTTGCTAATGAATCATTATTTCTTTTCTTTTGCCAGTTCACACGCTTTTTAAATACTTTTGCTTTAGCTCTAGGCATTTTCACTGCGAAAAATGAAGCACTAAATACGAAATAACTCAACAACAACTACTTTCTTATATCACACTGTTTACAAAACAGTCCCGCCACAAAGTCAAAGAGTAACTTGAGGAAACCAGAGAGAAACATTTTCGGGCAACTAGTGTATAAATAGTCGCTGGAAACCGGGATATTTGAATTCATGTCACTTTAAAGGTACTGCCAAAAAGTTCATGGTCAGCCACGAGAGACGTGTATAACTAAAGCGCAATACCCGATCTCACAAATATATAAAAATAAAATAGTTATAATTGTAGTAGAGCTATGTATGATACGTCATTTTAAAGAGGAAACATGGCAGAATATAATACGCCAATAAAAAAAAAATTCGATTTTTTAACCCAAAATCCGATTCCGTATCCCCTTAATAGCAAAAAGAATATTAGTTACTCATTCTGTTAAGGGCGTCAGGTGATACTACAGAACCTAATCGCTTCTGGAGTCTAGTTTTTTTTTTAGTTTGCAGTTCTTATAAGACATAATAACAATGTCATGGTGTGGTTTCATCTGTTTTATTACGTGTCAGCAGAAGTGCCAAAGATATCCTACGTAATAAAAATTATTTTCACGTATTTAATAGCAAAAAGAATATTAGTTACTCATTCTGTTAACGGCGTCATGTGATACTACAGAACCTAATCGCTTCTGGAGACTAGTTTCTTTTTTAGTTTGCAGTTCTTATAAGACATAATAACAATGTCATGTTGTGGTTTCATCTGTTTTATTACGTGTCAGCAGAAGTGCCAAAGAAATCCTACGCAATATAAATTATTTTCACGTATTTAATAGCATAAAGAATATTATTTACCCATTCTGTTAACGGCGTCAGGTGAAACTACAGAACCTAATCGCTTCTGGAGACTGATTTTTGTTTTGTTTTTTAGTTTGCAGTTCTTATAAGACATAATAACAATGTCATGTTGAGGTTTCATCTGTTTTATTACGTGTCACCAGAAGTGCCAAAGAAATCCTACGCAATATAAATTATTTTCACGTATTTAATAGCAAAAAGAATATTAGTTACTCATTCTGTTAACGGCGTCAGGTGATACTACAGAACCTAATCGCTTCTGGAGACTAGTTTCTTTTTTAGTTTGCAGTTGATTTTTGTTTTGTTTTTTAGTTTGCAGTTCTTATAAGACATAATAACAATGTCATGTTGAGGTTTTATCTGTTTTATTACGTGTCACCAGAAGTGCCAAAGAAATCCTACGCAATAAAAATTATTATCACGTATTTAATAGCAAAAAGAATATTAGTTACTCATTCTGTTACGGCGTCAGGTGATACTACAGAACCTAATCGCTTCTGGAGACTAGTTTTTTTTTTTAGTTTGCAGTTCTTATAAGACATAATAACAATGTCATGTTGTGGTTTCATCTGTTTTATTACGTGTCAGCAGAAGAGCCAAAGAAATCCTACGCAATAAAAATTATTTTCACGTATTTAATAACAAAAAGAATATTAGTTACTCATTCTGTTAACGGCGTCAGGTGATACTACAGAACCTAATCGCTTCTGGAGACTAGTTTTTTTTTTAGTTTGCAGTTCTTATAAGACATAATAACAATGTCATGTTGTGGTTTCATCTGTTTTATTACGTGTCAGCAGAAGAGCCAAAGAAATCCTACGCAATAAAAATTATTTTCACGTATTTAATAGCAAAAAGAATATTAGTTACTCATTCTGTTAACGGCGTCAGGTGATACTACAGAACCTAATCGCTTCTGGAGTCTAGTTTTTTTTTAGTTTGCAGTTCTTATAAGACATAATAACAATGTCATGTTGTGGTTTCATCTGTTTTATTACGTGTCACCAGAAGTGCCAAAGAAATCCTACGCAATAAAAATTATTTTCACGTATTTAATAGCAAAAAGAATATTAGTTACTCATTCTGTTAACGGCGTCAGGTGATACTACAGAACCTAATCGCTTCTGGAGACTAGTTTCTTTTTTAGTTTGCAGTTCTTATAAGACATAATAACAATGTCATGTTGTGGTTTCATCTGTTTTATTACGTGTCAGCAGAAGAGCCAAAGAAATCCTACGCAATAAAAATTATTTTCACGTATTTAATAGCAAAAAGAATATTAGTTACTTATTCTGTTAACGGCGTCAGGTGATACTACAGAACCTAATCGCTTCTGGAGACTGATTTTTGTTTTGTTTTTTGGTTTGCAGTTCTTATAAGACATAATAACAATGTCATGTTGAGGTTTCATCTGTTTTATTACGTGTCACCAGAAGTGCCAAAGAAATCCTACGCAATATAAATTATTTTCACGTATTTAATAGCAAAAAGAATATTAGTTACTCATTCTGTTAACGGCGTCAGGTGATACTACAGAACCTAATCGCTTCTGGAGACTAGTTTCTTTTTTAGTTTGCAGTTCTTATAAGACATAATAACAATGTCATGTTGTGGTTTCATCTGTTTTATTACGTGTCACCAGAAGTGCCAAAGAAATCCTACGCAATAAAAATTATTTTCACGTATTTAATAGCAAAAAGAATATTAGTTACTCATTGTGTTAACGGCGTCAGGTGATACTACAGAACCTAATCGCTTCTGGAGACTAGTTTCTTTTTTAGTTTGCAGTTCTTATAAGACATAATAACAATGTCATGTTGAGGTTTCATCTGTTTTATTACGTGTCAGCAGAAGAGCCAAAGAAATCCTACGCAATAAAAATTATTTTCACGTATTTAATAGCAAAAAGAATATTAGTTACTCATTCTGTTAACGGCGTCAGGTGATACTACAGAACCTAATCGCTTCTGGAGTCTAGTTTTTTTTTAGTTTGCAGTTCTTATAAGACATAATAACAATGTCATGTTGTGGTTTCATCTGTTTTATTACGTGTCAGCAGAAGTGCCAAAGATATCCTACGTAATAAAAATTATTTTCACGTATTTAATAGCAAAAAGAATATTAGTTACTCATTCTGTTAACGGCGTCATGTGATACTACACAACCTAATCGCTTCTGGAGACTAGTTTTTTTTTTAGTTTGCAGTTCTTATAAGACATAATAACAATGTCATGTTGTGGTTTCATCTGTTTTATTACGTGTCAGCAGAAGTGCCAAAGAAATCCTACGTAATAAAAATTATTTTCACATATTTAATAGCATAAAGAATGTTATTTACCCATTCTGTTAACGGCGTCAGGTGAAACTACAGAACCTAATCGCTTCTGGAGACTGATTTTTGTTTTGTTTTTTAGTTTGCTGTTCTTATAAGAGACATAATAACAAAAATTGCTACGACAGCTACTTAAAAGGAGGGCCCCATAAATTATTCCCCCGATATTTATATCTCATGTTCCAGTAGCAATCGGTAGCTAATTGGCCTTTACGTCTGTTAATTCAGGTCCCCATCAAAGTGGTAGCAACCGGCGCTAGCGTCAACGCCGGCCCTGCCACGTCTGTGTTGTGCGAGCTTGTCCTATGGTTACAAGCTGTAGAGACTTCCCGCATTAGCAGGCGGCTTCTGCCAGTCACCAATCGAATGGATAATTGTCAACATTGCAGCATACATTTGGCAGCAATGTGGCCATCTAATTACTTCCTGGACTGGTGCAGAAGTTTCCTTCTAAATTCAATCACTATTATCTTATCATTTTCATTAAATAACCTGAATGATTCTCCCTTAGAGGATGATATAGAAGGTATCAAACGAGTAATTTTGATTCCAGGAAGCTCGTTTCAATAGAAACTGTAGCTGGTTTCGCTATTTACGTCGCTGTTTAGCTGACGAATCTACGACTGAAGCGACAAGGAGGGAAGGCTTTTTGCAGGTGGCTGCTTGCGTAGGGGTAAAGTGTTTGGATATGAAACTGCAAACTGCGCTTGCTGTCGATTCAAATACTGGTGGCAACAATGCTTTTTCCTCCTCTGTAAAATAGAATCTCAAAGGCAGATCAGCAATCAGTAAGGACATCGAATGAAAACCTCTCCGCCATTATATCGCTATCTCTATTCTCTAGTTCGTGGATGTATAGACACAACATTTACGGAATTGCACACATGTTAATCCATTTTTTCTGCTCCTGTCAATAATATTGACTTAAGTGTGGCACTGAATGATTTTTTAACTTTCTGTTGCTAATTCATAATGATATTTTGTCTTAAGAAGGCAGACTTTTTGTACCGTTATCATGATAAGTTGTAATCAGTTTTTATTACTATATTGCATACAGCATTTGGTATTGTCGGTAGCTTATGAAACACGACACACAAAAATGAGGGAGGTATTAATCAGCAGCAATGTAACTCCCATATGATTGACAACAGTCTGACCAAGTCATCTGTAAGGCATACACTTGACATTTAACGGCAGACATTAACATCCCTGCATTTTGAATACTGTTTTAACTCAAAACTTCACATTTTAAAGCTTCGTTCCTAGGTGCGAATAAGTAAAGAAATGCAACATGATTTCTGCTCTCAAATAAAGGTTTCAGCAATTACTTTAATTTTAATGTGATTAATGAAGACTTGGATATGTCCGACATTAAATCTAAAGTATTCAGTATACATGGAAGGAACTACATAATTACTTTGTTAGGGCAGATGGTTCAAAAATGATTAAAGAGCATAAACCTTTCCTTCAATCACATGTGTATTAGCAGCATAATGAAGACAATAATAGCAATCGCGACAGTAATCATCGAATTATATGGTAACCTCACACGCTGCAGTTGTATTTCTCAAACTAAAACATTAGTTGTCATAGAAAAAAATTCATATTGGCATCTAATCGGAGTTACGAATACTATAATGGGCCTTATACCATGCAGCATTGAGATTACAATAATACCCGAATTAGAAACTAGCAAGTAAATAACCAGTTAATCGAGAGAACCGGATTTTTTCACAGGTTCAAGGCGCATCGTCGGCAACAACAACATAATCTGGACGTTGCCAACTGTGAGTTGCAGTGGTCTGTTGGGTTGATCGGCGTTTGATAATCGCCGGGTATAGGTTCGATTCTCACTCGTGATGTCCATTTTTAACACTCACGAAAAGATCTAATTCACTTATGGTAACGCCAAGTCCACAATGTTAGGTCACACAGTGGTTCCGAAACCGCATTAAACGCAATATCCCTTCACTACCAACAGCGTCAGAGCCTGTTTAAATGGCGTCATAACAAAGGCGACAGCCACCGAAGGCAAAAACTTTGTCGCCAGTAAACTAGCACTTATAAGTTTATTTCATTTAATTTAGGAATGGTTATTTCGTTCTCAGTGTTCATATTTAATTTAAACTTGAGAGGTTGCAATTTTTTGTCTTCGAGTGGAATTCGAATTCGGATCTCTAGGAGTGGAACGTAACTAGATTGCAATCCTGGTCCAGCACAAACGTATTCGTTATTTCATTTACGCCCTGGCATGTGCACACTGACCTACCACCAAAAAATAATTTGCATATTTAATGTTTGTTCATGAATAGTCAACAATAACGATAGGTACCGTTATTTCCAACGAAACACGCGAGCATCTCACTACTGGTAAGCAAGCAGTTGATACTTAACGTCTATTTATGGATGGGAAACAGCGACAGTACGAGTCGGATTCGATTCCCGGGCAAGCAAAACAAATTGTACCCTCATCTCATATTGATACAGCTCAATGCTGGTACATAAATTCGATTTCTAACATCTGATTTTACTTTGTTGACAATCCGATAACGTGCTGGGTAGAATATCCCGTCACAACATTGTAAATCATAGTATTCCAATTTTCAGCACAGGCATACTTGGTTATTTGTGAAGGAGAGTATATTAAACGTCTTTCGTGGTTAGTTAACAGGGAGATAATGGTTTTTATGTAGTAGAAATAATTTCATAATTTCGTTCCAAGTTCAGATGTGCTAACTAATACTGGTGAAAACCTTTATATTTCTCATCTCTTGCTGATCGTTGCCTTTATCAAGTCCCGGGCAGGTGCAAAAGTGTATTTTAGTTACTAGTGACTGCGTCTGCTGGGTTTCTGTCCAGATTCTGAACAAAAAAATTCGTCATGTCATTTATAGTTAAAACAAGTGGGCAAATAACTCTTCATTAATACGAGTAATTAGTACAGTGACATTACTGACTGTACTCCGTTAATTTTGCGGTTTCTACAGAGCGTTTACCGCTGTTTATCGGTTTTCTTTAACTAGTTACTTTAACGACCAGTTTATGTAAAAACCTATCGTCAATGGGACATTTAGCAGGTGTGGGAAAACCTTATACAGAGGAAAAATACTTCGAACTGTCATAGACCTTTATTAGTCCAGACATTGTCTTAGAATAGCTTGTTCATGCAAACATTTACTTTGCTTAAGGATTACTTCATAGTTTATGTGCAATAGTTAATTGTTTCATATTGTAATGAGATGATAACGCTTTTGAAAATCATTGTTACCTGTACAAGCGTTAGGGACTTACTCATCTCTAATTCCGTGTTTTTCTAGTTTGTGCAGTATCGTGGTGTGATGTTGCATCCTACTGATTGCCTTAAAGAACAGTGTTGTCTAGTAGTGTCTCGTGGTATCCATTCTGTATATTCGAACGACTGCTCATTATAGTATATTCAATAGAACTCTGATTTCATGCGATTACTGCTTCACCGAACTGTTCACTTCCATCGGCTTTATTAGCCGAAACAAACAAACACGAATTTCGAATAATATTACTAGAAGGATTGAACTACTTTTTCAGTAAATGAAAACATTTTTGAGCTCATTTGGCTTATTATTTAAACCAAATTACAGAGAACAAATTTATACAGAACCTTTCAGGCTACGGTCGGGTTACACAACGCAGCAAGAAGAAGACTTAACTCATTCCGTTGTTTTTACAAAACATACGATGAACGAAAAACGAAAATAAATGTGTTTAATTTCACAGATATTCGTTATAGTTTGCAAAATAAATCCTTACGTTACACAAAATTACAAAACCCTACATTACAAGTTAACTGAGCGACCACAGACCTGAAATCCACTGCACCCATCAAATTCATAAGGCTGACGAAATCCACAAGTGGAATTTGTGCTATACTCTACTGAATTATTATACACACCCGAAGCATAGTTAACGAGACACACAGGGGTGCCCATGTTCCATGCATAAATGACATAGATTTTCAGCGTTTGTTATATTGGTTTACGGGGAATATGTCCAGATAATAATTCCTTACCCGACTTACTGACGCTTGAGAGTCGATTGTATTCAAGACAAAGAGTCATAAGAAAAAGTATGTGAGTTATTTGAAATGATATTTATGGAGTCATTCAGAATTGTTTCCTCTTGTGAGTACGTAACATAATTCCAAACGCACAAGAGGCCAAGGGTCGAATGCGAACACTGCATCGTCAACTATCAACCCGGTACACACAGACCAACGTACTAGCGAAGTATGCAGCACATTTCATAGCGCAGAACTACGTGCTCGCCAGAGCACCGCAATTTATTATGCTGCGCAGGTAAATGCATTCTGACAGTGCGAGAGATATGCGAAGAGAACTTCCTCATGCACCGCGACACGTCATAAATAAAGAACAAAGGTAACGGTGCTGCACCGAGCTCATAAGGGAGGCCATTAATAGCAGCAGACGGCGAGCGCACTGCGCGGGTAGCAGTTCAACTCCCGAGCACCGCTCTCTGAGGACGCAACGTACGTGATCGCGATGGCGTCCGAGGTCACTAAGGTGCTGGACTGCGGTAAGGGGGGATGTGCAGAAATATTCAAATCTGTACTCAGTAAGACAGCATACAACATCTGCTCGTGGCTTACGGGAAGGAGATTGACATTTATTGCTACAAAACACTGCCACAGGTGTGATGTCATTTCGGAATCTATTATTGCACCAAGTCGATAGTGATACCTAACAATAAACTCTTTGAACTTTACGAAAGATTTATGTCAAGTTAATTTAATTTTTTCTTATACATAACACTTGTGGGATATTAGATTTCTGGTAACAACACAGCACTGTCGATTACTCGCTAACTCCATTGATACCACAGAATCCTTCCGAAAATGTTTCAG
The DNA here is from genome assembly GCF_021461385.2 of Schistocerca piceifrons. Taxonomy (NCBI): domain Eukaryota; kingdom Metazoa; phylum Arthropoda; class Insecta; order Orthoptera; family Acrididae; genus Schistocerca; species Schistocerca piceifrons. Next base: position 529,203,607 of record NC_060144.1, on the reverse strand, counting down.
GTTTCCGTAAGAAATCAATTTTTCGAAAATTCAAGTCACTATCAAACATTTTACTACAATGAACTGATGACCGACAACAGCTAAAGACCATAAGAGAATAATAGGTTTCGTGAAGGACCAAACTGTTTTGGCTCACTGTAATATTGTACTGCATAAAAACAAAGGAAGATGTTGCATAACATTCAAATTCAATTACAAGTTTGAAATCTAAAACTTATTCAGAAGATACTGGACTACAAGGGATTGCGTTTTAAACACAGAACAGTAATTCAAACAATCAGTTGAACTAATATCACTAAAACATAAATCAGAATCTTGTTGGCAATGTTAAAACATTCGAAACGTCTAAAATATTGCAGACTCGCAAAACCTAAGAGAAGTTTTGGAGTTGGCACAAAAATACCTCTAAGATGAGACACATCTTGCATAAATTTAAACTTTTGTTAACATTTCGCTAATTTTATGTCGCTGAAACGGCAGGCGGGTTTTGTAGAAATAAGAGTGGACTCGCGAATGATTGGTACTACGTTAATAGGCATCGAAACAAATTTAATATGGAAATGAAGCACTCTTTTCACACTAATAAAAATGAAAATAGAGATAGTCTTCAGACAGCTTAATTCCGCTATTAACCCTGCGCTCTAAAAAGAAACGTAAGTGGTCGCATGGATTACATATGTATGCCATTTTCTCAACTACAAAAAGAGGCCATTGAATTTTCAAATATTTTTTTGAGTGTTTTATGTGTTGGCCATAGTAATGTTTATTAAAAACTGCCAACAAAAAGTATACAAATGACCTCATATTTGAAAAAGCAACACGTTTTTTACAGCAAGTCACAAATTTAAGAAAGATAGCATCATTGGCTTTGATTTACTTTCAAAAAACAGATATTTGTGTAAAGACAAATCTAATTACTGTTTCCTGAACAAGAAATACAGACGACCTTGGAATTATCAGGGTAAAAAAAATTTTTACACGCGTTACATACTTTTCTCGTACTTCTATTTCTCGATCTTCCGCAGTCGTGGCAGCGACGCACAGAACTACGCTGTGTCGTTCCCGGAGCTGCTGGCTGACTTTCCACCAGAAGAATGACAGGAAAGTCATTTATTTTGAAGGGCAGACTTCTTGACAACATTTTTTTGTCTAATCTCCGCTGAATCAGAGGTTTCATCCGAAATAAAGACAGGTCAATAAGAAAATCTCAACAGCGAATAAGAGTGTAGTTTTGGTTCGCTGTATAAATGTAAAGTGCATTGAGGGAACTAAGGTTCAGTAAATCATAAAGTAGATTAAAAGACCATCTTCTTGAATTTCTGGTTACATCATACAGCAAACAGATCTTATCAACTAGATCCACGCCGTTCTTTGTACTGTTGTAGAGTGTTATTATAATTGGTTTCTGTTTAGATCTTGTATCGGCGTCAATTTTTCTGTCATTGTGCATTGTTGACATCAAAATCACTACTTTAAGTTTTCGCACGTAAGAAACCCATGTGCAAAGGCGGGGGGGAGGGGGGGGTGGAAGGCAAATTTTGATGAATTTATTGGATTTCCTTTTGCCACACGAAATTCCCTGTGCACTTTTGTATTTTCAAACAGCTGCTTGGCAACATGGAGCGAAGAGAACCAATTGTCCTTTGATACATTGATGATTCTGCCGAAGACAGGACGTACGGCTCTTATTACATCACTTCTTTCGTTACTCAAACGATATGGTCCTTCCGGTTGTTTGCCTGCATGTATTTCCAAGTTGGAAATGTAGGGGTAGTGAGCATCCACAAGCGCAAATACCTTCACTCCATATTTTGTGGGCTTGCTGGGAATGTACAGCCTGAATGGACAGCGTCCCTTTAATGCCAAAAGTTTTTCATCCGAAGTCATTTCAGCACTCGGAACAAAGTACTGTTGAAAGTTTGTAGGGAACAGATCAAATATTTCCCGCGTTGGGGCCAGTTTGTCAATTTTTGCACGCACTTCACGATCATTAAAATCATCAAATTGCAAAGTCCTGATTAGAAATTTTAATCTTTGTTCAGACATAGTCAAATAAATTGCATCAATTCCAGTATGTTTCATGTGGCCAAACATTTGGCTTGTGCTCGATCAGGTTATTTTCAGCACTCCACTCATCAACAGAATCCCAATAAGTCCCTTTATTTCAGCTGGATCTGTATGTTCAACATCTCTCTCTCTCTCTCTCTCTCTCTCTAGAAGAATTATTCTTGATGTGATTTATTTTTATGTTAGTGTAGTTGGTTGTGAGGTGAACGATATTATCAAAAAAAGGGACATGCAGTCTTCGATAGTAGTCTTCCGTCGTGTGGTTCCTTTAGGACCAGGAAGAACACATACAATGTTATGAGCTCCAGTTTTTCCTATGGAGGATTGTCCTCTACGCCAGTATAAAAAACAACCCCTCTTCTTCTCCGAGATGATTCGTCACATGAAAATTAAGGACTATTCTCAGTAGCCTCACCTAGTGCTTCCCCCTCTTGCTCAGACTCACACTGATGATACTGCTCTTTCAGAACGTCATCTTCATCATTAGAACTTGAGTAGTCCGCATCTCGTGGTAGTGCGGTAGCGTTCTCGCTTCCCGCGCCCGGGTTCCCGGGTTCGATTCCCGATGGGGTCAGGGATTTTCTCTGCCTCGTGATGACTGGGTGTTGTGTGATGTCCTTAGGTTAGTTAGGTTTAATTAGTTCTAAGTTCTTGGGGACTGATGACCGTAGATGTTAAGTCCCATAGCGCTCAGAGCCATTTGAACCATTTGAAGAACTTGAGTCAGGAATTCCTTCCTCATCCACACTCTCGTTCAGCCATGACAGAATCTGAGCTTCTTGCCTCTGATCCATAATTTACCTAAAATTCAATGAAATTCTAGTACTATTTCCAATATTTTGGCATTGTAAAACAATAATGAATAAATGTAATACGTATTCCAACAAATAAGTTGAAAAGGTGGACTAAGAAAAAAACTGTTTTTCGAAAATACTTACGTAACAGGTTGCTTGGACTGCAGTGGTAGACTGCCGACTTTGACGGGGTCCTGTGAGACAATCACACATGACCGGTACTTGCACAACACTGAGAGGGTCCACCAGCAATCCATCTTAAAGTACACAGAAGTTCAAAGCATTGTCACTTCTGGACTTCCAAATTTATTTGAATTGCCACAGGTTGATTACATATATAATTCACACGACCATTGCCGGGTTAAATACTCTTTTCTTCTTCGTTTCGCGACGCCACACTGCTTAAATTGTTGGGTAGACTATAAGCGTCACTGGAACGTGGAATGATGTTGTGAGTTCACGCACATCTGCAAGTTTTGTGAATGACCACCAAATGCCGGTTGGCAACAGTGCTTTAACATGTACGATGTCAGTCACGAACGTCTTTTGTGAGTTCTTACACAAGATGAATACTGAACTATAAATACAGATTTTATTTAGCAATATTTACATTCCTTTGCACATAGTTACATAATCTGGCAGGAGAAGTAAGCTTCGAGATGATTGACCTGGAATCGATTAGTGTCAGAAAAGTCATCAAATCACACTCACGAATTCCACAAGCTTGATTTGTGCTGTGCCATATTGAATGGAAGCTTATATTTTATCAAGCTTAGGCAGCGCCACACATGGAACTGTAATGGAATCGAGAACTTTGCTGTCACTAGTAATTAAGTACAGTCGATTTTAAATTATTGGATGCGAAAAAAAGTGAAAAGTTTGCTTCAGAGCATCTCATGGATTCCACGAAGAAAGTCAGCTCACACACACCCTCCATGATATCTAGAGTGCCGTAGGTAACGGTACCGTACTGATACTGACATACGAGACATTTCCACGATTTCGCTCAGGGAACAAAGCAAGTATATTACGGAAGATCGGAAAAGAGAGAGATCAAACCCTCGTTCTTAATGGGACAAGACCGTTGGATATGAAAATAAGTTCCGCTGTACGCCAAAGGCGTCTTTATAAGGCCACTACTGTCGGCTACAAACGAAGTGGTGAATAATGTACGAATCTTCAGTTGCTTACACCTTAAAGTAGAGTATACAGAGCAGTTGAAATGTCGGAAAAAACTATGGTAAATATACGGGACTATCCATTCTGAGTGTTTGTTTATCTGCATGCCATATAACAATCACTCAAAGCTAGCTGTAGAAAAAGCAGATTCTTGTTTAAGATTCATTGTAACAAAATGTAGTAGTCAGGAAATTCAATTCAGTGGCTTGCCAACCACATCTTCGAGAGGCTCTTGAGTACTGCGCGTTGGTCTTGGCCTCGTTAACAGGGGAAATTAGTAGAGGAGATGTAAATACAAAGAACAGCGGCGCGTTTCGTCACAGGTGAACCGTGACGAAATGTCACGTTTGGTTCTCTGCGTTTCCTCCTAGTCTGTGGCGCGTTCCTTCTGAAATTCCCGCTTCGCGCTCTGCTGTTTTCTTACCCCAGCTAGAGGGCGCTGTGGTGTTGCTGCGGCCGGCTGCCCGCCGTGTTTGTGGTAGAGCGACGGTCGGGAGGAGGGACTCCGATTGCGGACGCCTGGTAGCGTGCAGGAGGCCACGCCGTTTTGGTGATGGTTTGGCGTGACTCGTGTCTGGTGTGATGCATCGTTAAGGCCGTGATAGGAGCCAGTGTTACTGACTTGGGCGCAGGTGGATACAAGGGGATGAGGCCCGGTTGTCCATTGAAACGCCTATCCTACGGATGTCATCAGACTTACAGTAAGACGTTTTGACCATTATTTGCTTCATTTGCAACCAGCTGGGGATTCTGACGTCTACAGCAATTCGGCGAAGATTATTTCTTTATTCGGTATGTAAATGATTGAACAAGGAGCAGTTTATTTAATGTTCAGCTTACGCTCGTGTTCTGCGTGTGCTGCTTGCGAGTGTAAACCTGACTCTCACCTTTGTCTGTTGATTTTAAGCGCATCGTCAAATACCGAATCCAAGTAGTGACTTTCAATTAATTAGCTGGATTCGTCCTTTCCTCGTCACGACGCGTGTTAAATGGCAAAGTAGAATTGTAGACCTTAACTTGCTACCTCATTTGCGCGGCATCAATAACAGAGCCTAACCTGTTAACTAATTAAGGCTTGTGGTACACAAAGGCATTTAAGTATGTTGTTTTAAAATATGTGAAATGTGTCAATGATTTATGTTGGGCTAGTTGATTCTGCGGTATGAACGGAAGTGTTGGCACGTCTGTCGTGTAGGGGAATCCTACTAGTTTTGTTTCGGGAACTTTAATTGAGCGAGAAATTAGTGTGCTTTAGTCCTGCCCTGGGTTAAGGATATACTGGGGCTAGTTGATTCTGCGGTATGAACGGAAGTGTTGGCACGTCTGTCGTGTAGGGGAATCCTACTAGTTTTGTTTCGGGAACTTTAATTGAGCGAGAAACTAGTGTGCTTTAGTCCTGCCCTGGGTTAAGGATATACTGGGGCTCTGACATTTGTACTGTAAACTGCAACATCATCCTGTTGTTTCATGTTGTTGGCCCTAAACATGCTTTGACCTGGGCGTTTCGCCCCTCAGCCTTATACTTGGATTTCAGCTGAGTGTTCAGTCTATTGACTGTCCATCGTACGCCACATCAGTAATGGTCAACCTGTCATCAGTTGATTTCGATGCTGTAGTTAGTTGTAAATTAATACTGGTTCCATTACCTTCTGACTAGGGTTCTTGCTCGACGCTTGTCTTTAAATACGCCGCTAACCTGGTTAATATATGTTGTGGCTAGCTTAAATTGATCACTGCTCAATAGCCCAACACAGTTTGTCGGCCGTCAGAAGCCGTGTATTATTTATTCCTTATTCTAGTCAATCTATAAGCATACTATTCTTAATTTTGTTACTCTAGGTAGCCATTAAGTTGCCATATTTGGGGTGTTTCGATGGAGTGCGGCTCCTCTGAGTATAGATTTATCAATTTCCAGTTTAGTGTTTTTCCAACAGTTTTAATCGTGCTTATGCACATATATGTGTTTATATATGTGTATCGGTGGAATCTGTTTTGTATTACTATTGAACTGTACTTAACGTTATATTGTAAAGAAAGGAACTTATTCGAGGTTAACTGTCTTCGGCCGGTGTGGCCGAGCGGTTCTAGGCGCTACAGTCTGGAACCGAGCGACCCCTACGATCGCAGGTTCAAATCCTGCCTCGGGCATGGATGGGGGTGATGTCCTTAGGTTAGTTAAGTTTAAGTAGTTCTAAGTTCTAGGGGACTGATGACCTCAGATGTTAAGTCCCGTAGTGCTCAAAGCCATTTGGTTAACTGTCGCCGTAACGTGTTGTGGACGGTGCAGTTTCCTGTTATTCACCTTACTGTTCTAGTCAATGTGTAAACTTGCTAATTATTTTCCCTTTAAATGGAGTGCGCCTGCCTTGATGTTAAAAGTGACTGTTTCGTAACCAGTTCTTTAACGCGACTACGCGCATATTCATATTTATGGGAGAACTTAAATTGCGTTCGCCTGTTGAACTTTAGTTAAAGTGCGGAAAACTGATTCAGGTGTTTATTATTGTTCTAGTGCTATTATCTGTCAAGTGTAATGCGTGACATTTTCTTGGTCTGTTATAAAGTGTTACAATAAATGCAAATTGCAGTGAAGTGATGCGGTATTTCAGTTGTTCCCGTGATTTCCAGTCTCCGCATTTAATATTTAATGGTTTGATATGAGACTGATTAAGCCTTCGTTGAAATATTGGAGGGAGGTGCGCGTGTCAACAGGTTCCTTTTAGCAAGTGCGAGAGCGTTACATAGATGTTCATCAAACTCCAGTGGCAGACTCTGGAAGAGAAGCGTTGTGAGGCACGGAGTGGTTTACTGGTAAAATTCCGAAACTATACGTTACGGGAAGATTCATTCAACATACCACTTCCTATCTAGTAAATATCGCAAAATGATGACAACGAGGACAATGAAAACATTACAGCTGCTAATGAGGCTAACTGAGAGTCGTTGTTCCAACATACCTTCTAGGACTGGAACCGGAATGGCGGTAGATGGAGCTGTAAGGACTGGCGAACGTTATTTCGAATCTGAGGGTGTGTGGAAAGACAATTGCAGACGGATTTAAGCCCGTCAAATCCCACCAGTCGCTCTTCCAGGCCTCTGCGCATCTCTTTCACCGGAATTCAGTCGAATGCAAAACAGGTGTAAAATCACCGTCTTAAATAACAAGCATGTGTTCTACTTAACGGTAACCATGTAATCAGTTAATAGTGTCATTGTGATTGAAAACATTTAATTGCTATTTTCGCTTATCCTCGTCGTCCAACTTCTTTTATGTACTTTCTTTGGCTATAGTTCTCCGCCAAAAAGGTTGTGTGATTAAGGTATACCTTTGTGCTTATTTCGTCTGGCAACCTGATCTTATATATGCGACTGCAGACTTCCTTGGCGTATTCCTAAGATAAAATCTTTCCACGAGATCAGACGAATGATGACGTCATTCACTCAAATATGAGGGGTACGATACTCATTGAAACGTTCTGATAAGACTACACCACCGTTAGGCCGATTTCCCGATAATTTACAACTGTATTAAATTATGAGGTGTTTTTGCAAATTGCAAATTCGATCTTACTTCAGCTGTGTAGTTTACTATAGACACATGAAAATTTGTGTCGGACAGGAACTGTAATCCTGACCTTATTTCTTTACCGTGCAATATCAGCCGATTTTTAATCCGAAAACCGACAGTATTGGTGACATTTTCTACTTCAGGCAAGTTTCAAAACCTCATTCCAAAAACGCGGCTGCTACTCTATGTTGAGCGGCGGAACTAAAACATCAACCTGGTACTGGAATTAACGTATATAATTGGTACGCTGCTGAACCAGTTATTAATACCAGCATGTTACAAACTGAATGTGATAACAGGACATGGGAATTGGGAGTGGAAACCACTGAGCTCATAGAAGTAAATACAATAATAAATTTTATTTCTAACAAGAATTATGTACCCGCTAGCAATAATTGTTTGACCATGTGCAGATGAACGGGCACATATCTGAGAGAAAGAAATAAGTCATTATCAGCCTTAAAACCTTACGTCGTAATATAAACACACATATATTAATTAATTAAGCATTTCTTATAAAGCAACCCAGTTATCAGTTACTTAATGGGTTCCATAACTAAACTATTTAGTTAAATGTTTACAGAACTGCAGTATGTTCAACGTCTAATCTACACTCCTGGAAATGGAAAAAAGAACACATTGACACCGGTGTGTCAGACCCACCATACTTGCTCCGGACACTGCAAGAGGGCTGTACAAGCAATGATCACACGCACGGCACAGCGGACACACCAGGAACCGCGGTGTTGGCCGTCGAATGGCGCTAGCTGCGCAGCATTTGTGCACCGCCGCCGTCAGTGTCAGCCAGTTTGCCGTGGCATACGGAGCTCCATCGCAGTCTTTAACACTGGTAGCATGCCGCGACAGCGTGGACGTGAACCGTATGTGCAGCTGACGGACTTTGAGCGAGGGCGTATAGTGGGCATGCGGGAGGCCGGGTGGACGTACCGCCGAATTGCTCAACACGTGGGGCGTGAGGTCTCCACAGTACATCGATGTTGTCGCCAGTGGTCGGCGGAAGGTGCACGTGCCCGTCGACCTGGGACCGGACCGCAGCGACGCACGGATGCACGCCAAGACCGTAGGATCCTACGCAGTGCCGTAGGGGACCGCACCGCCACTTCCCAGCAAATTAGGGACACTGTTGCTCCTGGGGTATCGGCGAGGACCATTCGCAACCGTCTCCATGAAGCTGGGCTACGGTCCCGCACACCGTTAGGCCGTCTTCCGCTCACGCCCCAACATCGTGCAGCCCGCCTCCAGTGGTGTCGCGACAGGCGTGAATGGAGGGACGAATGGAGACGTGTCGTCTTCAGCGATGAGAGTCGCTTCTGCCTTGGTGCCAATGATGGTCGTATGCGTGTTTGGCGCCGTGCAGGTGAGCGCCACAATCAGGACTGCATACGACCGAGGCACACAGGGCCAACACCCGGCATCATGGTGTGGGGAGCGATCTCCAACACTGGCCGTACACCACTGGTGATCGTCGAGGGAACACTGAATAGTGCACGGTACATCCAAACCGTCATCGAACCCATCGTTCTACAATTCCTAGACCGGCAAGGGAACTTGCTGTTCCAACAGGACAATGCACGTCCGCATGTATCCCGTGCCACCCAAGGTGCTCTAGAAGGTGTAAGTCAACTACCCTGGCCAGCAAGATCTCCGGATCTGTCCCCCATTGAGCATGTTTGGGACTGGATGAAGCGTCGTCTCACGCGGTCTGCACGTCCAGCACGAACGCTGGTCCAACTGAGGCGCCAGGTGGAAATGGCATGGCAAGCCGTTCCACAGGACTACATCCAGCATCTCTACGATCGTCTCCATGGGAGAATAGCAGCCTGCATTGCTGCGAAAGGTGGATATACACTGTACTAGTGCCGATATTGTGCATGCTCTGTTGCCTGTGTCTATGTGCCTGTGGTTCCGTCAGTGTGATCATGTGATGTATCTGACCCCAGGAATGTGTCAATAAAGTTTCCCCTTCCTGGGACAATGAATTCACGGTGTTCTTATTTCAATTTCCAGTAGTGTATATGCTTCAAATCCAAAAATCTCAAGCATTATTAAAAAAATGAATCCATACAGACAGCACCATGTGAAAACAATTATATCTCATGAAAAATGAAAACGAATTCGCTAAATATTCAAGAAAACGTACAGCAACATCGAATGCACCCAGGCCCAGCGAGCGGTCGACATTACTGACACTCAGGAGGACCAAATGAGTTGCTCGTTCGACTGGTTTATCTGCAGTGCCTTCTCCACTAGTCCGTTCCTCGTTGTTTATCCTTCTGCTCGCATTGGATGATCCACTGTTGACGGCCCAAGACTGGTCGGTCCAGCCTCAGCCGGTTTCTATGGAGTCATTCCCGACCTAACGCTGCATCCCGGTCACAACAGCAACCCCCAGCAGACAGTCCACCCGGATTCTTTAAAGAATCGAACATTTTTGAAAAAAGGTTCAAACACCTGGTTGCTCTACAAATGAGTTAATGTGTTAAATATTTCACGTTAAGCATGTAAGCAAGAAAAAGCTTAGGGAAAGTTTCAAATTATGTTTACAAATTGTTGGAAGTCGGTAACTGCTCTCATTCTAAAATACTGGATGAATATAGTCTGGGTAATCTGGGCCCTGTGAGCTATACTGTCTCTGCATTGTTACTTAAGGGTTATTCTGATAGGTAGTAGCTTCTCTAAACTGCATCTCATATGCTTAAACCAACTGGTACGGCTTTTAGGGACCGTAGCTCTAGCACAATGCTATCATATGATACTTCATTTGTTAAATCACATGAATCGTTAAAAAGCTGTTCATTCTAAAGTATACTGTGGAAATATTTAGTCACCATAAATTATTAACTTTTATAGTTTTAAAGATGTCGAAAATAGCATTGTTTCAAAGGATCCATTTCATTTATCTGATATCGTCGATGATTTCGGTTTCGCTATGTAACTGCGGTTTATTACCCATGTTCTAAAAGTTGCAAGATTTCAGCTTGTGTGGCACTCCACCACTGCTGCTGCATCGCCAGTCCACTTAAGCGATCGACCATCGTTCATATTCCCAGTACCGGGATCCGCCCACATCCCGCCATCCACTGACACCTCTGCACATGGGACCTGGTAGCCCTGACGCAGACCGCACGTGCTTGAATATTGATATAGAGATAAGTAGTTAATGGTTTAATAAATGTGTATTAAGTTTATGTTACACCATAAAGAAGTTAATTAGAACCTATTTCATCTCATCTATTGATGGCATCCTAAGGGTGGTTTCCGCGGACTTCAGACGTAGTTTTTCATACAAATTTAAGATGTTTGCGTAAGTATTAAGCGAGCAATTTAGGTTGTTTTCGTTACACATATATTTAACACATCCGTATCTGCTCAGAGAATTAAAGGATTTAAGTTCAGTATTTTATTTCTCTCCAAACTGAGCATGCTCTATCTCAGGCCCAAGTTTTCGGGTATACAAGTTTTAAACTTATTATAGCTCTATTGCGTTACTATATTAATAGCATACACATAGCGTTCCAAATAACTTTATTGGCTCTTGTGATCTGTAGTTAATAGAATATACATGTTATTGTCTAGATAAATTTTGTAAAAAGATTGTAAGCAACCACAATCAAGAATGGTGTGCGCTTCCATAGGACAGTTATTTCTAGGATTCTACGCAGCTGTTGTGAGAGATGATTACCCTGGGGGGTGGAGGGGGGAGGGGAGAGGGGGGAATGTAGTGGCATGAGAATTGGGGAAGTAAATGGGTCTCTTATAATAGTATCGTAAAGTATGTTCAAGAGAAAGGAAAACAGCTGAACTGTAGGGGAGGAATTAAACCCTTAAGGCTGAACTTGATAGTACTAGGGTAAGGGGAGTGACAGATGAGGATAAGGGGGGGGGGGGGGAGAAGCAGATGTAAAGCGGTATCAAGGAACATGAGCCACAGAAGGAGAACAGCGTGTGACAGGTTCATCATAGTCACAAACAACATACTTGCTTTGCTTCTCAGTTAACTAAGGGCGAGTCTCAAGTAGATGTATGTGTATCTAATATTCAACAGACTTTCACCAGGAAACCAACTGCTTGAAGAAAAGTAGAAAGTATGAGGGAAGTTCTTATTTTAGTTAGTAGACATGAGAGGTGTGAGCCATATCTTGCTGGAAAAGTTAGCTGACAAGTACGAGACCACAAGTTCTTTCAATCCCAGAGCATATATTGGCCGAGTGACAGAAGATGTAGGATCATTGTGCAAGGGTGTTACAAAACGTGATCATGGTAACATTATTGATAGCATGGGCTGCATCTCACTAGGAAAGGGAAGGGGAAACTGTCTGGGATGAGAGCAAAATCTTGAAGGTTTGGGGGGGGGGGGGGGGGAGAGGGGGGGGCACAAAAACTCGTAAGAGTACCTTCTTTAGGATAAGGTCAGTGTCCAATGACTCAATACTGAATGAAATTATGCTTCGTGAGAATCTCGGTCAAGCAGTTACTAGAGATGTTAAAGTATCACAAGATTCTCATAAAAGTACAATTTAAAATAATATTTGTATATCACAAGACTCCCAAAATAGCGCAGTGAAAAATAACGTTAGTATGTTGCATCAGAATACCAGGGAATTAAAAAACAAAGTAGAAGAGCTTCTCCTTTGTTTAGAAGATTTAGAAACTGAGGATAGAATAGATGTACTATGAATCCCTGAACATCATACAGTCACAGATACGTAAAAGGGTAATGCACGTGGATAGAAGCATTCAGGACATGTTAGTAGAGACACTATGGAGTGAGAAGGAATTTCCATATATGTTAAAATTTATCATAGTGTGAAAAATTTCGAAACCATACATTTTGTGTAGAGTAACTCATAGAAGCATGTGCCTTGAGCTTAAACTGAGTATTGGTGCTGTTATAATTGTATCTGTGTTTGAGTCCCCATTGGGAAATTTTCAGCCATTTCTGAAAAACTGGGATTCTTTGTTGCGCTACCTGTCAGACAGAGGTAAGCATATTATGGTTTGTGGGGATTTCAACATAAATTTTTTGCATGAGTCGGATACAAAGAATTACCTTGATGTATTACTTGGTTCTTTCAATTTAGCGTCACTTGCTGATTTTCCTACTCACGTAGTACAGGAAAGCAGTGCACCAACAAATAATGTTTGTGTAGATCAAGATAAATTTAATCAAACAAAAGCTTTTTCAGTTAAGAATGGTCTTCATGGCCATGATGCACATCGAATAACAGTATATGAAATAGCTCCAAGCAGTAATGCAAAACAGTCTTCCAAAATAGTCCATTTACTTAACGATTTAACAGTTGCAAATTTTAGGGAAAGCTAGCAACAATGAGACTGGGGTGTAGTGTACAGGGAAACTGATGCTAATTTAAAACTTAACCTATTTTTTGATACCTTTGTGAGTATTTTGAAGACATTTTCCCTAAGGAAACAGAGAAACATAATTGTAGGAAACCATTTAAAAACCTGTCGCTTATTAAATGGGTAAAAATATCTTGTAAGCATGAAGGGAAATGTTTCTTCTAGCAAGGAGAGCTAAAAGGGATAATAATCTAGAAACAGACAAACAATATAAAAACTACTGCACTGTATTAGGAAAAGCAATTAAATAGTCCAGAAGTCTGTGCATTATGTCTGATATTAGCACCTCTGATAATGAAATTAAAGCATTTTGGAATATTGTTAAAGGGGAGACAGGGCAACTGAGAGCGCAGGCAGACTGTATTTCTACCAAACGCAATGAAAAGTTTGTTAACAAAACGTCAGAAGTAGAAAACACTTTTCATAGTCATTTATAAGTGCTGTAGAGATAATAGTATTCAGTTGTTCATTATAAAATACAAGTCTGTATTATGGAGGAGGACGCCAATGCAGTTTGATAAAACTGAATTCAGCCCACCTCTCCTACTAAAATTTGGAAAATAATTTATTCACTCAAAAATAAAAGCTCACATGGAATTGATGTCATTTTTAACAGAGTACTAAAAGCTTGTTTGAAAGAGGTAAGTGGGATTATGAGCCACATATGCAATAACTTACTGAAACAGGGCATCTTTCCAGATAGACTGAAGTGCATTATTGTAATCCATTGCATAAAAATTGGATTAAGTCTGATGCTAGCAACTACCACCAAATCTTATTTCTGGCAGGTTTATCCAAAATTCTTGCAGATTTTATGCATTCAAGAGTAGCTTCACATATCTGTAAAAATTGAAGTTCTAACAACAGCTTTTCAACGGAAAACGCTGTATATGCTTTCACCGATCAAATATTAAATACTGTGAATAACTGAACACCAGCCATTGGGTTTTTGTGATCTCTCAAAGGCTTTTTACTGTGGGAATTATGAAATTCTTCTAAATAGGGTTAAGTAATGTTTTGTGAGTGGGACAGTGCCCAAATGGTTTAATCCATAGTTAACTGAAAGAATGCAGAAGGCTGGAATTAACAGTGCAGATAGCCTTCAGAAATCAGAAGAGACCTCTGACTAGGAACATATCAAGAATGGTGTCCCACAGTGTTATCGTTCTTAATATATGTTAATGACTAGCCACCCTATGTTCATGATGACACAACGTTCTTTTTGCTGATTATACATGTATACTAATCACACTCAACAAACACCAATTAGCTGAGGAAGTTGTAAAATATGTCTTTCAGGGAATTATGAAGTGGTTCCCTGCAAATTGACTCTCATTTAATTAAATAAAACTATAATAATCACACCAAACAAACAACAATTAGCAGAGGAAACTATAAGCAATGTCTTTCAGAAAATTATGGAGTGGTTCTCTGTGAATTGACTCTCATTAAATTTTGAGAAAACACTGTATATATATAAATATATACATCGCCGAGTGGTTCTAGGCGCCTCAGTCCCGAACTTTGCTGCTGCTAGGCTCGCAGGTTCGAATCGTGCCCCAGGCATGGATTGTGTGATGTCCTTAGGTCAGTTAGGTTTAAGTAGTTCTACGTCTAGGAGACTGATGATCTCAGGTGTTAAGTCCCATAGTGCTCAGAGCCATTATTTTGCTAAGGCAGAATATTCGAAATGTCTGGGTGTGTGCACTGATAAGAAATTAAATGGAATACAAATATTCACTTACGAAATTTTTTATGCATAAACCATCCCAACTTAAAAATAATAGCAAAGTGCGTACCTAAAACACTAGAAGAAAGGGTGATGTTCACTATTCTGGCTGAAATCGGACTTTGGCACAGAAAGTTTTTGATCATTTAAGAAATAGAATTAAAAGTCTGAGGGATAGCCAACCAGCATTTAAAAATAAATTAAAAGAATTTCTGAATGTTACCTCCTTCAACTCAATAGTCGAATTTTTAGAAATGGAGTAGTTATTACTATTACTTTGTGGCTATGGCCTCCCATCGGGTAGACCGTTCGCCTGGTGCAAGTCTTTCGATTTGACGCCACTTCGGCGATTTGGGTGTCGATGGGGGATGAAATGATAAGGACAACACAACACCCAGTGCCTGAGCGGAGAAAATCTCAGACCCAGCCGGGAATCGAACCCGTGCCAGTAGGTATGACATTCCATCAGGCTGAGCACTCAGCTACCAGGGGCGGACATGAATGTGTGTGTAAGGTTTATGTAAGGAAACCTTACATTAAACTGTCACATCCCACATAATTATGAAATGCCTTATTCATGTTCTGTGGAACAAGTATTAATTTATTTAATAAAACTGCAGCCAAATGGCCATATACAGTAGTTACTTTACTTAACATTTTACTTTTTTGCATATTCATTTATAGATCTCACTCTTTTACTGCACAGTTCTATGTAATATCGTTCACAGGCTCCGTTACACAGTTCACACACACATGTTGTGGTTGGGTCGTGATAAGTTTTGTTTTTGCAAATTACATGATGAAAGCCGTGAATAGATTAATCTAGTTACGACATGTCGCAGTTCAAAGTTTGGTGCTGTCCATGAGCGTTTCGTCATTGCTTCGGTGCCAGAGACCTCCGGCCATACTTTTTCTCGTTTATCCTCCATGATCTTCATTTGATTTCTGGAAGCCCTGGTGTGTGGCACCATACATCGAAATTTAATGTCTTCAGTTAGGAATGTCTCTTTCGCTAGCAAGTACACTAGTCTAGATCTTGTTGTCTTTGAGACCTAGTGCTCTTTTCAGATAAGTCGATTTTACCTTTTCTAGTGTTTCTAGATTTTTTTGTCAGGTGGTCCCCCATAACCTCCATCCCATAGGCCAGGATTGGAAAGACTTTTGCGTTGAATATTTTCATGGCCGTTTCTAGACTGAGTAGGTGGATGTTTATGATGTCCTGTAGTGCTATTATTGCTTGGGCTGCACGTTCTGTTGTATGTTTATGAAGCATTTGACTGTTGGTTGCAATGTTGCCCCTAGGTATTTAAAGTCTGATGAGACTTTTATTTTTTGTCCTCTGATGTTGATTTTCGCATTTTTGGGTGTTTTGCCTTCTTTTCTGAAAATCACCATATCTGTCTTTATGTTTATGAGTAGTTTATATTCACTGCACCATTTATTTTCTCCGTGATTTTCAGCTCTGTTGATCCTAAGGCTATGTCGTCAGCGTATGTATATGTATCTTCTTCATTTTCTCCAATTCGCAGTACTTCTTCAGTGGCAAGAATGTACAGCAAAGGGCTCATTGGGTCACCCTGTAAGAGTCCGATCGATTCCAGAATGAGGTTCGGAAAAAGAGGTTGTCTGATATTATGATTAAGTTGTATTCGAGGACTCACTTGATTACTCCTGCCCATACACTATCTTCTCCCATCGTGTTTTCCAATTTTCGGACTGTGAGATCTCTTTCCAGTAGGTCAAAGGCTTTGGTGACGTCTATGAACACTGTGTAGAACATATGTTTCTTTGTAGCGCTTCGTCGATGTTGTTTAGAAGAGACCTGACTGTCTTAAGTGTAGATCTTCCAGATCAGAAACCCATTTGTCGTTCTGGGAGGTGACTCTCCACACAGGCTTTGATTTTTTTTGTGTAATTATCTTCGAAAACATCTCGAACTGAGTATTTTCCAGGGCTGTGCCTCTGTACTTGTTCGTGTCCGTTGGGTCTCCTCTACCTTTGTAGAGAACTTTTATTATAGAGTGTCTCCATTGGGTCGGAATTGTTCCAAGTTCCAGGCATTTGTTGAATAGTTTGATCCATTTGTGTTGGAGAGCCTCTTTCGCATCTTTTATACACTCCTGGAAATTGAAATAAGAACACCGTGAATTCATTGTCCCAGGAAGGGGAAACTTTATTGACACATTCCTGGGGTCAGATACATCACATGATCACACTGACAGAACCACAGGCACATAGACACAGGCAACAGAGCATGCACAATGTCGGCACTAGTACAGTGTATATCCACCTTTCGCAGCAATGCAGGCTGCTATTCTCCCATGGAGACGATCGTAGAGATGCTGGATGTAGTCCTGTGGAACGGCTTGCCATGCCATTTCCACCTGGCGCCTCAGTTGGACCAGCGTTCATGCTGGACTTGCCGACCGAGTGAGACGACGCTTCATCCAGTCCCAAACATGCTCAATGGGGGACAGATCCGGAGATCTTGCTGGCCAGGGTAGTTGACTTACACCTTCTAGAGCACGTTGGGTGGCACGGGATACATGCGGACGTGCATTGTCCTGTTGGAACAGCAAGTTCCCTTGCCGGTGTAGGAATGGTAGAACGATGGGTTCGATGACGGTTTGGATGTACCGTGCACTATTCAGTGTCCCCTCGACGATCACCAGTGGTGTACGGCCAGTGTTGGAGATCGCTCCCCACACCATGATGCCGGGTGTTGGCCCTGTGTGCCTCGGTCGTATGCAGTCCTGATTGTGGCGCTCACCTGCACGGCGCCAAACACGCATACGACCATCATTGGCACCAAGGCAGAAGCGACTCTCATCGCTGAAGACGACACGTCTCCATTCGTCCCTCCATTCACGCCTGTCGCGACACCACTGGAGGCGGGCTGCACGATGTTCGGGCGTAAGCGGAAGACGGCCTAACGGTGTGCGGGACCGTAGCCCAGCTTCATGGAGACGGTTGCGAATGGTCCTCGCCGATACCCCAGGAGCAACAGTGTCCCCAATTTGCTGGGAAGTGGCGGTGCGGTCCCCTACGGCACTGCGTAGGATCCTACGGTCTTGGCGTGCATCCGTGCGTCGCTGCGGTCCGGTCCCAGGTCGACGGGCACGTGCACCTTCCGCCGACCACTGGCGACAACATCGATGTACTGTGGAGACCTCACGCCCCACGTGTTGAGCAATTCGGTGGTACGTCCACCCGGCCTCCCGCATGCCCACTATACGCCCTCGCTCAAAGTCCGTCAACTGCACATACGGTTCACGTCCACGCTGTCGCGGCATGCTACCAGTGTTAAAGATTGCGATGGAGCTCCGTATGCCACGGCAAACTGGCTGACACTGACGGCGGCGGTGCACAAATGCTGCGCAGCTAGCGCCATTCGACGGCCAACACCGCAGTTCCTGGAGTGTCCGCTGTGCCGTGCGTGTGATCATTGCTTGTACAGCCCTCTCGCAGTGTCCGGAGCAAGTATGGTGGATCTGACACACCGGTGTCAATGTGTTCTTTTTTCCATTTCCAGGAGTGTATGTTCATTATATGTATTCTCAGGTCCTGCTGCTTTCTTGTTCTTCAGTGTTTTTATTACTTCTTTGACATCTTCTTCATTTATAGGTTCCCATACACTGTCTTTTTCCTTTGTTTGATGTTTCTCTTTCTTTGGGGGTGTTCTGATTCCTTGTTTGTTCAGTATCTTACAGAAGTCGTCTTCCATTTCTTCATGTCTATATTTGGTGTATGAGGCAGTCTTCGTGGTCTTGCTGCTATGAATGGGTCTTTCTCTGCTTCATCCCCCTCTCTATTTGTCTCTCATTCTATTGTAAGTAGGCTGTTTAGGTTTTTTATGTTGGTAATGCCACGTAGCTCTCTGATGAAAATCACTGGCTGTGCTGTGTGCAGTCTGTGGCTAGTTTGCATTGTTGTCTGCAATTGTAGTGTTGGGCAGCTGGATGTTAACAGCGTGTAGCGTTGCGCTGTTGGAGGTGAGCCGCCAGCAGTGGTGAATGTGGGGAGAGAAATGGCGGAATTTTGAAATTTGTAAGACTGGATGTCATGAAATGCTATATACATTATGACGTTTGAACACTATTGAGGTAAATACATTGTTTGTTCTGTATCAAAATCTTTCATTTGCCAACTATGCCTATTAGTAGTTAGTGCCTTCAGTAGTTTGAATCTTTTATTTAGCTGGCAGTAGTGGCGCTTGCTGTATTGCAGTAGTTCGAGTAACGAAGATTTTTGTGAGGTGAGTGATTTGTGAAAGGTATAGGTTTATGTTAGTCAGGGTCATTCTTTTGTAGGAATTTTTGAAAGTCAGAGTGCGTTGCGCTAAAATTATTGTGTGTCAGTTTAAGCATAGTTATGTATAATTTTTCTAAGGGGACGTTACATATGTCGACCCTTACCTGAGGATACCTCACTGGAATCTTCTGATTTTTTTTCTTGTGGTTTGTGTAATTAGTGTAGCTATTGTTTATTGCTAGCACGTAATCATAGAGAGAATTTCCTTTGTAGTTGTAGTTTTCCTTCTTGTACAGTAAAACAGTTGTGGCATGCATGTAGATTTGCACCAAGTATTTCGCAGCTGCGCTTGCAAGTAACTCGATATTATTTTCAGTGCTATGTTAATGTGTTCTCTTACTTTTGCTCTTCAAATTGTGTTTTTCTGTGTTGTCGTGTGAAATATTGTGACAATAATGGCGTGTGAAAAACGTAATACTAGGCTCCAAAGTCAACTGAGGAATGACAGTGAAGACGAAAGCAGTGTGTTAGCGCCACCATGTAATGAATTAACTAATGTTCAAAGTAGTAATTTGGTAATTTTGCATTGGGAAATGGAGCGGGCTGCAAATAATGGTGTAGGCAGTGAAAGAATTAGTGAGCAGGGAAGCATGATCGATCGATCGGTCGGCAACAGCTCGCCTCAGGAATCCGAAACGACAGGACACAATCTTGCAAATACTGTAGATTCAGGTTTTGGGTCCTCACCGTTTTCTCAAATAAGTCAAGACACATTTTCTGCTTGTCAAAATGTGAATGTTGCCGGTGCAAATTCACTGCCGAAAAGCACTGAGGAACATGTTTCAGACACCAGTGCATTGTTATTACAATTAATACAGCAAATGGGACAAACAGAGCAAAAGCTTCAAGAGTTAGACACAATGGAACAAAATCTTCAAAAGTTTGACACAATGGAACAACACCAGAGACAAACACAGCAACAGTTAGACACAATGGAACAAAATCAGAGACAAACACAGTAAAAGCTTCAAAAGTTAGACACCACACTTGAACAAACATGCGAAGATTTAACCACTGAGTTACATAACATTGAATCGAAATGTCAAGAAGTCTGTAATGACGTAAAAACACAAATTTGTGAGCATTTCCAAACTATTTTTTCGCGTCATGAAAATGCATTACAGAATCACGAAGCAGCCATAAAAGAACTGCAAACTAATTTTCATGAAAATCACGACACTTTGCAAGCTAAAATTGACTCAGTTGCATCTACCGATTCGATTACGCAACCTGCAAAAACTCAGTAAAACTTAAAGGACACAGTAGATACGATTTCAACACAAGTGGACACTCTGAAACTTGGTTCAGAAAAACACACAGAGGAAATAATTTCACTATCGGATAAAGTAGCAGAACTTTCAGATCAGTTCACTAACTTATCTACAAAGGTAGACGATGATCTGAATGACGCAAGACCTGTAGCCTTCACGGACACTGAAGAGTATGAACAAATTAGAAAATTCAAACAAAATCAAAATCAAATCAATACACAGTACAAAAGAGAAATCCGGGAAGTACAAGATCAGTTGGCACAGGTAATACAAGAATTACGTACACTCGCGCTCCAACACGGGAAGAGGGACTTAGAAGTACGGAAAAGCCACAAAATAATAACACAGGGCATTTCGGAATTTATGAAATAAATTGGCAAGGTGCACCGAATTTTGAGATGGAATCGCCGACACGACGTAACAATGACCGATATGCGACTCGCCGACATGATGAATTTGACTATAAGCTGTTCATTACTACACGTAAATTCAAAATATTTATGAATTCTGGCAACGACATTCATCCACGAGCATGGCTTCATCAATTCTCTCATTGTTTTCCTCCCAACTGGTCATTGCAGCACAGATTATAATTTATGTGTGGCTACTTAGAGAATGAGCCAGCTGTAAGAATGCGATCGGTCATTCAGGATTGTCACAGTGAAGGAGAATTTTATCATGCCTTCCTCTCAGCATATTGATCTCAAGCTACACAAGACCAAGTAAAACATAGCATCATCATGATGAAACACTTTGAACAATCTGAATTTTCCAGTCATGTCAAATATTTTGAAGACCTGTTGCGTAAGAATCAATATCTTTCAAACCCATAAAGCCCTTCAGAACTCATCTGCATTTGCTTAATCAATTTGCCTGAACATTTACGACATATTATTTTAGCAGGACGTTGCAAAGACGATATTGAAGCTTTTCAGGGACTGTTACAACAACTGGAAATTGACACTGACAATCGCGGAACACGAAAACAGGAGCACAACAATTACAGGTCACATCCGTCACAATTCCGTGATGATAGAAATAATAACTGGACACGACAAGGCTATTCTTACAACGTAAATCGTGACCAAAACAGACACCACCTGTATGACAACCGTTGGCAGAGTAATAATAATTACAGGGAAAGATCACCTCTCCGCAGTAATGACTTTCACAGAGACAATCAGAGAAACTTTAATATGGGAACCAAAATAATTATTATCAAGTGAGACACAATAACTTCAGATGCAACTGTCCGGGGTGCAGTTACGATTCATGGAGAAATTCTCCACCACGTCACCGACAAGAAAGAAACTATGGAATCTACCGACATGACGACAGACGATATGATCGTAACGACAGACCTGAATTGCATCAGAACTGGCGGGATTCAAACAGAGCAGGGCCCTCTCGACAAGGTGAATTTTCAGAAGGTAGGTCTCCAAATCCCAATAACGACGCGCGCCAACAAAGAAACAGACAATGGCTCGCACCGCAGGCAGCCACGTGCGCCCACTGGCTCAGGGAAAAATAACATAGACGCTAACCTTGAGAAAAATTCCAGTATTCTTTACCGACGTATACCACATGATAATTGCGTTAAAGTTGAAACTCTGCGTACTAGGAAGAGCAACGGGTTACACCACATTTCACATGTAAAACCATTTATTGGGAGATAATCTGCTTTTCAACTTTGTCTTTGCCATAAAACTTTTCACTTCACATTTCTAGTATGCATTGTCAGATTTAGAAACTGTTACCATGCAACAATGTTTGAAGTTAAATATCCAATCAAGAACCAAGAGAACTTATGTAAACAGAAATTACGAATGCATTGTTATAGTGAACAGATGTCACAGTGTTATTGTGTGTGTACATTCTTGCTTGTTAGTTGCACGATTACGTAACGACTATAAGGCTTACATACTTAGAACATATACTGGTACTGCTAATGAGATTTTAATGCAACATTTTGGTTTACTTGAAAATACATTCTGGATTTAAACTACTTTCTGTGAGATACCAGATGACACAGTGGTTAGTCTATGTGATAGCTACACGATTTTATCATGACGCTACTAATGAGTGACAATTTACAATGTTGCTTTTGCAGTGTCTCTGTTTTATATCTGCACAGTTTTTCTGAATTCTTCTGGAAAGTAAAACATGTTTTAGTAGTAACTTTTTTGGTATAGCTACAATGAGACAGCCTTTTCCGTAGCACAACAATACATTACAGCAGAGTACTTTCTTCATCACGGCAATAAGCGTAATAACTAAGATATCTATACGCAAAGCTTTCACTTTTGTTTATCATGAAGTAAGTACATTGACTTCTGCAGAACTTAGCTTTCGGAGGACGATAACTACGACACTTCCACAGAGATCATCTAACAACAAGACGCACAGTTTAGCGCTACAATACACGTATTTGAGTGATTAATTTTGTACTTAAAACATTTATTTTTAAAGATATTTGAAGTACAATGGTACAAAGGTTTTCGGTGATACATTTCATTCCATTGCTGTAATCTGTAACATCTGAGGGTATAATGACATTAATCCTCAGGGGGGTACACGCCTACTTTGTGTACCACGTATTTGGCAAGAACAAGGTGCCCTAGCTAATATGGTATTTGCTTATACAACTTTACACATTGGTACCATATTTCTCTAACACACAATTTACACAGCTATCTGATCATTTAACTGAGAGACAAACATTTTTTTTTACTATGTCAGTGACAGATGTTTACACAATTGCACACCTGGATAACTTCACACTTATGAAATTGTATTTTGTCTGTACTGTGTGAACCCTTCATATTTTTCAGAGCCATTGTGATACTATGAGAGCTTTGAATGATGTATTTGGTAAGGGAGCATGATTTTAAAGTACGTTTGAGGTAGATGACACTATGTAAATGAGCAGAGAATTATTTTTAGGTTTTGAAATTATTGAAGAAGCTACGACGTTTTTGAGATTTCACTGAGGTGTTACGATGTTGTTATTACGACGACGATGTGTATTATGATGTTGAGGTATGTTTATGATCAATAAGCTAATGCTATATGAGGAATCTGATTATGCTACATATTTATTATGATGAAACATTGAAGTGTTGATGCAAGATTGACGTGTTGACGAATATGTGTATGTGTAATAAGGGAAGGAATAATGAGAAGTGGTTGTGAAAACGGCTGTTGGAAACCAAGAATCGTACTTTAACAGTTATGAAATGTGTGTACATGCGTGAATGTTTCACAATGCCGACAAAAATGTTTTGGACACTGTTATATTTATAGGATTTTGTTTCTACAGATTTGTAATGCAAATTCTTGACCTGTGAAATTGTTTTATATGAGACTGTCACTGTAGCGGATACTGCTGTCGTAAATATTTCCATAAGAAAGGTAAGTGACCTTGACATAATGAGTCGTGGGTACCCAGCTGCGCGATAGTTGCCTGGAAAAAAGCCACTAATGTGTGCCTTTCAGAGGCACAGGTGGAAAAAAAAGGGGCCAGTATCCTCGCTATTGACATTCCTTTGTAGAAAGCATCGCAAATACGACACACTCAAACTTGAAAACATATGATAACACTGTGGAGCTCTTAATTTATGATATTTACTAAAGTGCCTAATGAAATGATGAGAAACATTTTACATCTATTGTTTTTCTAGATGAGAGATTTCCTCATTTTGTTTAATATCTAGTTTCTAGCTGCACTACAGCATTGGTTAAAACAGAATTTTATAGATGTACTAATATAAATATTTTCTGTCTACAGATCCAGTAAATACTAATTTTGTAATACACTTCCCAAAAAATGAGGGAGCACAAAGACATTTCCCTTCACAGGAACTGCATACATAATTTTCTTTTCAAGTACTTGGTACTTTATTTCATAGAATAAGTTTTTGTGGTGCACCACTTCAATTTCATAGACATTAAGATGTGAATATACATTTCCCTTATCTGCATTGTTGTCTTTAGTGTAATATTTTTTCTGCTTAAGCTTTGTCATGTTTAGGTATAAGTTATTGCATTTGCTGCTGCTGTGTGCAGGCACAATGCTACTAAATTTAACTTTGTATTACTCTGTTAAGTCGGTTTTACTACGGATTTATTTTTCTTGTTTGCTGTGCATTGCCTTATATTAGTTGTAATACTGCATTTGCATTTGCTTTGCTAATTTATGCTGCTTACTTTTACAATTTCCATTTTTTTCATTGCTGTTTGTATTAATTGTTTTGTGCTGCTGCATTGCCTCGTCCCTTAGTTCAGCATCTGAGCTCAATAGATTTAAGTTAGCTTAAGATGAGGTACGCTATATAAGAGAGTTTTGATGAATGGAAAGAAATGCATTGAGAAGCTATAAGAAAATGGTTTTGCAAAAAAAAGTGTACAGTGGAGAAAAACTATTTTTGAAAGAGGATATGAACAGAATCCAGAAAGCAGGCTTAGATATGACTTTTTGGGAATAATGATGAACGAAGGGAGATCTCCATGCAAAATACTACAGTAAAACGAACCCTGTGCTTTCCTTTTGTGTTATCCCTCTATGTGTTTGTGTTCCATTGTGTATTTGTGTTTTTCCTGTCTGTATGTGTCTAGCTAATAAGATTTATTTCGTAGAATTTTTCTGATAATATGTTATTTACCTTGTAAATATGCTTAGACATTATTTATTCTGTTCAGTTCTAATGCTCATGTGTGAAGTTGATGTTTCGAAAGTTATCCTGAACTTTTATGTATGTACTCATGTCATAATTCCTGTAACACTGATGTATATGTTATTTCGATTCTTTTGTAAAGCTTGTACTACAAATGTTATCTGTATTGTTATGTTCTTTAATGATGTATTTTGTACCTTTGTAACCGTATTCTTATGTTATAAAATTGTAATTGACACCAGTTCATCATATTATTAACTTGTAAGTTCCATTTCACTGCACACATTTCTGTTGGTCATAGTATTTGGACAATATGTGAGAAGTAGGGACTGATAGTGTTTGCAGGTGTGTTAATAATTCATCAAGGGACTGGATAACAGCATTGCTGGTTCTAAGGACAATTCCAAAAACTTTGTGAGTGCACAAGTGGTGGTTATGGACTTGCTATATTATCCGCAAGACTCTTCAATGGTGATTGTGCACCTGCACAGTCGCAACAGATTGCTGCTGGCCGTCTCTACAAGGACTACAGCGGGTCTGCATCTTTGATGGCCCACCAATACCATTATTTCTACAAGGACTGCATTGGGCTTGCACCTCTGATGGCCCACCAATACCATAATCTCTACCAGGACTACAGTGGGTCTGCTCTGTGATGACCTACCTACCAATATTCTTCAAAACGTCGAATGACTCCGTGGTGGGTTTGCTCTGTTGTGGTCCATTACCTGTCAGCATGTCAAGAGTCAGCACTGTCTTTCCGTTGGAAGGGCAACACCACTTCTTTAAGACTTCATGGAAATCCACTACTTCCATGTGCATTTTCTTTTACTGCTCAAAGGCACCAATGTTAGCACTGAACAGGGGATCATGGAGGAACTGTATAAGGGGGCTATGCTCCAGACTGAACGCTGAAAGGCATAATCAGTCTTGAATGATGATGATGATGATGATGATGCTCAGACTTTGAGAAAAACACTGCAGTTTTACTGTGATGAATGATCAGGACTGTCTTTATGGACTGTGAGAAAATTTTAGCTTTTGACCAACATTGTATCAATAAGTGTGTGCATTTGATATCTTTGTTATTGTAATTATGAAAAATTTTATCAAATCATTATTGGCCACTGCCCAAAACTATTTGTAAAATTTTGTGTGGGGAGCATGGGGTCTATGTAAGTAGGCTGTTTAGGTTTTTTTATATTGGTAACGCCACGTAGCGCTCTGATGAAAATCACTGGCTGTGCTGTGTGCAGTCTGTGGCTAGTTTGCATTGTTGTCTGCCATTGTAGTGTTGGGCAGCTGGATGTTAATAGCGTGTAGCGTTGCGCAGTTGGTGGTGAGCCGCCAGCAGTGGTGGATGTGGGGAAAGAAATGGCGGAATTTTGAAATTTGTAAGACTGGATGTCATGAACTGCTATATACATTATGACGTTTGAACACTATTGAGGTAAATACATTGTTTGTTCTGTATCAAAATCTTTCATTTGCCAACTATGCCTATTAGTAGTTAGTGCCTTCAGTAGTTTGAATCTTTTATTTAGCTGGCAGTAGTGGCGCTCGCTTTATTGCAGTAGTTCGAGTAACGAAAATTTTTGTGAGGTAAGTGATTTGTGAAAGGTATAGGTTAATGTTAGTTAGGGTCATTCTTTTGTAGGGATTTTTGAAAGTCAGACTACGTTGCGCTAAAATTATTGTGTGTCTGTTTAAGCACAGTCATGTATAATTTTTCTAAGAGGAAGTTACACTATGTATTCTTTTCTTCTCTTTTATTAGTTTTTTGTAGATTCTCCTCTCTTCTGCATATAGTTAGCATGTTTCCTCGTCGTGCTGGTTTCTTAATCTGTGGATCTTTCTTCGAACAGTTTCCCTTTGGCTGTAGCATTAAGCATCGAACCATCTTTTTGCCGTCCTTGTTTTTGCGTTTGTTTGTATCACTGAAATTTTTAGGACTTCAATTTTGTCTGTTGCTTTTTCAAGGTCTCCTTCCTCTATTAAAGTTTCTAATTGTATTATTTATTCTTGTTTGTTTGTTAATTTTTTCTTATCTATTTTTCTTTGTGTTATTTGGTGGGTCTTTGTTGGTGGTGTTGACGTGACGTTATTTACTTTTATCTTCATTGGAATGTGGTTTGGTATAGGAGTGGTGGATTTATGCCATTTTGGTTGAATACTTCCTTTTACTTCTCCTCTTGTTGAAGCAATATCAATGGTGCTTATCCTATTGTGGCATATATATGTAGGTATCTATCGTTCAGTAGGGTTGTTCTAGGGTTTCAATGAGTAGTCTTGTTTTACAGTTCTCCATGTCTATACAACAGTTGAGATCGCCTGCAATGATGGTGGGTTTACTGTCGCATTGTTTGATGAGTGTGACTATTTAGTCAATTATTTCGACATCATTTGTGTGTGGTTTAAAATAGGCTGCATTTATATTTATGTTTGCTGCTTCTACTAGCATACTATTTTCTTGTTTGGTGGGGGTCATCCAGAGTTTCAGTACGATAGATATTCCTCCATGGGTCGTCCTTTGTCCCTTCTTTGTCAGTAGGTGATATCTGTAGAAATCTTTGTTGCCAGTTGTCTATCAGGAAGGTTTCTGTTACAATTGCAAGATCAAAGTTTTGCAGAATGTCTGTTGGTGTTAGGTAAAGAGCACTTTTTATTCCCTCTGTGTTCCACAAGACTGCTTTTATTTCTTGTTCTTCTGGTTTTCTTCTTGGCAACAAGTAATAATGTAATGTAATGCACCGTCGCCTCAACTGGGCTGGTGACGGGGCCCATATGCCTCTTTGACTTATACACAGTTCCTAACAGTAATACTTACCTTAATGTGTAAAACATTTAACAAAACATTGTAATTCATAGCGCGTATATTATGACAGATTTTTAAATTTTCAACTTTCTTCAATAATTACATAAAATAGTGGAATCCAATTTTTTGTCGCCCCTGGAAGCCACTAGACAGGCAACCTGTAACCCAGGTTAGCCGATCAGTATTATAGATACCTGAATTTACCTTACGCACTTTTGGGAAATCACGGAAAACCGAAATCTGAATGGTAGTATGTGGACCTCAGACTCCGTCTTCCGGATTGCGAGTCCAAGTTCTTAACGACGCGCTGCCGCACTGGGAAACACACACCCGTCAGTGCCCAGTATCATGCACCACCCAGCTGTGCCGACGGCTGATGACGTCGAAGCCTTGGACGTGAGGTGGCGGTCGCCGTCGTGACCGGATCGGGGCCGGCAGCCGCCGGCGGACGCTCCTGCGGGCACAGTGGGGGCGGGAGGCGGGGGCGGTCGCTAATTGAGCCAGTTCTAGAAAGCGAGCAGCGCCGCGGCGGAGGCGGAGGTCCGCGAGGCGAAGGACGGCTCGTTGCGACACGGCCCGGGCGGCGCGGCATGGCGTGGCGGGTCCCTCTCTACGCATCCGTCGGGCACAGCGCGGGCCCTCCCTTCACCGCGGCCTCGTCGCCCCAGCTGACGAGCGCCCCGTTTGCAGACGGCGCTCTCCTCGGTACCGGCAGGCTTCGGCGACCCTCACCTCCGGCCATTACCAATTTACGCCCTCACCTTGACGTCGCGCCTATCAGCACAACTGCATCCCACTCTCAGATCGTGAGAGCTGTTTCGACTTGTTCCATCGCTGCATTAAACGGTTGGAGACCAGATTGTACTTGAGGTAAGACTTTCTCTGTTGCAGTACATACAATACTGGGCATTAAAATTGCTACTCCACGAAGATGACGTGCTACAGACGCGAAATTTAAACGACAGGAAGAAGATGATGTGATATGCAAATGATCAGCTTTTCAGAGCATTCACACAAGGTTGGCGCCTCTGGCGACGCCAACAACGTGCTGACATGAGGAAAGTTTTCAACCGATTTCTCATACACAAACAGCAGTTGACCGGCGTTGCCTGGTGAAACGTTGTTGTGATGCCTCGTGTAAGGAGCAGAAATACGTACCATCACGTTTCCGACTTTGATAAAGGTCGGATTGTAGCCTGTCGGGATTGCGTTTTATCGTATCGCGACATTGCTGCTCGCGTAGGTCGACATCCAATGACTGTTCGCAGAATATGGAATCGGTGGGTTCAGGAGAGTAATACGGAACGCCGTGCTGGATACCAACGGCCTCGTATCACTAGCATTCGACATGACAGGCATCTTATCCTCATGGCTGCAACGGATCGTGCAGCAACGTCTCGATCCCTGAGTCAACAGATGGGGACGTTTGCATGACAACAATCATCTGCACGAACAGTTCGACGACGATTGAAGCAGCATGGACTAACAGCTCGGAGATCATGGCTGCGGTTACCCTTAACGCTGCATCACAGACAGGAGCGCCTGCGATGGTATACTCAACGACGATCATGGGTGCACGAATGGCAAAACGTCATTTTTTAGGATGAATCCAGTTTCTGTTCACAGCATCACGATGGTCGCATCCGTTTTTGGCAACATCGCGGTGAACGCACATTGGAAGCGTGTATTCGTCATCGCCATACTGGCGTATCACCCGGCGTGATGATATGGGGTTCCACTGATTACACGTCTCGGTCACCTCTTGTTTGCATTGACGCCACTTTGAAAAGTGGACGTTACATTTCAGATGTGTTAAGACTCGTGGCTCTACCCTTCATTCGATCCCTGCGAAACCCTACATTTCAGCATGATAATCCACGACCGCATGTTGCAGATCCTGTACGGGCATTTCTGGATACAGAAAATGTTCGACTGCTGCCCTGACCAGCACATTCTCCAGATCTCTCACCAATTGAAAACGTCTAGTCAATGGTGGCCGAGCAACTGGCTCGTCACTAGACGCCAGTCACTACTCTTGATGAACTGTGGTATCGTGTTGAAGCTGCATGGGCAGCTGTACCTGTACACGCCATCGAAGCTCTGTTTGACTCAATGCCCAGGCGTATCAAGGCCGTTATTACGGCCAGAGGTGGTTGTTCTGGGTACTGATTTCTCAGGATCGGTGAACCCAAATTGCGGGAAAATGTAATCACATGTCAGTTCTAGCATAATACATTTGTCCAATGAATACCCGTTTATCATCTGCATTTCTTCTTGGTGTAGCAATTTTAATGGCCAGTAATGTATTTAGCGAACAGTTTGAACTATATCGACAACGAGGGGAAAGGTTCTGTTATAAGTAGGTAGGCTTCCGCATGCACAGTCAGTTAATATGAAAGTTTTCTGGAAATGGTATCGCGTCATAGTGTAAGTACTCTGCGGTGATAAGTCATGGGATAGCGATAGCCACAGATGGCGGTAGTGTCGTGTACACAAGGTACAAAAGGGCTAAAATGGCAGTGCCTCGGTGGAGCTGTCATTTGCACTCAGGTGATTCACGTCTAACTCTTTCTGACCTAATTATGACCGTACGACAGGAATTAAGAGTCTGAATGCTGATTGGTAGTTGGAGCTAGATGCTTGAGGCATTTCATTTTGTAAATCGTTAGGGAATTTGATACTCAGAGATTCACAGTGCCAAGAGTGTGCCGATAATACCAAACTTCAGGCATTAGCTAAGCTTGCCTAGAGTTCTCAGTGCTATCAAAAATGCACCACCATCTGAATTAGTTTCAGAAATTGATGTGGGAAAAACAACGAACGTTTCGGTTACGGCAGTGCCGCGTCATTTGACGTTAATGGGCTATGGCAGAGACGACCGGCTCGAGTGCTTTTGCTAACAGTTCGACATCACCTGGAGGGCCTCTGCCTGACTCGCGAGCTGATCGGTTGGACCCTAGACGTCTGAAGATCCGTGACCTGGACAGAAGAGTCGTGGTTTCAGTTGGTAAGAGCTGATAGTGGCGTTCGGATGTGTTGCAGATTCCATGAAGCCATGGACCCAAGTTGTACAAGACACTGTGCAAGCTGGTGGTGGCTCCGTAATGGTGTGGGCTGTGTTTACATGGAATGGAACCGGTGACTCAGTGGAAATGATGACGTTTGCAGCCGTTGATGGACTTCATTTTCCCAAATAACGACAGGATTTTTAAGGATGATGATGTGCCCTTTTCCAAGGCCACAGTTGTTCGCAATTGGTTTAAATAACAATCTGGACAATTCGAGCGAATAATTTCGCTACCCAGATAACAAGGTATGAATCCCATCGAACATTTACGGGACGTAATCGTGAGATCAGTTAATGCACAAAATCCAGCGCCGGAAACACTTTCGCTTGTAGAGACAGTATGGCCTAGTATTTCTGCATGGGACTTCCAACGACTTGTCGAGTCCATGTTACGTCGAGTTGATGCACTGTGCCGGGTAAAAGGAAGTCCGACACGATATTAGGAGGTATTCCATGACTTTTATCACCTCAGTGTGTCACTCATAACACCAACATTTCAGACACGGTTACAGTGATCTTCTTCTGGGTGCAATGGTGTATTGCTGTTGCCGAAGGTCCACTAGTAGACCCAGAAGAAAGCCACTCCATCTTATAACATCTCAAAGCGTCACATCATATTAAGTAACTGCACTACCTCATAATCTATGAATTGCACTAATCAAAGGTCAGTCGCAAGCGATAATTTGTGACAGGCACACAAATGACAATATGTTCACTCTAAGGCTATATTGTAGCTTTTGCTACCGCTATCCACCACTAGGTGGCAGTACGTGTTAAATGGCGCAACAAGGAATAACAACTCTTCTCAAATGTAAAATTAGAAAGATTCGAGCGCGCACGGTGGCTTCCCGGCAGTCGTTCTTCCCGCGAATCATACGCGACTGGAACAGGAAAGGGAGGTAATGACGGTGGCACGTAAAGTGCCCTCCGCCACACACGTTGGGTGGCTTGCGGAATATAAATGTAGATGTAGATGTAGAAATATATGCATATGAGAAGTATTTACACCAGCCGTTTTTCAATTGTTTAATGGAGCTGCAAGGTAAATATGTTTGCAGAAATAGTGTTAATTGTCTGAATGCGTATACATTACTACTTCGAAGGTGACCACAGGTAGACGAACACAGGTATGTGACCAGAACACAAAGCTGTGGCACCTGTTACGTTCGCTGGTCTCTTGCATTTTACAAATAGACATTTCCTTCTAAATTGTGATACAGTATTTACGGCAGGTTTCATTAATGAATTTATATACCTTGAAGAAGCAGTTAGACTGCTTAACCCCTTCAGGAGAAGGCTTCATAACGACTTTGTGAAGACGAAATTATATTCTAGTTGTCCACATTTATACGATAAATACGTTCTTCCCAGGAATACGTGCTCCAATATATTTATAAAACATCAATGAGTGAAAATATGGAAAACAACCTAATATTTTTCTTTTGAGACAAACAGTAAAACACAAGTAGATGTAGCTCAATTGAACTTTATGTGAAGCGCAGTAATATGGTCATTCTGCTTACAATTTCCTTCAACATATATGTCTGAAAGTTTGGAAAGTTTTTCTCTAATCGCTGACTCCTGATTCCATAATTTTTTTCGAAATTAGAAAAGAATCAATTTCCACAGCCTTTTGAAAACAATTTGAGGAGAAGAGTTTTTGGAATGAGTTCCTGCAGTATGGTCAACACACAAGATATCTGCCGCTGACAGAACAGTGTGGTTAAAAGTGTCAGAATCTTTAGTGTTATATTTGATCATTACACTATCTGTATCCAAGGAAATGAATGGAAGAAATCTGATAATTACATTGTGTGAAATATATGAAATACTATATTCATGTGAGCTATTTGGAAAAGAAACACTTCACTGAGTATTAAGTTCCTGACTAGTATGAAATAACATCTTAAATAATGTAGAAACAAATTCTGGTTAATATAAATGGAAGTAGTGAATAATGTAGCTAAGGGTGCGGCGGTTCATAATGCTGGAAAAAGTATGAGACAGCTTTGCTGAATGAAATTTATTTTACATAAATAGGTCACCCGTATGTCGAGAAACACTCTTAAATGATTTAAATGATCAGAAGTTATAATCTGATTTGTTTCAGCACACTGTTGTAGTTTTCTCCATTTATTAATAGGTATATGCACCAACATATGCCATCTTATTATGCTCTTTTGTTGCATAAAGATTTTACATGTACTTCTATCTGTTAATTTGTCATCCAAACATATTATAAGCATTCTAGTTTAATGTGATTTTTGTTTCATGGAGGAATGGTCTGACTTCATACATGAATCTCGCTTTATTGTAATAATTGTTGATGGTGGTGATTTTTTGCCTTGTTGTAAATTGTTTGCTGTTAAGAAACCCCTCCCTCCCAGAACTCTTTGCTTTATTTGCTTACCACTTTTAATACTTTCATTTCAGTTACTTGTTTTATTACGTGACTATTACGTCATGTAACAGGCAAATCTGATTCTGTTCATTGATATTAGGAATGTGTTTTGCAAGAAAAACTGATGGAGGCTTGAAAAACCGAAAGAATGCTACCATTGTACTTGAGCAGAAGACCCTATGATATAGCTGTAACAAAAGGAGGAATAGTAGAAAACAGAACAATGATCAGATGTTCGTTTAGTGAATAACAAAAATCCAGTTGCAAGTAAAGCCAAGAAGAAAAGAATACACTTACTGTGAATATTTACATAAACCTGAGGTCGCTAACTTACTCTTGTGTGGCAGCACTACCCCATATGGGTTAGCCAGTTCTAATCCTGATGGTAGAGAAAATTTCCTTTGGCAATGTTTTGCCAGCAAGCAGAGGAGACGTGGTAACATGAAGTCCCTGATCACCAGATTTTGAACCAGTTTCTGAACCTGCACTCTGTCATAAAGTGAGGGAATGTGACACTATAGATGGTGATACATCTAGCAGATGGGGACGTTAAGGTTGGCAGCTCCCTAGGTGACATTCGCAAGATATAGTCTATGTGCTGGCACTGGGTTTCACCCTCTCTCTTCTCCCATCATGATCACATAAAGATTACATTCCAATAGCCCCCCCCCCCCCCACACACACACACACAGAATACATAGACATAGTATTACAAATATTGTAATGGAACATGTTGCAAATAAATAAACAAAAAGGCTTAACAACTCTAATATATTAAGGAATTTTATTTTTTACATTCCACAATATTTGTGTAACTTCATTAAAACATCATTAATACCAGTTTGTTGCATCATTGTATTGGTAGTATTTCACCCACAAACGATTATTTGTAGAATTCTATGGGATTATTGTGATGTAATTAAGCATAATACATATTATGAAATCTACCGTAACAGCAGATACTGAACTCGTCATACAAATAAAGGAGATAAACAGTGTCAGGTGTGAAGTGTCTACTGTGAATGACACGGAGATGCCAATATTTGTATGAGACGGCATTATTAGCACCTGACCGAATTTGTTCAATTATGTTCAAATGTGTGTGAGATCTTACGGGACTGAACTGCTAAGGTCATCAATCCCTAAGATTACACACTAGTTAACCTAAATTATCCTAAGGACAAACACACACAACCATGACTGAGGGAGGACTCGAACCTCCGCCGGGACCAACTGGGACCGAGTTTGAAAGGGGCGTCAGTGTGTGTGGTCTCCATGTGACTGGCTGGTCGAATCGTGCAATATGCGCATCAGTGGGACATTCTGACGTGACAATGGCCCAATGTTGGAATGCATTAGACTCCCAGGGCAGTAAATTTCGTAAAGATGGTTTTGGTCGATTGTGTTTGACGTCCATAGGGGAGGATCACTGTATTGTACACCAAGCATATTGTAACTGATTCATATGTGCGTTGCCATCTGAGAAATAGTAATAGACTCCTTGCAGCATTCTGTGTCACGCCAGACCACTGCTCAGAGAGCAGTAGCTACCAGACTAGGGAATTAACATCCCATGTGTGGGCTGCATTCAGACTACAACATATATAGCTGTGTGTGGAGAGGTGCCATGACCAGGAGACATGGAGTACTGATGAATGCCAGAGCATACTGTTCAGTAGTGAATTGTGATTCTGCATTACCCAGGATTATCACTGTTGGCGAGTGTGGTGGTGACTTGGGGAGATGTACCATTTTTACAATGTTTTTGAGAGGCACAGCGGTATTATTCCTGGCGTCATGGCGTGAGGGAACCATCGGATGCAGCTGATAGCGATTGAGGAAACTCTGACGGCATAACGGTACGTCAAGAATATCTCGCGTCTTCATATGCTGTCATAGGACAGTATTGTAGTGCCATTTTTCAGCAGAATAATGCTCATTTACAAATAGCACGTGTCTCCATGAACAGTCTGTACGGTGCTGAGTTACTCCCACGGCCAGCAAGATCCCCTGTAAGAAGGTGTGTGGGACCAGCGCGGAAGTCAACTGTCCCAGTACCAGTATCCAGTACCGATATATCAAGGACCAGTGACAAAAGTTACAGGCCAGGTCGGGAGAGGATACGATGGCTTTCTGTCACTCTTCTGACCCGAATCAGTGAGTGCATCCAGGCTAGAGGGCAGTAGTAAGCGGGCTCATGCTGCCAAGTTCTCTGTAAATCTAACTCTATTTTGTAGTCACTGAAGCAACATCAGACACCCTCTCAGTCCGTGAAGTCTTCTCCTTCCCTCCTGGGTGCTTCACTTTTTTTGCCAGTTAGTATTGGTTAAGATATGCAGAGGGTCTATAACACTTCGTTCGGGTACTCCCGAATCACCTCTGCTTTACTTGTTACCCCCCGCCTACCACTACCTTCCTGAGAGCCAATCACCAAGCAAGTCGCACAGCTGAGGTGATACTCCACAGGCCCGCTACGGGATTAGAAACCGTTTGTGTAGAACAGGGTCTTAAACCTCCTGGAAATCGACAAAGATATAATCATAGAATTTCAGATTTATTGTATCACGTTGACATAGGTACATAACCTGTCCATAATATACGAGGGTTGGAACTTAAACAGTGGCAACTATTTATTCACAACCGATACAAAAGAGTTACATGTTTGCACCTGTTACTGTCCTTCAAAGTAGTCACCAGAGATGTGTAGAACCCATTGCCAGCGATGTGAAAGGCATAGTATACCGTTAGCACAGCCTGTTCTGTTGATGGTGCGAATGGAGCGGTCTACTATCTGTCGAGTCTCTGGAACAGTTCTGAAGCAAATGCCAAGAAGTCGTTCCTTCATCTCCGGAATCAAAATCAAAGTCACAAGGACTTAAGTCACCTGCGACCAGCTTCGCGAAAGAAGCGGTGACACTTTCTGCGCAACCCACCCATCATTTTGCACGACAATGCGCGGGCGCATACAGCGCAAGCTGTGGCCGCTCTGTTCGGTCGATGGGACTGGGAAGTACTGACCATGCGCCGTACTCCCCGAACTTGAGACTATGATTTGATTCCGAAGATGAAGGAACCACTTCGTGGCATTCGCTTCCAAATTGTTCCAGAGATTCGACAAGCACCAGACCGCTCCATTCGCGCCATCAACAGAACAGGCTCTGCTAACGGTATACTACGCCTTCCACATCGTTGTCAACAGGTTCTACACAACGCTGGTGACTACTTTGAAGGTCAGTAACAGGTGCAAATACGTAACTCTTTTGTATCGGTTGTGAATAAATAATTCACACTGTTTTCGTTCCAGCCCTCATACATATCCCATCCTGGATACTCTGTAGTCGGATAGCGTTAAAATTCCAAACAACGTGCAGTTGTCGGTGATTACGCGATACTTGTAAAATCGACAAAAAATTGTCGAGGTAGTCCTTTTGACTATAGCGGTAGCACATTTCGCAGAAAGAACGGCTAAGGAAACGCACCCGCGACCTCGCTGGGCGATTACTCCTCGGGAGCATCGAGAGGCCCGTGACCCTGGTTGTTCCGTGATAGATCGCCACGTCCGGCGCTCGGTGCTCTCAAATAACGGATCGCCATCGCCCCACCTGCGGCCGTGAAGTACCCTCGCGGCCCCATTTTTGCAGGCAGCTCACGCAGAACGCTTTCCTAAGCCGGCAGCGCGACGCAAGATAAACGCTGCGGTCAGACAATGGCCAAGGCGCCACGTCAGTGCAATGGACCCGCGGCGAAAGGGAAATTTATCGCTCCATTGATGTCTACTAACCGAGGGAGTTTGTAGGTACATTCTTCAAAGGACAAATATCTCTCTTTTACGTAAGTTATTGAGGCTGTGCTGGAAAGTTCAACTTCTCGTTCTAGCAGCACAATTTCCTAGACACGCCTTACGTAGTTCCATTAGCGTTTAATAATAGCTTTTGATGTGTTGACCGTTTCCGACACGTTTTAAGTACACGTAGAGCCATTTCTGGCTAACGCCACTTGTGCACTGATTTTCTACTCGCTAGCATCGTTCAGGGTACAAAGCGCACAGGTGCCCTTTTTCTAAATATTACTCCTTAATAGGATTTATCGTTTCATCACCCTTGGTTGTTTCTCGGGTACATTCCCATCACTGTCTGTTCCTACCAGGACAATTAATCCCAGCTGTCTTAACACACGTCGTATTTTTCTGACCCTTCTTCTACCTGCCGTTCTCCTAATGCTCTTTACCTCACTTACAAGTTTAATAACAATGGCAAAGAAATATATAAAATGTTTTAATATAACACTAATTTAGTTACATTAGACCTTAGAACACAGGTTTAACACAACTTCCAAGACATTTCAAACCAGCGTAATATGTCTTCATAAAATCACTCTAAAATTTGATAAGTAAAAGACCCATGCGGTAGGTTTAAGAACTATAATACCAAGAAACCTCTCGTAACTTTCATAACGTATTTTGCTTACGTATTAGCAATGTGATTGTAGAGGCAGATCTATAGATCATGACTGTGTGAGCGTATGAGTAGGGGAACGCTTCTCTCCACACAAGTTTGCGAACACTTTCCGTGTTTTCTTTTCCTAGTGGAAGACCTTCACCCGGTTTCTCCTGTGGACTAACGCACTGTGTAAGATTTCTAGTTGTCAGCGGGATAGCCGGACTGCGAATGATCTCTGCTGACGGTCAGACCGAGAGCCCATGTGAACCAGTCTTTACTCAAGCAGCTGGAAAGTATCCTCTATTAAATACTGCTAGCAGTTTTCTAGAATTTCTGGCCATTGTCGACATCCTCACTTTATTCTCCGAAAGTTAGCTGAGGTACTTGGATGCTGATATATATACAAATATAAATTATGTTGCTAAAATTAGATTCTCATCTCTTCCATTTGTCCCGCAGACCATAATTCACTTCTGTGCAGTGGCCAACACCAGACGCATATTCACTTGCAGGCTTTATTTAGCGAGGATTCCCCAATATGTCTGCGACACTCGATTTCATATATCTTCCTTGCTTCATCTGTCATGTGTTACTTTGCTTCCCCGGAGTAGAGTCACTCCAATTTATTTACTTCGTGGTCTCAACTTTTGATATTAAGTTTCTCGCAAATCGAATCTTTTTAACTTCTTCACTTACGCTCAGTTCACGTCCTCTGCTCTTGAGACTGTTATTCCAATCAACACGTCCTGTAAGCCTGCCTTATTTTCAATGATGGAAATCCCGTTAGAAAATCTTACCCGCTAAGTCCTTTCACCGTGAATTTCAATCCTGGTCCTGAAAAGTGGTTTTATTTCCATCGTTGCTTCTTCGGTGTTCAGGTTCATTAGTAGAGGAGAAAGACTGAAAGCCCAGATTACGCTCTGT
The DNA here is from genome assembly GCF_021461385.2 of Schistocerca piceifrons. Lineage (NCBI taxonomy): Eukaryota > Metazoa > Arthropoda > Insecta > Orthoptera > Acrididae > Schistocerca > Schistocerca piceifrons. Next base: position 529,164,987 of record NC_060144.1, on the reverse strand, counting down.
TTAATGCGGCCACTTCTCATTTGGTCTTGCATTTTTGTTCCGTCTCAGTTGTTCTTGTTCATGCTGTATAGACCTATTATCCATCACTCCCTGTAGCTTATACAAAATTTTCTAAAATTTCAAGTATCATGTATCATTTCACATTGTCGAACGATTTTTATGGCACGACAGATCTTATGAATGGTCAGGATTCTTTTGGAGTGTTGACTTACGTATATGTGTAACAGACCTGCCTCTTGTGCTTTACCTTTCCTAAAGCCGCACTTAATATTTGACAGATCCTCAGTTTTCTTTCTTCTGCACATCGTTCTTGTCCTCAACGTGGAAGCATGAGGTGAGCTGATTGTGCGACAGATCTCGCATTTATGTGCCTCTGATATCTTCGGGATTGAGTAGATGAATCCTTCTGAAAGTTAGGGTATAGCTCCAGTTTCGTAGATTATACAAATTAAATTTGAATAATCGTTTGGTTGCCAGTTCCCCTAATGATTTTAGAAACGCCGAACGAATTTTATCCACTCCTTCTGCTTTGTTTGAGCATAAGTCTAAAAAAGCTCTGTGAAACTCGACTCTGGTACTGGATCTCCTTCGTCTTCCAAATGACTTCCTTTTCTTCCTTCAATAATATAGGACTTCAGTGTATTCCTCCCCTGTCCCCATCCCTCCCTCCCTCCCTCCCTCCCTCCCTCCATCCCTCCCTCCCTCCCACCCTCCCTCCCTCCCACCCTCCCTCCCTCCCTCCCTCCCTCCCTCCCTCTCTCTCCCTCCCTCCCTCCCTCTCTCTCCCTCTCTCTCTCTCTCTCTCTCTCTCTCTCTCTCTCTCTCTCTCCGTCTTTCTGTCTGTCTGTCTGTCTCCTTCTCTGCACTTCACAGTGGAATTTCTGTTGTACTCCTAAAGTTAACGCTTTTCTTTTAAATACCAGTGGGCACTGACTGATTTACTTAAGAAAATGCCGTAAACTGCTTGCACGTTTATTTCCTAAGAAACCGTCACACGTCAGGTACATACTTAAATGGCTTAGATGTTGGCTATCCAAAATTACCAGAAAAATATCATATATCAGACTGCAGCCGCTGACATGCGTCTGGTTCCTACCAGAGTTAAGCAACTCCATGTCCTACAGTGTGAGGGCTATTGCACTCAAAAACAGGACTATCTTAGACACCTTTGCGAAGTAAAATCTTTTCTGACTAATATGTGTTGCCTGAAGAGCAGTTCAGCTATAAATAAACTGAGTGTAATTTCAAATTATGTCCTCCGCGGAACTGCGGTGCTGTTGATAAGGAATCACAATTTTTAATTATATCAATGAACTGAGCTTACAAAAATAAGGCAACACGAGTGACACTTCAAAATAAGAATAGCCACGTTTCTCCAAAGCTGTAAGAATGTTTTTCTGAGCCATACCATCCGCTTTAATTTCTTACTTAAGGTATAGTTCTGGTATTTGAATCTTCATCTGATGTCAATCATCAATTAATACAGTATTTGTTAAAATACTGCGTTTTACTTGGATTCTGTTGGCTGTAGTGTGACAGTTTAATATCTCTCTCCGCCTGCGGTAATACAGTCGCTTTGATATACGATGCAATAAAAATGATGCGGTACGACCCACGTAAATCTCCACGTATCAAGTATGATGGATCAGTTTAATGATAAAATCCCCTAGAATGCCTATTATATCACAATGAACTACATGTCCTCCTATCTTTTAGTAAATGTTTATAATATTTGACGCGCACACAAAAATGAGAAATGGACGTGTTTGCTGGATTGCCTCACAAATATTCTAAATGTCCACTCCAGGGAAAATCGCTGACGACCAGCGTTTCATTATATCATAAATGATTGGAGGATTGTGCCCATTAAAAACGAATCCTGCTTCCGTTTACGGGATAACTGTCATATGTAGGTGAAGTTGTAGTCATTACAACACAGAAAACGACGTGGTAGGAGACACGTTTAGTGCTGGGGTTCTGGTATGGGAAGGCCTCTTGTGGCGTTGACGTACAGAACCGTGTATTTTCGTTGGTCGTTTGAGGAATTAAGATAAAAGCGAATGTCATTGGAGTGAGGTACTGTAGCTACACTACATGGTAAAAGGAATCGGGACAACTATTAGTGTACATTAACATGTGGTGTGCCTGCCTTTCGCGTTTAAAACGGCTTGAACTCTACTGGGGAAAACTTCAGTGAGGTTCCTTAATATCTGTGAAGCAGAGGCAACCCGTTGTTCTTGAAGAGCCGAAACCACAGAAGGTACCGGTGTTGAACGCTGCGGCCTGAAGTCGACTTTCTAACTCATGACGAAGGTGGTCCACTGGCTTCAGGTCGTGCCTCTGGGAACGCCAGTCGATTTCAGGAGTGTTACCGCCCACAGTTACTGCTTTATGACAAGATATACTTTCACGTTTGCATACTGTTACGAAGTTACCGTCTCCGAACCGTTCTTCGATTTCTGTAGGAGACAGTGCTGTAAACTATGTACATAACCCTCCACATTTAGTGTTTTCTTAAGTGCATTAAGGACACCACACGAAACACGAGAAACACCCCCATACCACAAAGCTAGTGCTCTATGCGTCACTTTTGGCCCTGCACGTAATGGTAGGTATCGTTGTCTGGACATCAGCCAAAACCAAACCTTTCCATCGGATTGTTACAGGATATAAGATGATTCATCACTTTAAGTCATTCGATTTCAGTCATCCAGTCTCCAGAGGAGTCGCTCTTTACAGCGCCTCAAGCGTCACTTAGCGATGAGTACAGAAACGTGTGACTCGTGAGAAACTGCTCGATCGTTGTACCCGATCCTTTTGAAATTCCCTATCCACAGCTAGTTCGTTACCTGGACTGCTTGTTGCGTTTTGGAACTCAAGAGTGATATCTTCATTTGCTTTCATGCGGTTTGTTACAATCACTCTACGCTCTGCTCGATGGTTCATGACTTCTGCCTCGTCTTGATTAAGCTGCTGTTACTTCTCCGCTGTTACACATCGCAATCAGATCACAGGTAGATGACCTGAGCAGCTTTGGATCTGTTATTCGCAATCAGATGACATTCATTGACTAGCCCACATTCGAAGTCATTCAGCTCTACTGACCGGCCTACTCTGCTGTTAGCTGCTTCTTTACAGTGACGGTAACGACGCGAGCTTCAGTACTGGAAACACTTAATATCAAGTTTAAGATGAAATTTTAACACTTCAGCCTCCTTCACTCTGCCAGATAGGGTGGCCGAGCGGTTCTAGGCGCTTCAGTCTGTAACCGCACGACCGCTACTGTCGCAGGTTCGAATCCTGCGTCGGGCATGGATGTGTGTGATGTCCTTAGGTTACTTAGGTTTAAGTAGTTCTAAGTCTAGGGGACTGATGACCTCAGATGTTAAGTCCCATAGTGCTCAGAGCCATCTGAACCATTTTTGTGTCTGTGAAAGTATTCCTGTGTTGTCGTGAGTTACGTTTAGGTCCTTGTATATTTATATAATCCGTGTCGTGACGAATCTTCAGTTCATGAGTTTGAACGGAATAGCGTTTCATGTATTTTCTCGTAATATGTAGCCAATATGTAGTGTGTTGTCAGTGATATCGATAATTTATTTATAATTATTTAATTGAGCTTAATATTGGGAGAGGGGTGTCGTAAGATTATTTTGTAACTGTATTCCATTTAGCAAATGAACATTCCATAATATTTATGGAATACTCAGTCGCTTCTTGAAGGAGCAAGGACATATTAATAACTTGTACACACCGTGTTAACGTTGTGGAACTTGAACACTGTGTATTCAAATTATTAATTGAACATTTCATTATACTGTTATGTGTGTACGTAGTCGAAGTAGTCATACATGTAATACCTTATAAGAAGCATGACACACAAATGCTGACTTTATTTTTATTTTATTCCGACCGGTTTCGGTCATAAAAAATTTTCACGGTCCTGTACGAAATACAAAACAAAAAGCATGTCAAAACAGGAAAGGGAAATGACCTACAAGGTCACAAGATTGTTTCGCATGTAACAGAAAAAGAAATACTACCGAGCGAGACGGCGCTGTATTTAACACACTGGACTTACACTCGGGAGGAGGATGATTCAAACCCGCGTCCTGCCATCCTGATTTACGTTTTCAGTGATTCCCCTAAACCGCGTCAGGTAAATGCCAGGATGGTTCCTTTGAAAGAGCATTGCCGATTTCCTTCCCCATCCTTCCCTAATACGAGCTTGTGTTCCGTCACTAATGACCTCGCTGTCGACGGTATGTTAAACGCTAGTCTCCTCCTCCTCTTCCAGAAAGATTACTTACGTCGAAAAATTAACTTGCAGCCAACATTACATATCAGACTTGAAAGTACCGTTCATTTCGAACATTACAAGTGTGATATCTATGTGAAGAGTAATTAATTCAAGAGAAACAACACAAAACATACACTGGCATTACAGGGCCAGAACTCACAATAAACGGTTCCAAGATGAAGGCCTAGGTAGATATTACAATCGTAATCAGGGTGAAAATAACACTAATCACACATCTCTTAACAAAACTGTATTCCAACCAAAGAGTGTCAATAAGACAAAGTAACAAACATTTAAAATTGCACAACAGAGGGGTATTCTTCTTACATACTTAAGTACTCTGCCATAACAACATCCTTTGTCTTCATAAATACTACAGAATAGCCGGCCGGTGTGGCCGTGCGGTTAAAGGCGGTTCAGTCTGGAACCGCGTGGCCGCTACGGTCGCAGGTTCGAATCCTGCCTCGGGCGTGGATGTGTGAGATGTCCTTAGGTTAGTTAGGTTTAATTAGTTCTAAGTTCTAGGGGACTGATGACCACAGATGTTAAGTCCCATAGTGCTCAGAGCCATTTGAACCATTTTGAACTACAGAATAACATGTTTACATTAAAGCATAACGAAGATATCAGAATGATGCATATAAAATATTGCAAATATTCAGTTCATGCAAACATAGCTAAAAGGTGTTAATTCTATTTAGAGACATTTTCAGCAGAAAAGTACCATCCAGTAACACAATAACTACGAAACCCAGTATCTGAAACATTTTCAGCGAAAATAATCAGAAATTATCCCAGTCAGAATCACATGAAATTATAAGACCAAGTATGATCTGTTAGGAGTTTAACCCATGGCATAATTAGCATCAAACCTATTCAGAAGTGATATACTAATAGCACATCAAATTAACGAAGAGTATACATTCATATAATCATATGCGAGCAGTGTGAAGGATACAAGCAACTGTCATAATTTTTGTGTCAAGAGTCTCTTCAGACTATACCGTTTGTCACCAAAAATGTATAAAAGGGAAGCACAATTACAGTCTGATAAGTTAAAATACAAAAATATCATAATATAGTCAATGAGCGTAGGGCAGCGTCATAGTGTAATTAAACAATTCACGCTGACATACAACGCCAGAAAGTAGAAGACCTAGTCAGATCAACAGAGATGTAAGTAAATTCACTCACCCTATTTGTCACCAAATAAAAGATTCAACATACCTTCGCCTAAGACAGACAACCTCACATTGGTTAATAGTATAAGGATCATTATTAAAGTTTGGCCATCTAGGAGATTAACCAATTGAGAACCAGCATCATAAACACATTAGCTGTGAATACCTCATAACTGCCTTAACAAGTTGTTTGCATTTGTGAATGTGTGGTCTCCCCATGAGGAATTTTTCAAAGAGAGTTATTTCTTTTCAAAAGTAAATTATTGAAGGTGACTGTGTATTGCTTCCTGAGTCAGTGGGCATTACAGGTACTGTGTTCCAGTGGAGAAATATGTTACTCAAAACGATAATGAAAGGCTATAGTGAAGCGAAGTATTAAATATTATTGCTTCACTGTCATCGTTTCACCAACCTCCAGTAGTTCCACACTGTCTCATTAGCAGACACTGAGTAGACTTAAAAGTTTCTGTCTACCTGTCCAGCACGAAGTGTTACTCTTACTAAAGACTCGCCTCAAATCCATCGATCATTCCACCTAGAAAAACATAATTTAGAAGATGTGCTAAGACTGAAAAACGTTTAATACGATGGGTTTCACCAGAAATTGGCTGGGTTTGTAATCATTGTTTGGGTTAGAACATATAGTTCCAAGACCTATAGAATGGTAGAGAGAGAGAGAGAAAGGGAAAGAAGGAAAGATAAAAAGCGAGAGATATGTGGGGGGCATAGAGAAAAGCAGCGTCGGACGGTGAATAGGTAGAAGAGAGAGAGATAATTGCAAAGGGGGAAGAAATAAGAAGGGACAGCATGATGTCTTCGTGTACAGAAATTTCACTGTGCCACTGAGTAGATGAGATCATACATATGAACTTACCAACCTCAAGTTTTTGACCAATGTCTACAAAAAGTAGTAAAGGTCTCCGCAATAAAAGGCGAGCGTGGTGAGTGCTTGCACCAATTTGCGGGATTCCAGCGGACAGTAGCTGTGTTTGCAGACATCCTAAGGTTCCAGTTCCGTGACCGCGGGGCATTAAAAATTACGCAGGAACTGCAATTTCATGCGTAATTCCGATTATCGCGACGAGCCCGCGCCCTCGCCGCTCGCCGACCATTATACCCGAGAGACGTGTAATTTATATTCCTAAATTATCGTCTCATTCCGTATAATGGACGGGTTCTTGACGACGTCCACCGTTAGCTCCGATGTGGGACGCCACTCGACGCATACGAAGCAGAGCGCAGCTTCTTGCCCAAATTGAATTCTGTACATCGCTCTGTAGGCAGGCGATACCATAATAATCCAGAATCCCAGAGCGTCTCATGTTACACTGATTCATGCTCATTCAAGCCGTCTTGTCAGGAGAACGGTTATTTCATAAGTAAACTTGTCAAATGAATTAAGGAGCGAATACAAATATGTCTGACATAGTCTCGACTCTTAGACCGGAGTATTCAATATTTAACGTTCTATCTTACAATCCAGTCATCTCCGCGTACAAGTTACCGCAGGGTTACTACAAATATTCTATTCTGTAACTAGTAACAACTTCGTGCGGTTCTAGGCGCTTCAGTCTGGAACTGCGTGACCGCTACGGTCGCAGGTTAGAATCCTGCCTCGGGCATGGACGTGTGTGATGTCCTTAGGTTAGTTAGGTTTAAGTAGTTCTAAGTTCTAGGGGACTGATGACCACAGATGTTAAGTCCCATAGTGCTCAGAGCCATTTGAACCATTTAGTAACAACTATTAACAACTCGTTTACCTTTGGGTGTTGTGAGGCTCCCTGAGTCTTTGAATTCCTGGTGAACAAACCAATGAAATAACTGTCCGACTGCTGAGCATGCTAGGACATGGGCTTGAGCGGCTGTGCTGTGTTCCTTTACGGGGCGGTGGTAAGACGTAGCTTGGTTGCGACGATTTCGTTAATTATTCACGACGTACGTGTATCCAATGGTTAAATGTTTCTTCATTCGCTTCACGAAATTGCTTCAACTTTCACGCAGTGGACACACGGTGTTCAAATGGTTCAAATGTCTCTGTGCACTATGGGACTTAACATCTGAGGTCATCAGTACCCTAGAACTTGGAACTACTTAAACCTAACTAACCTTAGGACATCACACACATCCATGCCCGAGGCAGGATTCGAACCTGCGACCGTAGCGGTCACGCGGTTCCAGACTGAAGCGCCTATAACCGCACGGCCACACCGGCCGGCGACACACGGTGTAACCGGCTCTTTGTGTCTTTACGATGCGAATATGTTTCGAGGTTCGGTTCCAGAATTTGCTTGTTAATAATTCAACCGAATGGTGTTACAGACAGTTTAGTCACACTCGCAATTAGTGAACCTTTGTGTTTAGCGGTTTACAGTGGATCGTGCTTCGTTAGATTTTCTTAAACTTTGTCTGTCTGTGCGCCTCGTCTTCTTTAGGCACGAGCAATATGTGTATCATTGTGACCTTTTCATTTCTCTGAGGCCAGTTATACGGATTTACGTTTAATTATTCTGTACAGTAATTCTTCCTGTTATTCATTTGCTTTTTAACCGAATTAAGGTTCATTTTTATTCAGCGGTTTGTACATGATTACTTCGCCCGATATGTACTACTTGGCTACCACAAGTGACAGAAGTTCCCAATTTTCCAGTTGCAATTCACGTCAAGAACAATAGTAGTCGTTATGAAAATTACACTTTCTCTTTCTGTAGACGTCTTCAGCAGACAAGGTAACGTTTGGAACCGACGCAGCTGGCAGAGATGCAGTTCTTTGTTTTACAGAGAGTGCGTTTATTCGATGTCTTGTATCTGTGTAGGACTAAAACAAACCGGAAGTATATTCCTACTGCACTGTAAACAGCTGTAAGCCATGCTGCTTAATGACTTTTACATTTGGCGATATATCTTACATGATTACTCTTACTTAAATTCAATAATATGTTTACCTATGATCTCTATAAATCATAGCACTAGCTAAGAAAGTGTTAACTGCCTTGGAATTTTCTATAATCTGTTTGCAGTTAGATTATATTCCTAAATGGGTCAAAGTTTTGTATCTCAGAGTGCATGATTTTCACACTAGGGCATATTCGGGTCTACTTTCACAGGTAATCCAGATTCAAAACCTAGCAATAACCTTAAAAATGTAACTAAAATCTTTTAATTAATACGATGTCGTACTCTTCAATACAGTTTATTCGGAAATACCGATATTAATACTGCATAATTAATGTCCAAATGGATGACTGAACATGAGAAATTCAATTTTTGCACTAGTGATACAAATCGAAAATAGTAAAATCGGTAATAGTTTGGCATTTCTCATGGTCTGCATTTATTTGCAAGTTAATGGTGATAACAAAAACGCAGGAAAGAGAAAGAAAAGGAAAGGAAAAAGAAGCACCCAACTTGCATCAAGTCCTGCAATCCATGAAATCTTTGGCTCTCGTGTCTATATTCCAGCAAATTCCAGCAAATTGAGATTCGATTCACAATGCTGAGTGGAACCAATTTCAGACATCATTGTTCGAGAAAAACCGCGGTTAGTCTCCAACAATCGAGCAAATTTTCTCGAAGTTAAAAAGCTAGTGACAGTAGTCGCAAGATCACGGAGACCATCGTCCTACTTGCATTAACAACTACAGAGCATTATCAGACGTATTAAATACGATTCAAGACTTAAGAGTACGCTAGCTAAAGAGTTCTAGGTACGGTTCCACACTGGAGAATGCTGTCCATTAAATGAGCTGCAAGTCTGCGGTATGAAAGATCGCGACACCGAGAGCAGCGATCCCTGTGCGTTCCAGTCGTCCAGGGGCCCGCCAGTGCTAATTTTCGCCGGAAACTGCAATGTTCGCAGCCATTAACATGGAGTTCAACGTAAAACTTCTCACGGCTCCATTCCAAAGGGCTCTATCCGTAGTATGCCGCTGTCAGAAATGTTCCACAGTGGTGCCACAGTACTTGCCAGAACACCCACCATATGCCATAGGTTCCAAATGAGTTTTTATTGCGCGCCCTGGTGGTTTCTTTCATTCTAGTACACTTAGACAAAATTTAACAAATCCCGTCCAGTAGTCTACGTATTTCCTATGCAAAATATTGTGATCGGATTGTTGTCCTAGCGTAATGACAATGTTTCATTTACTGTATTTAGATTTTGTTCCGATGACTAGGTAATTGTACCAGTTAACTGTAATTTGCTATGGTGAAGTCTCCGTTCCATGGACAGGGTTAAACATCTCTAATCGCTGTCCATTCTGTTTTGCTTTGTCGCTGGTCTTTGAGTATGTTACACAGTTTATAGAATATCTGCGTAATAGTAAACGATTTCTGACGAAACCTGCTGCTCTTCGATGGATCTGTTCTATTAATCCTACCTGGTAACGGTCCCAGACTGATGACCACTACTCACGAATCGGTGGAACAAGTCTTTTGCAAGCCACTTCTTTTATGTATGAATTACGTTTTCTTAAGCACTATCCTATGAATCATAGCTTGGCGATTGCGTTTCTTACTAATTATTTTATACACTTACGTGATAGAAGTTATTGGGCACCTGCTGATCTCGTGTCGGACCTCCTTTTGCTGAGCGTAATGCTGCAAGTTGACGTGGCATGGACCGAAGAAGTCGGTGGCAGTCCCCTGCAGAATTTATGTGTCCTGCTGCCTCTAGAGCTGTCCATAACTGTAAAAGTGTGGCCGGTGCAGGATTTCGTGCACGAACTGACCTCTCCATTATGTCCCACAATTGTTAGATGGCATTCATGTCGTTCGAACTTGGTGGCCAAATCATTCGCTCAAATCGTCCGGAAACTCCTTCAAACCAATCGGATTTTGTTGAACAGCTGTGGACTGATGATATCTCTCATTGTCATCCATGAAAATGAAGTCCATGAATGGCTGTAAAATAATCTGCTCGTAGCCGAGCATAACCAGTTGCAGTCAATGATCGGTTCAGTTCGGACCAGCCCATTCCATGTAAACACAGCCCACACTACTACGGAACCAACACCAGCTTCCACAACGCCTTCTTGACAACTTGGGTCCGTGGCTCCGTGGTCTGTGCCACACTCGAGCCCTACTTGTCAGCTCTCACCAACTGAAATTGGGACTCATCTGGCCGGGCCACAGCTTTTCAGTCGTCTAGGGTTCAATCGATGTGGTCACGAGCCCAGGGGAGGCGCTTGCAGGCGATGTCGTGCTGTTAGTAGAGGCATTCGCGTCGGTCCTCCGCTGCCGTACCGAGCGGGGTGGCGCAGTGGTTAGCACACTGGACTCGCATTCGGGAGGACGACGGTTCAATCCCGTCTCCGGCCATCCTGATTTAGGTTTTCCGTGATTTCCCTAAATCGTTTCAGGCAAAAGCCGGGATGGTTCCTTTGAAAGGGCACGGCCGATTTCCTTCCCAATCCTTCCCTAACCAGAGCTTGCGCTCCGTCTCTAATGACCTCGTTGTCGACGGGACGTTAAACACTAACCACCACCACCACCACCACCTCCGCTGCCGTAGCCAACTACGTCCAGATTTCGCCGCACTGTCCTAACGGATACGTTCCTCGCAGGTCCCACATAGTTTTCTGCGGTTATTTCACCCAGTGCTGCTTGTCTGTTAGCACTAACAACTTTACACAAATGCCGCAGCCCCCTATCATTGAGTGAACACCGTTGTCAAAGACAGTCCGCCTGCTTAGCTGGGCGGTAGCTCAGCGTGTTTGGCCAGAGGGTTAGGTGCCCTCTATAATAAAAAAAACTGAGTGAACGGATTAACGATCAACTTGAACAGGTGTCATGGGACGTCCATCCCGGACAAATGCAGCGACCATAAACGGACAGAATGAGATGAGCTTAAAATTTAGCTCTTTGGTAACGTGATTGCCTCCCATGCAATCGGGCCCGGGTTCGATTCCCAACCGGTTCGGAGATTTTCTCCGCTCGTGGAGTGGGTGTTACGATGTCCTCATCATCATTTCATCCTCATCACCGGCGCGCAAGTCGCCCAGTGTGGCGTCGAATGAAATAAGACTTGCACTTGGCGGCCGAATTTCCCCCGATGCCATACACTCATCTAATTTTTGTGAAAGATAAGGCCGGAACCGTGGCACTATCAGCACACTCTTGACACTGTGGCCGAATATTGAACTCCCTAACGATTACCCAAATCGATTGCCCTCTTGCGTGTAGCTCCAACTACCATTCCGCGCTCGAACTCGTTTGATCCCCGTCGTGCGACCAAAATCACGTCGGACACATTTACACGTGAATCACCAGAGTGCAAATAACAGCTCCGCCAATTCTCTGGCCTTCTATACGTTGTGTGGGCGACACTTCTGCCCTCTGTGTATGTGCACATCGCAATCCCTTGACTTCTGTCACCTCAGCGTTTGGTCGTTCCAATTCATGTCGCTCCCGAGTATTACTCCTTGGTATTTTAATAGTCATTGTTCCAGTGATTTGTCAACAACAGTGTAATCTCTCAGTGGTGAATTTCTCCGTCTATTAATGTATAATATGGTAGACTTATTTACATCCGGGATCAACTGCTATTTCTTGCAGCTATCATCAGTCCTCTACAGGTCTTCTGCAGCTCGCTATAGCCTTTTGTCGTTGCTAAATTCTTACAGAAAACGGCGTCACTCCTCACCGCCTTGTCGAGCTTCCAACGTTAGCCACTAGATCGGGGCCTCAAACGGAACGTGCTACGCGAGCAACGAGAACAGTACAATCTCCATCGAAGCAATGAACAGGGTGGGGAACCGTGTAGGGACGTGTAAACGAGTACGTTGATCCGGAGAGAAAATCCTGGAGAGATCTAGACTGTCTTTACAGTCCCTGTCGCGTTACGGGTCAATTACTTCAAGCTGCAGATCAGCAGAAACTGGGTATTGGAAGTTTACTCATTTTCTATTCATTTGCGCTAAGAATCCTAATTTTTTCACAGACTTTACTGGCGCTACGTCTGTACAGACATCAGTACATAACTTCCATGGAAAACTTATATTTTTTACATTTTCTTCGATGGTACTAACAATATAACATCCAGAAGCGTGCCTACGATATCTAAAGAATACGCAGTGAACTGCTTACAAAGCTGACTCCAAACGCACAGTTGACATATTTGATGACACCAGGCGGAACAGTTCTGCCGGAAGTTGACATAAATTTTCAGCTACAGCCACCCAGTATTCTTTTACTAAATAACCATACTTAAAAGGGCGAAAACTTTGGTACATGTAGTGCGATTTTGTAACTTACCTGAGCAGCACAAAAACTTGATTTTTCTTCTTCGCCTTCTTCCTCTTTTATAGAGCTTCCTTTTAAGTTTGAAAACCTGATGTACACGCTCAGGTCCACCACATTTCATGTTTGCGTATTCTCTGACGTGTAAGACATATAGTGCCTCTGTAAACTGGGCACTGAGCGTCTTGCGAAACTTACCCTTTTCGAATACATCTTTTTGGTTCAAATGATATGATTCCTGGTAGTGCGAAGTGAAGTTCGAAGACACTGTCAGTGTTACACAATATCAGCTCGTCATTGATGGTTTTAAATGCAACCACAGTCGAAACTGGCTCTCCACACTTTAAAGTCAGCGATTTACCGTTTTGTTGTGACCACATGATGAACGCGCATTTGCCTAACTCTCCACCATGCCGAAACTACTCTGCTCGCGATCAAGAACGTGAGCAGGCGAGCGTACTCCCGCTCAGTATCAGCAACTTGGTACGTCCTGCGCCAGATCATTCACGTATGATGGTGTAAACAGTAACGGCCCTATCACGTTTACTTCTACATTAACATACGCACTGTGCCAGCCACTATACGGATTATGGCGGAGTGTGGCTTCTAGAGCTTCTGTTCATACCCTTTCCTGCTCACTCGCAAATGAAGCTGGGAGAAACAACTGTGCATGTTTCTATACTTGGCCTGACTTCCGTCTTCTTGTCTTTGTGTTCATTACGCGAGGTGTAAACTAATCGCCGTAGGATCGTTCTGCACACTTCGCAAATGAGTTTTCTGAACTTTCTTAAGTGGTTTTTAGACAAAAAACGTCTTCTCCCCTGCATGGATTACCATTTGAGTTCACGGATCATTTCCGTAATACTCACGTATTGATTGAACATGTTGTTGTTGTAGTGGTCTTCAGTTCTGAGACTGGTTTGATGAAGCTCTCCATGCTACGCTATCCTGTGCAAGCTTCTTCATCTCCCAGTACTTACTGCAACCTACATCCTTCTGAATCTGCTTAGCGTATTCATCTCTTACCCTCCACGCTGCCCTCCAATGCTAAATTTGTGATCCCCCGATGTCTCAGAACATGTCCTAACAACCGGTCCCTTCTCCTTGTCCAGTTGTGCCACAAACTCCTCTTCTCCCCAATCCTATTCAATACCTCCTCATCAGTTATGTGATGTACCCATATAATCTTCAGCATTTTTCTGTAGCATCACATTTCGAAAGCTTCTATTCTCTTCTTGTCCAAACTATTTATCGTCCATGTTTCACTTCCATACGTGGCTACACTCCATACAAATACTTTCAGAAACAGCTTCCTGACACTTAAATCTATGCTCTACGTTAACAAATTTCTCTTCTTCGGAAACGCTTTCCTTGCCATTGCCAGTCTACATTTTACATCCTTTCTACTTTGACCATCATCAGTTATTTTGCTCCTCAAATAGCAAAACTCCTTTACTAATTTAAGTGTCTCATTTCCTCATCTAATTCCCTCAGCTTCATCCGTTTTAATTCGGCTACATTCCATTATCCTCGTTTTGGTTTTGTTAATGTTCATCTTATATCCTCCTTTCAAGACATTGTCCATTTCATTTAACTGCTCTTCCAAGTCCTTTGCCATCTCTGACAGAATTACAATTTCATCGGCGAACCTCAAAGTTTTTATTTCTTCTCCATGGATTTTAATACCTACTCCAAATTTTTCTTTTGTTTCCTTTACTGCTTGCTCAATATACAGATTGAATAATATCGGGGAGGGGCTACAACCCTGTATCACTCCCTTACCAACCACTGCTTCCTTTTCATACCCCTTCGACTCTTATAACTGCCATCTGGTTTCTGTACAAATTGTAAATAGCCTTTCGCTCCCTGTTTTGTACCCCTGCCACCTTTAGAATATGATCGAACATATAGGTAAAAAATCTAGCAGCAAGCCTCTGAAGCTGGTAGCGATCCCAGAAACTCGATCAGTACTCAAGAGAGGGCTACACAAGTGTTCAAGACGTGTTTCCCTAAATACACTAAACTTTCTAACAATTCTCCCAATAAACCAAAGCTGACCATTCGTCTTCCATACAGGTTGTTGTTGTCTTCAGTCCTGAGACGGGTATGATGCAGCTCTCCATGCTATTCTATCCCGTGCAAGCTTCTTCATCTCCCAGTACTTACTGCAACCTACATCCTTCTGAATCTGCTTAGTGTATTCATCTCTTGGTCTCCCTCTACGATTTTTACCCTCCAAGCTGCCCTCCAATGCTAAATTGGTGATCCCCTGATGCCTCAGAACATGTCCTACCAACCGAACCCTTCTTCTTGTCAAGTTGTGCCACAAACTCCTCCCCAATTCTATTCAATACCTCCTCATTAGTTATGTGATCTACCCATCTAATCTTCAGCATTCTTCTGTAGCACCACATTTCAAAAGCTTCTATTCTCTTCTTGTCCAAACTATTTATCGTCCATGTTTCACTGGTGCCCGTCCTATTACCAGTCGCTTTGCGACATTATGCGTAGATATTTAATCGACCTGATTGTGTCAAGCAGCACGCCACTAACAAGTTTCCGAACAGTACAGAATTCTTTTTTATCGTCTTCATGAACTTCCATTTTTCCACATTTAGGGCAAGTTACCATTCATTGCACCAAATAGTAATTTCTCCAAGTCTTTCTACATCCTCCTACAGTCACTCAGAGACCTTACACTAGCGTGACATCTGCAAACAGTTGCAGATTGATGCTCATCCATCCGAAAACATTTTTTACTTATATAAACAACAAAAGTGGTTCTATCACGCTTATCCAGGGAACTTCTGACGAGATATTTTATTAGCTTGCCCAAATGCTAGTTGAATAACCTACATATGTGACCACTTGCCCTTCCTCCCCCCTCCACCCCACTCCGCCCCCATTCATTGTGTGTTTTGCCCAGTTGCATAAAGTATTAGCAACACCGTTATTCCTGATGAACAGAATCTATGTCAATATGTAAACCAGTTCAATACTGCATTTAAGGATACGCAGATGCTACTAAGGAATGGAATGTGTGTACATAATACGAAATCGTTAGTGTAGTGAAGCAGTCATAGGTGAGAAAAAAATGGCTCTGAGCACTACGGGACTTAACATCTATGGTCATCAGTCCCCTAGAACTTAGAACTACTTAAACCTAACTAACCTAAGGACAGCACACAACACCCAGCCATCACGAGGCAGAGAAAATCCCTGACCCCGCCGGGAATCGAACCCGGGCGTGGAAAGCGAGAACGCTACCGCACGACCACGAGATGCGGGCATAGGTGAGAAATAGTGGTTCTATAGCACATTCTCAGTAACTGTTGATTGTTTGTAGAGTGGTCATTGGGAGGGGGAAGGGGGTGGGGGAATCTCCCAGAACGAAAATTTGTATTTTCTACTAATGAAACAAAAACAAAAGACGCACCGTGAAGGAATTACCCTAAGGGACCTGTTTACTGTACACTCTAAAACAAAAATAAACGGCACACCGCAAAGGAATTATCCTAATGAGACGTACGTCGGTAGATCTGATGTACATGCAGATGTACAGACAGACAAATGATTACGGTTTCAGAAAAATTGGATGATATATGCAAGAGAAAGAACTTCACAAATATAACAAGTCAATAACGCGTTGGTCCAGCTCTAGCCCTTATTCAAGTAATTATTCGGCAGCACTTTCACAGAGTTATTGGATGTTCTCTGGTATATCGTGCCAAATTCTGTCCAATTGCAGCGTTAGATCCTCGAAGTCCCGAGCTGGTTGGAAGCTTCTGTCCAGAATGCACTAAAAGCTCTGAGTTGAGAGCAGATCCGGAAACCTTGCTGGAAAAGGCAGGATTTGGTAAGCATGACGAGAAATTCTTGGCGTATGTGGGCGGGAATTATCTTGCAGAAATGTAAGCCCAAGACGGCTTGCCATGAATGGCAACAAAATGGGCCGTAGAATATCGTGGACGTACCATTGTGCTGTAAGAATTTTGAGGATTTAACATGCCAGTTGGACCGAATTCGACACGATAGCCCTCACGTGGACATCCAATAGCTCTATCAATAATTTTCAGACTAATAACTGCTTGCATAAGGGCCAGAGGTCGACCAACGAGTTATTGACTTGCTCAGTTATTGAAGCTCTTTCTCTTGAATAAATCATCCTGAATTCCTGAAATTCTAATCATATGGTTGTCTGTACTTTTACATGTCATTACATCTGCTGATTTTCGTCCCATTTGGATAATTCATTCGTGGTGCGTCTTTCTTTTTTCCTAGAATGCATTTTTAAAGAAATTCGACACTCCAGTTCTCGATCATGGCGCAAGTTTTACTAACTTAGTTACCGATCGCTCCCACACGTATTAAGCTATCACGATGACAGCATGATCACGTAATGTATAGAATCGAACCTAAGGCGCCATTGTCATCTTAAGATAAACACTGATCAATTTTTACTCCGGCTGAGTATTTCCGATTTTATACATTTTATAACGTTTGCATTCTGTCATCATCATAACAAGATAACACAGCTGAGAATGAGCCGCAATTCAGCAGACATCGAATTCGTCAGTTACAAAATCAACGAAAAATAGAATTGGCCAATGAAGCGTTTCGTTAAAACAAAAAGAAAAGTTATGCCGCAACCATTTTCGTATAGGCAAAAACATGTTCATTGTCGTCAGAGGCGTAAGTAAAGATTAGTGTTTCACCATCAGCTCTTTAGACAGTGCCTTTCAGATACAATATTATGATCACGGTGATGAAAATATTAATGATTATGACAGTAGGAAGATATCATTAGTGAACTGTAGAGAAATGATGTTCATGATGATTGCATTGAATGGTGGCGGTGATGATGTTGATGGTGACAGTGGTTTTGCAGTAGAATGAAGGACGATTCTACTACTGATATTTATTTATTTACCTTTCACTAAGTTTTATGCTAATGTCAGTGACACAAGATTAGAGAGCAGTACTATTCTCATCCAGTAATTATTCAAACAAATAAAGCGGGGAAGTTCCCGTATGGATGGTGGTAAGTGGAGGTATTCTTGTAGTAAGGACAGCTGATCCATGGCGGTTATTTTGATGATGATCCTTGCCGCAACAGAAAGAATGGGCAGGGCAGAAGGGGGGGGGGGGCGATGCTCCAACTTGACATCTTGTCAACGACGAGGTCATTACATACAGAACATTTCAGATAGGACAAGAATTGGAAAGATAGTCCGACGTGTTCGTTTGAAGCAAACTGTCCTGGTCTACTGTTGTTTCTGCGAAAGTTCCATGTACGTGGACCCCATAACACAAGTACAACGTGCAAACGTTTCATCGAAAGTAAGATGGGGTGAGATCTCGACGTCACTCTTCTATCCACTAACTCGACGAATGTGTAACCTGTAGAAAAGCCAAGTTCGTCGAGAGCCGAGTACTGAATGGAAGCCAATATTGAGAACGAGAAAGTCTAGAAGGAATTCAGGTTGAAACTGACAAGGGAACCTCCCCATCGTATTCCTCTCAGATTTAGTTATAAGTTGGCACAGTGGATAGGCCTTGAAAAACTGAACACAGATCAATCGAGAAAACAGGAAGAAGTTGTGTGGAACTATGGAGAAATAAGCAAAATATACAAACTGAGTAGTCCATGTGCAAGACAGGCAACATCAAGGATAATGTGAGCGAAGGAGTGCCGTGGTCCCGTGGTTAGCGTGAGCGGCTGCGAAACTAGACGTCCTTGGATCAAGTCTTCCCTCGAGTGAAAAGTTTAATTCTTCATTTTCACTTTATGTGACACTCTTATGTTTTCATCACTTTTTGGGAGTGATTATCACATCCACAAGAAAACCTAAATCGAGCAAGGTAGAAGAATCTTTTTACCCATTCGCCAAACGTAAAAGTTAGGTGGGACGACAACATATTCCTGTCATGTGATGCACATGCCGTCACCAGTGTCGCATAGAATGTATCAGACGTGCTTTCCTGTGGAGGAATCGGTTGACATATGACCTTGCGATCAAATGTTTTCGATTGCCATTGGAGAGGCACGTCCTTTCTTCTACTAATGGCACGGTCGCACGGTTTTGCGGTGCGGTCGCAAAGCACAGACACTAAACTTATTACAGTGAACAGAGACGTCAATGAACGAACGGACAGATCATAACTTTGCGAAAATAAAGTAGAATTTTCGCTCGAGGGAAGACTTGAACCAAGGACCCCTCGTTCCGCAACTGCTCACGCTAACCACGGGACCACGGTGCTCCTAGCCTCAGATTATACTTGATGTTGCCTATCTTGCACATGGACTACTCAGTTTGTATATTTTGCTTATTTTTTCATAGTTCCACACAACTTCTTCCTGTTTTCTCGATTGATCTGTGTTCAGTTTTTCATGGCCTATCCACAGTGCCAACGTATAACTAAATCTGAAGGGGGTGCGATGGGGAGGTTCCCTTGTAAGTAGAACGGAGTGGTTGGTAAAGCACACATGGACTTTACTAGACTTAATAATGGCCGTCTGCTTGGTCCCTCTCTTACGAGCACCTCAGCCCACGTTACATGCTGCGCAAGACCCTGGTGGTGACCGCCCACCGTGTAGCGTCCCGAGCCGCGATCGTTGGTGGCGATATTAAAGGGGGCAAGTTACACTTTTGATGGCAATGCGTCCATCGGTTGCTGACAAAACTCGGGTTCCATACCCCGTGCCGAGCTCGTTCCCCCGTTTGTTTATGGCGGAGCTCCACTTGCTGGTCGGCGGCAGGAGCAGGCTGACGGCTAGGCCAGCTAGCTAGATAGCTGTGGTCGTGACGCGTCCCGCCTACTTTGGATGCAGATCGCGGCCCGCGTGTCGCGCGGCTTTCTCCGGCAGTTCACACGGCTGAAGCCGGGGCTGACGGCGGAGGCTGGCTGTGACCCACATCGTGAAGCGCGGGTCACGCGTCGTGCAACGCATTGCGTAGCGCAGCGGGGCAGGCGCCGCGATGCGCCGGACCTGTCCGGCCGGCCGCCCGCGCACCGCTTGCGAAACGCGTCCCGGCGGGCAGCCTGCTGGACGACTCTCAGATCGCTGATCGCTGCCGCCAGGGCTGTCGTCTCTCCCTTTCCCTTCCATTTTGGAGCATATAATGTATTCAAACATTATGAATCACCTCGATGGGAACGATCTATTGATACGTAATCAGTATGGTTTCAGAAAACATCGTTCTTGTGCAACGCAGCTAGCTCTTTATTCGCACGAAGTAATGGCCGCTATCGACAGGGGATCTCAAGTTGATTCCGTATTTCTAGATTTCCGGAAAGCTTCTGACACCGTTCCTCACAAGCGATTTCTAATAAAGCTGCGGGCATATTGGGTATCGCCTCAGTTGTGCGACTGGATTCGTGATTTCCTGTCAGGATGGTCGCAGTTCGTAGTAATAGACGGCAAATCATCGAGTAAAACTGAAGCGATATCAGGTGTTCCCCAGGGAAGCGTCCTGGGACCTCTGCTGTTCCTGATCTATATAAATGACCTGGGTGACTATCTGAGCAGTTCTCTTAGGTTGTTCGCAGATGATGCTGTAATTTACCGTCTAGTAAGGTCATCCGAAGACCAGTATCAGTTGCAAAGCGATTTAGAAGCGATTGCTGTATGGTGTGGCAGGTGGCAGTTGACGCTAAATAACGAAAAGTGTGAGGTTATCCACATGAGTTCCAAAAGAAATCCGTTGGAATTCGATTACTCGATAAATAGTACAATTCTCAAGGCTCTCAATTCAACTAAGTGTAGTGGACTGACCCGACAGCCAATCCACTAGGACGGGTAGTGGAAAGGCACGCGTTTAATTACAAGCAGACGGGCGTGAGGTCTGGAACAGGACAATGTCCTGAGAATTGCAAAAGTAGTACATAGCTTCTGGAATACTTAACTTTAATTCATAATTGTAGAACATCTCTCGTTACTGTACATGCTTCATTAGATACATAGCAAAGGATAAATGGCGCCTTGCTAGGTCGTAGCAAATGACGTAACAGATGGCTATGCTAACTATCGTCTCGGCAAATGAGAGCGTAATTGTCAGTGAACCATGGCTAGCAACGTCGGCTGTACAACTGGGGCGAGTGCCAGGACGTCTCTCTAGACCTGCCGTGTGGTGGCGCTCGGTCTGCTATCACTGACAGTGGTGAAACGCGGGTTCGACGTATACTAGTGGACCGCGGCCGATTTAAAAGCTACCACCTAGCAAGTGTGGTATCTGGCGGTGACACCACACTAAGTACCTGGGTGTTAAAATTACGATCAACTTCATTTGGAAAGACCACATAGATAATATTGTGGGGAAGGCGAACTAAAGGTTGCGTTTCATTGGCAGGACACTTAGAAGATGCAGCAAGTCCACTAAAGATACAGCTTACACTAGCCTCGTTCGTTCTCTGTTAGAATATTGCTGCGCGGTGTGGGATCCTTAAAAGGTGGGTTTGACAGAGTACATCGAAAGGGTGCAGAAAAGGGCAGCTCGTTTTGTATTATCACGTAATAGGGGAGAGAGTATGGCAGATATGATACGCGAGTTGGGATGGAAGTCATTAAAGCAAAGACGTTTTTCGTCGCGGCGAAGTCTATTTACGAAATTTCAGTCACCAACTTTCTCTTCCGAATGCGAAAATATTTTGTTGAGCCAAACCTACATAGGTAGAAATGATCATCAAAATAAAATAAGAGAAAACAGAGCTCGAACAGAAAGGTTTAGGTGTTCGTTTTTCCCGCGCGCTGTTCGGGAGTGAAATGGTAGAGAGATAGTATGATTGTGGTTCGATGAACCCTCTGCCAAGCTCTTAAATGTGAATTGCAGAGTAATCGTGTAGATGCAGATGTAGATTTACAATGATCGCACAGAAAATATATATATATTTTTTTTTTATGTCAACATCAGAACTCAGGTATCAATCATCAACAGTAGTTCAACGGAGGTCTCAAAAATACTCGAGAAAATAGAAAAAAAGAGTTCAAATGTGTGTGAAATGTTATGGGACTTAACTGCTAAGGTCATCAGTCCCTAAGCTTACTCACTACTTAACGTAAATTATCCTAAGGACAAACACACACACCCATGCCCGAGGGAGGACTCGAACCTCCGCCGTGACCAGCCGCACAGTTCATGACTGCAGCGCCATTAGACCGCTCGGCTAATCACGCGCGGCCGAAAAATAGACTGCGAAATTTTTCTCTATAGGCGGTGTGGCTGTGAGGTAGCCTGCTCGTCTGCCATAGTAATTTGTAAGTTATTTTAAATTTAGTCAGTTAAGAATGTTTGAAACTTTATGGCAGATTAAAACCGTGTGCCGGACCGAGACTTGAACTCGGGACCTTAGCCTTTGGCAGAACACTTGCCCGCGGAAGGCAAAATTTCCGAGTTCGAGTCTCGGTCCGGAATTTGTGGGATGGATTTCCATGCCTGTTGTTCTTGGTCGATCAGTACAGGGACGGCTAATGCTGGTTGTGGATGACGCAGGGATTCTCGTCTGATGATGCCCCATATGTGCTCGATTGGGAACAGGTCTGGTGATCGAGCAGGCCAACGCAACATGTCGACACTCTGTAGAGCATGTTGGGTTACAACACTGGTACGTTGGCAACCATTATCCCGTCGGAAAATACCCCCTGGAGTGTTGTTCATGAATGTCAGCACAATAGGACGAATCACCAGATTGATGTACAAATTTGGTATCAGGGTGCATGGAATAACTACGAGATTGCCCCTTCTGTCATACGAAATCGCACGCCAGACCGTAGCTCCAGGTGTATGTCCACTGTGTCTAGCACGCATACGTTTGGTTGCGGGTCCTCAATTGGCCTCCTTCTAACCAAAACACAGCTATCATTGGCATCGAGGCAGGACCAGCTTTCATCAGAAAATGCAACAGATCTCCACCTTGCCCTCCAATGAGCTCTTGCTTGACACCGCTGATGTCGTCGCATCTGGCGATGGTTTGGGGTCAGTGGAATGCACGCTACAGACTGCCTGGCTCGAAGCTGTCCTTAAAGTAACCCATTTGTAACAGTTCGTTGTGCCGGAGCCATACGTCGGACACGATGTCTTCCTTCTTGACAGTCCCACGTGGCCGTCCGGAGCCTGGTCTCCCTGAGACCGTACCTTCTCATGATCACCACTGCCAGCAGTTATGTACAGTGGCTACATCCTGTCACGTCTTTCTGCAGTATTGCGGAACGAATATCCAGCTTCCTGTTGTCCTATTACACGACCTCGCCCAAACTCATTGAGCTGTTAATAATGCCGCCTTCGTCGTCTTAAAGGCATTCTTGGCTAATATCAACTCACCAAGTCCAGTATCAAAGGTAACTAACACTCACGACCGCCACGGCTTGCATTTACAGCAAACCTAATTTGCATCGTCATAGTGTCGCTACTAGCATCACTCATCTGTGACTGCCGCAGTATTTGAACAGATATCGTCTTTCAGATGTAGAAACACGCCTACCAACTTTCGTTTATGCTTCACAACTCCTTGGTGTTGAGATTCATTTTATCATCAGTGTATATGATTAATTTTGTATTTAAATTACGTACATATTCGAACTGAACTGAAAAAAAACAAAAAAGGGAATGATCGGGACTGGAGTCGAATCAGCGATTACCAGTCCCGAGAGCTACTGACTCTTTCCGTTTTTATGCAAACTTCACGGGACTTCTAGTGGGATATGCAACTCTGTTTAAAAGTTTCCATCTGCCGGAATCGAATCTAAAACCCCAACGTGCTAGGCGACGACTCTACCACACAGCCACACGACAAAATAAGTCGACCTTGATTTAGCGGTTTAAAGACAGTAGCGAAACTTCGAAGTCGATTATCTCGAGAATTTTTTAGAGTTGTTTCGAACTATTTTGAGGGATTAATATTTCTGAACTTGACATAGCATAAATATAAAAAGAATTACAAAAATCAGATTACCGCGTCATCCCCTGACGTAGCTGTATGCAATGTTCATAGCCCAGTCTGTTACAAAAATAGAAAACTGTGACCTTGGGAAACATGAGCCGAGCTTTACAGAATATCATGGAGAGCGCGTGAACAATCAGTAACAACAATTTCGATTAAATCTTTATTGAGCCGAAAATCACAAAAATAATGTGGATTCTAATCACAACGTAAGCAGCCACATGGCCACATACTGAAGGCACACGTTGCGTGACTACGTGTTACCGAAAGCGCAAGTCTTACGAACTTTTACCATAATTATAGAAAATCCCTAGAAAACACGTTCAGAATGGGAAAAAAAGCAAAATAAAAAGAAAGAATGTGGGAATCACGTAAGCTCATGTGGGTAAGAAGACTTGTGGAATTACCCATTGGTCATTATGGACATTAAGATACGCGACAAACCAATTAATCCAAGTTCTGCGACAATAATACGCCCATAATGTAGCTTTAGTTTTGACTAATAAATAATAGGAAAGGTCAAACGCCTTTTGCGAAACATGTTTAAGAATTATGGAGGTTTCCTTACCCACAACTTGTATTGCTGATAGCCGATATAGCTGCTGGCTGTCTCATGTTCATCACTAAAGTGTGGTCTCAAACAGAGAGCTATAGTTTCCGAGCAACCGCAAATTTTTATCAGTTTCTGCGACAACTTAAGAAAGATGCACTTGTGTCTGGTGCTCAGATATGAGATATTTAGTGTTCTGAAGGCTGAAAAAGTACTGAAATTTAGTGAATGTTGATTGCCGTACATACAGGCAACAAATCCAACGTTCATGATTTAAGATTCCGTCTGAAGAGTGAAGACAGGAGCCTTGCTTGGTGGTAGGGTAGGAGACGCATACCAGTTTCCCAGTGAATATCGAAATGGTTCTGATTTCCCCTTGTTATTTGTCACCGTCCTTCACATATGCCACCTTTCTTCAAACCAATAGTTAAATGATCTATTCACCCACATCATCCCCCTCCCCTCCTACCCTACGCCCTCCCATGTGGTTACTGGGTTTTCTTCATGCTGAGGATATCAACAGTGGTGGCAGATGTTCCTGTTTTCGCGGAACGTCACGACTTTTGGGGGCGTCATGACCCGTCCCTCGTAGGCATCATGCTGGACGCCAAATGTTCCATCTTTTCCCTCTGATATGAAACATCTTAAATAAAATCTTAATAGACAAATGATAAAACATAACGAAACTAATGATACAGTATGTGAGAGACAAACTCTTGAAGTTTTTTCTTTTTTTTTTACCGACACACTGGTTTGAAAAACCACCGAAAACGACTGAAAATGGATCGAACCAGACAGAGATGGCATTTTGTCCTAGTATTTGGCCATTGCCATCCAGTAGTGAGTGCATAAAGAGCTTTCTGCGCCAAGTTCACAATACACCACCAAGCTGGAACACCGTAGTGAAATGGCACAAAAAATTCGTGGAGCACTGTTGCTAGTCCGATACTAAACGTTTGGGCTGAGCGGCCGTTTAAGAGTGAAGCCGTACAAATTGAACCCCTTGCAAGCCAGAAGCCATGACGACAATTGCGAGGTCTACACTTCTATATTAACTTGCAGGACTATTTTGAAAATGAGGACTTCGATAGAAAATTAATCTTCAGTGAAAAAGCTACATTTCATCTTTCGGGAGGGATCAACCAACATAACATATGCGTATGTGAGACGGAGTATCCACATGAAACTGTCGAACACGTGCGGAATTCCGAGAAAGTTATCATGTTCTGTGCCGTATGCTGCAAGACGGTCGATGGATCCTTCATCCTCGCCGAGAGAGCTGTCCATTGTACCACCCATTTCGACGTGCTGCAATTATGGCTTATGGCACATCTTGAAACTGATAGCAGGGATTTCATCATTCATCAGGGTAGTGGCCCACCACATTTCCACTATTCTGTACGGGATTACATACAGACGTCACCACGTCGCCACGCCGCTGTATCGGGGTCTGGAGAGTTTCGTTCCTCGTAAGTGGATAAAATATGGAAAAGGACCACCACAGTTTAATAACGAAAATCTGAGAATGATGAGGAAACAGAGACTTTTGAACTCTCGGTTCAAAAGGGAACGCACATATGGCGACAAGTAAAGGTCAGTAGAGATTCGTGCGTCTGTGAAAACATCTATGCGCTGAACATACAACGACCACAACAGTCGTATCTGGCACAAAACTTGAGGAAATTTTGGTCTTATGTAAAATCGCGAAGCGGGCCTAAGGCTTCCATTCGGTTCCTTGTTGACCGGTCTGATATGGTAGTTGAAGATAGCAAAGTGAAAGCCGAAGTTTTAAATTTCACGTTCAAGAAATCGTTCACACAGGAGAATCATACAAACATACCGTCATTTGACCATTGGACAGAATCAAGTACGGACGACATAGTAATAAGCAATCCTGACGTAAAGAAACAACTGAAAGATTTGAAAGCATACAAATCGCCAGGTTTGTATGGAATCCCAGTTCGATTTTACAAAGAGTACTTTACCGTACTGGTCCTTAACCTAACTTTCTTTTATCGCGAATCTCTCACCCAGCACAAATTCCCAAGCGACTGGAAAAAGCAGTAGCAGACTCTAGTATATAAGATGAGTAAAAGATCAGACGCGCAAAATTACAGATCAATATCCCTTACTTCTGTTTGATGTAGAATCCTTGAACATATTCTCAGTTAGAATATAATAAACTTTCTTGAGACTCAGATGCTTGTGTCCACGATTCGGCATGGTTTTAGAAAGTATCGCTCGTGCGAAACTCAGCTTGTTCTTTTCTCACATGATATACTGTGAACTATGGATGAAGGGCGACAGACAGATTTCATATTTCTGGATTTCCAGAAAGCATTTGACACGGTGTCCCTTGCAGGCTGTACGAGCATATGGAGTAAGTTCACAGTTATGTGACTGGCTCTAAGACTTCTTAAGTAATAGAACACAGTTTGTTGTCCTCGACGGCGAGTGTTCATCGGAGACAATGGTATCATCAGGAATGCCACATGGAAGGGTGTTACGGCCGGTGTCTATAAACAGAAACGATTTGGCAGACAGGGTGGGCAGTAATCTGCGGTTATTTGCTGATGATGCGGTATTGTACGCTAAAGTGTCGAAGTTGAGTGACTGTAGGAGGATACAAGACGACTTAGACAAAGTTTCCAGTTGCTGTGGTAAATGACAGCTAGCCTAAGTATGAAATAATGTAAGTTAATCCGAATGGGTAGGAAGAACATACCTGTAATGTTAGGATACAGTATTTCTAGTGTCCGTAAAGGAGACCGCATATACGACTCCGGTGCGACCTATACTTGAGTACTGCTCGAGTGTTTGGCATCCGTACCAGATCGGGTTAAAGAAGACATTGAAGCAATTCAGAGGCAAGCTGTCAGATTTGTTACTAGTATGTTCGAACAACACGTAACTGTTATGGATATGTTTCAGGAACTCAAATGGGAATTTCTGAAGGGAAGGTGACATTCTTTTTGATATACACGGTTGAGAAAATTTAGAGACCCGGCATTTGAAGCTGACTGCCAAACGATTCTGCTGCCGCCAGCATACATTGCACGTAACAACCACGAAGATAAGATACGTGGCATTAGGGCCCATACAGAGGCGTATAAACTGTAGTTTCTCCCTCGCTCTATAGACTATTAGTGATACATGGTACCCTACGCCTCGCACCGTGCTGTTGCTTGCGAAGTATCTGTGTGGATGTAGATGTAGACCATGTTGCGGCCGACGACCTGGCACTATTCGAATGTCCACCACGGTCGCCAGCCTTGACGAGGCTTTACATCGAGGATAGCGTGTATGTTCCGCCTCTGCCACAGAGCCTCGAAGACTCGCGTACCTCACTGCAGGAGCTGTACTGCTGACCTGGTCTGCAGTATTCTGTTACCATACAAACTTAGCTCCTTTGATGAAAAGAACAGCACTCATTAGTACAGATCTGCCATTGTACCAACTTTGTTCACAACATGAAAAATATTAGAAAATCGTTCATTAAAAGTTACGTTTCAAATCGTTTGTTTTTACACGAGTTGTCAATCACTGAAGTAGTGCAAGACTCACTGCAACCGGGTTCTCGACTGCTAAGCTGTGAAAGCCGGTCAAAGGCATTGTATCGCTTGCTTTTGGTGGCGCTGCATCTCCACTTTTTCCTGGTCTGGCTTGAGGACGTTGTGTGTAATGAGCAGATTCTACTTTCCGTGTGCCATATTGATCCTGTAACCTATCATAATTACGGTGGAGTCGTAGCTATGTTGCCATACCTTGGAGTAAAATTTTGCTTGCTGCGCTTTCAGTGCTATACATGTACATGTACAGGTACTTTCAGTCGTGTCCAGACATAATACCCGTTGTTTGAAGACAGAGGTGTTATTCCATGTTTACGAAATAATAACGGTGCTTCAGTTGTCCGTATGTGACATTAGTGTGGAATTCGTTACTTTCACATGGCTCTGCTATTGTTCCGAGTGTTCTAGGATACAAAAAAATTCCTTTTCTTCCGTTTCTTGTGCTTAGTGGAACTATACTTCACGTGATCCATCGTAGGACAAATGAGGTTTTGTTGTCGCCCTTGTTTATTGAGTTAATGATTAAAAATGCAGAATTATCCTATATTACATTTGATTATTCGCGTCTTCATAGCCATATAGAAAACTCACTCGAGTTGTAGACCATTTCCACGTGCTCTTATAGATTTACGTGAGACAGTCTTGGTATGAGAACAAGTTATTACGAACATTTTGCCTTAAGCGGAATTGCTATTTATAGAAAAATAGCTGCCATCCGCAGAAATATTGTGAATTCTTAGTACTCATATTACAGCTAGTAAGATAAATCGTTGTTGACGAGACTTCGAGACTTTATACTGTCCGAGACTATGTTCGATGTGACTGTTGGAGTCCATATGATATTTGTGAATAGGCGTTTGGGTTACAAGGCGTGGTTTCACATCATCATTGCACGTAATCTGGCCATAAGACAGGTCACCATCACACTTCAAGATCATGGGAGGAAGTCCAAAGTTCTAAATGTAATCATTTAGTCGTTCAAATAATCGTTCGAGCACCCGTTTTTTTCTCCTTTCCACACTGAAAGTATTTCCTACTTCTGCCTTTACGAAGACAACTCGGAAGTAGTCCTAGGCGCCTGCAGGCAGCCATCTAGACTCAGAGAGGTGTCAAGGGTTTGCCTGCCTGCAGGCGTCTGGGACTGTCATGCACGTTGTCTCTGTAAAGGCACATTTTTACAAGTCTAATTGTGTTGCGCAGTGTACATGTAAAAGAGCAACAGAAAAGAAGGCGCCCTCAGTCTCAGAGGAAAGACTGTACAGAAACTATTCGATACTGTCAGAAGCAACAGACTCAAGGATAACATTGAGTTAATACACTCACAGTATTGGCGGAGCAAGATATGGGAAAATCTCTCTGCGTGTTGCGTACCCTCAGAAGCCTGCAGCACGTAGAACAAGTTTATTAACAGTAAGATACCGACCAATGAAACACTGACAAGTATACGCCTCTCTCGACCGGCCGCAACCGTTTATTAAACTATAGTTCAAATACTCAGTCTGATTAACAGAACCGTGCTGAACTATTTCGTCACAATGACAATCATAGCACCAGATTTTAAGCCATTCCCTATGTGCAAGAAATCACCAATAACATGGACAATCGTCCACCCAGTGGATTCCATCTTACACTTGCAGCACATGGAGGAATTACAAATTCTGATTTACCTATGTAATAACATAGCAAACAAGAAAAACACCAAAGGATAAAGAAATATCTATGAACTTCCCAACCACAGACCTTAAAAAACTGTGACGACTGTCAGCACTCACACCAGATAACAAGGCGTTTTCAACTACATCACAACGACAGGCTCCTTTCAGTATCAATTTGCAGCGACACAGCGTCTCAAGACAGGGAAAGTAAGCTACAGCAGCCGGACGAACGGAGTCGCTTTACCGGGAACAGCCAGCCATAATGAACCTCCAACTGCGAACACCACTAATAGATAAGGATCGTGAATACGAAAACTGAAAGTCTTCCCGCGAATTAAATCGAAAATTTGAATTAGCAATTTGTATGTTCATTTCTATCACCTTTCTTATGAAATATTATATGCTGTTACTGTGGCAAGTGTCATAACGTTTCCATGGCAAAATTTTAAAATTCTGACAATGTAAAGATCGTAAGTCTTGAATAATAGATACTGGAAAAAGAACTGACTGGTACCAAAATTAGTAGGTCGCCTCTGAATGGTATCGACGTCGTCCTTTAATTGGACTTAGCTGGAACCTCAGCCCACTCGAGGAGTACTCAACAACCAGTCGCACAAGCGTTCTCTACATCGTCTCAAAACTCTCCCAAAAAACTTTATCTGGACATTCCTTTCGCCTAAACATGACCTAACGTGCTGCTTACTTTCATCCAGTTTCACAACGGTACGCCTAGATAAGCAATGGTTACGCAGCATAACATAAATCTTGTATTCAAACTTCATAGGAACGGTACTCCTGTCCAACGAAATTACTTGCATTAACCAACATTTAGAGGAAGATACTTCTCTTTCCGCTTGACCGTGAATCCCCCTCAAGGAAAACAGTTTTCCCTACACAACCGCGGCATCAGCATTCACTCTGTCCAACATGTCGGTTACATACTTGCAGAACACGAGCGCTCGTATAACACTCCCTGGGCCACCCCCCAGATCTTTATATCTCGTAAACACTTGATGTCCAGCCCAGCGTATTGGGTTCTATTATTTAAAATACCTTTGACCCTGTCGCAGGCCGGCCGCTGTGGTCGAACCGTTCTAAGCGCTTCAGTCCGGAACCGCGCTGCTGCTACGGTCGCAGGTTCGAATCCTGCCTCGGGCATGGATGTGTGTGATGTCCTTAGGTTAGTTAGGCTTCAGTAGTTCTAAGTCTAGGGGTCTGATGATCTCAGATGTTAAGTCCCATAGTGCTTAGAGCCATTTGAACCCTGTCACATATTGCTATCGTTTGTACTTATTACGCAGACCCCGTGACGTCTTGCGTTGCAGCTTGTAGCTTCATTTCCGATATAGGTGATCAGAAGTGGCAAATGTTGTTAGTAAATCTTGAGAGTTCCCGCTTTCTCGTTGGACTAGGTGGGCAGCTAGTCGCCTTTTGGCAACTCTTCCTCTTCGCAAGCACGGCTTCGCCGCTGGTTTAATGAGTCAAAACACGACAGAAACTCTCTCTAGAAGAAAGTCGGTTGGAGCGGCCGGTAACGGCCGTTACTGAAGAAAGCGAGTTCTGAGTCCGGGCAGTGATTGAAGAGGATCCCTGCTCCACCTATCAAAACTGGAATATACAGTATGTGATCAAAAGTACCCGGACACCCCCAAATGTACACGATTTTCGTATTAGGTGCATTGTGCTGCCACCTACTGCCAGGTACTCCATATCAGCGATCTCATCAGTCATCAGACATCGTGATAGAGCAGAATGGGGCCCTCCTCGGAATTCACGGACTTCGAACGTGGTCACGTGATTGGGTGTCACTCGTGTCATACGTCTGTAAGCGAGTTTTTCACACTTCTAAACGTCCCTAGGTCCCCTATCGCCGATCTGATAGTAAAGTGGAAATCTGAAGGGACACGTACAGCACAAAACTATACATACCGACCTCGTCTGTTGACTGACAGAGACCGCCGACAGTGGGAGAGGGTCGTAATGTGTATTAGGCATACATCTATCCAGACCATCACACAGTGATTCCAAACTGCATCAGGATTCACTGCAAGTGCTATGACAGTTAGGCTGGAGGTTACAAGCTTGGATTTCGTGGTCGTGCGGCTGCTCATAAGGCACACATCACGCCGGTAAATGCCAAACGACGCCTCGCTTGGTGTAAGGAGTGTAAACAATGGACGATTGAAGAGTGTGGAGTGAAGAATCACGGTACACAATGTGGCGATCCGATGGCAGGATGTGGGTATGGCAAATGCGCGGTGAACGTCATCTGGCAGCGTGTGTAGTGCCAACAGTAAAATTCGGAGGCGGTGGTGTTATGGTGTGGTCGTGTTTCTTATGGAAAGGCTTGCACCCCTTGTTGTTTTGCGAGGCACTATCATAGCACGTGTTTAAATTGATGTGTTAAGCACCTTTTTGCTTCCCACTGTTGAAGAGCAATTCGGGGATGGCCATTGCATCTTCCAACACGATAGAGCACCTGTTCATAATGCACGGCCTATGGTGGAGTGGTTGCACGACAATAACAGCCATGTAATGGACTGGCCTGCACAGAGTCCTGGCCTGAATCCTATACAACACCTTTCGGATGTTTTGCAATGCCGACTTCGTGCCAGGCCTCACTGACCGACATCGATACCTCTCCTCAGTGCAGCACTCCGTAAAGAATGGGCTGCCATTCCGCAAGAAACCTTCCAGCTGAACGTATGCCTGCGAGAGTGGAAGCTGTGATCAAGGCTAAGGGTGGGCCAACGCCATATTTAATTCCAGCATTTACGATGGAAGGCACCACGAACTTGTAAGTCATTTTCAGACAGTTATCCGGATACCTTTGAACACGTAGTCTATTTGTGGTATCTGATCGGTAGTGGTCTCCAAGATCTAGAGAGGAAATCTTAGGGCGTAAAAGTCTTCGTTTATTGGTACCGGAACTAACATTTGAACAAAAATGCTATCATTAACCGTCTAGTTATGTCATTATAAGGTCAAACTTAATTGCAGAATGACTTAGACACGATATCTGTACAAACTGGAAGGCCAACCAAATAAGGCGTTTTGTTGGCCGAATACGTAAAAGATTCAACAGATCTATTAAACAGGCTGCCTACACTACATTTGTCTCTTTTTTGCTAGAGTGCTGCGGCAGTGTACGGGACCCTACCAGATACAGCCGAAATTTTTGCGAAGAACCAAACGTTGTTCCGAAAGGATATGTTAAACACCGTTGGTGATGTCGTGTTTGTTGCTGTCACAAGTAGTTTATCTTGTAACGACATTGAAGCAGATAGTTTCTGTGAGTTAGTATGAACAGAGGTCATTCTTGCCAACCGGAATAATATAATAATTATATCCTCTTACCGACTCCCAACTCAGATCATACAGTTACTGAAAGGTTCAAAGAAAACGTGAATTTAATTTCATACACGTACCTGACTCATACAGTCATAGCTGGACGTGACTTTATTTATCTTCGATATGTTGGCGAAAATACATGTTTAAACCAGGAGGTACACGTAAAACATTATCCGAAATTGTGCTAAATGCATTCTCTGAAAGTTATTTTGAGCAGTTACTTCATCAGCCCGCGCGAATAGCAAACGGTTGTGAAAACACAGCCGGCCGGTGTGGCCGAGCGGTTCTCTGCGCTTTAGTCTGGAACCGAGCGACCGCTACGGTCGCAGGTTCGAATTCTGCCTCGGGCATGTATGTGTGTGATGTCCTTAGGTTAGTTAGGTTTAAGTAGTTCTAAGTTCTAGGGGACTGATGACCTCAGATGTTAAGTCCCATAGTGCTCAGAGCCATTTGAACCATTTTTGAAAACACAATTGACCTCTTAGCAACAAATAACCCTGAGCTAATAACGACAATCAAAACGGATGTAGGGATAAGTGAACACAGGGTTCTGGTAGCAAGACTGAATACTGTAACCCCCAAATCCTACAAGAATAAACGGAAAATATACCTATTCAACAAAGCAGGCAAAAGTTCACTTGACAATTTCCACTCCTTCCAAATTTACAGTATAGGTATAGACCAGACGTGGCTTGAATTCAAAGAAATACTATCGATAGCAATTTAGAGATTTGTAAATTAACAAACGGCGGAGCTGATCCCCCTTGGTACCGGTACACAAAACGGATCAGAATACTGTTGCAGAAACAAGTAAAAAGTATGACAAATTTAAACAAACGCTAAGTCTCCAAGAGTGGCGACCTTTTACGAAAGCTCGAAATTTATCGAGGGCATCAATGCGGGATGCTTATAATAGTTTCCATAACGAAACTTTGTCTCGAAACCTGGCAGAAAATTCAAAGGGTTTCTGGACGTATGTAAAGTATGCTAGCGGCAAGACAAAGTCCATGGAGATACTATCGAAGACAGTGCTGCCAAAGCAGAGTTACTAAACACAGCCTTCCGAAATGCCTTCATAAAAGAAGACGAAGGAAATATTCCAGAATTCGAATCAAGAAAAAGTACCTACACCAGTAATCTAGAAGAAGATATCCTCGGACTAGTGAAGCAACTTAAATCACTTAATAAGAGTAAGTCTTCTGGTCTAGACTGTATAGCAATTACGTTGCTTTCTGATTACGTTGATACAATAGCTCCATACTTAATAATCATACATAACCGCTCGCTCAACGAAAGATCCGCACGGGTCACCCAAGAAAGGTAGTTGGAGTAATCCACTAAATTACAGGCCCATATCATTAACGTCGATATTCAGTAGCATTTCGAAACATATACGTCATTGTGTTCGAACATTACGAATTAACACGAAGAGAATGGTCTATTGACACACAGTCAACACGGATTTAGAAAACTTCGTTCTTGTGAAACACAACTAGCTCTTAATACACATGAAGTGTTGACTGTTATTGACAAGGGATTTCAAATTGATTTCGTATTTCTAGATTTCCAAAAGGTTTTTGACACTGTACCACCAAGTGGCTTGTAGTGGAATTGCGTGATTACGGAATATCGTATCAGTTGTGTGACTGGATTCGTGATTTGCTGTCAAAGAGTTCACAGTTCGTAGTAATTGACAGAAAGTTGTCGAGTACATCAGAAGTGATTTCTAGCGTTCCCCAAGGGAGTGTTATAGGCCCTCTGCTTTTCCTTATCTGAATAGTCAATTTAGAGACAATCTGAGCAGCCGTCTTAGGTTGTTTGCAGTTGATGCTGTCGTTTATCGTCTAGTAAACTCATGAGTAGATCAAAACAAATTGCAAAACCATTTAGAAATGATATCTAAGTTGTCCGAAAATTGGCAGTTGACCCTAAATAATGAAACGCGTGATGTCATTCACAAGAGAGCTGAAAGGAATCCGTTAAACTTCGGTTACACGATAAATCAGTCAGCTCTACGGGCCATAAATTCAACTAAATATCTAGGAATTACAATTACGAACAATTTAAATTGGAAATAACACGTAGAAAATGTTGTGGAGAAGGCAAACCAAACACAGCGTTTTATTGGCAGAACACTTAGAAAATGTAACGGATCTACTAAAGACATTGCCTACACTATGCTTGTCCGTCCTCTTTTGGAGTACTGTTAAGGTTTCTGGGACCCTTACCATATATGTTTAACGGAGTATCTCGAGAAAGTACAAAGAAGGGCAGCAGGTTTTGTGTTATCGCTAAATAGGGGACAAATTTTCACTGATATGATACAGGATTTGTGGTGGACACCATTAAACCAAAGCGTTTCTCGTTGCGGCGGCATCCACTCACGAAATTTAAATCACCAACATTCTCCTCCGAACGCGGAAATATTTTGCTGACGACGACCTACGTAATGACAAACGATCATTATAATAAAATAATGGAAATCAAGGGTCGCAAGAAAAGATACAGGTATTCGTTTTTTCCGTGTCCTGTTCGAGATTCAATAGAGAATTATTGCGAAGGTGACTCGATGAACCTTCTGCCAGGCATTTAAGCGTGATTTGCAGAGTGTCCATGTACATGTAGATACAGATTAGAGGTGGACAGAGGACACTGAAAAAGTCCAAAGGAGGGCAGCTTGTTTGATATCATTGCGATGCATGGGAAAGAGTGTCACGGATATGATAATTGAGCTGACGTGGCAATCATTAAAAAAAGGCGTTTTCTTTTTCGCAAAATTTAAATCAGAACGCTCTCCTCTGAATGGGAAAATATTTTTCTATTGCCAGCTACATAGAGAGAAATGATAATCGTCATAAAATTAATTAGATCTGAACTCGTACAGAGAGATTTACGTGCACATTTTCCCCACGCGCTGTTACAGAGTGGAACCGTAGAGAAATAGTCTGAAGATGTTTCGACGAACCCTCTGTCAGACACATAAGGGTGAACTGCACAGCAGTCATGTAGATGTATAAAAACATCATAGTGCTGAATTTTGCCGGAAAAGTTGGAAGAATTTGCTTCATGGGAGTCTGAAACTGTATTTACAATCATAATTTAATTATCATTAAGAGTGTAGCTCGGTGGCTATGTGGTTAAAAGTCAGTCTGGAATTATAATTTGTAGGAGTCCTATGGTTTATCCTGTAATTTATAGGTCATTACATGACTGGTAGTGACTTGTAACGTAAAAATACCAAGCTGCAGCATGTTTCGAAGTTCGTGTTAAACTGGTTGGATAACGCAATTCAGAAGTCGGAGGAGAACTAAGGGCATACCAATCCGACAGCACCATCACTGGTAAAGCACTATGGTATTCAAACCAACATTCGACTTGATGGCAGCCTTACCTTAATTAGTAAAGAGCCACGATTCCGCCAGTTCAGCGGTGGAATGAAATAACAATCAAGTGTCCGGGTCTTCCTAGAAAACGCGTACCAGAAGTGAAAGGAAATAAAAGTGAGGGGGAAAAGTAAGGTATGCATGTTTCGGCCTGGAGTTGTACTTGTCGAGCACATGCCTGGAAATCGTGAGGTCGGGGCAACGAATTCTAGTCGTACCAAGGAAATTTTCAGTTTGCCTTTAATCTCACCGTCATTTTTCAACGATGTGAGGAGTAATTCGTAACGATACGTGGTTCGGATCCCACCCTAAACTGTAGAGCCCTTTCTAGATGTTGTATAGTTAGGGTACGTTTGGGGTAAGCAAGTCGACGACGTGTTGTCCAGTTGAAAGAGTTGCATTCGGACCCTGATGCATCAACTCTAAGAATATCCGATGGTACGATGACGACAGACTGGGAAACATCAGTGCAGTACTTACTCAGAATTTTGTTGCCGGACGATATGAAACGTCCCCTTAGAAAAATTAGTGAACTACTGTGCTGGTAAGCCCCTTACGTTATTTGATTTTCAAACAGCTGAGCAGAACTGAACGTACCCAGACATTACGCTCTTTACCTATTCTGGTCAACACTAAACTTACACACAATATTTTTTAGCGCAACGCAATCTGACTTTCAATAATCCCTACAAAAGAATGGCCCTGACTAACATTAACCTATACCTTTCACAAATCACTTACCTCACAAAAATCTTCGTTACTCGAACTACCAGTCACAAGGCGGGAAAATTCAGATTGTTCGAAATGTTTCATCATTATGATGCTATGTTTCACTCGGTCTTGTGTGGCTTGAGACCAATATGCTGAAAGGAAGGCATGGTAAAATTCTCCTTCACTGTGGCAATCGTGAATGACCGATCGCTTTCTTACAGCTGGTTCATTCTCTAAGTAGCCACACATAAACTCTAATCTGTGCTCTAATGATCAGTTGGGAGGCAAACAATGAGAGAATTGATGAAGCCACTCTTGTGGATGAATGTCGTAACCGGAATTCTTAAATGATTTGAATTTACGTGTAGTAATAAACAGCTTATAGTCAAAATCATCATGTCGGCGAGTCCCATGTCGGTCATTGTTACGTCGTTTCGGCGGTTCCATCTCAAAATTCGGTGTACCTTGCCAATTTCTTTTATAATTTCCGAAATGCGTCGTGTTATTATTTTGTGGCTATTTCGTATTTCTACGTCCCTCTTCCCGTATCAGAGAGCTAGTGTCCTCTGAAATATGTAATTCTTGTATTATCGTACTCTTCTGTGTCATTGAAGGCTACAGGTCTTGTGTCATTCAGATCATCATCCACCTTTGTATATAAGTTAATAAACTGATCCGAAAGTTCGGCTAGTTTCTCCGATAGTGAACGTATTTCCTCGGTGTGTTTTTCTGAACCAAGTTTCAGAGTGTCCATTTGTGTTGAAATCTTATGTACCGTCTCCTTTAAGTTTTCCTGAGTTTTTGCAAGTTGGGTAACTGAATCGGTAGATGCAACTGAGTCAATCTTAGCTTGCAAGGTCTCATGATTTTCGTGAAAATAGTTTGCAGTTCTTTTATGGCTGCTTCGTGATTCTGTAATGTATTTTCATGCCGCGAAAAAATAGGTTGGAAATGCTCACAAATTTGTGTTTTTACGTCATTACAGACTTTTTGACATTTCGATTCGATTTTATGTAACTCAGTAGTTAGATCTTCACGTGTTTGTTCAAGTGTGGTGTCTAACCTTTGAAGATTTTGTTCCATTGTGTCTAACCTTTGAAGATTTTGTTCCATTGTGTCTAACTTTTGAAGATTTTGTTCCATTGTGTCTAACTTTTGAAGCTATTGCTGTGTTTGCCCCATTTCTTGTATTAATTGTAATAACAATGCACTGGTGTCTGAAGCATGTTCCTCAGTGCTTTTCGGCAGTGAATTTGCACCGATAACATTCACATTTTGACAAGCAGAAAATGTGTCTTGACTTAATTGAGAAAACGGTGAGGACCGAAAACCTGAATCTACAGTATTTGCGAGATTGTGTCCTGTCATTTCGAATTCCTGAGGCGAGCTGTTGCCGACCGATCGATCGATAATGCTTCTCTGTTCACTAATTGTTTCACTGTCTAGGCCATTATTTGCCGCCCGCTACATTTCCCTAAGCACAATTACCAAATTTCCACTTTGAATGTCTGTTAATTCATTACACAGTGGTGCTGATAAGCTACACTCGTCGTCATTATTATTTCTCAGTTTACTTTGGAGCCTAGTGTTACGTATTTCACACGCCATTATTGTCACAATATTTCACACGACAACACAGGAAAGCACAATTTGAAGAGCAAAATAAGAAAACACATTAACATAGCACTGAAAATAATATCTAGTTAATTGCAAGCGCAGCTGCGAAATACTAGGTGCAAATCTACATGCATGCCACAACTGTTTTACTGTACAACAATGAAAAACTACAACTACAAAGGAAATTCTCTCTATGATTATGTGTTAGTAATAAACAACAGCTACACTAATTATACAAACTACAAGAAAAAAAATCAGAAGATTCCAGTGAGGTATCCTGGCAGGGTCGTC
This sequence comes from Schistocerca piceifrons, assembly GCF_021461385.2. NCBI lineage: Eukaryota > Metazoa > Arthropoda > Insecta > Orthoptera > Acrididae > Schistocerca > Schistocerca piceifrons. The sequence continues at coordinate 529,126,205 of NC_060144.1, read as the reverse complement.
ATATGAAATGTCCCCTTGGAAAAATTAGTGAATTACTGTGCTGGTAAATCCCTTACGTTATTTGATTTTCAAACAGCTGAGCAGAACTGAACGTACTCAGACATTTCGCTCTTTACGTATTCTGATCAACACTAAACTGACACACAATATTTTAAGTGTAACGCAGTCTGCCTTTCAAAAATCCCTACAAAAGAATGACCCTAACTAATATTAACCTATACCTTTCACAAATCACTTACCTCACAAAAATCTTCGTTACTGGAACTACTGCTATACAGTGAGCGCCACAACTGCCAGCTAAATAAAAGATTCAAACTACTGAAGGCACTAACTACTGATAGGCATAGTTAGCAAATGAAAGATTTTGATAGAGAACAAACAATGTATTTAACTTAATAGTGTTCAAAAGTCACAATATATATAGCAGTTCATGACATCAATTCTTACAAATGTACTGTTTCTGATGGACAAAGGTCTAGATCATCCACTCTCAAAAATCCGCCATCTCACTTCCCCACATCCACAACTGCTGGCGGTTCACCTCCAACTGCGCAACGCTACACACCGTTAACAGCCAACAGCCCAACACTACAATAGCGAATATTACAACAATGCCACCCAGCCACAGACTGCACACAGCACAGCCAATGATTTTCATACAGAGCGCTACGTGGCGTTATCAATATAAAAACCTAAACAGCCTACTTACCGATACAACCATGGAAAACAGAACTCCAATAGCATCTTCTCTCTGAATTACTATAGTAGCATGTGATGAACAGTGTTGTGATTCTATTTGCCCAGCAGGAAGTGAGCCTGGCAATAATGAAGTTAAAGAAGAAAAAAAGGACCAGGACCTAAGAGAATACTGGCAGAAGTGTTACATCAGCTAATAACCAAATTGTGCCATGTATAACACTGTTATTAAGCAATTGTGTTTTTGCAGGGGCTGGTGCCCAGAATCAGGAAAATCTCGAATATCATTATACTAAAAAAGGATGAGACAAAGGCGCAAGAGAAACAAAATTTTACAGGCCGACTTGCTTGGTAAATGCTCTAGCCACAGTACAGGAAAAGTTTCTGTGCCGCCGGCTGAGGGACCACAGATAGTTAGCAGGCATGAGCCCTTGGCAGTACGGTTTCAGGAAAGGGAAATCCATGGAGGATGTGATAAATCATGCAATAAATATTGTAAACACCTCAGACGAGAAGTATGCTATAGGCATAATGATCGACGTTGCTGGGGCGTTTCATAATTTCTGGTGGTCTGCCCTGTTCAAATGACTGAAACAGGTGAACCGTCCAAGGTGACTCTATAACAGCAGTAAGAAAGAGAGGTCCTCAATATTGTCTCAAAAAGCCCGAATGTGACACGGTAAAGCAGATACTGGGCACAAGAGCCTTATCGAATAAGGAAATAAAAGCATGCATATAGTCATGTGTAATTAGAATGTCCTGGAAATAGAACTGAGAAAGACATCACCAAAGTATGCCCACAGGGCTCTATTTGTGGTCCACAGTTCTTGAAAGTTGACATAGAACCACTACTGAACCAGCTTCAGGGTATAACATACACTAGAGGTTGCATCACCTTCGCAGAGGATCTTATAATTATGGTATCTGCTAATATAAGGGCTAAATTAGGGGAAAACAATAGGTTTGTTCTTGAAAGACTAAGCAGCTAGTGCGTAGAAAGCAGACTAACGATAGCAGCACACAAAACAGTCTACATGTTGCTGAGAGGAACATTATCAAGAACGAGATATCCTACAATCAGAAAAAATGACCAGCCTGTGAAACGAAAAGAAGTATATAGGTGCCTTGGTATAAAGACGAAGAGCAAAACTTTCTTTCACGTGTAAAAACCTCCTGCCAGAGAGGCATTAAAATCCTAAATAAAATGCAACAGTTGGCCAAAGAAGTTTTCAGGTGCCACTAAGTGCAATAAGAAAGTACCACAACGCATCGTACTCGCTACTGTGGGCTACGGGTCGAGAGTTTGGGTTCCTACAGCCAGTAGAGTAAGGACAGCACAGGCCCTACGGCGAGCATAGAGGAGTGTAGGAGCGTGCTCCTGCATCTGACAGGCGCGTGTAGAGCAGCACCGACCGAAGCGCTGCTGGAGATACTAGGCTGCTACTTCCATTACTAGCAGTAAGAAATAGGGGTGCACAGTTCTGGCTCAAAAAGCGCGAATCCGATAAGGTAAAGGAGATACTGGATACAAGAGCCATATCAAGTAAGGAAATAGAAGCACGCATTCATGAGGAAGGCAACAAATCTGGGATAGGGCAGAGACAGGAAAGAGAACCTACGACTTCCTTCCTAACATAAAAGAGAGAACAAAAATGACATACTTCCTTCTGACAAAGGGAGATATGAATGTGGAGCAGACGCTACCTTGGATCACATCGTTTGGGAGTGTGCCATTGGACAAGATGTTACATACCAGGACAGGAACCCATATGGAAATGAAACAATCTAGAACATAATAAGGAATGAAGACCTGTGGCATAAGCTGAACTTGGTACGAGCTGAAATTTCTTACAGATAAGATATCAGCCTACATGGCTGAGTGATAGCCAAGAAGAGGCCTTACATCATGATAACGAGATGGGCCAAGGCAGAACATTCTTCTACAACAACCTCCTGGAAGCAGTGAGGAGACGAGCCTCAGGGAGGACCAGGAAGGATCTCCTGAGTCCCTGACAGCCATCTCCCAATCTCTGCACCTTCTATGGCACAGCAGCACACCCCCTGTGATCCCTGAGTTGCACCTCACCGCAACGGGGGCTAACCGTCAATACAATGGAGAGATGGAGCTTGGTTCTAATACTAGGTACAGTAACGCAGTGTAGTGTTGTGTAGTGCAGTGCTGTGTAGTATAGTGTTGTAGTAGCGTAGTCCAGAATCACGAATTACAAAATTTGTGATCTACCAATGCTGCATGGTGTAACAGACCAGCTGCGTAGGCCTTCCTGATTCCGGATGAAGAGATATCTGTGCGTTATTTGCCCAAATGGTAGTATACATACTTTTTAAGTTATGATTATGATGATTATTATTATTATTATTTTGGTGTAATGTTTTTATGCAATGTAGATTTTCCTCTAAATAGCAAAATGCTCAGTTATTACTAATAGATTTGAAATTATGTTAAAATACTACGTGCTTTATTCATGCCAATTCATTTCCAACATTCGGTCTGTTATTTTGTGTAGATAAGACTAAAACAAAATAGCAAATAAATAAATAAATTGATGCACAAGACATTATTTTTACTATGGCGAGTAGTTTCTTTGCTGCGAGTAGCAACATCACTACCATTGCTTTCGATGAAATCAAGATAGTAACTCCAGGTTGTGGTTCCGTCTTTACCTTTCCCAAACCTTCCAGTGTACCACCCAAAATCAAGTCAGTGTGGTATCACGATACTCACCATTACCGTTACCACTCAAATGAACTACCTGAGAAATCCTGGGTGCTGTTACATCCTCATTCAGCCTTCTGCCCCGTTCTCACGTCGATTTCCTCTGTCACAGGAATTGAAAAAACTATCTGCGGACGACGGTTTTAGCCTCCAGAAGGAACGAATGATGTGTTCCTTTAGGACCTCCCAAAGCAAGTTGATCGCGAATTATTCATAAATGCGATCGATACGGATGTCGGGAGAGGGTCTGGAAAAGATTTGAAGGCATGAGTTTCAAAAGATAAGTAAGATTGAAGTCTCCAACCTTCAGACCAGTTGTCAATTGCCAATGTAAATCTCAGTTGCAATTGGTCATCCTCGTGGATATAATGCACATTGTTACGTTGTGTGTTTGACTACGATGTAACGTTAAGGGAGGGCACCGTCAACTTGAATGCTTCTGCAGTCGCCTAGTAACTTACTGCGTTGTGTGATGGGTTTCGACGTCACTTTGACATCAATGAAATTTTATTTTCCTTATGTTCACACATGATGGTTAATGAAAAACAAATGGAAATTCATTCAGAGCTGGTGAAATGTTATAAGGATTCTGCTCTTCAGTTTTCAAAAGAGAAGAAAAAAGGTGTTAAAATCAAAGGTGGGAGTGTATCGTTTGTTGATGATCCATACGAGGACGTCCCGAAACAGATATAACATACAGTAACATCGAAAAAGTATACAATATGGCACCAGATAATCGGGGGCTATTGGTGAATGAAATAGCCAGCGCTGTTGTTTTGTGTAGAACAGAGGTTGCATTTGCTGAAATCTGACAAAAATCCAATTTGCCATGTTAGGATCGTTATAAAGAGAATCCATATTATTTTTGTGCCGATTTATCATTGTCGATAAGACGTGGACCACTATATCAAGACAGAAACAGAACAGCAGTTAGTCGGGGAAAGCCAGTGGCAAAAGTGCACAAAAATAATTTGCCAAGTCCACACAAGAGTTCTGAACCAACAACTGAAAAAAATTCGCTGAAACTGGCCTGAATATTATAAGGGAAATAATTTTTTTCCACTCATACAAGCCTACTCCTCCGCTAAGTATCCTACTCTTACGATATAATCATTAACATTTACTTGTTAGCATAGGTATCAAAGATCAATATTATAGTGATATCCACTTGAATTCGACAAAAGCCAACTTCTTCTCCTATATTTGTCATTTTTTGGTTTTGATTTTAGTGATAATTCATACCAGGGACTCTATATTTCCTTTTCTTTTCATTCTTCCAGATGAACTTAATTTAACAAAAGGACAAAATTTTTAATCGTATGATGAATGGAAACTACCTCTAAGTGTGCACAACTATAGGTTCATCAAAATGAGTTGGAAAATAATACTGAAGTGCTGAATTACAGTTTTGGTCCGCTGCTTCACGCAGTCACGTCGGTTAAATACCTGGGCGTAACGCTGCCAAGTTATATGAGATGGAATGAGCACTGAAGAGTGGTTCTAGAGAGCACGACATCGGTTAATTGGGAGAATTCTAGGAAAGTATAGCTCATTTGTAAAGGAGGCTGAGTACAGAATACTTGTGCCCCGTTCTTCAACACTTCTGGGTGTTTTCGACCCCCACCAGGGCGGATTAAAAGACATCGAATTAGTTCATAGGAGCTCTGCTAGATTAATTACCGGTTAACTCGATCAACTCGCGGGTGTCACTGAAATGCTTAAATGGGGATCCCCGGAGGGAAGAGGACGGTTCTTTGGCGATACAGTATTGTCAAAGTTTAGAGAACTGGCATTTGCACAGACTGCAAAATGATCCTGCTTCCAGCAACATATATTTCGTGTAACAACCGAAAAGACAAGATAAATTAGGTCTCATACGGAAGGAAATGGAAGAGGATAGGGGATGAGTATCAGTGATACAAGCTACCCTCCACCATGTATCGTGCCGTAGCTTACGGAGAATGTATGTTAACTTTAGACGTAGATTCAGAAGTCCCGTCGTTACCCAGTCTGTGAGAAGACCTTAATATGCAGGTAAGAACTGAGATAAGTTTTAACCGTCGCGAAAGAAGTAAACGTCGAGTACTTCGTTCGCAATAACTGCAAGTCACGTACGAAGAGCACGATGCGTAATCCGTTCACAATAAAATTCGAGGTTAATTTAAAAATATCAGTATCAAATCAGAGTACGCTAACACCTCAAGAATCCTACAGAACATTCAAAAATAGATGGCGTAACCATCATTTTGTCACCTGCAAATACATCAGGCTTCGCCAGAAACCTTTGCATAATATTTAATCTGCAGTTGTGAAATCCAAGAAATCTTTATTTGGTCATTCATTCATGTTCGACAGGCACATTCTAACGAAAGAAAAACAAGCGAATTATAGCGGTGGACATCGTCGGCCATTTGAAACAACCTTCGAGGAAAGAAATTCGAAAAACTGCGATGTTTCTCCTCATAAGATTTCAGTTTCTAGAGACATTTCCGTGGACTGCAGGAATTCAGTGATTTGCGCCTCTGCGTATTTCACGGGCGTGAAATTAGCATAACCGGGAACATTAGTTGGCGGATTACGTGCCCAGGAGGTCGCCTTGGCGGTGCGCCCAGATCACGCCGAAAAGCTGTCTGCGTCCTGACTCTGCATCTCGAATTAACAGCTGTTATTCCGCAACGGATAATGCAGCGGCACTAACTCACCTCCAGCAACAACAGTACTAGAGGATTCGTGACGCTATTTTTGTGCTTAAGGTTGTCATGTATTTCAGGTTCGAGTCTGAAATCTGTAAGTAGGAGATACAGAATGACTCATCCACGTAACAAAAATGGCTCTAAGAAGTATGGGACATCCGAGGTCATCAGTCCCCTAGACTTAGAACTACTTAAAAATAACTAACCTAAGGACATCACACACATCCATGTCTGAGACAGGATTCGAACCTGCGACCGTAGCAGCCGCGTGGTTCCGGACTGAAGTGCCTAGAACCACTCGGCCACAGCGGCCGGCCATCCACGTAATGCGATACGTAACTATCTTACGAACAGTGTGCCAAATAATATTGTTGACTAGTTCGATAATACCAGGTTTAATTGATACATTTCCATGTCATAGCGGGATGATCTGGAAGTTTCATATATTGGGTTGGGGCAGAAATTCGGAGCACTTTTCCGTAAGTTTATTCCACAACAGATACACATAATAGAGACTTTGGTCATCAGTAATACCGGGTGTTCAAAAAGTCACTATAAATTTGAAAACTGAATAAACTATGGAATAATGTAGATAGAGAGGTAAAAATTGACATACATGCTTGGAATGACATGGGGTTTTATTAGAACAAAAATAAATAAAGTTCACAAAATGTAAGACAGATGACGCTGGACAGAAAAACGTCAGTGACTGCGCATGACAATCGTGTATAAAAGGAACTGTAATGAGCGAGAGAATCAGATGCGCCAGCAGTCGCAGCATGTTGACGTTACCTGAATAGGCGCTTTTAGTGAAGCTGTATTATCAGAATGGGGAATGTGCTAGTTCAGCGCTACGATCCTATTGCCATAGGAAGGGCATTCGAACGGGTAAAGGTACGTTGACAAATGCAGCTGTGGCGAGAATGATTTCGAAGTTCGAAGACACGGGTTGTTTAGACGATAGACCCCGTAGTGGCGGACCGAGCACAAGGCGTAATGCTGGTGAGACAGTTCAGGAAGAAATGGAGACTGTAGCGGGTTCGTCTATGCAAGGGGAAGTCAGCGCTCGTGCATTCGCACGTCGCACCGGCATTCCATACACTACTGTTTGGTTGGCACTTAGGTGTACCCTCCGATGCTATCCGTATAAAATCCATCGACATCATGAAACGTTACCTGGCCATTTAGTGAAGCGGAGGGCATTTGCGGTGTAGGCGTTTCTAAAGATGGCGGAAGATGACGATTGGTTGAGTAACGTGTTGTGGACCGACGAAGCTCATTTCATGCTCCGAAAATCCTAGAACTGTCGTGGAAACTCCATTGCACGACGAGAAAGTCACAGTATGGGTTGGATTCACCACATCTACCGTTTCCGGGCCTTGTTTCATCGAGGAAATGAGTGATTCTGGTTTTGTAACTGCTACCGTGACGGGTGAGAGGTACGCCGATATGTTACAGGATCGCATCATCCCCAGGCTGACTGATAAACACCTGCTGGGACGTACTATGTTTACGCAGGATGGCGCTTCACCCCATATTGCTAGACGTGTGAAAGATCTCTTGCGCGCGTAGTTTGGTGATGATTGTGTGCTCAGCCGCCACTTTCGTCATGCTTGGCCTCCCAGGTCCTCAGACCTCAGTCCGTGCGATAATTGGCTTTGGGGTTACCTGAAGTCGCAAGTGTATCGTGATCGACCGACATCTCTAGGGATGCTGAAAGATAACATCCGACGTCAATGCCTCACCATAACTCCGGACATGCTTTACAGTGTTATTAAGAACATTATTCCTCGACTACAGCTATTGTTGAGGAATGATGCTGAACATATTGAGCATTTCCTGTAAAGAACATCATCTTTGCTTTGTATTACTTTGTTACGCTAATTATTGCTATTCTGATCAGATGAAGCGCCATCTGTCGGATATTTTTTGAACTTTCGTTTTTTTTTGTTCTAATAAAACCCCATGTCATTCCAAGCTTGTATGTTAATTTGTACCTCTCTATCTACATAATTCCGTGATTTATTAAGTTTTCAAATTTATACCGACTTTTTGATCGCCCTGTATATTCTCCATCGTGTTTACAACAGTGTGCCAAAACTGGGGAAATCTTTCGATTCCGCGACTGTGGAAGTCACGTCGTTCTTAAGATGAAGAACACGACAAGCCATGTTACGTGCGCATTTTCATCCGGTAAGGAAATTTCTTGAAGGTTGTCCGATAGACAGCGGGAAAGGTGAAAATCTGAGAGGACAAATGGGCTGAATCAAGTTAGTGCGGAATGACTTCGCAACCCAACTACTGTATAGCGTTTCTCGTCAGTCCAGCAGAATGAGGGCGGGCGTCATGGTGGAGTAGCATCACTTCACGTCTCTTTCTGGTCGTTGTTCTTGGACTGACAATAAATCTCAACTTACTAACATAAAATCTCTTACCGACAATAAATCTCAACAGTGATTGTTACACCTCGAAAGCAATTCACAGTCCACCACACCGTTGCAGTTCCACCGTATCCTTAACATTATCTTTTGTGAATGCACACAGGTGTTTGTGGCGGGAGTTGTTGATCTGTTTGGGTTCAACCATTCCTTTCTTTTCCTTTTGTTAGAATAATGACACAATTTTTAGTCACCAATAGCGATACAGGATAGGAATGGACGGTGTTGTTCACGCACCAGTTGATGACGAGCAATCACATGTTTTCATTTGGCCACGAGCAAATTTATGTGATTTTGACTTAGAGCATGCGGTACCTATACACTCAATTTTTGAACCTTCTCCACTGCATGCAAGTATCACACGATGGGGGAATGACCACAGTTCATCACATCTGCCAGTTTTTGAGTGGACTTTGACCACTGTGGACCGACGCGTTTAAATGATCTTCATCAAACTCCGAAGGTCTTCGTGAGCGTGTACAGTCACTAATGTCAAAACGATCCATCGTAAAACGAAAAAAAAACCATTTTCTTGGCGTGTTCTGTCCAATGGCATTATACCCAAACACTGCGTAAATGTTTCTAGATGCCTCCGCTGTTATCATCCTTGTATTGAATTCAAACAGAAGAATATGACGGAGATGTTTCGTTTTTTCGACTTGTCACTCCATTTGCTAGCGTGCACGGCTTCACTCACTACCTCCAAATGACAAAAATGGCATTATATAAACTCAAATAGCAATAGTGAACTAAAAATAAAAAATAAAAATCACTAAATAAAACCATAGCACCCGATATACCGACATGAAAATAAATACGCAACGAACCTACACACCATCCTCATAATTTAATATATCAGGTCCCGGTGGGGGGGGGGGGGCATGTGACAGAAACCATATTATTCATGGAATTACACAGTTCACAGAAAGCTATTTAGAAAATGCAAAACTAAGAAAAGAAAACTAGAAAAAATAAAACAAAAATCCAAAAAACATTTACAGTGGTGCATACAAAAATTAACACGCCACAGTGCCAGTACAGAATAAAAGGTGCGTGTTTCAACCCAGAAGTATTTTCAAACAAAAGCTGCTGAATGATGCACATTTTTCAGTGCAATGTTTAAGGAAGTATCAAACAAGTGCAGTTTTAGTTCTTCTAGTGCTCACTGACAGCTGCTTCTGAATTAGACCATATAGTTAACCATGAAGACTATGAGGGATTAGAAGATCAAGGTGGGCTCTTGAACAACTGCTACACGCAGTCTGCGAACTGACACTGCCCATCGTTCTGACTACATTGCTCCAGACTAATAAAGCATTCTTATGAATGCATCAGGTTTCCTCAGAATATGATAGCACGGGCTATGACAGAGTGAAAGCATACAATTTAAACAAACGTTTGCCTTTCAGTTGTCATAGATCATGGCAATTATTCTCACAGTCAAGACAGTAACGTTAGTTTCTGCACAAGATTTTCAATGTGATACTTTCAGCGAAAGTTTTCATCTATCTTCAGTCCTACGATTACAATTTTTTTCAGTTTCACTGATTATTTGGTCATCTTATGTCAATGAACTTTTGCTTCGAAATGAATTCCGTACGAGAAAGTGTTTGTATTACGTTTTGTTGCAGTTACGCATCAGTATGCATTCTGTTAACCAAGATCCAATGTGCACCATATCTTTTTTAGCTAAAACATATACGCTGCATTTCATTTCTTTCACTATGACACCTGCGTTATCTGCAAATAGGAAGAAATTTGATTCGCCGGCTATGTTTAGGGGATTCATACATATAATATACAATAACATATTATATGTACTATGCTGATCAGCCAGACCGTTATGACCACCGACCTACTATACAATAAACCCGTCCAGGTGACAGCAGCGTCACCTGACGAGGAGTGGACATACGCACGTGGCTGTAGTGTCAGTGAGCTTGCTGTGCAGAAAGGGGAAGGCGCGCGGTCTGTCTGAGTTTAACCGAGGGCAGAGTGTGATTGTCCGGAGGCTCGGCACGGGCACTTCGGAAACTGCGCTACGTGGCCGTTGTTCGAGGAGTGCTGTGCTGTGGTGAGTGTCAGCAACATGTGGCGAAACCAAGGTGAAACCACGACTAGACGTCGTGGGGCTGGCTGGCTATCCTTCATTACGGATGGCAGACTGGTAAAATAGGACGCGTGGTGAACTGCTGGCGGAGCTAACATCAGACTTTAATGTTGTGTCTGAACACACAGTGCACCGAACAGAACAGCCCTACCGGTGGGAATCGGCAGCCAACTATCCACGCATGATCAAATGTTAGCACCACGACATCGGCAACTACGACTGAAATGGGCAGGTGAACATCGGCACAGGACGTTGCCGCAGCGGCAGAGCGTTGCATGACCCGATGAATCCCGTTATCTTCTTCATTATGCCGATGGGAGAGCGCAAATCCGTCATCTTACAAGAGAATAGCCCTTTGACAACTGTACTGTGGGACGGCAACTACCTGGCGGCGGCCCCATTATGCTCAGGGGAACATCCACGTGGGCATCCATGGGTCCAGTGGAGCTCGCGTAAGGCACCATGATGACCAAGGAGTACTGGTTGCACACCACGTTCTGCCTCAGCATCAGTGTGTAGTGCATACGTATGTACAACAAAGCCTTGTGGCACCAGCGCCCCCCTCCCGCCCCCCTGGTAGCACACTACGTTCTGCCTCAGCATCAGCTTGTGGTGCATATGTATGTACAACAAAGCCTTGTGGCACCAGCGCCCCCCACCCCCAACCCCCTGGTAGCACACTACGTTCTGCTCAGCATCAGTGTGTAGTGCATACGTATGTACAACAAAGCCTTGTGGCACCAGCGCCCCCCCCCCCCACCCCCCTGGTAGCACACTACGTTCTGCCTCAGCATCAGTGTGTAGTGCATACGTATGTACAACAAAGTCTTGTGGCACCAGCGCCCCCCCCCCCCCCCCACCCTTCCCCTCTTATTCACTTTCCAGGTAAAATGTTACCTGTTCCCTGTTGGTGCGCTCGGTACCTGTACTACGAATACAAAATGAAGCATTGTTCAGAATTTCCCGTGATTCTTTAATTTTTCAACATGTACTGCGTGGTTCACTCATTCAAACTTCCAAAGGAAGTACCTATGGTCTCAGCATAACATTGATCCCTGCAAGTACCTTACGCACAAAATAACAATTTGGATTTCCTATTGGTCACCTTTCTTGAAGCCAAAGAGAAACCTTTATCAGATGCATAACTCAAAAACAGATAACATTTGAAAACTGAAAAAGGTTACTCTCCTGCATGTTCGTGTCCAGATATGCATAGATATTGGAAAATAATTCATGTATTACGTTAGATAACTGAAGGGATAAATAAGAAGGGCTCCGATACCTACATTATCTACATCTACATTTATACTCCGCAAGCCACCCAAAGGTGTGTGGCGGAGGGCACTTTGCGTGCCACTGTCATTACCTCCCTTTCCTGTTCCAGTCACGTATGGTTCGCGGGAAGAACGACTGCCGGAAAGCCTCCGTGCGCGCTCGAATCTCTCTAATTTTATATTCGTGATCTCTTCGGGAGGTATAATTAGGGGTAAGTAATATATTCGATACCTCATCCAGAAACGCACCATCTCGAAACCTGAACAGCAAGCTACAACCGCGATACACAGCGCCTCTCTTGCAGAGCCTGCCACTTGAGTTTGCTAAACATCTCCGTAAGGCTATCACGCTTACCAAATAACCTGTGACGAAACGCGCCGCCCTTCTTTGGACCTTCTCTATCCCCTCTGTCAACCTGACCAGGTGCGGATCCCACACTGATGAGCAATACTCAAGTAAAAGTCTAACGAGTGTTTTGTAAGCCACCTCCTTTGTTGATCGACTGCATTTTCTAAGGACTCTCCCAATGAATCTCAACCTGGCACTCGCCTAACCAACAATTACTTTTATATGATCATTCCACTTCAAATCGTTCCGTACGCATACTCCCAGATGTTTTACGGAAGTAACTGTTACCAGTGTTTGTTCCGCTATCATATAATCATACAGTAAAGGATCCTTCTTTCTAAGTATTCGCAATAAATTACATTTGTCTATGTTAAGGGTCAGTTCTCACTCCCTGCACCAAGTGCCTATCCGCTGCAGATCTTCCTGCATTTCGCTGCAATTTTCTAATGCTGCAACTTCTCTGTATAATGCAGCATCATCCGCGAAAAGCCGCATGGAACTTCTGACACTATCTACTAGGTCATTTATATATATTGTTTATATGAGCAAAAGTATTGTGACACCCCCATGCAATGCGGAATTGGCCTTTGGATAACAAGAGACGCTGACCTGTCAGTATAAAAGGAAGCGGGGAGTAATTCATTATCGGTAGAGAAGCAGTTGAAAGGTATCTCATTCGATTTCTTTTCGTGAGTGGAAGTTGATCTGCAAGTAAATCCTAATTTGTAAATAGCTTAACGCTAATGGTTGGTGGGAAAATTCAACAGTGAGAATGCATAGACAAATTTAGCTGCGAGAATCTGAAGAAAATCGTGCCCAGTCTGAAACTTACCACAATCAAAAAACCTGACTATGAACTTCGATAAAAGAAAACTGATTACGTTGAAAGTGAAGTTGATCCCTGCGAAATTTAACTAAAGAAAGAATCTGTTCTCTACACAGCTTGTCGTACCTATGTGGAAACTACGCTTGTAGGTACAGCGAGCCTCGATAACAAAGCTACAATGTATAGCTACATAAACATGCGGAGGTGCGATGCGTACAAACGTTGCTTTCATTCTTGATTCTTAATTAATTACGATAGTTTTTAAATAAATTGAAAATTAGTTCACTCTTGGGATATGGACAGTGACTCTCGTTTAAATGAGCTCAATTCCAATTTCATTTCCTTTGACTTAATAACATTTAATGAAATTTCAAAAATATTTGACCTTTCTCTGGTCACGTAACAATAATCCAAGAATTACAAATACTGAACTTACAAAAATTGAAATTCACATTCGTAATCTCTACATAAACAAAATTCCAAAATCTAATTCTTAAATTCAGTTCTGTCTCAGTGGTTGACATAACCTAACAAAAAACAAACGAAAAGAAAAGAAGGCCTGATCAGCACATCAGACAAATCAAGAATGCTGCATTATCAAACCGCTACCGCAAATAAGACAAACTTAATCTTTACATGTAAGCCATTTTACACAAATATAATCATACCAATATAAAACTTAATTCTTTTTCTCTCCTGAATAAGTCAACTGCTGATTTTGTTTGTCCCTTGCTGATACCGAAACAAAAGTCGTCTGTTCATTTCTAACACCGAAGCTCAACTGTCTCCTCTCCACTTTTCGCGAGCATCTGATAAATCTGGCGTGTATCTCCGCAGAGCGAAGATCACCTGTGGCTCAACTGTGTTCGGCGCAGCATATTTGTCGAGGCTGCTCGAGAGTATCTAAGCAATTCAGACATTACGAGCACGATTTCAGACGTCTAAAACAAGATAAATTGACACATACACCTTCCACAGTAAGCAGAATAGGTCAGTCAAACGAGCTCAGTGTCTTTGAACATGGTCTAGTCATTGGATATCACTTGAATTGCAAATCCATCAGGGGACATTCTTTCTCTTCTTGTGGCTTCACAACCCTGAGTGGGTCTTTCTCTTCTTAACAGTTTCATCCCATTCTGCCCTCTCGTTTACTTTCCATCTCCATCCTCTGATTCCTAGGGCTGTGAAGTTTCCTTCTACGTTGCCCAGCCATCGCTTAAGTGGTATTTCCTGTAACCTTCTTCCTGTCGGTTTCCATCGGAAGGCCTTTCTTGTAGTTCTTGTGTTCTCCGTATTTAGGATGTTCCCCAGCTAGATTGTTCTTTTACCTTTGATTAGCCTCACAATATCACCTACCAGTAAGAGACGATCCAATTCATAGTTGGTCCTCGCTCTCCTGGTGCTATCATTATTATGGATCCCTCCACAAATTTTCCGTGGTATTCTTCGTTCAAATATTCTGCTGGTTAGTGTCCATGCTTCACATCCATACGTAACAGTTGGCATATTCATAACCTTACATGCAGTCATACTGAGCTGTCGGCTTACCATCCTAGATGTTATTAGCTATTTAAATGTATGATAACACATATTACCACTTAAAACGCGGGATTTTATTTCAGTGGACATGGAATTTACATTATTAATTTTAACCCCTAGGTATTCAAAGTCCTGCACATGTTGAAAATTAAAACCTGCTGCTGTTGTCCCCTGTTCTATGAAATTTCGTAATTTTAGTTTTTGATTCATTAATTTGGTATGTGTGTGGCTTCTTTAGTTCTACCACTGCTCTCTCCAATGGAATACTTACTATATTAACAACTGCAACGTCAGCAGCATATGTAGCCAACTCCGTGGTCCTTATACTTATGTACCCAGATGCTTGGAGTTTTCGTGAAATTGCTTCCGAGGTCAAACTGAAAAGCATTGTGGAAAGAGCATCACTTGTCTAGCTCCTTTATTAATAGTGAAACATTCGGTTAATTCCCCCATCTACTCTCACCATTGCTTTTGAACCTGACGACGTTGCCTTAATAACAGAAATACACACACGGAAAAAAAATCACATGAAGACGTAGTTGTGCGACATAAACGAAAGTTGGTAGGCGTATCTCTACAACTGAAAGTTGATGTCTGTTCAAATTCCGCACTAGTCACATAATGGAGGCGCTCGTGGCGCTACGATGAGGATGAAATCAAGTTTGATTAAATACGTTCTAGCGGTCGTATGCGTGACTTACTTTTGAGACCGGACTTGGTGCGTTGATGTCAGTCAATAATCCCTTTATGGCGACGCAGACGCCGTTATCAAGGTCGTGTAATAGAGCTACGAGAAGCTGCGATATTTCAGAAGACTTGGCAGGAATGCAGCTATTGTAAATGACTGCTGGCAGAGGTGGTCTGTTACAAATTGGTTACATCAGTAACAGCTCCCAGCCGGACAACCAGTAACCTGCGTTCCACTGTCCCCAAACTACCGTCGTTTGCAGGTTCAGTGGTGTCAAGCGAGAGCTCATAGGAGGGCAGTGTGGAGATTGGTTGTGTTTGCTGATCAAAAGTGGTTCTGGTTAAATGCCAATGATGTCCGTGTGTTGGTTAGGAGGAGGCCAGTTGAGAACCTGCAGCCAACCAGTCTGCGTGCTAGACACGTGGGACCTTCACCTAAAGCTATGATCTCGATGCCATTTCGTATGACAGCTGGAGCACTCTCGTCGATATCCCATGCACACTGACTGCAAATTTGTATGTCAATCTATTGATTCGACCTGTTGTGCTTGCATTCATGAAAATCATTCAAGGGGTATTTTCCAACAGGATAACGGTCGACCACATACCGCTGTTCTAACTCAGCATGCCCTACAAATTGTCGACGTGTTGCCTTGGCCTGCTCGATACCAGACCTGTCTCCAGTCGAGCACTTATGGGACATCATTAGACGACAAGCCCAGCTTCATCCACAAACATCATTAACCGTCCTTGTATTGACCGACCACCTGTACAGCCCAATACATGTATGCTTACATGCTTAAATTCCACATTCTGTCGGTTACATTCATTGATGTACCAGCATTTGACATTTGCAACGGCGAATCTCGCGCTTACATTAACCTCTGTCCTTGGAATATTAGTCATTTAAATGTTACCTAAACAAATGTATTCCCGAAATTTCATTGCTCTGTATTAATTATTTTTCGCTGTTGCTATGTTTTTCCTGTCAGTGTATATTTGTATTGTATGCCTAGCAGTTTTATAGCTTCTAACATTTCTTCTCTATTTAAACTATCGAAGGCATTCCTGAAGCCAAAGCAGATATTGTTGAGTTCTATATTATATTCATATGGTTTTTCCTGTACTTGTCTCGATAGAAATATTTAGTCCACAGTTTATCTATTAGGCCTCAAACCACACTGTTAATCACCCAATATACCTTCCGCATATGGCACTTGTCTGTTTTATAGTATACCAGATAGAACCTTATATGCAACATTCAACAGAGTGGTTCTTTTGTAGTTATCGCAACATGCCTTATCATCTTTCTAATGCATAGACGTATAGGCTGGATTACACCATTAGTCCATTCATCTGGAAATCTCTCTTGATTTCAGCTTAAGTAGCCCGTATAAAGAACCGTCTCCTCTCTTTAACACCTCGGATGTCATTCCATCATTTCCTGGCAATTTATGTCCTTTTTTTTACGTTGACCATCTTTTGTAATACTGCAAGAGTAGGCTCTCCTCTTTTTGGTTTTGCTGTATGGTATATCCGTTACTCCTCATTGGCGCGCCCACCCTCCAGCATTTCTTTAAAATATTCACTCCATCTGTTCATCACTTTCCTCTTTTCTGTCATCAGGTTTCCTTCTTTATCCTTGCGGCACATTATTTTAGGTCTACACCTATAGCTCATGGACATTAAAAATTTTTTAATGCTTTCTAGGCCGACTGTTGTGGTATAAATTTGAAGTGTAAACGCGAAGGAAGAATCAAAACTAACAAAGACCAGACAGGCCTCATGTACTGACTGACAGCGACCGTCGAGCATTGCCAAGGTTGGAATGGGACACTCGTGAGTCTCAAAGGGCTGCCAGAAATCCAACTATCACAGTGACTGTGGGTAGCGAGGTAGAAACTGTGGGATACAGTGGTCGAGCAATGGCATACAATGGCCGAGCAGGTCCCTAGCCACACATTTCTTTTATCAACATCAAACGACACTTGAGGTCGTGTAAACAGCGACTCCACTGGACAACGAATGGCTGAAAACAAGTGATTTGTAGTGAGGAATAACGCCATACCCCGTTACAATCCGACGGAAGAGTTTGGGTTTGGAAGGAAGGAAGGAAAGAAGGAATAACGGAGTTAACTACCCCATCGACAACGAAATTTTTAGAGACGGAATTTAAGTACGAGTTTTGGGAGGCTGGGGAAAGAATTTGCTTGAGCAACGAGAGGTACCTAGCGACTGTAAAAAAGCGCTGGTCATTCTCGTTTTTGAGAAAGGCCGTAAGACAGATCCAGACAATTATAGACCTATATCGTTGATGGCAATCTGTTGTACTATTACGGAACATGTTTTATGCTTAATAATTATGACGTGTTTGGAAAATGAACATCTTCTCTATAAAAATCAACATGGATTCCGCAAATAGAGATCCTGCGAAACTCAGCTCTCTTTGTTCCTCCATGAGATCCGCAGCGCAGTGGACAACGGCGCTCAGGTTGATGCCGTGTTCCTTGATTTCAGTAAGGCGTTTGACACCGTCCCGGATTGCCGTTTAATGAAAAAAATACGAGCGTACGTAGTATCGAAGCAGACTTGCTATTGGTTCAACACTTTCTTACAGATAGAACTTAACACGTCCCTCTTAATGGAACAAAATCGACAGATGTAAAGGTAATATCCAGAGTACCACAGGGTAGTGTGATTGGACCGTTGCTGTTTACAATATAAATAAGTGATCGCCGCGCGGGATTAGCCGAGCGGTCTCAGGCGCTGCAGTCATGGACTGTGCGGCTGGTCCCTGCGGTGTTCGAGTCCTCCCTCGGGCATGGGTGTGTGTGTTTGTCCTTAGGATAATTTAATCTTAGGGATTGATAGCCTTAGCTGTTAAGTCCCATAAGATTTCACACACATTTGAATATTTGAAATAAATGATGTAGTAGAAAGCGTGGATGCTCTTTAAGGCTCTTCGCAGATGATGCAGTTGCCTGTACCAAAGTACCAACGCCAGAAAATAGTAAGAATTTTCAGAACGACCTGCGGAGCATTGATGATTGGTGCAGGCTCTGGTAGTTGACCCTGATCGTAAATAAATGTAACATTGCGCATACATCGGAAAAGAAAACCACTACTGTACAGCTACGCTATTGATGACAAACAGCTGGAGGCAGCGTCTGCCGTAAAATATCCAGGTGTAACTATCCAGAGCGACCTTAAGTGGAATGACCATATAAAACAGATAACGGGAAAAGCAGACACCGGACTCAGATTCATCGGAATAATCTTAAGGAAATGTAACTCATCCGAGACAGAAGTGACTTATAAGGCGCTTGTTCGCCCGATTCTTGTGTATTGTTCACCTTTCTGGGATCACTATCAGGTAGGGCTGAAGGAGGAGATAGAGAAGATCCAACGAGGAGCGGCGCATTTCGTCACGGGATCGTTTAGCTGGCGAGTCAGCACTACGGAGATGCTAAACAAACTCCACTGGCAGACGTTACGAGAGAGGCGTTGTGCATCAAGGAGAGTGTTACTATTAAAATTTCGGGACAGCACTTTTCAGGAGATACCATATTACTTTCCCTCACATGCATCTCGCACGAGGAGAAAATTCGAGAAATTAGAGCCAATACAGAGGCCTACCGACAATCATTCTTCCCACGCACTATTCGCGAGCGGAAGAGGGTTGGGGGGATCAGATAGTGGTACCGAAAGTACCCTCCACTACACACCCTTAGGTGGCTTACGGAGTATCATGTAGCTGTAGATGCAGAAACTGGCCGAGCCCTTTAAGCTTACCTTGCGCGATTTAAGGAAATCACGGAAAACCTAAATCTGGATGGCCGGACGGTGATTCAAACCGCCGTCCTTCCGAACGCTAGTCCAGTGTGCGAACCACTGCGATACCTCGGTTGGTAGTTTGGGCTTGGCGAATGACTGGAGAACGTTACCTGCCAAAACTTGTAGTGCCAACCGTGAAGTACGAAGGAGGCAGTGTTCCAGTACACGGGTATTTCTTGTAGTTAGGTTGTTGCCTCCTTATTGGGCTTGGGAAATCACTAAATGCGGAAGGATGTGAACACATTTCACAGCATTGTGTATAACGGTAAGTAGAACAACAGCTCGGTGACGATGACTGTTTGTGTCAGCATGACCACGCACCCTGTCATAAAGCAGCATCTTTTCCTGATGTGGACTGGCCTGCCCAGTGTCCCAACCTGAACCCAGCTGAACACCTTCGCGATGAGTTAGAACGTCGACTTCGCTCCAGACCCTAGTTTCCCACGTCACTATATTCTCTGGTTTCGCCTCTTGAGGAAGAATGGGTTGACATTGCTCCACAGACATTCACACGCCTCACTGAAAGTGTCCCCAGCTTAGTTCAAGCCATCATAAAGACGAAGGGTGAAAACACTCCATACTAATCTCCACTAATAGGTGTCCGGATACTTTTGATCAGATAGCGTAATTTGCAGGTAGGACCCCTTCAACTATAAAATATGAGGACGCTAAAGCAAACGCGGGCGAACTGGTGAAGTTGAAATAAGCGAGTAGCTTCATTTCTGTAAGTCAAGGGAGGGAACGAAGGAAAGTTTTAGTGTAGCATCCTGTCGACGTCTACCTCTTTACAGACAGAGTAAAACATACTTGCGCAACGACTGGATATGAAATAGGTTGCGGAACTGTATTTTTATCAGAGCTTGTGTTCTTGCTAATTCAGGTAAACAACAGCCAGGCCAGGGAAATGGAAGTGGAGACTAAAAACAGAACTGTTAAGAAAACTGTGGAAAACGGATCTGAATTTTGCAGACCCTAATGCTCACGTGGATTACATTGATACGTAACGCAGTAATTAAAGCCACGTTTCACGTGAGCACCCGAGGCCCACCGCAAGCGTCCATGGAGACGAGGCGCACGCCAGAGCGTTAAGTCTTGGTGTTGACTTAGTACGTATGTACCGCATTTTTAAAATGTGACTACTCCTATTCAGGCTGTTTTAGTTTTATTTCTAGACCATGCCCTCTTAGACATATTATAGATTCAGGTATATCTTCTGAAGAAGGCTCAATTACTTTGGCTGAAACCTAGGTAAAGGTTGATTTCATTGAGGCTGATAGTTTCTTATGTATTAGATTATCACGATTTCTGACCGTGCTGCAATGTTGAAAATACAAAAATATGTTTTTAAGGTCGAAGAAATTAGCCACAGAAACAAAAATAAATCCTTCCTAGCGATATGGCAGTAGACTCAAGTATTCCTATGCATTTACGTGATCACATAACGATGATATAGTGGCTCTACGGATAATGCGTTATTTCATTGGTGTTGGGGAGCATTTGATATATTTGACAGTTCCACTCTGTCGCGTACGTAAAACGTACTTACAGAATAACTAACTAGATGCGCTACCGAACCCAACGCTTCTTAGCAGGTAGAAACCAAGAGAGCAAGTCAGCACCGACAGATGGAAAAGACCATCTACTCCACCTCAGACTACTGTAACAAGACCGTTACGCCCCCCATCTACTCCACCTCAGACTACTGTAACAAGACCGTTACGCCTAAATAGGTATGACTTAAAAGGTCTCAAAAATTTTTCTGTCCTAGGCGTGTTGGAATCGTAACAAATTCCTTGCGAAGTGCCCGCAGACTTTGAACTAGCCTGCACTTGGCAGAAAGACTCATACTGAATATTATCTACTCGCATTGTTGTTCAGATCACACACGGTTCGTCTTAATACTATTTATCACATTAAAATGGTTATTTCATAGGTAACTACGATGTAGGAAAGGTACTATATTCGTGAAACCCTCATCCGAAGCAAGAAACGGCCAAATGACCCTAATCAGATCATCTCAAGTAAATAAATAAACAAACAGGCGAACAATTCTGTTTAGTCTGCAAGTACAGGAAGAGAAGAGTGTATAAGTAGCCAGCAGTAATATTTCCTGAATACAGTGCAGAAATACTTGCGTAAATTTAGTTGCCGGGATGGTAAATACTAAGCTAAGATTCATTTGAAGAACTGCGAAGAAAACAAAATGATAATGAGTGAGATCGCTTCCAGAAACATCAGTACTGAGCGCATTGGAAAATTCCGTGCATGACTGTGCTGTTTAAACTTGCCGTTACTTCGTCTGTAATACCAAGATTACTAACACTGTGATACCAGTGAGAACATAATTGTATTATATGAAAATCAGTGAAAGATGAACTCTAAATAAATTGCAAAATACTTTGGATTCGCAGCTCACATGTCGAAAATGAATGAATGGATAAAAAATCGAAAGCCATAAAATATTATTAACTGTTGTTAACGACTCTGCTAGAACGTCTAGACATCACATATCAGTCCCGAACAACAGGTTTATCAGTATACAAGAACCGTTTACGCAGGAGTCTATGAGCGTTCGAAAACATTTTTGCCGGATGTGGGGCTAGAAAATCTTTCAAATTCCCATTTTCGTTATAAATGAGTTGATTACTTTCGGGAGGTGTCATCCCACAAGAACTAAATTTTTAACTGGTTGTTCCCAGGGAATTAGTGGCTACCCACTCACGTCTAGAAGTGAATCATAATTCAGTCATGGACAAAAACTCTGCACTTCATATTCCAGTCAGGCATCGTCTATATATACGGTAACATCCGAGTGTCGGTGGTTTATAAATGATACTTTGTTTTCCAACAGTTACATACTAAAATCATCATACATCTACATCACCAGTTGTTTTTTCATGAAGCATTCAATTTCCGGAGTTTCACCTTTGTACGAAATAATCTAGAAACAAACGTTAACCTTTTCTAATATCTCGACGATTTCGATATCAGTAAAACTCATAAAGGAAATGGATGTCCCGTCAATTTTACGAACTGAAACGCACAATCTTTGGTGGAATAATATGTTTCCTCTTGTTTTTAATTTGATATGATTAAAAAATGTCAGTCAGTTAATGAACTGCCAGCCGTTGGAATCAGAGATGTTCTTGACTGCAAATCACATTATCTTTGTCAGATGTATGGCACGTTCAGAGAGCGTATTGTGCAGGCGTTCAGTTAGGAAATTACTGCTCGCGGAAACTGTTTGTACGTAGGAAAAATAGTTATTTTCTATTACGATTAAAGGCAGTAATTACGAGCAGCTGAAGGCTCTTTTGCGACTGTCGAACCTGGTCAACTGCCACTTCAACAAATGTGGAACTAAATATTTAATCCGACGAAAATGGAAGACTCGCAGCTAATTCACTAAGTCTAGAAGGAATGGTAGTGCCTCCTACCTAAACTACAGGTACGTGTAATGCAATCAAATTGGTGAGAATGGTTACAGGATTTCATTCCATGTAATTTATGTTAACAAGAAAAAAGACAGCGTCTATTCATATGAAGGAAGTCTTACGTTTACGTCTGAACAGGATTTAAAGGTGGTGTTCGGGGTAGGGCTATCACGATCGAATGGAATCAAGTGAAAACTTAATATTTTCTCTCCATGTCACTTTAACTCTGGTTTGATGTAACCTAAGTGGGAAATGTGTCATTCAAACTAAGCGTACTTGCAATGTTTGCTAATTTGTGCACATTTGGTTCGTTAGTAGCAAGGCAGTAGATATTGTCACTCGAGTGTCAATTGTGTCACATGCGTATTTACACTCTGTGCGCGTCCACGGTCATGGATGTGGGTTTAATTGTATTTAATAGCTCAGAAATAATTACAGAGAAATTAAACTGTTCAGGGTACGGTACTTAAAAGAACACTGTATTATGTAGCCGAGTTTCAAAAAAATCGTTTAAAGAACGTAACTGTAAAGCTAGAAAATATGTTTTGCTTTGCTTCACGAAGTCAGTTTAACAGAAAATCCGTAAACGACAACGGTAGGAATTTACAGACATCTGGTAAGTTTCCACAATGTTATAAGCAAGGCTGTGAGAACGGAAGCAACACTGAAATATCCTTTTAGGTGATAGTGTACATACCTAGTACACTGACGCATATCACATGTAATGTTATTAGTTTGAACTTTGGCTCAATCCATAAACAAAATCACAGAATGTGCTCTACACATTTGCTGTGGAAGTTGCACGGCTTAACACTTTGCAATAGTCTCATCTTATGACATTAACGTTAAATGGGGTTACTTTAAACAGCGCGGCGACATGGAACGATTTGCATTTATCTTGTTTTCAATGTTAGCATCGTGTTGTGCATAACATAACTGTTCCCTTTTTGTGTGATTCTGAACAATAATACGACGAGCAGAAGTTTTAGTAAGAAACTGAAGCAAATGAATGAGGTTCGTGTAGACATGGTTCTTGTTGTTGACGACTTATTTTGTTCAATTGTATCAATTACAAGTAATGAGATGAACGGGCTTCTACCGAGAATTCAGGGAATCTCGCAGGGCCTCCCGTTGGTGTCAGCAGGCACGGAATGCGATGTCACAAATATTCACGACCGCCAAACGATGATAGTCTGTAGTGATCATAATGTAACCATTAAATTAGCCAACTCTAACCAATTCTCGGAGCGTGCATTCGCAATTTAAAGGTTTTATGTTAAAACTGACTGCGAGAAAGAAAGCAAAACATGACTTTTCAAAATTTTGTAATTCTTTTTTTGTACGATACTTTTTTTCAAACTCACCTATGTAACAACTAGTGCTTTTGAATACACATAACAGTTAAGTTTCTCCGTGATTATTTCCGAATGACTAGATATAATAAACCTGCCACCGTGGCTGAAGACGCGTGGGGAGCTGGAAAATTTATTTGACGCTATTGCCACTCAATCGGCGATATAGCCAGCTTAGCAACAAATGGTGTGCATTGTGAAATTACCTGTCACAAGCTAAAATGATTAGTGATATGAAGACAGATGTGTACCAGTATTAGAAAAATATTTTTTTTCACCCTGCTCAAAATATAAGCAAAAGGAACGCTTTAAAATCTTCGATAGTAAAGTCAGTGTCAAAAGGAAACTATCCCAAGATAATATGCACCCTAACTGCATCACTCAGTTCTTTTTACCATCAGTATTATCGAACTTCAACAATTACCAAAACTAAATTATGACTTTTTTTACTGCTGTTGTTATTATTATACGTTACATACACATTGTCAAGAAGCACTCGATATACGTTTTCGGGTGTCATGAAGGAAGTGTACGCTATTATAAACATTACAGTATCCTAGATGTACTACTTTAGCTTACGAAAGTAGTAGGAAGTTAACGAACTAATTCATTAATTGCGATCACGAAACGTTATGTCGTAAGGAGATAGAAATAATAAAATGTGATTATACAGAAATTGAAAAGAAGAGCTTTCTCATGTATTCAGCTTACACAACAAAACTTGGAGGCAATCACTTTAGTTTCATGATTTCCAGTTGCTCACTAAGTGACTATGAAATACAAATACACTGGTACTCTTTTCGGAGTATACGCATCGCTGCTTACACCTGAAAGTTAAATCTGTGCCCTTGAGTATGATTAGAACGAATACATCTTCAACTCGCCGACAGTGCGTTAGAAATTGCTCTACTCTGTGCCGAGGTTCTGGTACTATCTGGACAAAACTCTTGTTGTACCTTCATTATCAGCAATGTCGACATTGTGTTGAAATAGTTTTCAAACATTTTTTATTTTTTAATTTGAAAAGGATGAACCCTATTCATTATTTGCATTGTGTACTGACATACAGATTATATTGCGAGGGTTTAGTCATCTTATTAATAGTCTTAAGTAACTGTAGATTATAAATTTATTTATGTATAAGTGCGTGTGTGTGTGTGTGTGTGTGTGTGTGTGTGTGTGTGTGTGAAAACATTGCGGACTTCAACCTCAATTTCGTCCCTTCATTAGATTCATCATTAGTGATTTCATGTATATCGACAATTATCCACTATGGTTCGTCAGTACAATAAGTTTACTACGGGAGTATTATCATTTACTCGTCCATCTACTACTGTGACACCTTTTTCGGTCACTTCCAAGTACACATTACTTATGTACGATATTTTCCAACACCTTGATTAAATGTCGTGTTTTTCTCGCAATTTATTCTACCTCGTATCTCATAGGCGTATTGCTTCTCAAGGGATGGGATGAAATTAAATTACTAATTTTATTCTCATCTCCTGTCCTTTTTCTGTTGTTTATCCCGCTTGTTTCTAGATTCTTCAAACCACTCATCAAAACATTTAACTCTTAAGTCCTGTGTTTCTTTTCATATCAAATATTCTGTAGCCACCCAACCACCACCTAAAATCCTTTACCTGAACAAGCAAATTTGTGTTCACGTTTTCTAATGTAAGTATGGAACTGTCTAAATATTTTTTAAAAAATCAACCATACAAGTGACCCAACTCATGACGGGGTGTAATGATCTTCCACCACGGTGATACGATATAACTAACAACATTAAGACCGCAGTAGGAACATACTTTTAATAGAGGGGGTAGTTCTGAATGTATTTTACGTATATTGATGGAATACCTGCAAGAATAGATATCATGGATGAAAGATCTTGCGGTAAGAGAAATCCAGTTCTAACAAACCAATGTTCTGAACAGACTTAATAGTTTTGGAGCTGTGCCTGGAGCCAATGGAAAGATTGCAAGACCATCAGCGAAAAGTAGACTGTCAAACGTCGAGTCAATTCTCTTATGGCCCATTGTGATCCATTTCATTGCCTGAGTGATTGCTGTTTTAGTTAAAAGTGATACAAAAGCACAGCAAGTTACGCGATGCTTCGTTTACAGGAGTGGCGATGCAATAACAAATTTTGTGCCGAAGTGGAGATAATATTTATAGAAACGGTTGAACCTACGAAGAAACTTTACGATTATGATACTCTAAGTCGAATGCACTGTTCTAATGGTTCTCCAGATTAAGGGGAGACGGTGGCAGTCTTGCACTGATATTTTTGTAAATCCATATCTTTGCCATTTTTTTGCTCAATCTCATTGAAATTTTGCACACTCATGTATAGAGATCTAATATGATTTTCAAAAAAATTCATAATTTTTAATAACAATCGAATGCAATGAGATAATTTTGAATTTTTTATTGCATTATTATTTTAAGCTACACTTTTTCATAATTTCGAGGCAAATTAGGCAATTTTTTTTAATGGTACAATAATCAACACTAATAGGTGTACAATTAAGCGCAGTAACTTTTTGGTAAATTAATGCGATTACTTTCTGTGATATTTTGGATTCGAACATTTTTTACAAGCAAACTTTTCAATATATTATCAACCCAAAAATGAGTATAATATCTCGATTAAAATTTGTTCCACTTAAATATTGCTTCAAAGTAGAAGAATAGGTTTGCCAAATTTCATTGCAATCCTTCCAGTAGTTTCTGATATACGTGTTCCTGGAAGCAGAAAACCTTAAGCCGCAGAAAAATCATTTTAAAGTTTGGATGAAACGTAAAAAAAAAAATTATCATATCTTAGCCAAAATTGCCCATATCCATATTCCATTTCTTTCCCATCATCTTCTACAGCTCTTTTAGCTTCTCTGCTCCTTCGCCTAGCAATTTTTTGTATTTTCTGGACTGAAGTCTCTGCCTTCGCGATTCCTTGCTTATCCATGATCTGCTCAGTGAAAACTCCAGCTGTAAAGCCCAACTTGCTGAGGATGTGAAGTGTTGCCACATTCCCATCATAAACCCTGCTGCAGCTTCCAAAGCAGAAATCTTCACCACCTAATTGGAAACCAACACAGTCTTTGGACATCTTTTCCAAATAAGAGCATTGAAACTTTCATGTGGGTTCTGTTTTTTCCCATGCAGACATTTTTCTAGTAGTTTTGGTGAAGCCAGGGCTCTAAAAGTTGGTTTAATGGCCATTGAAACCTCATAAGGAAGGTTATTTTTATCGGTATAAGCTTCCCCACTCTCCTTACTTTTCAAAAATTTTCACTATTCATTAGAACAGAGGTCATCTTGAGGTGTAGTGTTTGTTGACAAGTAATGAAACCAAATGTCCCATACTGCTTTCCTCATACTGTCCAAGCTTGTGAGGTTACTTCTAATTGCAGCGCCATAATAGACTTGTAGGCTGTCAATTCTCTTCTTTGTTAGTTTGTTTTTATCTCCCAGTGGCTTCCCATCCTCTAGTAGCTTGCCTTTACTTTCTGCAACAAGTCTTCGGAGTTGTCCACCCATCCTCTTCTGAATATGGCCTAAGCACTCCACTTTCTGAATAGTGCAATCTTTTCCATAGGGCTGACTTTCAACTACATTCTTGGAAGCATTAGTCTCCATCTCCTAAATACTGTACGTATCTTGCTCCATACTTCTGCACAGAACAGTGGAAAATGAATTTCATACCTGCAGCTTCCATCCCACCACTGGAGCCAGCATAATTCTGCTACAAACAGCTTTATGGACTTCTTGCCATTCTGTTTCTTTATCTGCATCAATATATTTCTTGTGCAAGGAACATGCAGAACAATATTTAGACATCACCTCTAAGTCTAATACTTTTCCAGTGTCGACACCAATGATTGTTGAAACTCCATGCAGTGAAGTATACCCCTTCTTTATCCAGGAACTGTCACAGGAAACTGTTATATCTTTGCTATTAGTTGCTTCACAATTTTCTTGAATTGCCCCCAGGACTGCCATTTTCATGCTCTCTTCACTTACTTCTGCAACTGCATTGAGGAGAGCAGTATTCATTACAGAAAATTTTAGGAGAGGACCAGGCATGTTCATAATACCACATAAAAGGTTTCCACTATCTCTTCCAATCCTTATACATCTTAGTCCATAAGCAAATCTCATATTAGCTTCACAGATTCTATTACTGACCTTTGATGTCTTAAACGGGCTTTTAGCATCACAGTTTTGACACACAAAATGTGCAACGTGCAAACCAAACCTTCTCTCTTTTCATCGTTAACAAAATCCACATTTCCTCCACAAACAGAGCACTTGCAGGCTTTTCTAAGCATATCTGCCACCATTTCCAGGTCCACAATTCTGAAACCTGTATTTCTCTCATGATTTGTTTCTTCTGACACAATCCCTGTCCCAAGTTTTATTTTAGATGCACTTGGAGACAAGCTAATGTTTGCATCTACAGGACCAACCCTAACCTCAATGTCAGTTGTTCGCTTGATATTGGAAATATGGGACGTACTATATTTTGTAAATACTTTACCAGGCCTAGGCATTGTAAAAAGGGATCAACAGATTCAACCTTGCACAAAGAACGCCACAATAAATCAAGCACCACTCGAATTCCACTGAACAGCACAAAACTTGTTTACAAGACTCCACAGCCTTCTATATCACACTGATTGAACCAGAAAATGGCTCCACAGCCTTCTTTACAACACTGCTGTTACGTGTAAAAAAATCACAGCCTTCTAAAGCTGTATTTTCTAGGTTCACAGGCCAAATTCTGCAGTAAAATTTTTCCTCCATTTGGTACATTGAAAAGCAGGCTTGGCGCATTACACTGCTTAGAGTTTAAATTTTTTATGCCATTTGTGGTTAGAATTTCAAGGAAAAAATTTGGGATAATAATCTCAATTATATTATCTATCAAATAAGCAAAATAAAAATTATTTGTAAATTTTTCATTATTTCTGCTACTGTCTCCCCTTAAAAAGCGGACTTCAATCAACAGAATACGAGATTCGACTTCAGGTGGTTAGGTTCAAAATTAGAAAATCAAAGATATGGTGCATGCTAAGCTTTGTCTGTCAGAAAAGTTGTAGAAGAGACTGGAGACTTAACACGTTCATGTTATGTGATTACAACCGAAAAATTGAACGTGAAATGAAGTTTGTGCCTCGTGGTTGCTACCGGAGACATTGACAACAAAATTCAACAGTGAACCAAAAGCTACAATACAGTGCAGCTAGCTTGTCTTCCATGTGTTGAAGTTAACAACAAGCTATTGGTTATCTGGTTTGTGGAGTATCTATTCATAGTTCAGCGAATTCTGAAATCAATAAAACACGAATCCAGAAGTAAGTTATAAACGGGACATTTTTGCTTACAATGCTGCACATGCAGCTCATATTCAAGGCCGGTTCGAAAAAAGTTTGCCACATAAGCGACTCCCTTTCTTCAGACTTAAGTTTTCTATGACTATCTACTTGTTAGGCCCTTAAAATAAAATCTAAATCTAGTTACAGTGGAAGTAGTTTGCTTTTTCCCTTAAAGTAAGTGCTGTGTAGAGAATCCACAGAAACATAAGTTATTTTCTTTGTTTTGTTCATTGACATCATCATCTTCCCTTCAATTATTAGACTATTGTCTGTCCTGAACTCGCAATAAAATAATTCCCATTGTTTCCGAGATTTTCCAATATCTCTTTTCCCATTCATCTTATAGTTTAGGATCTTCCGGGAAATTCTGTGACCTGACATTTATAAGGTGTTAGCTTCAGTTCTTGCTTTCGGATGTTTTCATTCATTTTGAAAATATTTAATTCTGTTTTCTAACATCTTCATTTCTAAACATATGTCTCCTAATTCAGTTCTTCGCCCTTCATAGGAACCTCATCTCTGTGTTTTAATTTATTTTCTTGCTTTTTTTTTTACTTTATAGAATTTGATAATGGTCTCTTTAGGCCAAACTTTGTTCTAATGATAGCACAGAAGGTTTGGAATTTATATTTAATTTTCAATATCAGTGTCAAAATCAAAACTTACAGCATAGCTTAAATAAGAGATTTGAGAGGCTTATTCCAAAAGTAAATTATCTAAAACAGTTCTTGATCTCACTTGGTATTTTTTTCGGAATGCCATTATTTCGTTTCATTACTAAAAACTTTTCAACTTGATTTCTTGCATATTTTGTTCAACTGATATACTGATCATTGGAGGGCATCTTCAATATCTTGAATAATAAAGATACTGTCTGCAAACAAAAGCAAAAGCACATTCAGATATTTCTCACTCGCTATCTTAATTTCTTTGTTACTTTAAATTTAAATATATGAGGAATGAACCCAATTAAATGTTAAAAAGGCTTACACCTTGGTTAATAATAATCGCTTCTAATTGGTTACTATCTATGTTTATTTCAATGCGTGTGTTTTTGTAAAGACTTTCGATTACCTCTATTAGGCGACAATGATATCCACATTCAGGCGTAATCTTCCATAGCCTATTACGGCTCATGTGGTAAAAACGCCTTTTCAAGATCGGTAAAGGCCCTATGGATTTCTGCATTAAATTATCTGTACATCAGTGTTTCTCCAGTGGTCAATATTAAAAGAAGAAACAATTTAGACCTAAGGCAATTGCTGTGAGCTTTGAAAGCTTTTAGTGAAAGCAGAAAAAATAGACATACTATGTTGTTTTAGCTTCAGAAAAATATATTATCTGTTAAACGGAGTCGAAAGAATTAAAATACACTACTTACGGTTTTTTTAGATTGATAACGGCTGCTTTTATTTCCATAATTTGCAAAGGGGGTCACCTTCCATTGAAAAAGTGGGACCTAAGCACAAAAAAATTATCTAAATATGTATGACATTTTAAACACTGACGCTGTCTAGCTGTTTAAGCTGCACGTTATACGTGAAGAAAACTCACCATTAAATAGTGAAATTTTAGAAAATTTCCCATATACGTAGCAGGAAATTGGTAATCACAATCAAAACTTTTATGTATGCAGCTGAAAACGGAAACACAAATTTGATGAGACATGAAAGAATAATACTACGTTAATTAATGTCATAAGAGGACATCATGTATAATACCATCTTTAACAGGTACGTGTGTACAGTAAATTGTAACGTGTGGCTCGCCAAAGCAGTATTTCAGGTTAAGGTAGGCCTTTGGGTTGAAATGTAAGGGAAATTAGATGGGACTGTGTATAAAATTTTGAAATGAAAACTTTTGTGAAATGAAAAATTTTGTGAAATGAACACTTTTGTGAAATGAAAGCTGTTCGATTAAATTGGTCAACATTTGGTATTGATTGCTTGTCTCTGACATCAACAGTATCAATAGACATGAATCGTGATTTTGCTTTACATGCAATACCGTCTCTTTTTCCTTTTTCTTTGCAATGTCTGCCGAAAATCCAAACGTCAGCCGACCTCTGTCCGCGTTCCCTTTCCTCTCCGTGACACAGTGGGTAGCACATTGCGCTCTCATTCGGGAGGACGACGGTTCAAATCCCCGCCCGGTCATCCAGATTTAGATATTCTGTGATTTTCCCTAAATCGCTCCTAGCAAATGTCGGGATGGTTCCTTTGAAATGCTCATGGCCGATTTCCATCCCCGTCCTTTCGTAACTTCTTCTCCGTCTCTGATGACCACTCTCTCGACGGGACCTTAACACTCTTATTCTACCTTCATTCCTGCCCTATGCGTAAATCCGGGCCTTGAAAAATATGTATTACCGTATAATTTGATTTACGGAATTAGGTAAACACGTGTTGCATCGACCATGGCATTGACAATGACGAAAAAACGCCAGTGTTTCCGCTGGGTGAGCAGAAGCTGTGCGAAGCTAATGCATAAATCACGCTCCGTCCGGCTGCAGACTTTCAGCCAGCTCGCTGCTTGCTACCTGTCCGTGTAGCCGCAGGGGGCATCCGCCAGCACCAGGCGGCGCTTCTTGCACGGAGCCCACCCTCGCAAATACTAATGTGCGCGGCCGCAAACCGAGCGAAAACAGATCTCCGCCTGCAGTCGTGCAGCTATCGCCAGCGGCTAGAACACTTGTTGCGGCTGGCGAGGAGGAGGAGTACAATTTTCGCGGCGCTGCCCGCTCGGCCGGATAATTGTTGGCCGTGAGCATTGTTACGCTCGACAACACACTAATCTCGCTGTCGGGAAGACCCTTCCCGCCTGTTCTTGGCTCTGCTCTTCCCCTAAGTAGCAAGTTCCTAGGGGCTGCCAGCGCAGCAGGTGTTAACATCTGCTGACGTTTTGCACTCCTCAAGCTCCGGTCTTCAGCGTTTACATATTCACGGCGTCGTTTACTTGTTGTTATTGTAGTCTTCAGTCCGAAAACTGGTTTGATACAGCTCTCCACGTTAATCTATCACGTGCAGGCCTGGCCGTCTCCATATAACCACAAAAAATTGAATTCTACTATATTCTACTTTTCATTCGATTATTGGTCTCCCTCT
Source organism: Schistocerca piceifrons (assembly GCF_021461385.2). NCBI lineage: Eukaryota > Metazoa > Arthropoda > Insecta > Orthoptera > Acrididae > Schistocerca > Schistocerca piceifrons. The sequence goes on along the minus strand of NC_060144.1, from coordinate 529,093,751 downwards.
ACGATTTCCATGCTTCACACTTCCTCCCACGCCATATTAGGGATTGGGTACTTGTTCTATGTGTCCTATCAACCAGTCTCTCCTTTTAGACAAGTTGTGCTACATGGACCTTTTTTCCACAATTCGATGTAACGTCAGGGATCCATCGCTCGGTCGATCTTCACAAAATTCGTTGCTCATGAAGGCTCGAGGTATATGAAATTCTGCATACCGATTGTAAACAGACTTTTGTGAAGATGATGGATTACAAGTAGTGTAACGAAGCGAATCGCAGCATTCTTAGTGAGTTAGGTCTAAACGAGATATCTAAAAAAAATTATCGAAGGAAAACATTCAGCTGAAATTTCCTATTTTCATAACACTGTTCGCTTTTACACTCACTTTGAACTACAGTTCTTGAGCAGTTCTTTTTTTTTTTACCAGCTCTCAGAAAACAAATGAAAATAAAGACCAAGCGGGTTCCGTGAACTTTCCTGGCGTGACGATTCCGAACAATCTTAGGTGGCGCTGTACCGTTGAACTTCCAAGTAACCAGTTTTGTAACATGACATTTCCCACCAGAGCCTTCCTCATTGCTGCGCCCCCCTTTGATGCGGCAGCGGGGAGATTTACCGTCATTGCTTCTCATTTCGCTCGCAGCTATTTGAGCTGCGTTCTTAGGTTCCTGCCTAATCACCGCTCTAAAATCGCGACGTATTCGGGAGCTAACAGCTGAATATTTGTGACAAGCAGGAATATAAATATTATTGCTGTTTGTTTCACTCGCAAAAATTTGATCTTCGGTTTTTATTTAGACTAAAATTAAACAAATAAGAAAATAAACATTTATGCCTTCTTATGTATTATGTACATAGCCCCCGCTCTAAAATCGCGACGTATTTGGGAGCTAACTGCTAAATATGAGGGCTGTCCAGAAAGTAAGTTAAGATTGATCGGGAAATGAAAATCACAGTGAAAATCAGAAATGTTTCATTTGTAACAGTTAGCTCCACCATTCAGCTACTTCTCTACGTAGTCGCCGTTCTGACTCAGATATTCGTCGTGGCGTTGTACCAACTTTTCAATAACTTCATCATAGAAGGCAGCCGCCAGTTCTTTCCGCCAATTCTCTACGCTTGCCTAAAGCTCGTTGTCTGTGCCAAAATGTTACCTTCATAGCCAGCGGTCCGTTTGAGCAGAGATGAAACTCAGTGGGAGACAATTACGCGCTGTGTTGTGGGTAACCAAACATTTACAATTGAAACGATGCAGGAACATCTTCATTGCTCCTGCAGAATGAGGCTGAGAATTGTCTTGAAGAAGAAACCGCACGACAGTTATGTAATGTTGGTGGCATAGCTTCAGGGGAAAATTCTCACCAGGCCCTCTTACTTGGTGGAAGACATTATTTTCTATAACATCCTTACGCGCTCACTAAGAGCTCAGGAGTGAAAGGAGCGACATAATTCTACCTAGAGTCATACTAGAAACACTGCCCAACACATCTTTGCAAAGCTTTATCGGATTTTCATAGTCATTTCCATTTCGCGACCGATCGTAACTTACTTTCTGGACAGCCCTCGTATTTGTGACAAGCAATAACATAAATTTCATTGCTGTTTGTTTCACTCGCAGAAATTTGATTTTCGGTTTTAATTTAGACTGGGATGTACTTATTAAGCAACAGTCGTAAAATCCGCAGCCAACAACAGACATCTTTGCACAGTCGTATTTCGGACCAGAGCGTCCTCCGCTTTTGAGGCTTCCTGTGACGGTCGGAAAAGCTACGGCTAAAATATCTGTGGTCGGAAACACCACGTTGACGTCACGGGTCGCGAAGTCCACGGTCGGGAAGTCCACGACATCTGTCATGTGAGTCGCGTCTTGGTCGGCTTGTACAGATAGTAAGAATAAACTGTGTTCAAAGCCATTTCCAAATGCTGGACCCATGTAAAGAATACACCAGACATACTGTATTCTCTGCTTCGAATTAGCTGTCCAGGTTACCAGTTGTTGGGATTCACAATACACAAGCGTTTTTACATGTAAATGGCACGTAAGTATCAACACAGAAACATACGCGGAACACGTTTTTGGATGCATAGAACGAAATGTTTTTGCAAACACTCCATTCAGTAAAGCTGGTGAAGTGCAGTCGCTGGAAGAAATGAAGATATATGGGCATTTTCCGAAGTATGAAGACGTAACACTGTACTACGTGAAAACATCCATAGTCGCAGTGATTTCCATGATATATTTCCAGAATTTTCTTAAGTGAAAGAAAAATATTTACGTTAGAGTAAAGGAAAAGTCAGGTGTTATGAAGTAGTGCACTTCATGCAACGAAGGTTGTCCATATAAATAGAAAGCAACATCTGTACTCTAGTGACAGTGTGTAATATTTCTGTCTCTGGTTTTTTCGCTTTTCTGTTTTTGACCTGTAGGTTACTTCTAAATCCCTGGTTTGTTTGCGTATCCACTGATGTAATGACTAGATCCGTGAATTTTTACACAAAATTGCAATAAAAAATCTCGAAAGAAAATTAATTTCTTATTTCTTTGCACCTGTACATTTCGGGCCTGCAATAAATATAAAATATCCACCTATCTGCGCTACTGCAAAGTTTTCACAATGGTTTACCTCACAAACAGCTTTCATCACATTTAGGCAGCACAGTGTAATCAAAAAAATCGGAACGCAGTATAAGACGTATTCTGTATTAAATTTTGTAATGTAACATCCGGAACATGTAACATCCGGAACGTATTTAAGGGGCAGTTAGTGAAAATGAGATATGTAGCAAGAAAGTAAGTAAACTGTTCATTATTTCAAAAGTAAACGTCGTTACTGTTAATATATCCATCCCACTGTGTGACAAGACGGTCAGCGCTTTCATGGAAAAAATGTTTGCGGCTAGCTGTGGAACACAGTTTGTTCCCAGGCGTGCCCCTTTTCGTCCGAAGAAATAGACAGCCACGAATGACTTTACTCAGGGCACCAAAAATACGGAAATTGCGTGGGGAGAGATCAGGACTGTATGGAGGCTGTGTAACGGCTTGCCAGCGAAACTTCTGCGAAGTAGCCGGAAGAACCTTGGCAAGATGCAGGCAGGCGTTATCTTACATGAGAATAATGCCGTCCGTCAACATTCCTGGGCGTTTGGACTAGACAGCGCGCTTCAGTTTATGCAAAGTGTCCACATACCGCAGTGCGCGCCATGAAGCCCATATGTCCAGCAATGTTGACGGACGACACAGTTCTGTTGCTCGCCAACATGTTGTCAATGTTTTTTCGACTGAGCAGCAGAAGTTTCGCTGGGAAGCCTTTACACATCCTCCATGTAGTCCCTATCGCTTCTATTGCGATTTCGATACAACTGGAGCCCTGAACAAAGACATTCGTGGCCGTCGGTTTGCATCCAAAGGGTGCAAGTCTGGATACAAAATGGGTTCCGCAGGCAACAACAAACTTTTTACATTACGTTACTGATGATCGTCTTGTCCCGTAGTGGGACAAAAGTATCAATGGTGGTGGCCTTTCATGCTGAAATAATAAACAGTTTACACATTTCTTCCACATATCTAGTTTTCATTTGACGGCCCCTTGTTCACTCTGTTTCATTGTACACTGAAGAGACCAAGAAGCTGGTGCACCTGACTAATATCGTGTAGGGCCCCTGCGAACAAGTAGAAGTGCCGCAACATGACGTGGCATGGATTCGACTAATGTATGAAGTAATGCTGGAGGGAATTGACACCTTGAGTCCTGCAGGGCTGTCCATAAATCCGCAAGAGTATGAGTTGGTGGAGATCTCTTCGGAACAGAACGTTGTAAGGCATTACAGACAAGTTCAATGATGTTCTGGGAAGTTTGGCGGTCAGTGGAAGTTTTTGAACTCAAAAGAGTGTTCCTGCAACCACTCTGTAGCAATTCTGGACGCGTGGGTGTCACATTGTCATGCTGGAATGGCCCAAGTCCGTCGGAATGCACAATGGACACGAATGGATGCAGGTGATCAAACAGGATGTTTACGCACATGTCACCTGCCAGAGTCGTATCTAGGCGTATCAGGGGTCCCATATCTCTGCACACGTCCCACACCGTTACGGAGCCTCCACCAGCTTTAAGAGTCCCCTGCTGACATGCAGAGTCCATGTCTCCATACCCGTTCACGTCCATCCGCTCGTTACAATCTGAAACGAGACACGTCCAACCGGGCAACATGTACCCAGTCATCAACAGTCCAATGTCGGTGTTGACGGGCCTAATTTTGTGTCGTGCAGTCATCCAGGGTACACGATTGGGCCTTCGGCTCGGAAAGCTCACATCGATGATGTTTCGTTGAGTGGTTCGCACGCTGACACTTGTTGATGGCCCAGCACTGAAATCTGCAGCAATTTGCGGAAGGGTTGCTCTACTGTCACGTTGAACGATTCTCTTCAGTCGTCGTTGGTGCTGTTCTTGCAGGATCTTTTTCCGCCCACAGTGATGTCGGAGATTTGATGTTTTACCGGGTTCCTGATATTGACGGTAAACTCGTGAAATGACCGTATGGTAAAATCCCCACTTCATCGCTACCTCGGACACGCTATGTCCCATCTCTCGAGCGCCGACTATAACACCACGTTGAAACTCATTTCAGTCTTGATAACCTGCAATTGTAGCAGCAGTAACCGATGTAACAACTGCGCCAGACACATGTTCTGCTAGTTTACATACATCTGTTTTTGAATACGCATGGGTATAACAGTTTCTTTGGCGCTTCACTGTATGAACAGTGTCTGTCTGCTGATATAGATCTGCACTAATTGTTTCGATGAAGAATCATTGCTACAAAAAATGTGCGCAGCTTTCTTACAGCTAACTTGGTGTTATTTGCGTGGGTGTGCTAATGAGTGTGTGTGTGTGTGTGTGTGTGTGTGTGTGTGTGTGTGTGTGTGTGTGTGTAGGTGCGTTCGTGCGTTGCGTAAGGCAGAAGCTAATTCCAGAGCGGCAGCTCTCCTTTCGCGCCACCGCGGCACGCTATTTGGGCAAGGACGACTCGGCCGTTAATACACGCAACGCAATACCGGCCTCGTCTGCGCAGGCGACGCCGACAGGTGAAAGGAGGATGGCCGCGCTGGGATGTGGTGTGCCGGGGCCGCCGCCGCCGCCGCTTGATGATCCGCGTGTAAGGTAACGCTCGGCGCTCCCGTTCCAGAGCACCAGTTCACGGCGCGCCGCCAACAGCTCCAAGGCCGGCCGCATCAGCCGAGCGACTCTGGCGCCTCACCGCTCCCGGAAGAGTGCTGCCGCCGTCGACGTTCTGTAGCAGTTACCTCCGTCTTCTCATCAGTATTAACGTATTTAACAGGGAGAGGTCCCCAGCGATGGGATCCACTTTTTGAAACCAAATACGCGGTGATGTAGGTTCAGGTCTCAGGTATCATACCATGCAGCCATACGCTCTGCTGGGCCATGCTTGCGAATAATTGACGAAAAAACTATACTAATTTTGCGTGATGCTCAATAACGTTCAATAAGTCGTGTTAAGCAATCCGGTTCCGAGGTTTAATGGATAGGCTAATAGCTTCACCTGGTAGAGATTGAGTGTTCGAATTTCTTCAGGAGCAGTAACTTTTTTATTTTTAAATCATTATCGAAATAACTTTGATCGTCATTTTTATACAGTTAATTTATTTAAATGCAGTTTTTTATTTCCATTGCTTTGTCACATCATTTTAACCACAACATCATCTTCTTCATTTGCTCTCATTTTTCTTCCTATCATTCTTTTTCCACTTGAAATCTTTGTTCCTGTGTTTGTAATTAACTAATTTATTAATTTCGATTTAATTTCTTTTTTCATCTCTCAGGTTTTTTCATTCACATTATTGCATTCGTTATATCTATTTGTCATTTTGTGTGAATTTTGTTATACTTATAAACCCTTGTTTGATTTAAATCTTCATCTGCGTTTTTTGTCCATAGTGCAATAGGTATTTAGGTTATGACTGAAATGTTTTTACGACGATTATCATGCAGAAAAAATTGCACACTTGGTACCGCAAAAAACATTTTTCACATGACTGCACAGTCAATGTAAACATATTATTTGCTCGTATGTTTTTTAATTGATAGTCGGAATTTTCAAGTAATTGAGTAGTATAATAGATAAATATAATTAAATTCATATTCACAAAATTCCCGATTGGAAAAATGATATAAAAGAAAAAGAAACAAATGAAGAAATTTAATATCGTAATTAAAGTAATGTGATACAGGAACAGAAATAAAAAATTACATTCAAATCAATTAATTGGATAAAATGACGATCAGTCATTTCGACAAAAAATTAATAACATTACTGCACCTGGCGAGATTCATAGCCACCATCTCCTGCACTTAAGGTTACTATCCTATCCATTACACAATGCAACCATACTGTTTGATCGAACTGTCTTCGTACCTTGTGAGTGTCACACACAGTTACTCCTAAATGAGGGCCCACCAGGGTGAATGGGTGCAGTATGTGATACCTGGGATCTTAACCTGCATAACCGTATAGATGGTTTCTGGTAAACTTGTAATTGTTTTCTCGTCACATGGTATCGTATGTTTGTTGTGCCTCCTCCTGTTTTTACTATTTTAAATAAAATGGAACGCCGTGCTTCATAGCGACCACACTTTGTAAAATACTTCCAAACCAGAGATTATGGCACTCTGCAATACAACCGGTGTCCGAGGAGACAGTGAGAAACTACCGTATAGACCAGGCGTGAGACAGTCTTCGATACTGCCCGTGCACGTGTATCGCCCAGTAGGTCATGCCACACGGCTAAGGTATATTATTGTACTGATTCTTATGTCCTACGCCTGTTGCTCGTTTCTCACTTTGTACGCTTATATTAAAATTGAGCTGACCGCTATTCTCATTTTCTGTGTTTTCAACATTCCCAAGCGAAGGAAATTTTAGGAATGAATATTAAGTTTTTTTTAAACAGGTCTTTTTTTTAAAAAAAGAAAAATGGTAGCACTGATGGTATGGCAGATTGATACGCCGGTTATTTTACCTGGTTATTAGTAAAAAATTAAAAAAGCCTATTACAACCGAAACCAAACAAAAATGGGAAAATACCGGTTATTCAGAACTTAAATACCGGTATTGGTTTTAAACGGCAGGTTTTTCCCATTCTCACACGGCTTCTTCGCATGAGGCCATCACTCTGAGTGGCACGTAAGTTGCACTTCTTCAGTGGGCGAAACAAAACAGAAACTGGATGGTTGCCGACCGCGAACATGTAGTGTTGTCCTACTAGTCGCGAGTTGTCTTCTGTTCAACTGATAAAAAGTTGTCGACTGCACCGAAGTCCCGATGACCCATTTAACCCGCGGCTCAGGCCAGAGGAGTTCTGTGAGGTTTTGGGTGTGCTTTCCGCACCATGACCTGAGACCAGTCATTCAGGTCACCGTGAAAACGAACCAGGGTGTTTGTTTAACCATAGCCTGCCATGTTACCCTCTCTTCTGCATGTTCATGATGAGTACGCTGTGGACACTCCCGTCTCGTAAGATGACAACAGTCGTATTCGCACGGCTACAAGAAAACAGTGCCAGTACCGGATAGTTATATTTAAAATGCATTAACTACGGGAGGTATAACCTTGGTTGTAACTATCGTATGGCACCGAAACTTGGCAGATATGCGAATACGGCCAGCACGTGTGGCCGTGCGGTTCTAGGTGCTTCAGTCCGGAACCGCGTGACCGCTACGGTCGCAGGTTCGAATCCAGCCTCGGGCATGGATGTGTGTGATATTCTTAGGTTAGTTAGTTTTAAGCAGTTCTGAGTTCTAGGGGACTGATGACCACAGATGATAAGTCCAATAGTGCTCAGAGCCATTTGAACCATATTTTTGCTAATGCGTTAATGCGGAACCGATTTGCGCTGGAGAAATATTGGTTCCAATGTTGGCCACCAGGTGCAAATCTGGCACTGTACAGCGTCTCGTCGACGTCCCGATGATCACATGTAACGAACTTTGTAAGTGGCAGTTAATAACAACGTCAATGTTATGGCTTTCGCACTTATTTGACGTTTCCTGCTCTTCTACCCGCGTCCCGTTCCTAATCAATTACGTATGAAAACATTTCTACATGTCTTTCCTGAATTTACAGCTCCAGATTTGCACCTGGTGGCAAAAACAGGAAGTATTTTTTTTCTAGCCTATATCGGTTCCTCATAAACGCATCAAACATTACCAAGCTTCGTTCCCATGAGATAATTACAGCCCACACAGGATTTCTGCAAGTAGCTGCACTTTAATTATAACCACCCGATATTAAGAACACACTCGACAACTTTTATAAGGATAGCGTTATCGGTATCCTTGCCTGCAGACTACCTAACAGCAGATGCTGGCTGCCGGGTCTTAGCTTCTAGAATAGTGTTCGTCAAACTGAGGCCCCCGGGAAGCATGTTGTCTTCACATGTTCGTAGGACCCGCGGTTCGTAGCCGTATTTTATAATAATATGCTTCTAGCAGCTAACAACACAATCCAAAAACGTCAGCCACCTTTAAGATCTTCTGAAAAGTGTGTTTTTCTTGCTCAGTAAAAAAAGAAAGAATACCCTACAGAATAATATTTGACGATGTGCTTAATTTTAAATGACGGTGGTGAATTCGGCTGAGAGCTAAGTAAAGTTTGCCGCTTTTGTGGGCAGAGGGGGCAGCAGGGTTAATAGAAGTGTGAGAGAGAATATTTTATTGATTTTCATCATGATGATAACTCACTAGCTACACAACTAGCAGCGATCAGGTGATATGATACGAGAGTCAAAAGGAAGTAACGTGGAATCGACAACACGCATTGTAAAGAATTTCGTCTTCAAACGTAGTACTAGTTCGTACCAAATAAGATGAAATCAGATGAAGGATGTTGTAATATACAATGAGCAAAATGGCATTCCAATCATTTAGTAAGCATTTATGATCGTGTCTTAACATTGCAATCACTATTATTAACTAACATAAGATACTAATTTATGCAGGTTACTTAGTAATAAGAGCATCGATAGCGGAAGGTGTGGTAAAGTGGCCAGGACGAAAAAGTGGCCATTGTGTATTTTCTTGTCCTTAACAGTGCTGCTGCCTATCGAGAACTGGTCACACTAGTTCTTATAAATATCACCATTGTTGTCAGTCAGATTGACAGATGAATCTTGTCCCGGTATTTTTTATTAAAAACCTTTCTGTGACTCTTCAAGCTTACCCGGCGGATGTGTTACAAATAGTCTTCACAGGTTTGCCGCCGGAATTCGCACAACGTGATCCGGCGGCAAACCCGTGAAGACCATCTACCAAAATCCTTCCGATGAAATCTACTCGGGCTTCCATCCGGGTAGCTGCATCGAAAATCGGCGACGTTTCGATGAGTGTCATTCTTATCATCTCCTGGCGAATCTCATGTAGGGAAAGCCTACATTAACTTCCTGTTTTTGAATCGTCTCATCTAAAAGCAGTCTTTTATACTTGTCTTGTTACTTCACCTGTATGGAAATAAATAATTTTTTTTACAAAATCTCAAATGTAGCTCTTGTTACTTATTTCGGCTAGATAACTTCTTCTGTGAACCACTAATGCCCACATGGCGTCCAACCGGGAAAAGTGGCTACACTACTCTTCAGGAAAAGTGGCTTACGTGTCTGCCCCCAACAAGCGTAAGCTACTTTCAAAAAACACTCATAATACAACAGATAAAACTGACATCCAAGCCCTTTTATATTCAAACTTATGATCCACCATTCTGTCCCTTGGTGACAATTTGGAATTAAGTAAGTTGTATTATTTAAACCCGTCTGGTCCGTGTTGTATTTGGCCTAATACAAAAGTCCTATTGAAAATGAACTGCTGCAACCATTTAATTCTTTCAGATAGTGGTGCGTGAAAATGCCAGAGTAAATGTGCCCGGAAATCAGGAAAACAAACATATAATCCTGTTGCGACGGCGCTGGCCACAGTCCCCTCTTAGTTACGGAAAATTGGTCACTTTTTAAGCCTTCAGAAATGTGCATGCAATTGAAATATGTTTTGCTTTCAGTAAAAAAATATTTCATGTTATACCCTACAATATACAGATTGAAAATGGCTCAGCTGCAAGCCTTCATCGATAACCTGGTTTGGACGAGAATTGAACTTCTCTTTCAGTGACTATTTTAACTCCCCCTCCCCCCTTCCTATGCGGCCCGTGGTGTGCCCTGCGGTGTTAATATTCGCTCCTAAGTTTGACGACAACTGTTCTAGAACCTGCTGCAGACTCCCGCCATCTCCGGAGTTCAGGGCATTGTCGTGTAGCGGCGACCACGCGAGTTAAACAGCGAGGAAGCCAGCGCGCGAGGCAGTAGTGGCGCCGAATCGGTCGAGGGAACATGTCATGAAAGAACTGTGAGCGAAAGTGAATTGCAAAGCGCTTAGTAGGTTATTAAGAGATATATTTTGTTGGAATAGGAGTGCTGAATCTCAAGTGGCTTACTTGAAGCGGGTGACCTTTTCTTAAATATTGTCAGTATCATTAAAGGAATGAATGTGTTAGTGATGCGTGTTTTCCGTAGCTTGAAGGTGAATAAATGAAGAGAAAGGACATCATATTTTACACCCTAAGATAAAAACCAAAAAATAAATAAACGACGCATTACGAAGGAATTATCCGAATGGGACTGAAATCGGCATGCACAAATAATGGTGATGGGGTCTCACTTCGAAGTGGTGCTCATCACTGAAGACTCCAGACAGGGAGCTTCCAGGCCACTGGAGACGCTACGGGCAGAGGTGGAAAACCAGCCTGACTGCCGCCCACTATGCGACGCAACATCCGGAATGACGGTGTGGGATGCCATTTCTCTGCACAGCAGGGCCCCACTGACTGACAGCCGCTGCACCCCTACAGCATGGCGGTGCGTCGTCGATATTCTGCGCCCCGTTTTGTAGCCCTTCATGGCCAAGCATCCTCGGCTTGCATTTCAGCAACAGTTTCTATTCCTTATCTTCGTACTTATCAAACTCTGTCTTAGCCAACAACGTCGCTGGATCGCTCCTCACTCGAGAACGTTCCGAGCATTATGGGCTGGACCCTCCAACTAGCTAGGGATTTTGACGATCTATTTGTACCCCGCCTGGAAGGCGGTGCGTGGGTCTGCTCCTGAAAAGTGAAGTGTAGGCCGAACGTAGGAAGTGAGTAGGAGCAGGAAAATGTGAAATGCTCGGTACGGCACATAAAAGTGGTTTCACTATTTTAATTAACTTTGCGTACAGACGAGCACTTAGGTGCGAAGCCGTTCATCAATCAAACATCGGCTAGAAGGTACAAAGGCAAAATCTGTAGTGGCTCGCCCACTATGAAATAGAAACTATGTTGCTTGGTCGTCAACTCGGAATAAAATGGGCTGAATCCGGAGCGGAGTTCGTAGAGCTGCACAGCGCCTGCTAGAGGGCGCTGTCGTCGGTGATGGTATCTTAGTGACAACCTAGCAGAGCGCACCTACGTTGTGGCAGCGTAGCTATCAATACCACAGATCTAACGCGTCAGCTGGACATCATTTGGCACGATATCCCTCAAGAGGACGTCCAATAACTCTTTCAACCAGTGACGGACCGAATAAATGTTTGCATAAGTGCCAGAGGTGGACCAACAAGTTTTTGACTTGCTCAGTTTGTGAAACTCTGTCTCTTGAATAAATCATCCAGTTTTTCTAAAACTGTAATCATTTGTCTGTACATGTACGTCACATCTGACAATGTCCGTCTAATTCGTGTAATTCACTGGTGGTGCGTCTTTTCTTGCCTTATGATGTATTTCAGAAGAATAGTACCAACTCTCATGATTAATGTTGTAGCAGATAATTACAGTTATGCCAAGTACAGTTAGGCTACAATTTGACTTTCTGTGCGATCGTGGCTGAAGTAATTCATTTACCCTAAAGGCCAATAACCAGTCATAGGGTCGCGGTACGATATCTTAAACTTACGAGATGAGAACTTACTCAGTAGTGCTGAATCGCCCGATCTGAATCCCGCACAAAAGAGAAGTAGTTGTGTAGAGCGGCAGTTGAAGCGTAGCATTCAACATGCTCCCAATTTGGTAGTTCACGGGATCTATTGATCAGTGAGTGGCTTAAGCTGGATGTGGCATACCTGAGGAAGCGTGGGCTCTCATCTTCGTGTAATTGGGTCATTGTCAAGGCTGTAGCTGACTGGGCTTCATTTGACCCCAGACAAATGCAGTGGGCTGAGCACGGCAGCTGCGCGGGCCTACCTCAATCAATAACGTAACGCGAATTTGTAAATGTGTCTTTAGTAACACCTCAGTGTTGTCATAGCTATGTAGACGACTATTTTTTCCCCCGCAGCTGTTGGCGTTTCGCAGTTGAAAGCTGGCAATAGTGCTAAGTGCTGTCTGAGACCGTCTCACACCGCCTCGACTATAGTGGCGTTGTTACACGGTATAAGCGTGACGTGCCATGGGGGGTATTAAATTTTCCTTCGGTGTACTTAAGACGAGTTACAGCTTTGTCCAGCACAAGGTTCGAATGAGTGAAATCCTTGTAGAATTCAACTTCAACACTCTCTGGAAGAATATACGGGCCCTCAAATCACCTAAAATCCCTGTCTACGAATTAATTTCGCTTTTGGTATCCTGAATTGCACTAATAAAAATTTTTATCATGGCACCGCATATGTTGATATTTATTACGAGTTTCTGATTCAGGATTCCGTCTTTTTGTTATTAACTGAAGAACAGTTTATAAAAATTTCTGGAGGTGTTTCCATAAAGATGAGAGGTCAGTGAATCAGAGAAAAAGGCCTCATTTCACGTCTGCACACTCAGAGAAACTATTGGTTGGTTGGTTGGTTTTGGGGAAGGAGACCAGACAGCGTGGTCATCGGTCTCATCGGATTAGGGAAGGATGGGGAAGGAAGTCGGCCGTGCCCTTTCAGAGGAACCATCCCGGCATTTGCCTGGAGTGATTTAGGAAAATCACGTAAAACCTAAATCAGGATGCCGGACGCGGGATTGAACCGTCGTCCTTCCGAATGCGAGTCCAGTGTCTAACCACTGCGCCACCTCGCAGAGAAACTATTGTTGTGGGTCTTCACAGTGTGGCATTCCAACATAGGCCATTCATAATAATCAACCACATGATTCGTAAGCACTGAAGCTTTGCTGACTCTGTCCTTGCTTTGTTTCACGCTTAGACACACAAGTTTTATCTGTGACTGACGCTCTTGTTACCAGCAGTGTTATCTCCGATGCACGGGCGTTTACTTCACAGTATTGTGTAAAGTGATTTAAATTTGGGCAGCGGCTCACCGTGGAGATAGCTGAAGGTTGTCAGCTGAACTATCGGAAAAAGAAATAGTACTATCCCGGTTGCATGCCTGGAAAGATGATGGAATATTACATCAGCCCGGTAAATTTCAAGCAACAGAGTCCCATATTTGTTTAGGAAATTGTAGAATGAACTAAAATTTGGCCACGTGAATTTCAATCCGACAAACATGAGAGCCACTTTGGATCCTGTCAGCAACGAAGCGGTGCCAACCATTTTACGAGCTATAACCAAGTCTTGAATATTAAACGAAATTGAGATTTAAAAATGATATGTTAGCTGCTGCTCAGAATACTAATGTACGCCTGAAAATTCTAATTCCTGTTCAGCAAATTAAAGATCATAACACTGATTTCCAGTTGCTTTCAGTAATGATGAATTTAAATTTTAAGTTAGATGACACATTCGGTAGCACTTTATCCAGAGTAACGTGAGAGAAAAGTTATGTAAAAATCCAAATGTGGTGCGTGTGTTACGTAGTTACAGCTAAATGAAGAAGTGGAAGTAGACTTCAGTGAAGAGTCTTCATACGACTTTATCAAGAACTTGTACAGAGACAAATTAACTCTGTCCTCTGAGGGAGTAGTGTTGTCTGTTGGATTGGTGTAACAAACACTACCTGTATTTTTAAACAGTTTTCATTACCAATTTATATGACATGAGATAAACAGCTATCTCCTTCTCACAATTTAGCCATTAGAAGATAGATATAAAGTAGGTTCAGTTATGCTAGGTGTAAGTGTTTGCCCCACAAGAGAGTGTTGGGTGTACCTGAAGATGTTTCACTTTTTATACGCAAGATACTAATCGACAACTTGGAGAAAAAACGATTACAAATGAAAAAAGGATCAAACCATTTCCAAAAAACTTTTAAAAAATAGATTTGACCATAAATATAAGAATAAATACATAACTGCTGAAATCTTTATGAAAATAACTGTGACTTTGAAACTTGTTTAATTGCTGGAGTACTTTCAAATCTATGTCGTCTCTCTCTCTCTCTCTCTCTCTCTCTCTCTCTCTCTCTCTCTGTCTGCTGCCTCTCTCTCTGTGTGTGTGTGTGTGTGTGTGTGTGTGTGTGTGTGTGTGTGTGTGTGTGTTTTGGTCATAAACTAAATGCGTAATGTACTATGAATCTCGGAATGTCGTACTATAAACAAATTATTACAGAGCTATATAATCGTTCTGGGTGGTTTCAAATGTGCTCTAAAATCCTAATGTTAAAATGTATTTCCCTTTCATTTTGTGCAGTGCAACAGGTCTTACGTAATTAGAGGAGGAGATTACAGTTTTCATGTGTCTAAATGCTAATGAGTCTGCCGGTGAAGTTGGTTCTCCTGGTGAACTGCAGTTCTTACATTTTTGTGTAAAATACCCTTGAGAATAGAGCAACAGAAATGGTAAATGAGGGTATTCTATTAGTTGATTACATTAAAAGTATTCTTGTTAGCAAGAGAGTGAGTAAATTGCAGTTCATTAAGGAATTCTTTTAATTATTTGGTATCTATTAGGTCACAACTTTTGTTTTGCTTGATTACTTTAAATTCTAACTGCGGCCTATTGCTGGGGAACTTGTAGGTACCTTTCATATTAAGCGAAAAAAATTGTTGGGAGGAAAACGGTAGATTATATGTATCTGACAAAATTTCGAGAACGTTGTGTGAATCTGAGATTGGAGACCCTTTACTATCTCATTTCGACCCACCTTTCGTGAGGACTGTGACTTACTTCTTTTATACATAGGTGAATAGGGAACGCTTGGTAGGAAATTTGGCATCTGCTATTACAATTCTTCACTTAGTACACAGCTCTTCTACTATTTCTGTTTTTAGAAATGAAAACGAAAGGCGTTTTCAGAGTCGTTGATTCACGTACTTTCTATTTATTAGATTTTGTATCCGTTGTCATATCTTTCGTTTCAAAAGGGAGCAGTTACACGCGACTGACTGCATACATTGTACGATACATGACTGGTATCAGGATGTACCGTCCCTGGAAGCAGTATAAAGGTAATTTTGCCGTTTTGCTCGTTTTTCTTCTTACAGAAAACGTGGAAGACGACTCATTGAAATACAGTTTGTATTATTAGAAGATTTACACGTTGCTACAATCAACAATTAAGTAATGCACGTAGCTCACTCCCCGCCAGAAGACGGTCGCTGGAACTCGGGAAGGTGAATTTAGATGAGCTGTATTTCACAACAAATTACGGCCCCAAAAGTGTTTAGATCAACGTTACTGCAATGTTGCTGCGATAAAGGGGGATATTGCTGTATGACAAGGCAGTATTGCTGATGGAGCAAGCTGTTGCAGATAGTCGTCAAGCTATGGACATGGAGTTGCTTTTGTCTACCAAGGGCGGACGATATTTCTTATCGCCGTGCCTTTTCTCCCTCTTTCCTCGTCTATAAATGCTTCTATCTCACGCTCAGCCTCGCTTGCTCTTTCTCGCATCAGCAGTTCTGCGGGTGCCAAGTGACGTAATCTCAGCTCCAAAACAACATTATTTTGTTTGAATAAGTTAGTTTTTGATATTACTCCTCCGAAAAATGGCCCCCAAGAAGAACGTCGTAGTAGTCCGTTTTTTCAGGAGTATGAAGAAACGAGAGAGCCGTGAATTTCATTTATATGACACTTGCATCTGCGACCTCTGAGTTAACGAACATTGAGCTCTCATTTAAATACATGGCTGAAAGAGTCAGCCTACAGGAATTGTGAAACGAACCCTGTCGACCAGGACCGCGTGCTACAAAGGGCGTAGATTCACCACGAGATGGGGAAACTCACAGGCGTCTATTGTCTGTTGAGGGCTAGTGAGACAGACGGGAACCTACGACATAGGGAAACCCAGTAGAAGCCGTTTGTGGCCAAGGAAACGTAACAGTGTTAAATATGGCGGACCTAAGATCGACCATAAAGGGAAACATTTATGAAAACCATTTAATTCTTTAGTAATGCAGGAAATCAAGCCACAGTAATTTTAATGTGCCACCCTCCATAAATTTGCATGGTGATCCCAATTAAACTTTAATACTGATCATATCTATAATAGTTTCGGATTTACTGTTAAAGTGAAATTCACAAGTTTTGTAAGAGAGACCTGAATTTTAACGATCGACATTTCATATAGAAGCTCATCATTAAAATGACAGACATTGTAAATATCAACTCTGCAACTTTATTTGTTTATAAGATATGGTACATTTATGTTATCAGTATTTTCAGTTAAGCATCAGACTATCATTTCCTCCACACAAAAGACATTGAACGATGACAGCACGACACCTTATTGAATCATTAGGTAATAGAATATTTGTTGTAAAGCTTAGTGCATAATAGCTACTTTTCTTCTTTATTTATTTATCAGGAAGCATATACGTGCAAGGCTAATGGCCATGTCATTCCAAGATAAGAAGGAAATAGTATTAGTTTTATGTAAAAGAATTTAACATTTATTATGTAATGAATATTATTTTTACTTTATTTAGAACGTGAAAGTGGTCAAGCTTTGATTATTTAAAATTGTTAAATTGTAAAATAATATAGAATAATCTGTAGCCAATCAGATGGACGACTTCAGGAAAGGGAACTGCCCTGCTCAGTTGAGCGAGAATATTCGATGCACGGGAAACACGTCCGGGGACAGGCAGAGGAAGTGCTGGTGCAGACGCGAAAGCGGACAGTTCGGCTGGAGACACCAAAGGGTACAGTATTGGTGCAGACGCGAAAGCGGACGGTTGGTCTTTAGGCAGCTAGGAAGTGACTTGGAAAATTTCGCGTTGCGTGGTATCGCGGGACTCCGAGCGGTGAGCAGCCGTGCGCCTGGTGTGAATAACTTTTCGCGAGGATAACGAGGTGGAATAATAGACTTTTATTTCGCGATGAGATTGTGAATGATCGAACTGCGTCAAATTATGCTCTCGAGTGTTACAGTAACTCTAAATACTACCACTTTCGCTATTAGTTTGCTTTCTGAATAAACTCTATTCTAACCAAATCGCAACTGTGTGAGCTACATCATTTATGAGTCGTTAATTTAGTTCCCAATATTATGATTACTGTTATTACCAGAGGGTTGGAACTTTAGTAGTGGCAACTATTTATTTACGACTCGTACAAAATAGATGCGTGTTTATAAGGTTTATTGACCTTCAAAGTAGTCACCAGCATTGTGTATGATCCGTTGCGAGCGATGTGGAGGTCGTAGGATACTCTCAGCAGTGACAGTTGTGTTGACACTTCGATGATGATGATGATGATGATGAAGATGATGATGATGATGTTTGGTTTGTGGGACGTTCAACTGCGCGTTTATCATCGCCCGTACAAATTCCCAACCTTTGCTCAGTCCAATCTCGCCACTTTCATGAATGATGATGAAGTGATGAGGACAGCACAAACACCCAGTCATCTCGAGGGACGCGAAAATCCCTGACCCCGCCAGGAATCCAACCAGGGACCTCTTACTAGGGAAGCGAGAACGCGACTGCGAGACAATGAGCTGCGGACTGACAGTTCGAACGGAGCGGTCTATAGGTCGACGAATTTGTAGCACTTCTGCATCGAGTTGAACTTACGAGGGCTTAGGTCAGGGGAGTGGTGGTGGTGGTGGTGGTGGTGGTGGTGGTGGGTAGTGTTTAACGTCCCGTCGAAAACGAGATCATTAGAGACGGAGCACAAGCTCGGGTTAGGGAAGTATTGGGAAGGAAATCGGCCGTGCCCTTTCAAAGGAACCATTTTGGCATTTGCCTGAAACGATTTAGGTTCAAATGGTTCAAATGGCTCTGAGCACTATGGGACTTAACATCTATGGTCATCAGTCCCCTAGAACTTAGAACTACTTAAACCTAACTAACATAAGGACAGCACACAACACCCAGCCATCACGAGGCAGAGAAAATCCCTGACCCCGCCGGGAATCGAACCCGGGGACCCGGGCGTGGGAAGCGAGAACGCTACCGCACGACCACGAGATGCGGGCTACGATTTAGGGAAATCACGAAAACCTAAATCAGGATGGCTGGAGACGGGATTGAACCGTCGTCCTCCCGAATGCGAGTCCACTTCGCTAACCACTGCGCCACCTCGCTCGGTGGTCAGGGGAGTGCAGTAGGTGGTATAGCACTTAGCAGCCGCACCAGTCAAACAAATCAGCAACAGCTTGCACTGTACGAACATGAGCATTGTCGTGCAAAATGATGGACAGGTCCTGCAGAAAGTGTAACGACTTCTGTCTCTACGCTGTTCATTCACTCTCCTGACTTCAGCCCTCTTAAGTTCAACTCGATTTTTAAACTGAAAGAAACACTTCACGGAATTCGCTGCAGATCTGCTACAAATTCGTCGGGCAATAGACCGCGCCGCTCAAACTGTCTACACAACTGGCATTGCTAAGAGTATCCTACGACTTCATCGCTGGCAGCGGGTTATACACACGGATGGTGACTACTCTGAAGGTCAGTAAAACTTTGAAACACGTATCTATTTTGTACGAGTTGTAAATAAATAGTTGCCATTATTAAAGTTCCAGCCCTCGTATGTTATATTAACTTTGTATTTCGCAAACTTGCCATCAGCCAGACAATTTAACCAAAGGATGGCAAGTACCTAATTTACGGCTTGTAATGCGACACGTACGGTTCAACCTGTGGACGAGTTTGAGACAAGACATTTCGACGAAGAGAAACCGAATGTGAGCCCGAACATCTTTTTGATGTTAGCTCGCAGACCGGAGCTGTGGAACACAGAAAATCCTACACACGAAGATCACAATGTGAAAAAGACGATCTGCCTTAGTAATAAATTTGCATTAGGGGGCCATAATAGTATTCCGATTTAGTTGTTATGACTTACAATACGTTTTCGAAGCTTCGTCACGCGTGTTTTCATGTTTTTCGGCAGCAAACTTCCTTTTTTTAAATTACGATTTTATATGCATTATTTTTCATGTCCCGTAACTCTGGTTGTAAGTGCATCTCATTTGCTGTCAAACCACATTAAAATATTAACGTAAACATATGATTATTGTTTTAGACTGTGTTAAGGAATTCCTTGTGCTCCGTCATTACAACGTTGTAAATGTCTGGTATCAAAAGACATATTGATGTGAACTGCGTGTTAAAGACGTACATAAAAGTTATTTATGAATCACACGTAGCCAGTAACTGAAAGGTGATGGCCAATCTGGTTGTTAGTAGTTTACAGTCTTTCCTATTGGTTATTGGTCTTAACAGTTCCCGAAGGAATTGCTTTTACGATGTACTCAAAGTCGTGTCATCAATTCGGGAAAGCTAGGTACTCGATACCCAAGTCGAGGAGAGTCTCACACATCTCCACTAACTCGCTATCGTCCATTTCCAGACTGTGGCCCCTATAAACAAGTCTGGCCCAGAAATATATTGCTGCAAACATTGCCGGTCAACAGTGGCTGGCAGTATTGCCGTTCATATAGCTGCACTTCGGTTGACGCTGTAGTTTTTCCAGGCAACATTACCTGACTACACTAGACTGGCGGATTATTTTGTTCTTGATGGAGTTGTGGAGTAGCCGTTATCACATAGATAATTAAATTGTGGGTTCGTTTGGAGTACAGGATTTTTTTGCAAACGACCGAACTTTTGCAGAGAAGACAAATACTGTATTTAAATCTTCTGCTGACGAATTTTAAAATGATTGCGATATCATTGCTGTAAATGGAGACTGAAAGAATACAAGAAAGTAACACTGTTTATCAGACGAACACTAACAAACCCTCGGTACAAAAAATGGCTCTGAGCACTATGCGACGTAACTTCTGAGGTCATCAGTCGCCTAGAACTTAGAACTACTTAAATCCAAGGTTACTAAATAATAAGGTTGGGCAGTAAGCGCTCTGCTCTGCCATTGGCTGGCCTAGTGACGTCAGCGTGGAAGCAAGCGCTCACAAGCAGACGACACGGCATGCGCGTTTACGTCAAGTTTTTGGCGGAAGATTTTGTTTATACCAGAAATGAGATGTCTAAACTGCTTTTCTGCTGCTAAAATATTACAGTTAAAACTGATGAGTTATATTCTTTCGCAGCTTATGCCTCACACATCGGTAAAATGTCAGATCATAACCACACTGACACACACTTGAAATTCGAAACCTCGGCTCACATAAATCAGAAACTATTCATTTAATCGCATTGAAATGAATTTACTAAAGAGCTCGAAGTTGCACACACTTCTTTGTAAGAACTGCATTCCTTCTTTCTAAAGCCGCTATAGTATTCATCAAAGTAACTTTAACTGTGTCTCAAAAAAAAAAAAAAAAAAAAAACTCTCATCTGTACATGTGCTCTTATTATGATGTTTCTTATATGATGACAGCTTTTCCAGAGTTTCCAGAGATTTCTTATGTAGTTCTCGTTTCTTATACTGTTTGGTTCTGTCTTCTGTTGCGGGTGACACATTGACAGTCGTACTACTGCACGGCAAATTGCGCGAAGGAACTGCATCTGGCTTGAGCATTCTTTTTCGGGGCAAATTAAGCAATTCAGACTGTAAATCCCTTAAGTAATCTGTTTCTGCGAAATGGCGAGAACATATTCTTGCATGCGCAACATTTACACTGTCTTTCGCTCAACATTTCGACAACCATAGTTTTTGTAATGTTTCATTACGCGGGAAACTGTGATACATTACGTCAGTTCCCTTTGTGCTCCAGTTGTAGGAAAAACAGCCCGTTACAGCAAAGCCTGGCATTGTAAAAATTAATTTTCTCACTCACTTGTAGATTCTCCAATAGGAATTTCACAGGACGAACCATAAACTATAGAGCTGGCGAACACAATGTTGATTCCGCTGTCCACTATCGCTAACTATTTCAGTTCCGAATCAAATTTCAATTACAGCAAAAACCGTCAACACTCCCGAATTCCGAATGTTTCCGCTGTTGACTGAGTACCTCAGATGAAAGAACTCAATCAAAATACTCCTTCAAACACAAAACAACACAAGAAAAACAATCACACACAATTCGAACTGTGTACTGTTTGGCACAGCTGCTTCCACCGTGACGTCATGCACACAACTGAGAAAACACGTTGCTTTCTGCGCATAGCTTTCTGCGCCCCCCTGCTTGAACCTAACCAACCTAAGGGCATCACACGCATCCATGCCCGAGGCAGGATTCGAACCTGCGTTCGGCTCCAGACTGAAGCGCCTAGAGCCGCGCGGCCACTCCGGCCCGCCCCCCACGCTACAGTAGGGACTGGAAGTACTTGTGTCTTTCGCTTATATGGTACATCTATTCTTATTTGACAGCATTGTAATTGTTCGATACGTCTTAACCATTTGTTTTTTTTAAAATGGACTTGTAGTCCGGGGTGATATGTTACAATGCAGCGTCACCGGTCTATTGCGGTCTAGCTGTGTTGGTGAGGCGGTGAATTTCCACAGGGCAGTGACTCCGTCACTGCAATTCGCTTTGGGGGTGTGGCGGTGGGACTTGTTGTCCCGTACCACCCTCTGACGGTGATGGTACTGCATGAGTCAGGCAGAAATATTTTGCCTAACATGGAGCGTCACCGGTCAATTGCGGTCTAGCTGTGTTGGTGAGGCGGTGAATTTCCACAGGGCAGTGACTCCGTCACTGCAATTCGCTTTGGGGGTGTGGCGGTGGGACTTGTGGTCCCGTACCACCCTCTGACGGTGATGGTACTGCATGAGTCAGGCAGAAATATTTTGCCTAACATGGGCGAGTGAAGGTGTGGCGGTGGGACTTCCAGGGCAGGGGTGAGAATGAGATAAAATTATTTTGCCAACACAAACATTCAGCTGCGAGCGAAGAAAACCTCCTACCCGACCGGGACCCACCGATCGAGAGGTAGCGTCCCTAATCACTAGAACATGAGATACGAGCGAATTGCTGGTGAAATGAAGTTACTTCAGTGGGAACCAATCGCCAGTCACCTTTGCAATGGAAACTTACTGGCATTTGCTTGACTTCATCTAGAGAAATCGCCAAAAACATAATACAGTATGACCAGACGTGATTATATACACTGTGATGAGGGGTGGCAATGTCACTATGATGATGACTACGGTCCACTCTTACGAAATTTTGTAGTTACCATAACAGGTTCAGATCGCAAATATTCGTTTTTTGTTTTCATAATGACGCCAACGATGACCCGACATTTCAGTTCATGTTTTTTCACCATTTTGTCATGATTTCACTGTATGTGACGATGTCATTTATTTTATTAGGTTAGTCTCATAACTTCATGAAGACAGATAGGGGATGGTCATAATTACTGAATAAAAATGTATTAGCAATCAGGGACTATTGTGGTATTTGCAAAATGTTACACACGCCGGGCTACAACAGTACGTCCAGTATTTTAGTCACAGTGCTAGTTCACATGAGGAATCATTCCGGCCAATAATATAAAGATGTGAAACGTTCGTTTTGAGAATAGGGTGCTTTCCTTTGTCTGGGATACGTTAAGGTAGTAAATAAGAGCTAAATGAGAAAGCTGTACCGACACATTACAAGAGAGCCCCAAGCGAATTCAGAGCACATTTCTCCAGCTCCAAATTATATCTGGTGCAGAGGTACGTGAAATCCTACATTCATGTTACAGAAACGTTCCAGGCCTTACACACTTACAAACCGAATATTTATCTAACGATTACTGCTGAGTGGCTGCTGTTCCTAACAGCATTCCATATAAGCAAACCAATTGCGTCTTCCCCTGTGAGTACTAGTACTTTAGGCACATGAACTGTGCACAGCTTTGTTTAAAATGAATAGCTCGATGTAGTTACAGGGTCGAACCGCACACGTCTGCTTTCATGCCATACCGCTAATTCGCTGCAAATAATAACCTGTAGCTGCGATCCTGCAGTCAAATAGTCTTTGCACTGGGTAGAATTGCAAGTTAATATACTAAACAGAAATATAAAATAAACGTTAAATGAAAAATTTAATAACAAGTGTTCTATTTTAACGAAAAATAGTTTGGACAAGAAGAGAATAGAAGCTTTCGAAATGTGGTGCTACAGAAGAATGCTGAAGATTAGATGGGTAGATCACATAACTAATGGGGAAGTATTCAATACGATTGGGGAGAAGAGATGTTTGTGGCACAACTTGACCAGAAGAAGGGATCGGTTGGTAGGACATGTTCTGAGGCATCAAGGGATCACCAATTTAGTATTGGAGGGCAGCGTGGAGGGTAAAAATCGTAGAGGGAGACCAAGAGATGAATACACTAAGCAGATTCAGAAGGATGTAGGTTGCAGTAGGTACTGGGAGATGAAAAAGCTAGCACAGGATAGAGTAGCATGGAGAGCTGCATCAAACCAGTCTCAGGACTGAAGACCACAACAACAACAACAACCATTTTAATAATGATGAGGTTTCTATTCTAAGGTCTGTAATTGAAGTAACCGACAAAGAATTGTGTTGAATAACGTTAATTGAAGGAAGGACATCTCAGATAAACGGGAAGTGATCCTAAAATATTCGGTTAAAATACAGACAGAAAATACCTTCATAAAATGCAGTGAAGTTAAGTTGAGAGCGTTACAAGAATGGTAACAAAAATCCCCAAAGTAAATTGTCAGCAAAGATACGCGGAAACTAAGTCCATATCGACCAGCTCAAAACAGTTCTGAGCTCAACATTGTGGTTTAAGCATTAATACACACGATGCAAATAATAGTAACTCAGACAGATTCTCTGTCTATCCTCAGTCCCGTAATAGAGTTCCTGCGTTTGATCAGCCCCGCAAGATCTGGTCACCTCTGAACCGGCTAGGAAATTGGTATGGAAGATGTGCTGACTCATTCTTCAAATGGGGACTGCTGTCTTCTGCAGCATGTGGCTGCGGCGCGCCTAAGCAGACCATCCAACACGTCAGAGAAGAATGTAGTGCCAGAGCGTTCAGTGGGACTTTGAAGAATTCCTCATGGCATCCCAACAATCTATTAAATATATACTAGGACTAGATGTTTGTCTGTGAATTTATGTGATGTAGAATAACGTGATCCAGTACTGAAATGTACTTAAATGCCATACGCTAAATAAATAAAAATCCTTAGTACAAATTAGAATCCTACTAAGGAGCACATTCATTCCTCTCAAACTATAACGACCTTTCCGAAACTAAAGTTTGGTAGCAGCCGTTCACGGCCCAGAATGAAACATCTCCACGATAGAATACCATTCGTCAGCACAGTCAGGTTTGTCTTCTTCTTATTCTTCTTCTTCTTCTTCTTCCAGATCTCGCCTAAAAGTGTCCACAACCGCTTCCTTCTGCTGTTCACTCCAAGAAGTTCCAGTCTCCATTTGACTACTGTCGTGTTCCGCTACTGTCCGCTTTTCCACTGGCTGACGGCCGCCCCCACGAAAAATTAATATTCTGAAGTGCTGCAGACTGCATCAGGCTCATCGTGACCACTTCCTCCATACTAAACTAATATATTACAGCAATGTCAAAATAAAGAAATATTATAAACTTTCGTCACACACAGATCATTCACTGTATGTATAAACAAATGTTTCTCATTATATAACTAAGTTGGTTTTCTCGCACAAGTGTGCCCACAATAAATGAGAACAGATTTCCCTTGAATTTTGTTATTCAAGTCTGCTTGTAAGAAGCATGTGTTGCTACTCTAACCAAAGTTGTGTCATCTAATACATGTGACTGACCACTTCTTCAATTACAATTACATTGTATTATCGGTAGTAATACATACTGAAATAAAATTACTGGCACAGTAGTAAAATGTTAATTAAGTAAATACGCAAGTGTGACAAACTGTGAGGTATTCATGCTGTATTCATCTGCTGTGTAATAGCGGACGATATGATGTTCTGACTAACATTTTCACAATGAAAAGATAAAAAATGTAATAATTGGCAAATGGCGCTGAGCACTATGGGACTTAACATCTATGGTCATCAGTCCCCTAGAACTTAGAACTACTTAAACCTAACTAATCTAAGGACAGCACACAACACCCAGCCATCACGAGGCAGAGAAAATCCCTGACCCCGCCGGGAATCGAACCCGGGAACCCGGAATGTAATAATTCAAGATATAAAATGTAGATGGATAGCTTTCAGAGATGATAGCTATGGTGCAGTGCTATGACGTCAGATATCGTATGTTGAAATAGCATGAAGCAATTGCTGTTGTTTGTTGAAGTTGTGGTCTTCAGTCCTAAGACTGGTTTGATGCAGATCTCCATGCTACTCTATCCTCTGCAAGCTTCTTCATCTCCCAGTACCTACTGCAACCTACATCCTTCTGAATCTCTTTAATGTCATCTCTTGGTCTCCCTCTACGATTTTTACCCTCCACGCTGCCCTCCAATACTAAACTGGTGATCCCTTGATGCCTCAGAATGTGTCCTACCAACCGATCCCTTCTTCTAGTCACGTTGTACCACAAATTCCTCTTCTCCCCAATCCTATTCAATATCTCCTCATTAGTCATGTGATGTACCTATCTAATCTTCAGCATTCTTCTGTAGCACCACATTTCGAAAGCTTCTATTCTCTTCTTGTCCAAACTATTTATTGTCCATATTTCATTTCCATACATGGCTACACTCCATACAAGTACTTTCAGAAACGACTTCCTGACACTTAAATCTATTCTCGATGTTAACAAATTTCTCTTCTTCAGAAACTCTTTACTTGCCACTGCCAGTCTACATTTTATATCCTCTCTAATTCGATCATCATCAGTTATTGTGCTCCCCAAATAGCAAAACTCCTTTACTACTTTAGGTGTCTCATTTCCTAATCTAATTCCCTCAGCATCAACCGACTTAATTCTACTACATTCCATTACCCTCGTTTTGCTTTTGATGACGTTCATCTTCTATCCTTCTTTCATGACGCTGTCCATTCCGCTCAACTGCTCTTCCAAGTCCTTTGCTGTCTACGACAGAATTACAATGTCATCGGCGAACCTCAAAGTTTTTATTTCTTCTCCACGGATTTTAATACCTACTCCGTATTTTTCTTTTGTTTCCTTTACTGTTTGCTCAATATACAGATTGAATAACATCGGGAAGAGGCTACAACCCTGTCTCTCTCCCTTCCCAACCACTGCTTCCCTTACATGCCCCTCGACTCTTATAACTGCCATCTGCTTTCTGTACAAATTGTAATAGGCTTTCGCTCTCTGTATTTTACCCCTGCCACCCTCAGAATTTGAAGGAGAGTATTCCAATCGACATTGTGAAAAGCTTTCTCTGAGTCTACAAATGATAGAAACGTGGGTTTGCCTTTCCTTAATCTAGATTCCAAGATAAATCGTAGGGTCAGTATTGCCTCACGTGTTCCAATATTTCTACGGAATCCAAACTGATCTTCCCCGAGGTTGGCTTCTGCTAGTTCTTCCATTCGTCTGTAAAGAATTCGCGTTAGTATTTTGCAGCTGTGACTTATTAAACTGATAGTTCGGTAATTTTCACATCTGTCAGCACCTGCTTTCTTTGGGATTGGAATGAAGCAATTAGGAATTGTTTATTCAGAGGTTCATTGTGAACCTGTTTATTCGCTGTCAAACATTAACTTCTGTAGTTTTAAAGATATTGTCGTATTGTTACGTCATTAGATGTGCCTCACTTTTCGGAGCACGAAGATGTATTTAGATTTGCTTCAATACTTGACTGTGAATTACAGATTCTTGAAGTGCCGCAAGAAGCCATCTTTTAGCTTGTCTGACACTCTGCCATTTTTGATGCATTCCCTAGACAAATTCCATGAGAGCTTGTAACGCCGGAAATGCATATCCTCCTATTTCCATCTATTGTACTATAATTTTTTTTCCTTATTTTGTTACCTGAAGATATGAGGTTTCTGTGTCTTTGTATATTCTAATTGTTTTACTATTTGTATAAATATGCATTTCTGTCGATGTATAATTGGTTCGTTTTGTAAATATTATTTGTATTTTTACGCTGGGTCTTGCCTAGGGAAAACAATGCTACCGAACGAATATATCGATAGGTCGTGTGGAGAACCAAAGTGTTTAGGATCTTTGGTAGTGTGAACTCGGCCGCATGGAGCGCGGGCAGAGGGTGTCTGGCTGGGGTAGGGCGGTGGAGCAGGTGTGTTGTGTGTCGCTCCCGCGAGTTGCCGCGCTTTCGGGGTTTGGCAGCATGTAATCGCGCTCGACTTGCTATAATAGTTTCTGACACGGTGTCGCGGACGGGAATCATTAGCTGGCGCACATCAAGAGCCCGTTTCGCCTGTTGACCGTGTCGAGAAGAAGGCGCGCCAACATCCAGCTTCTGCAACAGCGACGGTCGACAATGAATGACTGTCGCCACCTCCTCGATCGACGGCTTCAAACCTTCAATCAACCAACAAGGAAGACTGGAAGCACGTAAAGTTTTGGAACTGTATGGCAGACCTCAGCTTTTAAAACTGTTGCATCACAAAAATACAGCAACTTAACATGAACCTTTGTTGCTCATTGTCCCAATTGCATTACCAAGCAGGGTCCCTTCCTTTTCTGGAATGAACCCGAGTGTCGTTGAAATTCAAACGCCAGCATTAAAGTAATATTATTCCATTTCACTGCTTTAATTTCAAAGTTATTATTGTCAATTGTTCAGAATCATTTAATTCAAGTTCAAAGTTAAATCTCTCATTTCTAAATTGCGTAGATTCAAGTAGCTTTTGAAATGATTGTTGAGGTAGCCCAAGACTAACCTTATTTTATTGAATTTCGTAGTGCTTCAGAAACAAAGTTCACTATTAATTTCAGTCACTAAATTAACTTTCAATTTTCCGGTTTTATTAATTCTTTTGCTAAATTAAGTCAGAGTGTAGCGAAATTTATTACTTCTGACAAACATTCAGTTTTCACACAACACGCTTTTAGTGCTAATTATACGTGCATTACTCTTTCATTTTCAGTTATTATAGTAGTAGTCCATGGGACTGGCGAAAGTCATTTTCCCCAAATCTCAAATATCTAATTAACGCCTATTAATTGCTAACGTGACGACCACATTTTTCCCTTTCATTTATATGTAACCCTTTCCTCCCTCTTTACCGACAGATTACCTTCGGTGACGATTGCTTTTCCCAAATATCCATTAGGTACACGCGGTTTAATTTTTCACTGTCATTAAGGTCGATAAGCGAGGAGGAGGTTACAAGCTAGAGCCGTGCAAATTCCAAGCTTTTGGGATTGACCCGTTTCCTGCGACGCGCTTCTTTTGTCTGCATCTCAGGTCCCCTCAGTGCCAGCCCTAGGTGGACGAAAAATTCTCCCGCACACTCGGTAACTTTACAATGGAAACAATTTTTGTAGTTTGTTTGATGGTGAACGTATGTAGGCTGCTGTACTGTGAGATATACCAAGGACGCTAGTGCAAAGTGCGAAGTGATGGAACCGTTACGTGCAACCTGTAAAATTTGCGGACTTGCTGATACCACATGAGCTGATACTACAGACTAACTAAATTAAGTTTCGAATACAACTGAGTTTCCTCTTGGCTTGATGTAAGTGACGTTTTAAGAACTAGAAACAATTGTGAAGTGATCCTTGTTTGGAAACATTCTGTGAATTTTTCAAAATTGTCAAGATGTATGACGATAAAGTACAAAACGAAATGGCAAGGAGAAATAACGAGAAGAGACCAGAAGATGTCGCTGCCAGATGCCTAACGCATGGGGACCACAGATTTCACCCAAACTTATAGACCTACCTGTTCACTCCATCCTATCTATTTCTGATGCATATTTGGTGCACATTCAGATAAATTTAAAGTACTTTTTCCAGTATGTATGTACGTGCATATGTATGTGTGTGTGTGTGTGTGTGTGTGTGTGTGTGTGTGTGTGTGTAGTCCTTAGACGTGCACTACACACAACTTTGTTGCACGAGTACACGGGAACGAGTTCCCTACATCACTGCGTGGACAAGTAATGTACATTTATTACCGTGTCTGCGGCAGCGTCCAGTGACTGAGTCCGTTGGCTGGTATCTGTGTGAGATATAAACGGGTCTATGCAACAGGTTCAATTTGCAGGCGAACAGCTATCACATACTTGGCGACTTCAAGTTATACCAGTCCTCACAGACAAATCAGTCTATAAAGAACAAGAGGCTAGAAGTGAATTAGTATTTAACAGATCGTAGGCAAGTTCCTCGTTAGTGGGGGATAAATGTGAGTCAGAAATTAGGGCGATGTCTTTTGAAAGGTAACCATTCTGGCTGCCGCCTTAAGCAGTTTAGGGAAAATGGGGAAAAATCTTTCTCAAAACCTTGAAGAGTGAAACCTCCTCCTGAAAGCGAGTGCAGCTCATTAACCAGTGCTCACTTCGCTCGACTGTTAAATGTCTCATCTAAATCGCATTACAGAGGTTTGTTAAAAATATAAGCTGTGAGCCATCAAATATTCGTGGAATCTTGGTTATACTCACAAAGGCGTTGTTTTCTCCCAATCCAGCGAAGCTAATTCCAGACTTATCTGCTAAGTAATCACAACGAGAAAAACAGCGAATTTTCTTGTTCTCACGTACCTACGTGTGAAGTTTGGTGACTAATATACGTGCGAAAGGAGAAGTTGCACTAATTGGTAAGGTTTCGGCTTGATGACGTCGACATCTTGCGGCGATACATCGGCTGACAGTCATTTAGTCATCTTCAAGTGAGTGTTTTATACTGGAGATGGGTGGTGCATGTCGCTAAGTTGATGTGGAAAACTGTCATGGAGACTGATACGCGTATATTACCGTTGCATGACAGTCCTCTACCGAGTTTAGCGCTCTCTGGCGAATATTACTCCGTCCAAGGCGCCAGGCCCATATGTTGTGGAGATACACTCCTGGAAATGGAAAAAAGAACACATTGACACCGGTGTGTCAGACCCACCATACTTGCTCCGGACACTGCGAGAGGGCTGTACAAGCAATGATCACACGCACGGCACAGCGGACACACCAGGAACCGCGGTGTTGGCCGTCGAATGGCGCTAGCTGCGCAGCATTTGTGCACCGCCGCCGTCAGTGTCAGCCAGTTTGCCGTGGCATACGGAGCTCCATCGCAGTCTTTAACACTGGTAGCATGCCGCGACAGCGTGGACGTGAACCGTATGTGCAGTTGACGGACTTTGAGCGAGGGCGTATAGTGGGCATGCGGGAGGCCGGGTGGACGTACCGCCGAATTGCTCAACACGTGGGGCGTGAGGTCTCCACAGTACATCGATGTTGTCGCCAGTGGTCGGCGGAAGGTGCACGTGCCCGTCGACCTGGGACCGGACCGCAGCGACGCACGGATGCACGCCAAGACCGTAGGATCCTACGCAGTGCCGTAGGGGACTGCACCGCCACTTCCCAGCAAATTAGGGACACTGTTGCTCCTGGGGTATCGGCGAGGACCATTCGCAACCGTCTCCATGAAGCTGGGCTACGGTCCCGCACACCGTTAGGCCATCTTCCGCTCACGCCCCAACATCGTGCAGCCCGCCTCCAGTGGTGTCGCGACAGGCGTGAATGGAGGGACGAATGGAGACGTGTCGTCTTCAGCGATGAGAGTCGCTTCTGCCTTGGTGCCAATGATGGTCGTATGCGTGTTTGGCGCCGTGCAGGTGAGCGCCACAATCAGGACTGCATACGACCGAGGCACACAGGGCCAACACCCGGCATCATGGTGTGGGGAGCGATCTCCTACACTGGCCGTACACCACTGGTAATCGTCGAGGGGACACTGAATAGTGCACGGTACATCCAAACCGTCATCGAACCCATCGTTCTACCATTCCTAGACCGGCAAGGGAACTTGCTGTTCCAACAGGACAATGCACGTCCGCATGTATCCCGTGCCACCCAACGTGCTCTAGAAGGTGTAAGTCAACTACCCTGGCCAGCAAGATCTCCGGATCTGTCCCCCATTGAGCATGTTTGGGAATGGATGAAGCGTCGTCTCACGCGGTCTGCACGTCCAGCACGAACGCTGGTCCAACTGAGGCGCCAGGTGGAAATGGCATGGCAAGCCGTTCCACAGGAGTACATCCTGCATCTCTACGATCGTCTCCATGGGAGAATAGCAGCCTGCATTGCTGCGAAAGGTGGATATACACTGTACTAGTGCCGACATTGTGCATACTCTGTTGCCTGTGTCTATGTGCCTGTGGTTCTGTCAGTGTGATCATGTGATGTATCTGACCCCAGGAATGTGTCAATAAAGTTTCCCCTTCCTGGGACAATGAATTCACGGTGTTCTTATTTCAATTTCCAGGAGTGTATTTTCATGCGTGCCCATTGTCGAATTGTAGGCCCTCTGAGTTAAAATTCAGTTGCTAAGATAGTAAAATTCAGTATCGCAGACCTGTCATTAGGGATAATCTTTCTTTCTTTCTGTAGATATTATAGAAATCACTAAGTTCCATGCATTTTCAGGTTGAAAGGTGTCACCACGTTTAATAACGTTGTAAGTAGGCTGTTTACGTTTTTATGTTGGTAACGCCACGTAGCGCTCTGTATGAAAATCGCTGACTGTGCTGAGTGCAATCTGTGGCTGGTTGGCATTGTTGGAATATTCGATATTGTAGTGTTGGATGTGAACAGCCTGTAGCGGTGGGCAGTTGGAGGTGAGCCGCATCAGTGGTGGATGTTGGGAGAGAGAAGCCAGAGTTTTGAGATGTTAATATTAGCGGACGAGCTGGACGTGTCTCCGTCAGAAAAAGGAAATTAGTCTAACTGGATGTCACAAATTATTCATATATATTACGACTTTTGAACACTATTAAGGTAAATACATTGTTTTTTCTCCATCAAAATCTTTCATTTGCTAACTATGCCTATCAGTAGTTAGTGTCTTCAGTACTTAGAATCTTTTATTTAGCTGGCAGTATTGGCGCACGCTGTATTTCTGTCGTTTCAGTAACGAAAATTTTTGTGAGGTAAGTGATTCATGAAAGGTATAGATTATTGTTAGTCAGGACCATTCTTTTGTAGGTATTATTGAAACTCAGATTGCGTTGCGCTAAAAAAAAAATATTGTGTGTCACTTTAGTGTTGATCAGAATAAGTAAAGAGAGAAATGTCTGAGTACGTTCAGTTTTCCTCAGCTGTTTGAAAATCAAGTAACGTAGAGGTTTTCCAGCACTGTCATTTATAAATTTTTCTAAGGGGATGTTTCAACATCTTCTGCCAAGCGCATATCCACAGATTCCTTAAAAAAAACGAATCCCAGAATTATTTGGTTTTTGCCAATATTTCCATGCTAGAATAAGTCAAAGAATGATATACTCGAGTTTGGTGGACTTATTGGGCAGCGAAACACGAGTGTGATGATCCTGTTCAACGCACCTTGCACGTACTGTGTGGGTGTGGTATGACCACTGTCGACCTTACTACACTGGCTTGGCATTCTGTAGACTCCAGCATTCCACAAACCCAAATCATCCTTTATCGAGCCGACAAGAACACAGGTATTTGCATGTGACTGGAAGATTACTTTAACATAAAGTTTCTTTAGGATTCTGCCTAGCCTCAACGAAGTATTACCGACTTTAACCAACGGCCTCGCCGCAGTGGTTATCCCATCAGATCACCGAAGTAAAGCGCTGTCCGGCTGGGCTACAACTTCGATGGGTGATCATCCAGTCTGCCGAGCGCTGTTGGCAAACTGGATACACTCAGTTCTTCTGAGACAAACAGAGGAGCTACTTGATCTAGAAGTAACGGCTCCGGTCTCGTGAGAGCGGTGTGCTAACCACATTCCCCTCCGTATCTGCATCCAGTGACGCCTATGGGCTGAGGATGACACGACAGCAGGTCTGTACCATTGGGCATTCATGTCCAGTTCGAGCGGAGTTCTGTTTAATTTTCACTAGCGACATTTGTCGCTGTCAGACATAGTATGTTTTCGGTGTTCCAACGTTCACGGAATCCCCGTTGTGTGTGTGTGTGTAGGCAGTCTCCAGGGCTGTTACATTTTCTAAGTGTCCTGCCAATAAAACGCAGCCTTTGGTTAGCCTTCCACATAACATTTTCTATGTGTTCATTTCAAGTCAAGCTGTTCACAATTGTAAGACCTAGGTATGTAGTTGAATTTACCGCTTTTAGATTAGACTGATTTATCGTGTAACCGAAGTTTAACGAGTTCCTTTTAGCAGTCATGTGGATGACCTCACACTTTTCGTTATTTAGGGTAAACTGCCACTTTTCGCACCATTCAGATATCTTTTCTAAATCGTTTTGCAGTTTGTTTTGATCTTCTGATGTATTTATTAGTCGATAAACGACAGCGTCATCTGCAAACAACCGAAGACGGCTGCTTAGATTGTCTCCAAAATCGCTTATATAGTTAAGGAACAGCAAAATGCCTATAACATTACCTTGGGGAACGCCAGACATCACTTCTGTTTCACTCGATGACTTTCCGTCAGTTACTACGAACTGTAACCTCTCTGGCAGGAAATCACAAATCCAGTCACATAACTGAGACGATATTCCATAAGCATGCAATTTCACTACGAGGCCCTTGTGGGGTACAGTGTCAAAAGCCTTCCGGAAATCCAGGAATACGGAATCAGTCTGAAATCCTTTGTCAATAAGCACCCAACACTTCATGTAAATAAAGAGGTAGTTGTCTTTCACAGGAACGGTGTTTTCTAAACCCATGTTGACTGTGTGTCAATAGACCGTTTCCTTCGAGGTAATTCATAATGTTCGAACTCAATATATGTTCTAAAATCGACGTTAACGATATGGGCCTGTCATTTAGTGGATTGCTCCTACTACCTTACTTGAATATTGCTGTGACGTGTGCAACTTTAAAGTCTTTGAGTACGGATCTTTCGTCGAGCGATCGGTTGTATATCATTGTTAAGTATGGAGCTAATGCATCAGCATACTCCGAAAGGAACCTAATTGGTATACCATCTGGACGAGAAGGCGTGCATTTATTAAGTGATTTAAGTTGCTTCACTTCTCCGAGCATATTTACTTCTACGTTACTCATGTTGACAGATGTTCTCGATTCGAATTCTGGAATATTTACTTCGTCTTCTTTTGTGAATGCACTTCGGAAGGCTGTGTTTAGTAACTCTGATTTGGCAGCACTGTCTTCGATGGTATCTCCATTGTTATCACGAAGAGAAGGCATTGATTGTTTGTTGCCGCTAACATACTTTACATACGACCAAAATCTCTTTGGATTTTCTCCACGGTTTCGAGACAGTTTCGTTGGGGAAACTGTTATAGGCATCTCTCATTGACGTCCGTGCTAAATTTCGAGCTTCTGTAAAATATCGCCAATCTTGAGGATTTTGCGTCTGTTTAAATTTGGCATGTTGGTATCGTGTATCATGTTCTAACCCGTTTTGTGTACCAAGGAGGATCAGCTCATTCGTTTGTTAATTTATTTAGTATAAATCTCTCACTTGCTGCCGATACTATTTCTTTGAATTTAAGCCACTTTTGGTCTACACTTATATTATTAATTTGGAATGAGTGGAGATTGTCTCTTAGGAAGGCGTCAAGTAAATTTTTATCTGCTTTTTTGAATAGGTATATTTTTCGCTTATTTTTCGAGGATTTGGGGATTACAGTATTCAATCTCGCTACGACAACTTTGTGTTCACTAATACCTGAATCGGTTTTGATGCTCGTTATTAACTCAGGATTATTTGTTGCTAAGAGGTCAAGTGTGTTTTCACAATCGTTTACTACTCCCGTGGGCTCATGAACTAACTGCTCGAAATAATTTTCAGAGAATGTGTTTAGCACAATTTCGGATGATATTTTATGCGTACCACCGGAATTAAACATGTATTTTAACCAACATATCGGGGATAAATTAAAGTCACCACCAATTATTATCGTATGAGTCGGGTACGTGTTTGAACTCAAACTCAAGTTTTCTTTGAACCTTTCAGCAGCAGTATCATCTGAATTGGGACGTCGGTAAAAGGATCCAATTATTATATTATTCCGGTTGCCAACAATGACCTCTGCCAATACTAACTCACAGGAAGAATCTACTTCAATTTCGCGACAACTACTTCTGATAGCAACAAACATGCCACCGCCAACCGTGTTTAGCCTATCCTTTCGGAACTCCGTTAGGTTCTTTGCAAAAATTTCGTCTGAGCATACATCCGGCTTTATCCAGCTTTCAGTGCCTACAACAATTTAAGCACCAGTGCTTGCTATTAGCGCTTGGGGCTCTGGTACTTTCCCAACACAGCTACGACCAGTTACAACTGTTATACCTGTATCTACGTTCTTCCTGTGTTTGGCCTGCACCGTTTGTGACTGAAGCCCTTCTTGTGTTTTCTCGAGAGCCTCTAACCTAAAAAACCGCCCAGTCCAAGCAACACAGCCCCTGATATCCGTGTAGGGAGACCAAGAAATGAATACACTAAGCAGATTCAGAAGGATGTAGGTTGCAGTAAGTACTGGTTGATGAAGAAGCTTGCACAGGATAGAGTAGCATGGAGCGCTGCATCAAACCAGTCTCAGGTCTGAAGACCACAATAACAACAACAACAACAACAATAGAAGTCCACAGTCGGTCCTGTCGACTTTGCTGCAAAAGGTCAGCGCTGCTTTCATCTTGCAAGCAAGACTGCAGCCTTTACTACTTCTGTCAGCCGCTCGAAGCCAGAGAGAATCTCTTCTGATCCAAAGTGACACACATCATTGGTACCAACGTGAGCAACCACCTGTAGTTGGCTGCACCCTGTGCTCTTCATGGCACCCGGGAGGACCCTTTCCACATCTGGAATGACTCCACTCGGTATGCACATGGAGTGCACATTGGTTTTCTTACCCTTCTTGTCAGCCAAGTCCCTAAGGGGCCCCATAACGCGCCTATCGTTGGAGCTCCCAACTACCAATAATCGCACCCTCTGCGACGGCCCGGATCTTACAGGCTGAGTGGTTTCCTCTGAAACAGGACAGGCGACAGGATCCGGCTCAGCGGCAGTGTCAGCCACAGGCAGCACCTGGAACCTGTTTGTCAGACAAACCGGGGAGGCCTTACGTGCGGCCGCCTGGGAAGTCTTTCGCCACGTGCTTCACCATGGGACGGCCTCCCACTCGACTACAGGTGAAGGATCAGCCTCAGTGCGAGCACTAACTGGGTTGGCCACCTGTGAGGACCGACCGGAGGACTCGGACATGCTGGACGTACGCTGGATCCGCACGGCCGGCAACAGTGGTGCCCATCCACTGCAGCCTCAAGCTGTGTTACCGAAGTCATCACAGCCTGAAGCTGAGAGCGAAGTGTCACCAACTCGGCTCGTATCCGCACACAACAATCGAAGTCCCTGTCTATACTAAAGACTATGAAAAATTAAACTATGCAGATAAACGGACGATCAGCACGTGTTGCGCAACTCTAGTCTAGACCCTGACGTAAACGCACGAGCTGTGTCTAGTAATACGCAGACATTCGAAAACCTAACTACCGAAACACTCAGGTGAAACTAAATAATTTGCCTCTGATTAGCAACTTGTAATATGTTACAAAATCTGTTTACTTTCCGACGCAATCGAAAACGCGAGAACTGTGGCTATTAGATATTAAATTTACACGCAGAAACTCAAAAAACTAAACTATTAAAGCACACAGATGATACAATAAAATTCGCTCCCGGTTAGGAACTCGTAAGTGACAACAAAAGCGGTTACTTCCCTGTTGCTGCGTCTGCTGCCTGACTCCGATTCCCGTCAGATCACCGAAGTTAAGCGCTGTCGGACTTGGCAATCACTTGGGTGGGTGACCAACCGGTCTGCCGAGCGCTGTTGGCAAGTGCGGTGCACCCAGCCCTAGTGAGGCAAACTGAGGAGCTACTTGATTGAGAAGTAGCGGCTCCGGTCTCGGGGCGGTGTGCTGACCACTTGCCTCACCATATCCGCATCCAGCGACGCGCGTGGCTTGAGGATGACACGGCGGCCGGTCAGTACCGTTGGGCTTTCATGGCCTGTTCGGGAGAAGTTTAGTTTTAGTAGTAGTACTTTAGTGTGTGTCTTGTTGAACTACGTCACAGTAATTTACACTCAACAGCGTCTAAAATAGGAGATGGGAATATTCTTTTAAATCATTTAACTGGGTGTTGGCTTGGAGACATATCCTGTATGCTGT
This sequence comes from Schistocerca piceifrons, assembly GCF_021461385.2. Taxonomy (NCBI): domain Eukaryota; kingdom Metazoa; phylum Arthropoda; class Insecta; order Orthoptera; family Acrididae; genus Schistocerca; species Schistocerca piceifrons. The sequence goes on along the minus strand of NC_060144.1, from coordinate 529,056,303 downwards.
AACAATCTGTTCTCCCATTTAAAATATTCAAAAAATGGTTCAAATGGCTCTGTGCGCTATGGGACTTAACTTCTGAGGTCATCAGTCCCCTAGAACTTAGAACTACTTCAACCTAACTAACCTAAGGACATCACAAACACCCATGCCCGAGGCAGGATTCGAACCTGCGACCGCAGCGGTCTTGCGGTTCCAGACTGTAGCGCCTAGAACTGCTCGACCACCCCGGCCGGCTTTAAAATATTCATTACAGATAATACGAAGATCTTTTTCTGTCATACAGGTTAATTCTTACAATAGACTTTAATGACAACATTCTCGATATCTACTAGTTACAATTTATTTTCCAGTGTAGGCCAATTTGGCTGTTACGCTAATGTCATGGGCTAGTTGTACACGGGAACAGGCCACCAACCTCTCCAGCCACCAGAATATGACAAGAAACATAAAACTTATAACAAGGAAGCATGCATATCGCTTGCTTTCATACCAGTTTTATTCGTGACTGCTTGTAGGTTGTATGTTTCTTCACCATACTGTTTGTCTGCACAGTTAAGTGGCCTTCCCTTGAGTACGTTAACTACCATTTCACCATGGTATAATAACCAACATTGAGCAGCAATGAAAATAAACAATAATTACAGAAATTTAGTATGTCTGTGGGACATGCCCAAAGGAACCTAATTGTACAATAAAAAGAGCCACCAGGCACTTTTAATAATGCTGTTTATTAAGAACGTGCAACGGCCTTGCCGACGTGGATACACCGGTTCCTGTAAGATCATCCAAGTTAAGCGCTTTCGGGCGTGGTCGGCACTTGGATGGGTGACCACCCAGGCCGCCATGCGCCGTTGGCCTTTTTCGCGGTGCAGTCAGCCTCGTGATGCCAATTGTGGAGCTACTCGACCGAATAGTAGCGGCTTCGGTCAAGAATACTATCATAACGACCGGGAGAGCGGTGTGCTGACCCCACGCCCCTCCTATCCGCATCCTCCACGGAGGATGACACGGCGGTCGGGTGGTCCCAGTAGGCCACTCGTGGCCTGAAGACGGAGTACTTTTATTTATTAAGAACAAACAGCGCATTTATCGGTTTCAAACAGAGAGGCTCATCATCAGAATGCTGATCACGTATAAAATTGCATGTAGCTTATTGTGTACGTTCGTTATCTGTTGTGGCGATAGTTCCCTGGGGCGGTGGTGCCACCAACAAATCCTGCATTTGTTTTTAGAACTGTCTCTGAAGAAGGTCGTTTTCTGCCATATATTTAACAAGATTCAACGCGAAACTACCTGGCAGATTAAAACTGTGTGCCGGACCGAGACTCGAACTCGGGACTTTTCCCTTTTGCGGGCAAGTGCTTGGGTAGCTCAGGTGGTAGAGCACTTGCCCGCGAAAGGCAAAGGTCCCGAGTTCCAGTCTCGGTCCGGCACACAGTTTTAATCTGCCAGGAAATTTCATATCAGCTCACATTCCGCTGCAGAGTGAAAATCTCATTCGGGAAGATTCAACACATTTGTGAACTTAGGAGTTACACACAGCGTAGAGCACCGCACACACACGCGCGCGCGCGCTCGTACGTAAATATTTCGGCCACACGGATAAACATCGTCGCATTCCATTGCTATCCCGTCCTGTCGTCCGTGGTCGCTGCCGGTTTCCATTCCTTGTATGTCGAGCCAGGGATCGCGACTGAGGAAGGTATGGAGACACGTTCGCTGGAATTTCTGATAGCGGCGTCGCGGGAGAGAGCAGCGGCGGCTGCATTTGAAATGGAAATGGCCGTCCGGGCGGCCAGCTGGCGCCCGGCAGCTGCAGGGCAGGGGGCAGGGCTGCGGCGGTGTTCCCTGCCGCCTGTCCTTGCCCGCGCCGCGCCGCGCCTCTACCACCGATCTGCCCAGCCTGAGCTCGCCTCGCCACGCCACATCCTGGTCCGCGACCCGCCCGCGATGCCTCGGGCCATCCGCCGCTCGCTCACGACTCCTGCCTGCCACCGCTGGCTGGGGCGTCACTCGCGTATCCAAGTCCGCCACAAATTGATTTCCTGCACGTGACGAAACTCCACGGCAGGCCAATATCAAACGAACAATACCACACCGTTACGACTTTTTGAGTAACGACACAATGTTTTCTATGTGGTCTCACGTATTTCTCGTCGTGTTATGTCCTTTTAAAAGGCTGCCTTATTAGATGTGAAAGGCTGCAACATTAAATAGGGAAACAGCGTGATTGCTATTACACTCAGAGCCAAAGAAATTGGTACACTTCCTGATATTGTGTAGAGCCCGCCCGAGCACTCAGAAGTGCAGCAACACGACGTGTCATGGACTCGACTAATATCTGAAGTAGTGCTGGGGGGAACTGACACCGTGAATCCTGCAGGGCTGTCCATAAATTCGTAAGAGTACGAAGGGTGCACTGAAGTACACAAGCGGCAAGACGCAGTCAATACCTTCGCTGCGCAGTGCCGATGGTACTGTTACCGACGACTGTGCCGCTGAAGCGGAGTTATTGAACGCAGTTTTCCGAAATTCCTTCACCAGGGAAGACGAATGGAATATTCCAGAATTTGAAACACAAACAGCTGCTAACATGAGTTTCTTAGAAGTAGGTAGCTTAGGGGTTGCGAAGCAACTCAAATCCCTTGATACGGGCAAGTCTTCAGGTCCAGATTGTATACCGATTAGGTTACTTTCAGATTACGCTGATAAAATAGCTCCCTGCTTAGCAATCATGTACAACCGCTCGCTCACCGATAGATCAGCACCTACAGATTGGAAAATTTCGCGTTCGCACCAGTGTTTATGAACGGTAGTAGGAGTAATCCATCGAACTACAGACCTAGATCATTGACGTCGGTTTGCAGTAGGGTTTTGGAGCATATACTGTATTAAAACATTATGAATCACCTCGAAGGGAACGATCTATTGATACGTAATCAGCATGTTTTCAGAAAACATCGTTCTTGTGCAACGCAGCTAGCTCTTTATTCGCACGAAGTAATGGCCCCTATCGACAGGGGATCTCAAGCTGATTCCGTATTTCTAGATTTCCGGAAATATTTTGACACCGTTCCTCACAAGCGACTTCTAATCAAGCTGCGGGCCTATGGGGTATCGTCTCAGTTTTGCGACTGGATTCGTGATTTCCTTTCAGGAAGGTCGCAGTTCGTAGTAATAGACGGCAAATCATCGAGTAAAACTGAAGTGATATCAGGTGTTCCCCCAGGGAAGCGTCCTGGGACCTCTGCTGTTCCTGATCTGTATAAATGACCTGGGTGACAATCTGAGCAGTTCTCTTTGGTTGTTCGCAGATTATGCTGTAATTTACCGTCTAGTAAGGTCATCCGAAGACCAGTATCAGTTGCAAAGCGATTTAGAAAAGATTACTGTATGGTGTGGCAGGTGGCAGTTGACGCTAAATAACGAAAAGAGTGAGGTTATCCACATGAGTTCCAAAAGAAATCCGTTGGAATTCGATTACTCGATAAATAGTACAATTCTCAAGGCTGTCAATTCAACTAAGTACCTGGGTGTAAAAATTACGAACAACTTCAGTTGGAAAGACCACATAGATAGTATTGTGGGGAAGGCGAGCCAAAGGTTGCGTTTCATTGGCAGGACACTAAGAGGATGCAGGAAGTCCACTAAAGAGACAGCTTACACTACACTCGTTCATCCTCTGTTAGAATATTGCTGCGCGGTGTGGGATCCTTACTAGGTGGGATTGATGGAGGACATCGAAGGGGTGCAAAAAAGGACAGCTCGTTTTGTATTATCACGTAATAGGGGAGAGAGTGTGGCAGATATGATACGCGAGTTGGGATGGAAGTCATTAAAGCAAAGACGTTTGTCGCTCCGCGAGATCTATTTACGAAATTTCAGTCACCAACTTTCTCTTCCGAATGCGAAAATATTTTGTTGAGCCCAACCTACATAGGTAGGAATGATCACCAAAATAAAATAAGAGAAATCAGAGCTCGAACAGAAAGGTTTAGGTGTTCGTTTTTCCCACGCGCTGTTCGGGAGTGGAATGGTAGAGAGATATTACGATTTTGGTTCGATGAACCCTCTGCCAAGCACTTAAATGTGAATTGCAGAGTAATCATGTAGATGTAGATGTAGTTGTAAATCTCTTCTGAACAGCACGTTGCAAGGCATCCCAGATATGTCCAATAATGTTCATGTATTTTAGTGGGCAGCGGAAGTTTTTAAACTCAGAAGAGTGTTCCTGGAGCCACTCTATAGCAATTCTGGACCTGTAGGGTGCCGCATTGTCCTGCTGGAATTGTTCAAGTCCGTCGGAAAGCGCAATGGACATGAATGGATGCAGGTGATGAAACAGGATGTTTACGCACATGTCACGTGTCAGAGTCGGATGTAGACGTACCAGGGGTCCCATATCACTCCAACTGCACACGACCCACCACACCTTTACAGAGCCTCCACCAGCTTGAACAGTCCCCTGCTGACATGCAGAGTCCATGGATTCATGACGTTGTCTCAATACCCGAACACTTCCATCCGCCCGATAGAGTTTGAAACGAGACTCCTCTGACCAGGCAACAAGTTGCCAGTCATCAACAGTCCAATATTGGTGTTGAGGATCCCAGACGATGCGTAAGGCTTTGTGTCGTGCAGTCATCAATCGTACACGAGTGATCCTTTGCCTCCGGAATCCCATATGCATGGTGTTTCTTTGAATGGCTCGCACGCTCACACTTGTTGATAGCTCACCACTGAAATTTGCAGCAATTTGCGGAAGGGTTGCACTTCTGTCAGGTTCAACGATTCTGTTCAGTCGTCGTTGGTACCGATCTTGTAGGATTTTTTTCCTACCGCAGCGATGTTGGAGATTTGGTGTTTTCCCTCCTTCCTGATATTCACCGTACACCCGCGAAATGATCGTACGGGAAAATCCCCACTTCATCTCTCTCTCGGAGATGCGATGTCCCATCGCCCGTGCGCCGACTATAACACCACGTTCAGACAGATGTAAATCTTGATAACATGCCATTCTAGCAGCAGTAACCGGTCTAACAACTTCGGGAGACACTTGTTGTCTTATATAGATGTTGTCGACCGCAGGGCCATATTGTACCTGTTTACATATCTCTATATTTAAATACGCATGCCTTTACCAGTTTCATTGCCGCTTCTGTGTATTACGGCTAGCTTGCGCACTGCCCGACGCTTTGCTCACTTAAAGATTGCGTCTGCTGCCTGAATTGTCACGGTTACGATCTAGTAGTCGTGTGCTGTGCATTTACGAATGTAAGATACAATCTGTCTAACCTTCGGTTAGTTTCAGTAATTCATCATTCATGGAAAACAGAGGCCTGTACGCAATTATTGCCCAAGGAAATGATTTAGGATGCGCCCTGGGTCAAAGGTCTATGGAACGTAGGATGAATTTTAGTTATTGTATGCCTAACTACAATTACGGTTAAAAAGAACGTTCACTTTATATTAGCTAAAACACTTGTAAACATAATGATATGTGATGATCGCTGTGTCTTGATATGTCTTGAGTTCCATTCATGATGAATTCCAGTCCTTGCTTATGAGCCAGCTACTGAAATCGTGGTTGAAGGGATGGGAATAACCAAAGGATGAGTGAACCACACGCGCACATGTAGTTGCTGAGGCTTACACAGAGGAGAAAAGAAAAGAACAAAGTGCGACTGTACCTAACGATTACTGCTAGTGTAGTTGTTCTTATGAACAGTTTCCCCTATGAGCAAACACGTTGCCACTTTGCCTGATATTGCTCATAACTTAGATACTTGGGATATGCGTGGGTCTGTTTAAAAGGAATAGCTCGATTAAATCATAGGATCGAGCCAAGTATGTCTTCTTTCATGCACTGCAGCTAACCTGATGTAAATAATAAACTGTAGCAGTGATATTACAGTCAAATAGTCTATGCATTGACTAGAATTACGAGTTAATAAAATATGTAGAAAGATAAAATAAAAGTTAAATGATTAATTGAATAACAAGGGATCTATTTCAACGTCTGCAACTGAATTATGTTGAACAACGTTTATTCAGGAAAAGAAATCTCAAATAAATGAGAAGTGGTCCTACAATATTTACTTAAAATACAGACAAAAAACAAACTTATCAAATGCAGTAATGTTACATTGACTGAGATACGAGAATGGCAGCAAAATCACCAAACTAAATAGCCTTCAAAGATAGATGAAAAGTAAGTCCATTTCGTAATCACTATTCACGAAGTATTCACCCGCTCAAAACTGTTCAACATGATGATTCACGAACGAACACACGTATTACAATGAATAGTAACTCATACGCCCTCTGTTCCATAAATCAAGCGGAGAAATAGTCATACTCAGGAGCACTTTCAGACTTCTCGAAATATAAAGTCCCTTCAAAAGGTGAAGTATGGCAGCAGCCATTCACTGCCCAAAATCAAACATCACCACGATCAAATACCGCTCATTACCACAGACAGGTCTGACTCCTTCCAGAACTCGAGTAAAAATACCTGTCTGCTTCTCCATTGGCTGGAGACCGTCCCCAGCAAAAATACATTACACTTAAGCTTTACAGACATGATCTGATTCAAATTGACCACTTTCAGGACCAAACTAATATATTACAACAATACTTAAACAAAGAAATGGAATTAGCATTTGGTTACACTCGTTTATAATAAATATACGTAGTAATTAGTTCATAAATAAATAAGTTAGTATTCTTGAGCAAGTGTGCTCAAGCTAAACGCCAAAAGATTGTCCTTCAATATAATTTACTCGAGCATTCATGGCATCTTGACAGAAGCGTCTTTCGGTTCCCTTTTACAATGCTGTGCCTGCTAACACATACAATTGACTATTTAAAAATAGCATAATTTTTAATAGCTCTTGCAATCAACATTTCACTAAAGTCACTGAAAAAATAGTAAAGTGTTCATTATAAAAATTTGCAAGTATAACAACATGTGGGGTATTCATATTGTATTCATTTGCTGTGTAATTGTGGAGAATACGATGTTCTGACAAATATCTGCGTAATACAGAAAGACATAAAATACGTCATAAGTTCAAATGGCTCAAATGGCTCTGAGCACTATGGGACTAAACTTCTGAGGTCATCAGTCCCCTAGAACTTAGAACTACTTAAACCTAACTAACTTAAGGACATCACACGCATCCATGCCCGAGGCATGCCGATATATTCAGATTTACTTTAGCACTTGACGCGAACTGTTATAGACTCTCAAAGAGCTGTAAGAAGCTATCTTACAGCTTGTCTGATACTCCGCCATTTCTTGGAGCATCGTCTCCTGCACAAAGGCCATGCAAGCGACAGCTGCCAAACTCACCCGTAAGGGGATTTTCCATATTTCCGGCGACGCAGCTAGTCTTTGTACCTAGACACGCTATTACGGGCCACCTAGCCGGAAGCCGGAACTGCTGCGGCAGTCCCTGAGACCAGGGCTCACTAAAGTTCTGCCTTACAGCAAATTAATTTTACCTCGTACCAATACTGGCCGGCCAATTAGCACTATATACCGATAACATTACACTGTGACCACACATGTTTAGTAAACAGATGCTGCGCCTTCGATTTTAACACATGGAATGAATACGTAAAATTACCGTTTACATACCACATGAAAATCAAAGCATGAACCGAGAACACATTCGGTTTAAACGCATTGTATAAAAGGAAGATTGCGGAAGCTCTAACAAGCTAGCTCTTACATCAGAACGCGAGCACGTACTGTTCATAAACAAGGCTAAGTACCGAACAAATAGGAACTTTAAGATAAACGGATTAGAGCTGCAGTGAGTTTTTGGCAAAAATATCAAGATGTGAGAGATGAACACTCACACCTGGTGGTAGTGAACAGAGGCGAGTAGCGAACAGTGAAAGCTGCAGAGTAAAACAGTTTGAAAAGTCAGTGGCAAAATCACAGTGATATCATTTAATGCTGATTCAATTGCGTCAATGGCTGCTGGGTTGGTGCATATACTAGAAGCGTTTTTCCGTAAGTTTAATACCATATTCTTCTTCACCATTTACAATGGTATGCCAACGCTGGGGTAACTTTTCGATTCCATGACTGTGGAAATCACGTGGTTTTGTGGCGAAGAACTTGTCGAGCCGTGTTTGGAGGGCAGTTTCATCCGGAAAGGAAGCTCCTCGAAAGCTGTTCGACAGAGAGCGGAAAAGGTCAAAATGTGAGGGACAACCCCACTCCTGTTTACTTTTTCTTGTCAGTCTAGCAGAATACGGTAGGTGTTATCGTAGAATAGCATCACTTCAAGCAGTCTTTCTGGTGGTTGTTCTTGGACTGTGTCTGCAAGACGTCTCGGTTGTTTACAATAACTGTCAGCAGTGATGTTTACGTCTGTGAGAAGTAGTTCGTAAGAAACCACACTGTCTTTTCCACCAGATGCGTAACAGTATCTTTTGTAGATGTGCGCACGTCCTCGAACTAGGAGTTCCTGCTTTGTTTCGGCTCACCCATTCCCTTCTTTTCCTTATGTTAGCATAAAGACACTATTTCTCGTCACCAATGACCTACAGGACAGGAAAGATCGGTGTCGTTCACGAGCCTATTGGTGACGAGCGAGCAGAGATGCGCGTTGTAGCTTTGAGTTAGAGCATTCCGTACCCATGCACCCGATATCTGAACCTTCTCCATTGCATTCAAATGTCGCGCGATGGTAGAATGATCGCACTTCATGCCACTCAAGTAGACAACGTTCAACACTTTCTCCTTTCGCGTGTTTTCTCGCCTAGGCGCGCAGTGTCAAGGTAGCATTACTGTATCTGTCGTGACCAGACGTTAGTGACGCAAAGGCTCAGTCTGAAGTCCGTAATGAGCAATGCTAATGTGCGCATTGAACGGTGCTGTACGGTGCTGAGCACTTTGCAATATGGTTAATTGCAGTAGTAAGTCGTTTCTTTTGAGTTATTGCCTGAGCTGCAAGATTTTTGAGGCTACAAAAAGTCAGTGTTGCTTGTTCCACACTTGCAGTAAGCACGATGGATATGGGAAAGCAATATGGCTAGCTGGAAACATATATTTTGTTTACGAGACGTGAAGTACTGCAATTAGTTGGCTGATTTCTGCTCATTCATCTGTACATTATTAGAAAGGTGAGAACGTTTTCATATCAAGAGAATTCTACAAGGTATGTTAGTTAGAACTTCAAATTATTTTGATCAGTGCATTAGTTCTATTAAAGGTACAGTAGTTCCCGTGTGAATTGTTGACAACCGATAATTTGCCGGAATTCCTTCACCATGTCCTATAATATTGTGTTGTTAATTTGATGTCTTGATTAGTATTTGAACAGCAAAAGAACTGTTGTGCAAAATACACGATAATTAAGTGCATCCTATGTAAAATAACTGTGGCTTCTTATTTCCCGTTGCATATTACTGTTCTATTAATCCTGTAAAGTGAACTTAAGTACCAAAATTGATAGGTCAGTCGCTAGATTGGTTTAATTACCAAGAATAATTAATTCGGTTTTAATGTCTTGGATCAGTAATTCGAGACATTTAAAGAATTAGATTTGCTTGTACTTCAGTATCAAAATATTAATTCTGACAATAAAAACTGTTGACATTGCTCTTGCTTGAATTATTATTTTCATTAATGTAGATGTGCAGAGTCTCATGCTAGCGTTAGCCATTATATTTTTAGTTGAGATATTTTTCATTGTCTCTTCAGGACTGACTCCCATTCTCTTGATTATTTGGTGTTTTTACGAAAATATTTTCGTAAGGTTTGGTTGTATTGATTAGGTTGTATTGCTCCAGCGTGGAAAAGCCTAAGCTACGTATGGGAGGGTAATTGGTAGCCCGCAGTCCTCGTTCTCCTGCTCTCCGCCAGCCTCCTAGACCCAAAAATGTCCTCGATTTCCCGCCTCTGCCCCCAAGACATTCCCAGAACCAATAGTCGCCTAACGAGAATCGTCTACGTGACCAACACCGCCGCCCGTGTCGCCCCAATTAGGCTCTCTCGTTCAGGGTACCTCGTATCGTCAACATGACTCCCAGTTGGCAGACAGATTGGGTGCCATCTCAGACACGAAAGGTCTATCGAAATGGCGGGCGCCTAGGCCAGTCTGGCGACAGGGATTCTCAGACATTTGTCAAGAATATTCTGTCCCTCATCATCTCCTCCAAGCCCTGTTAGCACCCAACCTGTATCCTCTCTTTACAGTCAACCACCGCCGCCACTTTGTTATAACAGCGAATGTCATGGAAAAGATAGTCTCCTTTGTCATGCACCTCTTGGAACACGCGAAGGCACAGCCACCTGGAACTTTACAGACACAGCGTCTGCGACAACTATTAACGGCCCTACTTACGCCTAGCAACTGTGGTAGGCTTTAGGATTCTCCAATGGAATGCAAGATCTGCGATTGTCAGTAAAAATGTCCTTCCAACATGAACTCTGGAAGTGGCAGATATCAGTCGATGCCATCTTAGAGACGTGGTATCAACCGGGTTCTGTTGTCTGCTGTCGAGGTTTATTGCCAGTGCAGATAACATGGTCGAGCAGGTGTCGCCGTCTTCATTAACAATGGACTGCATCACACACCCGTAAAGATATCCCACGGGGCTATCGACAGACTCTCTACTCCAATAGGTCGCCTAACCATTGTGACTCTTTACAGCCAGCCAAGGTTGTATATTCCACACTAGATCGGAAATTCGAATCTCCTTTACTATTTTGTGGAGATTTTAATACGTACAACGGACTGTGGGCTGTGCCTATAATTATTGACTGGGGATGGGATCATTGAGATTGTCGACGAGTTCAGTCTTAACCTCCTTAATGATGGGTCCCCTACGTTACTTCCTTTACCTGGACAGAGACCCTCAGCCGTCAATTTGACTCTGTGTTCGAAGTCACTTCGTTTTTACATGGACTACTCTTCCCACTACGCTCTTCTTTTATCGACTTTCACTGCCATGCCTATCATAGCCTATAGGCTATCTCGTAAATGGAACGTTATGCAGGGAGATCGGTCACGATATGGTGCAGTAATAGTTGCCCAACTATCGTCATTCCCCCCGTGGCTTCCCCACAAGCAAGGTACATTATGTTCACGAATTATATCAGTGTAGCGGCATCGCATTCTATTCCACAGAAGAGGACGATGACTGGGACCAGCCAATCCCCAGTTCCCTGGTGGGACACAGAATGTTCCTTTCGGGTGACGCGACGGAGACTTGCTTGCTGTCGTCTTAAGCGGTGTACCACTTTGGAGAACTATGTTGCCTACAAACGGATGATGCGTCCGCTAAGCGCTTTCTCAAGGCCCGCAAGAAAGTATACTGGAGGAATTTCTGCGAACAACTACTTGTGCACACTCGTGTTGCACGTATTTGGTCGATGGTGAACTCACTCAAACGGAAACTCGTACCTCCCAAGCCGTTACAGATCTGGAAAGACGAGTTTGCCGCCAATGTCGCACCTCCGGCTGCTGTGCCGGAACCGATCGATCTTGCTGCGATAGGTGCCAATGCCGATCTACCAGACAATTTAACCACGCCATTCTCTCTCGCCGAACTCCACAAGGCCTCATGTCCTCGTCAGATACATCACCCGAATATAACCAGATCATCTAATCCATGGTTATCAGTTTGTCTGACAATACAAACGTGTTCTTGTGAGCATCTGTAATGACATCTGGAGGCAGGGAACGTTCCCGATGACACGAAGACTCGGTTGGTGGCCATACTGAAACCTGGGAATGACCCTGGTCAAGCGGCATCGTATCGCCCGATTCCACTGTCATCCTGCGTGTGTAAGACATTCGAACGTCTCCTCAAGTTTTGCTTGGAGTGGTGGTTGGAACATGAGAACTTGCTCCCACGGGCGCAAAACGTCTTCCGTAAGGGCAGAAATACTTATATTACCGCGCTTGCGATGGACGTTGAAAACACGTTCTTCACTAACGGGTATTTACAGTCTTTTTTTCTTGACTTGTAGAGTGCGTTCGACAATGTCTTGATAGCCGAACTTACCAACAGATAGCAGCTTCTGCATCTCTATGTGGTGATTTCATGCATTATAAACAGTTTGATTGATTGCCGTACCATATATACCCGCGATCAGACAATGTGTTGCATGGACCCCGCTTAGTGGCCCGTGGCCTTCAGCAGGTCGCGATACTGAGTCCCGTACTATATGCCTTGTATGTTTCTGATCTAGAGACTTTTTTCAGCCCGACCGTCAAATTCCTTCAGTATGCGGACGGCATCTGTCGTGCTTTTGGGTGTCACGCCTATGGCTTACCGACGCATGTGAAATGTTGGTTGGTTGTTTTGGGGAAGGAGACCAGACAGCGAGGTCATCGGTCTCATCGGAGTAGGGAAGGACAGGGAAGGAAGTCGGCCGTGCCCTTTGAAAGGAACCATCCCGGCATTTGCCTGGAGCGATTTAGGGAAATCACGGAAAACCTAAATCAGGGTGGCCGGACGCGGGATTGAACCGTCGTCCTCCCGAATGCGAGTCCAGTGTCTAACCACTGCGCCACCTCGCTCGGTGTGTGAAATGTTGTCCGCATGGGAGTTCCAAAATTGACTTACTTAGTCACCTGACAAATAAGTTGTGATATTCACGAGGAAACTGCGTAATAACTTCTCATCCGAACTTCATCTTGGCCTGTACACGTTTCCTGTTCGGGCACATGCTAAATTCCTTGGCGTCTACTTCGACAGGAACTCACGTGGGCGCAGCATGTTGCGTACCTCATCGGGGAGGTGGGTAATACTGTGAAGATCTTGCGTATGCTTGCCCGTATTTGTTGGGGAGCAGAACTGCTTATGCTCCGTTCTATCATAGATTATGGTAGCATTGTCTACGCCACTTCAACGCGATCACCCTTGCGCAAGCTCGATGTCACCTACTACTGTGTGATTCGTCTTGTCCTCTGAACCATGAAATCAACCCCCACCAACGCCCTCGTTGCCTAAAAGACGACAGAGGTTGTCCGATAATTTTCCCCTCGGTCGATCTTCTATATCTGATAGTGTCTCTCTTAAGGCGGTGGTTTGATTCTCGAGACTCACACAGGCACCTCGTGAACGACGAATGACCAGAACTCCTTTACTAGTTCGAAGGTACGAGAAATGACATCTCTTTCCACTCGTTCTACGAGACACAAAACTCCCATGTTTTCATTTTTCCTTTAGTCTATTCTTCACACCAATCGCAGCGGCACAACTGCCGTCCGATTTACGAACAGCGACCTGCATCAACCGCGACCAGGAGCATTTTCTCAGCATACAGTGACCGCAGTCCGCTCACGTCTATACGGACGGTTCCAAATCTGAGGCGGGTGTGGGATACTCTTTCTTTTGCCCTTCTAGTGGTACCTACGAAGTGTTTACGCTTCTAGCTGAACCCAGACGAGAATCGAACCCAGTCCCGCTTGCATCGCAGGCGAGCACGTAACCACCGAGCTAAGCAGGCGGACTTGGTTATTGTGTTACCTGGTCCGGTTCTTCCAAAGACATCTGTCACCAGAAAAGAAAAGTTTCGATGTAATATGAATGAATGCGAAAGAGGCACATAGAAAATTCACATCAGTTTCACATCAGCGTCCAAGTCTGTCCCTTCACCAAATTTTTTTCGAGCTCCCTTCAGCGTACAATACAAACCGAGGTTGCCCCCCCCTCCCCCTGGCTAGCCACGCAGTCTAACGGCGCTGCTTCCCGAGTGGGAAGGCGTGTCGGTCCCCGGCACGAATCCACCCGGCTGGTTAGTGTCCGGTCTGCCGGCCAGCCTGAGGATGGTTTTTAATGCGGTTTTCCATCTACCTCGGCGAATGCGGGCTGGTTCCCCTTTTTACGCCTCAGTTGCACTGTGTCGGCGATTGCTGCACAAACACCGTTTCCTCGTACGTGTGCACCATAATTATTGTACTAAGCGGGTCGAAGACACACTGTCGTTTCTACGTCCCCGGTTTAATACAATACAACCAATGTTATCGACAGCAAAAAAGTATATACAGAATCTGACCTTGAGAAGCACTGTTCCTGAAAATCATCACCTTCACCCTGTGTGACGGAAGGTATCAAAACATGCGCAAGATAAGAAATATAACTTCCTGGAAGATTAAAACTGTGTGCCGGACCGAGACTCGAACTCAGGACCGCTGCCTTTCACTTGAAAGTTCTCTACCGTCTGAGCTATCCAAGCACGATTCAAGCTCCTTCCTCACAGCCTTACTTCTGCTAGCACCTCGTCTCCTACCTTCCAAACATCACAGAAGCACTGCTGCGAACCTTGCAGTACTAGCACTCCTGGAAGAAAGGATATTGCGGAGACATATCTTAGCCACAGCCTGGGGGATGTTTCCAGAATGAGATTTTCACTTTGCAGCGGAGTGTGCGCTGATATGAAACTTCCTTTCTTCTTCTTCTTCCTTTCTTCGATTGATCGCTGTCTTTCTCTGAATGGGACAAAAGAACATTGAACCATGGATTATGTTCTTCCCGGACATGACTTAATGCCCACGCACCAAAACGAATGCAGTAACGTGGCTTCGAGGCCAGACGGTGCTCTATTTGCAGAGAGATGGCCCATAGAATGTAATGGACTTCCGGAGTTTTCTACATCTAAAGATAGTGAACAATCCGAAATACCGACAGTATTTCTCTAACTTCCTATGGAGTGTGTTTGAAGAGCGCGTTTGAAGAGCCCCAGCATAGCTGGAACGTCCAGGGTGGGAGAAGTTAAATTATCGATGCGAAGAAAGCATGAACGGAAGATAAGAATCGGTGGATACATTTTACTTACGAGAGGACATACCTGGATGGAAGAACAACTGGGAGGGATTGGAAGTACGATTCTCCATTGAGATGTGTTGCTTTTTTCCTTCTCTTTGTTCTCATGTAATGCGAGCATGTTGTTCAGTTTACTAGAGTCAAGCAATACAGAAATATTATTTGTGGTATGACATGGCAGTGGTTGATACCGAAACTTAATTTCACTTAAATGTTACACTACTGGCCATTAAAATTGCTGCACCAAGAATAAATGCAGATGATAAACGGGTATTCATTGGTCAAATATATTATACTAGAACTGACATGTGATTACATTTGCACGAAACTTCGGTGCATAGATCTTGAGAAATCAGTACCGAGAACAACCACCGCTGGCCATAATAACGGCCTCGATACGCCTGGGCATTCAGTCAAACAGAGCTTGGATGGCGTGTACAGGTACGGCTGCCCATGCAGATTCAACACGATACCACAGTTCATCAAGAGTAGTGACTGGCGTATTGTGACGAGCCAGTTGCTCGGCCACCATTGACCAGACGTTTTCAATTGGTCAGAGATCTGGAGAATGTGCTGGCCAGGGCACCAGTCAAACATTTTCTGTATCCAGAAAGGCCGTTACAGGACCTGTATCATGCGGTCGTGCATTATCCTGCTGAAATGTAGAGATCGAATGAAGGGTAGAGCCACGGGTCGTAACACATCTGAAATATAACGTCCACTGTTCAAAGTGCCGTCATTAAGAACAAGAGGTGACCGAGACGTGTAACCAATGGCGCCCCATACCATCACGCCGCGTGATATGGCAGTATGGCGACGACGAATACTCGCTTCCAATGTGCGTTCACCGCGATGTCGCCAAACACGGATGCGACCATCATGATGCTGTAAACAGAACCTTGATTCATCCGAAAAAATGATGTTTTGCCATTTGAGCACCCAGGTTCGTCGCTGAGTACACCATCGCAGGCACTCCCGTGTGTCATGCAGCGTCAAGGGTAACCGCAGCCATGGTATCCGAGCTCATAGTCCATGCTGCTGCAAACGTCGTCGAACTGTTGGTACAGATGGTTGTTGTCTTGCAAACGTTCCCATCTGTTGACTCAGGGATCGAGACGTGGTTGCACGATCCGCTACAGCTATGCGGATAAGATGCCTGTCATCTCGACTGCTAGTGGTACGAGGCCGTTGGGATCCAGCACGGCGTTCCGTATTACCCTCCTGAACCAACCGATTCCATATTCTGCTAACAGTCATTGGATCTCGACCAACGCGAGCAGTAGTGTCGCGATACAATAAACCGCAATCGTGATAGGATAAAATTCGACCTTTATCAAAGTCGTAAACGTGATGGTACGCATTTCTCCTCCTTATACGAGGCGTCACAACAACGTTTCACCAGGCAACGCCGGTCTACTGCTGTTTGTGTATGAGAAATCGGTTGGAAACTTTCCTCATGTCAGCACGTTGTAGGTGTCGCCACCGGCGCCAACCTTGTGTGAATACTCTGAAAAGCTAATCATTTGCACATCACAGCATCTTCTTCCTGTCGGTTAAATTTCGCGTCTGTAGCACGTCATCTTCGTGGTGCAGCAATTTTAATGACCAGTAGTGTATATGTGAACCAGGATTTGCTTAAGTTCAGTGGTACTTAAGATAAGTAAATAAATTAGTGAAATCAAAAGTGAAGTAGAAATTAGAAAATAAATGAAAAACTTGGTTTAGTTTAGAGAGTTACATACTGGCAAACGGCGGGGAGAGCAGAAGAGACAATGACCGTGAAGCCAGCAAGTTCAGGAGAAGCCATCGCCTTCTCACATAAGCGGACGCTGTCGATTGAGCCGTCAGGGCATCGCCCGACCGGCTCACGTGTTTCTCAGTTGTCACATGTGATCAAAGGCCCTCGCCTACATTCCAAGAGCCAATGACCGACGTTAAGAAGGTTCTTCGAAAAGCTTTTCAACGTGACAGAAGAGGCAATGACCGTGAAGTCGTTCACCTCCAGCGAACTGAAGTGAATAAATACGCGAGACGCAGTGGGCCCGACAAGAAGAGTAGATGTAGTTTTCAGTCAGTTTCGGTGCTTAAGACCGTCATGCAAGAAGAGACTACATCATACACAGCGCAGTCCGCCGCTGTAATGGAATAGCAAGGAGCAGCCTCGGCGCCAGAAGACAGAAGTTAAAAGGTATTTGAAGTCTGACTTTTACGTACCCGGGTGACTCGTGATGACGGGAAGGAGACGGCCTCACATCAGCAGTCACCTGTGAGCTGGGATGAAGATCTGACAGCCGAAGACTGGCAAGCTGGAGTCCGTTGTTCGAGTCTGGGACACTGGCCATCCCCCGCCGCGCCGCTCCGCTGGCCGACGCACAACACAACACACGCGGCCGCTTAGAGAAGAGAAACACTGGGACGCCACATCCAAGGTATCACCATCCGATGCACGACTTCGCCCTCAATAATTAAACGGGCCACAGCACGATGCGCGTCTCCAGTCAACTGGGCGAAACGGCGACACGAGATACTCACCGCCAGGCGTAATCAGACGCCGTCGCTGCCCCAGCAGAAGGCTTCGCAAACGACACAGCTGCCGCTCTCCGAGCCAGAACGTCCAGTAAGGAAACAGTTGTACAAAAATGTCAATAAAAGTTATCTTATGTAAAAATGCTGTTTCATTCTACCTAATACCCGAGCCAAGGAAGAACCCACCCTGCCCACGTGTTGTTAAGAGAGAAAAAGTAATTTATTTAGTGTTTTTCATCCTGACATAATGCTTTAGAATTAAATGCCATTGCAGTAATGCTCATCCTGACAATTGAATAGCATCAAAAAAGAAAATCCAGTTACATTTAGTGACAGAAGTGTTACATTTGGTGTCAGAGAAAAACCCCTTGGCTCAATATGAGGTGTGAATGACAGTCACTAAAGGTCCACAGTTAGTATCGTTTAATGTGTGGAAGGATAGGGGTTTGCATAGTAGTCGTAATAGTTTCTTTATTTAGAAGTGTGTTCTCTCTCATAATTTTAAGAGTTTGTCGAAAATATTTAAACATCTTTTTCAGTCACTGTTGTAAGATTGTGTAACTAATAGTTTGTAAATTGATGATGCGAAATCGTACAAAGTCAGAGTCAACACCATAAGCGGTTTCTACTGAGGAAGCTATTTACAGCTTAGTTAATCAGATAGCACAGCTTAAAAATGATAATAATGCATTATTTAAACAGTTGAGTGAGGTTAGGCAAACCAGTTCAAGCCCTCCACCCTAGATTCCTCAGCAGGAGCCTTGGTAACTCCTTTTTCAGGTAAACCTGGCGAGGAAATAACAGCCTTTTTTGATGATTTAGTAGCAGCTGCAAAGTT
Source organism: Schistocerca piceifrons (assembly GCF_021461385.2). NCBI lineage: Eukaryota > Metazoa > Arthropoda > Insecta > Orthoptera > Acrididae > Schistocerca > Schistocerca piceifrons. The sequence continues at coordinate 529,038,146 of NC_060144.1, read as the reverse complement.
GGGATCATGGTCAGATGAACAGCTGTTACAAATGACAAAGTTAAGTTTGATAGGAGAGGCCAAAGCACACTTATTATACCACGAAGAATTACGGAATGCTCCAATCTCATTTGTCATACCAACAAAATTGTAGTTCTTTTGGTTTTCTATTATTCCTGTTTAAATGTATAAAAAATTAAATAAATACATCCTATCAAATTAAAAAAAAGACGATAGAGCACTTGCCCGCGAAAGCCAAAGATTGCGAATTCGAGTCTCGGTCCGGCACACAGTTTTAATCTAAAAGAAAGTTCCATATCAGAGTACACTCCTCTGCAGAGTGAAAACCTCATTTCTCATGCCCACCATATTCCACAAAGCGAGCCACCACAGCAGTGCCCGTAGAGTGTTATTCTTAAGTACCTCCATGTCTGAAAAGATGAAGCGAAATATGCAAGACATCCAGAAAATGGGCACGTGCCAGTGGATAGAACATCCCTCCAAATTTTTAACTGACGTTACAGGTGATCAATGTTGCACCATTTGTGACACCGCGAACATTTAATTCGTCCATGTAACCCACTGAAATTGGAGACCGAAATTGCCAAGGAAGACGTGACAGCAACTCGTTTCATGCAACAATGCGGAGCGTATAGCTTGTCTACTTATTCTGACACACCTGCTCCCTAATGCAGCTACGCCACGGTGCGTATTGCGAATCGAAACATGGAGTGATGCTCTACCTACTGATACGCGTTATTTTTCTGTATTTCTTGAAGTTTTCAAACAGTCGCCCTCTGAAGTTTCGGAGGTACTTATGAATAACCCTGTACAGTGTCTCCTGCCGACGGCTCGAAACTCTGCAGCCACCCGTCCATCTGCAGTCAGTGTCTCTGGCTACTTTCAGTAAATTCAGTATTTGTAATTTACGATTCAGAAAGTCTTCAAGTAGCGCAGCAGTTTAGCGCTGCATCTATGAAGTCCTCCTTGACAGCAGCAACAGCTCAAAATCGGATACGTGAGATTTTTGAGGAGGAATCGTATATGTTTTAGGAGGTAGCAATATAGAGAAATTCAAATGAAACCCTCCATGTATCATGTGTCAAATGTTTATTGATTATACAGCTATAGATCTCAGAATCTATCACAAACAAATATAGAATGCGTTCAGCAAAGTCAAATGATTACGTTCAAAATTTATTTTTGTGAATTCCCCCTCCGGCTTCAGTACACTTTCTAATTCTCTTGATAACACTACATGTTGCTCGTCTGGTTCGTCTGAGGTATTTGTGGCGTTCTTTTATGGGACAGCACTGTTCATAATCCGAATTATGATCAGGCCCCTTTTGTGTTTAGTTCCTGTTTGTAGTCTTCGCATTCCAACAAGCCCCCTGATTCAAATATATAAAGAAGTAAGGTCTGGGAACTTCGGTGTCCAAGAATGTTGACCGTTTCTACCGATACCTCTTTCGGGAAATATTTGGTTTCGGTGATGTTGCACCGGATGACTAAAACGTGTAAGGCCCCGGTCATACTGGAAGAACCTACCCATCCTTGTAGCCAAAGGAACCTTATCCAGTAATAGTGGAAGCTCCTTTCCAAGAAACTCTACATAAGAGGGTGCTGTAAGACGAAGCGGTAACACAACTGCCTGACTGCGAAGCCACGCCACACATTTACCGAGAGGCTTTGTTGAAAATCGATCTCCGCAAAGGCATGTGGGTTTTCGTTGAACCACCGTTGAAACGCGAGTAAATATTGTTGTATCTGGCACTCTGCCGTTAGGAAGTAGTCTGTCATATCCCCTGCAAGGGAAGCATCGTTTCCATTACAAAACCCGTACGCGGGTACCATATTGGCGCACTTACCATTTGTAAATACATGTGAGATGCTTAAACAATACGACAGAACTGTCCAACATACCACAATCTCAGTTGAAAAGCCCAATTCTGTGAACTCAAGCAAAACCTCTGAACTGGAACTACAGATTAAAAATGACAGTCGACAAATAATCCAAAAGCAACTACAGTACCAACACGCGAAATGAAAACTTATCTCTGCAACCAACCGTACGTCCGTAACCAATAAAAACTGGACACATTTTATCTGGGATACTTTATTCGAATTAGTCTACAGTACCACGTTCTAAAATATTTGCTATTCCTCCATAAACACCTAGAATTTTGCAAGAGTTTTTGAGCTTAATGCCGTCAGTCTCAATGTGATATGATGTGTATGTAGAGTAACGTCGTCTGGGAGTGTAACAAAAAGGGGACAAAAAGGGTGTCTCTGTTGACAGGGTGACGAAGAGCACTTCCGTGCTTTGGTGGCAGGCACATTATTCAGTAATAAGTATCAACACGCTCACATAACTTACGGGAATGTAATCGGATGACGTCGTCGACAAACGCATACCGTGCCATTATCAAGGTAAAACGGCAGCAAGTAAGCACTGTGCAAGCCTTGGAGTCGGCGACTTTGAAACCAGCCTGTTTTTTCAGATATGTAGACGATATTTTTGTCGTTTGGCCTCGTGGCAGCGAGAATTTGGACGACGTTTTAGAACACCTGAATTCAGCTCTCCCGAACATTAGCCGCGCAGTGTAGCCGCGCGGTCTGCGGCCCCTAATCATGATTCTCGCGGCTCACCCCGTTGGAGGTTAGAGTCCTCCCTCGGGCATGGTTGAATGTGTGTTGTGTTTAGCGTAAGTTAGTCGAAGTTAGATTAAGCAGTGTGCAAGCGTAGGGGCCGATGACCTCAGCTGTTTAGTCCCACTGGAACTTACACCACCCGTATATTTGTTTCCTGATGGAGGTGTGTTAGTTACAAGGAAGACGGATGGTACGTTCGGACATGCTGTTTATAGGAAGCCTACTCACACTGACTTGTATCTGCAGGCTGACAGTTGTCACCATCCGAATCAACGCGAAGGGGTACTTTGTACCCGGTTCATGCAGCCCATGTCATCTCGGACCTCGAGAGCTACTAAGTCGAGTTGACACATCTCGCAGTCACATTTCGCCAGAATAGTTATAGTGAAAGACATACTAGACGTGCGTTGCGCTATCGACCAAATGTCCCCCGGGTGAGTGACGATAATTCCGAGGTGGCACCAATGTCTACGGCCTTTTTGCCTTACGCAGGGAGCATTTCGAAGAGGACTGGTATCATTACAGAAAATTTAAGGTACAGATCAATAACAAATATTCTCTTTCACGAATTTTACGGTGTAAAAGACAGTCTTAAGTGTCCTAAATTAAGAAATAAATAGAAGCTTCTTTGCAGGAAGATCGATGAGGAGAATACAAGTCAGTTTACAGATGTACTCGCCGAGCCTCTGTTTCAACACTGTTCTGCAAATTTTCGCGTTCTCCTCAGCGACAACACGCAGCTGTGCCGAAGTAAACGACGTAATTTGTAGCAAACAGTGTCATAAGCAAACAAAACTATGTACCTGCTGAAGCCATAGTATTTCTCTTTGTGGTCGTCAACGTTATGCTAGAATTACCCAATGACGAGGGTTAACGCTATCATAGACAATCCTTTCTTTGTATAAATACTGTGAATGAATAATAACAGGCGGAAATTTGGAAATTTGTGGTACGGTCTTATGGGACCAAACTACTTAGGTCATCGGTCCCTAAGCCTACACACCACTTAATCTAACTTACACCAACTTACACTGTGGACAATACAATCACGCATGCGCGTGGGAGGGCTCGAACCTATGGCGGGAGGAGTCGCAACGACCGTGACAAGGCGCCGCAGACCGCGCGGCTACCCCTCGCGATGTTAAGGCGCGCAGAGGTGGGGGCGAGGGGGAGAATTTCTCTTTGTTGCCCTCTTTCGGGCGCCAGCACGTTGTGGAAATGTTTGTTCTGAATCTGCGAGACGTCCGAAATGTTCCAGAACTACGCTGGCCATCATTGCGTGACGAGCAGACCCGAGGAGGTGCGGCCAGGCATTAGCACCGGCTGGGGCTTCCGGCGCCCGCCGTGTTTGCGAGGGCTCCACCCCCGCAAACAGCGCGCTACCTCCAACCGCAAACACATTCGTATAATGGCCAATTTAGTACCGGCCGCGCTCAAACACGACCCGCCAATTAATCAAGGCGCTCATCTTAACTGGACGCGCTCCGTAGTGATTCTCACGCGGCTGCCCCGGACATCTCAAGCAAACAGACGTATGCCTGGGTTGCTCTGTTCCTCTGGGTACCTGTCGACGCACTGTATGTTAGACTCAGAGAGGAGAACGAATGCAACGAAACATTCGAAGGTCTGTAGGGTGTCTATAGGACTGTAAGTACACTTATAACATCGATTTGCAATAGCATTTTGGAACATATATAGCTTCCGAATATTATAAAATACCTCGAAGAAAATGACCTACTGACACACAACTAGCACGGATTCAGAAAATAGAATTTTTGTGAGACACAAGTGGCTCTTTTTTCAAACCAATCAGTGAATGATATTGACAGGAATTCTCAAGCTGTTCCATATTTCTAGATTTCCAGAAGGAATTGATATCATTACAGGCGGTTTCTAAGCATACTGCGTGCTCATCGCGTATAGTCTCAGATGTGCACTGGATACTTGGTTTCAAGTCAGACACATAAGAGTTTTTATTAACAGACGGTGTAACAACAACGACTCTGCACTGTTGTACATATAAGTAATTCTTTTCATCTGATTTTACCATAAACTTGTGTAATTGATGTTCTGATTTCATTTATTTTTGTTTCATGCCATTGTGTTAAGAAAACTGTAAATAAGTTTCTATATGAGTATTAATGTTTATGTCAAATGTTAAGTAATATTGTAATACAACTGAAATGTAACAGATGTAGAAAATGTTGTAAGATTTTTAAAATTGTAGCTGTGCGTCTGGTACATACGTAGGCAATGTGTTAGGATATGTAGAACGCAAAACCTCGGGTGAATACCCGGTCTGTCAGGGAGCGGTGAAAGGTGGATGGCAGGCGAGCGCGAGAAAATGCGCACGGGCACTGCACGGCACAACGGGCTCAGTAGTAGTTGTTGGAGTTTGGCACTGGTTTGAGCAACAACTTCTGCAGCGAGGAGGCTCTCCTGGAAGACATAGCTTTACTGAGCCTCGGGTATGCCGTTCCAACGCCCACACAGTATGGAAAAATTCCATAGACACTAAATGGAAAAGTATTGCGACGCTAAGAAGAATTCAAGTGCCGATACGTCAAGAGCCATAGCTGTGGTTGTATGTGTGCTCTGTGCCTCGCCACCTTGCCGCCCGCCAACCGCCGCATCGATACTAGCAGGTTGAAACTTTAAGTACTGTATTCGTATGGATCAGAGAGTGGACTGTGTTTGTTTGGTGCAATAAAAACCTAAATTTTACCAGAACCTTTCCATCATTTAATTATCCTGACAACTAACCCAGACAGGGTCGTTTCCAAACGTTGTGGAATCCGAGTGTCCCGAAATGAAAATTAAAAATTGTGTTAATAATAATTATTTGCAGAACTAGCTATATTAGAAAGGTGTTTAAAAAAATGTTTTGTTAATGAACCAGTAAATGAATAGCAAGGTCTAACGAAGTCGAAAGATAATTTTAGTATTGATATAGTAATGAAGTTTATTATTTCGAGACAGATTTAAAGGCATTTAAATGAGCAGCAAATAAGATGAAAAGAGTAGTAACTTGTATACTGGAAATCTTGAATTAATAATAAATCCAGCAATTTTTTTTAAAAATACGGCGATCATAACAGTTTCAGGGTCCCCCCCTTTTTCGTTTGAATTCTGAAATGTTCTAAATTGGTTTGACAAGCAAAAGTTAAAACCAATATAAAAGTCTAAATTTATCAGCGTTTTATCTTTATCAAAATTGACATTTTGTGTGTGGCATGAAAGTACAATTTCTAGGGTAACCTATGCCCAATTTTAATCAGATTAATAGACAGTATAAAGTTTTGTAGTAAACATTATAGTGTAGTGTTATGTATTCATGAATTTCCTTATCAGTACAGAACGTGAAACTATCAGTTCAATAGATTTTCTGGTTCTAAAATTCTACTATATTATACAGTGTTACAACTTATTGTTTTGCATGAATATATACCAACTTGTACAGGGAAGAAACTCAGTTAATGCCTAATTAGGCTGGCGACCGTATTATTGTCACATTGGTAGCATCTTCTGGTTTGCTTTTGGTCCGTCCTGACGTGTGATTGCATTTCAAACTTACTTGACGTATCATTGTTATTACAGAGTGGATGTAAGTCTGATTTGCCACAATTCAGGTACACGCGGTCGATATCTATGCGAAAATCCTTTCTCTTAAGGTGAATCACGCTCACTTACCATAGCAAAGGCTTTAAAGAGTACTGTATCAGGGGTTACAACGGGAAGTCATGTAGTGAAATCAAAGTAATATCTGCTGTTCCACCGGGAAACGTTATTGGCCCTCTGCTGTTCTCAGGCTATATATTATATAATTTAGGGGACAATCTGAGGAGACCTCTTAGATTGTTTGCAGACGATGCCATTGATTGCCGTCCAGTAAAATCAGCAAAGGATCAAAATAAGTTGCTAAAGGATTTAGACAAGATATCCGTACGGTTTGAGCAGTGGAAATTTACACCTCCGTCGCTTGTATGGAAATACCGTGTCACGGTGACATAAGCGAGTAAAAAGTCTTGAGTTTCCAGCGGCGTCAAGTGCTTAAAAACCAGCAAGGTTTCCGAAGACTGCTCCTCGACCGTTATCAAGCTTGTGGACCTTTAAACAACAGATGCTGCAGGAAGATAGAAAAATTTTATAATTTTTGCCATTTATGTATCACACCGTCAACGTACAAATTATAGAGAATAAGTGATACAGGGTACATGGTTTATTTCACCTTGCATCATTTTATTTAACATTTCATTACACTTTCTGTCACACAAGCTTTGCCTTGCTGTTACTAAATGGACCAGAGAGATAAAATAATGCAGTTCTGTTTACTTCGTCAAATACTGTACCATAATTAATAAAATCAAGTTAGGACGTAGGTATGTTACATTCAAATTGTTTTTCTCTTAACTGTGTCCCGCTCATCCCGTAGAAAAATGCATCACAGTTGATGTTCTCGTGAAAGATTTTATAAATAATTCGTTATATTTCAGAGAAAATAACGACGTCCATGACTAAAATACGTGAAGAAAAGTGACATATATTACTCTTCATTAAAACTGAGTTAAGCATGGAAAATTATGAATACTGCAGCTACAAAAATCTTTGGTCAGTAACCTGATCTTCAGACAGTTAGCAAAGATAAATTTGAAAGAATGGCTGGCTCTGAGCACTATGGGACTCAACTGCTGAGGTCATTAGTCCCCTAGAACTTAGAACTAGTTAAACCTAACTAACCTAAGGACATCACAAACATCCATGCCCGAGGCAGGGTTCGAACCTGCGACCGTAGCGGTCCGGCGGTTCCAGACTGCAGCGCCTTTAACCGCACGGCCACTTCGGCCGGAAAATTTGAAAGAAAACTGAAAAATTTTCATGTAGGCAACTATTTCTGTTCTACCAATGTTACGTTTGCAAACTTTTAGTGTATGTGGTGCAAAAGAGTCACATAGTTTTCATTTTACTGAAAATATTTTTATTATGTACTCACTTAATGGTTCTTTTTTTTCCTCAACCAAAATACCATCCCACAAAAGTACAGCCCAACAGTGCATTCATCTGTAAATTAACTGTGAATCAATGTTATAGCCTTCCACTAACTTCCGTCACGTCACGAACGTATTTCATTTATTAACTAACTAACGTCTGGTTACAATAGTTGTAGGATCAGTCCACTAATTTGCTAATTCTTACATGTGAATCTACCTGTAAATATACTATCTTCTCCGTAAAATGAAGATCCTCCTACTTGCCAATGAAGGTTGGTCACTGAGAATGTCTCATGAACTCTGTCATGTAATGTACAGTACATGACTCGTAAGGTAGCTTGACAAATAATTACATTCATCACTGCAATTTGTAATGCAAGACATCTCTGTTCAATAATTAGGGCAACAACCAAAGGAGGTCTTCGATATATGTTTATAAACGACCGCCAGTAATGAAATGTCTTCGATGTATGTGTATAAACGCCCGCCCCGTAATGAAATATCTTGCAAAAGACAGCCAGGCCTGTGTCCTGCTCCTTTAATTCCTGGGCCCTTCCCCGGCTCATGGAATTTTACTAAGATGACTGCAGCAACAGAGGAAAGAAATGCCACAAGAAGATTTAATTAATCTTCCTTTGTCGCAAGGCCTGCCACAGTCCATTCCTGTACGCTAGCGCGCTCCTCGTCTTTGATCTCAGGAGTTTGTTTTAATTAAAATTTGCCGTTTATATAGGACCAGTCGGCAAGCTACGTAGGGGAAAGGTGGGATGGCAGGCGAGATGCGATGCAGGGTAGGGGAACGCAGCCAGCGGAGGAGCAGCCCTCCGCCACAGACCGAGGCGGGTTGTACCACGCGCCCGTTGACATCTACAGCATGACAACCGGTCGAGCTATGTCCTCACTTAATGATTCTGTTTTGTCCCCAACCAAAATACCATCCGACAAAAGTACAGTCCAACAGCCTCAAGTACTCTAAAACGATGCATCAAAAGTAGAGCACAACTCTTCACATCTACTACATACGTACATGTAGATCGCTCAAAATAGGGAGCTGCGCAAGTTCATTGCATGTTTCCGCAACTTTAATAAACACAACAGATACACATAACGCAGACTTTAGTCACCAGTAATATATTCTACTTCAGTATTTTCAACTGGGTTAACTTTTCGATTCCACGACCGTAAAAATCACGTGGTTTTCCGGTAAAGAAGACGTCGAGCGGTGTTCGGAGTGCATTTTGATCCGGAAAGGAAGATCCTGGAAGGTTGTTCGATAGAGAACGGGGAAGGTGAAAATCTGAGGGCGAAAATCAGGTGAGTAAGATGGCTGCGGAATGACTTCCCAAGCCAGCTCCTGTATAGTATTTTTCGTGAGTCTAGCACAGGCTCGTCCGAACCGTGCACCTGGGGCGCTAGCGCCCGCGATCGCCCGCGGCTGCAGTGGCCGAGCTGCTGGCCGTGCGGACCGCCCGAACGCCAGCCGATAGATATATTTGTTTTTCTCGTTTTCGCTTCGGGCAGAGGATGTCTCACAAGTGCTTCAACTAGAGCTGATTGACCTACAGTGCCATATCCGCCAGAAGGACCGATTTCTTGTGTGTAAAACTTTGGATGACTTTAGTAGCTGTCTTCCACGAGAGAAATATCCTCTTTTGCACAAGCACGCGGCCAAAGTTCTCTCAATGCTTGGTTCCACGTATATTTGTGAGCGCTTTTTCTCTCTTTTAAAGATTGCTAAAACTATGAACCGTTCATTCCTTGGCGATAAAAATTTGACCAATTCTTTGAGGTTCGCAGTCTCACGGAATATTGTACCAAGCCTAGACAAAATCGTTTCCTCGAAAAAGAAAAACGTGTAAAATGTTAATTGTCTTCTTTGACAATGTTGACTGTAAGAATTAAAGGGCTTTATAACCTTAATTCTATTTTAACAGGTTTTCAAACTTTTCAGTTAAAATTATTTCGTACAAAACAGCAAACTAAGGATGCGATATCTAAACTCTCAAAAGGGATACAAAAAATTGTAGCACGAAGTATAACAAAAAATACTTACTTGAAACTACTAACAGTAGGAATGAGACTCTATATCCCTTACATAAAATTAATTCTAAAATAGAATTTTTTGTTTACGTTAGATCTGACCGCTGGACAATCCAGAGCAGAGCAGTGCTGTGCGGTCTCACTCGCTATGCAGCTCTCTCTCTCTCTCTCTCTCTCTCTCGCTCCTATGCCGACACTAGCGACACACGGTCGGGGACGGGGCGCTGAACTATTGAACTATACTGTCTTGCGTCGCGGGGCGCGGTCGCGCCCGCTGGGCGCAATTCTTGGATGAGCCTGGTCTAGCAGAATGAGGGCGGGCGCTATCGTGGAGTAGCATCAATGCACGAGTCTCCCTGGTCGTTCGTCTCGGACTGCGTCTGCAAGGCAGACAATAAATGTCAACAGTGGTGGTTACACGTCGGGGAAGCAATTCGCAGCACACCACACCGTCGCTGCTCCACCAGATCCAAGCCATTTTCTCTTGTGGGTGCGCACGGGTGTTTGTATGGGGAGTTGCTGCTTTGTTTGAGCTCAGTCATTCCTTTCATTTGCTCGTGTTAGCGTAAAGACTGCATTTCTCGTTATCAGCAGTGATACAGGATAGGAGTGGTCGGTGTTGTTCAGGAGCCAATTGATGACGAGCAAGTAGACACTCAAGCATGGCCACCTGCTGATTTTTGTGCTTTAGTCTTGGTTATGCGGTGCCCATATACCCGATTTTTGAACATTTCCCATTGCGTGGAAATGTCACATGATAGTGGTATGATCACAGTTCATCACATTTGCCTGCTCTCGAGTACACTGACGTGGATCATTGTGGATTAATCCTTTTAAATGATCTTCATCAAACCACGAATGTCTTCCTGAACGTGGACAGTCACAAATGTCAACATGTCCAATGGCATTATCCACATACACTGGGCAAATGTTTCTGGCTGTGTCCGCAGCTGTTATCCCCGTATTCAACTCAAATAGAAGAATATGTCGGCGGCATTCCGATTTCTCCACTTGGCACTCTATTTTCTACCTTCCACAGCTCCATTCACCATCTCTAAGTGACAAAATAACAGTAATTCAACTCAGATAGCAACAGGAAACAGCAAATGAAAAACGACAATCGATAAATAAACCGAGAGCAAAGATAATGCCAACTTGCAAAACAAAAACGCTACGAAGGTATACCCAACCTGTTATTTCAAGCGAATCTTCCTCTGTTCAGATGTTCAATATATACTTTTTTAGGTAAAAAATGGATCAAGTAACAACATGATATCATTATGGAGGGCTTAGAAAAGTTAGTTACACGTATCCTACCACGGTAAGACAATTACACAACAAGAGCGGCACCTTGTCAGAAGAAAGTAAAAGTTCCAGATATCCTGCAGAAGTACCATAGTTCTGCTGCAGTGCTAATAACAGGTGCATCACAACGCGCGAATGATACAGCGCGTAAATCGGAAATTTATTCCGTAGTGCAGTTCATATGTGGCAAAATTTTTAAACTGCACGTAGATTCACGGTGAAAGTCTGGATGTTTGTGGACCAAATTGAGTGTTGCTGGAACCTGTGGAGTAATGGTGCCACCCGTTTAACAAGAGTCGCACGGACGTGGCTGATGCTGCTCGGGAAGTTCAGATTTTGCACTATACGATATCCATATTTTAGGTAAGTTGGAGAAACATCGGAGGGGGGGGGGGGGGAGGGGTGCTGGGAAGCGGAGAGTTTTTCCTACGATGAGGTCATTCAGACAGCGGTTCCCAAAGTCTCCATGAGCCTCCTCCGAGTGATGTCTAGTATTATTCGTTCATCTAATTGAAACGCTCGTGGGCAGTAAAGAGGTTTTTATTGATATGGTAGCAGGAGATGAAATATTAGCTTAGAATTATCTGGGAAATAGGATCACTCTGGGATGGTTTCTCCAAGGCCTAGAAAGTTAAAACCTCATTCTCTTTTTTGCAGACGTGGGTAGGTGTGGTCGTACAAGGAACAGCTTGTGATACGTAGGACTCTACTGGGACTTGGTGAATTTATTACGAACAGAAGTGTGCCCCTAAATTTAAAAACAATCCAAATTCTTCCCAGTAATGCTTTGACAACAAGTGAGATGATCGGCAAACTGGGGTGGCCTGCGATCATCGCCTATTGAACATCCGGTTCCGGTGTTTTGTGACTTCTCCACTATTGGTCCAGTAGACGACAATTTCGGAAACAACAGTGTGAGGAGACAGACAAAGTCGGAGTGGGTTTGCAAAGTGATTAAGGTTGTGCACACTTGACATTTTGCCGGCCGGAGTGGCCGAGCGGTTAAAGGCGCTACAGTCTGGAACCGCACGACCGCTACGATTGCAGGTTCGAATCCTGCCTCGGGCATGGATGTGTGTGATGTCCTTAGGTTAGTTTGGTTTAAGTAGTTCTAAGTTGTAGGGGACTTATGACCACAGCATTTGAGTCCCATAGTGCTCAGAGCCATTTGAACCATTTTGAACTTGACATTTTTCGAGGTCTGCATTCAGCGATGACGTAAAAGTATCGTTTCTAATTAATAATGTTCTCAAGCGACATCACATAGAGACACTGTGGACAGTTTTGCATTACTTGTGGTACACATCCCACGCATTTAAAATAGCTATTGTGAGCCGCGCGGGATTAGCCGAGCGGTCTAAAGGCGCTGCAGTCATGGACTGTGCGGCCGGTCCCGGCGGAGGTTCGAGTCCTCCCTCGGGCATGGGTGTGTGTGTTTGTCCTTAGGATAATTTACGTTAAGGAGTGTGTAAGCTTAGGGCCTGATGACCTTAGCAGTTAAGTCCCATAAGATTTCACGCACTTGAACAATAACTATTGCGAAAACGAAAACAATCGCTCCACCATTTTCATCTACCCTTACCGAAAATTGTTTCACTCTTTTTTATGGTGGTTGCAGTTGCTATCATACAATTTATTGAGGGGTGACTTGAAATGCAAAGAGTTTCTAGTCGATCTACCCAAGTGGTGATCTATTTGTCAGCAATCTTACAAAGAGGCTCGAACAATTATGAATGTTTTTTAGCTGCCGGACCACTGCGTATAGTAGGCACGTTAGCGTGTAACTTTTTTCACATCTCTCCAAAGAACACGTTCCTTATATTTGTTTTCTTCAATTAGTACTTGCCTGAAGCATAATTTCTGCTGATCCATGAACCATGCCATGCTGCGATTAACTTAAACACTCGATTCTTATAAAATCGTAAATCTCCTCTAGCAAAGCTTATGAGCTCCTTCCTAGACTGTTTCCAAATGAGTCTTGTTTACTAAACGCACAGGGGTAGAAGACGTCGTAGACTGTGACTCCTGGGTTTGCTCGCCATTAAGGTTGAAAGCCTGCGTCTGTTCCTATTTAACTGCTTCGTGAATCTCCACCACTGAAGTACGTCATGGCAGTAAAGTGGTCACACGTGCCTATCGCTTGTGCGAAATCACTACAATTAGATGGCTCGACGTGGAGACATAAGCGGCACCCCTTGTCAGTGGCAACCACTTTCAAACACGACTGGAGGTGCTGCTGTCAGTAAGAGCAGGTCCGTCTGAACCACCTTCTTAACTAACGTAGCGAATGGAAAGGCGTGCAACCGACGTATGGAGTCGGGCACCTGTCGTTAGGTCATTGCTCACAGCGGTACATAACAATGCAGGCCAAAAACTACATATACTCAATAGTTGCTGACGGAAGGCATGTAGTGCGTTCCGGCGAATCACGATTCTGCTTCTTTGCAAATGATGATCCAGTGCCCACTGTATGCGGATGGTGTGGTGCAGACCTGAGACGTTTTCTGCGTTGTTTTGTGGGTATTTCTCGTACCGTTCCTTGGGCCATCTCATTCAAGTTTCCCTGAACGTGAACCAGGATGTTTATTTCAGCATTCCCTTCATACTACGCAGTTCTGTTCATTCCCCAGTTACGAATAAATATTATTTCTCGTTATTAGTTTAAACAAGCTACAGCAAAGACGTGAATCAGTAGACATCAAACTGTAACACCATTGCAGCGAAACTGTAAAACGTACACAGTAAAGTGATTTTGTCTGTAATACTCGTACGAAACACGAAATTACCAAGCGCAAGAGAGCTGTAGTGCCGCGTCAGCCAACCCCACGTGATCTCATTTTGCTGCGACAAGAAACATGATGTCAAAGTTTAAATGAGCGCAGGTAGCAAGGCTCTCAGCTCTAAGAAGTTAGTGCAGCCGAGTGACCAACGATATATTTGCCACATATCTGAGCTTGGAGGAAGCCTATGAAGCCTGATATTTGCAAAGATATGCAAGACGACGAAAAATTGAATAACGGGCTCGATTCCTTTCCAGGTATCCACTTGTTACCTAAAAACACTTTGACGCTCAGTCTTGAGAATTTTAGTTTTCTTGGCGTTTTTGTTTTTCCTTGGACTTATTGTACCGTTGTTTTCCAGGGCGATAGAGTGATTTGTCAGAGAAATATTTTATTCGATACGGATTTCAATAAGCAGAGTAATTTTTCACCTGTAAAAATTGCATAGGGGAAGACAGCAGTAACCGTTAAGAAAGGTGCAAGCTTTAGTATTTTCACAGGTTGTTCATGACTACATGAACGGTGGAATCGTTCCTTTGATTGCAGCTAGAAATGGGTGGATATTTGCCTCTGTCGGAACACAACGTGACATCCAGTCAAGATTTCCAAGCAGGATAGAATCTATTTAATCACAGAAACTTTGCACAAAATTAGTTATTATTATAGCTTCAGAATAACGAGAATAGTCCTATAAAAATCTCTAGGATCATAATTCAACGGTGGAAGAACACTGTTAACATTGCTTATTCAACAGAAACATAGACCTCATCCAAATTAATGAATTACGAATTACACTTAGCAGTGCAAAGCCAGTAGAACAGAAGAGCCACAGGGACAAACGGAATAAATGTCGAACTCTTTAAATATGGAGGTCTTCCACTGGTGGAACTTGTGTTACGTCTCATTCACCTATGTTAGACTACGTTAATATATTTGCGAAGAGGAATCTGCGTAGAATTTTCCTATATTGCATAAAGGCAGCCAAATCGATGCAAAGAGCCTCGTTAACGTAGGTCATAAAATCTATAGAGTATCTTAAACAATAAACTAGGCATATCGCTGATACAGTCTTATTAGAAGAAGAAACAGGTTTTAGAAAAGCACGATCTTGCACTGTTGTACGAGTACATTCAGTCTCAAGGAGCTGGTAGTTCGAAACAGTTTCAAATACAGACACACATAGCGTTTGTAGTTTATGAAAAAGTTTTTGACAAAGGCAATAAAAAGTTTTTGTAGCAGATTGTGGAAAAGAGAGGCTTCCCATAGCAGCAATTAACTCTGTGAAAGATCTTTACAAAGAGACAAAATTATGATAGAACAATCAGTTGACAAAAATTACAGGTAGTTAATCAAGATTGTGGCCTGATCCCGACTCTGTTCAACATCTACGTAGACGACCTAGTCAGATCTTGGAAACTAAATATATTCTGTGGTATAAAGATCAACTGACAGAAATGTTTTAGTTCTCAGCTGTATACAGATAATTCAAGAAATGAAGACGTTCTTCAAAGAGGCGTTAAAGACCTTGATTTGTTGGCGTCTAAGTGTAACGAACGTCACCGCTAGTAAGACAAATGTTGTGACAGTCAAGATAAAATCACATATGAGAACTAAAATTGCAATAAGAGATGTAACACTGGAAGAAGTACCCAACTTTCGGTATCTCGGCTGTGACACTGGACGAAATTTCTACAATGAAGTTGCTGACAAGACCCTAAAATTTAATTTAGTTTGTGGAGCAATTAGTAACACACTGCTGAAAAGGACGCGAAGCGGACACAGATGAAATTAAATGATGTGTCGGAGATACGTACTATGCCCTAGGTGTCTGCAACACGGATTCTCACGCAAAAGGGTTAGACAAGGATCCACACGGCGGAAATGAAACTCCCGGGGCGGGTTTAAAGCGTCCACCAGAGAAGATCGTTTCAAAAGTGAAGTCACAAATTGATCCAGTGCACATGACAATGGATCAAAAGAGAGGCATTTGGTGGAAAAAATGTAAATATAATGCATGAAAAAGGACTTTCACAACAAAAGATTGATTACAAACCTAGACGGACATGACAAAGCGAAAAAGATGGCTGGCCCTTGTTGACCGGAAGAAGTGGAATCACCTACTCCATGAAAGGAGAAGAAGAAGAAATTGTTTAGGTTACAGAGGTTCAACTAGGCTGCAGTGCGGGATATACTATTGTTAGTAAGAGAGCGCGCTGAGTCAGTGAGAATGACCCTAGACGAGAATCAAGCCAATTATTTGCAGCTAAAAAACTATTTCCTTCAGTGAAATACCTCCGGTGCTCCACAAACGTATGGAGTTACACGGAATTCGTAGACAGAAAAGAGTCATTGGTGGGCCTTCGAGGGTGAAGGAAGGTAGTTCCAGATGGACCAGTAGGTGGAGTTACGAGTTACATCAACGGACTTTCTCAGCTTATTGCAGACGCAGTTAAATTTACTACAACATTGTTTTGCTATAGTGATAGTTGTTCAGTAGTTATGACTTTCTATGTCGAGTATACAGTGATTTACCTCACGTTGGTCTTTTTATTCGGTGGCATTGTGATTGATCAAGGAGTTAACAATTAGCTGCATGAGGTGCTGATCGAAAATACTTGGCACTAGTTATTAAAGTGGGAATACTGAGTCCGAGGAAAATTGAGTATTTGATTTAAGTGAGATTTCCTAACATTTCTATTTATTAACTATTACCAAGGGCTTTTATATTGCTGTGTTTCCTTAGGCCATTGTACGAGTATGAAGCCATTTAGGCATCAAACAGGCATTGTTACAATGTATGTTTCTAGCCTCGTGGTCGGCTTTTGAAAGTTATTGAAGGGTAGTCATATAGCTTAGTTATGGCGTTTTAGCTTTGTCGCATGGATCATTGTCAGGCGGGTGACCCTTATTAAAAACAGTTCCATTAATATTGTTTACTGCAAGGTTTCTTCGGGGACAGTGGAGTAACTTTCTTCGATTGACCGATGGTTTGCTTCTAAAAAGGTTGGAATGCGTTGTCTGTGGCACGGACGTGATGTAACTGTGTCAAGGAAAGAAGAAACGGTCTGTTACGTGATTATGTTCGGCAGTATTTATAATCATAATTTTTTTAGGCAAAACACTCAATTTTCCACACATTTAGTATTTTAAATAGTGACAAACTTACATAGATTAAGCGTCTTGCTACAATTATTAACAGTTAGCTGTCGAATGAAACACTAATTGGACTGTTTCTATAAGATTTCTGTTTCACCTTAAACAGTACGAGGTACACGTCACCTATGGATGAGTAATCTTAATGTGATGGCATTAGAGGTTTTATTTCTCGTAAACTCATTTTTTTCTCATTTCTGGTTGATACTGAAATTCTGAAATCTTTTAAATTTAAGGGTAGTTGTATGTTACAGCCTCTCATAAAACACTGGCAGCATGTAGACAGATACATCGCTGCTCCTATGACTCTGGCATATCGATGTGTAATTATAAACAGATCTTCGGTTTTTCCACCTTTAATTTCTTGGAAGCAGAAATGTGATTGAGCCTCGGCCAAGCAATGCACGCATTTGGTTTTCATTTGTTGTGGTCTCTGACATGGGATCAGTCCTGTCTAGAGAAAATCAGTTATATCCTTCTGGGTAAGCCCATGCTTCTTGCCGTGCCTTGAAGGTTTCTTTTTTCAGCGAACGAAAAAATGAATACCGCGATCACTTTTCATGTTGTCTTGCAACTGCCGAGACTTAGTTCACGCTACTACTCAGCGATACGGTGTGAAATGTCGAAATGTTATACCATGTGTTGTGCGGTCATTACGTCTCTTATGTATGCGTATCTATTTTGCTAATGACTGGAAGTAATTTAATTTATAGCCTGGTCGTAATGTAAAGTGGGTTCTGTAGTTAGGTAGCATCCATCATTTGTGCACTCACAATGGATTTATGCAGCGGTTGACACGTAGTTCAGTTCTTCTATATTTCTCATAATCTTTGACGTTTTTCACAGTTAAATAGTTAGTGAGCGAACTATTAGGTCAATGGGTAACCGGATTTCGCTTAAGCAACACGTAGCTAAGAATTTGATTCTGAGCCCTCATACTGAGCACTTGTGTTAGACGTGGATCCCATTATACTTGTTTTGTAGCAGTGCATGTGAATTAACCAAAACTGTTGATAATAAATCGTTCTAATCCAAACACAACATACTCTACTGGCCATGACAATTGCTACACAACGAAGATGACGTGCTACAGACGCGAAATTTAACCGACCGGAAGAAGATGCTTTGATATACAAATGATTAGGTTTCCAGAGCATTCACACAAGGTTGGCGCCGGTGTCGACACCTAAAACGTGCTATCATGAGGAAAGATTCCAACCCATTTCTCATAAACAAACAGTGGTTCACCGGTGTCGCCTGGTGAAATGTTGTTGTGATGCCTCGTGTAAGGAGGAGAAATGCGTACCATCACGTTTCGGACTTTGACAAAGGTCGGATTGTAGCCTATCGCGATTGCGGTTTATCGTATCACGACATTGCTGCTCCCGTTGGTCGAGATCCAATGACTGTTAGCAGAATATGGAATCGGTGGATTCAGGAGGGTAATACAGAAAGCCACGCTGGATCCCAACAGCCTCAGCGCCGGCCGAAGTGGCCGAGCGGTTAAAGGCGCTACAGTCTGGAACCGCACGACCGCGACGGTCGCAGGTTCGAATCCTGCCTCGGGCATGGATATGTGTGATGTCCTTAGGTTAGTTAGGTTTACGTAGTTCTAAGTTCTAGGGGACTTATGACCACAGCAGTTGAGTCCAGTAGTGCTCAGAGTCATTTGAACCATTTGAACCCAACAGCCTCGTATCACTAGCAGTCGAGATGAGAGGCATCTTATCCGCATGGCTGTAACGGATCGTGCAGCCACGTCTCAATATCTGAGTCAACAGATGGGGACGTTTGCAAGACAGCAACCATCTGCTCGAACAGTTCGACGACATTTGCAGCAGCATGGACTATCAGGTCTGAGACCATGGCTGCGGTTACCCTTGATGTTGCATCACAGACAGGAGCGCCTGCGATGGTATACTCAACGACGAACCTAGGTGCACGAATGGCAAAACATCACTTTCTCGGATGAATCAAGGTTATGTTTACAGCATCATGATGGTGGCATCCGTGTTTGGCGACATCGCAGTGAACGCAAATTGGAAGCGTGTATTCGCCATCGCCATACTGGCATATCACCCAGCGTGATGGTATGGGGTGCCATTCGTTACACGTCACGGTCACCTCTTGTTCGCATTGACGGCACTTTGAACAGTTGACGTTACATTTCAGATGTGTTACGACCCGTGGCTCTACCCCTCATTCGAGCCCTGCGAAACCCTACATTTCAGCAGGATAATGTTTGACCCCATGTTTCAGGTCCTGTACGGGCATTTCTGGATACAGAAAATGTTCTATTGCTGCCCTGGCCAGCACATTTTCCAGATCTCTCACGAATTGAAAACGTCTGGTCAATGGTGGCCGAGCAACTGGCTCATCACAATACGCCAGTCACTAATCTTGATGAACTGTGGTATCGTGTTGGAGCTGCATGGACAGCTGTACCTGTACACGCGATCCAAGCTCCGTTTGACTCAATGCCCAAGCGTATCAAGGCCAGAGGTGGTTGTTCTGGGTACTGATCTCTCAGGATCTATGCACCCAAATTGCGTGAAAATGTGATCACATGTCAGTTCTAGTATAAAATATTTGTCCAATGAATACCCGTATATCATCTGCATTTATTTTTGGTATAGCAATTTTAATGGCCAGTAGTGTACTAAATGTTCCCTCCGCCATAAATATGGTTGCAGTTATGTACCTTCCCCAGTCTACTAAGACCAATTTATTTAAAGAAAATTTGGCTATGTGTCTTACATGTATGCTTAAAAGGTAAGTTTGGCCGCACGCTGAGCTACCGTGCCGGCCACTGCTAACTCACCCACGCGATATCTTCGGAGCGTCGATCTACAGATACGCTTTTCTTCTGCTCCGTAGTACTAGTGTTACTTTTAAATAGCGTCCACGCATGTTCTACTGGACGACAGCAAGCAACACGAACTAATTCGTGGTTTTGGTTGATACTTTATCGACATACAACGTTTGGTACCGATCAGAGTGTTTGGGTGTGAGTCATGACCGTAGAGACTGTCTTGCAAAATACCTGATACTGTCAGGATATTTTCCTTTCTGAGGGACTGGAACGGTGATGCCAGTTGTGGAGCTACTTGACCGAGTAGCAGCAGCTCCAGGTCACGAAAACTGACAAGGGCTGGGAGACCGGTGCTCTTATCCGACACTCTTCCATGCAACATCCAATGACACCACTGGCACAGGATAACACGGTGGTAGGTGGTGCCAAATGGGCCCGCCAGGGCCTGTTTGTAGACTTCACATTTACGGTTGTGGTGATTCAGTTCAGGGTTTAATGCATTAAGAAGGACTATCAAACGCTAGAGGAGCAGGAATGTCAAGACGAAAAAAGCGTATTCATGTACAGTCCGTGTCTATTTTTTGATACTTTTCAGTCATATTTAGGGCGATAAAACAAGGGCTTCACTCGTTAATAATGTCCAGTTATTTTCAGTGAGGCTGTTTTGTTCAGGTTACAGAAGTTATTTTCGCAATCTTACGACTTGTAACTGTGAGCACACATGCTCACTGCAGAAGCCTAAGAATATTTTTCATTTACACTGAGGTGACAAAAGTCAAGGGATACCTCCTAATATCGTGTCGGACCTCCTTTTCTCGGCGTAGTGCATCCACTGGAAGTAGCATGGAGTCAACAAAGTCGTGGGAAGTCTCTTGCAGGAATAATGAGCAATGCTGCCTCCATAACCGTCGATAATTACGAAAGTGATGCCGGTGCAGTACTTTGAGCACGAACTGACCTCCCAATTATGTCCCATTAATGTTCGATTGGATTGATGTTGGGCCATCTGGTTGGCCAGATCATTCGCTCGAATTGTTCTTCAAACCAGTCGCGAACAACTGCGGACGAGTGACATGGCGCATTGTCATCCATAACAATTCCCTCGTTATTTGCCTCTAAATTGTCTCCTAGTAGCCGAACATAGCCATTTCCACTTAGTGATCGGTTCAGCTGGACCAGAGGACACACTCCTTTCTATGTAAGAGAGGCATCACCAGCCTCCATAGTGCCCTGTTGACAACTTGGCTACATGGCTTTGTGGGGTCTGCGCCACACTTGAACCGTACCATCAGCTCTTACCAACTGAAATCGGGACTCATTTGACCAAGCCACGATTTTCTAGAATTCTAGCGTCCAACCGATATGGTAACGAGCCCATAAGAGGAGCAGCAGGCGATGTTGTGCTGTTAGCAAAGCCAGTCGCTTTGGTCGTATGCTGCCATAGTCCATTAACGCCAAATTTCGCCGCACTGCCCTAACGAATTCGTTCCTCGTACGTCTTACATTGATTTCTGGGGTTATTTCACAGACTGGTGGTTGTCTGTTAACACTGAAAACACTACGCAAACGCCGCTGCACTCGGTAGCTAAGTAAAGGCTGTCGGCCACTGCTTTGTCCGTGGTGAGAAGTAATTCCCGAAATCTGCTCTTCTCGGGTCAGTCTTGACACAGTGAATATCAGAATACTGAATTTCATAAGATTTTCCAAAATGGAATGCCCCATACGTCTAGCTGCAGCTACCATTCCGTGTTCACAGACTGTTAATTCCCGTCGTTCGTCCGCAACCACGTCGGAAACCTTCTCACATGAATCACGTGAGTACAAATGACAGTTCTGCTAAGGTACTGGTCTTTTGTGCCTTGTGCAAGCGATACCGCAGCCATTTGTGTATGTGGGTATCATATCCCGTGAGTTTTGTCACCTCACTGTGTTGTAAGTATTGTACAGAAAATAGCTTACAACGTCTAAAAGGTGTTTACAACACATCGCAGTGGTATGGGGGGAGTCAAGGCGAAGAATTTGAATTTTTCGAGGTGAGACGTACAAAACCGTCTATTTTGCTTTTTGGAAGTACCAGAAGAAGGGTTTTTAATATTTGCGGACAAATTCACCCAAAATCTTACGCGGCATACATACTTTGAAGCTTAGGTGGCTTTTGTTTTCCTACTGGGGGCTGTTTCCCGGCTTGATAGGCCATAATCTTTTATCTTGACTTCACCTACACCACTTTCGTGCCTTGTAGCCAGATACCGTTTACATCCTATGTGTGGTGTACAGTGCTGTAGGAGACAACATATCTTCAGCAAGGAACCTAAAACTGAAACTAAACGCGAGACGTTTTCTCCGTAAGTACCCAGAAGATCTACGTACCCTCTTTTACTGGAGACCTGGGACTAACTGCTTATCTGAGTTGCAATGAACACCGTCTCTCAAATGAAATGAAATGCCAGAGATTCTTCGAAAAAGTATAACTTAAACATTGTGCAGAAACAAGCAACGAATAATCCCTACCAATGGATAATTTTCTAACATTAAGAACGTTTCGCTACAATGACTGGGTGTAGAATCCAAGCAGCCAGTAGTTAGGCTTCAAACGTTGCGGAGACGTCGAGTGTGAGTGCGTAAATACAAAGCTATTTTGCTGACGTGAATTTGCTGTAGATTTATTGAACTCGTTCTATTTTCAAATCACGCTAATGTATTGATCTATACCGCTGGAGAGAATTAATTGCACGTTTTTAGAACACGTTTGTTGTGCTGGTTTTTATAACCTTTTGGTAAACGAAATGTACTCTCTGGTGCATCCGACATGATTTCCGCAAGTAGCGTTTCCACGAACAGCAAATGATGGGCAACATGCTTCATACGCGGGAACACAAATCTCATGGCCTTCCAGAAGATAAAAAAGCTTTACTGATAATTTCAGCGCCTTCAGATTATCCAAAAGAATAGAAATATCTTATCAGGGTACAGGGTGTCCGAGCAGGAATTGTTTGCTTTCCATGTTGTGAGAAATGGTAGTATGGATCAAACTAGGAAAAAAGTCCAATAAATGTGGGCTCTAAAGCCCATCACTTAATATCTATGGGCATTTGTTCATCTTCGCTACTATGAAACATATCTCTTCTAGGGATCAAGTGCACGTAGCTCTTAAAGTGTGCATTTTATAGCCCATTTTTACTAGATAATTTTTTCTTGTTTTCATCCATACTACCTTCTCCCAAAATAAGGAAAGCAAAGAGATCGCAGAAGAAGAGAAAAATTGGAAATTTGTGGTACGTTCTGTGGAACCAAACTGCTGAGGTCATTGGTCCTTAGGCTTACACACTACTTAATCTAACTTAAATTGACTTACACTAAGGACAACACATACACCCATGCCCGAGTGAGGACTCGAACCTCCGACGGGGGAAGCCACGCGAACCGCGGCAAGGCACCCCAGACCGCAGAGCTACCCCGCGCGGCAGAAGAAGAGATTTGTTTCACATAATCGAAGATGAAGTGCTGACATCTCATGAGGTTTGCATTTCATTGCACGTGTTTTGTAGAGTTTTTGTTTCGAGTGATCGTTCCTCTCATATACCTGAATACTGACTATTCTTCCTGAAACTCCCCATATAACAAAGACGGTTGAGGAAGCAAATGTAGCTGAATGAAATTTTCACTCTGCAGCGGAGTCTGCGCTGATATGAAACTTTGAGGCAGATTAAATATGTGTTCCGGACCGAGACTCGAACTAGGAATCTTCGCCTTTCGTGGGTAAGTGCTCTACCAACTGAGCAACCCATGCACGACTCACGATCCGTCCTCACATCTTTAATTACGCCAGTACCTCGTCTCCTATCTTTCAAACGTCACAGAAGCTCTCTTGCGAAACGTGCAGAGCTAGCACTACTGAAGAAAGAATATTGCGGAGACATAGTTTTGTCACAGCCTGGGAGATATTTCCAGAATGAGATTTTCACTCTGCAACGGAGTGTGAGCTTATATGAAAATTCCGTATGAGCAATGTGCAAGGTATTGTCACTGGGAGTTCTGTTGCAATACCCTGACAGACTGAAACTGTGTGCCGGACCGAGACTCGAACTCGGGACCTTTGCCTTTCGCGGGCAAGTGCTCTACCAACTGAGCTTCCAAAGCACGACTCACGTAGACCAGTTTTCCGCGAAAGCAAAGATCCTGAGTTCGAGTCTCGGTCCGGCACATAGCTTTAATCTGCCAGGAAGTTTCTTATCATAGCACATTCCGCTGCAGAATGGAAATTTCATTCTAGAAGTACTCCCCAGTCTGTGGCGAAGCCATATCCCCGCAATATCCTATCTGCCAGCAGCGCTAATTCAGCAAGTTTCGCAAGAGAGCTTCTGTGAAGTTTGGAAGGTGGGAGACGAGGTAGTGGCAAATGTAAAGATGTGAGGTCGGGTCGTGAGTCGTGCTTGGGGAGCTCATTTGGTAGAGCACTTGCCCGTGAAAGGCATAGGTCCCGAGTTCGAGTCTCGGTCCGGCACACAGTTTCAGTCTGCTATAAGGTTTCAACAAATGTAGTCATTCAGCGCATTTCAAACAGAGTTTCCAGTGACAATAGCTTGCAGTATTGCTGATGTTGTCTCTCAGCATGAAGTCCTATGTAAAATCTACGAACTACGGAAATAACCCCAAGACCGCCGTTTTCTCCCCTATACTCCCGTAGTTGGCTTGTGACAGATTATCTTCAACGAAAGTACATTCACTTTTGCCTGTGATGAACTTTTAGAAAACCTAGATTTGATAAAAAGAGAGTGAAATTCTCTCCATGTTCAGTGTAAACTGGGGAAGATAAATTAATGGTAGATTAATAATATAAACTTTAAGAGAAAAATAAAGAATCGTCACGAAGGAATTATCCGAACGGGACGGAAATCGGTAGATGTACGTGTAGAGACAAACAGATGATTACAATTCCACAAAAAAAAGTCAATGATCTTTCTAAGAGAAAAAGCTTCACAAACCGAGCAAGTCATTAACACGTTTCTCCGCCTCTGTCCTTTATACAAGCAGTTAGTCGGTTTGGCACTGATTGATAGAGTTTTTGAGGGATATCATGTTGCTGAAACGTAAGCGCGGGGTGGCTTGCACTGAAGGGCAACAGATCAGGGCGTAGAATATCGTCGTACCGATGTGCCGTGGACGACAGCCACAGGGGGTCGTCCACGGCATAGAAATGGCGCCCGACACCATCACTCATGGTTGTCGACTCGTATGACGACAGTGAGCATGGTATAGTGCTACTGTCCGGGGGTCTCCAGATACGTCATCGAAGCTCATATAGAAGTGCGATTCATCAATGTAGAAATTCTACTCTACTCATTGAGATTCCAGTCCCAAGAAGGGTCTGGAGACGCCACGGGCAGCTGTGGGATTCCATCCTTACTGCTCGACAACTTGAAGTCGTGGTCTGGAGTCCATTTATCTTCATAGCAGGACCCCTTTGGTAGTCATTGGTGACACCCTTACACCACAACTGCACGTCCACGATGTTCCACAACCCGTTTCGTTGCCCCTCATAGCAAGCCATCCTGGGTTTACATTTCAGCAAGATAATGCCCTTCCGCACAAGGTGAGCGTTTCTACTGCTTGTCTTCCAGCTTGTCAAACCTTGCCTTGAACACTAAGGTCGCCGGATCTCTTCCCAGTTCAAAATGTTTCCAAATTTATAAGCAGGGCCCTGCCACCAGATTCTGTCGACCTAACGGCTAACTGGACAGTGTTTGCGACGATATCCTTCTGGAGGATAGCAAACAACTCTTATCAAGCAACGACAAATCGAATAACTGCTTGTGTAAGGGGCAGAAGTGAACCAACGCGTTATTGACTTGCTCAATTTATGAAGCTCTTTCTCTTGAATAAATCATTCATTCCTTTTATTTTTAGTCATTTGTAAGTCTACAGGGTGTTACAAAAAGGTACGGCCAAACTTTCAGGAAACATTCCTCACACACAAATAAAGAAAACATGTTATGTCGACATGTGTCCGGAGACGCTTAATTTCCATGTTAGAGCTCATTTTAGTTTCGTCAGTATGTACTGTACTTCCTCGATTCACCGCCAGGTGCCCCAATTGGAGGAAGGTAATGTTGACTTCGGTGCTTGTGTTGACATGCGACTCGTTGCTCTACAGTACTAGCATCAAACACATCATTACGTAGCATCAACACGTTAGTATTCATCACGAACGTGGTTTTGCAGTCAGTGCAATGTTTACAAATGCGGAGTTGGCAGATGCCCATTTGATGTATGAATTAGCACGGGGCAATAGCCGTGGCGCGGTACGTTTGTATCGAGACAGATTTCCAGAACGAAGGTGTCCCGACAGGAAGACGTTCGAAGCAATTGATCGGCGTCTTAGGGAGCACGGAACATTCCACCCTATGACTCGCGACTGGCGAAGACCTAGAACGACGAGGACACCTGCAATGGACGAGGCAATTCTTCGTGCAGTTGACGATAACCCTAAAGTCAGCGTCAGAGAAGTTGCTGCTGTACAAGGTAACGTTGACCACGTCACTGTATGGAGAGTGCTACGGAAGAACCAGTTGTTTCCGTACCATGTACAGCGTGTGCAGGCACTATCAGCAGCTGATTGGCCTCCACGGGTACACTTCTGCGAATGGTTCATCCAACAATGTGTCATTTCAGTGCAAATGTTCTCTTAACGGATGAGGCTTCATTCCAACGTGATCAAATTGTAAATTTTCACAATCAACATGTGTGGGCTGACGAGAATACGCACGCAATTGTGCAATCACGTCATCAACACAGATTTTCTGTGAACGTTTGGGCAGGCATTGTTGGTGATGTCTTGATTGGGCCCCATGTTCTTCCACCTACGCTGAATGGAGCACGTTATCATGATTTCGCACGGGATACTCTACCTGTGCTGCTAGAACATGTGCCTTTACAAGTACGACACAACATGCGGTTCGTACACGATGGAGCTCCTGCACATTTCAGTCGAAGTGTTCGTACGCTTCTCAACAACAGATTCGGTGACCGACGGATTGGTAGAGGCGGACCAATTCCATGGCCTCCACGCTCTCCTGCCCTCCACCCTCTTGACTTTCAATTATGGGGGCATTTGAAAGCTCTTGTCTACGCCACCCCGGTACCAAATGTAGAGACTCTTCGTGCTCGTATTGTGGACGGCTGTGATACAATACGCCATTCTCCAGGCTGCATCAGTGCATCAGGGATTCCATGCGACGGAGGGTTGATGCATGTATCCTCGCTAACGGAGGACATTTTGAACATTTCCTGTAACAAAGTGTTTGAAGTCGCGCTGGTACGTTCTGTTGCCGTGTGTTTCCATTCCATAATTAATGTGATGTGAAGAGAAGTAATAAAACGAACTCTAACATGGAAAGTAAGCGTCCATGTAACATATTTTCTTTCTTTGTGTGTGAGGAATGTTTCCTGAACGTTTGGCCGTACCTTTTTGTATCACCCTGTATACGTGTACATCACATCTACTGATTTCCATCTCATTCGGATAATTAGTTGGTAGTGTGTCGTTTTTTATGTCATAGAGTGTACGAAGGTATGGTTTAAATGAACTGTCCCTCTAATTACCTCGTAGTCGAACTTCAAACAATAATTTGTCTTGTTCTGTCGTCTCCAGAGTGAGCGTACGCTGTCGAAAAACTAAAGTGGTGGGAGTTTGGGAATTACACAAAAGCCGGCCGGAGTGGCCGTGCGGTTATAGGCGCTACAGTCTGGAACTGCGTGACCGCTACGGTCGCAGGTTCGAATCCTGCCTCGGGCATGGATGTGTGTGATGTCCTTAGGTTAGTTAGGTTTAAGTAGTTCTAAGTTCTAGGGGACTGATGACCACAGTAGTTAAGTCCCATAGTACTCAGAGCCATTTGAACCAATTACACAAAAACTGAAACTTTTTTCTGCCACAATTTAAACACTATGTTGTTGGCTTCACAGTTTACAGACTATGTTGTTAGCTGTGCACAAGGAACATAACACACTTTGATCGTTTCTTTTATAGGAGGTATATCAATAAACTTAACGTCAGAACGGTATATCAAGAGACAATGATGGGTTAACATGTTATTCTGATTGATTTTAGAATTCATATCAAAAAGCATGTGTGTAAGTGAGGAAGAAAGCAGCAACCGGCTACACATAAAAAAAGTCCGAAAACAGCCTCCGTGTTCTCAGGCCATCTTGGATAAGATATTAAAACCTAGAAAGTGATTTTCTTTTGTCGCTAGGGGAAGTAATTGTCCGAAGTATTAGATCACGAGCGAAAAGGCTACTATAATCATACCTAGAAAGGAGACTGTAGTGAATTTAAGTTATTAAAACTTCAATGTTAGTGGAGACAAGTGGTGGTCGCTCCCAGTACGCGTCCTACACGGTTCAGCTCACGTGTGATTTTCTTCCAGGAGTGGGTCATAAGCGTAAAACACAAGAAAAGGTGGATATACGGTTTCCCTGTAACTGTTCACCTTACACCGACCACCAGGCGAGGTTCAGAATCAGCACGGAGGCGTATGTACATTCCCTCGCGGACCTAATGGGTGCGTTTATGGTTCTTAATGCGGAACGGCAATCACGTGGGGAAAGCTGGGAGCCCCGGTCGCTGAAATTGTGAACAGCTTCGCAGCGAGTCAAATTTAATTTGGTGCGGCGCTGATCCGGCTGTGTCTGCGACACCACGCACGCGCGCTCAGCCGACACGCAATAAGCCGCTCGCCGGCATACATCAGCCTCCATAATAACGCCTCCCTAGCGCCCAAATGATAACTTGTCTCGCAGGGTCGCTCCCCCGCCGCTCGTAAATAAGCGCTAACCGCAGTTTAGAGCTCCATTTTTTAATATTCGTGCGTCTTTCCCGAGTCGTAAATTGGAAGCGCCGAGTTCATTAGCCTGGCAGTCTTCTTCTTCCACTGTGGGACGAGGTCGTAACTGCCTTCGGCCTCGTAACGCCCGTGCCCTGACCGGGGTTGGTCGCCTGTGTCCCATAAACTGCTGTCGTTTGCTTATTCAAAGTGCCCAGTTGCAGATAATCACACTTCACGTAGTATAACAGGCTCTCCGGAGTTATTTCCCCTGTTAAACGGAGGTTGCTGATGTTGTCAACATTTCATTTATTTTATTTCTGTTGATTACAAACTCTGTGTCAGTAACGCAAGTTTATAGACTACGTCATAGCATATCCAACACATATTGAAAGAAGGAAGACATAGTAATCAAATGTTAGACTATGAAAAACCAAAATATAAACTATTGTAACAACAATAGTAATTATTCTGTCTCTGGTTTTTGTGTAGGTTATTTTGTCAAATATTAAAGACAATACAACCCAGCTAAACACCAGACAGATTTATGGGCAACTCGATTACAGCCAGCACGCTACATAAAGAAACCTTGAAAACAAGAACGAAAACACGGTAAAACATTTCGAGAACATACGAAACCCAAAGTGTGTTTCTATAAACACCAAGAATCATTATTACAACACTGTCATCAAACTATTATGTCTGAATGCCTCCAAGTCTCTTACCCTTTCTGGAGGATGTTTACTAGAGGAATTACAAAGGAAAGACGAACAGATCGCACACAACATACTTTGTTAAAAAAGCGGAGTCTACCTAAAAATCGAAACAAAAACTATAATCGAAAACAGAAAAAAATATGGACACAAAGGCGCAAACATAGAGTTCATTGCCAGCCGGAGTGGCCGTGCGGTTCTAGGCGCTACAGTCTGGAACCGCGAGACCGCTGCTGTCGCAGGTTCGAATCCTGCCAGGGGTATGGATGTGTGTGGTGTCCTTAGGTTAGTTAGGTTTACGTAGTTCTAAGTTCTAGGGGACTGATGACCTCAGAAGTTAAGTCCCATAGTCCTCAGAGCCATTTAAGCCATAGAGTTCATTTTTATGGACACATACGAAGGATAGGCCGTTCCAAACGAAAGTTAACATCTTTGACTCAAAATCGAAAAGAGGAGGACCGTGATACGTGAATCTCTAGAAAGATCTAGAGGAAATGGGCATAAACAGGAAAACGCACAAAACCGAGATATCTTCAGAGCAGTTGTATTGACGTCTCAGACTTTCCGAGATTCAGATGAACGGCGTTCTAGGCACAGACACAGGGGTGCTTCTGTGGAAAATATCTGCTTTTAACCAAAAAGGGAACTGAAAATAATTATGATAATAACTGTAAGCTCTTTATAGGCCTTAGATGGTCGACTGGGGAAGTAAATTAAAGCAGAAATAGTAGAATACAGCATTAGACATTTTGGGTTAAAGCACAATAAAAAATAAACTGGTGGCACTCCAACGTATACGATGTCTGAAGTAAAATTTATGGGAGAAGATTCTCAGCTATTTGAAAGAAGACAGCGGAGCGGCATATCTGTCACCTTTACTGTTTGAATGAGTTTAGGAAGAAATATAGTGGTTTGGAATCTGGAACTAAAAAATGGCCTTACAATTTCAACTGAGAAAACCAGCAAAATTCTTGACAAATATAAAAAAAATATAGAAACACAAATACGTTACATACAGCAAGTCAGTAAATCTAAATATTTTGGTGAAACAACACAGCAGGAAGTATCGGCAAAACTTGAATATATGTAAGAGTTAATGAAATGAGAAAAGAAAGTGATTTGACGAAAAGTATTTACAGCAAGAAATTCATATCTAGAAATATGAACTAAAACACTATGCCACAACGATGAGATGAGACCAGAATGTTTATATGCATGTGAAACCTTAACGATGATGGACAAGTTAGAGGTACCTTAAAGACAAGGGTATTACGAAAGTGACGGGTGCAGATGAGAAGTAACAAGAATATGTACGAAAATATACAGAAAATATCAGAAGCAATAGAAAAGCGAATACTTATCTTCTTTTGGCGCCTTTAACGAATAATAAATGAGAGAGGAGAGGGGCAGAGAGAGAGAGACAGAGAGAGAGAGACAAACAAATATCCCTTTATTTCAGGAAGAAAAAATCGACAGTAGCATGGACAACAGAAATACTGAAAGGCCTAGAAAGGAACAACATTAAAGAAATGAAAACAAGGGACAAAAATGTTTTTTAATAATGAAATACGAAGTTTAGAATGCTTTCAGTGCACAAGAAATAAGAAATCGGCAACAAAATGAACTGGAGAAAGGAAAAAAGGCAACATGGGAACAAGATGGAGGGGTAGGGAAAACAGGAGGCAACAATGAAGAATAGGGATTGAGACTGTTAGGTGATCCTGGTTGGTCAGTACGAAGATAAAAGAAAAACAAGCAGCGTATTATTCTACGAATTCTGAAAATAATAATAAAATGCCGGAAAGAAAAGGTGTCGGTTAGTAGTATATAACTTTAGAACCGAAAATTCCTCTATTGCAGCGTGTTCTCGAGATCCGACATCGAATACTACAGTTGAGCTCACGTTCCCTGTTGCAGCTTGGTGTTGTGGCAGCAAAGGAGACCAGAACCCAGAACCAAATCGCTTGTCACCTGAACTCGTACAAATTTCCATTTCTTCGTGGTATTCAACTCCTTTTGCTTCTACAGGAAGGTTACTCGATTCCTTGAAGTTCTTGATGCTGGCACTCAGTGCTGATTTCCAAAATTTATTGGAAGATATAATTCGAAAATTAGACTGAGTTGTTTAGCAAAACTACTGAAAACTCAAATCTTTATGGCTGAGTGGAATACGTAAACCTGTTTCCTGTTTACGTAAAGAACCATTCAGATTTCCCAGTTCACTGTAGTTAATTATACAAGATAGTAACTAAACTCATTGCCAACTACTTAGAATGAACTTCTGATTTTAGTCGATCAGAGGAAAAATCGACGTTTAGAACAGGATGTAGAACCATCAACGAATTACAACTCGTTATGAAATTATACTTTTTGAAAAAAAAAAAAAAAAAAGAAACATGATTTTGACAACAGCGGCACCTCTCTTGTTTATTAAATCTACCAGTTTCGATGAATCAGCAGACCATCATGATCATTTGTGTCTAGATAAATATAATACATTAACTGCAATGCGGGATGCAGTTAATGTATAATGTTAACCTAGATACAAATGCTCATGCTGGTCTTCTGTTTGACCGAAACAGGTAGTTTTAATGAACAAGTGACTTAAAACTGGTGTGCAAAATCAAGATTTACCAAAAATATTTAAAACCTGTAAATATTACCAACTTAAAATAATTACCTCTTTCTCTGGAATTCGTAGCTTTTGAGAAATCTTTGTACTCAGTTTCAACAAAACCTGTACCAACCCTCCTTTACAAACGAGGTACGTTTCCAACATGCATTAGTATACAAGTGGACTTCATTAGGACAGTGTGAAATCTAGAAGTGAAAAATGCGTCAGGTAAGGAGTTACCATATATTCAAAAATATTCCCAGTACGCCCAGAGGAAGCTTTTAGAGCCCCAATCTAAGAAAACTAAAAAGGAATATGTATTAATGGTTCGTATGTTAATCATCTTCCTTAAATGGATGGGATTGTTTCCGGAATGAATTTTCACTCTGCAACTAAGAGTGCGTTGATTTCAAACTTCCTGGCAAGGTACGTAGGAGACGTTATGTGAATTTTGGAAGATAGGAGGGGAGGTACAGGCGGAAGTGAAACTATGAGGGCGGGGGAGGAGGAAAGGAAATGAAAGTTCACGGGTTGATGTAGTACGTGAAGTCATTTCAGTGATTACAGTATCGAGTCAAATTTATAAAGTACCTGGCAGTAAAAGCCTAGTTATAAGTATGATGTGACGGGAGGTTAGTGTTTAGGGTGCCGTCAATATCATAGTAATTAGAATAGGAGCACAAGTTGGGATTAAGGAAGGATGGGCAGGGAAATCGGCCATTGCCTTTCGCATCAGCCATCAGCCATCCTGGCAACTGCTTAGAGCGATTTAGGGAAACCACGGAAACCAGTTCAGGATGTCCGTGCGGGGACTTCAACAGTCGTCTTCTCGAATGCGAGTCCAGTGTTCCAAAACCCCCCTACATTGTCGTTTTTGTTGGGAAGGGTGTCATAAGGCTGTTGTATTCTCTCTTGAGGTAAGCAATCCCACAAGGTTTGCAACTGGTCCTTGATATCGAGGATAATGCCGCCAGGACGGTGCTGACGTCCGAGCTGGTTCCGCACATGTTCTATGGGGACAGATCTAGGCTTCTTGCAGGCCACGGGAATAACTCAGTGTTACTAAGACACTTTGTAGAGGCATGTGCTATGTGTGGAAGAGCATTGTCCTGTTGAAAAACGGCTCCACGATACGGCGGCATAAGATGCCCAGGGCCCAGGATTTTGGTAACGTACTGTGGTGCTGCCAGAGTTTTCTCAATCACTGCCAGCCGTACCAGAGGTCGTATCTGGTGGCTTCCCACACCATGACGCCAACACCGCTGAGCCTCTACAAAACACTGGAAGAGCGGGACCTCTCAGCCACACTCGTCAACAATGGTTATTCGGGATAGTGCAAGCTGGCCGGAGTGGCCGTGCGGTTCTAGGCGCTACAGTCTGGAACCGAGCGACCACTACGGTCGCAGGTTCGAATCCTGCCTCGAGCATGGATGTGTGTGATGTCTTTAGGTTAGTTAGGTTTAACTAGTTCTAAGTTCTAGGGGACTAATGACCTCAGCAGTTGAGTCCCATAGTGCTCAGAGCCATTTGAACCATTTTTTTTCTTACATTCAGTAGTCTTTACACTAGGACTGTTTAGTGAGGGTTTTGTGCAAATCTTTCCTTTATCGTTTTCAGTGCTGTAAGTTACTTGTTGCTTCAATAAATTAAACATCAATTTAAGCAAATAAGCAAATGCGCACTGTGTATAGAATGGCTCTGGTGATAACAATGGTTGTGGAAGATGACAGTAGAATACTTATAAGAGTTTTTATAGATTTATATTGTTCATGAAGAACTTTCATTTGTGCATTTGCATCATTCCTTGCACAACAAAAGATCGTATATGCCCTGTCAGATGACATGGTCGCTAAGTTCTTGTGCGGTATGTTTTGAATTATGGCTGCGTAACATTAATGCACAGGTCTGGCTGGTGCTGCGTAGCTTATGGCATTATCAACCCCAGCAAACAGTTGCGGTATACATTGCCATTACCATTAGCCATTCACTTTGTATACTCTGCATTTCTTTGCTCATTGATTTCATTTCTTTATTTAAAGTGAATCAGTGGGACCTCTGTGTTGATCATGGGGTTTGGGTGCTACTGCCACTATCGCAAAAAGAATTGATCACCGCCGTCACAGTGTGTCAGTTCTGCTTTGGCCGAAGCCCAAATCACGGGTATTGCCTAACAGCCACGCGAGAGGGAGGTGAGACTTGTTTCCTGTATACTGCACCACTCCCTGCGGCGGTATGAGTTCTCCACATCAGCAATGCAGTCATCCAGATTTAGGTTTCTGTGGTTCCTCAGGATTAGTCCAAGCAGCTGATTCTCTCCAGTAGCCCCACGTTGATAATATTTCCATTCTTCGCCAGGCTGGGCTAGTGTATGCTGTCTTTTGCCCTCGAGAGCGCCGAAACATGAGACGTATTCTTCCTCCTCCCGAGGTGAATCTTCTTGGTTCACCTCTGTCCTCATAACGACAGTAGACACTATTATAGAGAGAAATAATTGCAGAGGGAGCTGTGCTGGCCAAAAGAATTCAGCAGACAGAAATCCAAGTGCGGCTGACGTATTAAAGTGGTAGATGCACCCAGTACCCGATCGTTACACAAGACTGTCACCCTAACAATAAAACCGATATGCAATGCACACTAACATTCTTCCCATTCTATCTCTGTCTCTATCTTCTGGCACTTGCTACGGGTGAGAATTTGAGCCATTACGACAACTTCGGAATCAAAAGCAGACATAATTAGGGAAAAAGCTTTTCTGGAAAAGAGAAAGTTATTAAGCTTGAATAGAAATTTAAACGCCGGGGAGGATTTTCTGAAAACATTTGTCGGAGAGCAGCGTTTTACTGAACTGAAACGTCGACTATGTACAGTTCAGACAAGTAGGGAAGAGAAGCTTTTGAAATGTTGTGCTACAGAAGAATGCAGATGATTCGCGAGTAGATTGGATAATTAATGAGGAGATACCGACTCGAATTGGGGACAAAACAAGTTTAATGCATCACTTGACTAATACGACGGGATCGGGTAATAAGGAAGGGCCTTGAGGCACCAATGAATCGTCTGTTCGGGAGTAGAGGTGTGACAAAGAAGGTTGACGCACACCATCCTGTTCTGTATGAACTATTCAAAAATTCAAATGGCTCTGAGCACTATGGGACTTAACTTCTGAGGTCATCAATCCCATAGAACTTAGAATACTTAAACCTAACTAACCTAAGGACATCACACACATCCATGTTCGAGGCAGGATTCGAACCTGCGACCGTAGCGGTCGCGCGGTTCCAGACTATAGCGCCTAGAACCGCTCAGTCAGTCCGGCCGGCTGTATGCACTATTATTTCATATATTAAGGTCTATATAAAATTTTCGTTAACTTCTTTCTGAAAATCCGATGTTAAAGTTCCTACATTAAGCACATAATACGCATATTACCAAAATGGTAGACATGAATTCCCCCACAAAACTATATTAATCACATCATTCAGCTTGTTGTCCTGGTTGCAATGAGCTAATTATTTTCGTCAGAAATGATAGCAATCAAAAGTTATAGTGGTTGTGAATATCGTACTACAATCAATAGGAAAATCTTTTGAGCTGACTGGTAAACTCTGAATGAGACACCACTTTCACATTAAAGAGATATTTTTCTTCATTTTAGTGAAGTACTTATATTAACCGAAACTCCATAAGTTTAAAAGGTATTGTTAGTTACAGATTTTGCTGGTCCAAGATTTCATTGCCAGTTATAGCTAAAGAACTGTAAATTTCCAGGATCTGTGGACACAATTTTCAAAGTCTTCAAATCTGTGTGAATTTCTAAGGCATGAAAACTGCTAAGGTCATCGGTCCCTGGACTTGCACACTACTTAAACTAACTTCAACTTATGCTAAAGACAGCACACAAACCATTGCCCGAAGGAGGACTCGTTCCTCCGGTGGGAGGGGCCGATATAATTTTGACCGCCTGAGTTTTCTGAATCCATTGACAGAAATAATAAAGTGCGAGGGTCCTTAATTAAAAATTACTAATTATCAGTAACTAAATTTTAACGTACGAGATGGATATCCTGGTCATAAATCCGAGATTCACATTGCGTAGGCGTAAATAGTGCTGCTTACTTTAATAGATACTGCTCGTGAAGAATAATGTGCAAACGAAATATAATGATGAAATCAACAACCGACTAAAGATGAACTTTCTGACCTGCAGAATTTGTTAACTACGCTACTGTCCATTAAAATTGCTACACCAAGAAGAAATGCACATGATAAACGGGTATTCAGTGGACAAACATATTATACTAGAACTGACATGTGATTACATTTTCACGCAATTTGGGTGGATAGATCCTGAGAGATCAGTATCCAGAACAACCACCGCTGACCGTAATAACGGCCTTGATACGCATGAGTATTGAGTCAAACAGAGTTTGGATGGCGTGTACAGGTGCAGCTGCCCATGCAGCTTCAACACGTGTAAGTAGGCTGTTTATGTTTTCTTATTGGCAACATTACGTAGCGCTCAATATGAAAATCACTGGCTGTGCTGTGTGCAGTCTGTGGCTGCTTTGCATTGTTGTAATACTCGCCATTGTAGTGTTAGGCAGCTGGCTGTGAACAGTGCGTAGCGTTGCGCAGTTGGAGGTGAGCCGCCAGCAGTGGTGGATGTGGGGAGAGAGATGGCGGAGATTTGTAATTTGTCATGAACTGATATATATATTATGACTTGTGATGATATCAAGGTAAATACATTGTTCGTTCTCTATTAATATCTTTCATTTGCTAACTATCCCTATCAGTAGTTAGTGCCTTCCATAGTTTGAATCTTTTATTTAGCTGGCAGTAGTGGCGCTCGCTGTATTGCAGTAGCTTGAGCAGCGAAGATTTTTGTGAGGTAAGTGATTTGTGAAAGGTATAGTTAAATGTTAGTCAGGGCCATTCTTTTGTAGGGAATTTTGAAAGTCAGATTGCGTTGCGCTAACAAAATGCGGACGTTTCACACGATACCACAATTCATAAAGAGTAGTGACTGGCGTATTGTGACGAGCCAGTTGCTCGGCCACCATTGACCAGACTGTTTCAATTGGTGAGAGATCTGGTAAATGTGCTGGCCAGGGCAGCAGTCGAACATTTTCTCTATCCAGAAAGGCCGGTACACGACCTGCAACATGCGGTCGTGCAATATCCTGCTGCAATGTAGGGTTTCACAGGGATCGAATGAAGGGTAGAGCCTCGGGTCGTAACACATCCGAAATGTAACGTCCACTGTTCAAAGTGCCGTCAATGCGAACAAGAGGTGTCCGAGACGTGTAACCAATGGCACCCCATAGCATCACGCCGGGTGATAGGCCAGTATGGTGATGACGAATACACGCTTCCAATGTGCGTTCACCGCGATGTCTCCAAACACGGAAGCGAACATCATGATGCTGCAAACAGAACCTGGATTCATCCGAAAAAATGACGTTTTGGCATTCGTGCACCCAGGTTCGTCGTTGAGTACACCATCGAAGGCGCTCCTGCCTGTGATGCTGCGTCAAGAGTAACCGCAGCCGTGGTCTCCGAGCTGATAGTCCATGCTGCTGCAAACGTCGTCAAACTGTTCGTGCAGATGGTTGTTGTCTTGTAAACGTCCCCATCCGTTGACTCAGGGATCGAGACGTGGCTGCACGATCCGTTAGAGCCATGCGGATAAGATGCCTGTCATCTCGACTGCTAGTGATACGAGGCCGTTGGGATCCAGCACGACTTTCCGTATTACCCTTCCGAACCCACCGATTCCATATTCTGCTAACAGTCATTGGATATCGACCAACGCGAGCAGCAACGACGCGATACGATAAACCGCAATCGCGATAGGCTACAATCCGACCTTTATGAAAGTCGGAAACGTAATGGTATGCGTTTCTCCTCCTTACACGTGACATCACAACAACGTTTCACCAGGCAACGTCGGTCAACTGCTGTTTGTGTATGAGAAATCGGTTGGAAACTTTCCCCATGTCAGCACGTTGTAGGTGTCGCCACCGACGCCAACCTTGTGTGAATGCTCTGAAAAGCTAATCATTTGCATATCACAGCATCTTCATCCTGTCGGGTAAATTTCGAGTCTGTAGCGCCTCATCTTCGTGGTGTAGGCATTTTAATGGCCAGTAGTGTATTATAAATTAACGTAGTTCAGTAATATCCTTATGTGAGTCTTTTAAGCCCCATCCTCGCACCATTTTCTGGCATTCTGTTCATTTTGCTCTTTGTCATGTTCAGCTGATAGGCTTCACTGGATGCGGATGCAGAGGGACACATGTGGTCAGCCCACCGCCTTCCCACCTGTTGCCGGTTTTCGTAACTGGAACCTCTACTTGTCAGTCCAGTGTCTCCTCAGTTGATTTCACAGGGGTCTGGTGCACCGCTCTGGCAACAGAGTCCGGGAGACCCGGGCGGTTATCCATCCATTCGCTGGTCAAGCTGGACAGCCCTTAATGTCCGTGATGTGACGGGAACCGGTCGTACTACTGCTACAAGGGCGTTGACTCCGTCTACGTACTTGCTTGTAAACATTACAGACTCCAAACGGTCTGGTCATAATCAATAGGATCTTAAAGACGTGATTAAAGCTTGGTAAACTTCCAATTTCGAACTTAAAATAGAAGCTTCTGGATATTCATTACAATAAATCCTACAACAGTACTTTCAGCTGGTGTTCCAGCGAAGCTGCGCTGCTAGCAAAGCTTAATCTGTAACAGGTAGGACTGGTTTACATTACATAGAGAAGCACGGATTTAAATATTGCAGAGAGAGAGAGACCAAGGCTCCACTGCGGTAAGTAGGTTCAAATGAATGTAGGTTGCACTAGTTATGCTGAGACAGACTAGTATGAAAGTCTGCGTCAAGCCAGTCTTCTTACTGAAGACTACAGTACGAGCTCGACTACTTCCGCGTCCACATGACATCATATCTGTGCTATGGTGCTCGCTCAGTGGTGAAAAATTGTCCTTGAAAGAGAAAAAACATGTTGTGGATGTGCACTTAAAACGAATCACGTCAGGCAGTAATCACTGCGCGAGACTCTTTGAGTGTTAAACGAACGACCATGCAGTAGCCGCTGAAGCGGATGTGGAGGACGTGTGTCCGTGAGGCGGTAGTGACATACACACACAGCTGCTCGTGACTCATCCACCCACGCACCGGTGGCAGTCCTTTCCAGGCAGCGCGTCGCATCTGGACGCATCGTAGAGACGACGCCCTGTGTATGGAGACGCCATCGAACGAAAAGTATCAATTCTGTTCTCTTGAGTAGTAAATGAGGTTTGCTATTTGGGGAGCAAAATAACTGATGATGGTCGAAGTAGAGAGGATATAAAATGTAGACTGGCAATGGCAAGGAAAGTGTTTCTGAGGAAGAGAAATTTGTTAACAGCGAGTATAGATTTAAGTGTTAGGAAGTCGTTTCTGAAAGTATTTGTATGGAGTGTAGCCATGTATGGAAGCGAAACATGGACGATCAATAGTTTGGACAAGAAGAGAATAGAAGCTTTCGAAATGTGGTGCTACAGAAGAGTGCTGATGATTAGATGGGTAGATCACGTAAGTAATGAGGAGGAATTGAATAGAATAGGGGAGAAGAGAAATTTGTGCTACAACTTGACTATGAGATGGGATCGCTTGGCAGGACATATTCTGAGGCATCAAGGGATCACCAATTTAGCATAGGAGGGCAGTGTGGAGGGTAAAAATCGTAGAGGGAGACCAAGAGATGAATACACTAAGCAGATTCAGAAGGATGTAGGTTGCAGTAAGTACTGGGAGATGAAGAAGCTTGCACATGATCGAATAGCATGGAGAGTTGCATCAAACCAGTCTCTGGACTGAAGACCACAACAACAACAACAACGAGTAGTACCGCTAGAAAAGTATTGTAGTCATAAAAGCATCGGTAACTTGTACAGATTTTATGTCCGAAGGCAATGATAACCTCTTTACTCCTGAGATTAAAGAAATCACTGGAAATTAATTTTGCTTTTTATATTTTCCAGCAAACTAAGAGAGAAGCTGCATGACACAAAGGCAAGTGAAATGTTTTTTGATGACTCACTAAAACATAAATGGAGTTCCACATAAGAGGATATCAAGTCTCACATATTGTGAAAACGTACTAATCCTTGCTTTTTATTTATTTTCATTCCCCTGTTTTCAAATATATATATTGCTGAAAGAAAATAAGAAGGTATATACGAGGGTAACCCCAAAAGTAAGGTCTCCTATTTTTTTATAAGCACATAGACCTCTTTATTTCTACAATGGTTTACATCAGTTCACATTTAGCTATTTTTCGACATATCACCATTTCTGTCGATGCGTTTTTCTAGACGCTGTGGCAGTTTTTGTATGCCCATGTCATACCAACTCGCCGCCACGCTGTTCGGAAAGTTATGAAGCTCTTCTTTTAGCTCGTCGTCGGAGCTGAATCGCTTTCCGGCCAAATGTTGTTTTAACCAGTCCAGAAAGTTGTCCTGTTCGGCTGAAAGGTGGTGAAGAAATAAGCGGGAAGCATCAACTCGTTGCTGCATATGGTCTTCAGTCAGCATGCGTGGCACCCCATCTTGCGCACACCTTCCGGTAGTTCAATGTTCCCGTTAAAATTCTGTGAGCGGTTGTTCGGGAAACCTCAGGAACCAACGTGCAGAGGTCATCCAGGGTGATCCGCCGATCTTCACGCATGCTTCGCTCAACCTTCAACACTGTCTCCTCAGAAACTGACGGTCTCCCGCTCCTTTGTTCGTACTGAATTTCGGTCCGACCAGCTGCAAACTCTCTACACAACTTACGAACATTTTTGACATCCATGCACTACTCACCATACACTTCCGTCAATTGGCGATGGATTTCAATCGGCGCAGTTCCCTTTGCGTTCAAGAACCGAATAACAACGCGCAATTTGCACTTGGCGGTAACATCCAACGGGAGCTCCAGTCTCAATGGCTGCCAAGCCAAGACTGAGCGCCTGAGCGCGGCGTGCGGATGTTTTCACACAGAGCGTGAAGCACTCCTCATAACAGTGTGACCTACTGCCACACAAACAGAGTTCTGTTCTTATAAAAAAATAAGAGACCTTACTTTTGGGATTATCCCTTAACGTTAACATAGTGAAATATGTGACTTCCTATACAGGTTTTTGTTGATGCTCTAAAAGGACTACACAAATACGTAAATGTAAGAAAACAGTAACCATACAACAATTTTTCGCAAGTAATAATTTGCAGCTGCCAGAAAATAAATCTTTGTGGTACGTTCTACGATAAGCTAAACAAATATTCCACACTTGATGCACGAGTCTCTTATCTTGGAACTGCAGCCATGTTTTCTGCATTCTTAGGCCTCTATTGCCTCAACAAATTCTGGTAGTCGGCCAACATTTTAAAACCTAACTTCTGAAACGGGTTGCAACACAGCTCTTCTTGACTTTGTATTCACGTTTTCTACATTAGCTACATCTTTACTGTCAGAGTAATTCACTCTACAAGAATTACCTCTTCACCTAGATACTGGCAAGACATCTTATCGTGCTTATTGTTTACCAATCAATTTTATCAAGCTCAGCAAGACAATCTTCTACCAAAAACGAGAATTCGTTAACTTCTCAATCAGATAATTCCTCATTCCTGTCATTACAAACAGCTTCTAATTACTTACCAGTGTTAAATTCATTGCTATAGAGTGTACTGTATTGGATTGTATGTTAACCGGGGACCTAGAAACGACGGAGAGGCACCATCCCCGCCGCAGCCGCAGTGGTCCACAACCCCATCACGACTACCGCAGTCCACTTCATCCCTCCGCCGCCCCACACCGAACCCCGGGTTATTGTGCGGTTCGGCCCGCGGTGGACCCCCCAGGGAATGTCTCACACCAGATGAGTGTAACCCCTATGTTTGCGTGGTAGAGTAATGGTGGTGTACGCGTACGTGGAGAACTTGTTTCGTGGCAATCGCCGACATAGTGGAACTGAGGCGGAATAAGGGGAACCAACCCGCATTCGCCGAGGCAGATGGAAAACCACCTAAAAATTATCCACAGAGTGGCCCGTTCACCGGAACTCTACACAAATCCGCCGGGCGAATTCGTGCCGGGGACCAGGCGCTCCTTCCGACCCGGAAAGCCGTGCGTTAGACCGACTGTAATTTCAGTATTCCGTTATCGAAGAGCAAATTGATATTAACAAGGGTCGATTATGACCTGAACTCCGCGTACAAGGACCTTCAGAAAATGGGTTGTTTCATAGTGACGAAGAAAATTTATACAACTCTGAACTAATCCTCAACTCTAGAGTATTCAGCAAACGTTAACAAAACAAAAAGATTCCTTGCCTAATGTTCAGGCACAATAGATTTTTACATACCGTTTCGATTTGTATTGGTAACCATTGTCCCCGTACAACCAGCTGTCAACTAACGCCGGCCGATGTGGCCGTGCGGTTCTAGGCGCTTCAGTCTGGAACCGCGTGACCGCTACGGTCGCATGTTCAAATCCTGCCTCGGGCATGGATGTGTGTGATGTCCTTAGGTTAGTTAGGTTTAAGTAGTTCTAAGTTCTAGGGGACTGATGACCACAGCAGTTAAGTCCCATAGTGCTCAGAGTCATTTGAACCATTTTGTCAACTAACACACGAATCGCACCTTGAAAGGTGCTACGATGCTGCGACCTGGTTTTAAAACTAAAATGTAGATCGTCTGTACTCACGGACAATCGGCCTATGAACGGAACAATATGCCTATTAACGAAGAAAAATTCGAAACTAAGGTCCACGTGAGTGAATTGTGGGGTGAAGAGGTGATGGATACGTCGAAGTGTCTGTCACCTTTGTGTACCTTAAGAAGATATATGACTTTGTTGACAAGCAAACCGTTTCAGCCGGCCGGAGTGGCCGAGCGGTTCTAGGCGCTACAGTCTGGAACCGCGCGACCGCTACGGTCGCAGGTTCGAATACTGCCTCGGGCATGGATGTGTGTGATGTCCTTAGGTTAGTTAGGTTTAAGTAGTTCTAACAAGGGAACCTCCCCATCGCATCCCCCTCAGATTTAGTTATAAGTTGGCACAGTGGATAGGCCTCGAAAAACTGAACACAGATCAATCGAGGAAACCGGTAGAAGTTGTTTGGAATTATGAAAAAATAAGCAAAATGTACAAACTGAGTAGTCCATGCGCAACATAGGCAACATCAAGGATTATGTGGACCCCGGAGCGCCGTGGTCCCGCGGTTAGCGTGAGCAGGTGCGGAACGAGAGGTCCTTGGTTCAAGTCTTCCATCGAGTGAAAGGTTTAATTTTTATTTTCAGTTTATGTGACAAACTGTTATGTTTTCATCACTTTTTTGGGAGTGATTATCACATCCACAAGTAAACCTAAATCGGGCAAAGTAGAAGAATCTTTTTACCCATTCGCCAAGTGTACAAGTTAGGTGGGTCGACAACATATTCCTGCCATGTGACGCACATGCCGTCACCATTGTCGCATAAAATATATCAGACGTGTTTTCCTGTGGAGGATTCGGTTGACCTATGACCTTGTGATCAAATGTTTTCGGTTTCCATTGGAGAGGCACGTTCTTTCGTCTACTAATCGCATGGTTTTGCGGTGCGGTCGCAAAACACAGACACTAAACTTATTACAGTGAACAGAGACGTCAATGCACGAACGGACAGATCATAACTTTGCGAAAATAAAGAAAATAAACTTTTCACTCGAGGGGGAAGTAGAACCAAGGACCTCTCGTTCCGCAGCTGCTCACGCAAACCACGGGACCACGGAGCTCCTATGCCTTGGTGTTGCCTATCTTGCACATGGACTACTCAGTTTGTGTATTTTGCTTATTTTTTCATAGTTCCACACAACTTCTTCCTGTTTTCTCGATTGATCTGTGTTCAGTTTTTCAAGGCCTATCCACTGTGCCAACTTACAACTAAATCTGAGGGGGGGTGCGATGGGGAGGTTCCCTTGTAAGTTCTAGGGGACTGATGACCTCAGAAGTTAAGTCCCATAGTGCTCAGAGCCATTTTAACCATTTCTGAAACCGTTTCAGACACCTTAGAGGAGCTCAGTTTAGACAGGAAGATTATAGAAGTAATCTTCCAGACTCTCGCATATACAACATCTCAAATGAAGTTTGCTGGTGAAATATCTT
Organism: Schistocerca piceifrons; assembly: GCF_021461385.2. NCBI lineage: Eukaryota > Metazoa > Arthropoda > Insecta > Orthoptera > Acrididae > Schistocerca > Schistocerca piceifrons. Next base: position 528,994,110 of record NC_060144.1, on the reverse strand, counting down.
AGCTTTTTGGACTATATATGTTGCGCTCAACAACGAGATGCCTCTTCCCGCTATTGTTTAACATAGCATACGGTATAATCTTCGGAACCTCGGAACACAGATTCAAACTGGAGGCCTGGCTTTTTCTCACGATCTAGCTATCTTTACTAAGACAAGTGAAGAACTTCACACTAAGGTAAACCAGAGAAGAGTTAAACGAGACAGTAACAAGGACAGGCCTCCAAATATCACAAGAGAAGACTCTTTTGATAGAAAATTTACATCAGAGTACCAGAAGATCCTCACAATAAATGAAATATGGGACAATTTTATATGTGTCTTCTTTTAAATATCTCGGAGAAATCATATTACCAGCTGAACTAGACAGTAGGCCAATTTAGAAACAGCCACCAAACTCAAGAACGCGTACAGAATATAATGGAATCAGTACAGTAAACGAGAGCTATCCTGAAATGCGAAACTACGGCATTAAAAGACATTTGGTAGGACTGAAGCATTATGTGCGTCTTTAGGAGGCTCCTGAAAAACTGATAAAATTGGAAAGGAAAAGCTAAAAATTATCATTAAAGTTGTATTTCCATCAGTATGTATGACATACGGACTAAATGAAATACTATATGCAGCAATAGACAACTTCACCGACGCACTACGTGGAAAATGCTGGAAGTTCTGTGATTACATACGCAGAATGGATAACACAAGATTAACTTAAAAACTTCTTAATGTAATAAATTCAGAAATGGTAAAAATATCATTGGGTTGCAAGAAACCGTGGAGGACTTATGAGAAATTAACATCAAAGAAGATGCCATCAGAGAACACAATACATTCACAGAGAAAGCCAACGAGACCATTCGAAAAAAGTGGACAGAGGAACGAAAGAACCAACACAGCGAATTTATGAAGAGCTTTTGAAGAGAAGGAGGAAAGGAAGGCGTCTGACCAAGATCACAAGATCCAACGCGTCCTTTCACTGGGCATAACGAAGAAAGAAGAGTAAATATGATCCCTTTCTTATTACGCAATCCAGGTACATTGATCTTACCAAGTATCAAAGCCTGAAAAACCACCTACTGCAGTGCGGACCGATACGAGGCATGTAGGAAGAGAGTCAGAGACGTCCTGGAACATAGCGATAGGGATGTGGAGCCACGCCGACTCCAGTGTTGTGGTCAGCTGCGCTAGGTTTCTCGGTTGAGGATCGAAGGCGCGAACAGCCCGATCGACGTGATCCCACGAATTCTCGACTGGGTTTCAATCCAGGGAGTTTGGTGGTCAGGGGAGTACGGTATACTCGTCCTGGTGCTCTTAGAACCACGGACGTACGCTGAAAGCTGTGTGAAGCGTCGCATTCTTCTGCAGGTAGATATCGTGGTGACAATGGAAAACAAACTGCATGTAGGGGTGGACATGGCCTCCAAGGATAGACCCATATTTGTCTTAATCCACTGTGACTTTCAGAATCACCATATCTCCCAGGGAATGCCCTCTGGCCTGAACCCTTGCGGCGATTGGTGAACGGTGTTTGTTTTCAGGCATTTTGCGCCGTACGCGAAAACAGCCATATGTCCGATGGATTATGTAACGTTATTCACCTGAGAAGGCCGCCTGTGGCCATCCAGTTGCGTTACTGGCGTGCAGTTCCATCGTTCATCACCGCTGAACAGCAGCCAGCATCGGTGCACGTCTGCTGCCCGCACAGATCTGCGTTGCTGTCGTTCGCCTACTGCCATCCATGGCCGGCGATACATCACTGTTGCCTCGACGCCAGTTTTGGATAGCATGATTTTGCCATAGGCTGTGTACTTTTACCACCGCTGTACGCGAACAGCTTAAAAACTTAGCCATTTCGTAAATGCTTCCACCCATGACGTGAGTGCAATGGACGATGCCCTTTTGCACGTCAGATAAATGGCTCCGATCCGCATTATGACAACGACTGCATAGTCTTCCACACTCCCCCGACGCGCTTTATATTCCCTCCACTGCTAGTGTTGCCACTTGGTGTCTTTGAGGATCAGTGCATGTTGCCGTCGAGTATAGGCGGTGGTCCCATAAACGTTACTGGAACGTGCAATATGGCTGAATAATGAAATTTAAGAGAAAAACCTTTAATTGACGCCTGGAGTTTTCGTTCAAGGTACTATCAGCATACAAAATTTCATTCAGATTTTTTAGGTATTTCTAGAAATCGTAGCGTCCATTGTTATTTAAATGAATTCAAAAGTTCTCCTGTTCACAGCTTTGAAAATCCAGACATCGGAACTGTAACGTTGATGTGCCTTCAAGGATACTATCGATAGGAAACGAATTCATTCGGATCAGATTGATATACAAACACGTACCCCCTCTCCCCCCCCCCCCCCCCACACACACACACAAACACGCACACATACACATGTCCTCACGAATGCTCTGTCTTTTTGGAAAGTGTCATAACAGACAGTAGTACGGTAGAATAGCTTAAGTCGAACTGAAACACCAGCTGAAAAATCCCTGATTACTAAAAGTATAGTGAATACATGCAGCTGATTCAATTTATCATCACAGAGCGCCTGCTACTGCGTTATTTTCTCAAATAGTTTTTTTTACCGTGTCATTTAAACTCCGTTATCTGAAAACAACATTTTTTTTTTAATTCACGCTCTTCTTCCATCCATGACGACATGTATTTATACTAACAAATATGCGATTTAGTCATCACTTACGATCCTGTCGATTAAATAATTTTACATTGCTGGTGTGCTGGGGTGTTTTCATAGATGGTTAGTGAGGTTTGTAGTATTTCCCGAAACTTCAAATTTTTCAAACACGTTTTGCGACTCACGACGTTACGGAAGGTGTCTGTTTGTTGGTTCTTTCATTTCCTGGCCACCTATTTTACCTTTGCCATTAGTTGTAATATTAATTTTACAGCTGTCTCTGCATCATCGTTGACAGAACCAACTGTGGACGTTTGGTGCAGAGCCGGGTGGAGGGTCTGAATCAGAGGCTCAGACGGTTTTGCGACCGTGTTGACTGCAGATTCCTTGACTTGCGCCATAGGGTGGTGGGGTTTCGGGTTCCGCTGAATAGGTCAGGAGTTCATTACACTCCGCTGGCGGCTACACGGGTAGCGGAGGCTGTGTGGCGTGGACTGGGCGGTTTTTTAGGTTAGAAGACCTCGGGAAAGTACGGGGTGGGCTGCAATTTCAAAGGGTGCATGGAAAATACAGGACGTTCTTGGATCAAGGAACAGTCGGAATTGTAGTTGTAAATTGTTGTAGTTGTGCTGGGAAAGTCCCTGAGCTTCAAGCGCTAATAGAAAGCACAGAAGCTGAATTCGTTATAGGTACAGAAAGCTGGCTAAAGCCTGAAATAAGTTCTGCAGAAATTTTTACGAAGTCTCAGACGGTGTTCAGGATAGATAGATTAGGCAGAATTGGTGGTGGAGTGTTTGTGTCTGTCAGTAGTGGTTTATCTTGTAGTGAAGTCGAAGTAGACACTCCGTGCGAATTAGTATGGGTGGAGGTTATACTTAACAGCCGAACTAAGTTAATAATTAGCTCCTTCTACCGACCCCCAGACTCCGATGATATAGTTGCTGAACAGTTCAGAGAAAATTTGAGTGTCGTAACAAATAAATACCCCCATCATACGGTTATAGTTGGTGGGGACTTCAACCTTCCCTTGATATGTTGGCAAAAATACTTGTTCAAAACCGGTGGTAGGCAGAAAACATCTTCCGAGATTGTCCTAAATGCTTTCTCCGAAAATTATTTCGAGCAGTTACTCCACGAACCCACGCGAATTGTATATGGTTGCGAAAACACACTTGACCTCTCAGCCACAAGCAATCCAGAGCTAATAGAGGGCATAATGACTGACTGATACAGGGATTAATAATCACAAGGTCGTTGTACCTAGGCTCTATACCATTTGTTCCAAATCCACCAGAAACAAACGCAATATAATTTTATTTAAAAAAGCGGATAAAGTGTCACTAGAAGCCTTCCTAAGAGACAATCTCCATTCCTTCCGAACTGACTATGCAAATGTAGACGAGATGTGGCTCAAATTCAAAGATATGGTAGCAACAGCAATTGAAAGATTCATACCTCATACATTGGTAAGAGATGGAACTGATCCCCCATGGTACACAAAACAGGTTCCAACGATGTTGCAGAGGCAACGGAAAAAGCATGCGAAATTCAGAAGAACGTGAATTGCTGAAGATTGGCTAAAATTTACAGACGCGCGAAATTTGGCACGGACTTCAATGCGAGATGCCTTTAATAGGTTCCACAACGAAACATTGTCTCGAAACTTGGTAGAAAATCCGAAGAAATTCTGGTCTTATGTGAAGTACACAAGCGGCAAGACGCAGTCAATACCTTCGCTGCGCAGTGCCGATGGTACTGTTACCGACGACTGTGCCACTAAAGCGGAGTTATTGAACGCAGTTTTCCGAAATTCCTTCACCAGGGAAGACGAATGGAATATTCCAGAATTTGAAACACGAACAGCTGCTAGCATAAGTTTCTTAGAAGTAGATACCTTAGGGGTTGCGAAGCAACTCAAATCGCTTGATACGGGCAAGTCTTCAGGTCCAGATTGTATACCGATTACGCTGATACAATAGCTCCCTACTTAGCAATCATATACAACCGCTCGCTCACCGATGGATCTGTACCTACAAATTGGAAAATTGCGCAGGTCGCACCAGTGTTTAAGCAGGGTAGTAGGAGTAATCCATCGAACTACAGACCTACATCATTGACGACGGTTTGCAGTAGGGTTTTGGAGCATATACTCTATCCAAACATTATGAATCACCTCGAAGGGAACGATCTATTGATACGTAATCAGCATGGTTTCAGAAAACATCGTTCTTGTGCAACGCAGCTAGCTCTTTATTCGCACGAAGTAATGGCCGCTATCGACTGGGGATCTCAAGTTGATTCTGTATTTCTAGATTTCCGGAAAGCTTTTGACACCGTTCCTCACCAGCGACTTCTAATCAAGCTGCGGGCCTATGGGGTATCGTCTCAGTTGTGCGACTGGATTCGTGATTTCCTGTCAGAAAGGTCGCAGTTCGTAGTAATAGGTGACAAATCATCGAGTAAAACTGAAGTGATATCAGGTGTTCCCCAGGGAAGCGTCCTGGGACCTCTGCTCATCCTGATCTATATAAATGACCTGGGTGACTATCTGAGCAGTTCTCTTAGGTTGTTCGCAGATGATGCTGTAATTTACCGTCTAGTAAGGCCATCCGAATACCAGTATCAGTTGCAAAGCGATTTAGAAAAGATTGCTGTATGGTGTGGCAGGTGGCAGTTGACGCTAAATAACGAAAAGTGTGAGGTGATCCAGATCAGTTCCAAAAGAAATCCGTTGGAATTCGATTACTCGATAAATAGTACAATTCTCAAGGCTGTCAATTCAACTAAGTACCTGGTTGTTAAAATTACGAGAAACTTCAGTTGGAAAGACCACATAGATAATATTGTGGGGAAGGCGAGACGAAGGTTGCGTTTCATTGGCAGGACACTTAGAAGATGCAACAACTCCACTAAAGAGACAGCTTACACTACACTCGTTCGTCCTCTGTTAGAATATTGCTGCGCGATGTCGGATCCTTACCAGATGGGATTGACGGAGGACATCGAAAGGCTGCAAAAAAGGACAGCTCGTTTTGCATTATCACGTAATAGGGGAGAGAGTGTGGCAGATATGATACGCGAGTTGGGATGGGAGTCATTAAAGCAAAGACTTTTTCGTCGCGGAGAGATCTATTCACGAAATTTCAGTCACCAACTTTCTCTTCCGGATGCGAAAATATTTTGTTGAGCCCAACCTACATAGGTAGGAATGATCATCAAAATAAAATAAGAGAAATCAGAGCTCGAACAGAAAGGTTTAGGTGTTCGTTTTTCCCGCGCTCTGTTCGGGAGTGGAAAGGTAGGGAGATAGTGTGATTGTGGTTCGATGAACCCTCTGCCAAGCACTTAAATGTGAATTGTAGAGTAGTCATGTAGATACAGATGTTGATACTTTCTTCACCAATTTCATTACATATGGATTCTGATGTTTTCGGAAATTCTTTGCTCAAGCACTGCATCGGAATTTAGCCAGGTGGCCCTCAGACAGTTGCGTCTTCGGTGCTTGAGAAAGTCATGCTTTTCCTTGTTAGAAGGAAGACGGCCGTTACATTCGCTTTACAGTGTCTGGTTGCGGAGCTATATTTGAAGGAGCATGCTGCTCTGATGAAATTACTTGTTCGACGGAGAGCCCTGGTTTTAATTAGCCGCTAAGCTCATTTCAGTTTATATTCAGTGGAAAAATACACTGGTGTGCAAAAGTTACGGAAGAAAGTAACATTCGCATGATATGTCACGGCCAAATAACAGAGCTCGATGAAACTTGGACCACAAACGGAAAGAACTGCTACAGTACAGCGCAGAAAAAAAATGGCTCTGAGCACTATGGGACTTAACACCTGAGATCACCAGTCCCCTAGAACTTAGAGCTACTTAAATCTAACTAACCTAAGGACATCACACACATCCATGCTCGAGGCAGGATTCAAACCTGTGACCATAGCGGTCACACGGTTCCAGACTGTAGCACCTAGAACCGCTCGGCCACCCGGCCGGCTACAGTGCAGAAAGTAACTACATTAAATATACAGTGATAAGAACAGAAATGTCACTTTTATTAAAAGCCGTAGGGTGTGCGACCACCACGGGCGGCAGTGCATGCCCTGCGGCGTGTTCCCATGCTAGCCACAAGACTGGTGATGAGTCCTCGTGGTAGGGCGTACCATTCCTCCACCAACCCAGGCCACAACTGCTGGATGATCGTTAGTCGGTATCGAAGTCCTGTATACGTTCCCCCAACGCATCTCACACGCGGTCGATACGATTTAAGTCGGGGTAAGGGGCAGGTCTGCCCATTCATCGAATATACTTCCTTTCAAGAGCGCCTACACCTGCGCTTTTCGAACCCGTAGCTCATTTCGTCTATAAAAATGAAGTCATGGCCGAGTACTACATCGAAGAGATCTACATGTGGAAGGAAAACGGTGGCCGAACATGATGGATTCGGTGACACAGGTGTTAGGATGTTGGGGAGGCATCGGCGTACTGATCTCCTAATCTCTGAACACGATGCACTCAGCGGTCAACGTTATTGCGACACTGTACTCCTTCACCATGTGCGTCTTTTCAGGTCTCATTTGGTCTTAATTATGTTTGGATAACAATGCGCGAACGCATCGAAAGCTGCAGGTGGATTCCGCCTGCTTAGCTGAGTAGTAACGTGCTAGTCTACAACGCAGCCGGCCGGGTTCGAGAGTTTCGACTTGCACCCGGTGGCCGAACTTCCCTGGATGCGTGCTCCCGGTCACCAGTGCCAAATGATCATTTCATATCTTTTTTTTTTCCACGTGTGGAACGTGGGGACATTTGGCGAATGGACTTGCCTACCCTTTGCCCTGGATAAATCATATCGATTGTATATGGGCTGCTTTGTGGATACGCACAGCAGCACGGCCACCTGCACGAACGGTCATACAGCAATTGTGAGTCTCGCTGGTGGAGGAATGAGACGCCCTGCCACAAAAACTACTTACCGACAACAGTGTGGTAAGTATGGGAGCCGGACGTTGTGGCCGAGTAGTTCTAGGCGCTTCAGTCCGGAACAGCGCGACTGCTACGGTCGCAGGATCGAAACCTGCTTCGGGCATGGATGTATGTGATGTCCTTAGGCTAGTTAGGTTTAAGTAGTTCTAAGTTCTAGGGGACTAATGACCTCAGATGTTAATTCCCGTAGTGCTCAGAGCCATTTGAGCAAGTATGGGAACACGCTGCACAGCGTACAGTGCTATCCGCTGTGATCACACACCCTATTAACAGCCACATCCTGCCTATTATAATATGTATGACGAATCACTGTGACTTCAGTGAATTTATTGTCTCTGAATAAATGAGTCATTTCTGTCCGTCTCACTGCGTATATCTTTCAGTTTTCTTGGGTACTATACTGGAGGAATTCTTTCAATGTACAATACGAGTTTCATCGAGTCATGTTACTTGGCCGCGACATATTAAGTGAAATCTACTTAAATTCTGAAGTTTTGCTCACCAGCGCATATCATCCCTGAATGCAAATTGGAATTATCTTACTAGTCATCTTAAAGGTCGTACAGACTGTTCAAATATAAAATGAATCGTTAGTAGGATCATTCGATACGATACCTGCTATAAAGCCCTGATATGAGAAAAAAAGTAACGGTATCGAGATAAAAGTTTCCGAGACAAAAAAGTATGGATAATTTTTTCGTTTCCCTAACCGGATGCTGCATTAACCGTGCCCAGATAAGCCTTCAGAGTGCCATAATATCAGGCAAAACGTACAGATACAACTGAAGCTACGACGAAGACAATTACCCCAGAACCGATGAAGTTATTACCGGGATGTATTTACCGGGTGGTTGGTTTCGTACTGTTACATTGTAAGTTCTCCTCAGTGTCTTACTGTACGAGTTTAGCTCAAATTTACCTCTATAAAAAGTGTACGTGTTACCAAAACCACGTACCTACAATCTGTTATCCAACTTAAACTCGCATGCTAACGTTTGACTAGACGGAACCTAGTGTGAATTGACTGTAACTGGTCTGAATACCACCTGCCTTTATATTAAATGCTCAACTGACGTAAATAAACTATCTGGGCCTAATCTAAATTTCCACTTAACTCCCATCTTGACAGCATTGCTGCAGATTTCTCGAAAGCGCAATACCAAACATCAATCAGTCAGCGGCTAAGCTAAATTTCTAGTTTTAAACATTTCCAAATAATATTCAAACTGTTGCTTACCATATGGTGCAATGTGGTAATGCGTAACGGTAAACCTTCTTTAAAAAGTGGGATGGAAAGAGTAGCTATTCCTATGAAATGATATTCCAAGACAACGATTTTAGAATGAATTATGTATTCCGAAAGACAGAGTAAAACTTCGCCTGATTTTCACACATAACATTGGTCTGAACAGTACTAAAATTAACAATGTGAACAATGATTTAAAAAGGGTACAATATTAACAGGGACTGTACATAAAAAACCAAACAGCTTAATTAATTAATACGTTAAGGCATGACTCAGGGAAGTAGAGTGGTCTTTCTCTCAGCTCTGAACAAGTGGCAGATTTAACTAGCAGACAATAATAATTCCGACAAACTAGCTGCGCAGTGTCCAGTCTTACCTCAAAGTTCTTTTTTTTTTTTTTAAAAAATCATGATTTATATTCTTTCGCCTTTCGATATATGTATCATATTCATCCTTACTGCGCTTTACAATAAATCTTTCTTTATCTAACAGATACAATCACAAGTCAACACAGCATGTACTGAATACGTCTATCACCTGCCACACTTTAACTAAGAACGTATCAGATTGCGCAGAGGGAAAGACTGTGCCACAACAAGACCAAAGATTGTTTAACAGTAAAATAACTTGCACTCTCTCTGACGTACGCATCGGTAACTTTAAAAAAAATCAAAATGACATGCCCACAATACAACACGGTCATTCATATTTACGTTTTCCTTGGTGGTCCCCGCATGCAGTCTTCTGCAAGGCCAAGGAAGAATTGTTTTGTCCACTAAAACATCAGTTCGTCTTTGATTAATGCTGGTGTGTCAGTCCCGCAATTTACTAAATCAAACACTTTGTCATTTGTCTTCACGAAATCGTTCCCACAAAGAAAAATATAACGTGATTACGAGGAATCTGCGCCTCAGTAACCAGCGACGGTGCCGACGTATAATCTAATCCTCTTGAAAAATACCTAGCGCACCTGCGAGAAATAACACCCCCAACTGACGGCGTACCACCATTAAATGTGTCACGTATTCTCTCAGCTCGAGAGACTTCTCATTTACCGAGTACTACGCGCCAAAGTGAATTGTTGACCCGGCAGTATATGGAATTAACAGGGTCATGTGATTCGTTCCAGCCATGTTCCAGTTCAAAGTAGTGCATGCTGAGCAAAAATAGGAAGTAATGGTAGAAAGTGTCTTTTTCGGGTTGATGTAAACATAATTAAAGTTCCCGAATAAATTTTCACTCTGCCGTGGAGTGTACACTGACGTGAAACTTTCTTCAGGAGGGGTGCTCGGGTAGCCCGGTTGGTGAGCACCTTCCCGCGTATGTCGTGCACAAAGTTTTAATCCGACAGGAAGTTTCGTAATTAAAGTATTGATGATGAGAACGAAAAACGCTTGACATTGGTGACACAGAAAGCAACGGAACGTGCAAGCAAAATGTCAGAGTTGAGTAAGTCAATGGTGAGGAGATTACTAAAGGAAGGACCCAGCTTTGATTGGAGAGGGATTCGGATATCTACCCCAATAAAGAAGCATGAGCAAAGTACCCTCAAGAAATATTCTACTGACGATACTTGTAAACGTGTTATTAGTTAGCAGTTACTGCAACTTTGTAAAAACTTCAAGGAAATACCAGCCTTGCCAGAACTTGACCTGTCACTGCCATGTGATCAAGATTGCTGGTATGATTACTTAGGCTGTTGAAGGTCTTGATGGCAAGGCAGGTTGGTTAGCAGGGCAACAGGCACGTGAGGCAGATCAATGACCTTTGTAAAATCATAGACGAAATCAGAAACAATAGCTCATTTACTCATAACATTCAGTGCAGCAGTCGAAAAGGTGTCTTGCTGCGGTCAGCGTCCAGGAATGCAGGCTGGTCCCGGATGATTGTGTGTGCTTAGTTCAGTACCTTGACGAGTGATGCGCTGCGTAGGTTCAAAAGGCTCTGAGCACTATGGGACTTAACATCTATGGTCATCAGTCCCCTAGAACTTAGAACTACTTAAACCTAACTAACCTAAGGACATCACACAACACCCAGTCATCACCAGGCAGAGAAAATCCCTGACCACGCCGGGAATCGAACCCGCGAACCCGGGCGCGCTGCGTAGGCCAGGCAATATGCAAAGACTGCAGGTTCCGTAGTAAGACACTCACACCTCATGGCACAGGCGCGTCTCAGTGCAAGAGGCCCGAACCGACGATTTCCAGCTTATTATGCAGCGGCAGCAGCACTTAGACGCAAGCCTGAAGTAGCAGTGAGTGCGGGCACAGGACAGGAGGTAGCTCGACAGGAAGTGAGATTCAGGTGTGAACCATGGGCCTCCGGATCAGGCCTAGGTGCAGTCCGTATTTCCGCAGCCAGCGGATTCGGCATATAGGTTGTGATCCACATCAACTCGACGACTGCCGTGAGGTACTTCCCGGAGCTGAACACATATGGTGCCAGACACAGGGCAGCTGGACTGGGTGGTATTTACGGCGCTCGTTCATCCCTGTAATGACAAGACATCAATCTTCCTCACGTAAGCCAAGGAAGCAGTGCAGTGCCTGGCGCGTGTGTGTGGTAACACTCACATTAACCGCCGGCCGAAGTGGCCGTGCGGTTCTAGGCGCTGCAGTCTGGAACCGCGAGACCGCTCCGGTCGCAGGTTCGAATCCTGCCTCTGGCATGGATGTGTGTGATGTCCTTAGGTTAGTTAGGTTTAACTAGTTCTAAGTTCTAGGGGACTAATGACCTCAGAAGTTGAGTCCCATAGTGCTCAGAGCCATTTTTGAACTCACATTAACCTTGCACTAATTATAATGTAGGTAGACCAAATGTGTGAAATAACATGAGGCTTCATTGAAACCAAAACGGAGTGCAAAAAGTGGCCGACATATATCTCTGGACAGAAACAAGTCAGTGTCGGCGCGTGAGAATCGGGTATAAAATGAGCTGTAGTGAGATAGGAAGTCAGATCATCCATATCCAACTGATGAACACCCCATTTTGCCATAAGTGTGAAAGAACTCTTGCGGTCATCGTTAGGTGAGGATCACGTGTTGCGCCACCACGCCTGTTACGCTTGGCGTACCAGTTCCCCAGACCTCAAGCCGGGTGATTAATGGTTGTTCCCTGAAGTTGAAAAGCTACCGCGATCGTCAGACTCCTCATTAGGGATGCTAAATCACAACATCCAACGACCATTTCTCATCATATGCACTGAAATACTGTACAGTGCTGTTCACGAGAGTGTCCCTCTACTACACGTATTGCTGATGAATGACGGCCGATGTGTTGTACATTTGTTATAATTTTATATTGTATGAAGTGCTATCTGTTGGTCATTTTGTTCACTTTCTTTGGTTTCAGTAAGACTCCACTTCATTTCAATCATGTGTGTCAATTTTTACCTCTTTACCTACGTCACTCCATGAAGTGTGGAATTCTCAAGTATTAACGTACTGGTGGGCACCTTCTAGGTCTGGCCTTCGTACTTTGCTGTGTTCAACATATTTCAGCCCTAGGTAAAGGTTAATTAAACATAATATAATTAATAATGATGTTATTAATACCAATGTGATAGAATCCTTGAAAGTACAGTATGGGTGAAATGGGACTTTTTCGATATCTCCGTTTAGCCCTAATGATGTTGCGGCTGAACATTTGATAACCAGCCCTGATCTGCTGCCAGAGGCAGCCCATCGTCATATAAGCTCCGCTTCTTTGTAGCTTCTTGCATCAAACAGTGGCGGCAGCTTCTCCGTTTGCTCGGCCACAGGTTACAGACGCCAAGTTAAAAGGCAGCGACGCAGCGTCACACAGAGCTACCACCTGAACCCCGTGACAAGACAAATCTGCTTCTTGTTTCTGTTCTTGTTATCAATGCAGCGTCCTCACCCAAAGGCGTGACATAGCACCACTTGCGAGCATACTGGGAAGTCCACTATAACTGCCTCCCCTACCCGTTTCTTGAGCATAGACACAACGGTGCTCTCGCCATGGCGAGAACTTCAGGTCGCTCTGCCGAGCGAACCAGGACCGCATCGGGAAATCCACGACGATGTTAGTAGGTAATGCTGTTGACAGAGAGAAACTGCAACACCAGACAAGCGTAACGAATTACAGGAAGATCTGTAGAGGATAGGTGCTTGGCCAAGGATTTATCAACTACCCCTCTTTTTTGAGAGGTAGTTGATAAATCATGGGCCAAGCATTGATCTTCTACAGATCTAAACATTGGCGTAAATCCATCCACGAGGGAGATATACAAAACCATCATTCGACCATTGCTCCACAATTGTTCGTCGATCTGGGACGCTTAGCAAATAATGTTGACAGAGCAAATAGAAGCGATCCGAAAGCGAATGGCGCATTTAGTCACAGGTTGCCTTAGGAAGCGCGAAAGCTTCATACAGATGCTCATCAGCTTCACTAGCACGCGTTGTGAGAGAGACGTTTTGCATCCCAGTGGGCGGTTTACTGTTGCAGTTCCGAGGGAGTATGTGCCTAGAAGAGCCATACAATGTATTGCTTCTTTCTGTGCATATTCCACAAAAAAGATCACGAAAGTAAAATTATAAAGATGTGAGGTCGCACGGAGGCTTACCAACAATCCCGGGCGCCATTCGCGGGGTAGTGACTGTGCTACGCAAGGTACCCTCCCCCGCACGCCATAGTGTGTCTTGTATTGAAGTAGATGTAGTCGCATAGTATAACTGTCACGAGTTGCGTAACACAACATCTTCCACCACTTGGAAGCCAAATACTGGCGATAAACAACGAATATTTATTCGACCATAAGGACACAAACCGGTTTCTACAACTACATCTACATCAACGTACACATTCCGCAAGCCACCATTTGGTGCATAGCGGGGGGCACCTTCTGCTGCTGCTAGTCATTTCGTTTCCTGTTCGATTCGCAAATGGAACGATGGAAAAACTACTGCCTCTATAATTCCGTACGACTCCTTGATTTTTCTAACCTTGTCTTTGCGGTCTTTGCTTGAAATATTATGTCGGTGTCAGTAAGATCGTTCTGCAGGCTGTTCCATGCCGGTTCCGTAAAATATCTCAACACTTTCATGGTGTTTGAACGTACCTGTAACAATCCTAGGAAACCGCCTCTGAATGGCTTAGAAGTCCTCCTTTAGTCCTGCCGGCCGGTGTGGCCGTGCGGTTAAAGGCGCCTCAGTCTGGAACCGCGTGACCGCTACGGTCGCAGGTTCGAATCCTGCCTCGGGCATGGATGTGTGTGATGTCCTTAGGTTAGGTAGGTTTAAGTAGTTCTAGGTTCTAGGGGACTGATGACCACAGAGCCTCCTTTAGTCCGACCTGGTACGAATCCCAGGCACTCGAGCAGTACTCAGCAGTGAGTCGTACAAATGTTCTGTACGCGGTCTCTTTTGTAGGTGAGCTGCGCACACTTCTCTAGGATTCCCTCAATAAACGGAAGTCTAGAATTCATCCTCCTTGCAGATGATCTTACGTCCTAGTTCTGTTTCATGTCGCTTTGCAATGTACCATTTGGATATTTCAACAAAGTGTCTCTTTCACGCAGCGCAGCACTAATGTTGTATTTGAACATTATAGTACTATTTCTCCTATTCACGTGCACTAACTTATATTTTCTAACTTTTAGAGCAAGCTGACATTCATCACGTTAAACTGAAATTCTGTTCAACCGGTCCCGTGCCCCTCTACAACAGCCGGCAGCTGTGACCGAGCAGTTCTAGGTGCTTCAGTCCGGAACCAAGCGGCTCCTACGGTTGCAGGTTCGAATCCTGCCTCATGGATGTGTGTGCTGTCCTTAGGTTAGTTACGTTTAAGTAGTTCTAAGTTCTAGGGGACTGATGACCTCAGATGTTAAGTCCCATAGTGCTCAGAGCCATTTGATTTGAACCCTCTACAACAATTTAAAGACTACGCTGTCCTGTGCGCTACAAAGCCATATTACGGATCTAGTACTGCCACACAACTTTGCGTACAAAGACACAGCGAATAAACTGATGTGTCGGTAACTGAGGTGACCCATAAAGACCATCTACAAAGAGATAACACATTAATAAGCTCATTTACAACTAGCTGCTCCGGGCCTCGCGTTACTGTGGCTTAGCCTGGTTCAATAGAAAAGAAAGAAAAGAGGAAGCACGCGTTTCTAATACGTATGGGATTTGAATATACGTCTGATCTTCTTCTCACGTCTGTCTGTCCCTCTCCTCCTCCCCCTGTCTTTGTTCATCTCGTCCTCCTTACCTCTTTCTCCGTCCATCACCTCCTGCCCTCTCTCTCTGTCCATCTCCTCCTTCATCCTTTCTCTCCATCTCCTCCTGCCCCCTCCCTCTTCCCCTCTCTCTATCCATGTCCTCTCCTCATCCTATGTCCCTCTTCTCCTCTCCCTCATTCCATCTGCTCCTACCCCCTCACTCTGCTCCTCTTCGCTTTCTATGTCCATTTCCTCCTACCCCTAAGTTCATCTCCTCTTCTTCCCTCTCCCTGACCTTGAGTATTGTTTATTATTATTGCAAAATCAAGTTCTGTGGTAATATTATAATTACAGTCTGATATGCCATAGATACGAATTTCGTGTTCGCTAACGACGTTACACAGTTATGTACACCACACATTTTGTAAGGTTCTCATATATTTTCTTCATTATAAATAATTCATCTTTACTTTATTGGGATAAGGATGAAAGAGAGCGCTGCACGAGTCGTGAATAAGTTCGTTGACTCTGCGTTTAAGTTTATCTGTGGTCCGCCTACTCGCCTGTCAGTGATGCCGCGCTGGGGCATTGTTATTCGATGCTTCGTTGGGAGCATTTGACGTTTTAGGCAAGGAGATGTCATACTTGTAATTCTGAGTGAAATTATCTGGAATAATTTAATATGGATATGAAAACGGGTCTGTAAACATATGTTACTAAGTCAGCTGATGGAGAGAAGACTTTTCGAGGAATTTTAAAGGCAAGATTGAAATGTTTGTTTGTCTGAACTGCTAGCTGAAGGAAATCTTTGTGTCTCAGGTAACTAACAACATTCATGGTCAATGTTAATTTGGTCTCTTTTGTTATCATTATGTCAAAAATAACGCTAATGGTTGAAATGTTTCTAATTTTTCTAATGGGAGAATTTCGTAGTTGTTAGAGTCTTCTTATGTCTCACAGTCTTTTTGTCAGTAATTAGAGTTTAATTTTGTAAGAACAATTGTCCTTAATGTAATACCCACATCCATCATTCTTGGTGAAGTTGCAAATATTTTGTTCTTTGTGCATTGGTCTTTATACAACACGGAGCCACAGGTTGTCTCTGACAAGCATAAATAAATTTTAAAGTGAGTAGTCTAGTTTTCTTTAGCTGCCGCATTTGCTGACTTCTATTCGCGTGCGACAACATCAGTACACAAGTATTGAGGCTTTTAATTCTTGTGATCAGGCTGTGCGTACTCAAAATTATCAAGTGTTGTGCTAAGCAAGCAGGTATATTTATAGTGCACAGAGTGGGCAATCCCAAACAGCTATTTGCTTCAGAGTAGAGTACTGTTTTATTCTGTGGATATTTCAAGTCAGCATGACTCTTCATGTTAATTTCGTAGTGTACTTTAGCACTGAGTTTAGTTAGACTTCATTGATCACACAGTTAGTTTCTTTTGGCATTAAATTAGATTTATTTTCATTACAAATTCAGTTTTCCATTAAGATTAAAGTTTTACGTGACGACACTGTTCACATGCGCAACACAGGACCAGCCAACAGTCAGTAACGCTCAGCAGTTGGACACGATGTCCAAAGTACATGTTACACGAGGAGCAAGTTTTTCAAAATAGAACATTCAGAATTTTCACTTATATATTTTGGTAGAAAGCTTAAAATTTATATATAATGTATATTAAAATATGTGTATAACCTACATTTGTGCAAACTTTTATCGGATTAATACGTAAAAATCTGAAGTAAATCGTTCAGAAACTTTTCGAGATTTTTGGTAATAACGTTTCTCCTTAGGTATATAGAAACACGAACGTGTTCGAATGCAATGTTGTATTAAAATTTCCAAACAATTCGGAGATTTAAGATTTTGAACAAAAGGAAATTTAAATTTCTACATAGATTTCCACTATAATTATTGCATTCATATTTACATACTGCATGTGGCATTCCTTTATGTATATAAACTCATGCGCGTATTCGAATGCAATGTTGTGTCAAAATGTCAAATAAATCAATGAAAAAATTATGGAGATTTAAAGTTTTGAGCAAACGAACATTTACATTTTTATTTATTTAGATATGTACACATAATAATTGTAATATACGTAACGCTCAAGTGCTATAGGTCCTCCTATAGTGCTGAGTTACATTCACCGGCAATGTTCTTCACAGAAACCGATTAGACCTCAATGTTGATACGATCTGATTACACTGACCTGTAGTAATGCTTCGTAGCGTCATGCTACACGGAAATAATTTCCTCAGTGCAGTCTTCGACACTAATGTTGATAAGTCTGCAGATACACTGAATCTGGGGTGAAGCACTGAGTGCGGCTGCTTAAAAAGACTCGTCGGTCCATCAAAGTCATCACAGGCAGCGAGGTCACGTCAATTTATCGTCCTTTGGTGCGTGTATGCGCGGCTGTGCCGCACGAAAGACAACGAGGGATGGAAGAGTGAGCTGGGCGGCGCCGCGCTGGCTGTAGACTCCACGGACCTGCTAGCGGTGCACCCGGTGTGGTGCCGTCTGCACTGCATGAACGATGTGCCTTTTGCCTTTTAATTTTGTGCGAGTGGCGTTCCGTAAGTAAATGAACACCAACTTTTTTGCGAAGGCAGGTTAGTTTTGTTCATGATTCCAGTACACAATATTAATTCCCATTATTTTGGCTACATAACCCTATTTTTCAACACAACCTCAGTTCAATGCGACTGCCTTACGCCAGCTTACTTAGTTGGCCCGTAAGCCCGAATGGCACCATTCCAATGGTGGACGTCGGAGCCAGCGTCTTGCTGGCTCAGTAACCTCTCCATCATCCACATACTGTTTCCCACTGAATGCATCCTTGACTGGGCCAAACAGACAGAAGTCGGAACGTGCGGGATCTGTAGGGTGGATGATTAAGAACAGTCCAGTGAAAATTTTGTGGGCTCTTCTCGGGTGCACAGACTTGTGTGAGGTCTCGGGCTGTCGTGGAGACGTTAGTTCGCAGACTTTTGGCGACCACGAATCAGAGGGTCCACACGATCCAACATCTCAGAAGTCACTGCCTTGTGCGGCCAACCGGCACACGGGAGATCGAATAGGTTTGCGCGACTTTGTTATGATGTTGACAGACGCCTCTCCCAATGACTCATCGTGATTTTTCTCACTGCCAGGTGTCCGTAGACATTCTGCATGGCCTATCAATATCTGCGAAGCTCTTACGACGTTGCATTATTTCTTGACCAAAGAGGGCAGAGGTTCAGGTCAGAAAACTGGAGATCGAAGTAACGGAAATTTCCTCGAAATTTTATTCACTTCCTGCGGAACACATTATCAAGGCCAGAGACCGCCAAGAAATTGGTAAGCGTTTACAAGTGCATTAGCAGTCAAGTGATTCTCCGAATGAATTTATTTCTAGTTGTGTCCATCACGTCAAAGGTGCCATCTTGGAATCGAGAGGAAATGAGAAGTATTATTCAGCTATTGTTGCTGCAACTACTGATTCACGTCATACTGAACAAACAACAGTTGTCCTGCTTTATATTTACTTCAGGAAGGAAATTGGCAAATATTAAATAAATGAACGGGTTTTTGGAATTCGTAAATTGTAGTCAGACAACGGGAGTTGCTATTCCACATTTAATTCGATCAACACTTATGAAACACTCACTGCGTATCGATGAATGCCGCAGACAAGTTTATCATAACGAAAGTAATATTAGAGAGTCTTATAAAGGAGCTCAGACACATTTTCTACGTGAATTCCTCTTGCAAAATTATCTCTGTGTGTTTGTCATGGCATTATGTGGGGTAAATGCATCTGCGACTTGCCATGAAGCAGATACTTTTTTCGGAGTGATTCAACTTCTTTACAACCTGTTCAGTAGCAGTCCACAACAATGGGAAATTCTAAAATAGTTTGTTGGAAGTTCTTTATATTCCTTGTCTGATATCCGTTGGAGTGCTCGGGTTGACCCTGCAATGCCAGATTCAGCTTACTTGAATAAGATTGCCATTGCTGTTGACAATCCGAATAAGTTAAATTTGTCATCTGAAACATGTTCTGTGCTATGGGGGGTTTGGTTATGTGTGAGATCATTCAAGTGTTCAATGATGGCATTACTTTAGCTGAAGTTGGTATCAATTGACTACAGAAGCAAATTACTAAAAGCCCGAAATACCACAATTGACGTTGATGTAAGACACTTTGAGAGCTTTAAATGTCTTAAAGTATCTTCGCAATAATTAGGACGCCACTCTCCCTGAGCTGTAGTTATTGCCAACGTAATTAATATTGCGTCTGTATTTTCGGAGTTGCGCACTAAGGAGAGGAAATAATTATAAAATGAAACCTGAAGTGATGTGACAGATGTGAATTCAGAAGGTTTATTAAAGATAAATGTATTTTGTGTTATTATTGACAATCTAGTGTCTAGCTTGAAAATCCGATATGAAATTGTGAAGGTTTTGGATGAAACATTTGGGTTTAATGGGAATACTCAAAGATGACTGACGATCAGGTCGCTGAGGCATTCGAGTTATGTATCAAAGAATGAATACCGTAGTGATGTCGCAACAGATTTAGAAGAAATTAAATATTTGGAAACAGTTCATAATAAAAATTTGAGTGGATTGCTTTGCAACCACTAGACTTCCAGAATAAGATGGACGAGCCTAAAATTTCAAGTTTATTTCCGAATATATGTGTAGTTGTGCTCGTCTTCTACACCCTTCCTGTGATTGTAGCTGAAGCAGAAAAGATATTCAGCATTACAGATTGTGTTAAAAACGGTCTCAGATGAGCTATGCATCAATAACCGTCTCACAAGACCAAATAAATCTCGGGTGAACAGCGTGGTATGAGTGTGCATAGGACACAATGTTTCGGCTATCGACCGCGTTGCCATCATCAGGTTCGCTGATGTGTTGACTATTGTCACAACCCTCTCACAGTTTCGTGGACCTTGGCAGCTCAGTATAATTTGGCGAGGCACCTAGACTTTGATGTTGTGATTCAAAGAGCTGCTGAATGAATGGTTCACAAAGCACCACTGACAGTGTTATAGCCAAGCTCTTGCACGAACCACTGCCGTATACGTGCGAACGCGCTCATGTCTCTTTACTGAAATGTATGGGCACGCCAGGGAACGACCAGGGACAGGACACTTCATATTGCAGCGTTACTGACCCCACACATTTCGTCAGTGTACAGATCCGTATAACGCTTATCCTTTTGTTTTAAAGCAAAGTGAAAGTAAATTAATTTATTTTTAAAAAATGGGGTGTACTTATATACTACTGGCCATTAAAATTGCTACATCAAGAAGAAATGTATATGATAAACAGCTATTCATTTGACAAATATATTATACTAGAACTACCATGTGATTACATTTTCAAGCAATTTGGGTGCATAGATCCTGAGAAATCAGTACCCAGGACAACAACCTCTGGCCGCAATAAGGGCCTTGATACGCCTGGTCATTGAGTCAAACAGAGCTTGGATGGCGTGTACAGGTACAGCTGCCCATTCAGCTTCAACACGACACCACAGTTCATCAAGAGTAGTGACTGGCGTATTGTGACGAGCCAGTCGCTTGGCCACCATTGACCAGATGTTTTCAATTGGTGAGAGTTCTGGAGAATGTGCTGGCCAGAGCAACAGCCGAACATTTTCTGTATCTAGAAAGGCCCGTACAGGATCTTCAACATGCGATCGTGCATTATCCTGCTGCAATGTAGGGTTATTCAGGGATCGAATGAATGGTAGAGCCACGGGTTGTAACACGTCTGTAATGGGACGTCCAGTGTCCAAAGTGCCGTCAATGCGAACAAGAGGTGACCGAGACGTGTAACCAATGGCACCCCATACCATCAAGCCGGATGATAAGCCAGTATGGCGATGATGAACACACGCTTCCAATGTGCATTCACCGCGATGTCGCCAGACACGGATGCCCCCATCATGATGCTGTAAACAGAACCTGGATTCATCCGAAAAAATGACGTTTTGCCATTCGTGCAGCAAGGCTCGTCGTTAAGTACACCATCGCAGGCTTTCCTGTCTGTGATGTAGCGTGAAGGGTAACCGCAGCCATGGTCTCCGAGATGATAGTCCATGCTGCTGCAAACGTCGTCGAACTGTTCGTGGAGATGGATGTTGTCTTGCAAACGTCCCCATCTGTTGACTCAGGGATCGAGACGTGGCTGCACGACCCGTTACAGCCATGCGAATAAAATGCCTGTCATCTCGACTGCCAGTGATACGAGCCCGTTGGGATCCAGCACACCGTTCCGTATTACCCTCCTGAACCAACCGATTCCATATTCTGCTAACAGTCATTGGATCTCGACCAACGCGAGGAGCAATGTCGCGATACGATAATCCGCAATCGCGATAGGCTACAATCCGACCTTTATCAAAGTGGGAAACGTGATGGTACGCATTTCTCCTCCTTACACGAGGCATCACAACAACGTTTCACCAGGCAACGCCGGTCAACTGCTGTTTGTGTATGAGTAATCGGTTGGAAACATGCCTCATGTCGGCACGTTGTAGGTGTCGCCACAGGCGCCAATCTTGTGTGAATGCTCTGAAAAGCTAATCATTTGCATATCACAGCATCTTCTTCTTGTCGGTTAAATTTCGCGTCTTTAGCACGTCCTCTTCGTGGTGTAGCAATTTTAATGGCCAGTAGAGTATATTACAGTAAGTCAGTATAGAAAATGAATCTGTAAGTTCATCAGTTTTCTCTCTTGCCGTGTAGCTCACGGTTGAGCTATCATCCAGGTTCCTAACTGTGGTGGTCTTGTGCTCCTGATAACTGTCTTCGTCACTAGTTTTCAAACCAATTTATTCCTATTCTTTCAGCCTCTTACCTCATGTCATCAGAGCACTGGCATTCATTCTCGGTATATTTAACCTTTGTACATTCATTCATGAATCATACGATACGCGTGTTAGTTCTCTCAAAACCTCAGTGAAAACAGGAGACATGACTGACGACTATTTCTTGTTTTTCTTCATTTCAAGTAGTGTTGATTGTAATATAACATTACACGAAATGTCTCACAATAGCTATTACTAGGTCTCTGAAATAGCAGAGGGCATGACACAAAACATTTTTCTGAATAAAACAGTGTCCAGTAATGCGTCGTTTTGAACTTGCACTGTGATGACGTAATCTCCACATTGTAGCAGAGGGTCTGACAGGACTCCACTGCAAAAAGAGTGTAAAATTTGTCTTAACAAAGGCATATCCCGCAGGTGAGCTACCAACCGTTTTCTTTCTATGAAACTACTGTAATTAGAAACAACGAAAATTGCGCAAATATTTATAAATGATATTTAAATTGGTAGCTCTTGCAATGTCCCCAAATTCTGACTGAAAATGTGTGCGGAATCAGAAATGAGAATACAAAAAATGTGTTCGGAAAAGATTTCGTACTGGAGGCAGCAAATTTACTCTCAGTGTCAGTTCTCTAATTAGAAGCCTGTCTTTCCTCACTTTCATAGAGAAACAGTGTTACGTATTTTATACCCGAAGTTAAGTAAATAAATTTCGTAGAATATATTCTGTGACCCACAGTAATAAACTATTTGGTTGGAGCGTAATTTCATAGTGTTTTTCCATAAGTTTAATAAACAAAACAGATACACATAACAAAGACTTTAGTCACCAATAATGTATTCTGCTTCGCTATTGACAAGGGTCTACCAACGCTGGAGTAAACTTTCGATTCCGTGACTCTAGAAATCAAATGGCTTTTAGGCGAAGAACTTATCGGACAATGTTTGAAGTGCATTTTCATCTAAAAAGGAAGTTCCGTGAAGGTTATTCAACAGAGAGCGGAAAAGATGAAAACCTGAAGGCGCAAGATGAGGTGGGTGTGGAATGACTTCCAAGCCCAAGCTGTATAGTGTTTATTACCAGAAGCTGTATAGTGTTTATTATCAGTCTGGCAGAATCGAGCGGGCGTTACGTGGAGTAACATCACTTCACGCAGTCTTCCTGGTCGTTGTTCTTGGATTGCGTCTGCAACACTTCTCGGGTGTTGACAATGGATGCCAGCAGTAATGGCTGCACCTTGGAGAGGCAGTCTGTGGTACTCCACACCGTCGCTGTTCTACCAGGTGCAAACACTATCTTTTGACTATGTGCGCAGGTCTTTGTACGGGAAGCTGCCGCTCTGTTGGCCACAACCATATCTTTCTTTTCCGAATCTCCATAAAGAGACACAATCTCTCGTCACCCATAACGATACAGGGTAGGAATTGTCGGTGTGGTTCACGAACCAATTGATGACGAGCAGGCAGAGATGCATGTATGGTCACCCACTGATTTTTATGAGTTTCGCTTCGAGCGTGCTGTACCCAAACATCAGATTTTTGAACCTTCCCCAGTACATGGAAATGTCGCACGATGGTGGAATGATCACAGTTAATCATATTTGCCAGTTCTCGAGTGAAAAGTTGTGGATTAATGCGCGTAAACTATCTTCATCATGCCCCGAAAGTCATGCTGAACGTGGAAAGTCACTGATGTTGAAACGATCCTCCTTAATACGAGAAAACCGTTTTCTTGCTGTGTTCTGTGCAAGGGCATTATCTTCATACTCGGTGCAAAAGTTCCTCGCTGCCTCCGCTGCTGTCACCCCCCCTATTGAACTAAAATAGGAGAATACGTCGGAAACGTTCCTACTTCTCCACTCAATTCTGTTGCGTCTACAGCTCCACTCACTACCTCCAGATAACAAAATGACCATATGGTAACTCAAAATAGCAACAGTGAATTACAAATAAAAAATGCTAATCGATAAATAAATCCATAGCAACCGGAATACCAACATGCAAAACGAAAACGCTACAACGTATGCACCAACCTAATAACTTCAGTAGTTCATTGTTTCCATGGTAATAATAACAACTGAGATAAAGAACCTAAAATATGAATGATGAGCACTGGGTTTTGTATATAAAACTAAATATTTGCGAACGCCGTATTACTGAGAAGTTATGTTTGTATTCTTGACCTCTACTACATCAGAAAATTAGGAACAGTTACTCTCAAACGTCCATAACTAAACTTTCTGATCTGCTTCGAAACACTTGGTGCTATGTCTTCGGAGGCATCCGCCTTCTAAATACAGTGCAATGTGCATCCTACCACGCACTCTGAGTCAAACTATTGCACCATGAACGTCTCTTAATTCGCTCGAATCCCACCGGAAACATCTCGTGCAACGTATATTACCGAAATATCTCATCTCTCATTTGGGTGTCCCTTTTGTCTTTCTTTGCCTCTGCCGCTGTCTCTACCATACCTCGGCAGCTCAGAAATTGGGAGCGGGAGATCCTACTAAATTTTTCCCTTGTACTCCCGTGTTAAAATTTAAGTCCAAAATGCACCCTTCCCTATACCTAATTGTTCCATTCTGGGAAGGTCCAGGCTCCCCCACCCCATTCCACGCATATGTATGGTGTCAGTTCATCTCTGTTTTTCATTTTCACTGTGCCCTCTCTTTTTTCCTCCCGCTGCTTCTGTCTTTCTCTTTTGCCGGGACTGTCTCTCACCGACCGTCAGTACCTCCTATCTCTTTGGCTGCCACTGCTATTGTCTTCATTCATCTCTCACTGTCTTTCAGTGACAATTTCTCTCTCTCACTATCACTGACTTCTCTCTCCTTCTCTCCCTCTGGCACTGTCTCCTCTCTGTAGACCATCACTGTCTCTGCCATTTTCTTTCAGCACAAAAAAGTGCGAAAATGTTCTAAGGCCAAAATTTATGGCGAGGATAGAGCAGTAAAGATTGAAGCAGCCAGTCCCCCCCTCACATCTGTCAGAATCTCTTAAAGGGGCACAAATTCGCCTTTTTTGTGCTCCAAGAGGAGCATTTTTCCGATGATTCACTTCATTTCTCTGCGACAGCAGCATATGTAGCTTATATAAAACGAATCCTATAGGCCAGTGAAGTTTTAGGGTTTATAAACTTCGAAACATTTGTATGCTTTGACACATGTAAACAACAAATAAGTGCGCATGATATACAGTTAACACAAAGTCGTTTGCTTTACGCTTTTTCTCATTACTTTTCTCATCAACTGCAATTCATCGGAAATGCCCAGCTTGTGATTTGTATCATAAAAGAGTAAACATTTTATTAGAAATATTTTACTGAATCTGCAGTTTTTCACTGTGTTATTATTTTTGGCAGTCATTTTAACATCCCTTTTAGCTCATTTTTTCATTACTGCAGTACCACTTTGGGGATATTCGTATATAGAGACGATGCGCTATAAAGTATTACTTGTGAACAAATGCTGACTAAGGACATAGTTTGGTGACATCAAAACCCTTGAGATGACTCTACAACCCTTGCCATGAGTCACAACGTGAGTTAAAACAACATTCATGCCGCAGACTAGATATTACGCGCAGATTTTACTACGTAAGTACATCACTGAATTCTGGGTCTTGGTTAGGATACCGGTATCTAAAAAATTCCAAAGTTCCACGAGAATATCATCTTAAGATCACACAGCACATACTGAAGACCTGCCATCAATAAAGACGATCGAAGTGGCCATCCCCACAATTGTTACTTTTCGTGCCCAAAAATCGCAGTTTTTCATGATTTTCGCAGGAATCGGAAATGAAAAAATGTTGCGCTTGTAAGCCACCTATGGTCAATCATTGACCACACCTAATGCAGAAGAACCAACTGATTGGCTCAATTTGCCTGGGATGGAGAAAGTATGTAATGTTTAAATTTTGGTCTTGTTGTACTGAATGTTAGCTACGGCAAGCTCCTCTTTCCGATAGGTATACAAATTGCTGCTAGGCCAAGGCTATCCAAAACTGTTGACACCTTATCTCTGTGATCAACAGAAGCCGAGATATGGCGCTCTGAAAAACAGCATTTTCGCGCGAGCCTTTTTGGAACTTACTGGTACGGTGCACGGACCGATTACTTCCCAGTGCGTATTTTTGTGTATGTCCAGTATTCTCCGATTTGAATAGTTTTTACGCTACTGGCCGTTAAAATTGCTACACCAAGAAGAAATGCAGATCATAAACGGGTATTCATTGGACAAATATACTATACTATAACTGACATGTGATTACATTTTCACGCAATTTGGGTGCATAGGTCCTGAGAAATCAGCACCCAGAACAACCACCTCTGGCCCTAATAACGGCCTTGATACGCCTAGGCATTGAGTCAAACAGAGCTTGGATGGCTTGTACAGGTACAGCTGCCTATGCAGCTTCAACACGATACCACAGTTCATCACGAGTAGTGACTGCCATATTGTGACGAGCCAGTTGCTCGGCCACCATTGACCAGACGTTTTCAATTGGTGAGGGATCTGGAGAATGTGCTGGCCAGGGCAGCAGTACAATATTTTCTGTATCCAGATAGGTCCGTACAGGACCTGCAACATGCGGTAGTGCATTATCCAGATGAAATGTAGGGTTTCGCAGGGATCGAATGAAGGGTAGAGTCACGGATTTAACACATCTGAAATGTAACGTCCACTGTTCAAAGTGCCGTCATTGCGAACAAGAGGTGACCGAGACGTGTAACCAATGGCACGCCATACCATCACGCCGGGCGACACGCCAGTATGGCGATGAACGAATACACGCTTCCAATATGCCTTCACCGCGATGTCGCCAAACACGGATGCGACCATAATGATGCTGTAAACGGAACCTGTAATCATCTGAAAAAATGACGTTTTGCCATTCGTGCACCCAGGTTCGTCGTTGAGTACATCATCGCAGGCGCTCCTGTCTGTGATGCAGCGTCAAGGCTAACCGCAGCCGTGGTCTCCGAGCTGATAGTCCATGCTGCTGCAAACGTCGTCGAACTGTTCGTGCAGATGGTTGTTGTCTTGCAAACGTCCCCATGTGTTGACTCAGAGATCGACCCGTGGCTGTACGATCCGTTACAGTCATGCTGATAAGATGCCTGTCATCTCGACTGCTAGTGATATGTGGCCGTTGGGATCCATCACGGCGTTCCGTATTACCCTCCTGAACCCACCGATTCCTTATTCTGCTAACAGTCATTGGATCTCGACCAATGCGAGGAGCAATGTCGCGATACGATAAACCGCAATCGCGATAGGCTACAATCCGACCTTTATAAAGTCGGAAACGTGATGGTACGCATTTCTCCTCCTTACACGAAGGCATCACAACAACCTTTCACCAAGCAACGCCGGTATACTGCTGTTTGTGTATGAGAAATCGGTTGGAAACTTTCCTCATGTCAGCACGTTGTAGGTGTGGCCACCGGCGCCAACCTTGTGTGAATGCTCTGAAAAGCTAATCATTTGCATATCACAGCATCTTCTTCCTGTCGGTTACATTTCGCTTCTGTAACACGTCATCTTCGTGGTGTAGCAATTTTAATGGCCAGTAGTGTAAATCATGTCAAATCTTCTTTTAAAATAACAACAAAACTGAGCTGCTATATATGGAGATGGGGTTCTGTAGCGCATCTTGTACCTGGCTCAGTCCTCGCTCTCAACGTCCCTGTAGCGCCACCTATCGAAACTACATGAAGCTGTAGGGGCTGTAGCAGGATAAAGTTCAACATTATCGCACAACTAATTCTGCATATTTAACCGAAATTGGCCTAGAAGGAAAATATGGTACATTGAGTACTGAACGTTCCTCGTGCGTTGTTAGCCGTAGATTACTAACTACAGTCCTTGCGCAGTCTTTTTACGTGAATGGAATCACTCGTTGCTTCGTCGTCGTTTTTAGAGCAGGGCTTCCGGAAGTCCGGTGCACTGTCCCTGCGCCACGTAACTCGCGCGCCCGTTTCCCTCGGAGAAGCGCGATTTCTTTCCTGCTCGACATCCAATCTCTGAGGCGCGCCGTGCAGAGGAGGGAGGGAGTGACACGTCCTCGTCACGGACTCCCGCGCTGAATATAATGGCCAGCGCGCAAGACGCGGCCGGACAAAGCGGCCGCCCGCGCTATCCCCGCGGAATATCTAACGAGCGGCGCGCGGGCCCCCGGCCGTAATGAATGGCCCGACGTCACTTCCCGTCCTGACAAACGAGAAGTCGGACCGCGCCGCTCCATCCCAATTATGCCGCTGCCCACTTCCTCGTTCTGTTCCGCTGTGACTGCAGAAACCTGTTCCTCAGCTTGTTCTTATGCGGCTACCGTACGCGGGAACAGGGATGAGATACGTATTCTCCTACGAAGAACTGTGCCGAGACAGATTTTAGTACGCTTTTCATTAAGAGTCCACACCAAAGGGCTAGCCATTAAAACTGCAACAAATTGGAGACGGCACGCAACACATGTCAAATTATCATAAAGTTCACTACACGCTTGGATATGCATATGGAGAGTCGAAATGTCAGACGTTCTGTCAGGAGAATCAAAAACAATGTATCTCTTTTTGTACAAAACTCGTCTGTTTCCAGGTAATTCAGAAGGTATTCGGACACCTCATAATTATGCTGTTCACATTGTAGTGCGAAAAATAATGAGACAAATTAGAGATTAAGTAATTTGTTATGAATGTTGTGCATCCCATAGCAGGGAACGGACTGGTCCTCAGCGCCAATATGGAAGTTTTTGTGACAAGTGCCATAAATTATGAGACACTAATGTATGACAGTAGAAGTACTGAAGTACAGGAGGACTTCTTTCACTAGTGGAATTGTAGTCAATGAAAACAATTTCTCATACCTTTCAAAGTTACACAAGAAAATAGGAAAATCAAATTCAAGAAAAAGAATCATAGTATTAACTTCTGTTGCGTGCTCGACTCCGTTCTTGGGATCAGATATTGAAAAGATTACTGTAGGAGTCACCGAGCGAAGTGGACTCGCGTTCGGGAGGGCGACAGTTCAAACCCGCGTCCAGCCATCCTGATTTAGGTTTTCCGTCATTTCCCTAAATCGCATCATGGCACGGCTGACTTCCTTCCTCATCCTTCCCTAATCCGATGGAACCGATGCCTTTGCTGTTTGGTCCCCTCCCCCTAATCACGTAACCAATCAACTGTAGGAGTCCCTATGATCTTGGGGAAGAAATATCAATTCGTCAACTGGTTTTTCCGTTTGGCTGTTCATAATCTTGGCTGGTCTTTCAGGTGAACGACGGCATGGCGTACATCGTTACCATCTTCTAGGGTTGCTATTTTGTTATAGACAACCGCATCATCGTGGAACAGCGTTAAAGAGCATCCGGTGTTTTCTACTAGATCATTTATATATATTGTGAACAGTAACGGCCCTATCACGCTTCCTTGGGGTAAACCGGAATTTACCTCTACACCTGTCGCTTTTGTTCCGTTAAGAGCGTTGTGTTGAGTTGTGCCTGCAACGAAGTCTTGAACCCAGTCGCAAATCTGCACCGATACTCTATAAGCTGCTATATATTTTATTTATTTATTTATTTTTGTACTGAATAGCAATTCGGGACAATGTGAAATGCCTTCCTGAAGTCAAGGAACAAGACATCATCAACCTATCAACCTGAGCACCATTGTTTACTGCGCTGTGGATATGTAGGAACTGAGCGAGCTGAGTTTCGCAGGATCTCTGTTTGCGGTATCCATGTTGATTTTTAAACAGGAGATTTTCCTTCTCCAAGAACGTCATAATTCTTGGGCATAAAACGTGTTCCATAATTCCACACCAGTCTGACGTCAACGATATGAGGTAGGTCTATAATTATGAGGTACCTTCGCTGCTAAAGAGATCTGTGGTAAATAACGGATGAGAGGGAGCAAGTTCTTTTTACAATCCTGTAGGTATTTCATCTGGTCCTGACGCATTTCCATTACTAAGCGGCTGCAGTAGTTCTTCTATTCTGCGATCAGTTATCTCAATATTTGCCATTTCGACTTTCATACGACGACTGAAAGGAGGGACCGTGTTACGATCTTCTGTGGTGAAACAATTTCGGAAGAGCGGGTTGAGTATGTCCGCCTTTTCTCTGTTATCTTCCGTTTCCGTGCCAGTATAGCTACTGGGTGGATTAATAGATGATTCTCACCCACTTACTGATTTTACGTACAACCAAATCCTCATAGGGTTTTTACTCGGATCAGTTGGCGAAGTGTTACTTTCAAAGACAAAGAACACTTCTATATTTGCCCTCCTTACGCTGAGTTTCGCTTTATTTAGCTTTTGTTTGTGAGCAAGGTTTTTACTTCTCTTGAGTCTGAGATGTAGTTCTCTTTGTTTACGTAGCAGTTTTCTAACACGGCTGTTAAACCGTGGCGGATCTTTCCCATCCATTAAGACCTTACTTGGAACATACTATCCTGGGGAATATTGCACGATTCCTTTGAATTTTTTCGATTTGTCTTCCACATCTTCATCCTCAACAACGAATATTTCATGCTGACTATCCGGTCACTCTTGCTAAACATTTTCCTAATTTGTTAACATTCTTTGTCAGACCCATTGTCATAGATGCTATCACAGTCTTTTGATCACTGATGCCTTCCTCTACGTCAACAAACAGCAGTGGACCGGCGTTACCTGGTGAAACGTTGTTGTGATGCCTCTTGCAAGGAGGAGAAATGCGTACCATCACGTTTCCGACTTTGATAATGGTCAGATTGTAGCCTGTCGCGATTGCGGTTTATCGTATCGCGACATTGCGGCTCGCGTTGGTCGAGATACAATGACTGTTTGCAGAATATGGAATCGGTGGGTTCAGGAGGGTAATATGGAACGCCGTGCTGGATCCCAACGGCGTCGTATCACTAGCAGTCGAGATGACAGGCATCTTATCCGCATGGCTGTAACGGATCATGCAGCCACGTCTCGATCTCTGAGTCAACAGACGCGGACGTTTGCAAGACAACAACCATCTGCACGAACAGTTCGACGACGTTTGCAGCAGCATGGACTATCAGTTCGGAGACCATGGCTACGGTTACCCTTGACGCTGCATCACAGACAGGAACGCCTGCGATGGTGTACTCAACGACGAACCTGGGTGCACAAATGGCAAAACGTCATTTTTTCGGACGAATCCAGGTTCTGTTTACAGCATCATGATTGGCGTATCCGTGTTTGTTGACATCGAGGTGAACGCACATTGGAAGCGTGTATTCGTCATCGCCATACTGGCGTATCACCCGGCGTGACGGTATGGGGTGCCATTGGTTACACGTCTCGGTCACCGCTTGTTCACATTGACGGCACTTTGAACAGTGGACGTTACATTTCAGATGTGTTACCACCCGTGGCTCTACCCTTCATTCGATCCCTGCATAACCCTACATTTCAGCTGGATGATGCACGACCGCACGTTGCAGGTCCTGTACGGGCCTTTCTGGATACAGAAAATGTTCGACTGCTGCCCTGGCCAGCACATTCTCCAGATCACTCACAAATTGAAAACGTTTGGTCAGTGGTGACCGCGCAACTGGCTCGTCACAATACGCCAGTCACTATTCGTGATAAACTGTAGTATCGTGTTGAACCTGCATGGGCAGCTGTACCTGTACACGCCATCCAAGCTCTGTTTGACTCAATGCCCAGGCTTATCAAGGCCATTATTACGGCCAGAGGTGGTTGTTCTGGGTACTGATTTCTCAGAGTCTATGCACCCAAATTGCTTGAAAATGTAATCACTTATCAGTTCTAGTATAGTATATTTGTCCAATGAATACCCGTTTATCATCTGCATTTCTTCTTGGTGTAACAGTTTTAATGGCCAGTAGTGTAGAACTAAAACTACTAATGTTATTTGATTGACTTGTTGTATAGCATTTCTACACACCACCCTTAGGCACCCTATACAAGACGAGTGGGCAAGACCCTACAGTAAGTACAGGTTTGTTTGTTGTCAAGACGTCTAAGACGTTACCATCACAAGTTGGTTCTCTTACTATCTGCTCATAGTAATTTTCGGACAAACATCGAGAACAATGTCACACGAATCTCTGTCTTGGGCACCACTTCTGATGGCGTGACACTCCCGATCTACACCTGGCAAGTTGAAGTAACCCCCTAATTGCAATGGCATGATCACGAAAATTACTAACGATATTCTGCAAGTCCCGTCTGAAGCGCTCTACCACTAGAGCTCCTGATCCAGGCAGTCTATAAAAGCATCCGATTACCATTTTTGACCGATTCTTAACTTCTTCCCAATTAATTAACAATCGGAATCCGTCGTAATCGCACTAAATTTTATTGGATTCTTTACTGCAATAAACACGCCGACACCTTTGGTGACTAATCTATTCTTAGGATAAATATTCCAATCGGAACTTAGGGTTTCGTTGTCATTAACGTCTGGTTTCAACCAACTTTCTGTTCCAATACTATCTGTGCATTATAACCTTCAGTAAGCGATAAGAACTCTGGGACCTTTCCTTGCATGCTCCTGCAGTTTACTAAAATCATGTAAACCTTTTCCATCTTTGTCCACCGGCGACGAACGTTTTTTGTGGTCATAGTGGCTAATTTATCAGGCAAATCGTATTTGATCCCAAGGGAGGGTTTCTCTAGCTTAAAAAGCCCCATATGCTCGCCACACGAACTCCACTACCCTAGTAGCCGCCTCCTGCATGTAGTTCACGCCTGACCTATTGAGGGGAACCCTACAATTCTGCACCCGATAGCGAGGGTCGAGAAATTCGCATCCGATACCGTCAGAGAGTAGTCTGAGCCTCTGGTTTAGACCTGTCACTCTGCCCCAAACTAGAGCACCGCGATCCACCCTGGGTTCGATGCTACCAAATAAATAGCTTAGCCTACACCCCGCTTGCAATGTTAGTTGCCTTCACCAAATCAGACATCCGCCGACAGGAGCCGAAGATGCCCTCAGAACTCAAGTGGTAGGCGTCATTCGTGCCAACATGTGCCACTATATGCAGCAGGTTGCACCCATCGTGCTCGATAGCCGCCGGCAGGGCCTCCTCCACATCACGGACGAGACCCCCCGTCAAATATAGCGAGTGCACACTGCCATTCTTTCCCGCCTTGCCTCCTATTTCTCTGAGGGGCTCTATCGCCTACTTCACGTTGCCTTAAGGAATCATTTTCTGGGGTAAGTAATTACTTAGAAAGAAATTACTGAGAGCACAAAAGGGAGCAGTAAGAATAATATGAGTTTACCCACGGACATCATGTAGGTACCTCTTCAAGGAACTAGGCGTTTTAACTGCGATGTCACGATACATATATTCGATTGTAAAATTCGTCGTGAATAATCCATCATAGTTTTAGAAGAACAGTGATGTCAACACCTACATCACTAGAAGTATAAATGAGTTTTATTACCAATTATTTAAGCTGTCAGTGGATCAGAAAGAAGTTCAGAATGCAGTAACAAAAATGTTTGGTCGTTTAGCCAATAACATAAAATGTCTGACAGGTAGTGAAGCAAGTTTTAAATGTAATTTAAAGTCATCTCTCCTGTACAGCTCCTTCTATTCCATAGGTGAATTTCTCCTTAAAAATAGTACCCAGTAAAAACAAATAAGTGTACTGGCATAAGTCGCATTAAAATTAATAATGTGTTCATTAATGTTAACACTAATCAGATATACGTATTCTACCAACTGACTCGTTTCACATCATTTCGATAGAAGGGTCGTTCACATGATCTATGGAACATGTAATTAAGAAACTAACACAATGCCATGCAGCATCTCAGTGGTCCCACGCGAGTAGCTCCCGAAAGGACAGACATACTCCTATTGTTTGCTTGGTCGTGCTGGATCGTAAAGCTGCGTCATTTGCCTTGAGCCTAGGAACGGGCTTGTTACATGTAAGACAAGTATCCAGACGGACTGTGCAATGATGTGAAGAGTACCACGGACCGTCATCGCAGAAATGTTCCAACGACAGTACCGCACCCAACAGTGTCAGCACTTCGTCTTTTCAGGCGAGACAGAGTCCTGTTTACAGCACCTCTATGGATTCATCCATGCGTGGAGGCCTGAAGAGAATTACTGTTATCAGTTTGCATTCGTCTTCATCATACGGGCTCAGTATCTGGAGTAATGCTTTGGGCTGGCACTCGGTACACAACACGAGCGCCTCTCGTTTGCATAGACAGTAATTTGTAAATCAGGTGTTATTTATCTGCCGTGTTAAGGACGGTGTTACTGACCTATCTCCAAGGTTTTCGTGACGTTATCTATTAACAAAATAATGCAAGACCACATTTTACACCTGTTGTTCCGACCTTCGTTAGTACCGGGGATGTTCAACTTTTACCCTGACCATCACGTTCTCCAGATCACTCACCCACAACAACTATGATGGGCTACCAAGTCACCAGAACGCCATCACTGGCAATAATTATGTTTAATGAGCTATGGCATAAACATGAAGTAGCACAGAATGACATATCCGTGTCTGACATCCAAGCTCAGTTTAATGTCTGCCGTGTTCGAGTAGTAGTTGCTGTGTCTGAATGCCGCTTTCCGTATGCCCACAAATCACATATAAATTCAATCTTGTAAAAATCATAAAAAACTGCAATATCAAAACGTGATTTTTATGACAGAAAACAATTATTAGTAAACAGATAGTTGGGTACACAAAAGAAAACGAACAACTGGTCAAGCCATTCGTCTGTAATGTGGTCCTGTATGGCTATGAAATAGGGATACAGTTGAAAGACAGAAAACGCTTAGAAGCGATACATGTGACTTTGGAAAAAGCTGATTATGACATGTTGGACAGACAGATTTTTTTGAAAAAAACCGAATCACAAAGAAACTGTGGTGTACGGAAAGAGGTTGTGTGACTTTAGCAGGGTACAAAATGACTTAGGAAAAATTTCAAGTTGGTGCGATGAATGGCAGCTTCCTGTAAATGCAGAAAAATGTGAGTTAATGCCGATGTCTGGAAAAAAACAACCCCGCAATGTTCGAATACAACATTAGTGGCGTGTGTTTCTTGACACAGTAACGTCGTTTACATGTCTGAGCGTTACGCTGCAAAGCGATATGAAATGGAACGAGCACGTAAGAACGGTATAGGGAAGGCGAATGATCAGCATTTGTTTATTGGAAGAGTTTTAGGAAAGTCTGGTTTATGTTTACAGGAGATCGCATATAGGACACTTGTCCGATCCTTTCTTGAGTAGTCCGCAGCTAGTGGTCTCGCGGTCGCGTTCTCGCTTCCCTAGCACGGGGTCCCGGGTTCGATTCCCGGCGGGGTCAGGGATTTTCACCTGCCTCGAGATGACTGGGTGTTTGTGTTGTCCTCATCGTTTCATCATCATTCATGAAAGTGGTGAGATTGTAATGAGCAAAGGTCGGGAATGTGTACGGGTGCTGATAACCGTGCAGTTGAGCGCCCCACAAACCAAACATCATCGCCGTCATCACCTTCTTGAATACTGCTCTAGTGTTTGGGATCTCCACCAGGTCGCACTAAAAGAAGACGTCGAAGAAAATCAAAGGCGATCTGCTAAGTCTGTTACCGGTAGGTCCGATCAACCGCGAATATTACGGTGATGCTTCAGGAACTCAAACGGGAATCTGTGGAGGGAAGACGACATTCTTTTCGCCTAACACTACTATTAGCTGCTTTGCTCGATTCGGCGAGTCCCGTTGAGAGGTGGCTGCCGCCTGTACTTAGCTGGCTGAAGAGGCCGCGCGCCGTGGACACGGGAAGAGCATCTCGGCCATGTGTATCAATTAGAGGGGCGGGGGCGGCGGTGAGGCCGTAAGCGCGCCCCACGCCGCCGCTCGCCTAATTGGGATTTACTGCGGGGCCCGCATTAACGCCTCTCTCGTTACCTGGCGGGGCCTGCGCGGGCGCGCGCTTGTCGCGTTAACGCTGCCTTATTTCTCCAGTTATTACCCGCGCAAATACCCTTCTTTCACAAACCTTCCCCCCGCACCGCACAGTACTTTCAAGAGTGCGCGTCTCCATTACGTCTGCCAAAGTTCATTTTAACTTTTTGCTGCCCGAAGCATCGATGCCGTACAATGTTAGGCTGCTCCCTTTTGATGTTCCTACTCTAGTACCTAGCGATGTCGCATCTCACTACAGCTATCCGCAAATTAGTAGTCATCATCTGGAAAAAATGAACCTGCAGTAATTAATTTTTTCTTTATTTGCAGGTATATGCGTGCAGTCGTGCTACTCGTTGAAATCACCCCGCCACAGTACTTTATTACGCCACTAGCATAGCTAAAATAAAGTAGCTCTGCCCATTGGTAAGGTAGAGGATCGAACGGTAGTGCGTTTTGAAAGCGGACAACGATGTAAGAAGCCATGGTCAGTTGGTGGAAGTGTATGCGGCAGTCATATGAGTGCAAACTTGCTGGCAGATTAAAACTGTGTGCCAGACTGAGGCTCGAACACGGGACCTTTGCCTTTCACGGGTGTTGGGAATGCAGGACGACGCGTGGGTTATCTTCAATCAGTTAGTAATAACACTTTATTTATTAAATATGAAGAAATACTCTCCTTACATGATTCTTCTTAGATGCGTGACATCATTACAAGCCGTTTAAAACATTAAAGTTCTGTCACTGTGCCTCTAAGTGATGTCTGTTGTGAATTGGCAATACAGCCAACCCACTATGAGAGGAAGCCGAAAGGCACGCGTTTTAGCTCACGCAGGCTGGCGTGAGGTCTGGAACAGGTCAAGGAAATGAGACTAACAAAAAACGTACGTAGCTGCTGGAATACTTAACTTTAATCCATAATTGGTGAACATCGCTCTTGACGGTACATGTTTTACAGCATCAATAGTAACTGGTAATGGCGCCTTGCTAGGTCGTAGCAAATGACGTAGCTGAAGGCTATGCTAACTATCGTCTCGGCAAATGAGAGCGTATTTTGTCACTGAACCATCGCTAGCAAAGTCGGCTGTACAACTGGGGCGAGTGCTAGGAAGTCTCTCTAGACCTGCCGTGTGGCGGCGCTCGGTCTGCAATCACTGATAGTGGCGACACGCGGGTCCGACGTATACTACCGGACCGCGGCCGATTTAAAGGCTACCACCTAGGAATTGGAGGCTGTAGACGACACGGTGCACTGAAGTGTACTGTGTCCACCAGCTCAGTGTTCCGATATTTAACGAAGCATCCACCAATCGCTATCCACACACGTGATGCCCACGAAATGTCAGCTGAGGCTCCTCGTGGACCCCGATGTAGTTCGTACTGCCAACCCATACAGCTGCTGCGTTACGAGTTCTTCGAGCCCAACTTATCAGTTGTGGTGTGGTACACCGGGTCAGTACTTCAGCAAGCCATGTGCATGGGTAGTTCATTCGCTAGACCACTTGCCCGCGAAAGGTGTCAAGTCCGAAACTCGGTACGGTACACAGATTTTGTCTGCTAGGATGTTTTATATGACTGCACAGTCCGCTGCAGAGTGAAAATTTTGTTCTAATGTCTGAGATGCCGGTTGAGCTGTTTACCATACCCCTAAGATGCTGCAGAACCGCAGGCTGTTGTGGCCGAGCGGTTCTAGGCGCTTCAGTCTGGAACCGCGAGACTGCTACGGTCGCCGGTACGAATCCTGCCTCGGAAATGGATGTGTGTGATGTCCTTAGGTTAGTTAGGTTTAAGTTCTAGGGGACTGATGACCTCAGATGTTAAGTCCCATAGTTCTCAGAGCCATTTGAACCATTTTGCTACAGAACTGATCCCCAGAGATCTACTGGGAAGGGAAGCTCCTCATAAGATGATGCATATTTCAGATAAACAGTGTTGCACAGTGGATAACGTCTTAAGAAATGAAGATAACTAAAGGGTGTCCCAATGACGCATGAAAATATGGCTACCACATCTCACACGCATATATTAATGAAGGGATCCATGAAACTACGCAAATAAACTAACGGATACTACAGTAATTTGGTTTACTGGGATAAGAAGTCAAACAAAAGATTTACCCATTGAATCAAGCATATGAACATTTAATAACGGGACAAGAGATTGCAAATACGAGTTACAGCCTTGGCACAGGTTGGTAGACATACGAAAACGCAATATGAAACATATTATGGATACAGCCCTGGCTGTGAAAATGTTTAGTGAATTGAAGAAAGATTAGAAAAGCATGAATAAACACCAACACTTTTCCCAGCGCACGTGATGGGTGCACCAAGCTGTCAGCGAATATTAGATCTGCAAAACGAGACGATGACGCAAATTTACTATCCCCCTAGTCGTGGTGGCTGTAACAGCGATGCATGTCTACCATTCTTGAGCTGTGTAACGGCTGCGGTAGCGGCTGGAGATTTAAGAGTTCAACTCGACCTCTAAGACAGAGACATCCCTCTCTGCAACGACCTGGAGCAAGCGTCTACCCCTATTGCTCTGTGGCAAGTGTGGTTCTGACTTTACAAAATTCAGCTGGTTTTGCCACCGTCGGAATCTCGTCGGCCAGTTGTATCAGACTGTGTGACTTCTGACCAACAATAATTTGCAAAGAAGTTTAACAGTTTCCTACTCTTGCGGATTTTTTTATGGTTAAGCAGTAATGCATGATGCAGGGAGAAAGGAAGAAGTCTCCCCCAAAACATGACATACTTCCCGCCACAGCCAACCGAAAGCCTTGCACATATGCAAGTATGGCAACTTGTCCTTTCTCCTGAAACACTTACTGTGACCTTATCACAGAACCCCTTACTAGGATCTGAGGAAATATTTTGGCATGGTACGGCAGAGCTCAATGGTTCGTACCACAGTCTGAGGCTCTGTGTATTTGCCTGGCGTTCAAATCGTATGTAGCAAAATAGGATTCTGTTTCACTCCTTCCACAATGTAGTTTTTATTGTATTCCGCACGGCCTCACCTACTACTCTGCTTTGCAGACATGGCAAACTGCCATTACCTGTTCTACACGTTCCCAGGAATGGCTTTCAGCACGAAAAATCTTTACAACAGTCCTATTCTCCTAAGTAAACTTACTTGTCACGAGCTAGTTACAGTACTCCCAAGGCTACAGAAGTAACAGGCCTCCTTCATGAGATTAAGAGGAAAAGAGATGAAGAAGTAATCAGAGGTGAAATCATTGGCAGCAGTGAATGTCTGCGGTTTTCATGCAGCGTTAAGGAATATATTAAGTTAGAAAATGGGTTA
Organism: Schistocerca piceifrons; assembly: GCF_021461385.2. NCBI lineage: Eukaryota > Metazoa > Arthropoda > Insecta > Orthoptera > Acrididae > Schistocerca > Schistocerca piceifrons. Next base: position 528,954,995 of record NC_060144.1, on the reverse strand, counting down.
GTTACAGTTTTGCCACCAAGTGCCATGTAATAAGTCGTTACGAGGCGTCCACGCTTCCAGTGTGGTCAAATGACTGAATGACAAAGGAAAACATGGCTGACAACCTCTCTATGAAGGATCGGGAACTGCAAAAAAGAAATGCAGCCCCTGCTGCTTTAAAACCAGCATACTACAACCTAAGAGACAGTGGAAAGGGCAAAGGTCAGTCATGAATCAGTTTTTAACATCTTTGACGACATTTTAACGTGATAAAGCTTGCTGCTCGAAGGGTTTCGCGACTGTTAACATACATTCTAATCGATGGCCGAACCAAGGCAGCAGGGGAAACATAGCACTTCAGTCAGACCAATACGTATGAATTCTTTTGCCTTGTAACTGCCATAATGTGGTGGCTGTATCGATGTGACACCAAGACAAAATACCAAAGCAAGAGGTAGAGACAGCACTGCTGTAAATAGGGAAGAGCCAGCCATCATCGGGCAAGTTGATGGTTACTGTTATTTTTGGTCTGCCATGGTCTGGCGCAAGAGATTGTTCGTAAGGGCCAAACTTCATTTTAGTATACTAACGAAAGTCTTGACGAAGTTACGGGAGGCTGCCAAGACGAAGCATCGTGAGAAACTGTCCCAGGGGTGCATTTGCTCCATGACAACTCTATAGTACATTCTGCTTCTGTGGGCTCTCAAATTTTCCCTCGTTCCCTTATTCTGATAAGGCCCAACGAATTCTCCAGTTTTCTTCATTTCTTCAGATGACGAAATCATTGTGCGGCAAGCTCTTCAAAAATAACGATTAGGTCTCTTTTCCTAAACAGGCAAAATGCAGACTTCCACCGAGGTGGAACAGCGGTTATCACACTGGACTCACATTCGGGAGACGGCGTTTCAAACCGGCGTCCGGCCATCCCGAAGTAGGCTGTCCGTAATTTCCCTACATCGCTTTAGAGAAATGCTGGTATGGTTTCTTTTTAAAGTTAACGGCCGATTTCCTCACCCATCCTTTCCTAATCCGAGCTTGTGCTCCGTCTCTAATGACCTCGTTGTCGACAGGACGTTAAACACTAGTTTCTTTCTCCTCCATTGCTATTTAAGTTGTTCGTAACTGTAATTCCTAGGTATTTAGTTGAATGAATAGCCTTTAGATTTGCATGATTTGTCCTGTAACATAAATTTTACGGATTTCGTTTAGCACTCATGTGGACGACCTCATACATTTCATTATGTAGGGTCAGCTGTCACTTTTCGCACCAAACAGATATCTTGTCTATATCATTTTCCAATTGGCTTTCCTCTTCTTTTGACTTTACTAGACGGCAAATGACAGTGTCATCTACAAAAATCTTAGATGGCTGCTCAATTTGTCTCCTGAATCGTAGATTTGGATTAGAAATAGCAGCGGTCCTAAAACACATCTGTAGGAGGAGGTCACGGGCGCTTAACATCAGGAAACTTCCTTTCGGAAGGCGTGATATCTCTTCTGTTTAGCTCCATGTCTTTCAGGCAATTGCTACGAATTGTGACGTTTCTGACAACAGTCACACAATTGAGACGATATTCCATATACGCGCGATTTGATTAGCAGCTGGTTGTGCGGAGCGGTGTCAAAAGACTTTTGATAATCTAGGAATACAGAATCAATTTGAGATCCCTTGTCGACAGCACGCATTTCCCTGGGGAACAAAGAGCTAGTTTTGCTTCACAAGAACGTTATTTTCTGTATCCGTACTGACTGTGTGTCAACAGATCGTTTTCCTCGAGGTAGTTCATATTCGAACACAGTGTATATATACTTCTTGAAGATTCCCAAAGCACGCTGCATGCATACATCATTTTCCAGCGTCATATGGTCCCGGCATGTGGCGTTAAGTACACAACAAGATCACCTTTTGATCGCAAAGTCAGCAATACTGTCATCGAATGTTACATTTTTAACTGATTAAGCATAGTGAACGCTTCTTATGTTCGAGGTCAGTGTTACGTTGTCCGTCAAATAGATATTGCAGGACCGCATGTTGGCCATGCTGTCTTGACATACTTCGATACAGAGGACGTTCGACTGTTGCCGTAGCCTGTATATTCAATCTTTGAAACTGTCTGGTAGAGGGTTGCCGAGAGACTGGACCTTACATGTAAGTTCAGTTCGATCAGTGCGCAGCCACGTTAGAACCAATATTTCTCTTGGAGGTGGTGGCTCTGTGTCTTAGGCTTCGATAGCTGCGCACTCCCAAATTACATTACAATTTGGTGACGTATTCTTTCTACTATACTGTACAACGAGATGATAAAAATCATGGGATACCACTTAATATCATGTTGAACTTCCTTTTACCCTGACATGGCATGGGCTCAACAAGCCGTTGGAAGTCCCATGCAGAAATATTGGGCCATGCTGCCACAATAGCCGTCCATAATAGTGAAAGTGTTGCCGGTACAGAATTTTGTGGACTAAACGACTTCTCGTTTACATCCCATGTCGGGCGATCTGGGTGGTCAAACCACTCGCTCCAATTATCCCAAATGTTCTTCAAACCAATCTAGAACAATTGTGACCTGGTGTCATGGCGCATTGTCATCCACAAAAATTCCATCGTTTCTTGGGAACCATTTTCAGTCAGTGATAGGAACAATTGGACCAGAGGTTCCAGTCCATTCTATGTAAACACAGCCCACATCGTCATGGAGCCACCTCCAATTTGCACAACGCCTTGTTGGCAACTTGCATCATTGGCTTCTTGGGATCTGCGCCACGTTCGAACTCTAACATCAGCTCCTATCAACTGAAATCGCGACTCATCTGACCAGGCCACTGCTTTCCAGTCGTCTAGAGTCCAACCGATATGGCCTAGAGCCCAGGAGAGGCGCTGCAAACGGTATCATGCTGTCGGAAAGGAGGCTCGCATCAGTCGTCCGCTGCCATAATCTATTAAAGCCAGATTTCGCCCCACTGCCCTAACGAATACGTTCGCCGTACGTCTCACAGTGATTTCTGCGTTTATTTCACGCAGTGTTGCTTGTCTTGTTAGCACTGGCAACTCTCCGCAAACAACGCTGCTCTCAGTCGTTAAGTGAAGGCCGTCGGCCACTGGGTTCTAAGTGGTGAGAGATAATACCTGAAATTTGATATTCTCGGCACACTCTTGACACTGTGGATCTCAGAACAGTGAGTTCCTTAGAGATTTCCGAAATCAAACGTTCGATGCGTCCAGCTCCAAGTAACATTTCGCGTTCATAGTTTATTAATATCCACCCGCTAGGTTAGCCGCGAGCTCTAATGCGCAGTTTCCTGGACTCGGGTAGGCGCGCTGACCCGGTTCGAATCCGCCCGGCGGCTTAACGACGGAGGCCGGTGTGCCGGCCAGCCTCGATGTTGTTTTTGGCGGTTTTCCACATCCCACTAGGTGAATACCGGGCTGGTCCCCACGTCCCGCCTCAGTTACATGGCTCGCAGACATCTGGACACATTCGCACTATTCCATGGATTGCACTAGACACAGACAGTTGGGGTCCACTAATTCCGTCTCGGAGGGTACCGGGTGGCGGCAGGGAGGGCATCCAGCCACCCCTTCAATTAACCCTGCCAAATCCGATTAACCATGCCGACCTTGCGTTATTGATGGACAAGGCACAAGCAAAAGAAAGAAAGAAAGGAAGTTTGTTAACATCTGTTGTGCAGCTGTTATCACGTAAGACACTTTTTAACGTGAATCACCTGAGTAGAAATGACATCTCCGCCAAATGCATTGTCTTTTTATACCTTGTGTACGCGATACTATCGCCATCTGTCCCACGACTTTCGTCACCTCAGTGTATCTCATTCTTTTTTTTTACCGTCTCTTATAACAAAGTTCAGATATTTGTTGTACATGTTTCTGATTCTCAGTTGCATTCCTTTTGACAATTCCAGTCTATTCAGACCTTGCCACTTGTTTTCCCTTCTAACAGTGTCATAAACCTCTATGCTGCATACAGTATTTGATCTGCCTCAGTACTGAAAAACAGATATAAAAATCATATCTATTTTTCAGCACTGAGGCAGATCAGAATCTGTATGCAGCATACTGACGCCCTTGCTCTTGTGCATGGGAACACGGCACATCTTTGCTCTAGTTTCAACTCGGCAGTATTATCAGTCGCAGTTGGTTTAAGCAAACCAGCCTCCATCCTCCATCCTACGACAGCATTCAAGTCTAACCAACGATCTACCCGCATCGTGCAGCTTGTAAAGACTCTGTAAGCAAATTCTATCCTAATCGCACATTCTCGCAGCAGACACGTTCAACATGCAAACTTGTACTGTCATACGAAATAAATGTCTTGTCAGAGTGGTAAATACTGAATAGAGCAGACTTCAAATTACTCACACGAATATACTGAATTAGGTTTCCGGTAATTCCCTAACTCACTTGAGACGGATGCTGGAAGAATTTCACTGAGAAGAATGCAACGTATTTCCTTTCGCGACCGTTTTGAATCGGAATTTATGCCGTTAGACATTTCATCTCTTTCACTTATTTGTTCGTCAAACGAACTTTTTCACTGTGGCGATTAATGCTGGCGAGTAATGCTATGTAAGCTTGCCCAAAAGGGCTGATGGCCTGACTGGAAAGTATGTATCTGCCATCTTTACAAACGCCAGAAGTGTCTCGAGTATATTTCTCTGTTTAGTACCATCGCATGTAGGTACAGTACAGTATGCTTAGTCATAGCCAATGTCCACGTAAGGGCCCACTTTCGATGGCACACAGTTTACCTTTAGCAGGCAGTTTGACTGCAGTGTACACTCAGTTTGGTCAAAAAGATGTATGAAACATCTGATACGTTGTATCAAGAAAGCTATATTGTAAAGAATATTTTCTGTTTTTGTGATGAAACAATAAATTGAACGCTGGATCGACGAAATTGATTGTGACGTGGCTAAAGACTGAAGTGAGTTCCGTAGACTGTACCACGAAAGTAGTTCTAAAGGTCATTAACAGTTGTGCCTCGCACTTCTACCTGAGTGATATCCGGACTTTATATTCATCGTCTTGTAGTTGCAAGCGTATCACCTTACGGGCTGCCCGTTCTGCCGCGGCCAGCATTCCACATTTGGTTTCCCCGCCTAATGCATAAAACATGTACAGGAGCGCCGCCAGCAGCTGTTTTGGACACTGTTTCTGTTGGCGTACTCGCTCCTGTCGCATTATTTTCTGATCATTGCACGGACAGCCTTGTGTGAATTTGTTGCAAAGGCAGTACGTAAAACATTTTAACCATGTTACAGAATGTTCAATTCATATTTTTAAAAAAAACATGTGATTTTAAATATGATTCGCAAACAAGAAAATGAATGTTGATTATTACCCACGGAAATTACAGCACGATGGTTGTGCAAACAAACTCCCGGGATCAGTGTCTAGAAATCAGCTCGTGGCTGTTCTGCAACTACAGCCGATCAAAAATATAGCCTGCACTGAACAATATAGGTCATCCCTTCAGCGAAAGTGCCAACAATAGACTGTAATAAAAGATATTATAATACGTGATGAAGACTGCCTGAACACATCATACACATACTCGTTGTAATGTCACTCGTGTGTGAACGGGAAGGTCAGAACAATACACCGAGGGCAACGAAAGTCATAGGACAGTGATATTCAAGAATACAGATGGTGGTAGAATCGCAAGGTATAAAAAGGACAGTGCATTGGCGAAGTGGTCATTTGTACACAGGTGATCCACGTGAAAAGGTTCCCGACGTGATTATGGCTCCATGACTGGAACCGACAGACTTTGAACGCGGAGTGGTGATTGGAGCTAACCGCATGAGACACTCGATTTCCGAAATCGTTAGGGAATTCAGTATTCCAGGACCACAGTGTCCAGAGTGTGCCGAGAATACCATACTTCAGCCATTATTTCTTGCCACCGGCAACGCAGTGGCTGACGGCCTCCACTTAACGACCGAGAGCAGTGGCTTTTGCGTCAAATGACAGTAGAAATCAATGTAGGACGCACGGCGAACGTATCCGTTAGATTAGTGCCGCTAAATTTGACGTTAATGGGATACGGCAGCAAACAACCGACACGATTACTAACAGCACTACACCATCTGCAGCTCCTCTCCTGGACCCGTGACCATATCGGTTGGATTCTGGACGACTTTCAGTTAGTGAAAGCTGATGTTAGCTTTCGATCGTGGCGCAGATCCCACGAAGCTATGGATCCAAGTTGTTAACAAGGCACTGTGGACGATGGTGGTGGCTGTGTAATGGTGAATACTGTGTTTACATGTGATGGGCTGGATCCTCTGTTCCAACTGAACCGATCAGTGACTGTAAATGGCTACTTGAAGACCGTTTGCAGCCATTCGTGGACTTCCTGGAATTTTTATCGATGGCAGTAACACATGTCACTGGGCCACAATAGTTCGTCACTGGTTTGAAGAACACTTCTACATCTACATCTACACGAATACTCTGCAATCACATTTCAGTGCCTGGCAGAGGATTCTTAGAGCCACCTTCACAGTTCTCTATTATTCCAATCTCGTATAGCGAGCGGAAAGGACGAACACCTATGTCCTTCCGTACGAGCTCTGATTTTCCTTATTTTATCCTGGTGATCGTTCCTCCCTATGTAGGTCAGTGACAGCAAAATATTTTCCCATTCGGAGGAGAAAGTTGGTGACTAGAATTCGCGAGAAGACACCGTCGCAACGAAATCGCCTTTCTTTTAATGATGTCCAGCGCAAATCCTGTATCATTTCACTGACGCTCTCTCCCATATTTCGCCATAATGCAAAACGTGATGCCCTTCTTTGAACTTGTTCGATTTACTCAATGAATCCTATCTGGTAAGGATCCCACACCGCGCAGCAGTATTCTGAAAGAGGACGGACAAGCGTAATGTAGGCAAATGGCTCTGAGCACTATGGGACTTAACATCTGAGGTCAACAGTCCCCTTGAACGTAGAACTACTTAAACCTAACTAACCTAAGGACATCACACACATCCATGCCCGAGGCAGGATTCGAACCTGCGACCTTGGCGGTCACGCGGTACCAGACTGAAGCGCCTAGAACCGCACGGCCACAACAGCAGGCCTGTAATGTAGGCAGCCTCCTTAGTAGATCTGTTATATTTTCCAAGTATCCTGCCAACAAAACGCAACCTTTGATTGGCCTTCCCCACAACATTTTCTATGTGTTCCTTCCATTTTAAGTTTTTCATAATTGTAATTCCTAGGTATTTAGTTGAATTTGGACCTTTTGATTTGACTGATTTATCGTCTAACTGGAGTTTAACGAATTGACTGATTTATCGTGTAACTGAAGTTTAACGAATTCCTTTTAGCACTCATGTGGATGACCCCACACTTTTCGTTTTTTAGGATTTGGACAGTTTGGAAAGTTCGAGCCAATAATTTGGTGACCCATATCGCCCGACATGAATTCCGTCGAACATTTACAGGACATATCCGAGAAGTCAGATCATGCACAAAATCACGGCAACACTTTTATAATTGCGGACGGCTGTGCAGGAAGTAAGGTTGAATATTTCTGCAGTGAACTTCCAATGACTTGTTGAGTCTATTTAACTTCAAGTTGCTATGTTATGCCGGGTGGAGGAGATCTGACACGATATTAGGAGGTCACCTCAGTGTAAAGCGAATTGGCTAGTCTCAGTAAGGCCACAAGTATGTGTAGTGAACGGTGCAGGATGCACTATCTGCACGGTATTCACCTCCAACGGGCAAGAATGATCGTACTCATGCATAGTGATTTCTCATAATGTGTTAATTTCGACGTTTGAGTAAAAATACGGACCCTGTTCATATTTTGACATTCGACGAAAATGCAGTAATTCTCTTTGGTTTATTTGTTGACAGTAAACCGAAGCAACCTAGACGAAAATATTATTTTATTTGTTAGTATATAATTAACGCCAGACGATTATAGTTAACAAGTTTGTTAACGTGGCCATCCTCCGCAGAAAGTATAGAAATATTTGTTTTGTTAATAAAACCGCCTTTTCCTGCTGCCACTTAATTTATTTATTCGAGACGCGTTTCGCCATTTTCTTCTTCTTCTAAGGCATCATCAGTGGAATCTATTCGATATCGTTTTGTTAGTTTTAGATTATTAATCAATACAGTCAAGGTGAATTTTAACTTCTAGTGGTTGCTTTGGCGGAAACACTCATAGCTCTTATTGCAGAGCATCTCGGGATATTGAGGAAAGCTGGAGCATGGCACGTAATAAATTTCCATACTACCGAACTTGTCAGTCGCAACATGGAACCCAATAAATTAATAATTTTTTATTGTGTTTTGATTTCGTTAAGATTTTACGTTTAGCACCCGGTCTTTTCAGCCAGATCAGCATAGCGCTATATGCGTACTGAATCGATTGTTCAAAGTCCAGGGGCATTACGTAGCCGTTACCGAGACGCAGCGTAGCCCAACATCCTTTTAATAATACGGTGCTCTACACGCACACACAATAAGCTTGTCTACATCCTTTACAAAAATATTTAATTTCAAACTAGTTGAGGTTGAAGAATGGGGGTTTGACACTAGAAATTTTTTGCTAGCTCTTGGTTCTATGGAAGTTCCCTCTATTTAGTTATTCGCTTCAGTGTTTCTGTCTTTTTTTTTTTCATCTGTATCGTACTTCCAGGGAATTTTTCTTGACATTACAATAATAGTCTGCAAGCATCGACGAGATCCACTTACCCTGATACCTTCATTCCATTGCTGAAATGTCTGTGGTCTTTACTCACAGCGCCACAGGTGCTTCGAAAGAAGTCGGGATGTGGGTTCGAAAGGTGTTCAGCAACATATTACATCCTGTCTCTTGGTACGACCTCAGAAGTTCACGAACATCAGGATTATAGTTTTCAGCACTGTGTCATAGGAACTGCGAATGGCATTCCCTTTACTGTTTTGTTTAACCAACAGCGGAGATTTACCGCACGTGAATTACAGGCAATACGTATTTGGAGCCCAAGGTTTATCGTCACCTATTTTGAAGTCGCCGTAATGGTAACATGTTACCTTTATTGATACAGTCAGTTCACGTTCCTGAGAATCAAAAGTAGCTTCGCCGCACACATATGAATAGTTAATCACACTGTAACACATTTATGTGGCGTCTTAAACTTGAATTATTCTGAAATACAAGCAAAATAAATTAGCTCGAGAAAATGCACATTATGCACCAATCAAGATAAAAAAGTTAGCACTGACTTATTATTTACCGGTGAAAATTTAACTCCAAACACGGAAAATTACTGAAACAGAACAGTTGATTCACTCTCTAATCACAACAAAGGAGATTTATGTAAACACAGTGGGTTCTCCAATTACAAAGTATGGTATAATCAGCACTGACACCCTTTATTAGTTACAATAAAAGATTACCAACAGTACATAATTTCTCTCTCTCATAAAGTTAATTCCTGATTTTTCTCTAGGGACTAAGAGTTAAGTAAACATTCTGAACACATATCTTTACTAGGAATTAAATACTTCTAGCTCGGATAAATTTTTTGTGCAGACGAGTGATAACCAATCAGGAGCCGTGGTGAGAGCCCACACGACTGTCTCATGCGTCTGTGTACAGAGAGACGTTTCTGGATTACGCTCTCTTGAGTACTAGTCCTGCTCCAAGGCAGATGGCCTTATGCCGCCTATCTCTTCTTCCCTTCATTTCGTCTCTAATATATGTCGGCCCTTTCCCTCAATTGTTCAGCTTTTATACCTGAAATTTCAAGCTACCTTCTAATATCCTTTAACTTTTGGCCACCTACCCACGTTGACTATACGGCTGACATATGGAGTAAATACATCCATTCTGAAGCGCCCGAGTGTAGATCGTAAACAATAGTAAATGTAGACGCCTTCTTTCAACGTGTGACTTTCATTGGCCCCTGACAACTGTCTATCGTCCTCTCCGTCCAAATCCGTCTCGCGCCATCCTGTACATTTGAAGAATTTTTTAAACAAGTACCCTCTATTGTCAGCATACTCAAAAATTTGTGGTTTCTAAACAACAGTATTTCCTTCATTAACAGCACTGGAGCTGCTGACTTATTCATCTTCATCTACAGCAACGTGCTTCTTATAACCTTCATTAATTCCATCCTCTGTTGTTAGACTGAGGTATAACGCATGGCACACAAGGACTGTGCAGACAAGAAGTTCTTTGAGATTCGTTAGCTTTGTTGAGACTTTCTTTTGCTGCCTTTGCGTTCAGGATATGCAGCTAATGAACATTTTGCATTGTTTCCCTCCATCGAAGTTGGACAGGATCCTTATCCAGGCGTTTATCTGTGACCACACAATGTCATCCGACAGTGATGCATGTGTGCAAGCAGTGGACAGAGTAGGGACGTACACAGCAGCGAGCGGGTAGCACTATACATTATTTTTGTTGATGTTCATCTCATACAATTGAGAGAGAACACGTTACTCTCTCACCTATTTTTCACATACCAAAAATTATTAAGGATTTCATTATAGCCTGATGCACTTTGAGTGACACTCTAAAAAGTTAACGGCCTCAGCAGATGTTGATGGAATGCAGTAGGGCCTAAAAGTGTGCGGTATTTTTATGGTTCTTAGTTCATAGAAACAGCAAGTTGAGATTGAAAGCAATTGACAGCGAGCCCAGCCCTTAGTAAATTTTGCCAGACAGATCCACAGCTGTATGGGGTAGACAGGGCAGCCCCTCATCGAGACAGGTCTCCAGCAGAACAATGCCACGATACCTGCCACGGCGCCAGCCAAAGCCTGGGCTGGGGGCGACAGTCTGAAGGAACTCATCTACACAGTGGAGTCCTAACCAGGCATTGGGTGCAGAGCCACACATAATAAAAATTCACAAGTTTTCGAGTTTGCCGATACTGCAGAGAGGCTTGTAAGCCACTTCCATAGGCCACATCGATTGTATAAGAAACTCCGGCGTCTGAGGAACGTTTAGGGATAGGATCTTTATTATACTTCGTAGCCAAGACTAACAAGCTCCAAGACAAAGGCGATTTAGATGAAGATTTTTGAGATTGTGTCTGTTCGCTTGTTGTGGGAAGTGACATGACTTTGGAGAGAATCACCTTCCCCCTCCGTGAAAACTTAAAAAAAAGCCTGTAATTCGCGGTTTCCTTTTTTTCAGGGATGCAGTTTTCTTTACTTCTGCTCTCGTTTCACGTGAGTTTGTGCTGTAGAGTGAAGGGGAGATTTAGCGCCTCTAGAGCCCTGTGATTTGCTCAAGATGGCGTGAAGGCGGCGTCGTTCGTGCACTTTGTGCGAAAACGAAATCTTTTTTCTGAAATCGTGCGAGGCACTTGTGTGCTGGACTTTGGTCTGGAAGCACTTCTGATCAAAGTTCTGGCATGTGTGGTTGGTACTTGGGAGCTGTCCTAAGACTGACTTCACTTGCGAGTAGTTTAGACTGGTTAGCCTGTGGTAAAGTTCTTACTCTACCGACAGTCTGACTTCAGATGTCTCGACCTACTCGTTTGCCGAGGGCAGACTCATTCGTTCTTGGTTTACCAGTCTTGAGGCTTGGTATCATTGTGCGCTCTCTCGTATAAGTGAGCCAATTTGGTACCACCAGCGAACAGGTGTGTCACACACTGAAATCTACCATGATTTCAGGGCTCTGGTAGAGAGTAAATTGCGGTCCGTCTGCCTGATCGTTCGACCGTGAAATTTTTGCATATCTCTCGTGCCCGCGATTGATTCACAGGCGCCGCCTCCACGTCTCACCTCCGCCGCACACATCTCGCCAGCTGAAAATTACATCGCCACACGAAGCAAACAGGGTAAGGTACTGCCACTCTGTCATTGTCAGGGCATACCGATCTCAATCGCTACTTACTCTCAGCTGTACCTATGTAGAGAAACTACAGTAGATTAGATCACTCGAAGTCTGCTCAGCGTCACATCAATTCAGATTGGGTCATCCACACTTTTAGGGCCAGAGTACTCATCTCACTGCACTAGTTATACTGACTCCGCACCCAGGATCCTTGTCCAGTGTAGTTTTGAATCAACTGTTAGTTGTTTACGGTATTCAATAAGTAACTTGTTCCCGGCCGCGGTGGCCGAGCGGTTCTAGGCGCTACAGTCGGGAACCGCGCGACCGCTATGGTCGCAGGTTCGAATCCTGCCTCGGGCATGGATGTGTGTGATGTCCTTAGGTTAGTTAGGTTTAAGTAGTTCTAAGTTCTAGGGGACTGATGACCTTAGAAGTTAAGTCCTATAGTGCTCAGAGCCATTTGAACCAAGTAACTTGTTTAGCGTAATTTTTCTGTGTTAAACAAAAAAAATTGCTGTTAGAACACTAAAAATATGCCAATACAATCAATCATTTAAACAGTCCCCACTAGGGTTAACTTTCAGTCACAAAGATCAATGGGATACTTGGCCAAGATGTACATGGACTTCGTCCACTTGTAGGATGGACAACATCTTTCCCAGTGTCCATCTACTGACGGGCAGCTGACAGGTGTTTTCTGGGTGAAGTCATTGAGTGAAAGATACTAGGAGTGGTGGAGGCAGCCAATGGGTGGGTGTTGTGTTTGCGAACACTGTGTAATTTCAAGAAGATGTGAACCCTGAACTGCATGCCGTGGCCATGAGAGCATAAAACGTGAATCTTGTATTATGTTTTTATTCATACAGAATACTTGTTTCAGTCATTGTACATAGCCATAAGTTTTTCTGTGTTACGCTTCTATACATTGTCAGTAATTAAGCAGCTCTGTGTAGTCATGTTGTCTGTAGTAGTTGGTGAAGGCTCTTGGTATTAGAGTGTAGCTCTTGTTGCGGCGTTTATAACACTACTGTATGCTACTGCTATACCATAACCTTAAAGTTGGCGGCAGGTCGTGAAATAAAACTACCTTATTAAAGCAATTATGGTATAACGCATCAGAACAGTGTTACCCTCTGAGAGGAATTTTGTTATGTTGACCGTGTTGTACTTAACGGAGGTGGCTTATCGGAAATAAAAGTCAGAATTACGTAAATATTCGAACAGTAACAAACAATATTTTTGCCTATCTACACTGTTTACCGTATGAAGAAAACGGTCGCCAGCCTAATTAGGCAAGACAACGATTAACATTCTCGTTCAAGAAAATAGTTATTAGTAACTTTAACGGATAAACACAACCTACACTTTACAGCACGCGAGTGCAATGAACTCTGACACCTGCACATGTTCACGGTTAAGATTGGAAGCTGACAGAGCAGGACAGGCTACTTGCATGAACACTACAGATAACGGAACACACTATTACGTTCAGGGCTTATTCAAACCGAGTAAGTTTTATAACATTACTATTAATATTCACTGCAGAATCATAAATTGGACATAGGTTAAGTATTATTTTTCAAACACTTTCCTAGTTGACATAAAATTATAAATGTAGTTCACTGCAAAATTATGAACTAGTCACAGGTTAAGTCTCTCTCAGTTAAATACTTTACTATTTAAAATGGAAGTTAAATGGAATTCACTAACAGGTTACTTCTCACTGTCTTTTGAATAAAGAAATTGTTTTCATAAATAGTGGTAAAGGATAACCTGTGGATCTTATTACACTATTAATATGTACTTTCAATACCCAAAAGAAAGAAGTGCTTAGCAAGCATGAGTATATAACTTTCCACAACTGCAGTTCACGTCTTTTACTGCAATGAGATACAATGTTGACAAATTTGCAAGAAACTGACTCACCTTTTAACATTTACTACAGGCAGCACTATGATCATTAACTAAGCAAAACTTTATAAGCCTCAGTTTTAAGAACTTTTAACTTTTACAAGAAACAGCAAATTGTCTTTATTACCATAGTCTTCTACTTTGAAGTAAATGATTAAATAGGTGCCTTTGAAACTCCAAAAAAACTTTAAATTGGACTGTTTCCATCACTGGGAGGCTTTCACAAGACTACATTTACCACCTCCCACAATTTCACTAAATCCACAGTAAATCTGAATACTCTTTTCTTACCAAAGATCAAACAACATTATTTGATTAAATATTTGGCTTTGAGGCTTTCATTTTTTCCACAAACTAGGACACTCGGTAATCATAGTTCAAATGGAGAGGAACCTGAGAGGTATTGTGATAGGGGAAAATCAAGGTGGGTACATGAATTCAGTTATAAGTTACCTTATATTTGTGCACACTAAAATATCCAATGAGCTGATCCTTCACTGAACATTACTATAGTGCTCCATTATAATGATTGCGCAATGTGGTGGCAGCTGCATATTGGTAAGTGGATTTGCAGGCAGAATTGCTGGACTCTGTCCCTTCTTGGTGGCGATGATAGATACAAATTCCAGAATAGTTCCAGCTATTTATCCATCCATCCGAGGCATTGGAAAGCGGCAGGAAAAGCCTCTCTCGGAACCAGCGCAATATACAACTTTTACATGGGCAGTGCACAGTTCGGTGGCTCGTCCCCGACTGACTCTTGTTCCACATTTTCTACCTAGGCAAACCAGAATTTGCGCGCGCTACTAAGTTCCGTTCCCGAGGGGAACCACATTACCTTTTCCATACAGAGTAACTAAGAATCCTAAGTGCAGGTCAGCAGTTTGCATAACAGCAAACAAACATTTTAAATAAAACAGAACATTTGCACATATTAGTGTTTCTACAAAAAATTCTTCACCCAAATTCCAAATATATGCAGTAAGTTTTGTCTCCCTCCAATTGAGACAAAGAATTTAAATTACAGACATAGTACATTGCATAGAATCAAATCATGACATCAAAGTTTTTACAAAGAAAGGAGTATATAATTTTATGTTATCGATTCAATCAAACAACATTTACAGAAGCTCAACGATGTAACATTAAATAAAACAAAAGGCAAAATAAATCAGTAGAGCATTAGAGCTATGGTGTTACATATTGTTCACACACACACACACACACACACAAATTTTCAAGAAACTATACTATAATGGTTGTCGGCTTATAAAATTACTACGAGCTAATATTGTGATGCCCGTTCATTTCCTCTAGCTTGGTGCCATTCGTACCGGCATGTGACGCGGTCTAACGAGATTGGTGTTTGAAAACATTTTATCTGTTTAGAATAAGGTTTATTATTATTATTAATGTTATTTTTATTTGTGCTTTGCCCTCTAATGTAATGATTATTTAAGAGAATAGTACCGTTTGTTTTTATACTAACTGCGAACCATTTCGGTTGATCTCATATGACCTTTTTTGTGATAATATATGTTAGTTAATAACTGCTACTGCAAAATAAGAACACGTTTGCACAAACCCTCCACAGTTTCCACTCCACCCAAACCCCAACACTATATTATTCCCACATGGGACGCTTGTGAACCAAAGAGACCTCATCATAACTGTCCATAGCTACATAACGTCACAGCAGGGTAGGGAACGTCGAATGGAGCGGTACTTTCCAAATAATCATTGGTCTGAAGTGCTCCGTTGTGGGGCTACGGCTGTAAAACGATGAACTGTTAGCAACGAGAACGCGTTAAATATGCGCATTTAAACTAAATTGCTCTAGTTAATACTCGTTGTACTAAAGAGAGAGGATATTCCAGTCCAGTTTAGTTTTGTGAGAAAGGCCGAGTTGAATTTGCTTGGGGAGAAGTGAGGGTAATGCACGAGCGACAGGAGGCCTGGCGTGAACACAAAATCACGCTTAACTGAGAATGAAGCTGATACCATTCCGTGAAGGGCTCCATTTCTTGTCCGCTTATGGTGATGTATGTCGACATTGACTGGGTGTGAAACCTTATTTTCCTCTTCATCATCGAGCAAGGGTCGTACTACGGTTATAGATGTTTTCTCGAGTTAACTGAATCTTCCGTCGGTTCTTGGTAGAACAACATTATAATAAATGAAAAGCACTAGTTTGCTTTTGTTCTACAGTATTGTAGAACAGAAGCAAACTGGTGTTTTTCTCGTGCCTCATCTCCTCATAAAATTTTATGTAGTGCGTCTTGTCACAAGAGATTGGGAGTTCAGAGTTGACACGAAACTCGTGAAGTTTCTTTACGGTATGTCTGGCTTATGTGACAGTCGTAGTAACAGTAGTAGTAGTAGTAGTAATAGTGGTAGTTACAATAATAATAATGGTAAATGCAAGCCATTTGATACTGATTCTTCGAGTTTTTAGCCCCATTTTTGTCCCAGGAATTTATTCCTTCTACGTTTTTATGATCTTAACTTGTTTTACTATCGAACAGTAATTTATATAGTCAGTATATTATATTATTAGCATTACAATATGAGAGTCGTCTTGTTATTTCTTGCTATTTACATAGCTGTGGGCTTAGTCTTTCCAACGTTTGTAGCCCCTGGCTCACTTACACGTAACAAGTCGTGTCCTGTCGTAACCTCAATATTGCTCGTTCTTTTTAGTGGTGAGCGTAACTTTGTAAGCAAGCACAAAGATATCCAATCGGACTCCACTGCAGAAGAGGTACTCGTGACAGCCTGAGGCCATAAATTATAGTAATCACGAGATGGCAGTCGAAGTCATTTGCATTTTTATTTGACTTGTATGTTAACAGATTCGAACTGGTTTGCTCAAGATTACTTCAGAACTTGAGCAGATATCGCGGTAGTAAATTACTGTAGAGTTTAACGCTAAGCCCGCAAGCAGTCTCGTGTTCGTGTCAGGCACACTGTCGTTTGTTTGCATGTACACGTAATCCAGAAGTGACAGCAACTACCGCATATTCTTACTCACTAACATCTTTGGTCAGTCATCTTAAACAGCTGGAACTACAGCGTGCATCATAATTAATGGCTTAAACGCATACAGTTAAAAATATACAACAATAAAACAGTCTCACAAAGAACCCCCTGCGAGCGAGATCGCAAGTTCAGTCTTCAGTAAGGCTCATCTGAAAGTGTTCTGTTATCAATTATGACAGGAAAAATACGTCAGGAGGACGACAGAAAATGAGTGCCGGGGGGTGCAGAGATCAACCTTCTATTGGATGCCTTTATTACTCTTCACCATATGCACTCCGTCTTCAGGCCACAAGTGGCCCATCGGGGCCATCCGACCGCCGTGTCATCCTCAGATGAGGATGCGGATAGGAGAGGCGTGTGGTCAGCACACCGCTCTCCCGGTCGTTATGATGGTTTTCTTTGACCGGAGCCGCTACTATTCGGTCGAGTAGCTCCTCAATTGGCATCACGAGGCTGAGAGCACCCCGAAAAATGGCAACAGCACATGGCGGCTGGATGGTCAACCATCCCAGCGCCGGCCACGCCCGACAGTGCTTAACTTCTTTGATCGCATGGGAACCGGTGTATCCACTGCGGCAAGGCCGTGGCCCCTTCACCATATGGACATCTCGATATTCAATAAATGTTCAAAACAAACCATTAACTTGCCCCATGAACACCGAATGGAAAATGGCGTATCACAGTGATCACAAGGGTTCCCAACATTACCATCGAAGGCGAACTCTTTGAGAGTTACGAACCATGCAGGACGTTCTGCTAGGTATCCACTTTTAAGGAATGCATATAGAATCATATTGGCGTAACGGGAAGATGAGAACTCATGGAATGTGATGCAATGCAACCGAACGCAAGCAGTGTGTCGTGGAGCTTATCGTGAAACTGTCTTTTTTTATGAGGCTTAGCTGTAGTTAGTGCGATAATGTGTCTTATTTGGCACGGAAAATACAAACATCCAGAGGCTGAATTTGTCCAGTGGTCCCAGATCGTACGAACTGCAATGTGACACACTTTTCAGGAGGGATGGATTGCTCTTAACGAGTATGATTTTTTATTTTTTTTATTTTTTTTTACGCAGACCAGGAATCGTGAAATAGCAAGTTATTTTGACCAGCTATTGGTCAACAGCAGTACTCATACCATAGCTGCAATACTCTTACACCCATTTTCCCACCCTCGCTTGCTGTGACGTAAATATTTCTTACTGTCCTTGCAAGATCACGCACACGTGAAAGAATCGTAGGGGGGTAGGGCACCCCCAACCTCTCACAGCACAATAAATTTCTATCCAGCGAGTTTTCCATTTACATGAACAGTTGGCATAATTGTATACGAATGCGTTAAGGCACATGTTAATGAATCTTGATACAACTCTCTTGGTACCTCTAATTCTCAGAATTTTTTCATACACATTTCCTCTTCGAAACCCGATTGGTCGGAGTTGAAAAGAAATTCCTTATTGAACGGTGCGATAAGTGAAACGTCCCCTTTGAACAATTATACACGACTGTGCATAACCTGACACACAATATTTTTTAGCGCAACGCAATCTGACTTTCAAAATTCCCTACAAAAGAATGGCCCTGACTAACATTAAACTATACCTTTCACAAATCACTTACCTCACAAAAATCTTCGCTGCTCAAGCTACTGCAATACAGCGAGCGCCACTACTGCCAGCTAAATAAAAGATTCAAACTATGGAAGGCACTAACTACTGATAGGGATAGTTAGCAAATGAAAGATATTAGTAGAGAACAAACAATGTATTTACCTTGATATCATCATATATAAATATAGCAGTTCATGACAAATTTCAATACTCCGCCATCTCTCTCCCCACATCCACCACTGCTGGCGGCTCACCACCAACTGCCTAGCGCTACGCGCTGTTCACAGCCAGCTGCCTAACACTAAAATGGCGAGTATCCCAATTAAATTGTGGGTATTGCCCAGAAGTAATGCAAGAGTAGAAAAGAACTATTTTGATGTCACCTTTGAACCGTTTTATCGTATGGAACAGATAATTCTTACAACAGTAGGACTTGACAAAATAATTCATCAAACATCTAATGGACCTGTGGACTTTGGTCCAGTGTTTAACACAACATTCCTGTTAGAGGTGTATAAACTTCAGAGACAGATAGAATTGCTGGGTCAATCTGATGGTGTCGGTCTTGAAAAAATTTGTTTTGCCCCTCTCACATCTCTTTTTACAGGTCCTGCACAGGTTTCAGACTGTGCAGTACAAAGTATATGGGGCTATTACCAAGATGACTTAGATACTTTTAATTCTACAAGTGAGGAATCTAATTATACTGTAAACTATTTGGATCACTTTAAAACTTGTAGTCAAAATCCTTATAATATCAATTGCTTAGCTCGTTTTAGGGGAGCAGTAGATCCTGCACTTGCTGTTGGTGGGTTTCTTAGTGATGAAAATAGTTTGTCAGAGAATCCAAATTATGAGAATGTCACAGCTCTCATACTTACGTTCGTTGTCTGAAACTATGAAAATGAAACAGCGCTGCAACCAGCACTGAAGTGGGAGAAACTTTTTATTGAGTTTATGAGAAACTGGATGCAAACAAAACCTCCCTTTATGGATGTAGCTTTCAATGCAGAACGATCAATTCAGGATGAATTGGAGCGCAGCTCAACAGCAGATGTAAAGACAGTTTTCATTAGTTATCTGGCAATGATTTTGTATGTTGCTATTTCTTTAGGTAAAGTAACAGGATCCAAAATGGCAAATAACCCTGAAAATGTGCTTGAAGACAGCACCCAAGCTGGAGGAAGGAATAGAGAGGATTCAGATTTGTGTAGTAAGATAATGAAAGATTTTGCGTTGTTGTTGATTAATGCAAAAATTTCACTTGGGCTGGGTGGTGTCCTTATTGTTCTTGCATCAGTAGCAGCATCTGTAGGATTTTTTGGATACATACGCGTCCCAGTTACTATGATTATTATTGAAGTTATGCCTTTTCTTATTTTGGCTGTAGGTGTAGATAATGTGTTTATTATTGTGCAGTCATACCAGAGAAGCAAACGTTTTGAGAATGAGAGTCAAGCAGAGCACATTGGACGCATTATGTCACATGTAGGACCGTCCATTTTACTTTCAACTTTAGCTGAATGCTTGTGCTTTTTTCTTGGAACAGCATCAGGCATGCCAGCAGTTCGTGAATTTGCGATGTATTCAGGTTTTGCTCTTCTTGTTGATTTTGTCCTTCAGGTTTCTTGCTTTGTCAGTTTACTGGCATTGGATTCTGGCAGACAAGAAGACAACCGTTTTGATATCTGTTGTTGTGTGCAGAGCTCACAGTCAGACTCCATTTCGTCTGATGGTGTTCTGTATGAATTTTTTAGAACAAAATATGTTCCATTCTTAATGAATTCAGCTGTACGGGCTTTTGTGTTTGTTGCTTTCTTTGGATTTCTGTGTTTCAATATTGCTTTTATTCCCAATTTGGAAGTGGGTCTGGATCAAGAATTGTCTATGCCAAGGGATTCATATGTATCAAAATATTTTGAGTTTATGAAAAATTATTTGTCCATTGGACCTCCTGTGTATTTTGTTGTCGATGGGGACATTGATTACTCACAAGATATTGTACAAAATTCCCTCTGTGGCAGTCAGTATTGTTACCATAACTCGCTTACAACTAAGATATTTAGTGCTTCAAGGCAGCCAAATATCACATACATAGCTCGACCAGCAACTTCGTGGATAGATGATTATTTTGATTGGTGTAGCATTGATAACTGTTGTAAATATTTTCCCAATAATGGCTCCTTCTGTCCAAATGACTATACTAAATGCAGATATTGTGATATCAAGCTAGATAACCATTATCGTCCTCAAGCAGGAGATTTTAAAAAGTATTTACCTTATTTCCTGGAAGACAATCCCACAACAACATGTGGGAAAGCTGGTCATGGCTCATATTCTAGTGCCGTTAACTACAAGTTTGATAATGGCACTTTGTCAGAGTTTAGAGCCAGTTATTTTATGAGTTATCATACAGTTCTGAAAAGTTCGAGAGATTATTATAAGGCTTTTGGGGCTGCAGTTTCTCTGTCAGCAAATATATCAAATGCAATAAATGAGGTGTTAAGAAACAACAGCGTTGATTCAGAAGTAATTGTCTTTCCATACAGTGTCTTTTATGTTTTCTATGAACAGTACCTAACGATGTGGCATGATACACTTAAAATCTTAGGTATTTCTGTTGCAGGTATTTTCATTGTGACATTTGTTTTAATGAGCTTTGATATAGCATCAGCTCTAATATTGATGTTAACAATAATTGCAATTGTTGTTGACATTGCTGGAATAATGTACTGGTGGCACATATACTGAATGCAGTTTCACTTATTAACTTGGTGTTGTCCCTTGGAATATCAGTTGAATTTTGCTCACATCTCCTACATTTTTATATCCATTCAGATGAGAGCAATAGAGTGTTGAGAGTCTCAGATTCACTGACTAATATTGGGAGCTCAGTATTTTCTGGAATTACACTAACGAAATTTGTCGGCATAACAGTTTTAGCACTTGCAAACTCTCAGATATTTCAGGTTTTTTACTTCAGAATGTATCTTCTCATTATTCTTTTTGGAGCTGGACATGGTTTAATTTTCTTACCTGTTTTGCTAAGTTATATTGGTCCCTTGAGAACTAAAAGTGTACCCAGGAATGTGCGGATAAATTCAGAAATTGTAGGAGACAGCAGAATCAGCAGCTAGTTCACTGACATTTTATGATGTTTGGTTGTGATGGATATTGTCGTGAATTTATCCAGTGTACTAGAAGAGTTAGAAATACTCATAAATACTTTCTTACTATACTCATTGGTGTAGACTTACCATTAAGAACCACGGAAGAGTTAGTCCAGGTAGACTACTAAATGTACATCGAAGGAAGGAATGTGAAAAGAATTTTTTTTGTTATGGCCACACTGAGCTCTGATTCAGGAATCACAGTATTTTATAGCTCCAACTGTAGATGATTAGTGTATGTTTGTGTCACTGTTCCTAAATATTTTAAAACACAAGCAACTGTAGTCCAGTTATTATACAGCACCCAAATAATTTTCAAAGATTTTGGTACTGTATGCAGGCATATATGTGTGATTTTACAATGATAGTCATGAAAGTTCTGTTAAAATACAGACAGTAAAATGGAAACATCACTTTAAGATAAAAATAACTGTGCCAGCTTGTCATTGAGTACTAGAAACTCTGGAGCATACCGCTTGTGGAGCTACAGAATGTCACTCATTTATTTGCATCTCAAGAGTGATGAACATAAATTTGTGTATTCATTTTTATTGCAAGTAAAATGTTATGTTTTTAAGGTTTGAGATCAATTGCAGATTCACAACTATACAGTCATGTTTGGTGTTTTAAACGTGTTATGAAGTGCAGTCAGCATATGAAATTCATATTAGGTGTCATTCAGTTTTCCATCTCCAGCCCATATTGCATTGACAGTTTATCTTGGAGAACATGAACAAAAAATGTTTCTAGAGAACATCAACAAAACAGGTTTCAGCAGTTTATTCACTTATATATTATGCGAAAACTTGTATTCTTTACAATATCTTTCTACTTTGCTTCCTTGGACATTGGTAGATGGTTTGCTCCATGTAATTTTTTAAATAAAGGTAAATGTGTTTCTGTGTATCATTTACAATGACATGAGAACAAACAACAGTGAAATTTCATAATGTAACATGAATTAAATAGCAGCTAGAGACTGGTATGGTTTCAGTTATGTTTTGTTCCATTTTTCAAGCCTTCTGGGCCCAACCAGTATCATAGTAACAGGGGTAGAATGAGAAAACTCAGCTTTTTTCCTTAGAACCTGTACTTTAGTACCATATTATTTTCTACTGTGATATCAGTGATATTGTTCTGTACCTTATTTGTTTGACATACCAGCGCCATATACACACATAAGTTAGCTTATGTGAGCAAACCCATATTACATCTAAGAACTATTATGTCAGACTCAGTGCAACTGTTGTGGAAAAGTTTACTTACAACATAGCAACAATTTTTGTATTGTTTTAATGAGAGATACTCATGTTTTTGTAATTTTTTATGTTAATTTTTGCATGTTCTTTACATTATAAGTCTCCATTGTAATATTCAGTGTGTAACTTAATTTTTGCAGGCAGCTGCTTATGCTTGTCATAGCTAGTGGTATTGCATTACGATTTTCTTTAACTATTTTCCACAGTATCACCTACAGCGATAGAATACTAAGAATGATATCATAGGAATATTTAACCTGAAGTCCTCAGTTTCTTTAATGTAATAATGGAGCTGCCCTTTTTTCATTTGGTGAAAAATATAAAATGTGTACTGATATAAGTGGCGGAAGAGTGAATTCTCATAAGGTAAACATGTTAATAAGAATATGGCCCAAAGCTTCGTTTTTCATGTCTCTTTGCAATGATTTGAAAAGCTACTTGACAAAACCTGCATTCTATAAATCGTTTGCTGTGAGTACACTCCATAAAATATGTGAATACATTTTTTGATTCACATGTGTAGTAATGCATTTGACAGTTCACTGAGAATTAATGGTTAAGAGATGAGTGGTGGAGATAGGAATATTGAAAAGCTTCTTATTTACCTCCTCACCACCAAAAGTGCTGTCAAGGATTATACAGGCTGGGCACTCAATTAGGATAGAATTTTCATTCCATGTGAATGGGATGGTGATTCTTAAAGAGACAAGTTGTTATATCCAAACTGAACTTTTCACTCTGCTGCAGAGTGCACACTGATATAAAACGTCCCCTTTGAACAATTATACACGACTGTGCTTAACCTGACACACAATATTTTTTAGCGCAACGCAATCTGACTTTCAAAATTCCCTACAAAAGAATGGCCCTGACTAACATTAAACTATACCTTTCACAAATCACTTACCTCACAAAAATCTTCGCTGCTCAAGCTACTGCAATACAGCAAGCGCCACTGCTGCCAGCTAAATAAAAGATTCAAACTATGGAAGGCACTAACTACTGATAGGGATAGTTAGCAAATGAAAGATATTAGTAGAGAACAAACAATGTATTTACCTTGATATCATCATATATAAATATAGCAGTTCATGACAAATTTCAAAACTCCGCCATCTCTCTCCCCACATCCACCACTGCTGGCGGCTCACCTCCAACTGCCTAGCGCTACGCGCTGTTGACAGCCAGCTGCCTAACACTACAATGGCGAGTATTACAACAATGCAAAGCAGCCACAGGCTGCACACAGCACAGCCAGTGATTTTCATACAGAGGTGGCGTTACCAATAAAAAAACCTAAACAGCCTACTTACATAAGTTCGTTAATCCATATAGAAATGTTCGTTAATCTCATACACAAATTTTCAGGCAGATTGCACTATTTTCTTCGCTTCGTCAAGTTGAAGCTTTGTTTGAAATTTCAGTATTTTACGTCTTCTAGCTCTGCAGCACTTTTAGAAGTTACGCAACCATGCCCTGATTGCCTTGAAATCACTGTAAACCGTGTCGCCCGCAATTTGAGGTGCGTGACGTAGTGTGTCACTGACATGCTCATCCCGTAAATTGTATCAAGCATCCCTGAAAGGCGCAAACATCAGTTTTTGTATGAAGTGCGCCTTGTCCTCATTTGAATATCCGTAGTTTTTCTTGTGAACTACACGGTCGTATTGCTGCTTACTTATTCTAAATTTGTTCATAATTGTTCTTTACTACGCTCCAGATGATCTTCGATGTACCTAATTATGTTTAGTATCCGCCCCTTGGACAACGATTGTCCTTAATTACATTTCACTGGATATGGGATTAGTGGCTTCCTGTCCGAGAAATATGATGAATTGCATGTCTCGACACCTGTTTCAATAACATTTTCACTTGTTAAGCAGGTATAGTCATCATTGTACTCCACATACTCATTGTCTGTCGAGTGTTTACAACACCTTACATTCTACTGAATCGTATTCATCCATTTTATTTGCCACTTCTTTCTCAGTCTGCGAAATTCCTCGGAATACTTTCTGATAAAGTGTCAACTTCGGTAACTGTTATTGTAGATATAATGCAACGTTTGCTTTGTGTATCGTTGCCGTTGCTCTGCTTTGTATCAACACCACTAGCACTATAGCACTGTTATGTGGTACTCGTCGACTAAGCAGTTCCACTACGCTTCGTAGCCTCATGTTGTGCTCGCCATTGCATATCTCCAGTACCCTCCCTCCCCCCTCCGTTGCCATTAGTTACCAACATTATGGTTTTTGGGTAGACAATGTGTGGGGCGTCGAATGCATAAACATCATTGGCTTTTTGTGATTTCGCACTCAATGGGTTCCTTGTCAGTAAATGTAAGTGCAGAGACGAACCGTTTGCGAGGTAATTGTAACTTTGTGGTTACAACTCATTCGATTCTACGTAAACGTCCTCCCAGCTAGAAAAAAGCAACAATACCATACAACGTTAACAAACGTCTTGGGGATACTTTGGTAGAATTGTAGGTGTTGTGAATGAACATGACATTAGTAACCTGACTGTACTAGTAGGTAAAGGTGTTCAGAGTGTATACCTGGATGAAAGCCTGTACCCGTCAACGGATATAATTTCGAATCCTTTCGCTCCTGTCTGCATCATTTCGAAGTTCTTGACAAGCACTAACAAGTTTCTGCTCCATTTCTTCAATCACGTTAACAGAGTGGCATACACTACAACTGTAAGGTGCTTCCGGAGACAGGAATCCATGGGGTTCACATTACGTAATCTTGGAGGCCACAGCGTAGGTCCTCCTAGCTCAGTGTATCTTTGGGCATTTGCAGTGTTAGATTTCCTCTCACCACAGCAGCATAATTTGTCGATGCTGCATTACGCATGTACCATATTCTTTGATCTACATCTACATACATACTCCGCAATCCACCATGCGGTGCGTGGCGGAGGATACCTCGTACCACAACTAGCATCTTCTCCCCGTGTTCCACTCCCAAACATAACGAGGGAAAAAGACAGAACGAGGGAAAAATGCTCTGAGGAAAAATTCCCAAGCCATCATGCAGGATGATGCTGCAGAAACCGAAGGTAATGTCGTCTAGTATCTCTAACATCACACGAGAAACGTCACTGATGTGGAGACTCATGCAGAGCTTGTGTGTTGAAACCTAGATGACTCAAAACGTGAGAATTGCGCTAATGAAACCACCGTCACGAGTGTAACCTGCTTCAAATCTAAGGGAACTGTTGTTGTCAAACGTAGGTTTGCTTACAGTTTGTTCTTACATCCACTGACAGAATTAAGTCTTGGATCAAAGTCTACCTCACTAAGATGCTAAACTCTCGTTGGATGTGGTACGAGTACGTTGCATTGCGATGCATTACTCTCCAAACACTACCATGGCTCATGACAGGAATTTATGTAGTAAGTTTCCTTGTCGACAATGGTGGACTTGGTCCGACTGTTTCCAGAACCACATATTCAAGAATAGGTACAATTTTTGCAGGCCTAGCCACTCCTGCAGCGTATGCAAAGTTCTCAGTTTCTCCGTGGCATTGATGAACCGTTGTAACATTCGACTGTCAGGCAGGATACAAGTGTG
Organism: Schistocerca piceifrons; assembly: GCF_021461385.2. Lineage (NCBI taxonomy): Eukaryota > Metazoa > Arthropoda > Insecta > Orthoptera > Acrididae > Schistocerca > Schistocerca piceifrons. Next base: position 528,928,629 of record NC_060144.1, on the reverse strand, counting down.
CAGCCTCACCTGCATTGCCGTTAGACCTACCATAAACGATATGCTTATAAGCACACTCCTTGTTAGTGTAACATTCCATGTTACCGCCAACTCTCATACAACACAACTGATGCTCTGCAAAAAACTGACATGAGTGGCACGGTCACTGTGCATGTGATGTCGCATCCATCCTCAGCACGCAGTGCTACATAGAATCATGTCAGTGCTGGCTTATAACCACAAACTCGCAAATTATCTCACAAACAGTTTATTTGCAGATATGCGTTTACTGAGACTCTTTTGCTTCTAGTATCATGTTCTTTCTACTGCATGTGTTTATGCTAGTAATTATAAAATACCCTGTAAATTCTACTGAGAGGGTTTCCATATTGGTATGTAAATGCTTTAGAGGGCAGGTATGCCCTCCTTTATTTAAATTTTATCGGCTATTGACTTAATTTTGCGGTGCTATAGACAGATTATAGGTTGTAGTTTACTAGAATGTCGTTACTTCATACCTTCCACAAACAGAAAATGTTTCATCGAAAGTATTCAAAAATTTCCAGTAGATATCGAGTTGTAAATCCTAACAGTCGTATTTTCAGTGTAAGGTGGCAGCTTGAATGAATATCCATTCCGCACCTTACATGATATTTTATACGTCATAACAAGTAGAGGAATATGTCCACCTGACATACTTCGGCGATAATGAGCAGGTTTGCCTATCAAAAAGTACTGTATGTAATGCAAAGGGACGAGACTCAATTCGACAGCACACTGAACCCAAATCCTGCATGTCAGTGAGGCGAAAAAAGCTGCTAGAAGAAACATTTTAGCTTGGGGGCAGATGCAAGTTGTTCTGTCGCTGCCCGCGTACAATGGAAGACTTCTAAGATGTGTTGGTGACCCACGGTGAGAGGGACAATGAACCCGCCGGGCGATATATCAAGGGGAGCAGGTAGCAGTGCATGGCATTCTTCAGAAAACTGCGTTGGGGAATTTCCAGATAGACATACCCGACCAGCGGCGCTTGATCACGTGAAATGCCCATGGTACGCTAGTGATGTATGCATGTAAGGAGTAAAAAGGGGAGATATTTCGCCGCAGTTTAATGGTAGGCCCTTTGCGATTGTCAGAGGTAGTTTCCACAAGATGAAAAGAACGCTTCCATTGGTCTGAAAAAGCCGTGACATGAAGCACGAAATTACACAGGTGGGGGACAGTTTGCTATGAAAGACACAAGATTGAAAACATTGGGGACTCTCCTCTGAACCAACATCAAATGTAGAACAGGCGCTTCACGCTCTGTATGACGCCAAAAAAGGAGTTTTGTGTGAACACTGCATTCACTTTGGCTGACATTCAGCTAGAAATTAGCTAAAGAATCGTTCAGCTCCGATAGTGGAGAAACAAAACAGCCATGTAATTAACTGTTCTTGCGAGAACTGAGATGGCATTGAAGTATACGAGCTGCACCATGTATGCACGTGTATATCGCCATATTTTCCAGACTGGGGATGATTGATGTTTTCTTGCCTAACGAGAAACATAGGACAGTTTCAGCTGATAAAATCAGTAAGGTTTTGACTAGCATTTTATAGGGTGTGAGAGGTTGGGAGAAGCCATGCAGCTGACAGCACATCGCACCCAAAAGGTAAATCCCACAGGCAGAGGGGTAAACTTGTTGGCTCACCAGCTTGCGTCCACTGTGAACTCAAGCAACCTTGAGTACTCCTTTGCTCATATCGTCACAAAAACTAACCATCCTCCATAGGCTTCATTGTCATCCTAAACAGGACCTAACGTAGAACGAGAATCGGATGATTTGTCGTAATATTGGCCAACTTCACTGTGTATAAGTAAGAAAAATTATATTTAGATTTGATATTGTTGTGTTCAGTGTTATTCATGCTAAACAGGACATAATGATTTATATTGACCACTGTCCTGAAATAGTCATGTCACAATCAATGTAAATTCCTGTGCTTCTTTAAAACAAAATAGGAATAAAATAGTTTTACAGCTAAACACCAGTGTGCTCTGTCCTAGAATAAGAGTCCACTCCTAACTCATTCACTGGTTCTAGCGATGCTAATGCACTGACAGGGTGATTTGCTGATGTCTGACAAATGTGAAGAGTAGTGGAGTGTCAGATCACCTACAGTATATGAGAGTCTTGGCTAAAAAATGTTCTCTGCGTAAGACGGACCTGATCAACAGGAATGTGTCTACAACATAGTTACACTTTTAATTGTTGTTCTCAGACGGAAAAGGTGTTATAGAGTTACGTAAAGCACTCTTCAACAGCCAACACATCACTTACATGATAATACATTAAAAAAGAGATTGGTAAGGGAGGTCTTTTTCAATCATAAAATTTTCAGAATTTATGTTTGTTTTAAACAATGTAATTTCTTTCAAGCGAAAGGGCCAGTTTATAGACGAGAGTACTGCAAATCTCTGTTCCAAACAAAAAACGTATGTTTCTACGTGTTAGCTTTAAGACTGTCATTATGATTTAGATAACGACAGCAACTGAAAAAAGTAGTTGTTCAAAAATAACCATTCTCTCTCTCTCTCTCTGCACCCGACCAGGCCTCAGAAGGCCAAACGGTACTGACCGACCGCCCCTGTCATCCTCAGTCGATAGGCGTCTTTGGATGCGGATATGGAGGAGAATGTGGCCAGCACACCGGTCTCCCTGCCGCTGTCAGTTTTCGTGATTGGAGTCGCCACTTCTCAATCAAGTAGCTCCTCATTTGGCAGCGCAAAGGTTGAGTGCACACCGCTTACCAATAGTATTCGGCGGATGCAGACGGGCACCAATCCAAGTGCTAGACAAGGCCGACAGGGCTTAACTCCGGAGATCCAATGGGAACGACGAGGCTGTGTTTCTTCATGTTATGTAGGAAGTACCACTTTACTGTGCCCGTCTGACTTCAGAATGCGCTAGTGAATTTCGTGAAGATGGGGAACTGGGGCTGTCTGCGTGTTTTCAGTGTGTAAGCTTGTGTTTGGTGTTTTGTATGTGTGTTATTGCTCCCTAAAGTGGCGTATAAGGATTAATTTTAGGCTTTTGTGAGAAGCTTCTGGTGGTTCGTGTCCTAAGTTTTGGTTGAGAAGTGGGACGAAGTTTGTGTTGTTTCGTAAAATTTTGTGGATTTGTCCTGAACAAGTGTGCAAATGGTGGTTTGGTCTAAAGTGTCTCTCATGTGTGTGTTGGCGAAGTGTCTGCAAGCGTCTGAGATGACATGAAAAACTTTGTTCTGGAGAGTTGCAGTCGCGTTAGAGCGGTGTCTGAGGCCATAGAACACACCTCCGAGCCACAGAAGTTGACCGTAAATATGAGCTGGTGACAGAGCAGGGTTTGCACCGAATAGGTAATCCGTCAGTTTTCAGGAGGGGATACAACCAACAGAAAAGTGCGCAGACTTCGTTTCCTGCGGTGGTGAGATGCCTGTTCCACGTCAGGTGCCGATCTATTTCATGGCTAATGTATATTACTGAGTTTCTCCAATTTAGTTCTCTGCCGTGAGTGGTGAGTTGACAAGGGAACTTGATTTTGGGGGTGAAATAGATCGCCCGGCTAGTTGTGGTGTTGGTTTTTATCTTCCACCGATTACGTCACTGTGTGGTGTTTCCGAGGTGTTGTTCTAAGTGGTGATGTATATGGATGAGCCTGCGACTGCTTTTGGATTTGGTGATATCTTCGGCATAGAAAGCTATCTCTTCACCGATCTGCCTAGGAATGTTGTTCGTGTACATGGTATAAAGTTTGGGACCTAAATCCGAGCCTTGCGGGACTCCTGCCACAATCAGTTGTGCCTGTCTGAACTTTTCTCCGTTCCTTACTAAGTACTTTCGACCTGTAAGGAGGGAGTCAGTGATCCAGATTATGTATACTGGGCACCCTGTCTGATCTGGCTATCGTGAGAGCGGATTGGAACCGACGTTACCACTGGGTGGGGCCGTTGCCCCAAGGAACCAGTCACACCCAAGTAATTTTGTGCGACAATAGACACGAGATGTCGTAACACACCTTACTTACCCTAACATGCGAAACCCTGTTTTGTCTTTTACACTGAAAACGGGCGTCTGGCCCGATACAGGTTCGACTTAACTGTGAAAAAATAAATATTCATTCAACTTTTGTCGATTTCTGAATCACAGTGTCCTTCAAGTTAATGCAAGCTGCAGAAACCAGGTATAAGAAACATTAGAGCTGATTTAAAGCCTTTACGCTGCTTGCACTACTTCGTCTTTATGAATAAATATCGAAATACTCACCAAAAGAAGCAAAAATTCGAAAAGTATTAATTTTATTCCGCTCCTCCAACTGTGTTTTAATTTTTATTCATGTTTCCGTTCACTTCTTTTTCGACACAGTTCCCTCGAATGTTCTGGGTGTGGTTATGTTTTTGAAACAGAAAACGTATCAGTATCGATAAGAGAAGAATTGTGTTACGATCGCAGGACAAAGCTGTACTGTGATGACGGCGACAATGTCACAGTTTGACTACATAGCTACTACCAGTTCAAATGGTTAAAATGGCTCTAAGCACTATGGGACTTAACATCGGAGGTCAGCAGTCCCCTAGACTTAGAACTACTTAAACCTAACGAACCTAAGGACATCACACACGTCCATGCCCTAAGCAGGATTCGAACCTGCGACCGTAGCAGCAGCGCGGTTCCGGAACGACCAGTTTAATGCGGAGTTCAGCATCTATTATGAAAGTTATTTTCTTAAACTTTTACCCCACGTGTGGTTTCCAAGTTGATCGCACATCAATATTAAGACGTTCAAATGTCTACATGAAATTTAATTTTTTTACCTTCACTTTAAACGTTATCAAGTTTAACGGACGCATACTCTTTTTTTTCTACAATAGCTTCAGTATTTAAACTGCTAAATGGACATAGACATTCATGTCAGTCGACAGACACATGGTGGGGTAATGAGAATATTTGTTTCTTTTTATTTTTTGGCTAGGTGTAGGGGAAATATATGGAGTGCACAAAGTTATGAAAATGATACAGAGCTTTGTAAAATTTCTAATTCATTGTACTAAATATTTGGATTATACTAAATGGAAAAAAGGAAATGGCGAAGTAATTTTTCGAAATATTAACTTAAAATACTGTGATGATATTTCTGCTCATGGAGTTACAGTGCTTTGTATAAAAATTAATGGCCCGTTAGCTGACTATGAGAAGAACTTTTCCATACGATTCTTTAGTCTATATGTATATCTACACGCTACGTCAATTCCGACCAGTTTGGCTGTAGCGTCGTCAGTAGATGAACCGAGAAATAGCATCAAGGGCCTGTATGACAACTGCGGCAGGGTTTACATCTAGGCCTACGTTCCAGAATTGCTACTTGCTAGCAAAGGAGTTGTAGAGCTAGTTACAGACCCCTATTTGGGAGTAAAGTATTGCTCTTTGGTTTGAGTAACATGTTAAAGATCCTAATAACCTTAAGCTTTACGTCTTGATTTATTAGGTTATATTTGAGGCACCCATGATGATGTTTGGTAATTATCTACTCGGTAATACCTTGGCCACTAATCGGATTAACAGTGATGTCTTTGCCATTAATCTAACGCAACTAACGTTGCTAGCGGAGAGAAATGTCCCGTTGTCCTACAGGTCAACAGAGGTAATTTTAACTTCGATATGGCGTTTCCTGGTATATTCACTCAGCTTTCTCTTGGCAGTATTAGTTTCAAGCCTTGGATACTTCTAGACAGGTCATCTGAGGACCGCAAGATCTTGCTTGGTGTCAATCATAAGGCCTCAGAGGCAATATTTGTGCTTTGCAGTCGCTGTAGGTGGGTCGGATAAGCGGTGAATTTGTAAGATATTCGATCATCATTAATGACGTTCCACTCTTGTTGCTAAATATCCACTTTCCAGTGTTTTAGTAAGTGGTAATTCTAACGTAAGTGTTCTTTCACCCAGTCCCATTACCCAATCGGTGCTATGCTACATTATGTTTTACTGACATGACAATAGGGATGAAGTCTGGGGTTACCGCAAGGGTCTGTACTGGAACAGCAAAAAAGGCATGAGAGCACGAATTCATGTGAACTCTGCATTGGTACACTGCGCTACTGCGTCTAGACCAAGGCCACAAAGCTAAAGATTGCAGCTAAGGTGATGCTGTGGTAAGCCCTGACCGCTAGCACCGGCAATATGTAAGGACACTACATATCTCTAGAATTTTATTTGTGAGGTTTTTTGTTTTTGTTGTTGCTTTGTTGAAGTGGAGGTATATCTAAATCACATATAAACATTCTTCATTCTGTTTTTTCTCTGATGACCATGGACCATGTGTACAGTTTCATATAGCTTTCTTTATAGTGTAATGTATGAGAATATGTTAACAGAAATACACTCCTGGAAATTGAAATAAGAACACCGTGAATTCATTGTCCCAGGAAGGGGAAACTTTATTGACACATTCCTGGGGTCAGATACATCACATGATCACACTGACAGAACCACAGGCACATAGACACAGGCAACAGAGCATGCACAATGTCGGCACTAGTACAGTGTATATCCACCTTTCGCAGCAATGCAGGCTGCTATTCTCCCATGGAGACGATCGTAGAGATGCTGGATGTAGTCCTGTGGAACGGCTTGCCATGCCATTTCCACCTGGCGCCTCAGTTGGACCAGCGTTCGTGCTGGACGTGCAGACCGCGTGAGACGACGCTTCATCCAGTCCCAAACATGCTCAATGGGGGACAGATCCGGAGATCTTGCTGGCCAGGGTAGTTGACTTATACCTTATAGGGCACGTTGGGTGGCACGGGATACATGCGGACGTGCATTGTCCTGTTGGAACAGCAAGTTTCCTTGCCGGTCTAGGAATGGTAGAACGATGGGTTCGATGACGGTTTGGATGTACCGTGCACTATTCAGTGTCCCCGCGACGATCACCAGTGGTGTACGGCCAGTGTAGGAGATCCCTCCCCACACCATGATGCCGGGTGCTGGCCCTGTGTGCCTCGGTCGTATGCAGTCCTGATTGTGGCGCTCACCTGCACGGCGCCAAAAACGCATACGACCATCATTGGCACCAAGGCAGAAGCGACTCTCATCGCTGAAGACGACACGTCTCCATTCGTCCCTCCATTCACGCCTGTCGCGACACCACTGGAGGCGGGCTGCACGATGTTGGGGCGTGAGCGGAAGACGGCCTAACGGTGTGCGGGACCGTAGCCCAGCTTCATGGAGACGGTTGCGAATGGTCCTCGCCGATACCCCAGGAGCAACAGTGTCCCTAATTTGCCGGGAAGTGGCGGTGCGGTCCCCTACGGCACTGCGTAGGATCCTACGGTCTTGGCGTGCATCCGTGCGTCGCTGCGGTCCGGTCCCAGGTCGACGGGCACGTGCACCTTCCGCCGACCACTGGCGACAACATCGATGTACTGTGGAGACCTGACGCCCCACGTGTTGAGCAATTCGGCGGTACGTCCACCCGGCCTCCCGCATGCCCACTATACGCCCTCGCTCAAAGTCCGTCAACTGCACATACGGTTCACGTCCACGCTGTCGCGGCATGCTACCAGTGTTAAAGACTGCGATGGAGCTCCGTATGCCACGGCAAACTGGCTGACACTGACGGCGGCGGTGCACAAATGCTGCGCAGCTAGCGCCATTCGACGGCCAACACCGCGGTTCCTGGTGTGTCCGCTGTGCCGTGCGTGTGATCATTTTTTGTACAGCCCTCTCGCAGTGTCCGGAGCAAGTATGGTGGGTCTGACACACCGGTGTCAATGTGTTCTTTTTTCCATTTTCAGGAGTGTAGATAATTTCAGTACACAAGCACATAGGACGTATGTGCCAGGGTACATCAATTAGCCTTTCAGCTAGTGCGGCCTAAACCTACGATCAATGTCACGCCGTTCGTGTCGTCAAACAGATCGTATTTTTGGGCTTCTACACCTAGCAACTGCAATTGGTACATTCTAGACATTTCCAGAAAAATCTGTCCACACCTGGAGTCATGTGGGTCCATTTAAGATACTGTACTCGATTTTTTTTATCTTTTTTCGGTAAGGTAATATATTCGACCATTCAGTCTCTACAGCAGTCTCGGTAGCTTTAGCGAACAGTGTTAGATACCAGGAAATTTTTCATTCTCGCTTCAGAGTGTAGGGCCCTGTATGCTCTTGAAGGCGCGTTCGTTATTCTGACAATTACGTGTTCCTACATTCCCGCTGCTCGAAGCTCCAGGTTCATTGAGTTCATTTCGTAAAACGTTATTGATCCTGACTGTGGGAATAATGTTCCTTTTGACAGAAGTCGTCCATATGAGAACCGGTCTAGAGAAATACACCACATGTATGTCAATCATTACGATTTGTATACCCAGGGGACATTTATATTACTTTTTAATGACATTTCATTACTTCTATATCTCTAGGATTCTTGTCCTTTCTCTTGAGCTGAAAATACACATTTTGTGTCCATGTTTACACTGACAATAAATATGCATTGAGAGTTTTCTGACTTGATTAAAACCTAGAGTGTTGTTTTTGTTCATGCGCACGTATTTCGGTGATGTTTCACCGTTTAAAGTGCGTGCAGTTTAGTTTTCTTAACAGCATATGATGATATCAGTGTCACTGTCCGTACAGTCGCTTCTGAACTACTAATAAACAGACATCGTCATGAACAACACAATGTGGTATAACGCGTAAGAAAATTAAAGAGAACCCACTACGCATGCTGTAACATCATATATGATTAAAACACGGAAAATTGGAAATCTGTTGTAAGTTCCTATGGGATTAAACTGCTGAGGTCATCGGTCCCTAGGCTTACGCATCGCTTAATCTAAGTTGCACTAAGGACAACACACACACCCATGCCCGAGGGAGGACTCGAACCTCCGACGGGGGCAGCGGTGCAAACGGTGATAAGACGACATAGACCGCACGGCTACCCCCGCGCGGCTAAAAAAAAAAAAAAAAAAAAAAGAGGGTGGGGGGGGAGAGAGACTTGGCAACTTGGCCACCCACCATAGTCATCCCTTTTCCCATTATACTTTCAAGTGGAGAGAGAAAAAAGACTATCTATACGCTTACGTACGATCCGTGTTTTCTTTTATCTTGTTCAGGGTCTTTAAGCAAGATGTCGTCTATTGTGGTGGCGGTAGGATTGTTCTTGTGACAAATGTCGGTTCGCTAACTTTTCTAAATACTGTTTCGCAAAAAGAAAGTCCTTTTCCATCTACAGACTGCCATTTAAGTTCATGTAGAATTTGTGTAATACTCGTGTGATGATCGAGCCTGCACATAACAAATGTGGCAACACACCTCTGAGTGCTTCGATGTCTTCCTTCTATCCGAATGGGTCGGAATTCCAGAGACTCAAGCAATATCGAAGTCTATCTATCTATATCCGAATCCAGCTCCAGCTACTACCGGGTCTGAGTGCTGAGGAGTCCTCTTAATTTTTTTTTCTTCCACTTGCTGGCAGGTCACACCTCTCCTTTCTACAGATACTCTCACTCCCGTTTTCCACCGTGTTCTTGGGCGCCACCTAGGTCTTTTCCCATCCATCTTTAGTTCTTCCATAATTTTGCGGAGTCTCTGCCCATGCATCCTCTCAACATGCCCATACCATCTTGATCTCTTTTTTTTTCAATTTCTTCTCTCATACTTCCTTGTTTAAGGTCCTTTCTAATCTATACATTCCTTACTCTGTCCATTTTTGTTTTTCCCTTAACTGCTCTGAGAAATTTCATTTCCCCTGCTTGCAGTCTGCTCCAGTCCCTTTCTGTCATTGTCCATGTTTCTCCACCATAGGTGACAATAGGGAAGTAATAATTCTTATACATAAGGAGTTTTGCTTTTTCTGAAACTTCCTTATTCCAAACCAGGTGTTTTATTTTTTAGTAGAAATTGCCTCCCTTCTATAACCTCCTATTAATTTCTTTAGTTAGTTTTCCTTCCCTAGATATTTCACTCCCTAAATAAGTGAAACTTTCTACCACTTCGAGGGGTTCTCCATTCAAGATAATATTTCCGTTGATCCCTTTCTCTTCCAACTACCATTACTTCACTCTTATCTTTATTTATTTTTAATCCATACGTTTTCATTATTTCCTTCCCCGCATCAAACTGTAACTGTACATCTTACCTCTTTATCACCCCATCGAAGTATGGGCCGCAAAAGGTCTGTGGTCCTTTATAGACGAGCTACACTTTTCTAGAATCCTCCCACCGAACAGAAGTCGATCATTCGCCATCCCCATGACCGAGATTATGTACTCGCGCGTCGTACATGTCGCATGTCAAGCAGCACTTCATTAATACTGTATTCGAACATTATAGGAGTGTCTTTCCTACACTTCTGCACTAACGTACGTGTTTCCACACTTAGAGTACGCTTGCATTCGTCACATCAAAGAGAATTTCTACTCAAGTCATCCTGTAACCACCTACACTTATTAAGAAGCGACTCTATCCAATAAACTACAGCGTCATCAGCAGACATTCACAGATTCTTGCTCGTTCTATCCGTCAAGTCTTTTGTGTATATAGAGAGTAAAAGTAGTTCTTTTACAATTCTCTGGGGAACGTTTGGCGATACCATTGTCTCTGATGAACGCTCGCTGTCAAGGACGAAGTACTAGGTTCTGTTACTTAAGAAGTCTTCGAGGCACCCATATATCTCTGAATCTATTCCGTATGCTAACACCTGCGTTGAGAGTATGTAGTGTGGGACACTGTGAAACAGTTACCAGAATTCTAGTAATTAGGAACAGGTTTTTTGCACTTCAGCGATGATTCGCAGGATATCGTGTCAGAAAAGCGCAATCTGAGTTCGATACAAGCGATGTTTTCTATATGCTTGCTCATTCGTTGAGAGAAGCTGTTCTACATCGAGGAAATCGATATGCGTGTGACATGAGGTACCTAATATCTTCCAAAACGACGCACGTAAAAAAGAGGTTTTCCCGGGCTCATATATGAGATTCTGTTGGTGATAGAAAGGTCGGGTCAAGCTTTTCTATATAGCTCTTGGGCTAGGCACCATTTGTATGCCCAACAGAACGATCGTCCTAGTGTCAGTATTGTATAGTACAGGGTCAAAAATATAAACATTACACACTTCCTCCAGCTCAGGCGAATGGAGCAAATCGGTCGGTCCTTTTTGCATTTGATGTAGTCTACGACGGGCCTTAGCGTGTTTACGGAGGCACCATTAGTTCATGGGCGGTTCCTTACAAAACCTGAACGAAAGCATTTTTACCATTTTTGCGTATCAAAAACGAGCCGTGGACCCAAGACGGTTACGTACAAAAAACAGCTGAAGTTTTTAAGATCCCGAACTCGAACAACACTGAAAATTTCCTTGATATCCTTATCTGCTTCCGAGAAACAGAGTTTCAAATTTACGCTACTTGTACGCTGAAATACACCCGTAAAATCCGGCGTGACTCGAGAACGTAGTTTATAAAGTTACGTAGTACGGAGAAATATGCTATTAGGTGTCTCCGATATCGTCATAAGGGTTCTGGCAACCTCATGTTGTAGCAGTAAAGCACATGCAAAATTCATTGTACGTAAAATACAGTATGAGTTGTAAGATTACTTTTGCCTTATTTCAGTTTCACATAAGTAATCTGTAAAAAGTTTGCTGGCTAACACATTTCATTTATAATGGACGAGCCTCGCTGGAATAGGGAAAAGAAGGGAACCAGAGGAAAAGATGCCCCTATCCGAGAATAAAAAATGCGAATATGTTTCTTTTTATTTAAAAGACCCTGTAAACTGAGGAACCAGTTGCCTCATTGTACCTCCTTCAGCATTTTAGAAATTTTCCCAAAACTTTTGGCATATTTACATAATGCTGCTTTCTAAGCAGAATGAGAAGAAAAAGGGGCAGTGGCAAAGAGACGGAAAGCCTGTAAGTACTGCAAGATAGCGGTTTTGTTATAAAAAGCGAAGGAAACAACACGAATGTGAGAGAAAGAGAGGGAGACAGTGGCATAAAACATATTAGACTGTAGCGGAACAGTGCTAGCGAAATAGTGAAGAAGACAATGACGGGTGGGGGGGGGGGGGAGGAGGGAAGAGAAAGAGGAATTGGATGAGAGGCCAGTGATAATGAGAGGCAGAGTGTATAACGATGACACCGAGCAAGAGAGAGACAGTAACGTGAGAAGAGACAGCAGCAGTGGGAAGGAATGAATGAGATAATAGCAGTAGGACAGAGGAAGAGGGAAATGGTGACAGTGAGAGTAGACGGTAGTAGTAGGACAGATCGAAGGAGACAGTGTGTGTGTGAAACAGGAAACAGTGGCAGTTAGGGAGACACAAAGAGATGAAGACACAGTGTTGGGATGAATGAGTCATTGAGAATGGGCAAGTGTGAGTGGTTAGGTATGAGGAGCACACAATAATAGACTAGTGAATGTGAGCTAGTTATAGAAAGAGCGAAGGATAAAATAGGATGTGCGAGAAAGAGAGCGGCACAGTGGGAGTGGATCATAGTAGACAGTGGCAGATCAGTGCTAGGAAAAGAATGAAGGAGGGAGTGACCGGGTGGAAGGGGGAGGGGGAGGGGGAGGGAGGAAGGATCTTGTGAGCTGCATGTTAAAAAAAGCGCGAATTTGTTCGCTTATCAAAATTTTTGGGAAAATTTTTAACGGTGCTGAGTAAGGTTGAATGAGACAGTTGGTACCCCAGTTTTCAGTCAGTCTTATAAATAAGAGGAACACATTCGCATTTTTGTGCTCTGACAGGAGGGTATTTCCGCTGGTTTATTATATTCAAATTCAGAATATGCTCAAGAATTTAGCAGCAAATCAGCGTTAAGGATATTTGTCTGTACTCTGGAGCATCCATTTTTTTTACCCTTGTTTTGAGGGGCTTGTGATTTTCCGCTCGGGAGAGAATATTTCCAGCACGTCCATTTTTGCCCTTCTGTTAAGCAATAGACGGCCGTTGCTGTAATACCTGTGAGTGAATGCCACCTGGACGTGAGGTTTTGCCTTTTTATCGTCTAAAACACGCGCAGAGCATACACTCGGCTTAGGAGGACGTTCCCCTGTACCAGGAAGCGGTTTCTGCGCCCCCTGGACGGGAACGCCGGTTGCAGCCGCATCGGCTCGCCTTTCGCCGGCAGGATGAACTCGTCCTGTTCCGGTGTGTGTACCGAACAAGGCGCAGAGCCCGTGTCGTGCAGGGGGGTGGCGCAAGGCGACCATTTGCACACAAAGCCTCGCCGCGGCCGTGAATATTCATGCGCGCCCGCCGGCCGCGACACCGCTGCGCTACACGGCGGGAAAGGAGAGCAGCGGGGGCGTGTCGCAGGAAGCACGCTCCCACACCCGCCGGACACCGGCCACCGTCCCCACTCTCCTCCCAGCCGGCGCATCCCCATGACATTCTCTGCTGCGAAAGCCGTTGCCTTGTGACAGATGGAGCGACACTAGCGCTCCAAGCGGTGAGGAAGCAGTAGCATGAGTAGCATGCGTCGTAAGAATAATGTTTTTTTTCAATTATTTTTAATTAATTAATGAAACAGTTCTTATATTTTTGGGTTCCATCCGTTAGTAAATTGCCAAGAGGCAGGAATAGCATTGATTCTACTACAGAAGCTACAACTTATTCATGAAGAAATACCTTAGAATACGTATTAACAGAATCTTCCGTAGGTTCTTGGTAGAACAACATTATAATAATGAATGAAAAGCACACAGCCACAGCTTTGATTATAATGTTAATGTTAAAATGCAGTACCACCACACTCTCAAACTGTAGGTTCCGTCAGACACCTCCATTTTCCTGCATTTATTAATTTCTGTTTATCTTATTGATATTGCTTAAGTTCCTTATGTATTCTGTATTTACACTGATAACTGTCTCTTGTTTTAATTGGTTTGTATCACTCTCCATCTTTCATGCCTCCTGATGCAGCCTTGTCTAATACTAATTTTATTTTATTTTATTAGTTTTGTTTATTAATAGAAACTGTTATGTTGGCATGCTATTCCCATTTTGTGCTAAAGGTTTACCTGTCTACTCCATTGTTATTTATGTACTATTAAGTTTTTACTTTTTCATTGCAAAGATGTTACTTACTGTATGTTTCTACTTCAGTCTAGATGTGTTACTTCTCTTCCAATGTTGTCTGCTAACATTTAACTTCTTTGGTGATAATACTCAGTAGATTTCTGAAGATGGCCTTGCAAGCCGAAATCCGGCTAACAATAAAAGTAATATTGTAGAACAAAAGCAATCTGGTGCTTTACATTCATTACTTAGAATATGTGTTTATTTTGCAGCTTATTCCGCTCAAAGCGATAGAATATAAACACGTATTTCATTAATCAGAAACATACCTTCTTCTTGTAGTCTGTCGTTATTATCTTAGGCTCTTCGTTTGTCAGTTAAAAATTATTCATGGAGTCTGATAATTCGCCCATTCTCACATTTCTCTTTCTCATACACGATAATTTTTATAAATGTAATTACCTTTGCTTCGAAGGCGAATATGCTAGAGATTGTTGCTCAAATTTAACAACAATGATTGACCTGGTTTCTTCTTTTGACGATCTTGTGTTCATTTGAACAGTTACCAGTCAGCGCCAGGCAACAGGCTGTACTGCGCATGTGCAGCTAAATTCCTGGTGGAATTTCGTGGTGGGGCATCACGTGACCATGTGCAGCCCTGCGGCATGTTGTTGAGAGGACATAAAGAGTTGTACTTAGAGCAATTGTTTCATCATATCCCACCCAAATAAAGGATGCAATAAGGGAGCAGTTCTTGGCAAAATATCGTTTCAAAATTAGACTCCACAGTTCGAAGTACCATAACATTTTGCTATGGGGTGAATTTGACAGATTGTTTTTTTTTTTTTAAATTCGTACTCTTCAGTATTGTTATGTAGCATTTCCAACAGGTTTACATCTACACAGTAGATTTTCCTTGGGAAAAAAAGAACAGTTTCTTGTGTAGCTTACACCGGAATAAAGGACAATAAATTTCACGACTATTTCAAAACGTGCAAAAAATTAACAAGGTTGTCTGTGAGGCAAAGAAACTGTACAACTGACAGTTTATATTCTACTCTAGGATTAAATATGAAGCCATGTGCGGAGTTAAAACGATAAAACACGGTATGCTGCCAGTCTACAATTTACCATAGAATGTCATTCTATAAATTTAAGACGTAAACACAAATTTAAGAAATAACTTCAGGCCCAGAGGAAGTAGTAGACAAGTGCCTTATGATCAAAAAACACTTTCACAGATGGCAGATTGATAAAATTCTGCTACAGCTGTCATTATATTTGAAACAAAATATTTAGACCAAATTTGCCTATTCAGTCAGCTTCAAGTAAATGTTTAAGTATGTTCGTACGTATATAGCATTAAGAGATCTTACAGTGTCATAAAAGGAACAGGACATCAGAGACTACTCCAACTAGCATGGGAATTTCGTAAACCACAGTACAATGCTTCATTCCTCTCTAATTCCACATTTCTATGTCCAGATGCACTCTGAAGTACCTGATATTCAGCTTTTCATGTGGTTTTCATGATACCAATTTTCTCGGAGGTCCAGTACTGTATCCTCATGTTTGGTTCTTTATTATGGTATAATGTCATTCGTCACAGAAAATGAAAATTTGCACTTGAAACTGAACGAAGTTGAAAGTAGCCAATAGTGTGAAATGAAACACTTCGTTCCAAATAAACTAACTGCCTCAGCATAAAAAAATTAATAGAAGCAAATTTCTCTACAAAACAGACAGAAATAACTTCATTAAGACATTAATGGTTGATTACTAATCACGTGGAAATAATATAAAATCAGAAAATTGAAACTACTAACTTATTTTTATCTTTCATGGTTATGAGAATGTATATTATTTCAGTTGATGACTCCCGGCCACAGAAATCTATTTTCATTTCATTTGACGTAGGAGCTGTAAACAAAGAGAACAGCAATATTTTGAAGACACGAAACATATACACGAATCACGTGGGGAAGGATTGCCCCCACTATAACTAAGCTTGCTCTGCGATGCTGAATCTGGCAGCTTGGGCGCGCCACAATTTTTCCGGGTAGCATCTGGCTACTTGCAGCTACTGCTCTTGCAGTAAAGAGCCAGGCTTCAAGTAGCCAGAAGCGGGAGGAAGGCACTGCTCACACGCAAATTCAGCTCTGCGCATGCGCATGAGCCCGCTGGCAACTACTCATACGAACCTATTGTTTTCTCATCAATGTGCTTCTTCCGTAAGTTGCAGTTGTGGTGCAAATTTGGTACGTTAAATAATGTAGTTATTACAGTCCATACAGATTTCTTACGTACCACAGCCACAAAGTCGATGAAAGTGCAGCGAACAAAAGTCTGTTTTGTTGCGTAGAAGCCGGCCTCTGTGGCCGAGCGGTCCTAGGCGCTACAGTTCGGAACCGCGCTGCTGCTGCGGTCGCAGTTTCGAATACTGCCTCAGGCAGGGATGTCCTTAGGTTAGTTAGGTTTACGTAGTTCTAAGTCAAGGCGACTGATGACCTCAGATGGCCGGCCGGAGTGACCGAGCGGTTATAGGCGCTACAGTCTGGAGCCGAGCGACCGCCACGGTCGCAGGTTCGATGGTTCAAATGGTTCAAATGGCTCTGAGCACTATGGGACTTAACTGCTGTGGTCATCAGTCCCCTAGAACTTAGAACTACTTAAACCTAACTAACCTAAGGAGATCACACACATCCATGCCCGAGGCAGGATTCGAACCTGCGACCGTAGCAGCAGCGCGGCTCCGGACTGGAGCGCCTAGAACCGCTCGGCCACCGCGGCCGACCGCAGCTTCGAATCCTGCCTCGGGCATGGATGTATGCGATGTGCTTAGGTTAGTTAGGTTTAAGTAGTTCTAAGTTCTAGGGGACTGATAACCACAGCAGTTAAGTCCCATAGTGCTCAGAGGCAGTTGAACCATTTTTTTGATCTCAGATGTTAAGTCCCACAGTGCTTAGAGCCATTTGAATCATTCTTTGTTGCATAGATATACGACATCTTTCTGCAAAAGGTCACGTCTTCTGATGTTTACTGACAATTTTTTGTTATTAAAGGTCGAGAACATTAGTCAGTAAAAGTCAGTATGTTACATGAGAATCGCAAATAAACTGTCGTATAACGTACCGTTTCGTATCTACCAGGAACTAGAAAATTAAATAATGACAAATGTGTTATTTTTCAGTTATTATCGATTTCTATGGCAACTCCGTATTGCAAAAAGTATGTTACAGATTACTACAAACGCTACTATCTGCAGTCATCCGATATTGTATTCAGGACTGTCGCCTGCTGGGTGCTTGGGACGCTGTTATCGTTAATGGGGAACGAAAACGAGACGGAGTGTCACGTCTGTTATGTTAGACAGTGGTGCTACCCGGCGCCTCTAGACCTGGCCAATGGAGACACCTGCACTACTGCGATATCCCACCAAAGCCATCCTCTCACGGGACTTCAGTGCGCACGTGGTCGAGGAGCTGATGACGTCACAGCGTGGAATTCACGTACACTGTGGATTGTGAAATAAACAATCCACTATGACAGACTTTTTCCTTGTGCAGAAGAACGGGACCGATGAGGCACCACATTACTTTTACGTCAGACGCAGAACTTCAACCCGCCATACTGTATGGCGTTAAACATCGTATTTTGTGGATTTTCCTTCTCATAGAGCACGTGGTTGGAATGTAAGTTTTTTCAGAGCATCAGAAAACTGAGGATGTGTTGAAAATTCGTCATTTCAGTTACTGTTTGCTATAATAAAATTGCAGGAAACTACGTATCTGTAGGTAAGGGCTAAAAATGGTCAAAATGGTTCTGAGCACTATGGAACTAAACAGCTGAGGTCATCAGTCCCCTACAACTTAGAACTACTTAAACCTAACTGACCTAAGGACATCATACACATCCATGCCCGAGGCAGGATTCGAACCTGCGACCGTAGCGGTCGCGCGGTTCCAGACTGAAGCGCCTAGAACCCCTCGGCCACTTCGGCAGGCTGTAATATATGTTTCTAGTTCAAATGTGGGTGAATTCCGAAGGGAGCAAATTGCTGAGGTTATTGGTCCGTAGGCTTACAAACAACTTAAACTAACTTATACTAAGAACAGCACACACACCCATGCCCGAGGGAAGACTCGAACCTCCGGTTGGAGGGGCCGCGCAATCCGTGAACGGGGCCTCAGTCCGCGCGGCTATGGTTTTAGTCAGATATATATGCTATGCTATGAAATTTCATAGTTTCAGTGCTATTATTGAGCATTTATGGAAAGCGGACCTCCTTGGTATGACTTTGGATATATACCAAATAATGACATTTGTATATACAGTCTTTAGACATTGTATATCACATACAGAAACCAAGTTGTCCTGTCGAATAGCGTCGTGAGCTGCGGCCCGTGCAAAGGGAAGTAAGAATTTCGCCTCCACCACCTTCCAAACCTTTTTACCCTGTATTTTTTAAAAGGTTCTGCGTCTTTCCTATTATTTTAACACAATTATAATCTCAAAAGTAGGTGTCGTTTATTATAAACAATATTTTTCCTGCAATTCTTGTTGCAGAGGTCAACGATTGGAATTTTTCCCCGTGGAAAGAAATCTTAATGTGACAGGCAGTCTAAGAAAGTAAACACAAGTTACACATTGGAGGCTTTTGCTGTTATGGAACTATGTGTTTCCTTACTCTTTTGTTTCATGGACTAGCTGATGTTAGTATCCTACAGGTAAGCATCTTTTTCAAATATGGTGAGCAGCTCGAGAAAATCTCCTCTTCCGTTTAAACGAAATAACGAAAAGAATTTCGATCTTGAAATCTATTTAATGAAGTATGTTACTTCAGAGTGATAGTAGTCAGATCAACAACGAGAATACGAATATGATGCACATGCAAACTGGCATTGGATACTGCACTTTATCTATATTCAGTTTACTGCCGAAAATGGGATGAAGATTCAATTGAGTTAAAGAATAACTTCTCCTAGCAGGCTGTGTATCGTAGATCGCTGTACAGCATTTTGTAGAGTTTCTCTACCAGCAGTTCGCTGTTGAAGCCAGAAATCTGTTCGGCATTTTCTTTGCGATTTTCTCCGCTCTTCTACGACAATCGCCAACAGAGTATACGCAGCTATTTTGTGCGCGTCTGTTTTCGTAAGGAAACTGTATTATATACGCGCCACATGCGCCTGCAAAGCCGCTGGAGAGCGTCAAGGTTGCAAATCACGAGTAGGACCACGTTATGTTCCGTGAGTTGAAGCACGTCGTTTCAGAGCGTGCAGCAACCACGTCTGGCGTGCTTTGCGGTGAGAAATACGTCCCGTGTGAGAATGGCTTAAGGTTGTAAGCTGGTGAAACTGACAAGATTGCATGTTAAGTAAAGAAATTGTAGCTGTAAAGCAAATCAGAACAACCCATGCATTGTATCATGGCGTTTGTGAGGTTTCTAGGTTATGAGAAGTGGCAGCTCTGTTGTGATATTTGCCATAAAATACGCGTTTCCTGAGTGCGTGGATGAAGGAGACTCCCGGGATATCAAAGTTTATAATGTTGTCGAGTAGTCTGCCCGCTGGCGAACAATTCTGAGTCGAGAGTTGGTCGACGTAGGTATGTGCTGGTTTGGAGACCTCGTTCTGGAGTGCTGTTGCTGTAGTTTGGAAGATATGAAATAAGGTAATATGCGTTCTCGTGCTCTGGCATTGCAGAACACACAATATTGCGTTTAGGAAACATTTTCAGTTTTGATTTGTATCTTTTTGTAACTTTAGTTTTTTGGCTGTTGAGGCATTGTTAATTCAAGATCTCCATAATACGCATGAACTGAGGAAAATATCACAGAACTCTTTACCCTTTTTTTTTTTTTTCAAAGTAAAGGCCATGTGGTTGCCTAAATACGATCGCTGGTTTTCGCTGAATGTGTTCCTTAACTGTCATCAAGCGTTTCGGATCCAACCCAACATCTGATGGTAACAGATGTTACGTCACAAATTTTACAGAAACGTATATTTCTTATACTAGTCAGCGTATATGGGCAAGCGATTTAAAATGTTGTATATATTGACAAACACTTTGGGAAACTGTTTCTTAAGAATCCAAATGTAATTCTTATAACTGGAGCGAGTCTGCGTGGCGCTCTTTAAACGTACATCGACACGATAAAGCCATGTAGCGTGACCGAGCCTTCCTCCCAGTGCACACGGGGGCGTTGGCCATTGCTTGAGTGGTATTGTAGTTAACAGCTGCGGTCGAACTGTACACCTAATGGTGCTACAATTTATTCTGCTTACTAGTAATGACAGTGTTTCACATTCACATCAAAATCTCATTTATTTGTATCTAAAATGGTATCTATTTCTGTACCAAAAACCGTTTTGTTCTTAAATATTGTTCTTTTAGAACTGACATTTATAAGGAATTTCCTTTTCTGTAAAATCTGTAACGTAACATTTGAAACTTCCTGGCAGATTAAAACTGTGTTTCGGACCGAGACTCAAACTCGGGGCGTTTGCCTTTCGCCGCCAAGTGCTTCTGTGAAGTTTGGAAGGTAGGAGACGAGATACTGGCAGAAGTAAAGCTGTGAGGACGGGTCGTGAGTCGTGCTTGGGTAGCTCAGTTGGTAGAGCACTTGCCCGCGAAAGACAAAGGTCCCGAGTTCGAGTCTCGGTCCGACACACAGTTATAATCTGCCAGGAAGTTTCATATCAGCGCACACTCCGCTGCAGAGTGAAAATTTCATTCTGCAAACGTTAAATTTTGTTAATGTACTCTATTTAACGTAAGTCATCAGCGTCGTGATGGTTAATAAACAAATTCAGAGAAAACCAGCGATTTTCTTTCAGCAACCAAACAGTCTTTTTAAATTCTTTCCAATAATTATATTCATAATGGTTGCACGTCTCTGCAAGAACTTACAGTCTGCTTTAAAATTTACTATAAAACATGTTGCCGCATGGGGTAGCCGCGCGGTCTGATGGCGCCTTGCCACGGTTCGCGCGGCTGCCCCGTCGCAGGTTCGAGTCCTCCCTCGGACGTGGGTGTGTGTGTTTTCCTTAGCGTAAGTTATTTTAAGTGAGATAAAGTAGTGTGTAAGCATCGGGACCAATGACCTCAGCAGTTTGGTCCCTTAGGAGTTTACCACTATAAAAGATATCTTGTTTAAAAACTTAACGTCAGAAAATTCATGTTCACTATTCCAGGTTATTACTAGTGTTCATAACCAAGATTAATGATGTTTGTTTCTCCATTTTCTGTAATTCGGCTAATGAATACACAAATGAGTTTCAACGACTCTCAAATTATTCGATACAGTGCCCCCACATCTCATTCATTATTCAAAACTTCCCGATTTAAAACTGCTCAGACTTACATTTTAGCTGGCGAGATCCGACTGTTAGTATCAGATCTACCGACACTTAAATTTTGAATTGCACTCTGCAAGCTTTAGTTATGTTATACTCCAAGGAGCGTTATTTCTTTAAGATGAACTTGCTGCAGAATACTGTAATTGCACTGCTTAGCAGTGCTCAGCTAACAGTTGTCGCATAGGTATGGTGTGGCATTGTTAGAGCCATATATATTGTTTAATGCAGTTAGGGAACAGTGAGCGTTTATTCTTTTAGCAGGTGAGATTATATTCAGTGAAATCTTAATCCGCTTAACATAGATATCGATACCATTTAGTTCAAGGGTTGTATAAATGCTTTACATTAGAAGTTCAAAGATTGAGATTAAATATTTATACGGTAATACAACAACCACAATTAGAAGCTTACATAATGTAAGTAATTATACACATAGGGACACTAAACGCAGTAGCCTCATATGAAATGCAACTAATGGTTAGATACAGCTACAAACGTTTTACAGGTACACGACGTAGAGAGTCACACAGAGAGAGAAGTTAAAGAATAAAAATTTCAAGTAAAGCTAAGAGTGAAAAGTTGAAGTATAAAAGTAGGAATATGTGCCTGAGTGTGACAAAAAACTGAACTACGATCACGAGAATTAATGGCCTCAACTGTAAAGCTATGTTAAATACATGAACCTGTACGCCATAGAAAACAAACTGGAAACGCTAGCTGACCACGAAGATTTAACAGAACAGTAAGGCACACGCGCCTACGGGGGAATGAATTTTGCATACTTAACTCTTCAAACATTAAACAATAATTAATTATCCACCGAGAAAGTGTCCAAAAAACACAACTTCTAATATCGCAAATAGAGAGCTTCAGGGTATCAGGTATTCGATAACATAGCTCACTACACTACACTCTGTATTTAGCAGTCAGAAATCTTCCAGCACTATAACTGACAACTTATCTTTCCCCATCTGAAACCTAATTCAATGCAAAGAAACAGAATATTTATTGTTGTCGATCTGCAATTGTAGAATGTAATTAATTTAGTTAACTCTACGTGCCATTTCATAGCAGTTACGAGATGAATCCGATGGTAATTAAGTGTGCACAATCTGGCGGCATGCTAGCATGTAAGTTGGTTAAGTAAAGATAATTAACGAAGTGACTGAGTTTTAACGAAATAATTAAGAGAAAAATGTTATAAATATGAATTTACATTATTCTCAAAAAAATGATGGTCATATACAAAGTCCATATGGGTCCTAAGAGTAAAAAATTCAAATAAGTTTCTTGAGAAGGGTAAACAGAATCATAGGCTCTAAACACACAACTTCTAACAAGGCAATAACTCTTTTAAAATGCGGGAGATGCTTATAATGTTGAATCCGCTTCATAACGGATTGAAAAGATAATATTCGGTCCTATAATCAGCTTCCAGTTAATAAGAAATGAGTAACTCTTGAGATTCGACGCCATCACATGGAATTATATCATCGCAAGTATGAACGCGAAGTGATCGCAAGTTAACTGTGGAGATATTTAGAATTCCCTTCTGAAATACCCTTGACATTCACCTAGCAGCCACTATAGGAAGAAACTGGAAAAAATCTCAACCACTTTCTTTATCATTGTAGCAGAACAGAACTTGATGAGAATCAGCACCAAAGTGGCGAGTTGACTGAAAATGTAGCACCTCGTGGTTCCAAAGTTGCAAACTTTTCTCATTGGCGGATGGCCTAAATCGACCTCTGGAGATGCGACTTGTATCACTGGAGACATAAAGAGATTGCTGAAAGAGCTTATTTTCACTAATCGTAGCAGACTACAGCAGAAACACACACAGCATTGAAAACATAAGCTCATGACTGAAGAAAAGCAAAAGTTCCATGATGCTACTCCAGGAGGATGTAAAATTAATGTGCGCAACGGAAAATAATAAACTCTAAATGAAGATTGGGCCCTGTGTGACTACCCCTTGAAGCAGATCTTAGGATCTCTTAATTCTATAAATTACAGTCTAAACATAAATGAATAATGAAGGCAACCGATCCTACTAAATGATAAATGTTGTTCCTGCTTACATATTTATTGTAGATTTAAAAAACCTTTAGATTACAAAGTTTACATTTCCTAAGTAAAATTACTAATCAGTGGTCCAACTCTGCCCCTTATTATGACTGCGCGGTCTAATATCATTGATGCGAAATGACTGACATCGTATACGTGCCAAACACTAGAAGACACTACTTTCAAAGATGATCTACGGTGGAGTGGAACCTCAGTGGAAAAAAACTAGCATGATTACAGCTTTTTAGCTTTTATAGGACTAATAAGCCGAAGCAATTTGCGATATCACCGTATGTGCTGCGTCCGGTGCGTCGAAGTGATGGTTCTCGTACTCATCTGCGACGATGGAAGAGCTCCAGCCACAAATAAACTCTTTCAAACACTAGTACGGCAGAAGGTGGCCCTCTGCACTCAAATACTGTCTTCTCCTCTCTGTGTTCAATAGACGAGAAACGCGAACTCCCAGCCACAAGGACGGAGTTCAGATAACGTCTCAACGTAAGTATAGGCAGAGGAAGTGCGCTCAATTACTGGACGCTGCATACTCGACGACTTCCAACCTCGAGGTGAAATCTAGAATCATATTGGTCCGCAACAGTACAGTGCCTAACTGTTCTAACTATAAACTCTCCTGAGAGCAAAGACAGCAAATCTGTCCGTAGCAACAAAGCTGGAACCGGGCGACCGTCACACGCAGGCGCTCACAACGGAAGACCTCGTCTCTCCAGCGCTGGCTTTCCAGCAGGGCTTGGTCCCCATCATCGTAATTCCGAAAACGAATCATATTGCCGAAACCACGGAATATTCTCCCTCTCTACAGGTTCTTCTGAACGCCGACCAACCATATTTTTGTCTTTTGTCGTCCAACGCTGAAAGTTTGCGAGGAAAAACCTATACTCGTACAATGGTATGCTTCTGAGAAAAATCCTTGGAAATAACGCTGCCTGCGTAGTTTCCGAGGTGTCGCTTGTTCGTTCCTCTCACCTGCGTCCAAGATTTTCAGTGTTCGGAACTATTATCCGGTTATCCTTCCGGCCCCTACTACAATAGCAGCCGGCCGTTACCCTATTGTACTCTAGAGCTCAGGTGCCACGACGTCTGTCTCGCTACTTCCTGTGCTTAAGCAGGACCAACACCTGTGCGGGCATTCCTCCCAGAGCTTGAGTTTCATTTCCACTGGCGTTCCAACCTCTACTAGTATAGGCAAGCATTCATCACGCCGTTTTTTATAATAAAGCCACTCCGTCACCTTTCATGCAATAAGCGTTAACAACTATTTACAAGAAGTACGTGACAATGTCAGTCTCCTTTATATATTCATATATACGATGTACAACCTGTCACATGATACCTAATTGTGTTTGTTGATCACGGCAAAGTGTGTGGATGAGTTCTTGTAAGGTGCGAAATTATAGCCACCTTACAAAGTATTGTGATAAAAATATGAAACTGCTAACAAACTGGCAGCTTTCACAAGCTATGATACGCTGAGCAATGTTAAATCAGGGGGGAAAAATGAATGAATTATGCTAAACTCACAAATGGGTAAGCAAAATACCGATACCGTGGCAGCATGCTGTGTGAACATGAAAAAAAACCTCGCTCTTTGCAGAAGGAACTTTAAGTACGGACACGACTGAATGTACATCTCTAGATCCGAAAGTGTTACAAGCACAATATTACGCCAAAGTGCGAGCATTGCTCCGACCTTGCCATAATTCTCGTTGTTTACAGCACGGGAATGACGATCGAAACGTAACCCTCAACTCAGTACTCAGCGTCCACAAGCCTGTTCCGTCATGTGTGTAGAGCCAGAACAAAAAAGGAGCCGAATCCCGGAGAAAGAAAGTCGTTGGCAGAAAATTGGGAAACCACTATTTTTGCACCGCATTCAGCAGGGCACGCAGGACCCAGCTATGCTATACAGGTAGCCCATTAGTCACTCAACTATATTTACGAAGTGACGACTACGCACATAACTTCACTTTTTAATTTTTTTCCTAGTATTCGTCACTGTTGCGAAAATAGTCATTTCTTCGTGCCGACTAGTTTCGGACCATCTCGTCCATTTTCCAACCATAGCCTTAAACCTACGCTTAATTATGCAGTCCACCAATATGCATAACTGTTACAAATGTTCATATTCGCCGTTAGAAATCATTATATGAATACAAAATTACATTTTGTATATATGTAATGCCCCCCCATGAACCATGGACCTTGCCGTTGGTGGGGAGGCTTGCGTGCCTCAGCGATACAGATAGCCGTACCGTAGGTGCAACCACAACGGAGGGGTATCTGTTGAGAGGCCAGACAAACGTGTGGTTCCTGAAGAGGGGCAGCAGCCTTTTCAGTAGTTGCAAGGGCAACAGTCTGGATGATTGACTGATCTGGCCTTGTAATAATAACCAAAACGGCCTTGCTGTGCTGGTACTGCGAACGGCTGAAAGCAAGGGGAAACTACAGCCGTAATTTTTCCCGAGGGCATGCAGCTTTACTGTATGATTACATGATGATGGCGTCCTCTTGGGTAAAATATTCCGGAGGTAAAATAGTCCCCCATTCGGATCTCCGGGCGGGGACTACTCAAGAGGATGTCGTTATCAGGAGAAAGAAAACTGGCGTTCTACGGATCGGAGCGTGGAATGTCAGATCCCTTAATCGGGCAGGTAGGTTAGAAAATTTAAAAAGGGAAATGGATAGGTTGAAGTTAGATATAGTGGGAATTAGTGAAGTTCGGTGGCAGGAGGAACAAGACTTCTGGTCAGGTGACTACAGGGTTATAAACACAAAATCAAATAGGGGTAATGCAGGAGTAGGTTTAATAATGAATAGGAAAATAGGAATGCGGGTAAGCTACTACAAACAGCATAGTGAACGCATTATTGTGGCCAAGATAGATACGAAGCCCACGCCTACTACAGTAGTACAAGTTTATATGCCAACTAGCTCTGCAGATGACGAAGAAATTGAAGAAATGTATGATGAAATAAAAGAAATTATTCAGATTGTGAAGGGAGACGAAAATTTAATAGTCATGGGTGACTGGAATTCGAGTGTAGGAAAAGGGAGAGAAGGAAACATAGTAGGTGAATATGGATTGGGGGACAGAAATGAAAGAGGAAGCCGCCTGGTCGAATTTTGCACAGAGCACAACACAATCATAACTAACACTTGGTTTAAGAATCATGAAAGAAGGTTGTATACGTGGAAGAACCCTGGAGATACTAAAAGGTATCAGATAGATTATATAATGGTAAGACAGAGATTTAGGAACCAGGTTTTAAATTGTAAGACATTTCCAGGGGCAGATGTGGACTCTGACCACAATCTATTGGTTATGACCTGTAAATTAAAACTGAAGAAACTGCAAAAAGGTGGGAATTTAAGGAGATGGGACCTGGATAAACTAAAAGAACCAGAGGTTGTACAGAGATTCAGGGAGAGCATAAGGGAGCAATTGACAGGAATGGGGGAAATAAATACAGTAGAAGAAGAATGGGTAGCTTTGAGGGATGAAGTAGTGAAGGCAGCAGAGGATCAAGTAGGTAAAAAGACGAGGGCTAGTAGAAATCCTTGGGTAACAGAAGAAATATGGAATTTAATTGATGAAAGGAGAAAATATAAAAATGCAGTAAGTGAAACAGGCAAAAAGGAATACAAACGTCTCAAAAATGAGATCGACAGGAAGTGCAAAATGGCTAAGCAGGGATGGCTAGAGGACAAATGTAAGGATGTAGAGGCCTATCTCACTAGGGGTAAGATAGATACCGCCTACAGGAAAATTAAAGAGACCTTTGGAGATAAGAGAACGACTTGTATGAATATCAAGAGCTCAGATGGAAACCCAGTTCTAAGCAAAGAAGGGAAAGCAGAAAGGTGGAAGGAGTATATAGAGGGTCTATACAAGGGCGATGTACTTGAGGACAATATTATGGAAATGGAAGAGGATGTAGATGAAGATAAAATGGGAGATATGATACTGCGTGAAGAGTTTGACAGAGCACTGAAAGACCTGAGTCGAAACAAGGCCCCCGGAGTAGACAATATTCCATTGGAACTACTGACGGCCGTGGGAGAGCCAGTCCTGACAAAACTCTACCATCTGGTGAGCAAGATGTATGAAACAGGCGAAATACCCTCAGACTTCAAGAAGAATATAATAATTCCAATCCCAAAGAAAGCAGGTGTTGACAGATGTGAAAATTACCGAACTATCAGCTTAATAAGTCACAGCTGCAAAATACTAACACGTATTCTTTACAGACGAATGGAAAAACTAGTAGAAGCCAACCTCGGGGAAGATCAGTTTGGATTCCGTAGAAACACTGGAACACGTGAGGCAATACTGACCTTACGACTTATCTTAGAAGAAAGATTAAGGAAAGGCAAACCTACGTTTCTAGCATTTGTAGACTTAGAGAAAGCTTTTGACAATGTTTACTGGAATACTCTCTTTCAAATTCTAAAGGTGGCAGGGGTAAAATACAGGGAGCGAAAGGCTATTTACAATTTGTACAGAAACCAGATGGCAGTTATAAGAGTCGAGGGACATGAAAGGGAAGCAGTGGTTGGGAAGGGAGTAAGACAGGGTTGTAGCCTCTCCCCGATGTTGTTCAATCTGTATATTGAGCAAGCAGTAAAGGAAACAAAAGAAAAATTCGGAGTAGGTATTAAAATTCATGGAGAAGAAATAAAAACTTTGAGGTTCGCCGATGACATTGTAATTCTGTCAGAGACAGCAAAGGACTTGGAAGAGCAGTTGAATGGAATGGACAGTGTCTTGAAAGGAGGATATAAGATGAACATCAACAAAAGCAAAACAAGGATAATGGAATGTAGTCTAATTAAGTCGGGTGATGCTGAGGGAATTAGATTAGGAAATGAGACACTTAAAGTAGTAAAGGAGTTTTGCTATTTGGGGAGCAAAATAACTGATGATGGTCGAAGTAGAGAGGATATAAAATGTAGGCTGGCAATGGCAAGGAAAGCGTTTCTGAAGAAGAGAAATTTGTTAACATCCAGTATTGATTTAAGTGTCAGGAAGTCATTTATGAAAGTATTCGTATGGAGTGTAGCCATGTATGGAAGTGAAACGTGGACGATGAATAGTTCGGACAAGAAGAGAATAGAAGCTTTCGAAATGTGGTGCTACAGAAGAATGCTGAAGATAAGGTGGGTAGATCACGTAACTAATGAGGAGGTATTGAATAGGATTGGGGAGAAGAGAAGTTTGTGGCACAACTTGACCAGAAGAAGGGATCGGTTGGTAGGACATATTCTGAGGCATCAAGGGATCACCAATTTAGTATTGGAGGGCAGCGTGGAGGGTAAAAATCGTAGAGGGAGACCAAGAGATGAATACACCAAGCAGATTCAGAAGGATGTAGGTTGCAGTAAGTACTGGGAGATGAAAAAGCTTGCACAGGATAGAGTAGCATGGAGAGCTGCATCAAACCAGTCTCAGGACTGAAGACCACAACAACAACAACATATATGTAATGATTTCTAACAACGAATATGGACATTTGTAGCTCTTATGTATATTGGTGGACTTTATACTTAAACTTACGTTTAAGGCTATGGTTGGAAAATGGACGAGATGGTCCGAAACTAGTCGGGACAAGGACACCAATATTTTCGCAACTGTGACGAGTAGTCGAAAAAAATTCATACCAAAGTTGCTGGTCCTATACTCCATTATGTTGGAACTTGCAACTGCATTTCTCCTGTTTTCCGTCTTCGCCAGTTGCTTCAAAATTCGTGGAAGTATGTTCCGTCTATGCAAATAAATTGAGACGGTTTCTTTATTGCCATACGCGTTTCGCATCTTTTATTTGTGAAGCTTCTTCAGTGGCCTGTAGTACATATTTCTTCTTATACATATAATAAACATGTTATGTGGTAGTTACAATACGTTACTCTCTTACATTTTGTCGTGTCTCCTCTTGTTTTTTAAGTTAAGATCAACTTTTGTAGCACAAATTTCGTGATGTGAAATTATCGTTCGGTGTTGCTTACGATTTCGAGCGCTGTTAGCCCATATGTCCTGGAGATGTGTTCTTCAGTCTCCATGCTGCGGTTGGCCAATTTCCGGCGTTCTTTCACGCACATCTGATACAACACATCGCATACATCGCTTGCAGTTTATATTTTGTGGTTGACATGTCTGTGTTTACGGTGTGTAGTGCTGCCAACTGTCGCTGTGTGTTTAAGGCAATAAAAAAACTGCCTTCAATTAGATGCCTAGATGGGACACACCTCCACGAATCATAACTTCACTCTATCAGCAGGAGACTTTAGTACGCTTAGCAACGGAGAACCCGGCTTCCAAACGCGGTTGCAATAGCTTAACAACAAGAAATTCGCCTAAATACGAATAACTTCAAAGGTGACTTTTAATGAAAGGCTTTCAAGAAACAAGCAGCAACTGAAGCTGTGACAAGTAAGCGTCTCTCGCGGAAGTGGGAAACAGTAATATACTTTTGATGTAAAAATGTCTAAAAACGTCTTTACGCTTGTTACAGTGGTAGCCAGTCGTACCCTCTTGTGTGACAAAATAGCATCAGTAACTACGAGAGTAATAATGCTTAAACAATGGTTGTGCCCGCAATGGATAGAGCATGTATGTGCGTGTTTGTCGTGCTGCATTTCGTTTACCTGTGAGGTTATCAAAAAAATAGTTCAAATGGCTCTGAGCACTATGGCACTTAACATCTGAGGTCATCAATCCCCTACAACTTAGAACTACTCAAACCTAATTAACCTAAGGACATCACACACATCCATGCCCGAGGTAGGATTCGAACCTACGACCGTATCGGTAGCGCGGTTCCGGACTGAAGCACCTAGAACCGCTCGGCCACAACGGATGGCTATGAGATAATCGTACCTCGGCGTATGGGCGTGGTGGTTACAAATTAACTTTGTGTAAAGTTGTAAACTGGTATAGCGTGGAAGAATTGATTCGGATGTGTCTGTAAAGAGTTTGCTGAGTACCATCAAGACCCGAAGTGAGGCAATAAAAATATTCGGCTGAATGTAAGTGAAAATCGGTATTAATGTGAAAATGACATAAAAATGAAATATGTGATGTCATATGACTCGGAATTGTAGGAAACCCAAGTCAGAGAAAAGATCGCATATAAAGGAATCCAAAAAGCCTTAAGAAACCAATGGAGAGCTAATACAAGCGTACGACAGTGTCGAAAAGGATTTTTTTTAAGCTTAAAACGATTACTTTGCTGGGCCAGCTGGCGTACAGCGAATGAGAGAACGACATGTTGATGGTTTCCTTGTGAAGAACTTATTCGGTGCTTTGAACGAGAAGGTGATGGCTTCCTTGCAAGAATCGTTACTGGGGACGAAACCTGGGTTCACTTCCACCAACCGGAAACGAAGAGAGCGAGCAAGGAATGATGCCTTTCCTCATCACCAAACCAAAGAAGTTTCGAACAGAACCATCAGCAGGGAAGGTTATGCTGACTCTCTTTTGGGACAAAAAAGCGTCATTTTGGAGCATTACGTGCCTAGTGGGACCACTATCACCAGTGCATCATACACAGATCTCCTAAATAATCATCTGCGGCCTGCAATCAAATCAAAGTGACGTGGATTGCTGTCAGCAGGTGTCCTTTTGCAGCATGATAATGCAAGGCCCCACACTACCCGTACAACAACAGATGCAACAATCTTAGACCTGCATTTTGAGTGTCTTCCTCAACCACCATACTCACCAGACCTTGCCACAAGTGATTTCCATATGTTTGGACCACTCAAAGGCGCAATGGGAGGAAAGAAGTTCCGTTCTGATGAAGAGGTACGCCACGCGGTGCATGAGTGGTTGCGCGGACTACCAACAGAAATTTTTCTAAGGGAATTTATGCACTTCGTAAGCGTTGGAGGACTTGCATTGAACATGGGGGAGATTATGTTGAAAAGTGATACTGCTTTGTACTACTTCTTCACAATAAATAATATTTAAAAAAAAAGTAAGGCATTACAAAAAAATGTTCAAATGTGTGTGAAATCTTATGGGACTTTAGTCCCTAAGCTTACATACTACTTGACTCAGATTATCCTAAGGACAAACACACTCACCCATGCCCGAGGGAGGACTCGAACCTCCGCAGGGACCAGCTGCACAGCCCATGACTGCAGAGTCTGAGACCGCTCAGCTAATCCCGCGCGCAAGGAATTACAGATAAGGTTGGTACACATAATATAGACATAGGTGGCGCAGAGACAAACTGGGCACAAGGAGATTTTTTTATCTTATACACACTCTTGTTGTTAATAGCGATATTTCATGTACATATCTTTCGTGTTTTTATCGGTTACCGCCTGAGAAAGCATTGAATATCAGAGACTGAAATTCTCGTTACTTTCAAGTTTAAAGCTTGGCAAACTATGACGACGTGAATAAATTTATAGCCGGCCGTAGGTCTCGTTTTCGTCTTTTTCCGTGCTGGCGTTGGGGCAGTTTGAAAGCTCCGCGTCCACGTTTTTACGGTAAAAGGGCGGCCCGGCAGGTTTCCCGCTTTACGACACGACCGCCCGCCCGTCTCTCAGCGTCTTCTGGCGCTCGCTTTTGCCCACCCGCGCCCCGAGGTGTTTTAATAACCCCGTCCCAAGTCTCTCTCCGGCGCGCGCTGGCGACTTTTAATTTTTAAACTTGATGTAAGCGTCGCCCCTGAATGGCCCTCGGAAGGGCTGTTAGCAGCCGGAGTTTGCCGTGCCGGAAACTCGTCAGCCTGCTGCAGAATTCAGCCGCGCAGGCGCTGCGCATGCTGCCGTAGCATACCCCTGAACATGTACGCCGCGCCTTCTCCAGATGCTGCGCGCACAGAGATACGTTGCACTCGCATTTGCGGAAATGCCCAGAGACACTCTCCCCGTGCCTCGAACATTCATAGAATTGCTTTTCCTTCATAATTTTGTGCTGCCTCACCATCCTGAATCCTGCCGTGACTGCAAGTGTTGGACAAAAATAAGGAAACCGTGGGAGGAATGCGTACTTGAACAATAAGCAGATGCTAGCCAAGCCTCCGGGTTGCGATGTCATATTTGACCACGAACCTCATCTGTGCATGTTCTTGATAGGTTGCAAGTGACAGCCGTGGCGATAGCGGTGTCTTGCGTAGTTGTGAGTGCATTATGTGGGAGCTAAGTGAATTCGAACATGGGAAAATTGTTTTTGCTCCTATGATGGGTGCATCCGAAGAGAGCCGAAGTGATTAGTGCTTCAAGAGGCATCATATCGAAGATGTATTTCGCACAGAAGGAAAGCTGGAAAACATCATCTGCTAAGTCACAACACGGACGGAAGTATGTGCTGAGTCTACGTGACTGACGGTCATTGAAAAGGACTGACAAAAAAGTAAGAGGACAACTGCAACAGTCACTGCAGAACTGAGTGTAGGACTCCCGTACCCCGTCGGCACCAGAACAACGCGCTCCGTAAGCAGTGTCGAATTGGAACTCTAAAACGACTCATCAGTGATTCAAATGCTTGTAACCGGAAAACGTTCTGCCTAAGCCATGAAACCAGGGTTATGGAGCAATGGAAGGAAGTTATTTGGCTTTATGGGTCTTACTTTACATCGTTGCCAGCTTCTGGCCGAGTTGTCGTAACGTTTCGGGCAGCAATATCATGGTATTCCATGGGCCCATGATTACTTTGCAAAGTTGCATTACTGGCAAAGATTGTGTGACCATTTTGGCTGTTAGGTCCACCCCACGGTACGTTCGTTTCCCGATGGTGATGCTGTGTTCCGAGATAACAGGCCGCTGTTCAAACAGCCTGCAACTATTTTCCACGAAGTGTGGTATAAGACTGCCTTGAAAGCCATACAGCACCGTATTAACAGTTTTCGAAGCTGTTTTGAATGCCTGCGGTTTTTCTACACAGTATTAGATATGGTAATGTGTTTATGGTGCTGCCTTATTTCTGTCCATTCCTAGCACGTAGTAAACTTTCGTGGATGGTTTAAAACGTACCGGAATGAGACTTGATTGTCTTACCACGGTCTCCAGATGCTTTGTGGTCAAGGATAAGCTCATCGAACTACCTACTAATCCTGTTCTTGGATAACACTGGTCTCTTTGGCGCGCCGTAGATAGGCCTAGTGTAAAACGTGTTTATTTGTTCGTGTCAGGTGCTTACCTGTACTGCACGCACAGTTATACGAGGCACATTTGTAAGTAGGCTGATCAGGTTTTTATGTTGGTAAAACCACGTAGCGCTCTGTATGAAAATCACTGACTGGATTGTGTGCAGTCTGTGGCTGGTTTGCATTGCTGGAATATTTGCTATTGTAGTGTTGGGCAGTTGGATGTGAACAGCGCGTAGCGTTGCCCAGTTGGAGGTGAGCCGCCAGCAGTGGTGGATGTGTTGAGAGAGATGGCAAGAGTTTTGAGAACGGACGGTCTGGACGTGTGTCCGCCAGAAAAAGGAAAATTGTAAAGATGGGTGTCATGAACTGATATATATATATATATATATATATATATATATATATATATATATATATATGATGACTTTTGAACATTATTAAGGTAAATACATTGTTTGTTCTCTATCAAAATCTTTCTTTTCCTAACTATGCCTATCAGTAGTTAGTGCCTTCAGTAGTTAGAATCCATTATTTAGCTGGCAGTTTGGCGCTCGCTGTATTGCAGTAATTCGAATAGCGAAGTTTTTATGAGGTAAGTGATTCATGAAAGGTATAGGTTATTGTTAGTCAGGGCCATTCTTTTGTAGGGATTATTGAAAGTCAGATTGCGTTGTGCTAAAAATATTGTGTGTCAGTTTACTGTTGATCAGAATAAGCAAATAGATAAATGTCGGAGTACGTTCAGTTTTACTCAGCTGTTTGAAAATAAGCGACGAATATTTGGAGGTAGGCAGACAATAAATCTCTTCAACAGGGGCGGGTTTTAAGCACCATGTAATCAGCTTGCAAGCTCCATTCAGAGCAGGGTACACAGTTTTGTCATGAGATAATTCTTACTAAAGAGGGGAGGCGTAGTCTGCTACAGAACAGCGCAGATCTTGTATATTTACCCGTATTAGAAGCCTACCTTTACATTACACACTAATACGTGGTTTAAACGTATTTACAGAAAAAACAGCAAGTTTGCAAATCAGATGACATCGTAGATCTTGTATACTTACTCGCATTAGAAGCTTACCTTTACAGTACACATTTATACTTGGTATATACATATTTATAGAAAAAAAATAACATTCGGAAGTATCATCCAACAAGTATGCAAATCATTTGACATTCTTCCAAACTATATGCAAACAAAAATCAGTCTTAAAACTAACGGAATGAGATCTGGTACATCTGTCTGCAAACCCCGAAACTAAGACCTACGAGTCAGATTTGTATACGACAGTATCCAGAATGTAGCAAAGCAGTTAATTAATTTACGAGGGTTACCCAGAAAGTAAGTATTCTACACCGCATATAGATGCAGGACACAGTCCTACAGATAACTGCACATGCGTGAGAGATTCAAGAACCAGCTATCGTACATCACAGTTGCCCCTTAATGATCTCTCAAAATATTTCCATTGAAAAGGTTGGAAGTGACGGCTCTCGTTCCTCTCATACCAATCAGCTACACACACACAAAAGGGGACTGATGACCTGACTCAGAGCCATTACACACACAAATACTTAGTAATTACTACACAAAACTATTCTGTCCATAGTTGTGGAACTACATCCTAAGCAAACTTACATTTACCAATCAGAAATGTACAGAAGCCTCAGAAATGCATGTCCAACCAGGATTAAAAAAGCACAACACAATATCTAAAGAGCTCACTAAAACGGTGTCTTTAAAACAGACAGTTAAAAAGTACTTGCATAATATAAAGGATAGCGTAGATAACTAGAATAGGAAATCCGTCCAAACAGGCCTTGGAAGACTCAACGGTACCGACCGGTCGCCGTCTCATCCTCAGCCTACAGGCGTCACAGGATGATGGTATGGAGGGGCATGTGGTCAGTGCACCACTCTCCTAGCCGTATGTCAGCTTCCGATACTGGATCCGCTACTTCTCAGTCAAGTAGTTCCTCAGTTTGCGTCACAAGGGCTGAGTGCACCCAGTTTGGTCACCCATCCAAGTGCTAGCCCAGCCGGACAGCGGTTAACTTCGATGATCTGACGGGAACCGGTGTTACCACTGCGGCAGGGCCGTTGGCAGGGAGAGTAGCGGTTAGGTAAAAATGTATCAGAAGTAGGCAATTAGAAAATACCTCTGTCATTTCGCAGCACCCAATCGCACTATCATCTTTTTCTTTCAGGGTAATCCTAAAATTAGGCTTTCAGTAGATAACATTAGCACATTTCTGTACTCAAAATCTACCTCATGATTGAGTGATGTTGACTCATCTGTTCGGGGAAGCGAATGGGAAGCTGTGGTATAAAAAATACGAACAAAACTTCAACAAAACGACAACAGCATTGTAATTAGGGGAGAAAGGCGGGATAGTTCCCACTATGAGGCTATCCTTGTCAAACTACACCATTATATAAGCACATCAGTAAAAACAAGGTAGTTACAGATGTTCATAACAGACTGACAACATGACAAGCTATCTTCCAGGTTAAAAAAAAAAATGTCCCATTGAGGATTATGGACGTATTAGAAGAAAACGGAAAGTAAAAGGTAACCGTAAATGTGGAAATAAATACTCGCTGTGAGAGATGCTGCAGCTAGACAGAGAAAGGACAGGAGTTGGTAAGGATATTTAGAGTTTCAGCCCATCGAGAAGGTACAACAAATCACCAGAAGCAGCGATAGACTTTCCAAAGAAGCAGATTCTACTCAGTGCAAATGGTAGGAAGAAGACGAAACTGAAGTGAAGAATTCTGAACTTATTCACGTCAAATGTAACAATGCTGTTGCTATCGTAACGCTTGCGCCCAGTACTTCCGGTATCATATAAGCACAAAATTCAAGACTTTTTTCTCCATTTAAAGGAGGTTTCCGAGTACGCCGCTCTTTATAGATGAATTTGAACTAACTTTTCCTCAGCTACTGGACTTCTGATTCATTTGATGATAATTGGTTTCGAGACAAGCTGACTAATATTTAAATGTTGATCATCGTACATTTCAGTGTGCAACAGTTACGGCATGCTGCTGTCATATTAGATTTTTTTACATCAAAGAGTGACAGGAAACATAAACAGTGCCCGCGAGGACGTACGAGTGCGGCCTGAGTTCGCTGATACTTTGTGGAACTCAAGATAATGAGAATTTCAGGACGATAACTATCGTATCGTATGTAATTATAACAGAATAAAGGGTTTATAGCCCGTTAGCTGTGCTTTGAACGTTCACACTGAAAATTATCTGACAAGTTATTTAGTGCTTTCTGAAGGTAATCATTAAAAATTAATTAACGATTATGTACCGGAGTTGTATTCATGACGACAACTTGAAGAAAAAGTGAGCTCCAGTATTTTCAGAAGAAACTGAAATGATTATGTTTGGTAACGTAGCTACTCTTAGTAAGAAGGGTAATTTGTAGGCAGGTGTTAATAGAGTCCATACTGTGTATATTATGTTTCGATAAGTGTGAATCTGGGTCTCAATTATAAATAAACATTGCGTTGCCCAGAGTCCAGTCGTGGGCAAAGTCATAGCATGAAGCGAAGATTCCAGTGAATGGAATATCGTAGAAGAGCCTTGTATCAGCTTTCGATAGGAGCATGGGGCACTTAAAGAGTAAATACGTGCAGCCAAGATTGCAATGGGAAAATGTGTTAGCTTCCTGCGTGAGTTGATACCCGTGCTATTTCTCTCTGATTATGCATATATGTTTCGTTGGTTTTACGCCATTCTCAGTGTTTTCCACTTTATTCTACTGCAAAACATAAATAATTTATATACGAAAAGATATGCAAGCTCGTTCGACGCTCATCAGATTCAGGAAAACGGTTTCAATAAAAATGTTGTGCAGACTTTTTTAGCTTAAGGATACTGTACTCCGGAACACATGATATTTTCCAGTAGATCTTTCAATGTAGTGATCGATTTTAGAGTTACACTGAATGAATGCGCGCTAGTAACTACTATATGCACTTTCCGTGATTTTCTACTGCTTTCTTCGTTGCGGGACACGAGGCTGTGTTTCGTTCAGCGTTTGTAAATATCAAGAGTTCTAAATATTTAAATGCCGTGTAGTATAGTAAAGCTGTTTGGAGGATGTTCTTAATTCATCAGCTAGAGACTTTTATGGTGAGTAAAAACATGTATATTTTAAAAATTGTTTATGTAACCTACGGACTTGAAGTCGTATACCATCTTCTACCTGGGAATGGATGAAGGTGCAACGTGCAACGTGATATTTGCAAATGAACTGAGTTTATTTAGAGTCTTGACAATATTCCCTGTCTTGAAAAAGGAAATTTGTGTTAGTTGAAATAGATTCTATTTCAAAATATTTTTAACCTATAACTGGTTTGATAATACTTCTTAATTTGATTTCTCTTATTGGTTATTCTTGTGTTGCAGAGTGACACTATAACACACAAACTATTAAATACAGTAGTGACTAGGTATTCTCGATTACAACACTTTTAAACTTGAATAGAACTTTTTTTCTAGCCACATGACCCTGCTCTACTTTGGAAAAGTTTTTCATTTTTGGAAAAACCCAACTTTTCTGGAGATCAGTTTGCAGTTTCAGAAAAAGAATGCAGCACAAATAAAACGAATGCTGTCATTTTAAAACAGAAAAAGAAAATATATTAAACTCATGTTACGGGGCTGGCTGGAAATGAAATTCGGAAAAATGTTCCAAGGTGCAAGAACATTAACAGAGAAATTTCATGTTGCTCTCTGTCTCGGTTGACGGAGTCAATACTTTACCACAGCCTGTCATCTGCAACTAATTGGAATTTTTATCATTGTTGTAGAATGGACAAAAATTTAGACCTGAAATGTAATAACTGCTAGTAGTTGCCTCTTACTACTACCATCAAACGACTAGTTTTCCTTGAAACTGGTTTTCTCACCCTGATGACCATAAGCAGACTGTGTAACCTCACTGAAACATTTGTGGCTAAACATGAAGAAACAAGAAATTGTAGGCTTATTTTGTTGTAGACGGAATGCCAAAAATACAATACGTTACTTATAATGACAGGACAAAGGCGTGTGATTAACGGGAGCAATCTGAGGTGAGAGCCGTAGTAGGCTGACAAGTGACTATTACGAGTGGAAATATTACGAACGTATAAAAAATTAAAAAATAATAGTAAAATGTGTGTCGCGGAATCGAATTGGACAGCTAAGCTAAATAAGGAGGAAGTTGTTCGCTACGGAATATTTCTTAAAAGCACCGCTGGAAACAGAAAGCCGTGTTACGGTGTTCCGCCCCTGTCCGCATTCCTGGGGGCATCGCGGCAGCGGCCTAGCCCTGGCCTGACAGCCCCTAATACGAGACCATCTACGATGACGTAGTGCGTCCTCAGGGAGTCCGGCAGACACTCCTCTTATTAAAAGGCGCCACTTGGCGGCTGCGCCACGTTTTTCCCAGAGATTTGGGGCGACCCAAATAGCCAGCTGCCAGCACTGAGTTACTGCCGCGCTCGGGGGCGGAGCCCTGTGGTCGGGAGGGGGTGGACCGCGGAGAACGCCTCAGGGATGTCGAGGGCTGAAGCGGAGTCCGCCGCGCGCTGCGTTAGCAACGTGTGTAGTCTGTGGGAGGTGTGAGTCCGTTCTCTTTGTCACCCTCCACTCACTAACGCTGAGACCGTACTGAAAGGAAATCTGTCGTCTTAGAGTCTCCATCGCAACTACCTTCTGCAACTACTGCTCAGTTAAAGCGCGACACTTTTCGAGTAGGTGACCGTCACGGATGTTCCAACATTTCAAGTTGTTCTTCCCTTCTAGTTCAGACATTTGATGAATCTTAGTAGTTTAGTTGGCAAGTGTTTATGGTCACTGCTCTAGCGTATTTTATGCCCAAGCATGGCAATCTTACGAGCAGAAACACGAGTCTTAACCTATGCGTAACTCATACGACTTGTATGCGAGCAGCATGGAAAGGAGACATTAGGACATACGGAAGTTTTCGTTTGGTCGTGAACCGTCACTGGATGGCCAAAGCGGTTTAGGCTGTAACAACAACGACTCTGTGCTATTGTACATATAAGTAATTCTGTAAGTAGGCTGTTTAGGTTTTTATGTTGGTAACGTCATGTAGCGCTCTATATGAAAATCACTAACTGTGCTGTGTGCAGTCTGTGCCTGATTTGCATTGTTGGAATTTGCTATTGTAGTGTTGGGCAGTTGGCTGTTAACAGAGCGTAACGTTGCGCAGTTGAGCCGCCAGCAGTGGTGGATGTGTGGAGAGAGATGGCAGATTTTTGAGAGCAGACGGCCGGCCAGGGTGGCCGAGCGGTTCTAGGCGCTACAGTCTGGAAACCGCGCGACCGCTACGGTCGCAGGTTCGAATCCTGCCTCGGGCATGGATGTGTGTGATGTCCTTAGGTTAGTTATGTTTAAGTAGTTTTACGTTCTAGGGGACTGATGACCTCAGATGTTAAGTCCCATAGTGCTCAGAGCCATTTGAACCATTTTGAGAGCAGACGATATGGAAGTGTGTCCATCAGAAAGAGTAAATTTGCAATACTGGATATCATGAACTGATATACACTGTTGGAAATTGAAATAAGAACACCGTGAATTCATTGTCTCAGGAAGGGGAAACTTTATTGACACATTCCTGGGGTCAGATACATCACATGATCACACTGACAGAACCACAGGCACATAGACACAGGCAACAGAGCATGCACAATGTCGGCACTAGTACAGTGTATATCCACCTTTCGCAGCAATGCAGGCTGCTATTCTCCCATGGAGACGATCGTAGAGATGCTGGATGTAGTCCTGTGGAACGGTTTGCCATGCCATTTCCACCTGGCGCCTCAGTTGGACCAGCGTTCGTGCTGGACGTGCAGACCGCGTGAGACGACGCTTCATCCAGTCCCAAACATGCTCAATGGGGGACAGATCCGGAGATCTTGCTGGCCAGGGTAGTTGACTTACACCTTCTAGAGCACATTGGGTGGCACGGGATACATGCGGACGTGCATTGTCCTGTTGGAACTGCAAGTTCCCTTGCCGGTCTAGGAATGGTAGAACGATGGGTTCGATGACGGTTTGGATGTACCGTGCACTATTCAGTGTCCCCTCGACGATCACCAGTGGTGTACGGCCAGTGTAGGAGATCGCTCCCCACACCATGATGCCGGGTGTTGGCCCTGTGTGCCTCGGTCGTATGCAGTCCTGATTGTGGCGCTCACCTGCACGGCGCCAAACACGCATACGACCATCATTGGCACCAAGGCAGAAGCGACTCTCATCGCTGAAGACGACACGTCTCCATTCGTCCCTCCATTCACGCCTGTCGCGACACCACTGGAGGCGGGCTGCACGATGTTGGGGCGTGAGCGGAAGACGGCCTAACGGTGTGCGGGACCGTAGCCCAGCTTCATGGAGACGGTTGCGAATGGTCCTCGCCGATACCCCAGGAGCAACAGTGTCCCTAATTTGCTGGCAAGTGGCGGTTCGGTCCCCTACGGCACTGTGTAGGATCCTACGGTCTTGGCGTGCATCCGTGCGTCGCTGCGGTCCGGTCCCAGGTCGACGGGCACGTGCACCTTCCGCCGACCACTGGCGACAACATCGATGTACTGTGGAGACCTCACGCCCCACGTGTTGAGCAATTCGGCGGTACGTCCACCCGGCCTCCCGCATGCCCACTATACGCCCTCGCTCAAAGTCCGTCAACAGCACATACGGTTCACGTCCACGCTGTCGCGGCATGCTACCAGTGTTAAATACTGCGATGGAGCTCCGTATGCCACGGCAAACTGGCTGACACTGACGGCGGCGGTACACAAATGCTGCGCAGCTAGCGCCATTCGACGGCCAACACCGCGGTTCCTGGTGTGTCGGCTGTGCCGTGCGTGTGATCATTGCTTGTACAGCCCTCTCGCAGTGTCCGGAGCAAGTATGGTGGGTCTGACACACCGGTGTCAATGTGTTCTTTTTTCCATTTCCAGGAGTATATATATATATATATATATATATATATATATATATGATCACTTTTGAACACTACTGTGGTAAATACATTGTTTGTTCTCTATCAAAATCTTTCATTTGCCAATGATGCCTATCAATAGTTAGTGCCTTCAGTAGTTAGAATCTTTTATTTAGCTGGCAGTAGTGGCGCTCGCTGTACTGCAGTAGTTCGAGTAACGAAGATTTTTGTGAGGTACGTGATTTGTGAGAAGGTGTAGGTTAATGTTAGTCAGGGCCATTCTTTTGTAAAGATTATTGAAAGTCAGATTGCGTTGCGCAAAAAATATTGTGTGTCAGTTTCAGCACAGTCATTTATAATTTTTCTAAGGGGACGTTTCAATTCTGTTCATCTGATTTTACGATAAACCTGTGTCATTGATGTTCTGATATCTTTTTTTTTTTTGTTTTATGCCATTATGCCAATATTCAATGTGAATATTAATGTTTATGTCAAATATCAAGTAATATTGTAATACAAATGTAATGTAACAAATGTTGAAACTGTTGTAAGATGTTTAATATTGTAACTGTGCGTCTCGTCCATACGTAGGCAATGTGTTAGGATATGTAGAATGCAAAACCTCGGGTGAATACCCTGTCTGTCAGCGAGCGGTAAAAGGTGGATGGTAGGCGAGCGCGGGAAAATGCGCACGGGCACTGCACGGCACAACGGGCACAGTAGTAGTTGGAGTTTGGCACTGGTTTGAGCAAAACCTTCTGGAGCGAGGAGGCTCTCCTGGAAGACGTAACTTCAATGAGCCTCGGGTATGCCGTTCCAACGTCCACACAGCATGGCAAAATTCCATAGGCACTAAATGGAAAAGTATTGCGACGCTAAGAAGAATTAAAGTGACGATACGTCAAGAGCCATAGCTGTGGTTGTATGTGTGCTCTGTGCCTCGCCATCTCGCCGCTCGCCAACCGCCGCATCGATACTAGCAGGTTGAAACTTTTAGTACTGTATTCGTATGGATCAGAGAGTGAACTGTGCAATAATAACCTAAATTTTACTAGAATTTTTCCATCGTTTAATTATCCTCACAACTAACCTAGACAGGGTCCTTTCCAAACGTTGTGCAATCCGAGTGTCCCAAAATGAAAATTAAAAAT
The DNA here is from genome assembly GCF_021461385.2 of Schistocerca piceifrons. NCBI lineage: Eukaryota > Metazoa > Arthropoda > Insecta > Orthoptera > Acrididae > Schistocerca > Schistocerca piceifrons. The sequence goes on along the minus strand of NC_060144.1, from coordinate 528,885,947 downwards.
TGTGTTAATAATAATTATTTGCAGACCTAGCTATATTAGAATGGTGTTTAAAGAAAAGTTTTGTTAATGAACCAGTAAATCCATAGCGAAGGTCTAACGAAGTCGAAAGATAACTTTAGTATTGATGTAGTAATGAAGTTTATTATTTCGAGACAGATTTAAAAGCATTTAAATGAGCAGTAAATAAGATGAAAAAAGTAGTAACTTATATGCTGGAAATCTTGAATGAATAATAAATACAGTAATCATTTTTTTAAAATACAGTGATCGTAAAAGTTTCAGCCCCCCGCCCCCCTTTCATTCATTTGAATTCTGAAGTCTTCTAAATTGGTTTGGCCAGCAGAAGTTAAAGTCAATATAAAAGTCAAAATTTATCAGTGTTTTATCTTTATCAAAATTGACATTTTGTATGTGGTATGACAGTACAATATCTAGGGTAACCTATGTCAGATTTTAATCAGATTGATAGATAGTGTAAAGTTTTGTAGTAAACATTATAGTGTAGTGTTATGTATTCATGGTGTTCTATATCAGTACAGATCGTGAAACTACCAGTTCAATAGATTTTCTGGTTCTAAAATTCTACTATATTATGCAGTGTTACAACTTGTTGTTTCGCATGAATATATACCAAATTGTACAGGGAAGAAACTCAGTTAATGCCTAATTAGGCTGGCGACCGTATTATTATCACATTGGTAGCATCTTCTGTTTTGCTTTTGATCCATCCTGACGTGTAATTGCATTTCGAACTTACTTGACGGATCATTGTTATTACAGAGTCGATGCAAGTCTGATTTGCCACCATTCAGGTACACACGGTCGATATCTATGCGAAAATCCTTTCTCATAAGGTGAATCCCGCTCACTTACCATAGCTCAGGCTTTAACGAGTACTGTGTCACGGGGATTACAACGCGACCGCTACCATAAAGCGTTCTGTTCTCCCAGTCCAGCACAAATTTTCATGTGTTAGACTACTAATAAATCGTATAAAAATGGCTCTGAGCACTATGGGACTTAACATCTGAGGTCATCAGTCTCCTAGAACTTAGAACTACTTAAATCTAAGGACATCATACACATCCATGCCCGAGGCAGGATTCGAACCTGCCACCGTAGCGGTCGCGCGGTTCCAGACTGAAGCGCCTAGAACCGCTCGGTCACCCAGGCCAGCGCAATAAATTGTAAAGCTGGTGTGCAATCGTATTCGTAGTATGTAAATACATTTCATAGCTTAGTAATTCAATTGGACTGGCCACTACAGCTCTAAATTTCGACTTCTCATCGAAGGATTGGGAGATAGATTTTAAGGCGTGTAGGCACTGGAAAACTGATAAAAGTCCATAGTTAGTTAGGAGAGATAACGAATGAGGGAACTTGATGCGGATATCCGCAGATGTTTACAGTAAGAAAACGTTTGTGGGTAATATCCTGCGCTGTTCTGAATATCCGCCTGTAAATTTGCAAGTATCCGCAGTAATTATTTGTGGTTAAAAGGACACTGGCAGTAATACGTCTTGTACTGTATAACATTCGATCGTTAACAACAATAATTATTATTAAGTGCCTGTTATTACTTAAACGCTACGAATTAGATTCGGTGCGCAACGTCCTTCCCGAATTGTATGCTTTGTTGACATCTGCAAGGCCTGAGATGGATTTCACGGTTTTCGGCATAATTACAAGCACATCGTGTTACCGTTCTACCAGCAGCGGCGTTACTTGTGCCTCATTCCTGTTCGTTTTCTGTAATAGAGGTCACTGTAGCTATAATCGAAAGCTACCACAATACCCTTCTGGGATATTCCGTACATTGCGATCTTCGTTTTATAGGCTGACTCTTGTCTACGTACCACATACGTCACAAATTATGTTTGATAAAAAATCAGGGGATCTATCAACGTTTCCTTTTTAATGATTTATAAAATCAGATCTATTAATGTTTCTGTTAAATACATTTATAAACATACTATGTAACGCTAGTTAAGTTGAGAAGTGTAGAAAATTAACGTGATTTAAAATATGATGAACGAACGTATATAGGATCCGCATGGATGCCTGTGTGCGTTAGCACGCCGCTTCAGGGACAGGGGGCGTAGCTCCGGCACCGATTCGAATCCGCCCGGTATTAACGGCGCAGGTCGGTGTGCCTGCATATGGATTTTAGGCGGATTACCACTTCTGACTAGGTGAATACCGGGTTGATGCCTACATCCCAACTCAGGATTCGCAAACGTTTCGAAAATATTGTCACACTTTCACTTCGGATAACACTAGACGCAAATACGAGGGTCGTTCAATAAGTAATGTCACACATTTTTAAAAAATCCATTAATAAAAAAATGTCCAAATGTGTGTGAAATCTTATGGGACTTAACTGCTAAGGTCATCAGTCCCTAAGCTTACACACTACGTAACCTAAATTATCCTAAGGACGAACACGCACACCCATGCCCGAGGGAGGACTCGAACCTCCGCCGGGACCAGCCGCACAATACATGACTGCAGCGCCTGAGACCGCTCGGCTAATCCCTCGCGGCGCCATTAATACATATAGAGAAACGTCCTTGTTGATGCTTCACATTTGATGTTTGGTCAGTAAATCGGTGAAATTTCAAACCATTCAGGCAGGTGGCAGAACAGTGAAACAGCGTCAAAATGGCGTCTACAAGCGACTCACTTTACAAGCAGCGTGCTGTTATTGAATTCTTCTGTCCAGAAACCGTGGTGAACATTCATAAACGTTTGTGTGTAGTATATGGCGATGCTGCAGCTGATATGAGTACAGTTACGCGGTGGGTAAAGAAAGTTACTGCCTCAGGAAATGTAGAAAGAGAGCTCCATGATCAGCCACGCTCGGTATATCCTGTCACAGTCACTGCTGCAGACATGCTGAATCGTGTAGATGCCGTTATAAGTGACAACGGCGCATCACAACTCGACAATTGGCTCTACAGTTCTCAGTCAGCACTGGAACTGCGTCTTTAAAGATGGAGACTCTCGGATGCTCAAAGAGGTGCTCACGCTGGGGTCCATGAATGCTCACAGTGAACCACAAGATTCAAACAAAGGCCATTTGATCTGAATTGTTGGAGCATTTTGAGAACGACGGAGAGACCTTTCTGTCACGGGTCGTTACAGGGGCGATAGCTGGGTGCACCACTTTGCGCTGGAGACAAAAAGAAAGTCCATGGAGCGTCATCATCCTCATTCACCACAAAATAAGAATTTCAAGACAACCCCGTCTGTCGGAAAAGTCATAGTGACAGTCTTGTGGAATTGTGATGTCGTTATTCTCGTGGATGTGATACCAGGTGGGTCAACCATCAATTCAGAGGCATAAGCGAAGGCCCTGAATAAACTCAAGAATCGTTTCCGACGTGTTCGATAGGGCAAGAATCCAGCAGAAATATTGCTCCAACACAACAACGCACTTACAGACACAAGCTTGTGAATCCGGGAACACATCGCCAAATTGGGTTGGGCATTATTTCCTCATCTACCCTACAGTCCTGACCTGGCACCCTCGGACTTCCATCTCTTTGGGCAGGTTAAAGATTCTCTATGGGGTACACACTTTAAAGATGACGAGAGTGTCAGTCAAATGGCTCTGAGCACTACGGGACTTAACTTCTAAGGTCATCAGTCCCCTAGAACTTAGAACTACTTAAACCTAACTAACCTATGGACGTCACACACATCCATGCCCGAGGCAGGATTCAAACCTGCGACCGTAGCGGTCGCACGGTTCCAGACTGTAGCGCCTAGAACCGCTCGGCCACCCCGACTGGCAGAGTGTCAGTCATGCCTTGAAAACATGGCTACGCCTACAGGACAAGAGCTTTTACCAGCAGGGGATACATGCTCTTCCACAACGTTGGCGTACGGCCATAGAACGTGACAGACTACGTAGAAAATTAGGAAATGGACAAGACATGTTGGTGTATATTGTCACCAAATTCTGACTCTTAACAATAAATACGTTCTGATAAAAAATGTGGTGCATTATTTGTTGGACGACCCACGTAGGTGGGTTACACAACATCCGCTCTGGAAAGGAATGGGTCGGTACATGGGCGGAGGGTGTTGGAGTGAGGTTTTAGGTTAGGGAAAAGAAGAAGAAATGTGAACGAACGTTAACAACGAACATATGCAGTGTGTGACGACAGGTGTAAGATAACTTCATTTTTAGGATACGGAGTGTAAATCGCGAGTTCCGACTCCAACAGACAAAAACTGAGGCCAGGGACAAGTCTGTCATCAGAGCTCCATTTTACGTATGTCTAGTATCTGCAGATTTGGATAAAGGTCTTTCGGATATGGTGCAGATCTCATTTTCTTTTACTTACAGACGTCTAGTTGAATGTAGCGTCTCAATAAAATTGGGTGTTTAACGTCTTCTCTTCCTGAAGTAGACTAGACGCTCTGCCTGAGAGGAACTACATGACCCTCTTGTAAATATTGTTGTTTTATTGTATATTTCAAACACAGGTATCTTATTCGGTTTCGACTTCTGAGAAAGCCTCCTCGCCTCATTCTTCATTAATGTAGAATGACATTTTCTGTCACGATACTAACAGAGTAAGTTGTTGTCATGGTGAAGACTTGGCGCAGTTTTTCCTAGACAATGCTCAGTATTCGGAGGCTATTTTGTATTGGGAAACACCAGAGTGTGGTGCATTTCCGTTGACCTGTGCTGAGGAAATTCCTTTCTTCTAGTGCTGTATGCTGACTGGCATTACAGGCGCAAAATGGGGTAAATAAGTGTCCCTCTACTTACTAATATTTACCGAAAACCTCTTCTCCACATCTTGAACCTTTAACAAAATAAACGGGTAATTTGTTTTAAGTGGATAACCTGGAATATTGCATCCTAGGATCTCGCATTCGCAACAAAAAATCAGAAATAGGTCGGGAAATTACGTTACGATTGAAAAAATTTGAAAGTATTTCACCAACACACCTACTGTTTGCAGTTCCTCACCCACCAATATATTTCTCAATTTGATACAAAATTGAATGATAGATGTTTTATGCAGATACAAATCGTTACCATCCTTATCATTCATACTCGTAACTGGATCCATCTCTTGTACGCGTTGCTTAACGTCTTGAAGATCAATAACTGACGGTCTCCCTGATTATGTCTTCCTGCATTACCACAAAATTCAAGGATTTGATTGTCAGTAGCTTTGAAATGTTTTCAGTGACTCATCTAATAAATCTTCTTTATCCAAATATTTCGCAGCTGCGAATCGTCAACTATTTACCATCACTTAATATTCATCATTCAGACATATGGACAAAATAAAGCATTAATGAGTATTTATTCAAGCACATACCAGAGACTGAAAATATTTTAAATTTAAAAGTCTTAAATCTATTTCTGATTAATTACGAATTATGAAAAGAAAAACATCAATGATATTCAGTGCGGGAAAGGGGGTGGAGGGGTGGGTGGGCGGATGGATCAGGTACGGGGAGTGGCTGGGCAATTAATACTGTGTGGTATTAAAATATAACAACCGCATTGTCTTAAACATGTACTAAAATTAACTTAAAACAAAAATCCATTTATATAAATGTCAGAAACCTATCAAAACTTTTTGTTTTTCTAAACTGTTGCTAAAGTTAGTGGATATAACCAATATCATGGAAAAAAGTGTGCCATTGTATTCTTTTGTTTCCCATCTCTGGTAAAAATGTGGGTCCGCACTTTTGAATCTTTGCCTAAGCCAAGTAATACGAAAATCCAACCCAACAACGGACGACGAAGAAGTAGATTAATAAAAGGAACTTGGAAAGCTTCTATTGTGTGTCTCGCTACTTGGCCCTGACAGAGACATCTGTCACCTGTGATTAAAAGTCGGTTAAGACTGGTTTCCACCAGCAGTTACAATGAGAGCCTAAGCAGAGCAGAAACAATTGCAATCACCATTGTAATTAGCTGATTTCAATGGAATCTAGGTAGACAATTTCATACAGGTCAAGGAACAAGCAAGTCATATATTAGTGAAGTAATAGTTTTTCGTTTGGATGACGTTATGTTTGGATGGGATAATTTCACGAGGTAGTCGCACGCCTCTTTCAGCAAGGCGGCCCATAAGCTAAGTGGACAACAGAGAGCTTATATAATGTACACAGCAGAGCCTCTCTGTCCTTGGCAGTCACGTTACAAGCCTGGCAGGTGTTAGGCATGGTTCGTTTTTGGCAGTACCCACCGAGTAGAACTCTACATTGATTAACAGGGGAGACATGCCTCTTGCAGACACAATGGCTCCAGCAAGAAAGAGACAGCTTAGAAACTGTCGATAGTTTAGGCCCCCAAAACTACATCCTGGCACCAGTTGAGGGTTGACAGTCCGCTGATTAACTAGGAAGTTACGCCCTCGACAGACATACCGACGCGAAAGCTGTTTACCAAAACTGTGTAAAGAGCTTAGACACTTCCGGAAAATAATTTCCAACTAAAAGAAAGGTGCATTTTCTCATGAGTCATAGGCTAAGCCGTAACAAGAGCTCTCACTGGCCGCTAATATTTGGCGTGCGTCTTCCTGCAGTCCTAAGATTGGAGGAGTGGAGACGTGTGGAAAATTTTCTCTCTCCAATAGGTAACAAATAAGCACGAGCCCAGGTTGGCTGACATGGGTTTTGGTGGAATTACTTTTATTGGACTTCCAGTACTAGAAGAGAGAAAGTTTTTTTCTTCATTTTCGTCAAAAATATTCGCAGTATTCATAACAGAAAGTTGAGTTTGCTTTTTATGTTACCAAAAACCATTATGGATGGCAACTCCGTGTTTCTTCCTTTCTCTTATAGAATACCACTTTCTCATAAATTCAATTCATAGGCTGTGATAATATCGAGGTTAGATTCTGTGTGTATCTTTCATAAAGGTATGCAGCACCATACTTCTGGAATCTAGAGTGATTGCAGCAATTTCGGCCAAACTTGATACGTACCCGGTGGTTATAATTAAAGTGCAGATACTTGTAGAGGGCCGCTGTGGGCTTCGAATGGCAGCGAATCTTGGTAGATATCCCGATGGATTAATGCGGAACCGCTTTACACTGGAAAAAGTTCGTTCCAGTTATAGCCACCAGGTGCAAATCTGACGCTGTGAATGCAAGAAAGACGTACAGAAACGTTTCCATATGTAATGATTACGAGCCGGACTTGGGCAGAAACGATCAAACAAGATAGAAAGGCATATTGTTGATTTTATTATTAAGTGCAGCTTACACAATTTATTGAGACTCAGCGCGGGAGACGTTGACGATATCTGCAGAGCGCCAGATACGCACCTGAGGCCAAAATTAGAACTGGTTTTCTTACGGCGTGTGTCGGTTATACGAGGGCAGTTCAATAAGTAATGCAACACATTTTTTTTCTCGGCCAATTTTGGTTGAAAAAACCGGAAATTTCTTGTGGAATATTTTCAAACATTCCCGCTTCGTCTCGTATAGTTTCATTGACTTCCGACAGGTGGCAGCGCTGTACGGAGCTGTTAAAATGGCGTCTGTAACGGATGCGCGTTGCAAACAACGGGCAGTGATCGAGGTTTCTTTTGGCGGAAAACCAGGACATCTCAGATATTCATAGGCGCTTGCAGAATGTCTACGGTGATCTGGCAGTGGACAAAAGCACGGTGAGTCGTTGGGCAAAGCGTGTGTCATCATCGCCGCAAGGTCAAGCAAGACTGTCTGATCTCCCGCGTGCGGGCCGGCCGTGCACAGCTGTGACTCCTGCAATGGCGGAGCGTGCGAACACACTCGTTCGAGATGATCGACGGATCACCATCAAACAAGTCAGTGCTCAACTTGACATCTCTGTTGGTAGTGCTGTCACAATTGTTCACCAGTTGGGATATTCAAAGGTTTGTTCCCGCTGGGTCCCTCGTTGTCTAACTGAACACCATAAAGAGCAAAGGAGAACCATCTGTGCGGAATTGCTTGCTCGTCATGTGGCGGAGGGTGACAATTTCTTGTCAAAGATTGTTACAGGCGATGAAACATGGATTCGTCACTCCGAACCTGAAACAAAACGGCAATCAATGGAGTGGCGCCACACCCACTCCCCTACCAAGAAAAAGTTTAAAGCCATACCCTCAGCCGGTAAAGTCATGGTTACAGTCTTCTGGGACGCTGAAGGGGTTATTCTGTTCGATGTCCTTCCCCATGGTCAAACGATCAACTCTGAAGTGTATTGTGCTACTCTTCAGAAATTGAAGAAACGACTTCAGCGTGTTCGTAGGCACAAAAATCTGAACGAACTTCTCCTTCTTCATGACAACGCAAGACCTCACACAAGTCTTCGCATCCGAGAGGAGCTCACAAAACTTCAGTGGACTGTTCTTCCTCATGCACCCTACAGCCCCGATCTCGCACCGTCGGATTTCCATATGTTTGGCCCAATGAAGGACGCAATCCGTGGGAAGCACTACGCGGATGATGAAGAAGTTATTGATGCAGTACGACGTTGGCTCCGACATCGACCAGTGGAATGGTACCGTGCAGGCATACAGGCCCTCATTTCAAGGTGGCGTAAGGCCGTAGCATTGAATGGAGATACGTTGCAAAATAGTGTTGTGTAGCTAAAAGATTGGGGAATAACCTGGTGTATTTCAATGCTGAATAAAACAACCCCTGTTTCAGAAAAAAAATGTGTTGCATTACTTATTGAACTGCCCTCGTACATTAACGCATTAGCGTATCTATCAAGTTTCATTGCCATACGATAATTCCAGAACACACTGGACCTCTTGAGCAGCTGCAATGTAAGCTACTGGTATGTGACACTGATGTATGCATCTCCAACAGGTTTAGGATTGAAGTGTGTATGAGAAAGGGGTGATTTGCACACATAATGGAAAACGGTCGACATTGGTTCTGATTCCATAGCATTCGGCGTCTCTGGGATGATTTGTGGCAGTCCTGATGGTATTAAAGTACTGAGATGCGGGTGGCACTTGGAAGGGGTGACTTAGGTGACTTACAAGTCATTAACATGGAAAATTTGGGACTATTTCAAAAATGGTTCAAATGGCTGTGAGACTAGGGGACTTAACATCTGAGATCATCAGTCCCCTAGAACTTAGAACTACTTAAACCTAACTAACCTAAGGACATCATACACATCCATGCCAGAGGCAAGATTCGAACCTGCGACCTTAATGATCGCGCCTAGAACCGCTCGGCCACGCCGACCGGCGGGACAATTTCAACCCAACATCACATTGTAGACAGCGAGAGAGATTCTGTGGTGCTACGACATCCATATTACTACTGGGAATGTGAGGAGGAAGGAAAAGTTTTAACGTTCTGTCGGCAAAGGACGAAAAAGGAAATAGTCCTTGCCGTGTCAATGGAACCATTTGGGCATTTGCCTTAAGAGATTTAGGGAAATCATGGGAAACCTATATGATATTGGCCGCGCGAGGAGCTGAATATTCGTCCTCCCGAATACAAGTCAAGCGTGCTAACCACAGAGTTACCTCGGTCTGTCGTAAAATGGGGGTAGGGAATGGGGAGAAAATGGAATGGCATGTAAGCGTGGATAAATTTCAACCAACCAAAGTATTAATATTGGTCTCTGACCATTAAAAAATTACTTTGACAGTAAGAAACTCGTAGTTGACTGGGGATGGGAAGGAGGAGCAGTAGAAAACCATCTTCAAGATGATGGTTCACCCACTCTAGAAGTGACAATATATCTGTATTCTCCTAGTCCAGCTCGTGCTGGAAATGAAATCTGTTGCTCCGCTGGAGTCAAACTGTTAAGCACCAGCACCGCAATGGCGAGACGTAGCGGCCTAGGCTGCGGACGCGTATACAGTAACTCGACTTCTCCGCAGCTGTTACTTAAAGCCGAGATGCTATCAGTCGCTGCCAGAAGATGGCACGCAACACGGCAGACTCCGCGGGCCCAGGCCGAGACGCAGACGCATGCGCTGCCCCGAGTAACTGTAACCGCGAGCTGAGCGGAGAGAGGGGACCCCATTTGTCAGCGTGCCCGCCATTCATTACGCCCACGCCACGGCACGCCACGCGGCGGCGGCGGCGACGCGTATCCGCCAGCCAGATATTCCGCGCAGATAGCCGTTTGTTCCGGCACGTCCAGCCGTGACGGCGCTGCCTGTCACATGCGGCGAAAGCCGCGCTCCCATTGTGCCGGTCCGGCCTTCCGATGGCGCCCCATTCACGCGACCGTTAGCGCCCGCCGGGGGGAATCGGTGACAGCGGATCCGCGGCCCTGTCAACTGCGGGGCGTCCTGCCGGTGTCCTGTAAAAAGCGTCCAGTGAAGTTTGCTCCCAGTGAGATGTCCGACCAGATAGCAAAGGTCCACTAAACCCCTGTCCAAAGTTCGTACCTTGCTCAGCAGGTAGAAGACACTAGGCTAAGTGGTGTTTTACTTTATAATACACTACTGGCCATTAAAATTGCTACACCAAGAAGAAATTCTGGTGATAAACGTTTATTCATCCGACGAATATATTATACTAGAACAGACATGTGATTACACTTTCACGCAATTTGGGTGCATACATCCTGAGACATCAGTACCCAGAACAACCGCATCTGGCCGTAATAACGGCCTTGATACGCCTGGGCATTGAGTCAAACAGAGCTTGGATGGCGTGTACTGGTACAGCTGCCCATACAGCTTCAACACGATACCACACTTCATCAAGAGTAGGGACTGGGCTATTGTGACGAGCCAGTTGCTCGGCCACCATTGATCAGACGAGTTCAGTTGGTGAGAGATCTGGAGAATGTGCTGGCCAGGGCAGCAGTCGAACATTTTCTGTATCCAGAAAGGCCCGCACAGGACCTACAACATGCGGTCGTGCTTTATCCTGCTGAAATGTAGGGTTTCGCAGGGATCGAATGAAGGGTAGAACCACGGGTCGTAACACGCCTGAAATGTAAAGTCCACTGTTCCAGGTGCCGTCAATGCGAACAAGAGGTGAACGAGATGTGTAACCAGCGGCACCCCATACCATCACGCCGGGTGATACGCCAGTATGGCGATGACGAATACACGCTTCTAATGGGCGTTGACTTCGATGTTGAAAAACACGGATGCGACCATTATGATGCTGTAAACAGAACCTCGATTTATCCCAAAAGAAATAACGTTGTGCCATTGGTGCACCCAGGTTCGTCGTTGAGTACACTATCGTAGGCTCTCCTGTATGTGATGCAGCTTCAAGGGTAACTGCAGCCATTGTCTCCGAGCTGATAGTCCATGTTGCTGCAAACGTCGTCGAACTGTTCGTGCACATGGTTGTTGTCTTGTAAACGTCCCCATGTGTTGACTCAGGGATCGAGACGTGGCTGCACGATCCGTTACAGCAATCCGATAAGATGCCTGTCATCTCGACTGCTAGTGATACGAGGCCGTTGGGATCCAGCACGACGTTCCGTAATACCCTCCTCAACCCACCGATTCCATGTTCTGGTAACAGTCATTTGATCTCGACCAACGCGAGCAGCAATGTCGCGATACGATAAACCGCAATCGAGATCGGCTATAATCCGACCTTTATCAAAGTCGGAAACGTGATGGTACGCATTTCTCCTCCTTACACGAGGCATCACAACAACGTTTCACCAGGTAACGTCGGTCAATTGCTGTTTGTGTATGAGAAATCGGTTGGAAACTTTCCTCATGTGAGCACTTTGTAGGTGTCGCCACTAGCGCCATAATTTTGTGAATGCTCTGAGAAGCTAATCATTTGCATATCACAGCAACTTCTTCCTGTAGGTTAAATTTGGCGTCTGTAGCACGTCATCTTCGTGATGTAGCAATTTTAATGGCCAGTAGTGTATGTCTTATATAAATGGAGACGACACTGAAAGAAGACTGTAACAAGACGACAGTACCGTGGACTCATGTAGGCCACCATCCTCCGATCGATTGTTGGAATGAAGCACTGGGAGGCACGTAGGTCAATGGCTCTTCGGCCACTCGACAGTTTTTTGTAGTTTTGTAGTCCGCAGCCGTGACCATTTTCATAAACCAGCAGTAGAATGAGAAGGAACGCTATTTTTAGAGACGTCCAAGGAGGAACTTTTGTGCACAAGACGTAGAAATGTGTGTTTTCTCTCAATGCAGTTGCGACCCACTGTTCTGAGAAGATTTGTAAGCGTAAGACGCCACTCAACACTGACTTCACAAAGACCAAATGTTTACTCAATATAAGAACTGCCAGGACTGGCGTATATGAATAAACTAGAGGTTAGACAGAGAAAACTGATTGTGCCGATAAGAACCAACATCACTGACCACAGAGACAGACGGAAAGAGAGGGAGATGCCCTTTTTCAGTATTATATAGTAGGATACACGTTAGTTGTTAACCACCTAACGAATTGCCTAGGGAAAGAGAGTAGCGTTTTCTAAGGTACCTTCTTACCAGTCGGAGTTCAGAAATCTATATCTCAGTCAATTTGAATAGAGTAATGAATGGAAACGCGAAAATGCGAGTTTCCCCTTCAACGAACACTCGATACAAAGTTACTTCGAAGAGAGCCTTCACCGCTCCATTTTTATTTCCAAGAGCTGAGATGTGACGGCGCCAGAGCAGATGCGTCGAACAACAGAGAGATTTCTGGCTGATTCGCCACATGGCCTTTGGCAACTGTCAGTGATGTGCCACCATTGACTGATTCTGCACCCACTTCAGCCTCCCCTACAATTTACTATGGTGAGATCGAACTACAACCATGATTCGATGCGAAGGGACATTAAAGCTATTTTGTAGAGTATCGTTACTTCATGCTTCTCTTTGAAGACTTGCATTCAGATTCTACGACGGCTTTCAGCTCCGACTTTCTGCTAACGTCACAATAATTACGGTACAGATTCACGATTACAACTGTTTCATTAACGTAATTTTTAGAATCTTGCCCCAGACCTTATCAGGTGTGCTAGGGGTTGAACAAGAATAGTATTATCATTGCATTTCAGATGTTTCTTTAAGGGCATAAACCGAATTAATTGTGATTATTATTTTATGTAATACACATTTAATAAATAATCCACTATTTTCGAAGATGCTTAACCAACATATGCCAGATACAGGGCCCAATTTCCACATTTCTAACTTGAATCACATGACTGTAACCTTGCAGTTTGGTTAGTGACCTAGCCGTTTGATTAAAGAAGTATATCCGATTTGTGGAAGTTTAAAACATATTTATACGTATGTTTTTACTTACTGACATCAGCGGAAGTTGTTAGGAGGCAATTGGAGGCATTCTATGTAACGTTAGCGGTGTACATATTACAGAATAGTCTTCTGATCTCGGAATCTTCCTGCGAATTGGGCCCATTCACACAGCTTAAGGACTTTAATCACTGACTTTGGAGTGTAGAGGTTTTCACCATGTCTCGCGGGTCAGAATGATGCTGGGGATCGTTATTTAGACTGATTTTAATAGTATAACAGTACGGAGAAAGAATCTGGACCCGTTAGACGTTAGACAGGAAAACTAGGGAGCAATACGTAGCGCTATTTGACTGTCGCACCAGACTTTGCTAAAGGTTTGTGGATTCTGGCCGCGAACGTAGTTGAGACTACGAGGAACATTCGAGGAGGGGCAGAAGAAACGTTTCTTGAGCACTTCAGGCGCCTTGTGGCGAATTGGTAATACCGGATCTACCGTTGTGTAGTGCCCGTGAAGTTGGCTTGTAAGCATAAATCGATGCAAAAATTGGCTTGTAAACATAAAACGATGCAAAAGTTGGCTTGTAAGCATAAAACGATGCAAAAGTCGGCTTGTAAGCATAAAACGATGCAAAAGTTGGCTTGTAAACATAAAACGATGCAAACTGCCTCACCTTTTCCCACACATAGTGTAACAGCTCTGAAAAATATTTTAATTACGCGTCGCCGCACCTGCTACTCAATGTAGCATACACACATACAAACCTCGTCTCAGCTCTTGCACAAATGGCTTAAATTCACAGATTGCAGCGTAGGCACACGAATACATTGACGAACAGTGGAGCTGGTTGTAAGACGCGATTAACTGACGAGCAAATGCAAAGCAGTACATGTACCTCTCAGTGCCACAGGATGAAAACAAGCCCCTCTCAAAGAATCGGCCAAAGCTCTCGTGTAAAACACAGGTCACTTTATCTATAAATGACGTCTTGTAAACAACAGATGTACCTGAACAGGTAGATTTTTTCTTCCCTGATTTACGTAATATGTTGGACACTGTATTACATCCTTAATTGCTAAACAAGATATGATCATATGGAGCATCTTCGTAGATGTGATTGGCTCCAAGAATATTTAATCAGTTGAGTTCTGTACCTTATACCTGACGGCAAATGTTTTACATAAACGAACATCGTGTTTTCCCGAATGGAAGCGTAATACTGTGGGATGTGGATGTCCTCAATACACATAAACGATTTAGCAGACAGGATAAGCTAGTTCGTTAGTTACATGTTCCACGAATCAACCCTATAAAACTACAATTTATCAAGGGGAATAATGTGATCTACACGGTCAAATGCCATAGACAGATCGCAGAAAATACCAACCGGCCCTGTTTTGTTATGTAATGCTTGTAACATCTGGTGAGCGAATACGTAAATGGCATTATCTGTAGAGCGGCTCTTCTGAAACCCAAACTGTGGTTTGCTGAGGATATTGTTGCTTAGGTAAGATGCTATTCTAGAATATATTTACCTTCTAAAAAAATTTAGAATGGTGTCTGCAGTGAAACAGTTCGCTAGTTATTGACATCTCTCTTATCAACTTTCCTAAAGAGGGGTTTAACAATGGCATATTTCATTCTCTCTGGAAAAATGCGTTGACTTACACATTCCAGACCTGACCGGCCTTATGATATGGGAACAAATCTTTAGTACTCCTTTGAACATACCGTCAAAACCAGATGAGCTATCATTTTTGAGAGAATGTTCAATTTTCGTAATTTCAGAAGGAGAAATTGATGATACATTTGCATGACTGAATTTTGTCAGTGTTACTTCTTCAACACACTACCATGATTTTTCTCTTGTGCTGTTTGTCCCTATACTTTCTACTACATTTAAGAAATGACTATTAAATGTATTTTCCATATGTGAACCTTCCATTCAGCTCAGTAGCTATGTTATCTTGTTCTGTGGCTGGTTGTTTGTCCTGTCTGTCGTTTCACTACGTTCCATACAGGCGTAAGTCTGTTGTCGGAATTACTGATTTCTGACATTATATGCATGCTCCTTGAGTTTTATTAACATTTATTAATAATTTTGAGTAGTTTTGGTTGTGTGTGTCATCGTTAGACAACCGTAAGGAATGCAGAACGACGTCGAAATAATTTTCACTAGTTTTAATGAGTGGCAGGTTTCCTTAACATAGGATGAAGAGGGTGCAAGTGCACGTATTTCTTTTGGTGACTGAAGACGGTATACTGAACAACATTAGGTCAGTATTTACGTCATTTGCACACTAATAATTATAGCTATTGCTATTCGTACGTTTTTAGGTTGACGAGTACCTCCAAGTGTATGTGACAGGAGCGAGATATTAATACTTATTTTCCCCTGAGCAGCAAGTCAGGTGTTGAAATCTGGACATGTGGACGCAAAAAGGTTAGTCTATATTGACAGGAGTAGTCCACTTAATGGTGCAGTTACAACCGTGAAGAAAACATCACGTAGTAAATTATATAATGTGTTTGTGGGATGACTGTTCGACACAGAGAAAAAACAACCAAAACACTGATTTCTGTGCATATTAAGGTAACAAATATTGAAATATCTGAACTTATACGCGTTGCATCCTATATGTTAATAAATGTAAAATAATACCTGTAAGAAAAAGGAAGGAGCCTGTTGGTACCCGATTACAAGATTAGTGGTAAAAATCCTGAGCATGTCACATCGAATAAGTGTTTAGGGATCATAATAATAAGCGACATGGATATGGGGCGATCACGTAAAACCAGTGTTAGAGTAGATGAATGGTTGTGACTGGATTGAAGACTTCCTAGCAGACAGGACTCAAAACGTTTTCCTCAACGGGACTAAAAGTACAGACGTATAGGTGATTTCGGGAGTACCCCCAACGGAATGTTGTACCGTAAGATACTCAGCAAAAACCGTCTGCAGTGACTCAGATTTTTGGGGAGGTTCTGGTAACCTGTGTAAGAAGAGAGAAGATGCAGTTATAGGAGCGCTGCTGTATAAAGTTAGAGAAATTGTATTCGAAAAGACTGTGCGCCATTAGGGTGTGATCATCGTAGGCACCGTGAGAATTCTATAACAAAGATTAAACAGAATAATGAGCCATGTAGACAGCCATTTTTCTATCTTCCAATGCGCGAATCGAATAGGACAGAAAACTAATAACGCTGATATGAAACACACTCCGTCACGCACTGTGCAGTGGAAAGCGGAGCGTATATGTCAGATGAGGCTTCAAAAGTAAGTCACACATTATTATGGCAGGCCAAGTAACTTTTACTGTATTCTCCACCACACCTCACAGTGACATATACATGATACTATTTTTCAAGAAAGTCACTAAATCTCTGCGAACAACGGGCGGTGAGTTGAACCGAACGTTCAGCACCTCGATTACAGAAATCCTCTCCTTGACCTTGGAGCCATGCGAGAGTTGTTGCGTGAACGTCGTCATGGCTGGAAAATCTGGGACTGCTGCGAATCAGTTCTAGATTACCTGTACGTTGTAGTCAGTGGTCGATGTCGATTTCCTTCTTTCCCTATCGGCGTCTTCTACGTCTGTACGCCTTTTGTCACGTGGTCACCAATTCACTACGGCTTCACACGACACTGTATCTGGACCATATACAGCGAGAGTTCATCGGTGAATCTGTGTGCAGTTTGGACGTTTTGACCACAGTCCTGCGTACTTCGCCTTTGAAGTCAATTTTCAGTTGCCGCGCCATTTTACTCGCACGTTGTGATTCCCCTCGTACATGTTGATGTGTATGTAAGTCGTAGCATCCGATGAGAGGTTTCTCTCCAGTTGCTTTGTGCCAACATAGAAGATGTCGAGCAAATTGTAGATCGGCCGCGGTAAACAGGTGAGCCGGCCTCTTGAAGGAAGAAGAGCTGGTACCGGACGCGAAGCACCTAACTGATCCTCTCCATCTTGACGATTCCCCCTAACTTAGGGGGTGGTGAGAAAACAAAGTGGTCATTTGGTAAAAGACACTTCCTAGGTCACAATAGAAACTTTTCTCAGCAAGTTGACGGTTCATCTACATCTGCATGGATACTCTGCAAATCACATTTAAGTGCCTGGCAGAGGATTCAAAAGAAAAATGCTCGAAAACATGTTTGACTTTTTTCAGTTTGTCAGGGAAGAAACCACATAAAATAAAAATTAAACTTAATCACCCACCAAAACGTCTTTAGGTGTCTTTTCTCTCGTCCTTATGAAGCTATGTGTTTCATTTTGATATGTAGATGGGATCAACCCAAAAGAACCACAGCTCAATGGTGCTTCATTATATCGTCCAGTCAAAGAAAATTGTTCAACCCTTTCTTACTACCGCAAAAATCAAATGGTTCAAATGGCTCTGAGCACTATGCGACTTAACTTCTGAGGTCATCAGTCGCCGAGAGCTTAGAACTACTTAAACCTAACTAACCTAAGTACATCACACACATCCATGCCCGAGGAAGGATTCGAACCTGCGGCCGTAGCGGTCGCTCGGCTCCAGACTGTAGCGCCTAGAACCGCACGGCCACTCAGGCCAGCTTACGGCCGTAAAAAAGTTGTTTGGTGTTACCATCGCGGTCTTAATCAGCGACAGATTTTCAGATTGCTACGATATTTAGGTCTTTTGACTGTACAGCAAAACACGAAATTTATCAGCGTTTCCAGCAAAGACTGTGTACGAGGTGGGCCTTTCCGCTTTGCATTCGTGGTATCGTCATATTACACTGATATTCTGGCGCTCTAGCGCACTGACTGTTTCCCATGTCTTGCTGTCAGAGTTGGTAACGTTTCTTGAACTGAATACCACTCGATACTAATCTGATATTGGCCTTCTGCGTGGGTGTTATGTAGCATACTTTAATAAGATTTACACCGTAGAGAGAGCTGGTCTGATGTTTCCAGTTGACTCTTAGATGGACGAAGGACTCCTTCAGTATCTCCTGGGCGTATGTCTTGTACACAGCACAGAAACAAAATCCAAACTGTGTTAATATATGGCACAGAAATGTCACCTGACGACCTTTTGTAGGGTCAGTTTTTATTTAATCTGTGTGGGGACCCACAACAACGACACATCTAAGACTCTCACAGGCGATCTGCATATACATCTATATTTGGCAAGCCATCCGACGTCGTGTGATGGAGGGTGCTTCTGGTATCATGTCAGGCCACTCTCCCGCCACCCACCCACCCACCCACCCCCACCCACTCCTCCACTTCTCTGTACCACTCGCGAATAATGCGTAAGAAGAATGAATGTCGATGAGTCTCTGTTTCAGGTCTAGTTTCTCTGATTTTCTCGTCGTGGTGATTTGACTGGTCTTACGAGCTATGATTAAACCAGTTACCCAACTCTTCTTGGAAAGCACACTCTCGGATCTGCAACAGTCAAGTTCTACGTGACGCACGACGCCGCTACCGGCGTACCTGACACTGGATTTTCGTGAGTGATTCCGTAAAGTTCTCGCGTTTATGTAAATATCCTGTGATGAGAGTTGCCAGTATTTGTTAGATATATTTTGTCCCTTTTATTACCCAACCTCGTAAGGGTCCGAGACTGATAATCAATACTCCAGACTCGGTCATTGCAAGCGCATTACAAGTCACTTCGTGAATGGACGAGTTGCATTGTCTTAAGATTCCTCCCACAATTAGTTGCACGTAGTCATTCCACTTTAGGTCACTGCAGACGGTTTTTCCTGAGTATCTTACGGTTGATGCTGTTCCCGTAGTTTTTTGCCAATGGCGTAATCGAGCAGTGATGGATCTCCTTGACTATTTACGTTTCTGTTCAACTACGAATCCTTGCATCCATCACCGATCCTTTGTGGTGTTCCTGCATTTCATTACAGTCTCCTAATATTGTAAGTTTCTATATACAACATACAGCTTTATGGAGCTACTAACAATATCACCTACCAGATAACATACACATTGTAAACAGTAACAGCGCTACAACATTTCGTTTAGGGGACACCCGAAATTATCTATACGTCTGTACTTATCGTCCCGTTGAGAAAGACGTGTTGAGTTCTGTCTGCTAGGAAGTCTTGAATCTAGTCACAAACATGGTCTGGTTCTTAATTACATCGTATTTTGTTCAATAAACGTGAAACCTATCCATTAGAAAAATAAAACTGGTTAGGTGCGAGTAGCATTCGCGCCCTGCGGCTTCCATACAAACTTAATTATGTATACAGACAGTTTCGGGAATGGAGAATTTCCACGGTTTTTGTTGTTATCGACACTGACACTGGCAACATATCGGTTCCATAAATTCCATAATTTTCGAGAATGCTTTAATTTCAATAATATAAATGTGACATAAGGTCACGCCGGAGGCAGGTAACCATTATTATAGTAACCAGCAGTTACGCATTCAGGCTGACTAGGTCGCAATAGAAAAACTCAAAACATCAGGCAGGGAAATGATTTTACTGATCATATGACGCGTTTCGGAATTTATCCCTCGTCAGACACCCAGGAGCGATTACTGCACGTAACACTGCGTTGTGAAACAAATATCTGCAGAATAGTCTGTGAATGAGTAAACTGTCGACTGTGTATTTATTGATAGACTGTTATAACGCACCTAATTTCTGTTTGTGTAGAATTTTCTCGTAAATACTTTTGACAATGAATTTTCTCGTGCCGGCCGTGGTGGCCGAGCGGTTCTAGGCGCTACAGTCTGGAATCGCGCGACCGTTAAGGTCGCAGGTTCGAATCCTGTCTCGGGCATGGATGTGTGTAATGTCCTTAAGTTAGTTAGGTTTAAGTAGTTCTAAGTTCTAGGGGACTGCTGACCTCGGAAGTTTAGTCCCATAGTGCTCAGAGCCGATTGAACCATTTTTTTTTAATTTTCTCGTAATTGTTTTGGAAAAATATATTGACCGTTTATTCTCGTATATTCTGTCGATCTAACTGCCAAAGTATTTCAAGAAACAATTCTACACAAATAGAAATTATGTAACATGTAACGGTTAGGTTAGTGTTGTTTTAACGTCCCGTCGACAACGAGGTCATTGGAGACGGAGCGCAAGCTCGGGTTAGGGAAGGATGGGGAAGGAAATCGGCCGTGCCCTTTCAAAGGAACCATCCCGGCATTTGCCTGAAACGATTTAGGGAAATCACGGAAAACCTAAATCAGGATG
Organism: Schistocerca piceifrons; assembly: GCF_021461385.2. Classification (NCBI taxonomy): domain Eukaryota; kingdom Metazoa; phylum Arthropoda; class Insecta; order Orthoptera; family Acrididae; genus Schistocerca; species Schistocerca piceifrons. Next base: position 528,865,580 of record NC_060144.1, on the reverse strand, counting down.
GCTGGAGACGGGATTGAACCGTCGTCCTCCCGAATGCGAGTCCAGTGTGCTAACCACTGCGCCACCTCGCTCGGTACATGTAACGGTCCAGCAATAAATAGACAGTAGACAGTTCACTCAATGATGCAATACGGACGTCTATTCCAACTAGACATTTGCTTGAGAATGGCACCATAGCCGAAAGGAGCTTGTAGTAACGGTGGAGCAGTACTAATTAAAATATCTGCAGCTTGGGTGGAATAATTGACTACAAAAAGACAGAGAGTCAGAAAGAAAGACACAGCGCAAATGACGACAAGCAAAGATTGACGGAGATTCGTGAGTCCGTGCACGAAGCATACAACAACTACCGCCATCGTGCGTTAACAAAACATCTGGCAGAGAAACTGTGAAAATTCCGGTCGTATGTAAACTCACTGTGTTGGTTAAAGATTACATAACTCACTTGTTGATCAGTCTGGTGTGGCAGCTGAAGATAACAAAACGAGAGCCGAACTTTCAAATTTCACGTTCAAGAAATTGTTCACACAGGAGAAACGTACAGACATAACATGGCTTGAGCATCGCACAGACTCTCGTATGGACACCGCAGTAATCAGCACGTTTGGCGTAGATAAACAACTGAAAGAGCTAAAAACAAATAAATCTGAAGGTCAGGAGGCAATCGCAGCTCGATTTTTCAACCAGTACCCTACAGCAATACACCGCTTACGTAGCTTGCCTTTATCACGAAACCCTCGCCCAACGCAAAGTCGTAACGACTGGAAGAAAGTGCAGGTGATTCCTTTATAGAACAATGGAAAAAGAACGGATTCGTAAAATGACAGACCAGTATCCTTAGTCTCGGTTTGCTGCAGAATTCTTGAACACGTTCGTAGTTCGAACATAATACATTTTGTTGAGCCCGATAATCTTAGGTCCACAAATCAGCATTGTTTTAGAAAGCATCACTCATGTGAAACTCAGATTGCCCTTTTCTCACATGATATACTGCGAACTATGAATGAACGGCAACAGACCGATTTCATATTTCTAGATTTCTGGAAAGCCTTTCACATTATGCCCCATTGGAGGCTGTTAAAGATGGTACGAGCATATGGAATAGGTTCACAGACATTTGAGTGGCTCGAAGACTTTTCAAGTTACAGAACTTAGTACGTTGTCATAGTATGAAGGCTTTCACGACCGGATGACGTATCTTCTGGTGAACCTTCCGGGATGTAAGGTCGTGGTCCATGAAACTCTTCAGCTCCTAACGTTTCGTCCAGAGCTGCGCTGGACATCTTCAGAGGGGTGTTTCTCCTCCGGTGAGTCTTGCCGAGTACGTTGTCCTCGGTGGCGAGTGTTCATCTGAGACAAAGGTGCCGTCATGAGTGCCCCAGGGAAGTTCGACAGGACCGCTATTATTCTCTGTATACATAAATGATTAGCCTGACAGCTGGGCGGCAATCTGCGGTAGTTCGCTGATATTGCTGTGGTGTACCATAAAGTGTCGAAGTTGAATGACCCTAGCAGGGTACAAGATGACTAGTTGATATGATGAATGGCAGCTACCTCTAAATGTAGAAAAATGGCAGTTAGTGCGGATGAGTAGGAAAAACAAACCCGTAACGTTCGCATGCAGCATTAGTAGTGTCCTCGTCGATACAGCCGCGTCCTTTAAATATCTGGGCGTAACACTGCAAAGCGATATGATGTGAAGCGCGCATGTAAGGATTGTGGAAGGAAAGGAGAACTGTCGGCTTCAACTGTCGCCTTCATCTGTAAAGGAGAACGTATTTAGGACATTACTGCGACCTATTCTCGAATAATGCTCAAGTGTTTGGTACCTGCAGTAGCTCGGATTGAAGGAAGATATCGAAGCAGTTCAGAGGCGGGCTGCTAGAGCTGTTACTGGCAGGTTCGAATAAATGTGTTACGGACATGCCCTAGGAACTCATGGAGGGAAGGCGACAATCTTTTCGAGGAACACTATTAAGAAAATTTAGATAGCCGCATTTGAAGCTGACTGCAGATCGATTCTGCTGCCTCCAGCATACAATGTTAGTAAGGATTAAGAAGATAAGATACGAGTAAATGGGAAATGAGGGGTTCATACGGAGGCATATAGATAGTGGCTTTTTCCTCACTCTGCTTGCGAGTGTAACAGGAAAGGAAATTACTAGTAGTAGTAGGGGGTAATCTACCCACGCGCCCTGCTGTAGATTGCGGTGTATCTTTGTAGATGTAGAAGTGACTACAAAAAAATGATTTCGTGTTTATGATTACAGATTTACAGGTTTCGTTTTTTTTTTCTTTTGTTGTACTGTGAAAAGGTTCTTTTGTCAAATGTCACGATTCTAAACCGGAGGGAAGTACCCTATAGTTTTGTTGAGTGAGTTTGCAAGTATTTAAGTATGTAATATAAATGACAGTATCTTTTGATTGAATTGACTTAGTTTCGATGTTTTACGCCAGCATGCGACCATTGACCTCAGTTGGTGACATAAATTTCAACGAGATACGTATACCCTCTCCTGAAAAATGGGGTTTTAACAGTCTGACAGACAAACAGACGGACGAACGACAAATTGATCCTCTAATGTTTCCGTTTTTACGAGCTGAGGTACAGAACTCTAAAAAAACATTTATCTCTGTGTGAGTTACTAGTCACTCTTAAGGTGCGAAGATACTCTTTCCATGGATTTCATGCCCTGTGGGTGCCACAGTCTTTGGCTGCGTAGGGAAAGTAAATGTGTACGGTGTAATTTGGAAGTGTAGCTGTCTAACTAATCTGGTGTCAGAGTAGCAGAATTTGGTACAGCGACTCCCGTAGACTGCCGGACGAAGCATTCTGACTTGTGTTTTCCGCATCTTCGGGACTGAATGCATCAATAACACGCTGCCCTTTCTAATTCATGATATTGTCTGGTTTCATTTCGATGGCTAGTTCTATGCCACAACATACAGAAATTTATTGTGAGATAGTTGCTTACAGGCGCGCATTGCCAAAATCTTTCATTTGCAGAATGTTCAGTTTTACATCTTCCTTGTGTACGAGGTTAAATCAGCTGTTCAAAGCGAGAGGCTTTGCTCCACGTTCAAGGATCAGTACAGTTACTTCATTTATGAATGTAGGTCATGATGTACTTTAATATCCGACTTCTTCACTATTAATATAGAAATTTAATATTATATGGGTTTCATTTTTGTTCTGATTTAAATTTGTTGTGGAATTGTACTGCACATGGTCTGTTAGAGGACAAATGTAACCTGGTTACCGCTATGTCTCTGTTGTTTATTGAACTATAATACGAAGATAGTCGTAATTTGTCTTTAATTATTTTGATCCCTGTCAAGTCTGAAAATTATTACTTGTTCTTGGGCTATTCCCATATTGTTGTACATCGTTGTTGATTGTAGTTACATTAACTAGATACGTTCTGTCATAAGCAGAAATACTTTGAACTGTATGTGTAACCCTCGTTGCCTGGATATGTATTTATTCCATCCTTTTACTAGTTCATCTCCTACTTTGTCCTCTCTCTATCCATCGCCTCCTTCTGTTCTGTCTAAACATCTCCTCCTCCACTCGCTCTATTCATATTCTCTTCCCTCTCCCTCTATCTGTCCCTTCTCCATCTCTCTGTCCATCTCTCCCTCTTTTCTTTTTCTGTCCATTCCCGCCGGCCGGTGTGGCCGAGCGGTTCTAGGCGCTTCAGTCTGGAACCACGCGACCGCTACGTCGCAGGTTCGAATCCTGCCTCGGGCATGGATGTGTGAGATCTCCTTAGGTTATTTAGGTTTAAGTAGTTCTAAGTTCTAGGGGCCTGATGACCTCAGATGTTAAGTCCCATAGTGCTCAGAGCCATTTGAACCAGTTTGACTGTTGTGAATTGGCAGGAGCCAATTCACGGGGTTTGGAGGAAGCCGAAAGGCACGCGTTAAGCTCACGCAGACTGGCGTGAAGTCTGGAACAGTTAAGGGAATTTTTAGTAGCAAATAAAGTACGTAGTTGATGTAATACTTAACTTTAATCCATAATCGGTGTACATCGCTCTTGACGGTACATTAATAATAAGCTCAATATAAACTGGTAAAGGCGCCTTGCTAGGTCGTAGCAAATGACGTAGCTGAAGGCTATGCTAACTATCGTCTCGGCAAATGAGAGCGTATTTTCAGTGTAGCATCGCTAGCAAAGTCGGCTGTACAACTGGGGCGAGTGCTAGAACGTCTCTCTAGACCTGCCGTGTGGCGGCGCTCGGTCTGCAATCACTGACAGTGGCGACACGCGGGTCCGACGTATACTAATGGACCGCGGCCGATTTAAAGGCTACCACCTAGCAAGTGTGGTTTCTGGCGGTGACACCACATTCACAATTCCCTTCTCTCCCCTTTCGATCTATTTCTCATTCCTCCTCTCTGTCCACCTCTTTCCACCCCATTCTTTTCCGAAGCTATCACCCCTATCGCAATAAGAGGTTGCTAGTTTATATCCCCATAGTCTTTCTTTCCAAATAGCACGTAGTATGTGTACCAAGTCGGTTGAAATCTGTTCAGTGGTTTAGGATGATATGTGGTCATATATACATACATATGTATATTGTACACCCACTTTATGATAGGTATGGATTCTTTGCATGCTGTTACAGCAAGTATAAGGTAGGTTTGTGTGGCTGAGAACTTTGAGAATTCCAGTTGACCTTGAGTATATTCACTACAGATAGTTGTTAGATCATACAAAGGCAGGTTTCACATTCTTATTACATGTCTGATCTTTGTAAGGGAGGATGTATCATGAGACCAGTGTGTTCTGATCGAAATATTGTATCCAATGAAATACATGTTCAAGTTCCTTCTATTGCTTGTCTGCTGTACTGAAGTCTATAGTACTTCTGGGTACATTAATCATTTCCCGAATGAGATTTCCACTCTGCAGCGAAGTGTGCGCTGATATGAAACTTCCTGGCAGACTAAAACTATGTGCCGGACCGAGGCTCTTACTCGGGAACTTTGCCTTTCGCGGGCAAATGTTCTACCAACTGAGCTACCCAAGCACGACTCATGACGCCTCCTCACAGCTTTTACTTCCGCCAGTACTTCGTCTCCTACCTTCCAAACTTTCCAAAAGCTCTCCTGCGACCCTTGCAGAACTAGCACTTCTGAAAGAAAGGATACTGCGGAGACATGGCTTAGCCACAGCTCAGTTGGTAGAGCACTTGCCGGCGAAAGGCGAAGGTCCCGAGTCCGAGTCTCGGTCCGGCACGCAGTTTTAATCTGCCAGGAAGTTTCATATCAGCGCACTCTCCGCTGCAGAGTGAAAATATCATTCCGGAAACATCCCCCAGGCTGTGGCTAGGCCATGTCTCCGCAATATCATTTCTTTCAGGAGTGCTAGTTCTGCAAGGTTCGCAGGAGAGCTTCTGTAAAGTTTGGAAGGTAGGAGACGAGGTACTGGCAGAAGTAAAAGCTGTGAGGGCGGGGCGTGAGTCGTGCTTGGGTAGCTCAGTTGGTAGAGCACTTGCCCGCGAAAGGCATATGTCCCGAGTTCGAGTCTCGACCTGGCACAAACTTTTAATCTGCCAGGAAGTTTCACATTAATCGTTTAGGAGTCAGATCGCGTTATTATAACTTCGTGGATCAGAATTCTGTGTAAAAAAGGGAATATTTTCACAGCATTTTCACTGAAGTGGTGCTAGTTATGCACACAGTTTAGTTCAGAGAAGGAGTATGAGGCTTCTAGACCACAGTGCGAAACTGTGTCGGGTGCCTTCCGTAAGTCAAGGAAGGCGGCATCAACCAGAGTACCTTTGTGTGCCACGCTCTGGGTCTCGCAGTCGAGGCGGGACTAGAACTCGCGATCTCCACTGTACGTGCGGTGGGCGAGACAAGAGAGAGCAATGTCCCGCAGTGCGCCGAGGTTCCGTGCCGGGCAGCGGACAGCAGCCGCGGCCGTGCGGTCCACTTGGCCTGCAGAGCGTGGGGCGCCCACGAGTCCACGTGCTCTGCTCTGGTCCCGTCTCGGCTGGGCTCGCCACGCCGCGCCACGCCACGGCGGAACGGACACCGGCCAGCAGGAAGCGCGCCACGCCACGCTGCCTGGACACTGCCGCTTCCTGCCCCGCCAGTCCAGCGGCTCTGTCCGCCGCTGCTGCCGTCGACTCTTACAGATTTCACCTGCTCCCGTGTCCACGCTAACCTCTCCCAAGTGTACGACGGTATTTCTTTCTAAGAATTTCCAGGAGAGCTCCCTCCCCTGATACAAGAACACTCTTACCTTCAGCAGCCGCTGAAGCTTTGTAGCCACAGATCGGACTTACTCTCTATGTGAAGTTAGACAATAGCTCAGGAACATCCTCTTCTGCTTATTCTTCTTCTCGTGGTATACTTTAGGCCTTGCTTGTCCTGTTGCAGCTAGATTTGCTCCATCTTTTTACAGGGCTCCCAATGTATCTTCTACTTTTCAGAACGTATTGCCAAAAACGTATCTGCAATCTTGACTACTCTTTTCGCAACATATGAGAGTCGATTTTACCTATTTTCGTCAACATTTTCTTTTATATTACACTACTGGCCATTAAAATTGTTACACCACGAAGATGACGTGCTACAGACCCGAAATTTAACTGTCAGGAAGAAGATGCTGTGGTATGCAAATGATTAGCTTTTCAGAGCATTCACACAAGGTTGGCGACGGTGGCGACACCTACAACGTGCTGACATTGACCAGCGTTGCCTGGTGAAACGTTGTTGTGATGCCTCGTGTAAGGAGGAGAAATGTGTACCATCACGTTTCCGACTTTAATAAAGGTCGGATTGTAGCCTATCGCGATTGCGGTTTATCGTATCGCGACACTGCTGCTCGCGTTGGTCGACGTCCAATGACTGTTGGCAGAATATGGAATCAGTGGGTACAGGAGGGTAATACGGAGAGCAGTGCTGGATCCCAACGGCCTCGTATCACTAGCAGTCGAGATGACAGGCATCTTATCCGCATGGCTTTAACGGATCGTGCAGCCACGTCTCGATCCCTGAGTCAACAGATGGGGACGTTCGCAAGACAACAACCATATGCACGAACAGTTTCACGAGATCTGCAGCAGCATGGACTACCAGCTCGGAGTCCACGGCTGCGGTTACCCTTGACGCTGCATCGCAGACAGGAGCGCCTGCGATGGTGTACTCAACGACGAACCTGGGTGCACCAATGGTGAAACGTCATTTTTTCGGATGAATCCAGGTTCTGTTTACAGTATCACGATGGTCGCATCCGTGTTTGGCTACATCGCGGTGAACGCACATTAGAAGCGTGTATTCGTCATCCTCATACTGGCGTATGACCCGCCGTGATGGTATGGTGTGTCATTGGTTACACGTCTCGGTCACCTCTTGTTCGCATTGACGGCACTTTGAAAAGTGTACGCTACATTTCAGATGTGTTAAGACCCGTGGCTCTACCCTTCATTCGATCCCTGCGAAACCCTACATTTCAGCAGGATAATGCACTACCGCCTGTTGCAGGAATTGTACGGGCCTTTCTGGATACAGAAAATATCCGACCGCTGCCCTGGCCAGCACATTCTCCAGATCTCTCACCAATTGAAAACGTCTGGTCAACGGTGGCCGAGAAACTGGCTCACGACAATACGCTAGTCACTACTCTTGATGAACTGTGGTATCGTGTTCAAGCTGTACACGCTATTCAGTGTTCTGTTTGACTCAATGCCCAGGCGTATCAAGACCGTTATTACGGTCAGAGGTGGTTGCTCTGGGTACTCATTTCTCAGGATCTGTGCACCCAAATTGCGTGAAATTGGAATCACATGTCAGTTCTTATATAATAGATTTGTCCAATGAATACCCGTTTATCATCTGCATTTCTTCTTGGTGTAGTACTTTTAATGGCCAGTAGTGTAGTATTTTCATTTCCTTCCTCCTTCTTCTTCTTCTTCATCTTCCTGACTATACCGTATGTTAACGGGGTCGATGTTTAATCTGAATTTGGCAGTGTTGGTGGTAGAGGATGGCCGCTTCCACTCACTGTCGCCACGCTATCATCTTCACTCTTCCCCCCTCCCTTCCCCCCCCCCACCCCCCACCCCCTCCGCCAGCTGGAATTAGTGCGCCACACACGTTCCTGTCTAGTCTTATTACATGTGAATGTGTGAAAGTTTTTCGAATTTTTTTTTTTTGCGAATTCTGTTACTGAGATGGGTCGAGGGTACAAACCAGTTACTCTCCAATTAGAACGTGGGAAACCGGCTTAAATCCACATGCAATCTTCCCAACACACCACCTGTAGTTAATGAGATGGGCAGGTTCCATACCCGAATCAAGGAAGCAACATGCTAACGAGCTATCCAGACGGAGCTTGTTATAAATTCTTTCGTAATATCTACATTTATACACATGATCCTGTCACGTCAGTGTGAACACTGCTTATGTTCGGCGTCAAAGTGCAATAACCACTCGCATAAGGCAGGTGGCGCACAAGCAGTGAAGGGCATATAAAGCGTGCCGGGGGGATGCGAAACATATTACAGTCGTTGTCGTAGTGCAGAAACGGAGCTTCAATCCCGCGTCCGGCCATCCTGATTTAGGTTCTCCGTGGTTTCCCTAAATCGCTCCAGGCAAATGCCGGGATGGTTCCTTTCAAATGGCACGGCCGACTTCCTTCCCTGTCCTTCCCTAATCCGATGAGACGGATGACCTCGCTGTGTGGTCTCCTTCCCCAAAACAACCAACAAACCAGAAACGGAGAGATTTATCTGATGCCAAAAATGGTACGACCTTTGGCATTTGGCCCAAGGGTGGGAGGGTTTCCGAAAGGGCTAAGTTTTTAAAATGTTCTCGTGCTGCCTTGGTTAAAGTATACCGTGAATGGTAAAATGACGCTATCCAAAACCGTCCCCGAGCCAATTGTTGTGCACCACGGGCCATAGATGACAGGGGTGAATGACTTCTGCAGAGATGTATATGGGCGAATAGAGGTGCATCGGAACTTAATTCGAAACGCGACTCATCACTGAAAGCAATTCTACTCTAGCTAGTGAGTACAAATGGTACAAATGGCTCTTAGCACTATGGGACTTAACATCTGAGGTCATCAGTCCCCTAACTAACCTAAGGACATCACACACATCCATACCCGAGGCAGGATTCGAACCTGTGACCGTAGCAGCAGCGCGGTTCCAGACTGAAGCTCCAAGAATCGCTCGGTCACTGAGATACTAGGCAGAAGACGTCTCTGAGGACGCCCCAGACGACGGTGGGATAAAAAATGGCTCTGAGCACTATGGGACTCAACTGCTGAGGTCATTAGTCCCCTAGAACTTAGAACTAGTTAAACCTAACTAACCTAAGGACATCACAAACATCCATGCCCGAGGCAGGATTCGAACCTGCGACCGTAGCGGTCTTGCGGTTCCAGACTGCAGCGCCTTTAACCGCACGGCCACTTCGGCCGGCGACGGTGGGATACAACCTGATAGTCGCCCGCCATACGGCCGACAGCCAGGACTGATGGTGTGGGGTACCACTTCTTTTCATGGCAGGAATCATTTGCTTGTCATTCGTGGCACCCTTACAGCACAGCGGTACATCGCCGATATTCTACGCCCGGTTTTGTTGCCCATCATGGCTAGCCATCCTGGGCCTACATTTCAACAAGATAACGCCCGCCAGCGAGGGAGAGAGTTTTCGCTGCTTGTCTTCGTGCTTACCAAACCTTACCTGGCCAGCAAGGTTGTCGGACCTCTCCCTAAAAGAGAACGTTTCGACCATTACAGGCCTGACCCTCCAACCACCTCGGGATTTTAATAATCCAACACACCAGTTGGAGAGAATCTGGCACGACAGCCTTCATGGGGACATCAAACAGAACTGTAAATCAATGCCAAGTATAATAACTGCTTGCATATAGACCAGAGGTGACCAACGCGTTAGTGACTTGCTCCGTTTCTGAACTTCTTTATCTTGAATAAATAATCCACTTTTTCTGAAACTGTAATGATCTGTTATCTGTTTCTCTCTCTCTCTCTCTCTCTCTCTCTCTCTCTCTCTCTCTCTATATATATATATATATATATATATATATATATATATATATATATATATATATATATATGGTGAGTCACCTAACGTTACTGCTGGATATATTTCGTAAACCAGATGAAATACTGACGAACCGATTCCACAGACCGAACGTGAGGAGAGGGGCTAGTGTAATCGTTTAATACAAACCATACAAAACTGCACGGAAGTATGTTTTTTAACACAAACCTAGGTTTTTTTAAATGGAACCACGTTAGTTTTGTTAGCACATCTGAACATATAAACAAATACGTAATCAGTGCCGTTTGTTGCATTGTAAAATGTTAATTACATCCGGAGATATTGTAACCTAAAGTTGACGCTTGAACCCTCCGACGTTCAGTTGCATGTTGTAACAAACACGGGCCACGGTCGGCGAGCAGTATCTGCAGGGACATGTTTACGATGACGACGGTGTTTACGAGTGTGGCTGTAGTGCACTGTTGTGGGTTGGTCTAGCTGTCGCAGTGTCCGCATGTAGCGCTTGCTGCTATTGTTATTCTGCATTCGTCTCCGCACGCAGACCAACCGTGGTATGCCGTGTTACCAGACGTCTGTGATAGAGTAGTGTTGTAGGAACTGTGACCATGGTGTATTCGGATCTGAAAAAGCGGAGATGATAGTCATCTATGGCGAGTGTCGACGAAATGTAGCTGAAGACTGCAGGGTGTATGCAGAAAGGTACCCGGACAGAGAGGATCCAACGCGCCGCACATTGCATAACATCTACCGCCAACTGTATGCAACAGGTATGGTCGTAGCACGCAAACGGGTCCGTAACAGCCCCGTCACAGGAGAAGTGGGTGCAGTTGGTGTGTTAGCTGCTGTTGCCATGAACCCACACATGAGTACACGGGACATTGCGAGAGCCGGTGGACTGAGTCAAAGTAGTGTCATGCGCATACTGCATCGTCACCGCTTTCACCCGTTTCATGCGTCGCTACATCAGCAATTACATGGTGATGATTTTAATCATCGAGCGCAATTCTGTCAATGGGCATTAATAGAGAATGCGTTGCAGTTCTACCTGTTTACCGATGAAGCGGGTTTCACAAACCACGGGGCAGTGAATATACGGAACATGCATTACTGGTCCGTGGACAATCCTCGCTGGCTCAGACAGGTAGAGCGACAGCGACCGTGGACTGTAAATGTATGGTGCGGAATCACTGGCGACCACCTCATTGGTCCTCACTTCATTGCAGGGGCCCAAACGGCTGCAACATACATCGCGTTTCTACAGAATGATATGCCAACGTTGCTCGAAAATGTCCCACTGGAAACGCGTCGACGTATGTGGTATCAGCATGATGGTGCACCTGCACATTCCGCAATTAACACTAGGCTGACCCTTGACAGGATGTTCGACGGGTGCTTCATAGGACGTGGAGGACGCATAAATTGGCCAGCCCGTTCTCCTGATCTTACACCTCTGGACTTCTTTCTGTGGGGTACGTTAAAGGAGAATGTGTACCGTGATGTGCCTACAACCCCAGAGGATATGAAACAACGTGTTGTGGCAGCCTACGGCGACATTACACCAGATGTACTGCGGCGTGTACGACATTCATTACGCCAGAGATTGAAATTGTGTGCAGCAAATGATGGCAACCACATTGAACATCTATTGGCCTGACATGTCGAGACACACTCTATTCCAGTCCGTAATTGAAAACGGGAACTACGTGTGTACGTGTACCTCACCCCTCATGGTAATGTACATGTGCACCAGTGAAAAAGACCAATAAAAAGGTGTTAGTATGTGGACGTAATGTGCTGTTCCAGTCTCTTCTGTACCTAAGGTCCATCACCGTTCCCTTTGGATCTCTACGTAATTCGGTGTTCTCCGATACACACGATCGAACAGCGGAGGAGTGGTACTCAAGCGTCAACTTTAGGTTACAATATCTCCGGATGTAATTAACATTTTACAATGCAACAAACGGCACTGATTACGTATTTGTTCATATGTTCAGATGCGCTAACAAAACTAACGGGGTTCCATTTAAAAAACCTAGGTTTGTGTTAAAAAACATACTTCCGTGCATTTTTGTATGGTTTGTATTAACCAGTTACACTAGCCCCTCTCCTCACGTTCGGTCTGTGGAATCGGTCGTCAGTATTTGATGTGGGTTACGAATTATATCCAGCGCTAATGTTTGGTGACTCACCCTGTATATATAGGGTGGTCCATTGATCGTGACCGGGCCAAATATCTCACGAAATAAGCGTCAAACGAAGAAACTACAAAGAACGAAACTTGTCTAGCTTGAAGGGGGAAACCAGATTGCGCAATGGTTGGTCCGCTAGATGGCGCTGCCATGGGTCAAACGGATATCAACTGCGGTTTTTAAAATAGGAACCCCCATTTTTATTATATATTCGTGTAGTACGTAAAGGAATAAGAATGTTTTGGATGGACCACTTTTTTTCGCTTTGTGATAGATGGCACTGTAATAGTCACAAACATAAGGCTCACAATTTTACACGAACAGCTGGTAACAGGTAGGTTTTTTAAATTAAAATACAGAACGTAGGTACGTTTGAACATTTTATTTCGGTTGTTCCAATGTGATACATGTACCTTTCTGAACTTATCATTTCTGAGAACGCATGCTGTTACAGCGTGAATACCTGTAAATACCACTTTAATGCAATAAATGCTCAAAATGATGTCCGTCAACCTCAATGCATTTGGAAATACATGTAGCGACATTCCTCTCAACAGCAAGTAGTTCTCATTTCGTAATGGTCGCACATGCATTGACAATGCGCTGATGCATGTTGTCAGGCGTTGTAGGTGGATCACGATAGCAAATATCCTTCTACTTCCCACACAGAAAGAAATCCGGGGACGTCAGATCCGTTGAACGTGCGGGCCATGATATCGTGCTTCGACGACCAATCCACCTGTCATGAAATACGCTATTCAATACCGCTTCAACCGCACGCGAGCTATGTGCCGGACGTCCATCATGTTGGAAGTGCATCGCCATTCTGTCATGCAGTGAAATATCTTTTAGTTACATTGGTAGAACATTACGTAGGAAATCAGCATACATTACACCATTTAGATTGCCATCGATAAAATGGGCGCCAATTACCCTTCCTCCCATAATCCCGCACCATACATTAACCTGCCATGGTCGCTGATCTTCCACCTGCCGCAGCCATCGTGGATTTTCCGTTGCCCAATAGTGCATATTTTGCCGGTTTGCTTTACCGCTGTTGGTGAATGACGCTTCGTCGCTAAATAGAACGCGTGCAAAAAATCGCCCCGTAATTTGTTTTGTGCCCAATGGCAGAACTGTACACGACGTTCAAAGTCGTCACCATACAGTTCCTGGTGTAATCGATGGTGATGTAGCATTCTCAACACCGACGTTTTTGAGATTCCCGATTCTCGCGCAATTTGTCTGCTACTGATGTGCGGATTAGGCGCGACAGCAGCTAAAACACCTACTTGGGCATCATCATTTGTTGCAGGTCTTGGTTGACGTTTCACATGTGGCTGAACGCTTCCTGTTTCCTTAAATAACGTAACTATCCGGCGATCGGTCCGGACACTTGAATGATGTCGTCCAGGATATCGAGCAGCATACATAGCACACGCCCGTTGGGCATTTTGATCACAATAGCCATACATCAACACGATATCAACCTTTTCCGCAATTGGTAAACGGTCCATTTTAACACGAAGCAAGTACCGTCCGCACTGGAGGAATGTTACGTGATACCACACACTTATACGTTCCTAACTATTACAGTGCCATCTATCACAAAGCGAATAATGTGGTCCAGCTATAACTTTCATATTTCTTTACGTATTACACAAATATGTAATAAAAAAATGGAGGTTCCGATTTTAAAAAACGCAGTTGATATCCATTTGACCTATGGCAGCGCCATCTAGCGGGCCAACAATGGCGCAATCTGGTTTCCCCCTTCAAGCTAGACAAGTTTCATTCTTTGTAGTTTTTTCGTTGGATACTTTTTTCGTGAGATATTTGGCTTCTACCGATTTCTGTCCCATTCGGGTGATCCCTCCGTGGTGCGTTGATTTTTTGTCCTTTTTTTGTCTTAGAGTGTGTTTTCTTCAGTGGTCGAGATTAAAACTTGACCATATGCAAATAGCATCATCATTATATAAACCTGATTCTTAAAATCGTGTGTGTAATTCTGTAGTTAAATTTTCCAGTGCAGTACAATTTCTTCATTGTGTATATTGCAGGTTATGGCGAAAATCTGCAACAGTTTCGAGCGCCTAAGTTAATATTTTATTTTATTTTCTCAATTTCCCCAGTTAATTGGACTCTTCTTTTATTACATATCTCCTGAATTATATTTATGTTGTGTATTGGTGTGGCTCTTCTTCATGATATCTTCCATAATAATTGTGTATTTTCTTTGCAGAAGGTCTTTATATAATATGTGAAAATGGTGCGTGTTAGAACTGAAAGACTGAAGCTCATAACAGTGTGCATGTTAGCAGAGAAACAAAATTGATTGAGAAAAGAAGGAAGTTGTACAGGCAATACATTTAAACTGTAACAAATTGTAGAGAAACACAAGTAATACAATAAAAAAGCATATCATTTTCATAGAACTGAATGATACTCAGTTCTTTTTCAGGCAACACTTTATGCTAAGAGACCTACTTGCATAGCCAACTCGTGACGAGCTAGCTTACTAAACGGGGAGGAGAGGCAAACCCGGATCTTATCCGCGCGGCGGAGTTGACTGTTGGTGTGGTACGCTCTCCACTCTGATTGTGGTTATTAGGTGGATTTCCACATTCGTTTGGACAAATGCTGTGCTGGTACCCAATCTCCGTATCATAAATTATGATGCACAAACAGTTAACAAGTATCCAGAATGAAATTTCCACTCTGCAGCGGAGTGTGCGTTGATATGAAACTTCCTGGCAGATTAAAACTGCGTGCCGGACCGAGAGTCGAACTCGGGAACTTTTCCTTTCGCGGGCAAGTGCTCTACCATCGGAGCTGCTCAAGCACGACTCATGACCCCTCCTCACAGCTTTACTTCCGCCAGTACCTCGTCTCCCACCTTCCAAAGCTCACAGAAGCTTTCAAATCAGCTCACACTCCGCTGAAAACATCCCTCAGGCTGTGGCCAAGCCATGTGTCCGCAATATCGCTTCTTCCAGTAGCGCTAGTCTTGCAAGTTTCGCAGGAGACGTTCTGTGAAGTTTGGAACGTAGGAGACAAGGCACCGGCGGAATTGAGGCTGTGAGGGCGGGTCGTGAGTCGTTCTTGGGTAGCTCAGATGGTGGAGCACTTGCCTGCGAAAGGAAAAGGTCCAGATTTCGAATCTCGGTCCGGTAAGCAGTTTTAATCGGCCGGGAAGTTTCACTTAACAAACACTGTAACACGCAGATATACATACAATACGCAAATAGGTGGCGCACCCGTAAGTTAAGTTGCGCTTGTTGCGAAAGTAAGGGGAAAAATCGTCAGATCTTGGAAAACAGCGAACCCCATACGAGGGGGTAAATGCTAGGAAATGCAGACGGTAGGAAAATCGTTATAATTCGTTAACTCCGTACCCGTTTTTACAGTTGCAGTTTGCTGATACTCAGGTATCGGTTTCATCAACCACTAGCTATCTCTCATCCGCATATCTCATTGTTAATAACAATAACCGTATGCCTTAACAAATACGATCACGGTTACATTTCTTGTCTCAAAGCATGCGCAATTAATGAAATCAGAACGGTTTTAAGTTTCACTTTCACTGTTCAAATGATTCAAACGGCTCTGAACACTATGGTACTTAACTTCTGAGGTCATCAGTCCCCTAGAACTTAGAAATACTTAAACCTAACTAAACTAGGGACATCACACACATCCATGCCCGAGGTAGGATTCGAACCTGCGACCGTAGCAGTCCCGCGGTTCCGGACTGAAGTGCCTAGAACCGCTCGCCCACCGCGGCCGGTATACTTTCACTATTCCTTCAGTTCATTTTCAGTTATTGCCTAATCGTTCGAAGTGACATGCATTCAGCAATGTAACACAGTTCTATCTTTCTGTCTACGCAGACATTCAGTTGAGATTCACTATATTCTCTCAGAAATATAATTTAACAAGAGTGCAATTTTGCTACACGAATCATTAGCGGTCAAAAAACATTATAGTCATTGTTTTAAGTTTGTTCCGTGACCCGCGTAGGAGCACAATGGACGTGCACTGCTCGATGTGAAAGCTGAATGACTTCCACTGAAGTTCGACCTGTTCCTGAAATTTATGGTAGCGTCGTTTTAGATACACTTTAAGTCATAGTAGTGTAGACTATCACCGGGATTATATAATAATGAAAATATTCATGACTTGAAACTACCCAGGCACGACTCACGACCTGCCCTCATTGGGTCACTTCCGTCAGTACCTCTCTCCTACCTTCCCAACTTCCTCGAAGTTCTCCTGCATGTCTTGCGGGAGCAGCACTCTCATAAGAAAGGCTACTGTGGAGACATAGCTTAACTGTAGCCGGGCGGATTGATTCCAGAACCAATTTTCACTCTGAAGCACTTGTGCGCTGATTTAATGAATAGTGAGAGCAGCTCTTGACCCGTATTTGGATAGCTCAGTAGGCAGAGCAGTTGCCCGCGAAAGGCGAGGATTCAAGGTTGAGCCGCGGTGCCGCACACAGTGTTAACCTACCGCACAGTTTGAAATCAGCTCACACTGTCAAGTGCCTACTGTAGACCGAAATATCATTCTAGAAATTCATGACACATTCCATACCCCAAACAGACACGCATAAAATCACTTGGCATATTCTCTGCTCCATTACAACCACGGACTCTAAACCAAGATCGTCGATCGGCAAAGACAAAACCCAAACTCGCATAAGCTAAAAGATAATTTACGGCAGCAAAAGAAGTACACCGCCTTGGTCAAACCTGAGAGTGCTTGCAAACTCGCAGAGGGTAAGGACAAGAATTGCTAAAGGAGTTCTTCGATATTAGGTAGCCACGTCGAAAAATTATTTATATTGCTAACTTAAATAACAATTATTCCGATAGAGTCATTTATTATCTCAAGCTTCTGTGTATTCCAATACGACTCTGAGAGAGATTTTTCCAGAATCAGACTAAGATAAAATGTCGAAAGCACAAAGACAAGAATGAGAAGAAATTGCGAATAACTCAGGGCAACATTTCATTGGAAATTTCTTCCCCGAGCAGGGTGCACATCTAGGCCTCCTGAAATAACGTGGAGTAAACGTTTAACGCGGTGGTTCGTAATCATTAATAACACGGCAGAAATAAGTTTTTCATGCGCCGGCGGTCCACGTAGGCGTACTATATTCACTACTGGCCATTAAAATTGCTACACCAAGAAGAAATGCAGATGATAAACGGGTCTTCATTGGAAAAACATATTATACTAGAACTGACATGTGATTACATTTTCGCCGGTCGGGGTGGCCGACGAGTTCTAGGCGCTACAGTCGGGAACCGCGTGACTGCTGCTGTCGCAGGTTCGAATCCTCCCTCGGGCATGGGTGTGTGTGATGACTTTAGGTTAGTTAGGTTTAATTGGTTCTAAGTTCTAGGAGACTGATGACATTAGAAGTTAAGTCCCATAGTGCTCAGAGCCATTTGAACCATTTTATTTGATTACATTTTCACGCAATTTGGGTGCATAGACCCTGAGAAATCAGTACCCAGAACAACCACCTATAGCCATAATAAGGGCCTTCATACGCCTGGGCATTGAGTCAAACAGAGCTTGGATGGCATGTACACGATATCACAGCTCATCAGGAGTAATGACTGGCGTATTGTGACGAGCCAGTTGTTCGGCCACCATTGGTTAGACGTCTTCAGTTGGTGAGAAATCGGGAGAATGTGCTGGCCAGGGCAGCAGTCGAACATTTTCTTTATACAGAAAGGCCCGTACAGGACTTGCAACATGCGGTCGTGCATTATCCTGCTGAAATGTAGCGTTTAGCAGGGATCGAATGAAGGGTAGAGCCACAGGTCATAACACATCTGAAAATATAACGTCCACTATTCAAAGCGCCGTCAATGCGAACAAGAGGTGACCGAGATGTGTAACCAATGGCACCCCATACCATCACGCCAGGTGATACGCCAGTATGACGATGATGAATACACGCTTCCACTGTGCGTTCACCACGACGTCGCCAAACACGGATGCGACCACAATGATGCTGTAAACAGAACCTGGATTCATGCGAAAAAATGACGTGTTGCCATTCGTGCACCCAGCTTCGTCGTCCAGTGCACCATCGCAGGCGCTCCTCATGCAGCGTGAAGGGTAACGGCAGCCATGGTCTGCTAGCTGATAGTCCATGCTGCTGCAAACGTCGTCGAACTGTTCGTGCAGATGGTTGTTGTCTTGCAAACGTCCCCATCTGTTGACTCAGGGATCGAGACGTGGCTGCACGATCCGTTACAGCCATGCGGATAAGATGCCTGTCATCTCGACTGCTAGTGATACGAGGCCGTTGGGATCCAGCACGGCGTTCCGTATTACCCTCCTGAACCCACCGATTCCATATTCTGCTAACAGTTATTGGATCTCGACCAACGCGAGCAGCAATGTCGCGATACGATAAACCGCAATCGCGATAGGCTACAATGCCACCTTTATCAAAGTCGGAAACGTGATGGTACGCATTTCTCCTTCTTACTCGAGGCATCACAACAACGTTTCACCAGGCAACGCCGGTCAACTGCTGTTTGTGTATGAGAAATCGGTTGGAAACTTTCCTCACGTCAGCACGTGGTAGGGGTCGCCACCGTCGCCAACCTTGTGTGAATGCACTGAAAAGCTAATCATTTGCATATCACAGCATCTTCTTCCTGTCGGTTAAATTTCGCGTCTGTAGCACGTCATCTTCGTGGTGTAGCAATTTTAATGGCCAGCAGTGTAAATCGCGGTCGGTGCAGCCGTGCGCTTAGTATTCGGGAAGCGTCGATCGGAGGGACGTGTAAAAGGGAGCGGTTGACAGCCTCTGCGGGAGGCGAGGCGAGGTGAGAGAATCCAGTTTCTTGCCGGACAGGTCCGGCTCGGTGTCGCAGCGCGGCACAGCTCGGCTCGGCTCGGCGACAGCGGCGGGCGAGGCGCGACAAGAAGGCCCACCACCGCCGGTGGCGACCGCAGAGGCACGCCGCGGCGCGGCGGCGGCGGCAGCAGCAGGGGCGGCGCCAGAGCCGAGGCAGCGCCGGCCGCGCTGGGAACCTTTCACCGGCCGTCACGGCCGGACGGCGAGCATTACCGCCGCATCCGCAGATCGCCCGGTGGGCGCTTCTTGCCCGCGCGCTCGCTTTCTCTGCTGCGTTACTCGAGCGCAGAGTTATATCACAGCTACCTCAGCAGTGTTGGTTGGCGGCCGTAGCCGAGAGGAATTAGAACCGAAAATAGAAAGAACCGTGACAATACTATCACAATGGTGCCACAGAACCAAACGAAAAGTCGCACCAAATAAATCTACCTACTTACTCATAAAAGGCCAATTTGCCAGAAACCCTACAGTCAGGATAGATGGCACACCAGTAATACGTCGTCGGGAAGCCAGATACTTAGGTGTAGTACTAGATGAGAAATTGAGCTTCGCCCGGCACATTGAAGTCACAACACATAGGTCACTAGAGGTACTAAATAACCTCATTACGATAGGGCATAGGCGATTTCATATCACACGAAACCTGTTCAAGTTGTACCACAACACAATCCTTGCCTCCATCGTGGGCTACGGGTCCGGAGTCTGGGCCCACAGGCTCACGAGGCTCGTTCCTGCTATGGCCGTGAGGAGAGTGCAGCGGAACATGGTATTGCGCTCAGTCGGGGCCTACCGTACATCTCCTGTGGGAGCATTGTTGATTCTCATGGGTCTGTGCCCCCTAGATGTAAAAATCAGGAAGCAGGGCACATGGTACTGGGTAAAAAAAAGGGGCAGACTGAAAAAAGCTGGGGACATTATGGGGCTCAGAGTGGGGGATAAACCATCAATCAAAAGACGGGGGATGGATCTTTGGCAAGAAATCTGGGATGGGGTGAGACAGGGAGAAGAAGATACCAACTGTTACCAAACATCCAAGAACGATTGAGAATGAAGCATTTTCAGCCTAGTAAGGGACTGCTGCACTTCCTCACAGGGCATGGCCCGTACCCGGCATATCTCTGTCGTTTCGGGAAAAGAGCGACACCCTCGTGTGACTGTGGTGCCGGGATAGGTACGCCGGACCACGTGGTCAACGAGTGTCCCATTTTCGACGACTTTGCCGCAGAGTTAAGGAATTCACTGCCAAATACAAATACCTTCCATCTAATTAGGAACCCAGTCACCTTCACTATCATCGATAAATTAGCCAGCGAGGTATCCGCCAAAGTCCTGAGAGAATATCGTAGGGATATAGACTAACGAAAGTTCCAAAACGTGACATTACGCACCATCCCATTCCGTCAGTATGCGTACCAGCCGACCGCCGTGACGATCGGGATCCGTCACGTCCAGGACAAGGGGGAGGGTGAGAACTTACCGACTATAGACACAGCACACCGATTATAACTTCGTAGATAAAATTACTAGTAGGAAATAGATAGTAGGATATTTTTAAAGACCTGCAGCGATTTTCATTAAGGCCAGCCCGATGTCAGGGGCACGCCCACTGGGACCAGCTCGGTGGGCCAGGCCAAGAGATTGTAGGTTTATATTTCTACTGGCACACATGTAACGCTGCAGGATGTAGTTGTTAGTAGAGTAGGATAGAGTAGATAGCATGGTAGGTTAACAGTAGGTCAAATAGCCGGTATACCCATAGAACTAACTTCCCATCCTGTAGTTGACACTAACAATAAGTAGATAGAGTCTTGGTGAATGCTGCTGAAAGTTTGTAATTTTGTATGTAACTTCGACCGACTAATGTGGGGTTACTTTGTATGATATTGGTTTTGATGAATAAAGATTTAAAAAAAACTCAGCAGTGTGACTTGCAAGATGTTCGTAACCACTAGGAGATTGGAGATCCTAAATTTTTAAACATTTTCATCACATAGACTGTTGTAAAATTTTCCATCTAACGGGCAGGTTCGTCGCTGATAAAGCATTTCTTTTGTAAATAGACATTCTAAAGGTACACTCTTTTTTTATTTTATTTATTTGCCTTGCCTTGGTACACAGAATATTCGCTTTGATGTAGGAGATCGGCAGAGGCATGGATGATGATAAGGAAGATGGTGTGAAGTTGATGCATTAAGTTGTTCTGAAAGCGGTGCTGATATTCAAGATAATAAATGCTGGTTAAAAGCTGTGAGCTATCTGGGGAAGTTATCCTTGCATTACTGAGCAACTGTTTCACCAGGCATCCAGTCTAGTTTACCAAATTGTCAACCAGACTGACATTAATTATAATCTTTTAATAGTCATCTTACGACAACGGATTTAAATAAAAAGAAATAAATCAGTTTATTTTAACATTGATCATTGTTCCGTTAAAATTTCAGCATATTAAACTTGATTCATAACTAAACTGGTGCCTTACTTAGGATTGTGAAAATATGAGTCCGTAATCTGACGGAACACACCAAATATGGAGCAAAGATTGGGAGACTGCATACAACACTGCATTCATAAAATAACACACGAAGAACGTTGAAACATATGCAAGAGGAAATTAACCACAACCAACCGATTCAATTTTCACCCAAAGAAGTTACAGTCGTAGCGCAATCCTGTCCGTCATGAAATTACCACACACTGGTATACTAAATTCATACTAATTCTCTGTGAAATCTTCTCGAGAAGAATACCTGAGGGCTACTTTGATGATTACACCACATGCTTCACGTGGTCAACTTGGTCTACACAAAGTGTGTAACTCCTCAATTATTTTGACAGTTAAAATAAATTACATCGAAATGCAATTTACGAAACAAAAACCTCGAACTGGTTACTATCGTCATACTATTGACCTGACGGGTCAAACAATTATATAAGAATGTGGTACTGGTCTAACAAAGTTGACTCCACGTGGGTTGAACATAAAGAAAAGTTGCTATATTGAAAAATATTGCCACGACGAGATGTTATAATCTCACGCACATTCGCATTTAAGATTGATGATCTTAGTTAGAGTTACGGGTCATCAACACGTGGTTCCACTATACTCACAAAGTAGTGACAAAGCAAGTACTGGAAGATATTCTGAACTTCACACTCGAATTACACTGCGTTGCAATTTAAGATAACATAAGATATTTTAGATCTAAACCTGAAATAAAGGTGATTAAATTTTCAGTTAGGCTGAACTTAAGAAATCCATTGTCCTACGGACTTAGCAGAGACGCGCTTAGCCGGAGATCTTACAACTTCAGACGCTCGCCGCGGACCGACTGCCGTGGGCCGTTATCGAGGGTGCTTTCAGATACAATACGGAAGTGACCGGAGAGGTAGCTTCCTATACCAACAGGACAAGTGACGGACAGGACCATACCAAGAATAGAAACCGCTTTGCTTTTAGAAAGCGTAGCTATCTGTTCCGAGATTGGTCCTACTGTTCTCTAGCAGACAGGCTTGTCTGCTACCATCAAGCATGCAACTATAAATACATTTGCTCATTCATCCTTTCACACAGAAGGGAAGAGGGGTGACAGTATCTTATCATATACACTATATAAAAGAAAGCGGATGTAGGTTCCGTATGAGACTGTGTGACATGAATTATGTATAAACTGTGTTTTAAGGTGTAGTAGTGTGACAGATCGTTCTTGTTTATGTGTAAAAGTAACACGTTCCACTGTTCAGTCTTCTTCCAGATAGTCAGAAACACCGCAGTAAATTTAGAAGTGGAATGTATGCCGTAAATGACAACATATTTAAGAAATTAACATGGAAGGAATCCAACAGAGACCTTTCAATGAAATGATTAGCAGTCCTGCACCCACAATACAGACTGTATCTATTGGACAGTAGAAAACCCGCTTTGAAGAACTCCTAGTAGAAAAGAGAAGAGACCACGTGATAGAAGTGTACGAAAAGAGCAGTACATCAGGTAATTTAGAACCTATACTAGAGGAAGAGATAATAGAGATGCTGGAAAAGGCAAGAAATGGCAAAGTAAGTGCACAGAGGGGAATCGTGATGGAATTGTGGAAATTGGGACCCCTTACATGTAAATTGTTCAATCAGATCGTGAAAGGAGAGAGGAATCACCAAGAGAATGGTGCGTATCCTACGTATCTGCTATATACAAAAGAGGAAACAAGATGCACCCAAATAGCTGTAGAGGCATTAGTGTTATCTCTTCTATAAGGAGACTTTTTAGCGCTATACTGAAAACAGGTTGGAGAATGAGATTGAGGCATAGATGCTAGAGGAGCTGGCAGGTTTTACAGTTGGACGCTCTTGTATGGATCATACGTTTATTCTTAGAGAAATAAGTGAGAAGATGTATTCCAAGAGTAAGGAAGCACAACTAGCATTTGAGGATCTAGAAAAACCGAGTAATTCTGTACCCACGTACGTACTATGGGAAGCAATGGGATATATAGGTCTAGAAACACAACAGATAGTTCCTGATTCAACGACCAATCGTACTCAGCAGTTAAGTAGGAAGCAAGTTGAGTGAGAATTCCATACATCGAAAGACGTACACAAGGCTGCAATATGTCGCTTCCTCTGCTTAAATTATATTTGCAGTGCACATTGGAATTGTGGAATCAGTCATGTAGAGGTATCAGATTTTCTTTCCAGCATGGTACTATCTACTCATTGTTATTTACCGACGATCAGGTATTGATAGCACGAAGCAGAGAGGATCTCAAATTTGTGATAAGGAAGATAATGGAAGCATTTAAACCAGGCAGGCTTGGAATAAATGTAATCAAAACTAAGTATCTAGTAGTGACAGGGGATTGGAGGGATGTAGTACTGCCGCAAGGAACTATTAAAGCTGTAAAGCAGTTTAAATACTTTAGACTCATTGTCCGTTTCCCAAGAAGCTGTGAAGCAGATGAGGAACGCAGGATTCATGAGGCAGCAAGGAGCAATTAAAATACTAACTGGAGTTCTGTGGAGCCGGAAAATAACAAAAGAAACAAAGAAGACGATTCTGCAAACAGTAGTGGAAATTGTACTACGATACGGTGCAGAAGGATGGAGGTTGGTGGAGCGACAGAGAAGCGGAGTACAGGCAATAGAGATGGATGAAAAAAGGAGGGCAACCCCAGGATATCCAGAACCAAGTGGAGAAGAAATAAGGAAATTAGAGAGATAACGGATATCGAACAACCAGTCTCGCAAAGAACTGAGAATAACGCTGTTCAATGGTATGACCATGTATGGCGAATGGAGCTAGGACGATTGCCAAAAACAGTCCTGGAATGGTCGACGCCAGGAATCAGGTAGCATGGGCGGCCGAGATTAACGTGGAGAGCGAGAGTAATTGGAATGATGAATAAGAGAGATCTGAAAGAGGATGATTGCCACTATCATAAACACTGGCGAATGGGAATACAGGATAACTGCCGAAGAGTGGAGAAGCCCTTAAAAGTGAAAAAAATAAGTATCTTGGTTCTTTACGATCAGTTTCCAGGTCGCAGCCCCAGACAATCATTCCTGCCGTCGCCCAAGGCGTCTGGCTGGGATTCGTCTCCACCACTGATCCAACCAAACTAAAATTTTAATTTGATTGCGACCAGCCACATTTTTAAGAAATCACTTTTGCCATCAGCCAAGCCGTGATGCAGCGACCAGGCACCACTTTTGGACATAGCCTAAATAAAATTTAGCTATCGCCAGCAGTGATAGTAACCTCTCAACTTGGCTGATGAGCCGGCCAGAGTGGCCGAGCGGTTTTGGCGCTACAGTCTGGAACCGCGTGACCGCTACGGTTGCAGGTTCGAATCCTGCCTCGGGCATGGATGTGTAGGATGTCCTTAGGTTAGTTAGGTTTAAGTAGTTCTAAGTCTAGGGGACTGATGACCTCAGAAGATAAGTCCCATAGTGCTGAGAGCCATTTGAACGTTTTGGCTGATGACAGGAGTGACTGCTTTAGAATGGGGCTCGTCACAGTCAAATTAAAATTTAGTTTGGCTGTGATCAGTAGCGATGACGAATCATAGCCTGAGACATATGGGCCCCAGCAGAAGCATGGAGACATGGCCCTCTCTCAGTGTATTCACACCAGTTGCATCTCAGTGAAAAAAGGAGCGCTTCTTTGAATCACATCATAATACACTGCACACTTCTTACACGGCCAGACGATTGGTACACACATATGTGGACTTATAAGGGTGACTTAATAGGAACAGCATGTAAAGAAATAGATAGCGTCAGCCCTGGAACTTCATTACATAAAAGAATGACAAAACAGAACTGCAGTGAGACTTAAGACACAACGAACAATCGACATTTATATCAATAGTAAATAAAGTTGCAGAGGAAAACAAAATAACAGTACATTCAAAAGATTTAACTGTCACACTATCATATGGAGTGGCAAAGGTAACATTGCGCTGGGCCCCGGATGCGAGATGTCCTCAACCTCATCCATGAGGACAGCTCTCGTCTGGGCACTGACGTAATGACTAAGGGAGAAAATATGACCTGCTTTATCCCATGATGCGATGTGTCTACGGCAAGCAGGAAATAAAATGAAAGAAATTCCAGCCGGACGGCTTGCCTGATGGCTGGAATGACTGCTTGAATCTGGGGCTACTATCCGGAAACCAGAGGTCAGGATTCGAAGAAAAGGATATGAATAAAAACAGTTCCAAACACTCTTTGCGAATCTGTCGCGCAAAATAGTGGAGGAAGTGGATAATAATGAGAGTGTGAAGTACCACCGACTTGCCGACCTCTGACAAGCCATGAGTACTCTTAAATTTGGTGTTTCGTCAGTCAGTGGATGGAAGAAATTGAGTATTTACTGCATTACTTACTCACGCTGCTCTCAGTTTGCTCTCCCGGACTTGTCGAGAGAGTAATAACATTTTCCCCATTGCGAAAAGCACTGAACTTCAGTCCACAGCCCGATGCGTCTGGCATAGTCAAGGTGCCGTGGCAGGTATTCACAAATATTAATTACTTCCCGCATGATTTTTTTTTCAAAATGGACACCAAAGTTCTTCACCTATCCCGTTCCGTGTCGTATTCCTACAGGCTCTTACAATTAATTAGTTGTTACCATCACAATACAACTTTTATCATCACACATAGCTCAGTGATAGCCAACCAACTTCTCCTGAACTCCCCATGTGTTGCACAGCAACCATCTCTAAGAGCGCGAAAATGGACAAAAACCTTTTTGCAGGCACACTGTCGATAGCGGCGTAGAACTATGTACAGCTTACAAAACAAGTCAATCACAGTATGTTGCAAAATACCGCACATAAAAACGAGATTTTCCGGTGCTCGTACTTTGGATTCTAGAAGCGTAAGGTCAAGCGTTCTGGATAGCCCTTGGTCTTGGGACCGTTTGTATGCCCAACAGAAAGAGCGTCTTAGTGCCACTATCCTACAGCATAGTGTCAAATTATGAATATTCCACTCTTCCTCCAGCTTAGGCAAATGGAGAAAATCGGTTGGTTCTTTTAAAATTTGGTGTGGTCTATTGTGAGCTTGATGGGAATCATACAGGCACCATCAATTCAAGGGCAGTCCTCGGAAAACCTCGGGGGAAGAGGTCGTTTACTATGTTTCCGCAGTCACCAGTGGACCAAAACGCAGTCGACGATTCCAAGATGTATTGCACAGCAAATGGCTGAAATTTTTACGATATGTTTCTAAGATCCTGATCTTAAAAATTTACTTAATATCATTATCCGTTTCCGAGATACGGAGGTTCAAAGATACTCTACTTAAACACATAAAGTCGGATATGAGGCAAGATCTAAATAACAAATAACCACTGCAAACTGCTCAAATTTTAACTGTATGTTCTGTATATCTGCAAGAATCATCTTCCTCTTTCCATATATCTTCACCCGTTATCGTGAAATACCCCAAAATTTTTATTTTATGAGTACCAAAACCAAGACGCGGATTCCTTTATGTCAATGCACAGCAAATGCCTGTAGTTTTTGCGACCTATTCCTAAGATCTCGAACAAACTTGAGAATTGTCTCCATATCCTCATCCATTCAGAGATACAGGGATTCAAATTTTCCATACTTGTACATGTAAAATCATCATCATCATCAGCCAATTCAATCATTAAATGATGTGGCCTCTTCGAGTTGAGGATTCAGGTAGGCTTTCAACAGGCTTCTCCAAGTAGGACGGTCTTGGGCAGTTCTCTGCCAGGTGTTACCAGCGATCTTCTTGATGTCTTTGTCCCATCTGTCTAGTGGTCTTCCTCTAGGCCTCCGGTGCTCTCTCGGACTCCACTCCGGTACTAGCTTCGTCCATCTGTTGTCTTCTCTTCTTGCGACGTGGCCAGCCCACTGCCATTTCAAGGAACCTACTGTCTCCATTAATCTTCGTCACAGACCGGATGTCATCTGCCCTTTTCCTATCCTTTCTTGTATGACCCAGCACTGATCTCTCCATGGCTCTCTGTGCTGTCCTAAGTTTCCCTTTTGTAAATGAGTTCAGTGTCCATGTCTTGCAGCCATACGTCATCACAGGGAGAATGCATTGATCAAATACTGCTTTCTTCAGATTTACTGGCATTTTTGATCTGAATACAGTTGAATTCTTCCCAACGGCTTGCCAGCCAAGCCTGATGCGTCGATAGATTTCTGGCCTTATGTCTCCCTTCATATTTATAATCTGGCCAAGGTAGACATATTCACTGACCTCTTCTAGTAGACTGTCCTTGACTTTCACATCTCCAGCTGGGACCCATTTGTTGGACATTACTTTTGTTTTCGAAAGGTTCATGTTCAAGCCAACTAGCTGACATTCCGATGCAAGATCTGTAACTAAGTTCTGGAGCTGTGCGAAGTCTTTGGCCAGTAAGGCAATATCATCAGCAAATCTCAAGTTGGTAAGGCTTCTTCCATTAATTCTAATTCCCTTACCTTCCCAGCTCAGCTTTGGCATAGCCATTTCCAATACAGCAGAGAACAGTTTTGGGGAGATGGGATCGCCTTGCTTGACACCTCTCATGATGCGGAATTCTTGTGTTGATTCGCCGATGTTAACATAAGCTGAAGGATTCTCGTACATTTTCCCGAGCACTTCAATGTATGCCGCTCCCACTCCTTGCTCGCTCAAAGCATGTAGGACATCTATATGGCTAACGGAGTCAAATGCCTTTTCAGAGTCAACAAAGGCAATGCAGAGAGGCAGTTGGTGTTCATTCGCTCTGCTTATCACTTGACTAACGGTCAGAATTTGGTCAATAGTGCTAAAATTGCTTCGGAATCCTTCTTGTTCTATAGGTTGGGCTGAGTCGACGGTGGAACTAATTCGGTTTAACAAGATCTTTGTGAAAATTTTGTACAAAATTGAGAGCAACTTGATAGGACGGTAGTTTTTAGTATTGTGAATACTTCCTTTCTTGTGTATCAAAATAATCTTAGCCTTGTTCCACGATAGTGGGATTGAAGCATAGTGCAGGCAGGAAGTAAATACTTTTGCCAAGTTATTTATTGTTACCTCTCCTGCCAGTTTGAGTATGTCAACACTGAGCTCATCATCACCCGGCACTGGTCCCTTCTTCATGCTATCTAGAGCACACTTTTCTTCCGATGGGAGTATATCTGGAACACTAGGTACATCATTTGGATACACTCAAATTTTCCCTTGGATTGCTATACAAATTGCTATAAAAGTCTCTGATGAGCTTCTAAACCTCCGCCTTTTCAGTGATTCGACTGTCATTTCCATCGAGTGCGATGATCTGCTTTTTACCGATTGTGAGTTTGCGTTTGGCTGACTTTAAACTTATCTTGTTCTCCAAGCTTGGTCGTAAGGTGTCTCCAGTGAATTTCTGTATGTCAGTTTTTATTTCTCTTCGCACTGCCTTACATAGTTCGGAATACGCTACCATGTCACGATGGGTTTGGATTTTCATTTCTCTCCTCTGTTGTAAAAGGGTTTCAGTTTTGGCACTGAATTTCTTTGGTTGTTTATTTTTTTGGCATAGGCCACCAACTTCTTGTGCACTTGAAACAATCATTTACGTCAAATCACCATCTTTAGTTACGTGGAACTTGCTTTGGAGGACTTCTTGGAATTTAGAGGAATGTTATTCCAGGTTTTTGAGGTTGACTACCCTTCTCTTCCCTTTTATAAGTTTATTCCTTTCATTTTTTACACTGAGTTCGACCATTGCTCTCACAAGACGCTGATCACTGCCAGTGCCGAACTGATTTAGCACTGATACGTCTTTTACAATTTGCGGAATGTTTGACAGAATAAAGTCTATCTCATTTTTGACACTGATATTTGCGCTCCTCCAAGTCCATTTTCGGTCAGAGTGCTTCTTAAAGAACGTATTCATGATGGACATATTGGTGTACTGAGCGAACTGGACTAATCTCTCACCTCTATCGTTTCCGTCTTCAGTCCCATAGTTGCCCACCACTGTGTCGTCTTGTTTCTTGGTGCCACCTTTTGCATTGAAATCGCCAATGACCATCTGGAAGTGACAAGCGCTACCTTTTTTACAGGTGCTATCCAGACATTCATAAAATTCAATTTCTTCGTCAGGGTGTCCTGAGGTGGGAGCGTACACCTGAAAAATCTGTATTTTATACCTATTCGACACATTCAGCACCATTCGAGCTGTCCTGCTGGAAGTTCCTTCTAAGACAGATACTCTATCAGCAATATTATTGTTGGTTAAGAACCAAGCTCCATTGAGTTTTCCTTCTGGGTCGCCACAAAAGCAAAACAAGTTGCCAGAGTGCAAACGGAGACAGTCTTCCCGTTTTCGGCGTACTTCGCTGAATCCAACAATACTCCAGTTGATTTTTGTAAGCACTTTCTCGATCTCTTCTAGTCTGTCGTTGCCTGTATCTTCTTCTCAACACCTCTTGGTGTTTGGGACATCAAAATTTCTCCCACCCGGAGATCTGACTATGGGGCTATTACTCCGGAAAATTTAACATTAATGTCACACAACATATCTCGAAGGTGAGAAGCATAATCGGCACGCTTGCTTCAGAACGGATTGGCGATATAATTTCCAGGCCGCCCCTGACATGGGGTACAGACGCCTTTGGTAGACCGCTCCACTAGAGTACAGACGCCACCACGTTGCTAGTTTTGATCCGCCCCGGATATTTCATTACCCCGGTGCCACCCATATCTGAGAGGATTTCTCCTATCCGCCACGTGGGGAGGCGCCCGATGGGGGACTAGCAACCCCCCCCCCCCCCCCCCCGAGACATGTAAAATACGCATTTAAAATCCGGAGTGAGGCGAAAATGTATCTCTATAAAGTAGCACAGCACGGAGAAACATACTGTATAATGCCTCTGTTATCATGTGGGAGCCCCAGGTTGTTGTAATGAAAACATGTAAAATACTTTGCACGTAAAATCTGGTATGAGGTGTAAAATTAGTTTTGAGTTATTTCATTTTTACATAAGTGAACTATCTACATTTTACTAACCAATATATTTCCTTTTATTTAAGTTACATTCCCTGCAGCGGCAAGGAAAAGGAGACAAACACCGGAAAGATGTTTCTATCGGAGCACAAAAAATGCGAATATGTTCCCGTTTATTTAAAAGACTGACTGAGAACTGGGGTTCGTGCTGCATCCTTTCTACCTCACTCAGCACCTTTCAAATTTTTTTTCAAAAATTTTTGCACTCGAACTTATTTGCCCATTTTTATGCTGAGAGATAAGAAGACAGTGACTGTGGGAAAGACACGGAAAAGTAATAAATACTGGAAGGTAGAATCCAGCGGTTGTGTTACAGAATGAGCTAAGGAGACAATAGTAGTGTGAGAGGAAGTGAGTAACACTGTAGTATTGCAGTATAGTTGACAGTGGCAGAACAGCGCTGAGAAAAGCGTTAAGGAGACGGTGCGAGGGAGGGAGGAATAAAGGGAAAGAGAAAGTGGAAGTGGATGAGAGCCAGTGATAATGAGAGACAGAGTATATGACACTAGTAGGAAGGAATGAATTAAATGTTAGCAGTAAGACAAAACAAGAGGGAGACAATGACAGTGGGAGGAGACAACAGTTGTAGGACAGAACGAAGATGACCGCAGCAGTGACACAGGAGACAATGACAGAGAAACACAAAGAGATAATAGCCGTGAGTTGGACTGAATGAATGAATGAATGAATGAAAAGGGGGAACTGGGAGTTGTTGGGTTTGAGTGACTTAACTGCGATGGACTTGTGGCTCTGAGTGAGTTACAGCTAGAGGAGCTTCTGGATGTTTGAGGTGAGTTGCATGTTAAGGAAAACGCGAATATCTTCGCATGCAAAACTATTTGGGAAAATTTTTTAAGGTATTGAGGAAGGTTGAATGGCGAAGCTGCAACTCCATTTTTCAGTCAGAGTCTTTAAAATAAACAGGAACATATTCGCATTTTTGATGTTCCGATTGGTGCTTTTTCCGTTGGTACTAAAACACTCAGAAAATATCCCTGAACAGATTTCGAAGTTTTCTCGGTGGGGTTCCATACGTCCCTCGTCATCCCAGCCTCGCGGCTGCTGCAGCGTCGGGCGAAGACCGACTCAGGGCCACGGCCAGAATCCACACACTCTTAGCAACGAGCGGCGCAAGACACAAATCCCAAGACCTACTGCTCCACAGACGTTCTCTGTGCCATTTCTTGGCAGACTGGGGCTATGTACGCACAGCTACGCAGATACTATCACTTTACGTAAAGGTTGCCAGCCTTGCTTTGACCTGTGAGACAGGTTTAACATTGTCACTTATCATACACCACTAATCAGTGCCCTGCCGGCTACTTTGGAAGAACTGTCGGATCCGACCATCAGATTATCAAACGTGAGGTGCAAGCAATGACAGAATCGTCTCAGAATGATTTTTTGTCTCTTCCGCCAATAATCAACTCCATAATCTAAAGGGAATAACAGTGTGAAGTCAAAGAAGTGATGAACACACACATGAACTCCATCCTTCAAATTTCCATTTGAAGAAAAAGGGGTTTACTATTTTCTAATAAATCTCACTAAATCTTCCTCGATCCTTAGAATACATCTGCACCTACCTAATGGCTTCACTCTGCACTAAGCAGTGTCCCTCCAGACTGTTGTAAGCGTTCTCTATCTCCAAGAGCCGGCCGCGGTGGTCTAGCGGTTCTAGGCACTCAGTCCGGAGCCGCGCGACTGCTACGGTCGCAGGTTCGAATGCTGCCTCGGGCATGGATGTGTGTGATGTCCTTAGGTTAGTTAGGTTTAAGTAGTTCTAAGTTCTAGGGGACTGATGACCATAGATGTTAAGTCCCATATTGCTCAGAGCCATTTTTTTTATCTCCAAGAGTAAGGACGCGTGAAGAATACTCCGTTCAGATTGGTCAGTTTTCTTTAAGTCAAATAGAAAAATATTATTCTCCCGTGTTGGTCCGCGCTTTTCATGACTAACCAATCAAGAAATAACACACTTTCGAATCTTACTTTCTTCCAAATTAAATATTTAACATTCTGATATTTTATTTACACTTTACGTTATTAACTATTTTCAAGTTCGCTCAAATTAGCTTTCGTTTTACCTTAAACTTATTTAACATATGATACAAAATTCCCCGTCATCTGCTTTCACACTGTCTTAAAAATTTCTCACGCTAGTCCGTACAGCGTTTATCAGTATAACAATGATCTAAACATTTACTTTAGACCACATTCACGCATCATTCACACTACTAAAAACATATACAAAACTGTACAAAGATAAATAAACAAAAAAGCCTTCAAGAAACTGAACAATTCACAAAACATTCTCTTGATCCGTTTCTTTAATGTCTCTGTCCGCTACTGTACTCTGGTGGATGCAAATTAGAACTAAGTACTCGACTGAACCCGCTGCAGACCATCTGTCACTGTGCACGCATGAATCGTTCTCCCGATACACAGGCTCCAGACAGAACCGATATAAAGGCGCTACGCCTCAATATGTGACATTTATTTCATACAAGTACGTCTATTTCTCTGGTGTTTTACTCCATACGACGCCAGAGAGGACGTTAAATTTATCTTTGGTATTCAGTCGTGTAGTCTGGTCCTAGATCATGAAACAAAATATTGGTTCGCAGGACCGCTCATTTTCGCGACCTGGTTGAAACACTGAAGAGCACACATAAATGACAAATTGCACGTCACACCTTTAACAGTTCTCCAAATCAACGAAATACAGAAAATAAATTCTAAAAGGTGGTTTTGCTACATTTTTATGTCACCCCATCTCAACTACTAATGATAATCGTGAATCTTATTTTGACAGTATTTTTATACAAATACTAAGTCATGTAATCATCTAATAAATTAACGAATTTTACTTTAATGTCTCTCCCTTTTGCTCTCATCCTTATGGGTTGTAGGTGGATCATAGCTCCACAGTGGTTCTTTCCGCACAGTAAGCAATCATTAAATCCCTAATTGTATAACACTTCAACTCCCCTATATAAAACAGCTTCAAACATCTGTTTACTTAAAATACGACTTAATGTGTTAAGGATTTGACAATGAGTAAGTAAACGAGAAATAAATTAGGGAACCGTCTGAAATTATGTTTAAAGTATGTTGGAAGTTGCCAAGTGGTCTCAGTATGAAACACAACACGAGTGTAGTCTGGACAACTTGCTCTCTGTTTTACGAAATTCTTGTCTTCCGCGCAACCCAGTGTTTATGACGTTATGTGTCCTGAGCTATGTGTCCTACATTGATATAATTTTGTTCTTAACTTTAGTGGTATATACGGATACTGCATCCAAAATATGTTGCCAACAGAGTTTGCAGGAAAAAAGTAATAAAATAGAATGTCATATTTGATACGGAAGGTTTTTCACGCATCACAGTTTTTATGAAGTCATATCTCCTGTACTGTGCAACGTATAATAATATAATTTTGCAAGTACATTTGGTGGTATATGTGAATAACGTCTGCAAAACGCATTGAGAATAGATTTAGTAGTAAGGAAGCAATGAAGTAGAACGTCGTGACTGATGCGGCAGTTTCATTTCATGAACAGATAAAATGTAATAAGTGATAAACTTTTTCCCTTTCGTAATTTCGAATGAGTTGTGAGTGAGGGAAAGCTTCGTAAAGGTTTGAAATTATGTGTAAAGCTTGCAAGACGCTAAGTGCTCTCATTTTCAAATAGTGGATGAATGTATGTATAAAGGTTATTTGCAAGCCGTGAGCTAAGTTTCTTTTCACCCCCATCACCTCATAAGAGGTAGGTCGCTTTTAACACCACAGTGCTTCTTTACAGACGGTAAGTGATAAGTGTACGAAGTCTGACTGTAATCGATCCAATAGATTAGGATGAGATGTTGCACACACACAAACACACACACACAAACACACACACACAAGATACAGCTGTTTAAGCATTCAGAATGAGTAGCCGTATGCAGGAAATTTCATGGGCCATTTCTTTCTCGCTCAATCACTCCACCCGAAAATGTAGCTACTTGTTAGGACATTTCGAATATTTCTTTCTAGCAGTGCTTGTACCCACCGGTTATGCTTGGAAAATCATACTCTTTAGCTAGCCTCGTAGGCCTCCAACACAACCCATTGAAGAGGATTAGGGATTAGGCAAACACCAGTCACTCATTTTCATTCTTTCTCTTGTTACCGGAAACTACAGAGGCACGACCGGGAAATTATGTTACAAGTTCGTTTCCACCTTGTATTTCATGTGTGCTGCTTCTTTCCACTTTTATTTCCGGAACTTCCACATAAGTTTCCTTCCAAAAACCTGCTCGTACGAATATTTTCCATCTTCTCGCGAACCACGAGGCAATGACCGTGGACGTCTCCAGGTGAAGAAGAACGGTGTTTCCGACAGCTATTATAATTTACGCCGCTGTTGCGCAAAGTTATACATCCCGGAGAACAGTCGTTGAAATGCAGGCGGGCCCATCGCTCTCCGCTATTGCCACACGGCGCAGCGCGATGACGCCGGCTACGGAACGATTTCCACCGCGTTCGTCTTGTGACGAAACGCGCTCCCTGTCTGGTATCTCGCAGTCCAGTGAGGGATACCGGCCGGTTCGCGGGTGCGTCGACCGGACAGTGCTTAAGGGAGCGGGCGATAAGCATCGCGCCCGCTAACGCTGCAGGCGGAGGGCGAGTATTTTTACGGCGGTTTCGCCGGTGCACCAGTGTCCGTCAGGCGCGCCGTTGCGCCAGTGGAGAGTGGGATCGGAGCCGGCCGCAGGGTGCTCACATTCCGGCCGCGACCCGACACGCCCATTTCCATCCCCGCCCAGCTCCTCGGCGATCCTCTCCGCAGACTGCGCAACGCTCGCCTCTCGCCGCTCTGCAGTGCCCCGCCGAACACACACAGTAAATCGCCGCGCGCCTCCCAGATGGCTGCCGGGTCAAAGGGATACGCCTGCGCAACCGAGTTCTCATAACGAGGATGTACTGCCGCTTAGCGTCGAAGGAGGCTATTGAAGCTATTAGGTGCGCAGAAAGCGGCTGATGGGAGCCCGTGCTTACTCTCGAGTCCGTCTTAGTGGCTCAGAGGTCGACTTGCGTAACTGCTGGACCGAGGACTGGTCTCGATCACCACTAGTACTAGGCACTTTTGTAATGAATAAGTTGAGACAATTGAAAACTGGTATGAAATCGGAACTCGAAACGGGATTTCTTACTTTTTTCCTCGTGTAATCTTCCAGCGCACCCCGTAGGGTGTAGTTGCTGTTGTGGTCTTCAGTCCAGAGACTGGCTTGATGCAGCTCTCCATGCTACTCTATCCTGTGCAAGCTTCCTCAACTCCCAGTACCTACTGCAAACTACATCTTTCTGAATCTGTTTAGTGTACTCATCCCTTGGCCTCCCTCTACGATGTTTACCCTCCACGCTGCCCTCAAATACTAAATTGGTGATCCTTTAATGCCTCATAATACCCCTTCTTCTAGTAAAGTTGTGCCACAAATTTCTCTTCTCTCCAATTTTATTCAATACCTCCTCATTAGTTATGTAATCTACCCATCTAATCTTCAGCATTCTCCTGTAGCACCACATTTCCAAACCTTCTATTCTCTGCTTGTCTAAACTATTTATCGTCCACGTTTCACTTCCATACATGGCTACACTCCGTACAAATACTTTCAGAAACAATTTCCTGACATTTAAATCAAAACTCGATGTTAACAAATTTCTCTTCTTCAGAAACGCCTTCCTTGCCATTTCCAGTCTACATTTTATATCCTCTCTACTTCGACCATCATCAGTTATTTTGCTCCCCAAATAGCAAAACTCCTTTACTACTTTAAGTGTCTCGTTTCTTAATCTAATTCCGGCAGCATCCCCCAATTTAATTCGACTACATTCCATTATCCTCGTTTTGTTTTTGTTGATGTTCATCTTATATCCTCCTTTCAAGACATTGTCCATTCCATACAACGGCTCTTCCATGTCCTTTGCTGTCTCTGACAGAATTACAATGTCATCGGCGAACCTCAAAGTTTTTATTTCCTCTCCATTGATTTAATACCTACTCCGTATTTTTCTTTTGTTTCCTTTACTGCTTGCTCAATATACAGATTGAATAACAGCTGGGATATGCTACAACCCTCACTCCCTCCGCAACCACTGCTTCTCTTTCATGCTCCTCGTCTCTTATAAGAACCTCAATGGCATTGAACCTCAGTGGCATTGAAAGACTTAGTTAGGCCTTTAGTTGTGCTCGAATAGCAACGATCGAGAGCGAACTCTAAGGGACAGGTGCTCGCAGTTGTTGTTGTTGAACACTATACTTAGCTGATTTCTTACAAAATTATATTTCACAAATGAACCCCAGATACCTACACTGAGGAGTCAAGGGATAGCAATACGTACATATACAGATGGCAGTAGTATCGTCTACACGAGATACAAAAGAGCAGTGCAATGGCGGAGCTATCATTTGTACTCAGGCGATACAAGTGAAAATGTTTCCGACGTGAATATGGCCGCACGACAGGAACTAGTATTTTGAAGGCGAAATGTAGCTGGAGCTAGACGCTCGGTATAATCCATTTCGGAAATCGTTAGTTATATTTATCCCTGAGACATTTAAGTCTCCTCTTAATCTACGATAATGATTGAAGCAGAAGAAATGAATTAAAATTTGCGCTGCGGTTAGGACTCGAACCCGGATCTTTTTACAGATTCGGCTGAAATGCTAACCATTACAATTCCACGGCACTACGATTGGCATTGCTGCTAAACTACTCAAGTTGACTGCCCTCCACAACACAAACTTCAATTCATATGTCCTGCTTATTTTCCCTTACGTTGTCTCTACTGCCAGGGCTCTCCGGCATTGGAATAGCACCAGAGCGTTGGACGTAATGGGAAAGTCCTGTACCATAGGTGATGTTATAGATCTTATAATTACAGTTATCGTGGAAATCGTTAGAGCCGTGCGGGATTAGCCGAGTGGTCTGAACCGCTGCAGTCATGGACTGTGCGGCTGTTCCCGGCGGAGGTTCGAGTCCTCCCTCGGGCATGGGTGTGTGTGTTTGTCCTTAGGATAATTTAGGTTAAATAGTGTGTAAGCTTAGCGACTGATGACCTTAGGAGTTAAGTTCCATAAGATTTCACACACATTTGAACATTTGAAATCGTTTGAGAATTCAATATTCCTAGATCCACATTGTCAAGAGTGTACCGAGAATGCCAAATTTCGGGCATTAGCTCTCACCACGGACGACGCTGTGGCCGACGGCCTTCACTTACCGACCGAGAGCAGTGGCGTTTGCGTAGAGTTGTCAGTGCTTACAGACAAGCAACACTGTGTAAAATAACCACAGAAATCAGTGTGGGACGTACGATGAACTCATGTGTTAGGACAGTGCGGCGAAATTTTGCGCTACTGGGCTACGGCAGCAGACGACTTTCGCGAGTGTCTTTGCTAACAGCAGGGCATAGCCTGCAGCGCCTCTCCTGGACTTTTGACCATGTCGCTTGGGTCCTAGACAACTGAAAAATCGTGGCCTGGTCAGATGTGTCCTAATTTCAGTTGCTAAGAGCTGATCGTAGGTTTAGAATGTGGTGCAGAGCCCACGAAGCCATGGACCCAAGCTTTCAACAAGGCATTATTCATGCTAATGGTGGCTCCGAAATGGTTTGGGATGTGTTTACATGCGATGATCTCTGCTTCCTTTGATACAACTGAAAAGACAATTGACTGGAAATGGTTAAGTGAAGACCATTTGTAACCATTCATGGACTTCATGTTTCCAAACAACGATGGGATTTTTATGGATGACAATTGTGCCATGTCACTGGGCCACAGCTGTTCGCTATTGATTTGAAGAACATTCTGAAAATTTCGAGAGAATAGTTTGGCTAGCCAGTTCGCCCGACGTAAATTCATTGGAACATTTACGGGAATAACTGAAAAGTCAGTATGTGATAAAATCATGGCATCGGCTACACTTTCACTGTTGTGGACGGCTAAAGAGGCAGCATTGGCTCAATATTTCTGCAGCGGAATTCCAACGATTGTTGATTCCGTGCACTACACAAGGCAAAAGGAAGTTTGAGACGATATCAGAAGGTACCCCGTGACTTTTGTCATCTCATTGAAATACAACGGCGAAATAATGTTTCTATCAGTTTTCAGTTGCAAACGAAAAATGTGTAAAACTGAACATCTACAGATTAATTATTTTATGGAAGTACTATTCTTGTTTATTTAAACAGCTGAACAAATAATAATTTAATAAATTGGTTCATTAAGGTACTGAATTTTTCTTCTTTCAGTGTCATGTTCATCCCAACACTCTATGGCCTTCCCATACAACAGTCGGGCTTTTTCTGACGATATGTGAAAAAAAACTCTTTAAGTTCTTGTTTCTAGGTTTTGTTACAGCTGACTGATTAAAATCCTTGAAACTATCTGCATATGTAAGAATTCTGGCTTCAGACGTTTTCTTTTGTTGCTCTGTTAGCAGTGGCCTTGAAATCATAGGCCCACACATGTCAGTCCTGACCTGAATCCTAACGAATACCTTTGGGATGTTTTAGAACGCCGACTTCGTGCAAGGCCTCACCGACCGACATCCATACCTCTCCTCTGTGCAGCACTCCGTGAAGAATGGGCTGCCATTCCCCAAGAAGTCTTCCAGCACCTGATTGAACGTATGCCTGCAAGAGTGGAAGCTGTCATCAAGGCTAAGGGTGGGCCAACACCATATTGAATTCCAGTACTACCGATGAAGGGCGCCACGAACGTGTAAGTCATTTTCAGCCAGGTGTCCGGATACTTTTGATCACATAGTGTATTAGCTCCCTTTACTCACACACACAAACAAAGATAAATACACCCACTTTTAAAAAAATAAAGGTAAATTAACTTATTAAGAAAGTGATAATACAAAATGTATGTCCGTCTCTCTCTCTCTCTCTCTCTCTCTCTCTCTCTCTCTCTCTCTCTCTCTCTGTCTCCCTAGTCGGAAAATATAAACGTTCACAGAACGGGAGTGACACCTCCACCACTATCAAAACAACCAAAAGACGAACACATCCCGCAATAGCAAAACAAAACACGCGAAATGGCCAGGGTACAGGGATACTACCCAACACACAACTGTAAATGTGTTGAGTGCTGTGTGCAAATACTCAACACATACATCTGGAAAGCGAAAAAATGCCACAAACAAAACAAAATGTAACGACAAGATTAAAAACTTTGTAGTAATACGTAAAGCCTGTGAACAGTTAATGACCATAAAAAAACAAACTTGTAAGAAGAAAACCATATTGTTACCATCACCACTGAAGATCCTTTAAAACAAAACTAAAGACGTCTGCTATTAATAAGGCTGTTACTACAGTTGCTGAAGACGGCAGTTAACATATACCACTTAAAAACTTTTTCTTCAGGCTTCAGCCAGCTCTCGGTCCCGACAATAATGTGAGCAGGAAAAATTTCATGGAGCGCAGTAAATTCGGGAACTTCGTGACGAATATCTTGGCAGTTCACTGATAAAATTTTGACAGACGAACCATCCTTTTTCTGTGCGTGGCCTGATTTCGCTATCTGTGTGTCGACTGACGAGTGTTTATGAGAGTATCTCAAACGCCCAGCTAGGATGAAAGTATCACACGTGCATTCCACAAGTACTCTGCTACCCGAGTAGCTGCTTCCTTTTCGTAGAGCACCTCTGACCTTTCAAGAAGATTCCTACAATTCCCCATCCGACAACGCAGGCCCAGAAATTTGCAGCCAAGACGAAGTCTTTGGTTGAGACCTTCCATTCGCCTCCAGACCAAAGGATCCTGATCAGCTCTGGGAACTCTGCGAAAGATGCTGCAATTATAGATCATGTAGAACACTACAACTATAGATAATTGCTACTGACATTGATAAAATGATCCCGGTCCATAGGATGGGAATGGATGGCTTCAGTGTAGGAGCTCCTGGGTTTGCCGAGGCATCCAGTTTTCCATGGCGTCTTAACGAGCCTCTGACTTTTAAGAAATTGTGTCCGAAGATATGCCACTCACACGGGGTAATATTGGGGCCATAAAGAGGATTTTCCAGGACCTCCCATTGATATTTCTGAAGGGAGTGTCTTCTTTGTCTCAAGTGGCCTAGCGTTGTACTAGAGAAGCATTATGCCATTCGTCAACTTGCCCCTATGCTTGTTCTTGATGGTCTGTTTGAACATTAGCAACTGTTGTAATACTGCACGTTATTAACTGTAGCACGATGTGGTAGACTGTATATAAGTGCTTCTTCGTCGAAAAAGAAACCACCCATCAATATTCCAGCCTTCGGGTTAGAGTGGACTGTTTTTGGACACGGGGAGCCGTCATGCGGCACTCCATGCTCATCTGTTTGGAGTCAGCGTCGAAGTAGTGACACCACGTTTCATCACGTGTCACAATGTGAGCAATGATATCCATTCCATGCTCCATTTATCTCAACAGACAAGTCAGATAAACGGCCATTCTCAGCATCTTCTGATTCTCTGAAAGACGCTTGAGAACCAACTGTGCACAAAATTTGCCAAGATGGAACTTCTCGTGGAATATGTGATGTACAGTTCTATCTCTGCAGTGTCGCATTTGGTGATCCGACGCTTCATCCGTATGCACTCTTCCACAGCCGAAATCGTTGCGCTGGTGATGACAACGTGCGGCTACCCACGGCGTGGCATGTCCGTGACGTTTATATATACAGCCTAATAACGCTGACGCCCCCTAAATATTGTGCACTGTGCGAGACACTGCAATCCGTACTCCTTTTCCATCCTACGATAAATTTTTAAAGCATACTCCTTTTCTGTGTCAAGAAATTGGATGAACGTTCTGTATGCTGGTCGGGAGGAGTCCATCATGCAGCGAACTGCTGAAACAACTCTCCAGAAATGAGGAAATTGCAGCGAAGCCGTTAATTCCACTTGTGCAACTGGGAATACCAACACGCCATTTCTCGGTAAACACGTTCACCCATTGGGATTACGTACAACGCAGCTACAGTGAAGGTCTCCTTTTCAGTTGGAGCATATATGTAGACCTCCCTTTCCTCCAATCGGTTCAATACTTGTCCTTTCGATGCCCTATAGCTACGCTTCGGAGTTATCTTGCATATTTCCTGCTACATGTTCTTCCTTTGTGTATCGTGGGCACTTATCCGGGATGAGAATGTTTTCTCTGAAGCGAATCTTAGTTCCTCGCCGTCTGACCGACACAAAACCTTGCACAGTCGTGGAAGGTGACCTTAAAGACCCTGAATTCCAAATATTAATTACTGTTGTTGCCTGCTTTGTAGCGCAGCCTAGATCCAGTTATACCTTGTGCCTTAAATCCAGTTTTAGCTTCAGTTTCTTTCTGAAAACTTGCACAATTCTAAGTGTACCACTAAATGTTGTTGTTGTTGTAGTCTTCAGTCCTGAGACTGGTTTGATGCAGCTCTCCGTGCTACCCTATCCTGTGCAAGCTTCTTCATCTCCCAGTACTTACTGCAACCTACATCCTTCTGAATCTGCTTAGTGTATCCATGTCTTGGTCTCCCTCAACGATTTTTACCCTCCACGCTGCCCTCCAATACTAAATTTGTGATCCCTTGATGCCTCAGAACATGTCCTACCAACCGGACCCTTCTTCTTCTCAAGTTGTGCCACGAACTCCTCTTCTCCCCAATTCTATTCAATAACTCCTCCTTAGTTATGGGATCTACCCATACAATCTTCACCATTCTTCTGTAGCACCACATTTCGAAAGCTTCTATTCTCTTCTTGTCCAAACTATTCATCGTCCACGTTTCGCTTCCATACATGGCTACACTCCATACAAATACTTTTAGAAACGACTTCCTGACACTTAAATCTATACTCGATGTTAACAAATTTCTCTTCTTCAGAAACGCTTTCCTTGCCATTGCCAGTCTACATTTTATATCTTCTCTACTTCGACCATCATCAGTTATTTTGCTCCCGAAATATCAAAATTCCTTTACTACTTTAAGTGTCTCATTTCCCAATCTACTTCCCTCAGCATCCCCCGACTTAATTCGACTACATTCCATTATCCTCGTTTTGCTTTTGTTGATGTTCATCTTACATCCTCCTTTCAAGACACTGTGCATTCCGTTCAACTGCTCTTGCAGGTCCTTTGCTGTGTCCGGCAGAATTACAATGTCATCGGCGAACCTCGAAGTTTTTATTTCTTCTCCATGGATTTTAATACCTACTCCGAATTTTTCTTTTGATTCCTTTACTGCTTGCTCAATATACAGATTGAATAACATCGGACAGAGGCTACAACCCTGTCTCACTCCCTTCCTAACTACTTCTTCCCTTTCAAGCTCCTCGACTCTTATAACTGCCATCTGTTTTTTGTACAAATTGTGAATAGCCTTTCACTCCCTGTCGTTTATCCCTGCCACCTTTAGAATTTGAAAGAGTGTATTCCAGTCAACATTGTCACATTGTCACATTGCCACTAAATGAGATGACGAAAATCGCTTATCGTCTCGACCCACTCTCTCTTCGTGTCCTGTATTTTTTATGTATGGTTTCGGGATCCTCGCGAATGTACGACCGGCGCCTTGTTTACAATTACCCCTCGCATGGATACTAAGATTTGATGTTTTATGTATAACGTCTGACGTATTGTAACCTCTGTCCAAGTTTCACGACAGTCAGTACGTGATATCTCGAGCTAATGCTATTTCGCCGATTCTTGCACGTTCGCTGTGCAGCGAGTTGGCGGCTGTGTCTTGCCAGCTGTCAGCCTCCACGAGAACGCCGACAGCGCCTCTGGCGGCGGAGCAGTAATTGCCAGGCGACTCTTTATGAATTGTAGATGTGGCGCTCGGTCTCGGCGTGCGCATTCCTGCGGGCTGGCCCCGTCGCAATTAAAGTCGCTGCCACATCAAAGGCAGCAGCAGCCTGCTGCCTGCAGCCTTCGTTTATCGCTCGGTCACCGCCGCGACGTTTCGGAATGCGAGTGAACACTCGGCCGGCCGTGTCCCTGGCTGTCCCGGGACGTCGAGAGCCGGCGCTAGGAACGCCGCCAGCGAATTCCCCTCGCCACTTCCCACACGCCTCACTCTGCTCCACTCCCTTCCGAGAATGCGCAATGTACGTAAATGCCTTTAAATCGGTTCCTGGATTTCCAATTTGCCAACGCAACAAGCCTGCATAACCGGGGATGCTGAATGGTTGATCACCAGCGGAGGCCAAACTAATGGTTATCATCGGTGTTTCAACGACAACATGTTAAGTTCCACGTTCTTGTTTAATGAAGAATATACAGTGTGTCCATGTAGTCGGGCTATCATTTCAAAAAATCGTGAACTAAGAATAACTGGAGCATGTTATTTTGTTGTAAAACGTTTAGTAGCTCTCAAAGATTTTTTCTGTTATGCCAGAATTTCGGTATGTGCTCCAGTCGTCACTCTTAGAATAACACGAAGATACTGGATTTCTGTCCATGTGTCGGTGAGCACTGCAGCTTGGGCAGTTCCGATTCTTTCATTTATTCGAGCACGAAGAGTGGCAGTGCCACTGAGTGGTGTTGTGAACACACGGTACTTGACGTAACTCCATACAGGAAAGTCTAACAGTGTGACGTGTGGAGAGCGCGGTGCCATGCGATGGGAACAATCACGACCCATCCACATCTCTGGAAACGTGTCACTGAGAACATGCCCAAGTGCTAACTCCAGTGTGCGGGTGCACCATCGAGCTGGAAGACGATACATGGCTACAGCTCTGTAGTTTGCGGTAGCACCAACTGTTCAAAGTTTCCAAGTAAACATTTCCTGGTTCAACCACAGCTAAAACAGTTATACATGATTTCTTGACAATTCATAGAGTGAACAGTTTTTAAATTAGAAGTGTGTAGATGTATATCGTTGACGATGGTCTTATTTATCAATTGACAATGGTT
Organism: Schistocerca piceifrons; assembly: GCF_021461385.2. Classification (NCBI taxonomy): domain Eukaryota; kingdom Metazoa; phylum Arthropoda; class Insecta; order Orthoptera; family Acrididae; genus Schistocerca; species Schistocerca piceifrons. Next base: position 528,821,010 of record NC_060144.1, on the reverse strand, counting down.
CTTTATCAGCTGAGGAGGGCTGAAAATTTTACCTAGCTACCCCAATAGTTACTCTGTGGCATTCCGTAACCTATGACATAGACTTTATGTTTGCACCAGAAGGTGCAACTTTGAATACTTCAAATGGCTCTGAGCACTATGGGACTTAACATCTGACTTCATCAGTCCCCTAGAACTTAGAGCTACTTAAACCTAACTAACTTAAGGACATCACACACATCCATGCCCGAGGCAGGATTCGAACCTGCGACCGTATCAGTCTCGCGGTTCCGGACTGAAGCGCCTAGAACCGCACGGCCAGCAACTTTAAAGTTGCGATACCAGTTGTGTGGGTTTATAAGTGACCTGAACATATGCAGATACAGCGCACCATTGAACTCTACGAATTGTCAAGCAGTCATGTATAATTATGGTTCAGGCTATCACCGACGTGTTCAAGTGCGCTACGTGGGCTCTCCAAGCCTCAAATCCTAATATTGTGGGGCCTACCGGAGTGGCGCTACAGTCTGGAATCGCGCGACCGCTACGGTCGCAGGTTCGAATCATGCCTCGGGCACGGATGTGTGTGATGTCCGTAGATTAGTTAGGTTTAAGTCGTTCCAAGTTCTAGGGGACTGATGACCTCAGAAGTTTAGTCCCACAGTGCTCAGAGCCATCTGAACCTAATGCTGTGGCGATTCTGGAACTGCGGAACGTTGCTTCGTCTGCACACAGGCACTTTTTCGGGCAGTCGTTGTCGGCTCCTGTGGAGGTCAGCATGTAACACGCGAATGCATACTGCAGAGGACGGTCGGTTCGCTACAATGCTTGGACAATTTGCCTACTGTACCCAAGAAGACATTACATTTTATGAACAGTTGATTTTGCTTCCTGCAGTTTACGTGATGCAAGACGAAATGACACATGGGGGCTGAGCTGAAATGCAGCTTCCACACTGTCCACATGTGACACAAGGAGACTTTCCTTCGAGTAATGTCTTTGACGCTACCTGTTTCTTTAAACGTTTTGACTCACCTTAATGGGTTACACCGAGGCTACCCCACCTACTTCAAATGTAAGCACAATATAATATAACGAAATTTTTTAGAAACTCTAGTACTGGTACCCCCCCACCTTCACCTATGTATGCATATTGTCCGCCTCCGCTCAGGTTGCAGTGCAGGCGAGAGTCAATATAATACAATTATGAAATGTTAATCGTGAATAAATTCCAGTATATACAAGCTCGAAACTTCTTTACACGAGCAAAGTATTAAACAAACATCTGAAAAAGGCAGAATCACAATACATAAAAATGGTGGGGGTATTTCACTCAGTCAAGAGGCTGTTCCACCCAATGTATTCCAATGTCAACATCAGACGCATTAAGACAAGTAAATATTTTTTATCATTTGCACCAACACCAACTCCTTAAACCATGTAGTACATTGTTATCCAGAAGAGCTGCTTATAACACTTGTTACTGCTTAAATTTCATATCTTCCTCGGACCATGTAGCACTTGGCTTTTTCCTTCTGTAACTATGGACAATCTGGAACGAACCAAGAAAACGTGTTCTCCAGAATTTCTCAGTAAAACATCGGTTAAACTAATAATTTGACTGCGCGGGAATAGCTCCACATGTACGGGGCGAAGTAGCCCCATGTGCAGACATTTCGAAAGATGCGGTACATCAGAGCTTTGTGGAAAAAGCCAGCTACAATTGTTGATACACAAACTCCATAACCTGTGTTCTTATACAAATAAGAATAAAAGTTTAAAATTTCACGTTATTGTGCATAGTACACATTAATTTGTTAGGTTGTGTTCTTTAACTGTGACAATAATCTATGCCGGTTCACTTACCTCTACAGTTCGTTTTTCTGTCCCGTCAATAACTCAACTGAAAACACTCTTACTACAACCACATGCGGCGACTCAGAGAGATTGGCACACAAGGAAGGCAAAACGACCTTGACTCTATGAGAAACTAGCGCATTGATGCCACATTTCTTATTTGAGGCGGATTAGCCCCGTGAGCGGAATAGCCCCGCTGTATCCTATGCTTGTTTTTACCGTTGCTGCCCTCCCATACTGGCGTCGATACGTTGGCAGTCCAGTTGACACATTGCTTCGTCTCCTGGTCTCGCGGCATTTTGATGCACCCCAACAAAAATGTGCAACGTAGGACAAAGGAAAAAAGTCACTGAATGCTGCTAAACGTTTTACAACAAACCACGATTCTGCGTATCTAATAGTTTCCAACTTATAGTCTTTTTTAAATGACTTTATGGACACCCTGTACAATAATCCAACATCGGAGACAGCAATACTTTCTCTTCCCATATTTAAGCTGTGGACCTCACAACCATCTTCAACGTGAGTTGGTGACTGAATTCTGAGGCTCCAAGCGAGACATATAATAGGCCGTAGTGTGAAAATCACGTGATTCAAAGATATGCGGTGAAGTAATATGAGCAGGCGTCACAGATAACACGCCGGCCGGGGTGGCCGAGCGGTTCTAGTCGCTACCGTCTGGAACCGCTCGACCGCTACGGTCGCAGGTTTGAATCCTGCCTCGGGAATGGATATGTGTGATGTCCTTAGGTTATTTAGGTTTAAGTAGTTCTATGTTCTAGGGGACTGATGACCTTAGAAGTTACGACGCATAGTGCTCAGAGTCATTTGAACCATTTCTGAACAGATAACACAATAAACACAAAAGGATCGGTCATATACAAAACTTATTCGTCAAAGATGGGAATGCTGGTTGCGTGTAGTCTGTACAAACATAGACTAGCTGCAAATTGTCAGTGCTTATTATATACATCGTTGATCATTAAAAATAGTGGAAGCTGTCAAAATGCTAACCATTGAGGACTAGGGACAAAAAATTATATCAGGGTACAGACGTGGGATAAAGTATTGTAGAAGAGGAAGCCTTCTCCTCGGTTGAACAGGTCATCTGCCAATTGTATTTTCACAATTTGCTTGACGAGTAAATCCCAATAGGGTTAGGCTGTGGTCAAAAGCTTCACTTTTGTGTTATCCGCGTAATGACCAGTGTAAGTACGGTGTTCAGCAACTGTAGGTTTCTTGGGTTTTAAAAGGAGACTGGGCTGTTGTACAGTGTGTGCGATTTCCCCTATATCAATGTTATCACACTGATAAGGCTGGTATATATTGAAATATCCACGCCTATATTTTATTGAGACACATATTCGCGACAGGTTTGTGAGTGGAATTCGAGTGAATATTAATGAAAAGGACTTCATCGATACTAAAATTATAATTATTGTCAATGACATAGTTTAATATTCTGTAAGAAATCATATCTAAGACACTACCCATGGAAAAAGATAATGAAAATCTCCATCTTTTGTTATCTACGATTCTTCTAGAATAATCTTTCTTCTTGTTCGAACTGTTGTACTGATCGGATGTGATTGATGTCTCGTAACACAGAGTGGCCGAGCGGTTCTAGGCGATACACTCTGGGACGGCGCTACTGCTGCGGTCGCAGGTTCGAATCCTGCCTCGGGCTTGGATGTGTGTGATGTCCTTAGGTTAGTTAGGTTTAAGTAGTTCTGAGTTCTAGGGGACTGATGACCTCAGAAGTTAAGTCCCATAGTGCTCAGAGCCATTTGAACCATTTTGTAAAAAACTGTATTATGTTGTTGATTAATATTTGAAAAACATAGTTTCTGTGTCAGTTGTCCAAATGTGTGTGAAATCTTAAGGGACTTAACTACTAAGGTCATCAGTCCCTAAGCTTACACACTACTTAACCTAAATTATCCTAAGGACAGTCCGCAGCTCGTGGTCGTGCGGTAGCGTTCTCGCTTCCCCCGCCCGGGTTCCCGGGTTAGATTCCCGGCGGGGTCAGGGATTTTCTCTGCCTCGTGACGACTGGGTGTTGTGTGATGTCCTTAGGTTAGTTAGGTTTAAGTAGTTCTAAGTTCTAGGGGACTGATGACCATAGATGATAAGTCCCATAGTGCTCAGAGACATTTGAACAATCCTAAGGACAAACACACACACCCATGGCCGAGGGAGGACTCGAACCTCCGCTGGGATCAGCCGCACAGTCCATGACTCCAGCCCCTGAGACCGCTCGGCTGATCCCACGGGGCTCTGTGTCACTGAAATAAATCTTCTTTGTTTGGAGTTATGTTTCACTACGATTCTCGTTCTATATAAATGTTAAGTCTTTCTGATCAGCTACAAAGGAGCGCAGCCATTAGCGCTATTGATCTACAGCGCGGTGTATTGGTAAATACTGAATTACCATCAATTAAATGGTTCAAATGGATTTAAGCACTAGGAGCCTTAACATCTGAGGTCATCAGTCCTCTAGACTTAGAAGTATTTAAACCTAACTAACCTAAGGACATCACACACTTCCATGCCCGAGGCAGAATTCGAACCTGCGACCGTAGCGGTCGCGCGCTTCCAGACTGAAGCGCCTAGAAACGCTCGGCCACTCCGGCCGGCGCAAGTGAGCTGTACATGAGAAGATGGCTTTAATCTTCGTTTAATATGCAATTCGTTTTGGGAACGTACAGATGTACTTTAAAATGTGACTACATATATAACCGTGAAGATCATCATATAAATTCCGGATATTAGAATAACGATTTCAGAAATTCGCAATCGATTATAAATGTTTTGTGATGACTCGCGGCCGGCATATTTACTCCATTAATTTTTACTGATTGCAAATACTGTTCCGGCGTAAACTCAAGCGCCGGCTCGCCGTTCGGGAACGTTAGAGCAGATACGGCTGTGAAGAAGACGTCCGTCAATTGCACTCGGTTCTACCCTTCTCTAGGACGACAATCGGACTGTAGCGCCCTCGACACAAAGAGGACATAAGCGCCGAGCCGCCGGGCCGCGGAACAGTTGAAGACTGTCAATTCGCCGGCTTCGACAGAGGCATCAAGAATAGGCACTTGTATAGCAGCGAGTTAGGAACTGTATTACTTCTCTTGTTTTACGAATTGTATATGCTGAAGAGATTGTGTATGCTGCATGTCGCCCTCTTGCTTGCGACACATCATTGTAAATTTCTCAGAGTTATGTATTGTCATTCATTTTCTGTAAATGAAATTCGTTAATACGACTTGCTTGAATTGTTGTCTAGCGATCCGAGAAGCAGGATTCCTAGGCACCGCATATTTGACAGGTAGGCAGGACACAAGAAGTACCACATTAAAGATTGCTGTTTATCCATACATATGATAAAAGCACACGTACATATTTATGTTCCTCATCTCCTCCTAAACAGTGGACAGATTTCAACCGTACTTGGTACACATACCTGTTATGATCTGGGAAGGATCACTATGGGGTTAAGAAACACCCACCTATCAAAGCGGTAGGGGCAAAAAAGCAGTGTAGACCACGACGCAAGAATATCGATACTTCAATTATCCAGTGCAGATATTTGAGAATGAGAGCACTTACAGCCTTGAAACAAACTTTGCACATAATTTCAAACCTTTATGAATCTTTTCCTTGCTGATGACGTACCACAAAACAATAAAAGGAAGAACGTTTGTCGCTTACTATTTCCCTGTTCATGCGGTAAGACCACGGCATGAAGCATCACGTTTCAGTTTGTTACTTCTATAATACTAACTGTAATTGTAACGTATTTTTTAAGATAGTTTTCTCATATACCACTGAATATACCAGAAAAATTACATCATTTTACGACACTTAGTTCAAAATGGTTCAAATGGCTCTGAGCACTATGGGACTTAACATCTATGGTCATCAGTCCCCTAGAACTTAGAACTACTTAAACCTAACTAACCTAAGGACATCACACAACACCCAGCCATCACGAGGCAGAGAAAATCCCTGACCCCGCCGGGAATCGAACCCGGAAACTCGGGCGTGGGAAGCGAGAACGCTACCCCACGACCACGAGATGCGGGCCGACACTTAGTTCAGAAGATACGACATCATTAACACTGAATGCCTATAATACTACCATATCAGGCAAGACGTTTAAATTAATTACTTGGTTCAAAAAATGGTTAAGTGAGCACTATGGGACTTAACTTCTGAGGTCATCAGTCCCCTAAAACTTAGAACCACTTAAACCTAACTAACCTAAGGACATTACACACATCCATGCCCGAGGCAGGATTCGAACCTGCGACCGTAGCGTTAGCGCGGTTCCAGACTGCCTTTTAATGAATTTTATAGGGATAAGAGTCATCTGCATCCTATTGGGGTGAGTGTGATAACGTGGACATAGAGGACAGAGGAGGAGGATATGAGGAGATGTACAGAGAGACGAAAGAGGAGGAGATGGACACAGACGGAGAAGAGAAGATGGAGAGAGAGGTGAAGAAGGAGTGGTGAATGAGGAGGGGATGGATAGAGAGGGGCTAGGAGGTGGAGGTGGAGGCGGAGGTGGTTAGAGGGTAAAGAGGGAAATGGAGAGAGAAAGGAGCAAAGGGGAGATGGACAGAGAGAGGGAGAAGGAAGAGGTTCACAGAGAAAGGAGGGAGGAGGAGATGGACTTATAGAATATTGGAATAAACAAATTTTTCGCCAATGTCGGATCTCTCAGCTACCAAATTAGTCTCTCCTTCTTTCTCTTGTGCCATTGTCCGACATCGGTCGCAGTTCCGGTAACGTATCTGCCATCATTAATTTAAGGGGTGGCTGGATGTCTTTCCTGCCGCCACCCGCCCACTGGATGGAATATGTGTATGTCAACAGTCTACGTGTAGTGTTTTTCATGTGAAAGTGCGGGAAAGTTTTCTAATTATTTGCGAATCGTGTAAATAAGTTGAAAGTTGGGTATCAGCCCGACATTTGACAAGTGGGATGTGGGAAACCATATAGAAACCAGATCCAGGATGTCCGGCACTCCGACCCTCGTCATTAATCCCCGTAGCGGATTCGATCCGTGACCGGCGCATTTACCTGTCCAGAAGGACCGTTGTAACACACACGGCTATCCGGGCTGGCTTATGGATTAGTAAATGTTATTTAAATAAATAGCTTCTCAAGGGAGATACTGTAATGAATCCATCATGAGATGCAGTACGAGTATAGCGTCTTAAAATGCTCCCACGTGGTGCTAAGAAATGGGTCAACAGAGGCTCATGAGGAGTTCGGCGAATAATTTTAAATCGCTTCAACGAAAACAAGAAACTGGCTGAGATCATTGTGTCGTTTGGTGTGTCATAATTTCGCTGAAGAGGCAAACTATCGGATTCGAAGAACCGGGAAATCGAAGGTTAACATTCTAACACATTCGTGACACTCAACATTTAGCGTTCTTTGTGAATGCAAGAAACTCGTTGGTGTGGACGTAATGACGACAGTCATGTTTTACTGTAATAGGAAGATGCGCAGCTCTTACATTAGAAAAGTAACATTTTCTTTTATGTGGACATCCTCACGCACAAAATTTTAACCTCTGCATTGTGGGTCATTTGGTTCCAGAGGTGAAGAAGGAGTGGTGAATGACGATGTTCCCATACTATCCATCTCTATACACTATGACACCCCCTACCCCCCATAAACCCTAGACCTTACCGTTGGTGGCGAGGCTTGCGTGCCTCAGCGATACAGATAGCTGTGCCGTAGGTGCAACCACAACGGAGGGGTATCTGTTGAGAGACCAGACAAACGTGTGGTTCCTGAAGAGGGCAGCAGCCTTTTCAGTAGTTGCAGGGGCAACAGTCTGGATGATTGACTGATCTGGCCTTGTAACACTAACCAAAACGGCCTTGCTGTGCTGGTACTGCGAACGGCTGAAAGCAATGGGAAACTACAGCCCTAATTTTTCCCGAGGGCATTCAGCTTTACTGTATGGTTAAAGGATGATGGCGTCCTCTTGGGTAAAATATTCCGGAGGTAAAATAGTCCCCCATTCGGATCTCCGGGCGGGGACTACTCAAGAGGACGTCGTTATCAGGAGAAAGGAAACTGGCATTCTGCGGACTGGAGCGTGGAATGTCAGATCCCTCAATCGGGCAGGTAGGTTAGAAAACTTAAAAAGGAAAATGGATAGGTTAAAGTTAGATATAGTGGGAATTAGTGAAGTTCGGTGGCAGGAGGAACAAGACTTTTGGTCAGGTGAATACAGGGTTATAAACACAAAATCAAATAGAGGTAATGCAGGAGTAGGTTTAATAATGAATAAAAAATATAGGAGTGCGGGTAAGCTACTACAAACAGCACAGCGAACGCATTGTTGTGGCCAAGATAGACACAAAGCCCACGCCTACGACAGTAGTACAAGTCTATATGCCAACTAGCTCTGCAGATGACGAAGAAATTGAAGAAATGTATGATGAAATAAAAGAAATTATTCAGATAGTAAAGGGAGACGAAAATTTAACAGTCAGAGGTGACTGGAATTCGAGAGTAGGAAAAGGGAGAGAAGGAAACGTAGTAGGTGAATAAGGATTGGGGCTAAGAAATGAAAGAGGAGGCCGCCTGGTGGAATTTTGCAGAGAGCACAACTTAATCATAGCTAACACTTGGTTCAAGAATCATAAGAGAAGGTTGTATACACGGAAGAAGCCTGGAGATACTGACAGTTTTCAGATAGATTATATAATGGTAAGACAGAGATTTAGGAACCAGGTTTTAAACTGTAAGACATTTCCAGGGGCAGATGTGCACTCTGACCACAATCTATTGGGTTTGAACTGTAGATTAAAGCTGAAGAAACTGCGAAAAGGTGGGAATTTAAGAAGATGTGACCTGAATAAACCGACTAAACCAGAGACTGTACAGAGTTTCAGGGAGAGCATAAAGGAACAATTGTCACAAGTGGGGGAAAGAAATACAGTAGCAGAAGAATGGGTAGCTCTAAGGGATGAAGTAGTGAAGGCAGCAGTGGATCAAGTAGGTAAAAATAAGAGGGCTAGTAGAAATATTTGAGTAACAGAAGAAATATTGAATTTAATTGATGAAAGGAGAAAATACGAAAATGCAGTAAATCAAACAGGCAAAAAGGAATACAAGCGTCTCAAAAATGAGATCGACAGGAAGTGCAAAATGGCTAAGCAGGCATGGCTAGAGGACAAATGTAAGGATGTAGAGGCTTATCTCACTAGGGGTAAGATAGATACTGCCTACAGGAAAATTAAAGAGACCTTTGGAGGAAAGAGAACGACTTGTATGAATATCAAGAGCTCAGATGGAATCCCAGTTCTAAACAAAGAAGGGAACTCAGAAAGGTGGAAGGAGTATATAGAGGGTCTATACAACGGTGAGCTACTTGAGGACAATGTTACGGAAATGGAAGAGGATGTAGAGGAAGATGTAATGGGGGATATGATACTGCGTGAAGAGTTTGACGGTGCACTGAAAGACCTGAGTCGAAACAAGGCCCCGGGAGTAGACAACATTCCATTAGAACTACTGACAGCCTTGGGAGAGCCAGTCCTGACAAAACTCGACCATCTGGTGAGCAAAATGTATGAGACAGGTGAAATACCCTCAGACTTCAAGAAGAATATAATAATTCCAATCCCAAAGAAAGCAGGCGTTGACAGATGTGAAAATTACCGAACTATCAGTTTAATAAGTCACAGCTGCAAAATACTAACGCGAATTCTTTACAGACGAATGGAAAAACTGGTAGAAGCCGACCTCGGGGAAGATCAGTTTGGATTCCGTAGAAATGTTGGAACACGTGAGCCAATACTGACCTTACGACTTATCTTAGAAGAAAGATTAAGGAAAGGCAAACCTACGTTTCTAGCATTTGTAGACTTAGAGAAAGCTTTAGACAATGTTGACTGGAATACTCTCTTTCAAATTCTGAGGGTGGCAGGGGTAAAATACAGGGAGCGAACGGCTATTTACAATTAGTACAGAAAGCAGATGGGAGTTATATGAGTCGAGGGACATGAATGGGAAGCAGTGGTTGGGAAGGGAGTGAGATAGGGTTGTAGCCTCTCCCCGATGTTGCTCAATCTGTATATTGAGCAAGCAGTAAAGGAAACAAAAGAAACATTCAGAGTAGGTATTAAAATCCATGGAGAAGAAATAAAAACTTTAAGGTTCGCCGATGGCATTGTAATTCTGTCAGAGACAGCAAAGGACTTGGAAGAGAAATTGAACGGAATGGACAGTGTCTTGAAAGGAGTATATAAGATGAACATCAACAAAAGCAAAACGAGGATCATGGAATGTAGTCGAATTAAGTCGGGTGATGCTGAGGGAATTAGATTAGGAAATGAGACACTTAACGTAGTAAAGGAGTTATCTATTTGGGGACCAAAATAACTGATGATGGTCGAAGTAGAGAGGATATAAAAAGTAGACTGGCAATGACAAGGACAGCGTTTGTGAAGAAGAGAAATTTGTTAACATCGAGTATAGATTTAAGTGTCAGGAAGTCGTTTCTGAAAGTATTTGTATGGAGTGTAGCCATGTATGGAAGTGAAACATGGACGACAACTAGTTTGGACAAGAAGAGAATAGAAGCTTTCGAAATGTGGTGCTACAGAAGAATGCTGAAGATTAAATGGGTAGATCACATAACTAATGAGGAAGTATTGAATAGGATTGGGGAGAATAGAAGTTTGTGGCACAACTTGACAAGAACAAGGGATCGGTTGGTAGGACATGTTCTAAGGCATGAAGGGATCACCAATTTAGTATTGGAGGGCAGGGTGGAGGGTAAAAATCGTAGAGGGAGACGAAGAGATGAATACACTAAGCAGATTCAGAAGGTACTGGGCGATGAAGAAGCTTGCACAGGATGGAGTAGCGTGGAGAGCTGCATCAAACCAGTCTCAGGACTGGAGAGCACAACAACAATAATAGGGACGACGGGTGACATCGGAAGCTCCCATCGCTGAGGCCTTCACAACGCACTACAGACGTCTCAGTTAAGAAGTAACGGCCGGTGCAGAGACTATGGCCGAAGTTCCCCAGGAGATCCATCGTATACTAGACCCTACATGCTGCGGCAGCTGTCCTCCTTACTGCAGAAGTGATCACAGACGATGTCCTTGGAGCTGTGGCCTCGGTGCGGACAGTTTACAGATGAGTTTTACAGAACCTTCCAAGATTTGATGTTGCCAGAATGGAGAGACATGTGCTGGGAACTTTTTTCCGGCACAGCACTCCCGTCACCAATGTTCATGGAAGACTTGTATGGATTGTATTGTATGTTAACTAAGGACCTAGAAACGACGGAGAGGCTCCGTTCCCGCCGCAGCCGCAGTGGTCCACAACACCACGACGACTACCGCAGTCCACTTCACCCCTCCACCGCCCCACACCTAACCAAGGGTTATTGTGCTGTTCGGCCCATGGTGAACCGCTCAGGGAACGTCTCACACCAGACGAATGTAACCCCTATGTTTGCGTGGTAGAGTAATGGTGGTGCACGCGTACGTGGAGAACTTGTTTGCGCAGCTATCGCCGACATAGTGTACCTATGGCGGAATAAGGGGAACCAGCCCGCATTTTCCGAGGCAGATGGAAAACCGCCTAAAAATCATCCACAGACTGGCCGGTTCACCGGACCTCGACACAGTTCCACCGGTCGTTAGACCGCACGGCCAACCGGACGAGCATGGAAGACTTGCTCATACCAGTCCCACGATCATGTTACTCAATTCCGATTTCAGGATTTTCACACGCCTTCTAGCTACGCGACTCAAACATGTATTACGACAAATCCGTAGGCGGTGATAACAAACACACAGACAGCCGTTAATGAGTATCGATATGTGATCTCTATGGCAACACACTCCCGACTGCCAAGCGCTTTGATTTTCATCGACTTCAACCAAGCGTTTGACTGTGTCAATAATGCATTCCACAACTCATATAATGGAACAGATGGCGATCCCCACAACTTTCACGCAGGTGATTATGCGGCTGCGAGGAACATCGTCCAGGCTTCTCGTCAACGGAAGAATTACATAGACAATACGGATCGAACGCTCAGTGTGGCAGGGTTGCCCACTCTCGACCGTGCTTCATGAGACTGAGATGGGACCACTCATCTGCAGACTATGGCGACGCTCGACAGGCATTCCATTCCGGAACCATGTCTCCCACCGCCGAGCCTACGCGGACGACTTGGCCCTCGTCGTACGTTCAGCAGACGACGTACAAGCTGTGATGCAGTGGATTAACCGTTACAGTGCAGGGACAGGGATCATTATGAACGTTGCAGAATCATGCACCATGGAAGATCGGCCATGGCCTTCCCACCTACAGCGTAGCTCCTTTCAACTGGCGGACACCCTCCGTTGTCTCGGAGTGGTGTGCGCGCGAGACATTCACCGTACCTCGCCGACCTATTTTCGGGTGCTGCTGCAACGTGTCCGGGCAATAATACAGAGCACATCAGTACCCATCTGGCAGCCCGCATACCCCACATCGTGCAGATTCTGCTCATCACTGCTATAATAGCATCCATACCACGGGCGGATTTCGGGTATTTCACGTTTTCCGGACACATCTTCAAATTCCAGTATGACGCCCGCACTTTACCATAGCGGAAAGGTGGTCTTCATATGGTTAAGATCAGAGCTATGACCATGGCACTTTGCACCAATACTATTCTCCTGTTATGAAGAAGCCACGATATTAGTTTCATCGAATGTTGACCACCGACTTCGCACCCACTTCAAGACGCCCGCCAACATCACTGGCACATATACCACCTCTGATGTCACACATCGCCCGGTTCTGTTTGGATTACAGCTACATGTGCACGGCGCACCCCAGGACCAGGAAGACGACGACCTGCGACATCTACCTTCTTCTACGACCATACCTTCCCCGAAACCTCTTGAAGCTTGACTGCACCTACAGTTTGGAAAACGATCAAACACCATTACTGCACAACTGACACCACCGCGATTTGGTACATTCTCGTCAACGGCAAACATACTACAAGTTAGAAACTGCATCGCATCGCGCTGGTGGACTTACTCCCGAGCCTTAAGTGCAATGTCTAGGATACAGATTTACACCGCTTCGAGTGGGGGCAGCAGCAGCTGTCAGAACCCTTGTACAGAAGATCGTGGCTTTCTTCCTCCCAGTACCCCTACATCACATCTCTCCTAACAAGCAATATACCCTGAAACATCTTACTTTCGATCATCTATGTGGCAAGCCATCACATGGATCAATGCCATAGCTATCAACTAACTGTTCCGGGACGATATCGTCGATCCGGCGGACTTATGGACACATCACCAGGTACAACATTACAACCCTATCGGGCTACTTTCATGAACTATTTACAAAGATTTTTCACCAACCCCCCCCCCCCTCTCCCACACTCCTTTCAGGCGCTGGAATGTAGACGAAACGCGCCAACCAAGATAGGAAGATCCCACGTCGCCCTTCCAACCATAGAACGGACGTAGTTCTGATGGCGTGACAATGTCGAGAATGGCGCTGGAAGTCTCCCTAATTTCTTTCTTTTTCTCTTCATCTTCTAAACTTTTTTCCTCATGCGTGTTCATTCATGCGTGGCTCTGAATCAGCAGCCTTATTTGTTTTTATTTCTCGTGTACTCTGTTACGAAAAAAAAAAGAAAAAGTGACATTTAGAAAGCATGCTTATCTACGTTTTCAGGAAATATTGCATATTTTATGAAGAAAGTTGTGTTTCCTTTTGAAACAATAGATATTTTCATTGTTTTATCATTTTCTGAGAAAAAAGTCGATAGACCACTTGCCCGCGAAAGACAAAAGTCCCAGGTTCGACTACCGGTCCAGCACACAGTTTGCCAATGAGTTACCATTCAGCTCACACGCCGTTGCAGAGTGAAGATTCATTCTGGAATCATGGCTGCATACTCCAGCGAAACGAAGCTTCCTCACATACAAATGGCTGTGCTCAACATTTTGAGAGCACTTTATACACTCCTGGAAATGGAAAAAAGAACACATTGACACCGGTGTGTCAGACCCACCATACTTGCTCCGGACACTGCGAGAGGGCTGTACAAGCAATGATCACACGCACGGCACAGTGGACACACCAGGAACCGCGGTGTTGGCCGTCGAATGGCGCTAGCTGCGCAGCATTTGTGCACCGCCGCCGTCAGTGTCAGCCAGTTTGCCGTGGCATACGGAGCTCCATCGCAGTCTTTAACACTGGTAGCATGCCGCGACAGCGTGGACGTGAACCGTATGTGCAGTTGACGGACTTTGAGCGATGGCGTATAGTGGGCATGCGGGAGGCCGGGTGGACGTACCGCCGAATTGCTCAACACGTGGGGCGTGAGGTCTCCACAGTACATCGATGTTGTCGCCAGTGGTCGGCGGAAGGTGCACGTGCCCGTCGACCTGGGACCGGACCGCAGCGACGCACGGATGCACGCCAAGACCGTAGGATCCTACGCAGTGCCGTAGGGGACCGCACCGCCACTTCCCAGCAAATTAGGGACACTGTTGCTCCTGGGGTATCGGCGAGGACCATTCGCAACCGTCTCCATGAAGCTGGGCTACGGTCCCGCACACCGTTAGGCCGTCTTCCGCTCACGCCCCAACATCGTGCAGCCCGCCTCCAGTAGTGTCGCGACAGGCGTGAATGGAATGACGAATGGAGACGTGTCGTCTTCAGCGATGAGAGTCGCTTCTGCCTTGGTGCCAATGATGGTCGTATGCGTGTTTGGCGCTGTGCAGGTGAGCGCCACAATCAGGACTGCATACGACCGAGGCACACAAGGCCAACACCCGGCATCATGGTGTGGGGAGCGATCTCCTACACTGGCCGTACACCACTGGTGATCGTCGAGGGGACACTGAATAGTGCACGGTACATCCAAACCGTCATCGAACCCATCGTTCTACCATTCCTAGAGCGGCAAGGGAACTTGCTGTTCCAACAGGACAATGCACGTCCGCATGTATCCCGTGCCACCCAACGTGCTCTAGAAGGTGTAAGTCAACTACCCTGGCCAGCAAGATCTCCGTATCTGTCCCCCATTGAGCATGTTTGGGACTGGATGAAGCGTCGTCTCACGCGGTCTGCACGTCCAGCACGAACGCTGGTCCAACTGAGGCGCCAGGTGGAAATGGCATGGCAAGCCGTTCCACAGGACTACATCCAGCATCTCTACGATCGTCTCCATGGGAGAATAGCAGCCTGCATTGCTGCGAAAGGTGGATATACACTGTACTAGTGCCGACATTGTGCATGCTCTGTTGCCTGTGACTATGTGCCTGCGGTTCTGTCAGTGTGATCATGTGATGTATCTGACCCCAGGAATGTGTCAATAAAGTTTCCCCTTCCTGGGACAATGAATTCACGGTGTTCTTATTTCAATTTCCAGGAGTGTATTATGGTGTGAGGACAGAATCAAATTTAGGTGGGGCTGTGCCCTCTAATTCAACTGACGATGGGACGTGCGTTGTATATATTTTAAAAATTTATGAAGTGTCCTCATTCCGGGTTAACCCCTTCAGGGGAAGTGGTTCCGTTTGAAACCACCTACAATTTTCTCATTTTGTGGCAAAAGAGGAGTGGCTACATTTGGGGACACCATTCAGCAGCCTAGTTGGTGCTGCCCTCTAGCGGCTGTCACTGCAACCGCTTCAAAATCTGTAAATGTTAGCAAGTAGTGAGGCGAGTTGAATAGCCATTTTTGTACGCTGTGCGCGAACGTCTTTGTTCTCAAATTGTGACTGTATTCTTCTGTATTAGGTAGCTTTTATGCATGTAGTAAATGCAGAATACTGTTCTGTTTGCATTAATACTATATGTACTGCAATAATAACCAAAATAATGCACTTATTTCCGTGAATGTTGTAGTAGTTACATTTGAAACCACTGCTCCTGTAACTGCAGCATTAGTAGGTGTGACGAATGATGTGAAAGTAAGAGTGAGGATCATTTTGACAATGACAGTGATGATAGTTTCAACACTAATGACGATTTGCCACTGTCTTCCATTGCGAATTTTTCACGGAGAAAGGACGTCAGTGCAATGAAATTTGCCGCCAATTTTTCAAGGGAAGCTGGAGTACGAGGAAAACTTAAAAATGACAATGAAGGCATATAACCAGTAGATTTTTTTTGTGTCTGTTTTGTGACACAATGTTAGAACACATAGTTTTCTGGTCTAACCTGTACGCAACACAGAAAGGTGGCAATTTCAGGCCTCTTTCTAAAGCAGAACTAAAAGTATTTTTAGCTATAAACATTCTAATGGGAATCAAGAAACCTTGTTATTATCGTGATTGCTGGTCATCCCGTAAGGAACTTCGAGATGAGTACATTTCCTCACTAATGTCAGTAAAAAGGTTCAGCTGGATTTTGACACATATTCACATCAATGACAACACTGTTATGCCTTCAAGGGAGAGCAGTAATTATGAAAAATTATATAAAATCCGTCCGCTAATCAATCAGATACAGATAAACTTCAAAGAATTCTATGCACCTACTAAGGGGCAAGCTATAGATTAATGCATGGTGAAGTTCAAAGGACGAATCGCATTCAAACAATATACGCCTCAAAATCCAATCAAGAGGGGATACAAAATCTGGGTCAGAGATGATAAGCTTGGATATATTTGTGATTTTCAGATATATACTGGAAGAGTTGAAGGCATAGTGGAAAAACCCTTAGGAGAGAGAATTTTGAGAGATATGTGTAAAGGCTGGGAAGGATAGGGATACCACATATACTTTGACAATTTTTTTACCAGTGTCTGACTTTTACAGAAGCTGAAAGATAACGGACTTTTTGCCTGTGGAACAATTAGATCACACAGAAAAGGACTTCCTACGCTAAGAGCAGACAAGAGTTGCAAAGAGGAGAGTTTGACTGGTCAGTTCGTCCTGATGGCATTGCGTGCATCAAATGGAAAGACAATGTGTAGTCATGTTGCTGTCTACAATTGATTCGCTTGTATGTGTTGAAGAAGTCAGCCGTAAAGAAAAGGATGGAAAAATCACAAAGGCACCTTGCCCAAAAATAGTGAAATCATATAATGGAAGTATGGGATGTGTCGATAAGGCAGATATGATGAACAGTTTTTATGCAATAGACAGGCAATCACGAAGATGGTGGCTAAGATTATTTTGGTATATAGTTGATATTTCTATTGGAAATTCATTTATTTTGTTTCGATTATGTAATCCAACAGTGAAGCAAGTGCTAAAGGATTTTCGAAGATGTGTTGCCACAGGCCTGGTAGGCAGTAATGTCTTCAAAGATAGTCCTGGCCATCCCAGTACACCGTCAGAACCATCTGCAAAGAAATTCAAAACTGTTGTTCCCCATGAGAAACGTATATCGGAAGTAAAACATCTGCCAAAACATGGAACCTCAAGGCGCTGTGTGCACTGCAGCATAAAGAAAGAACCCGACAGAAGCAGATGGACATGTAGTCACTGCCGGGTAGCCTTATGCTTATCCGCAGAAAGGAATTGCTTTCTACTGTATCATCAAAAGTGATGACATTTAGCGGGCAGCGGCTCCATTTGAAACCACCCTGCATGTGTTCAGTTTATGTATATTTCATTTAATTTTTACATTTTTCTGTCTCACTGTATGAAAATTAATACAATAAAAACAAGGAAAAATTAAATTTTTTTTTTTTATTTTGCCCCTGAAAGGGTTAAGAATTTAGCCTGTGGACATTAGTGAGCTACAGAGTGACTGGCTCACACTTTTTCTTCCAGCTCTCAGTCATCCACAACAATTCTTTCTCCTCCTTTTTCCTTAATTACTAAAAGTTCCGTATATGAAAAAATATATGATTTTCATAGCTTTAGCTGTGAGTGCGTGTGCGTGTGTGTGTGTGTGTGTGTGTGTGTGTGTGTGTGTGTGTGTGTTTAGGGCGTGTTTATAACTTTTTATTTGTTTTGCGAATGTTATTCACACTCATTTCATGAAATTTTAGTATGGTCACCAAAGACCTTGCTGCACTGCGCCCATACCATTATAAATGGGGGATCAAAAAATTTCCGTTTGATTACGTTGGTGCAGTTTTGATTCAACTAAGCGTTCGACAGAGTAAAATAGTGCAAGATCCTAAAAATTCTGAGAAAAATTTGGGTAAGCTGTAGGGGAAGACGAGTAATACACAATATGTTCAAGAACCAAAAGGGAGCAATATAAGTGAACGACCAAGCACAAAGTGCTTGGATTAAGAAGGGTGTAGGGCAGGGATGTAGTCTATACATCGAAGAAGCAGTGACGGAAATGAAAGAAAGTTTGAAGAGTGGGATTAAAATTCAAGGTAGATGGACATCAGTCATAGGAACTGTTGGTGCTATCCTTAGTGAAAGGGAAGAAGTAATACAGGATGTGTTGAATAGAATGAACAATAAAATCAGTAAAGAATTTACTGATTCAGAGTAAATCGAAGTAACATGAAGGTAATGAGCTGTAGCAGAAGTGAGAACAGTGAGAAACATTAGATCAAAATTGGTGTTCACAAAGTACATGAAGTTGAGAAATTCTGCTGTCTAGGCAGCAAAATAATCCATGACGCACAGAGCAGAAAAGACATCAAAAGCAAACGAAGCGCTGACAAAAAGGGCATTCCTGACCGAGATAGATCTACTAATATCAAATACAGGCCTTAATTTGAGCAAAAAATTCTGAGAATGTACATCTAGAACACAGCATTTTATGGTAAAGAAACTTGGACTGTGCGAGAACCGGAACGGAAGAAAGACGTAGCATTCGAAATGTGATGCTACAGCAGGATTTTGAAAATTAGGTGGAGTGGTAAGTTAAGGAATGATGGCGACCTCTGCGCAACCGGCGAGCAAAGGAATAGTTAGGAAACACTGGCACGAAGAAAGGGCATGTGTTGAAATGTCAGGGAATAACTTCCATAGCGCTAGGGGGAGTAGTAGAGGATGAAACCTTTAGAGGGAGACAGGGACTGGGATACATCCGGCAAACAATTGAGGACGCGTGTTGCAAGTGCTGCTCTGATATGAAGAGTTTGGCACAGGAGGGGAATTCGTGGTGGGTCGCATCAAACCAGAGGAGTGATGACTCAAAGCATCAATGTGCAGGCGAAGGATTAGTGTGGCATTCGTGTCTGTCCGACATGCGTGCGGTAAATGACGAAACCTGAACTAAGGCGACGTTATTACCAAATACGTTCAAACGGGACCAATTGTGACACGTTTCTTGGTTGTCGAAGGACAGACACCTGTAGAAATCCATCGCAAGAATGGAGAATTTGTATGAAACCGCATGTCTGTCGAAAACCATCACTGTGGAATTGTGCGCTAAAGGTGCTGCAGCTACATGACAACTGATGTCGCCATATCAAAGATGTTGTAAGTTACGCCAACTCAAGTGGAAGGCACTACAACACCCGCCAGTTGGTACTGATCGCTCCCCACGCCATTATCACGCCTTCGGTACTCTTAAAAAAGTACACTACTGACCATTAAAATTGCTACACCATGATGATGACGCGCTACAGACGTGAAATTTAACCGACAAGAAGAAGATGCTGTGATATGCAAATGATTAGCATTTCAGAGCAGTCACACAAGGTCGGCACCGGTGGCGACATCTACAACGTGCTGACATGAGGAATGTTTCCAACCGATTTCTCATACACAAACAGCAGTATACCGGCGTTGCCTGGTGAAACGTTGTTGTCTTGCCTCATGTATGGAGGAGAAATGCGTACCATCACGTTACCGACTTTGATGAAGGTCGTGTTGTAGCCTATCGCGATTGCGGTTTATCGTATCGCGACATTGCTGCTCGCGTTGGTGTTTGCAAGACAATAACCATCTGCACGAACAGTTCGACGACGTTTGCTGCAGCATGGACTATCAGCTCGGAGACCATGGCTGCGGTTACCCTTCACGCTGCATCACGGACTGGAGCGCCTGCGATGGTGTACTCAACGACGAACCTGGGTGCACGAATGGCAAAATGTCATTTTCTCGGATCAATCCAGGTTCTGTTTACAACATCATGATGGTCGCATCCGTGTTTGGCGACATCGCGGTGAACGCACATTGGAAGCGTGTATTCGTCATCGCCATACTGGCGTATCACCCGGCGTGATGGTATGGGATGCCATTGGTTACACGTCTCGGTCACCTCTTGTTCGCATTGATGGCACTTTGAACAGTGAACGTTAAATTTCAGATATGTTACGACCCGTGGTTCTACCCTTCATTCGATCCCGGCAAAACCCAACATTTCAGCAGGATAATTCACGACCGCATGTTGCAGGTCGTGTACGGGCCTTTCTGGATACAGAAAATGTTCGACTGCTGCCCTGGCCAGCACATTCTCCAGATCTCTCACCAACTGGAAACATCTGGCCGATGGTGGCCGAGCAACTGTCTCGTCACAATACGAAAGCCACTGCTCTTGATGAACTGTGGTATCGTGTTGAAACTGCATGGGCAGCTGTACCTGTACACGCTATCCAAGCTCTGTTTGATTCAATGCTCAGGCGTATCACGGCCGTTATGATGCCCAGAAGGGGTTGTTCTGGGTACTGATTTCTCAGGACCTATGCACCCAAACTGCGTGAAAATGTAATCGCATGTTAGTTCTAGTATAATATATTTGTCCAATGAATACCCTTTTATCATCCGCATTTCTTCTTGGTGTAGCAATTTTAATGTCCAGTAGTGTAAATAAATTTGCATTAACAAGATTACTAGTGGTAGATTCGAGAAACAGTTCACTGTAACTTCTCGGAATATCTCCATGTTGCGTTCGCATTACAACAGCTCTGCCTTTGTTGTAAGAGCCAATGTGAGACCCTATGAAACATGGACCTTGCCGTTGGTGGGGAGGCTTACGAGCCTCAGCGATACAGATAGCTGTACCGTAGGTGCAACCACAACGGAGGGGTATCTGTTGAGAGACCAGACAAACGTGTGGTTCCTGAGGAGGGGCAGCAGCCTTTTCAGCAGTTGCAGGGGCAACAGTCTGGATTATTGTCTGATCTGGCCTAACACTAACCAAAACGGCCTTGCTGTGCTGGTACTGCGAACGGCTGAAAGCAAGCGGAAAATACAGCCCTAATTTTTCCCGAGGGCATGCAGGTTTACTGTTTGGTTAAATGATGATGGCGTCCTCTTGGGTAAAATATTCCAGAGGTAAAATAGTCCCCCATTCGGATCTCCGGGCGGGGACTACTCAAGAGGACGTCGTTATCAGGAGAAAGGAAACAGGCATTCTGCGGATTGGAGCGTGGAATGTCAGATCCCTTAATCGGGAAGGCAGGTTAGAAAACTTCAAAACGGGAAATGGATAGGTTAAAGTTAGATATAGTGGGAATTAGTAAAGTTCGGTGGCAGGAGGAACAAGACTTTTGGTCATGTGAATACAGGGTTATAAATACAAAATCAAATAGAGGTAATGCAGGAGTAGGTTTAATAATGAATAAAAAAAATAGGAGTGCGGGTAAGCTACTACAAACAGCATAGTGAACGCATTATTGTAGCCAAGATGGACACGAAGCCCATGCCTACTACAGTAGTACAAGTTTATATGCCAACTAGCTCTGCAGATGATGAAGAAATTGATGAAATGTATGACGAGATAAAAGAAATTATTCAGGTAGTGAAGGGAGACGAAAATTTAATAGTGATGGGTGACTGGAATTCGAGAGTAGGAAAAGGGGAGAGAGAAACATAGTAGGTGAATATGGACTGGGGGAAAGAAATGAAAGAGGAAGCCGTCTGGTAGTATTTTGCACAGAGCATAACTTAATCATAGCTAACACTTGGTTCAAGAATCGTAGAAGAAGGCTGTACGAGGTGCATTCAAGTTCTAAGGCCTCCGATTTTTTTTCTAATTTATTACTCACCCGAAATCGATGAAACTGGCGTTACTTCTCGACGTAATCGCCCTGCAGACGTACACATTTTTCACAACGCTAACGCCATGATTCCATGGCAGCGGCGAAGGCTTCTTTAGGAGTCTGTTTTGACCACTGGAAAATCGCTGAGGGTCTAGCAGCACGGCTGGTGAATGTGCGGCCACGGAGAGTGTCTTTCATTGTTGGAAAAAGCCAAAAGTCACTAGGAGCCAGGTCAGATGAGTAGGGAGCCTGAGGAATCACTTCACAGTTGTTATCACGAAGAAATTGTTGCGTAACGTTAGCTCGATGTGCGGGTGCATTGTCTTGGTGAAACAGCACACGCGCAGCCCTTCCCGGACGTTTTTGTTGCAGTGCAGGAAGGAATTTGTTCTTCAAAACATTTTCGTAGGATGCACCTGTTACCGTAGTGCCCTTTGGAACGCAATGGGTAAGGATTACGCCCTCGCTGTCCCAGAACATGGACACCATCATTTTTTCAGCACTGGCGGTTACCCGAAATTTTTTTGGTGGCCGTGAATCTATGTGCTTCCATTGAGCTGAGTGGTGCTTTGTTTCTGGATTCAAAAATGGCATCCACGTCTCATCCATTGTCACAACCGACGATAAGAAAGTCCCATTCATGCTGTCATTGCGCATCAACATTGCTTGGCAACATGCCACACGGACAGCCATGTGGTCGTCCGTCAGCATTCGTGGCACCCACTTGGATGACACTTTTCGCATTTTCAGGTCGTCATGCAGGATTGTGTGAACAGAACCCACAGAAATGCCAACTCTGGAGGCGATCTGTTCAGCAGTCATTCGGCGATCCCCCAAAACAACTCTCTCCACTTTCTCGATCTTGTCGTCAGACCGGCTTATGCGAGCCCGAGGTTGTATCGGTTTGTTGTCACACGATGTTCTGCCTTCATTAAACTGTCACACCCACGAACGCACTTTCGACACATCCATAACTCCATCACCACATGTCTCCTTCAACTGTCGATGAATTTCAGTTGGGTTCACACCACGCAAATTCAGAAAACGAATGATTGCACGCTGTTCAAGTAAGGAAAACGTCGCCATTTTAAGTATTTAAAACAGTTCTCATTCTCGCCGCTGGCGGTAAAATTCCATCTGCCGTACGGTGCTGCCATCTCTGGGACGTACTGACAATGAATACGGCCTCATTTTAAAACTATGCGCATGTTTCTATCTCTTTCCAGTCCAGAGAAAAAAAATCGGAGGCCTCAGAACTTGAATGCACCTCGTACACATGAAAGAATCCTGGAAATACTAGAAGGTATCAGATGGATTATATAATGGTAAGACAGAGATTTAGGAACCAGGTATTAAATTGTAAGACATTTCCAGGGGCAGATGTGGACTCTGACCACGATCTATTGGGTATGAACTATAGATTAAAACTGAAGAAATTGCAATAAGGTGGGAATTTAAGGAGATGGGACCTGGATAAACTGTTAATACCAGAGGTTGTACAGAGTTTCAGGGAGAGCATAAGGGAACAATTGTCACAAGTGGGGGAAAGAAATACAGTAGAAGATGAGTGGGTAGCTCTAAGAGATGAAGTAGTGAAGGCAGCAGAGGATCAAGTAGGTAAAAATACGAAGGCTAGTAGAAATAATTGGGTAACAGAAGAAATATTGAATTTAATTGGTGAAAGGAGAAAATACAAAATGCAGTAAATCAAGCAGGCAAAAAGGAATACAAACGTCTCAAAAATGAGATTGACAGGAAGTGTTGGCTAAGCAGGGATGGCTAAAGGACAAATGTAAGGATGTAGAGGCTTATCTCACTAGGGGCAAGATAGATACTGCCTACAGGAAAATTAACGAGACCTTTGGAGAAAAGAGAACCACTTGTATGAATATCAAGAGCTCAGATGGAAACCCAGTTCTAAACAAAGAAGGGAAAGCAGAAAAGTGGAAGAAGTATATAGAGGGTCTATACAAGGGCGACGTACTTGAGGACAATATTGTGGAAATAGAAGAGAATGTAGATTAAGACGAAATTGGAGATAGGATACTGCGTGAAGAGTTTGACAGAGCACTGAAAGACCTGAGTCCAAACAAGGCCCGGGAGTAGACAACTTCCATTAGAACTACTGACGGCCTTGGGAGAGCCAGTTCTGCCAAAACTCTACCATATGGTGAATAAGATGTATGAGACAGGCGAAATACCCACAGACTTCAAGAAGAATATAATTATTCCAATCCCAAAAAAACAGGTGTTGACAGATGTCAAAATTACCGAATAATCAGTTTAATGAGTCACAGCTGCAAAATACTAACGCGAATTTTTTACAGACGAATGGAAAAACTAGTAGAACCCTTCCTGGGGGAAGATCAGTTTTTATTCCGTAGAAATATTGGAACACGTGAGGCAATACTGACCTTACGACATATCTTAGAAGAAAGATTAAGGAAAGGCAAACCTACATTTCTAGCATTTGTAGCCGAGGAGAAAGCTATTGACAATGTTGACTGGAATACTCTCTTTCAAAGTCTAATGGTGGCAGGGATAAAATACAGGGAGTGAAAGGCTATTTACAATTTGTACAGAAACCAGATGGCAGTTATAAGAGTCGAGGGACATGAAAGGGAAGCAGCGGTTGGGAAGGGAGTTAGACAGGGTTGTATCCTCTCTCCGATTGATGGTCGAACTAGAGAGGGTATAAAATGTAAACTGGCAATGGCAAGGAAAGCGTTTCAGAAGAAGAGAAATTTGTTAACATCGAATATAGATTTAAGTGTCAGGAAGTCGTTTCTGAAAGTATTTGCATGGAGTGTAGCCATGTATGGAAGTGAAACATGGACGATAAATAGTTTGGGCAAGAAGAGAATAGAAGCTTTCGAAATGTGGTGTTACAGAAGAATGCTGAAGATTAGATGGGTAGATCACATAACTAATGAGGAGGTATTGAATGGAATTGGGGAAAAGAGGAGTTTGTGGCACAACTTGACCAGAAGAAGGGACCGGTTGGTAGGACATGTTCTGAGGCATCAAGGGACCACAAATTTAGGATTGGAGGGCAGCGTGGAGGGTAAAAATCGTATAGGGAGACCAGATTCAGAAGGATGGAGGTTGCAGTAAATACTGGGAGACGAAGAAGCTTGCAAAGGATTGAGTAGCATGGAGAGCTGCATCAAACCAGTCTCTGGACTGAAGACCACAACAACAACAATGTGAGACTCGAGAATGGTGTTGTACTGGCAATTGCTGCTCGGTTCACACCTTCTCATTTACGGGTTGTCTACGAGTAACCGCTTCGTGGCGACGCCTGAACACGAATTTGCGCTCTGTTGTTGCGTGTTAAACCGATAAGCGCAGCACCCTGGCACGCCTGCAGGAACGGCGGCAGGCGTTTCGTCCTCGGCTGCGGCCGGCTGTCTGGAAGGAGATCTCCAGCGGCGATTCTGGCGCTGTCCGTGCAGCCGGGAGCAGCGAAGCGGGCAGCCGACCGAGCTGCGAGCAACTCACCATTATCGCGCGTAATTAATAACCAGGGAGCAGAGGGGGCGCGTGACGGCCTGATGCAGCAGCGGGCCCGTGAGGCGGCGAACGCTCCTCTGCCGATGACGGGAGAAAACGAACCGCCGTGTTGCAAGCCAGCCGCGTCCGCCAGAGCACACTGTGCTGCACGAGATTTACGCCGCGGGAAATGTTACTCGACGCACGCTCCTGCGACCTGGTCGGCTACTCCGCACTGCTAGGTGGCGAGTTCAGCGAAAACAGCGCAGTAGGAGGTCTGTGTTTTGATGGTACGAGTGGCGGCGATTTCTCTGTTGCGTAAGTTCGGCGCGGAACATGCACCAGACGATCAGGGACTTGGATGAGTGTTAATGTGTAACTTCGACATCTGCCTTCTGAGATACGGCGTAGTGAAGGCCAGTAAACGTGGTTAACAGGCGATAAACTTGGAGTTATAAAATTATGATTAAAAGCACAACATAACCAGTCACTAAATTTTAAGTTTTTAAAATTGCGAATCGTTTTGGAGGCGTTGCTCCATCATCCGGTGGCACTGTGGCTGTACAGCAGAGACGTTTCTGTAACCTACCACATGGTGTGCATTAGGAACGACTACCACTCTGTCCAGCCTTTCTGACAAAGATAGAGTGTTATAACAAAATACATAATTTTCTAACAGTTGAGTCAAACTTTAGGCAAATTTTTGAATCATTTGACACATCGCAAAGGTAGATCCGAGTAACACCCAGAAAGTCAATGAAATAAATCGTCAGTTAAATCACACAAAACTAATTTTCCACGCAGATAGATATCACCATAGCCTTGTCTAGCTAGAGAACTATTGTCTCGTGGGGGCTAAGTAACTTTACGGGTCTTGATTTAAATATTCCTGACAATTTGCAATAAGCCGAAGGGTCAGAAGGGCTATTCGAGGCGTTACTTTGACTACCAGAGAATGTCTCCTGTCCCTTCGCTTTGGACGAGTTGCCGCCATTCCAGAGAACCGAATTTCGAAACCCGGAGACCAGGGCTTGCAGACCAGAGCAAAACTTAACCGTGACTCTGGTTTGGTTTGCTATGGAGTCTTCTTTCTGCTAGCGGGTGCTTACTGGCTTGCGATACTCTTGGTAACAAAACTGCCGGGAGACTCTATCTCTTGCCGGCCGCTGTGGCCGAACGGTTCTAGGCGCTTCAGGCCGTAACCGCGCTGCTGCTAAGGTCACGGGTTCGAATCCTGCCACGGGCGTCGATGTGTGTGATGTCCTTTGGTTAGTTAGGTTTAAGTAGTTCTAAGTCAAGGGGACTGATGACCTCAGATGTTCAGTCCCATAGTAGTCGGAGCTATTTGAACCATTTTTTAGACTCCAAAAAAAATGGTTCAAATGGCTCTGAGCACTATGGGACTCAACTGCTGTGGTCATCAGTCCCCTAGAACTTAGAACTACTTAAACCTAACTAACCCAAGGACATCACACACATCCATGCCCGAGGCAGGATTCGAACCTGCGACCGTAGCAGTCGCACGGTTCCGGACTGCGCGCCTAGAACCGCGAGACTACCGCGGCCGGCTTTTAGAGTCCATCTCGTGCTCAGTTGCCTGCGGTGTTTACATGGAGCAGGTTCGTAGATTTCAGTAGAAGTTGCCGCTATTTGTATGTATTTGCATATTAGTGCTTGCATTTTGTTGTCAGTAGCAGTCATGGACCTTACATCTTCGATTAGTACTGTTTCACTTGAAAGGTATCCAAAGCTATACATGTTTGCGCGATAGTGCTTTTCACTGTCCTTGCCTAAACTTCAGTTCGTTCTTTCCCGTAGATAATAGTCGTTGCCATTTACTTCTTACTGCACATACTCTTTCTCTCTCTCTCTCTCCTTCTCAAAAATGGTTCAAATGGTTCTGAGCACTATGGGACTTAACTTCTGAGGTCATCAGTCCCCTAGAACTTGGAACTACTTAATCCTAACTAACCTAAGGACATCACACACATCCATGCCCGAGGCAGGATTCGAACCTGCGACCGCAGTGGTCACGCGGTTCCTGACTGAAGCGCCTAGAACCGCTCTGCCACACCAGCCGGCTCTCCTTCTCTCTGACGATTAACAGATTAACAATTGCTCCATTTGTCTTGCCTTGCAGCAACACATTCTCTGTGTCACATTTGAGTTATTTCTATACGTGTAGTAGTCTATCTGATATTTTAATTTTAACAGGTTACCTCGAATTCCATGTAAGTGTGTGTATCGAAATATATTCAAGATCTGTACGACTTCCATTCTGTAGACTTCCCCTGTTGCCTTCTACAGTCCTTTAACCGATGGTCAGAAGCCTCTGCTTTGAAGAGATGAGACCCGATGCTGGCCACGGTCCAGACAGCAGAAGATTAGCAGGTAAGCTAAAATGTGCTGTTAACTGGGAATCGGAAGTCAGGCATTCATTTTAATTTCTACTAACCCCGTCGCCACGGTCGTTGTTTTAAAAAGACAATCGACGGAAGCTGGAACATCTACATGTTGATTAGCTCAGATGCATTGCTCGTGGGAAAACATAATGGAGGATGGAGTGGCGCCTGCATGCAAGTGATGGTCAACCGCACATACGAAATATACCTGGTAAGCACTGCCTCGAACAATGTATTCATCCGAGATATACTAGTTCCAATCCAGGCCTCATGGTCTGAAGTCCGATAAGCTACAACTCTCGTTCAACTTTGGTGTTTGTGGAGGCAACGGTGACCAGCGACCTGTATATGCAGAATGTTGTTCCACCACTTCTGCCGTTCTTGAGGCTAAGAGGTAATGTGTTAGACTCAGAACTGTATCGGCGCCCACGTAGACTACACTGCTTACCAATGTCGGTGTTTCGTCAAGGGTCCATATCTGCTACCTCATGTCATTTAAAACTATTGATCTATAAACGAAATGTTAACTTCAACATGTTTTCTTAAGGAGGAACAAAATTATGCTCCATCGCGGACTGATAAGTTGTGCACGCGTTGTAATAGGGTACATTGATGATTGCACAAACACCTCTCAATGGAAGTGCAACTGTTTAAAAGCATTAATTCAGCAGACAGTTATGGAAAAACCAGCACATCAGCTGTAATATTTGAATTAGAAGTCATTTCTTCAAACTGGGTGCACAGCTTGTATCATGTTATAGACATAAATATCACAACGAATGATGACTAAAACATCTGTCAGCTCTAAAACCTTTTTCTCTTCTTATAGAAGCTCTGTAAAATGATCTCTGAGCCCGTAATTATATGATTAATTCTGGGGTTGCTACTGAATATTACATTTCACACTGGTCTGCAGGGTAGAGACGAAGGTTGCTGTAATTTATCGGGTACATTTAGTAACCGTTACTTTGCGGTAAAAAATATCTTAGAAGTAGAATGTCTCAACGAAAAAGCAGCGTTGCGAGTAAGTTTAATTACAGACTGTACAGGAAAATACGTAGAATCAAGTAAATTTTATGGCGTGTTAGATTATATCTCGACCCTGAGCGCTATAAGCGAACGTAAGTAATCCAAAGAAATGAGGAAGCTACAACCTTAGAGTATCTACTAATTGGACGTACGCAAGTAAAAAGAGTTGATATTCACGCGGAGTTCCGTAAAAGTACACACTATAAAAGAAAATTATTCAGTCAGGCCATTAGCGCTATAAAAGAGTGCGGGAGAAAATTTTTCTTTTAAAGCAACTCATTTAATGCATTGACAGCCACTGAAGCTGCAGCACCAGGAAGGATAGAAAATTACGGAAGTTTATTTATTTTGCGTGTATGATATAGCCATATAGCCATGAGCGCCCGCAGAATTTTTTCCAGGTGGGTCAAGGCTCTAAAATTGCCATAGTTTATATAAATGAGTTAATCAGTTTCGAGACAGGCAAGTCATTCCATAAGAACTCTCAGCAGTACAGGCAACCCGCTCTTCAGTCGGTTGCCAGCAAATAGGAGAGATATTGACATTGATTTTAAAACTTTTTTAATGGGAAGAATAAAGTGGAAGTTTATCTACAAGAAATGTGGCCCCTTGCACTTGTAGTTAAAAACAGTAATAATAAGAGATAAAACGAAACACAGTAATTGCACAGTTAAAAACATTTATAACCTCATGTCGAAACACTGATATTTAAAAGAAGAACTTTCCTGTAACTAATAACCCTAAGGACCTGCGCTGGGATAGGAAAGTAGTCGTTGATTTGGGAGATGTTGGTTGGTAGGGAAGATAGGAATGTGGCGGTATAAGGATGGAGGACTGGTGTATAGCAGTGATGGGGTATGAGTGGCTGTTGTGATAGAAGAAAGGGTGGAGTTGACAGGGGAATTTAGACGAAATGAAGGCATAATTTTTGTGTTTGTTTATGGCAATGACAATTTGTTTATAATTTTGTACAGGCTCAATAAATGAGTATAGTATTTTCAGTTATAGTAGAGTAATGAATACAAATAGTATTCAAGCAACGAGCTTCAGTTGTGTTTGAGATATTTTATCATGAAAGGTTCGAGAGAACATCGCATGATAAACTGGTGAGCACAAGTGAAGATGAAACACTGCGATAAGATATAATTTCTTTTTCCTGATCTTGCATCTTTCCTTAGTACACTGATGTGTTCCCAGAGCTGTTCCAGTGTCCGTGGTACTTTGTTGTACGATGGATTTTGTAACTTTCCTTCTTGTGCAACTTTGCTTCTGCTAACGTAATCGAATTGTTATTAATAGAATTGCTATTTTCCCTTTTCTGATGCTGTATTTTTGCAAGTTCATGAACAAGTATTGAAATTACTTTCCCTGGACAGAATAGCGTAAAGAGGTAATTTTGTAAGAAATTGTAAGTAGTAGTACTTGGTATAATGTTAAGTGAGATGTACTGGGTTGTAGAAAGATACCAGTAGGTCGATAAGGGAAAACAACAGAGAGTGAGAACGGGTGGTGATTGTCGTACAATGTGACAGCGAGTGTTCTCTTTTCGTTGTGTACCATGGACAAAGAAACTATTGTCCAAAGGCGTAGCGTTGCTTCTCATTCTGAACCGCTACTCGGCATATTAATCTCACCAAATCGTGTGAGGGATGTACGTGTACGGTTTTGATTATGCACGGTACCGACTGTGTAGTTCATACAGTAGATTGTCAAATTAAACTGGAAATACAGTAATACATTTTGCCGTTGTGAACTGAGATTCACATTACTGCTCTGAAAAGTGTAATGTATCGGTTGGTATGACTGTACACTATCTACTTTGAACAGTACGAACTGTTTGATACATACCGCGCAGTCTTAAATCAAAATCGAATTGTAAATATGTTTATCTACGTTCTTATTGCGGACGGTGGTACTTCGTGATATTCAGAACCACAATCGAACGGAACACAGCAAATTAAGAACTATGACGGCTAATAAACGTTATGACGTCGATGTACGTCACGTTTCAATACAGTAAGGCGTGTCTTATCTATGTCGCCAGATGAAAATATGCTGATTGAGAAGATTCTAAAAGCATCGCTGTGTCCTACCCTTTCAGCGAACGGACGGCTACGATCGAGAGGACCAAGGCGGTGATGATGACCACTAGACTGCACGCTCCTGGATTATGGTCAGCAACACGAACAACGGCTTACCGATACCAATACTGAGTTATCCCACAAAAACCCGGCCATGCAAATTATTACTGAAACAATTTATTACGTTAAAGCTGCGTTAATTTCTCGTAGTCACTGTCTTACAAGTAAATGATACTGTATTTTCAGCAGTTAATCTCAGTAAGTTAATCTCAGTAATTTGTTTCGTTAAATAACTTTCTACTGAATGCATTTTTGCAAGCCTCTAGTGCTTCATACCACCTCATAGTTGCAAATGAGTATTATTATTGTTATTATTATTAATTACACTGAAGGTACCACTCTTTATTTTCTTGTTTTTTTATTCGCTTTCATTGCATCTTTTAGAATATTTTCTCTGTTGATTTCTGGTGTTACTTTTGCGTTTGCATTTTGCCTTGTTTTTCTGCTGTTTCTCTATTGGATTATTGCCATGTGTTGAGAAAATAGGCGCGTTGTGCAGTGTCCGCCATTAGGCTAGCGGGCAGCAGCCAATCACAAATAATCATTATGTTCGCATTGGCAAAGTTCCCTAATAAGGGAGGAACGTTTGGTATTGGGAACTGTGTAATGATCTGCGTTTCTTAGAAAATCAATACCCGTCGTGTTATGGTTATCTGATCCTTGATTGCGTGTGCAGTAAAGATTAGTAGATAATTCAAGTTATGTGGCAATAATATTCAATTAATACAGGGAAATTTCAATATCCTCGGTGTCGGTTACCTACAAACTTACGTAATTGAGACATCAGGGAAGACGCATCAGGAATGCAAGACTTTTACTAGAGGATCATTGTCATTTATAGTTGGGTTAATATTGGAGGGTGTCCTGGTTCAAAATGGCTCTGAGCACTATGCGACTTAACTTCTGAGGTCATCAGTCGCCTAGAACTTAGAACTAATTAAACCTAACTAACCTAAGGACATCACACACATCCATGCCCGAGGCAGGATTCGAACCTGCGACCGTAGCGGTCGCTCGGCTCCAGACTGTAGCGCCCAGAACAGCACGGCCACTCCGGTCGGCAGAGGGTGTCCTGTTTCTTCCCCAAGTATAATTGGTGCACGAATAGAACTGTAAACTCATCAAATTTGCATATTACACTCTACAAATGTTCCATTAGTGCCCGTCTGGTCACAAAACATACGTCCAAGCGGTAAGCAAGTTCTTTCCATACCCTACGTAGCGACATCCCGTCAGTGGTCATTACAGCAATATTGATGCATTCTCTGAGATGTTCCAGTGTTCTTCGCAGCGGGGTACGTAAACACGTTCCTTAATGTACTCCCAAGGAAAACATCACAAGGCGTTAGGTTAGGTGAAATAGGTGGCCAAGGGAACAAAGTCACAGCCATCTGCACCACCATGCCCAACTAAGCGACACTTAAGTTCGTCATTTAGATAGCGACGAACATAGATGCTCCAATGACGGGTTTCCGTGTTGTTGGAAGATAAAATCCACAGAATCACCAGTCAGTTGTATAAACAACGAGAACTGCAACATTTTATATAAGTCTACTTCACTTGCTGCATTTAGGATTCGATATGCAGCTATAAAAACGGTAAAGCTATTTCAACCCCGATGTCGGTTTTGAACGTGAAACCCCTACTGTAAGTGGTATGCCCTTTCCTTGCTCCGAACTCTGACATGATTTACTCATCAATATGTAGGAGGCCTTACAGTTTAACGTGAATTAGCAATCAAGACGTATTTTGATCTATCAGTCTTACCTGCCAACTGTCCCAATCGCTCGAACGAGGGTGCTACGAGCTACGTCTTAAGACATTGAAATAGGTTTTCTTACCATTCTTCCAAGTCTCGCAGTTACCTGTGGCAGTTCCACCTTACATCACGTAGTCACATGCGGCCGGATGGTTTAGTATAGTGACTGTTTCCCTTGTTTGATTGGCAATGATGTAAGTAAACAATAACAATTCTTTCCGCCTATTATCGCACAGTAAATTACAGTTTGTTATTTCGAGGGGCAAATGTAAAAAAAATGTGTGTGAAATCTTATGGGACTTAACTGCTAAGGTCATCAGTTCCTAAGCTTACACACTACTTAACCTAAATTATCCTAAGGACAAACACACACACCCATGCCCGAAGGAGGACTCGAACCTCCGCCGGGACCAGCCGCACTGTCCATGACTGCAGTGCCCAAGACCGCTCGGCTAATCCACGCGGCATTTCGAGGGGCAATTGCTATTTCTTTCATCAGGAGTTCATCTCTCTCAGGTTTTCTTGCATTTTGCTTCCGTTTTTCAACTTAGATTTCCCAGCTTATGTCGTCAACAGCTCACTTATATCTGTAGGCATTTCCTAGAAAAACCATATACTTTCAAAGTAAGGCCACGGAAAAGCCGTATTGAGTAAATTTACTTGTATGTGAAGTTACACATTATTGATTTGACACTACTTGATAGTTATGTTGGCATTTTCATTGCAACACGAACCAGATAACTGCATGACTAGTTATTTCGTGTATGTAGTTTCAATTGTCATTCCAGCACACTCATCCTCTTACGTATACGAAATCGATAGTGCTGTAGGCTCACTCGAAGGATGTTCCCTTGCTGGATACCTGACCTAAGGCCAGATTCCCTTGCTGTGTGTGGAGTTGCAACTTGTCCGCCAAGACGAAGTTTGTCCACAGCCTGGAGGCCTCCGCTTGGACCTGTCAGGGGCACTGCTGCCCAAGTATCACTGCAACTCTCAACTTCCATGATTCGCCTGCAGCACGTGGAAGAACCATCTCCATGCCAGTAGCTAGAGGCATTACAACAGTCAACCAGCAGTAGCGCTTAGTGCGTCAGCTGTAGTTAACTCATGGATTTGAGTCGTGCATAAAGTTGTTGCACACAAACGGCGATATAGAAATGTGGCGTATCAGATTCGGACGTATACCTCACTTTAAGTCTTTAATTCGGTTACTGTAATTGTGAGTGCGCCCTTCATCTAACATTACGGTGGAACGGGGTGATGCGTTGGAGAGACGTCTCAACCTGGAAGAAATTAGTAAATAATTTTAACGTCTGGGGATAACGTGAGTAGAGCGTAAAGATACCAAGCTCAGTCTCCTCTGCCGCGAAAAACTGGTTTGAAAAACGCGGTAATTAACAGAGGCTGCCTCTTGTATGAGCACTGTTGATGTTCTTAATAAATACGAATGCGAAGTGCCGTGAAGCTAGCGTAAAGAACTAAGTGTTTCGAAATGAGTAACAACTAGTTCAGCATGGAGAACGAGAAACGCAACGTCAAAAATACAAGAGTGTATTAGCAGGTCCATTACGTCGTGAGGGTCATACTGTTTTTATTGTTAATTTTTGGTTTAAATGTATAGGGAGTAAAAGAAAGAAAAACAAACGAAACGGTCTATATGGGTACAAATAAACACACACTTGGCGATGGTACAACTGAGCTAATACACATTTAAATAAAACGAAACATAAAATTGTGTTGTTACAGTGATGTGAACACAGCCAACAATTATCTTCATATCCGGGTGATAGATATTAAAATCCATAATGGTTATAGCCATGTTTCAGCAAGCATAAAATTCTTGGAACATTGAAACTGGTCTCTCCTTACTCCCAGAAAACAGGTTCTGATGTCATAAAATATAAAGTAACAAGTATTATGAAACTCAGATTCTTTGACTGTAAAACTCACCTGCCGCTGAATCATTGATTTAACAGGCACACAGGCTGGAGATTTCGATGGCTTTAACGTTTACTTCCGAATTTTACAACTGCAATACGAAGTGTTTCTGACAGAGCGACAGCGTAAATAGTCACAAAGACATTCTTTCTTCCTCTTCGTTCCAGGTTTGACGACTTTTGATGGTAAATACATGGGCTAATGTCAACGAAATTTGTTCTCGGCGTCCTCGTAAACGTTATATCATACATGATTTGGGTTTTACGGTTGATAACGAAACTGCGTAAAGATTCTCAAACGTTATTCAATTCTTTTTAAGGTGCTGAGGTGACGAAAGTCATGGAATACCTCCTAATATCGTGTTGGACCTCCTTTTTCCCGGAGTAGTCCAAATACTCGACGTGGCACGGAATCAAAACTCGTTGCAATTTCCCTGCAGAAATACTGAGCAATGGTTCCTCTATAGCTGTCCATAGCTGCGAAAGAGCTGCCGGTGCAGGATTTTGTGCACGAACTGACACCTTCAATACGTCCCATAAAAGTTTGACGGGAATAATGTCAGGCGATCTGGGTTGCCGAACCATACGCTCGAATTGCTCAGAATGTTATTCAAACAGTTGTAGCCGGGTGACATGTTGCATTGTCATCCATGAAAATTTCATCATTGCTTGGGAACATGACGCCCATAATGGCTGAAAATGGTCCCTAAGTACCCAAACATCCAGAGGACCCAGTCCTTTTCATTTAAACACAGCCCACACCATTATGCATCCCCCGCCAGCTTACACTTACACAGAGCCTCGTGGACAACTTGGGTCCACGGCTTGGTTGGGTCTGTTCCAAACTCGAACCCTACCATCATCTCTTACCAACTCAATTCGGGACTCATGTGACCGACAACGGTTTTTCAGTTGTCCAGGGTGCAGCCGACGTGGTCACCGGCCTAGGCGAGGCACTGCAGGTGATGTCCTGCTGTCAGCAAAGGCACTCGCGTCGGTCGTCTATTAACTCAAATTTGGCCACACTGTCCTAACGGATGCGTTCGTCGTACGTACCACATTGATTTCTGTGGTGTTGCTCGTCTGTTCGCAGTGACAATTACGCAAACGCCGCTGCTCTCTGTCGATAAGTGTAGGTCCTTGGCCACTGCGTCCTTCGTGGTGAGAGGTGATGCCGGAAGTTTGGTGTTCTCGGCACACTCTTGGCACTTTTGGATAGCGGAATATTGAATTCCTAACAGTTTCCGAAATGGAATGTCCCATGTGTCTAACTCCAGCTACCATTCCGCATTCGAAGTCTGTTCATTCCCGTCGTATGGGCATAATAACGTCATAAACCTTCTCACATTAATCACCTGAGTACAAATGACATCTTCGCCAATGCACTGCCCACGTTCATCTTGTGTACGCGATGTTCCCCCCATCTTTATGTGTGCGTATCGCTATTCCGTGACTTTTCTCACCCCAGCGCGTAAAAATTGAAATGAAAATTGAACAATAATTCGTTTCTAGAATGAATTTTTCACTCTACAGTGGAGTGTGCGCTGATATGAAACTTCCTGGCAGATTAAAACTGTGTGCCGGACCGAGACTCAAACTCGGGACCTTTGCCTTTCGCGGGAAAGTGTTCTACCAACTGAGCTACCCAAGCACGACTCACGCCCTGTCCTCACAGCTTTACTTCTGCCAGTACCTCGTCTCCTACCTTCCAAACATAATTCGTTTCTTTACCCTCCATGGAATGAGACAGCCTCAGATATCGACCTCTTGTCATGCTCCTCTGCCGGAGCTCCTCTTAGGGGCACAACTCAGACACGAATAGTGGCATCATTCAAACCGCTAGCAGGCGTATGCCCAGGGTCTATCTGCTGCCTCTTAGGCCATCACTTGCGTTCGAAGCCACCGTTCTTGTATTGAGATTTGGTAATCCTAGACTATCCTGCGACAGTTACCTTCACTACCTTAGTACGATACTTTGCTGTCCATCAAGTCTCTGTTGTTACTAGTTGTATACAATACCTTTATGACTGCAAATTCGGTCCACGATGAAGTCGAAAAAAAAATTCAGTTTACCTTTTCTGGGTGTCATGGTAAGAAATAGAGCAGATGGAGTGCTTTAGTCAGTGTCTGCCTCAAACCTACTCACACAGCTATATTTCAAGGCCAAAAGCTGTCTGCACCATCCACCGATGTTTATCCTGGAGATGACGGAATGCAGTGAGTCCAAGTACAACTGTGTGAGAATGTCCAACCATTACACCGAACGTTCCACCATAAAGGAAAACACAGTTCGTGATAAGCATATTCTCCTGCCTATAACTACCTGAAATCGCTGTACATGGCCTAACACTGTTTCCAACAGCAAAGCATGATGATGTTGATGAGGTCCTACACTCCGAGGAGCGTAGGGGACGATGCGGGAGACCCGCACCGCTGTACTAGGCAAGGCCCTAGTGCAGGTGGTTTGCCATTGCCTTCCCCCGACCGTAAAGGGGATGAATGATGATGATGAAGACGACACAACAACATCCAGTCATCTCGAGGCAGGAAAAATCCCTGACCCCGCCAGGAATCGAACCCATAGCAAAGCATTAGTAAACATAGAATTGTTTTCTTTTCAATTCCACAGCCGACTGTGACACAGTATAACTACAAGTAGGTCTGAACATGGTAATCGTTGAGTACATGGACAATCATAATTTCTTTCGCACCGTAACGAAAACGGAATTCCAGGGCTACCAAACAGAAGAACAACGTAGTCTCTCAAATATATTCACAGAGCTGTGAATGACTTTATTGACTTCGTGGTAAGTCGAGTGGGGAATGCATGGGAAAGAAGCAATTATGAGTCTGTAGCCCAAGAGCCTCTGCAGAAATACTTCCCTCCCATTTATAGCACTTTTTTAGTACTTTTAATATCATGTCCGAGCGTCCAGGGCTAGTTGTTTACTATGCCACCTTCTGGTGCCTCATGGAATGGCCGACAGTAATTTTATTTTTTTCATACTTGTAGAAGTTGAAGAAAAATTACATTTCCTAGTGAAACAGGCTGAACTAAGGCAGAGATTACATTAGAAGCATTCGCGACAATCAGATAACCGCCTGGTGGAATAGGGTAAGGCTCGGAAACGAAATTTGTAGCAAATACGTTTCTCGACTTTGCCGCCAGATACCATCGTCTATGTCCCAAATTAATTCGTCGAAGCAGCGGTGGTTGTAGTAGCTAGTGCTGCATATAAGGGTGATTCATGAAGATAAGCAAATATTTTAATGTGTTATTCTATAACTAAAGGAAAAAATTCATATAAACATAGGTCCACAAACGTTTAGTTACACAGTTACGGTTAATAAAAGATTTTGCCTGAAATTTAGCAACTTCGCTAATGAGAAGCTATCGCAAAACCGTAAGACGTTAAAGTAAAGCATGATTTCAATTTATTTTGTTGTTATTGTGAAACCTTCCCGTCTCCTCTATATCTCTTTTGTTGTTACGCTATAACCGTCTCCTCTATATCTCTTTTGTTTCCTTCTACAATAACCTATGAAACCTTTCCTTAGGATTACTATCTCTTGCTTAGTAATAACAAATGAAATCTTCCCTTTGAAATTTATTCACTTCGCATACAAATTTAATTGCTGCTTATTGAAAGTGATTTTCTGATTATTAAGACGAAACATAAAATGTGTCGTCGTCGTGGCCCTCAGTCGTTATCTGCAATAACACAAAACTGTTCCCTACCTTTTTTACTTTTACTGGATCGCTATGTGACTGCTACATCTAACTGCGACATGAATATACTTACTTAATCCTATTTATAAAATTTAAACAACTTTCATAAATTGTGGTTTGACAATAGACAATAGAAACATTCACGTCTTACTTAACCCTCCACTGGGTGTCCTTAAAATTTTCCCACGTCATTAAGTTATTTGGACTTGACGTAAGGAGAAAATTTGATTATAGAAATATGTTTAGTAATATGTAAGTTAATGATAGAGTATTTCTTTCAACAAAGCACGTTCATATACTGTCATAAGAATTTGTTTTCCTAAGTCTAACAACAAGAATATTCAAAAGAGTATACATCAAAATATACAAATAATATGAGTCAGTAAGTTGGAAGTGTACATCAGGTAGTAAAAGTTATTAATATTTCTAATAGTAATGGGTGGCAAAATTAGAACATAGTTCATGTTTCATTATAAATTGGCATCTATTAGTACCATATTCAAGGAAGGGAAAAAAAAGGAGTTAGATAGCATGGTCAAAGCACTGGAAACTGCCTGTGAATGCACTCAAAAGTCCGTTTCTTTCCCTCACATAGCACAGCATAGCATGCAGCTTTACTGAATGGATAAATGATGATGGCGTCCTCTTGGGTAAAATATTCCGGAGGTAAAATAGTCCCCCATTCGTATCTCCGGGCGGGGACTACTCAAGAGGACGTCGTTATCAGGAAAAAGAAAACTGGCGTTCTACGGATCGGAGCGTGGAACGTCACATCCCTTAACCGAGCAGATGGATTAGAAAATTTAAAAAGCGAAATGGACAGGTTAAAGTTAGATATAGTGGGAATTAGTGAAGTTCGGTGGCAGGAGGGTTATAAACACAAAATCAAATAGGGGTAATGCAGGAGTAGGTTTAATAATGAATAAAAAATAGGAGTGCGGGTAAGCTACTACAAACAGCATAGTGAACGCATTATTGTGGCCAAGATAGAAACGAAGCCCACGCCTACTACAGTAGTACAAGTTTATATGCCAACTAGCTCTGCAGATGATGAAGAAATTGAAGACATGTATCATAAGATAAAAGAAATTATTCAGGTAGCGAAGGGAGACGAAAATTTAATAGTCGTGGGTGACTGGAATTCAAGATTAGGAAAAGGGAGAGAAGGAAACATAGTAGGTGAATATGGATTGGGGCTAGGAAATGAAAGAGGGAGCCGCCTGGTAGACTTTTGCACAGAGAATAACTTCATCATAGCTAACACTGGCTTCAAGAATCATGAAAGAAGGTTGTATACATGGAAGAATCCTGGAGATACTAGAAGGTATCAGATAGATTATATAATGCTAAGACAGAGATTTAGGAACCAGGTTTTAAGTTGTAAGACATTTCCAGGGGCAGATGGGGACTCTGACCACAATCTATTGGTTATGGACTGTAGATTAAAGCTGAAAAAACTGCAAAAAGGTGGGAATTTAAGGAGATGGGACCTGGATAAACTGATTAAACCAGAGGTTGTACAGTGTTTCAGGGAGAGCATAAGGGAACAATTGACAAGAATGGGAGAACGAAGTACAGTAGAAGAAGAATGGGTAGCTCTGAGGGATGAAGTAGTGAAGGCAGCAGAGGATCAAGTAGGTGAAAAGAATAGGGCTAGTAGAACTCCTTGGGTAACAGAAGAAATATTGAACTTCATTGATGAAAGGAGAAAACATAAAAATGCAGTAAAAGAAGCAAGCAAACAGGAATACAGACGTCACAAGAATGAGATCGACTGGAAGTGCCAAATGGCTATGCAGGGATGGCTAAAGGACAAACGTAAGGATGTAGAGGCTTATCTCACTAGGGGTAAGATATATACTGCCTACAGGAAAATTAAAGAGACCTTTGGAGAAAAGAGAACCACTTGTATGAATATCAAGAGCTTTGATGGAAACCCAGTTCTAAGCAAAGAAGGGAAAGCAGAAAGGTGGAAGGAGTATATAGAGGGACTACCAAAGGGCGATGTAGTTGAGGACAATATTATGGAAATGGAAGAGGATGTAGATGAAGATGAAATGGGAGATACGATACTGCGTGAAGAGTTTGACAGAGCACTGAAAGACCTGAGTCGAAACAAAGCCCCGGGAGTAGACAACATTCCATTAGAACTACTGACTGCCTTGGGAGAGCCAGTCCTAATAAAACGCTACCATCTGGTGAGCAAGATGTATGAGAGAGGCGAAATACCCCCAGACTTCAAGAAGAATATAGTAATTCCAATCTCGAAGAAAACAGGTGTTGACAGATGTGAAAATTACTGAACTATCAGTATAATAAGTCACAGCTGCAAAATACTAACGCGAATTCTTTACAGACGAATGGAAAAACTGGTAGAAGCTGACCTCGGGGAAGATCAGTTTGGATTCCGTGGAAATGTTGGAACACGTGAGGTAATACTGCCTTATGACTTATCTTAGAAGCTAGATTAAGGAAAGGCAAACCTACGTTTCTAGCATTTGTAGACTTAGAGAATGCTTTTGACAATGTTGACTGGAATACTCTCTTTCAAATTCTAAAGGTGGCAGGGGTAAAATACAGGGAGCGAAAGGCTATTTACAATTTGTACAGAAACCAGATGGCAGTTATAAGAGTTCAGGGACACGAAAGGGAAGCAGTGGTTGGGAAGGGAGTGAGACAGGTTTGAAGCCTCTCCCCGATGTTATTCAATCTGTATATTGAGCAATCAGTAAAGGAAACAAAAGACCAATTCGGAGTAGGTATTAAAATCCATTGAGAAGAAATAAAATCTTTTAGGTTCGCCGATGACATTGTAATTCTATCAGAGAGAGCAAAGGACTTGGAAGAGCAGTTGAACGGAATGGACAGTGTCTTGAAAGGAGGATATAAGATGAACATCAACAAAAGCAAAACGAGGATAACGGAATGCGGTCGAATTAAGTCGGGTGATGCTGAGGGAATTTGATTAGGAAATGAGACCCTTAACGTAGTGAAGGAGTTTGGTATTTGGGGAGCAAAATAACTGATGATGGTCGAAGTAGAGAAGATGTAAAATGTAGACTGGCAATGGCAAGGAAAGCGTTTCTGCAGAAGAGAAATTTGTTAACATCAAGTTTAGATTTAAGTGTCAGGAAGTCGTTTCTGAAAGTATGTGTGTGGAGTGTAGCCATGTATGGAAGTGAAACATGGACGATAAATAGTTTGGACAAGAAGAGAATAGAAGCTTTCGAAATGTGGTGCTACAGAGGAATGCTGAAGATTAGATGGGTAGATCACATAACTAATGAGGAGGTGTTGAATAGGATTGGGGAGAAGAGGAGTTTGTGGCACAACTTGACAAAAAGAAGGGACCGATTTAATAGGGCAAGTTCTGAGGCATCAAGGGATCACCAGTTTAGTACTGGAGGGCAGCGTGGAGGGTAAACATCGTATAGGGAGACCAAGAGATGAATACACTAAGCAGATTAAGAAGGATGTGGGTTGCAGTAAGTACTAGGAGATGATGAAGCTTGCACAGAATAGGGCAGCGTGGATAGCTGCATCAAACCAGTCTCAGGACTGAAGACCACAATAACAACAGCACAACACCAGGTTTTGCCATGTGATTCCGTCGTCTCTTTGATCCATAGTTTTAGTGTAACCAAACACTAAGTTAACCGTCGAATTGCCTGAGTTGCTGCAGCTACATCAGGTACAAGTTCCAACTCCAATTGTCCATTAGTAGTGATGGTGTGCATCTTGGTATGCAAGCACCTATTGAAGTACATCATGACTGTGGTGTGCATCGTGGTATGCCAACACCTCATAGATAACATCGTAGATCGAAGTAACGTGGTTCACTAGTCACTTTGTGTGTGCTCCATAACCATGGGGATGCACAGGAATTAAGGTACAGGTGTAATCATTTTGTCAAAAGGTTCACGGATATGGTTGATACCGTGATTACCCAATTTTACATTCACTCTTTCCTCTGTGCTCATAAAAATTATTTTTTTACCTATAAAAGGTCAAAATATTTCACCTTGTGGGACTGTAGAAATAGTTTATAGTTTTAAACAATTACATAAAAAAATTTTTCTTCTGTAGTGAATTCAGCCTACAATACATGTTACATTACATGACAGTCAATAAAATATACAAATATTTCTGTAAGTGGAATTCAGTAGTACATTTAGGCATCAACATTTTAAATAAAATAGACAAGTACCTTTATACAAACTATGTCACTTTCTGTGACTCGATCAGATACATTTCCTCTAAATAAATAATAATCTAGTGCTCATATAAATAATTACATAAAGACACTTATATTACTTCACAGGTTGTGAATTCACAGTTTTTGAAATATGTAAGTACATTTTGACAAACTATGCCACTTTCTGCGACTTCAGTATGTTCAGTAATGTGATCGTCAGTTACGAGTAATATTGTCAGTCTGCTATATATTATGTTTGAGTTGTGTAGCACACATCGTCATTGTTATTTAAGAGTAAACATATGTATTTTACGCAGAGTGCGAATCGGTATGCTGACATTTCGTGTGATCTGTTTTTCCTGTGTATGTATCTGATGTAAAAGGTATCATGGTCAATGCAGAAAAGTTTTTCGAATAGCAAAGTACATGTAGTAAGCAAT
This sequence comes from Schistocerca piceifrons, assembly GCF_021461385.2. NCBI lineage: Eukaryota > Metazoa > Arthropoda > Insecta > Orthoptera > Acrididae > Schistocerca > Schistocerca piceifrons. The sequence goes on along the minus strand of NC_060144.1, from coordinate 528,778,121 downwards.
TTAATGTGATTTCTCCATTCGTAGTGCTGCGCAGCGCTGTGTCACCTGTTATCAAAATAAACCATAACTAAATTATATTCCTTACATTAACATCTTCATTCTCCTCTCTCCTTTGTACCTCGTGTCATCTCTCTACATAGCCCATAATAAAATACTCATTGTTAATAATCATCAGCGCACGGCATGACTTCAACATCTCTCTGCATCTGGAAAATCGCGTCAGCTCTCGGCATGACCTATAACATTTCTCCATAGTCAATACTTATAATTAAAGCTCCGTTTATTTTGGTGAACTATGACAACAATGTTGCATGCTTGGGTTAAAGAATACATCTATTTGCTACTACTGTATGAAAATCATTTGTATGTGTTATAAATTTACATTTAAAGTAGTCCTGTTAATTGCTTCACTTACCTTACGTAATGTGAAATGTATGTCCTTGCGAGAACGCTTCTAAGACTGCTATTAATGCTCAGTGTATTAATGCGGTCGAATCGAGGTGACCTGTTGTGCACTTAAATAACCCATTAGTAGCTCACTGTGTTCGGGCTTGCTGGAATGTGTCAAAAAGCTCATTGTTATACTTTGTCTATATGTATCCCTGTAAGAAGGTTTTTCTATTTTAAGAATTTCTTTATGTTTGACATATGATGGTTTCCTCTAGATTTTTTTGTTCTGAGTGTCTCAATGTGTACTACATTAGCGTGCGGAATACTTCGAATTCTGTACGGTCCTGCGTATAGAAGTCCAAATTTTTTGCATCGGTTCTTCCCTTTAGGAGACAGATAATGGGTACGGACAAGTACCTTATCGCCAATCTCGTACTTGCGTAACCTACTTACCTGCTTCTGCTGTCTCTTCCGACGGTCTGCAGCCCTGTCTATTATCTCACAATGACGAAGCCTATGCTTCTTTGGAAAAGTAATCATTTCAGTAAGTTTATTCGGTGGGTCTTTATTCGTCAGTATTACAGATGGTGAGAGAATCGTTGATTCATTAGGTATTGCATTTATTACTTCCTGAAACTGTGAAATGTATTCGTCCCATGATGTATGCTTTCTGTGACAATAAATTCTACATAGTTTCCCGATATCTTTGCGAATGTGTTTTTCTATATTGTTGAAGTGACAATTTCGTCAAAGAATTAGAAATCACTTCCTAGCTCCGTAATGTGCATAGCTTAGGTGCATATACCATATCAATTTTTTTCTTATCCCGTCTGGAATGCATAAAAGCCAATTGTTGCCGTCTGGGTATGAGCGAATAAACAGAATATTTTGATGTCTAGTGTAATTATGTCTCATTTTTGCGTTGCTTTTGTCTCGCCAAAGCATTACAATCTCTTTTAGTGTTTCATCTTTCTGCTGTTCTCTCTCTATGTCCTGTAATACTAATGATATAAAGTTCTCGAAAGCTACTTGTTTGATATACATAATACTATGGTTGTTGTGGGGCAGAAGGTATTTTCTTTCTCTAGTCGTTTATGGTATATAGATCTCGATAGTGCGTCGGCAACAATATTCTGCGTGCCTGGAATGTGTGCATTAGTAAAGTCAAACTCTTGTAAATATAATTCCCAACAGCTTAATCTATCATGCATAACTTTTGCTGATAATAAAAACTGGACTGCTCGGTGATCGGTATATACTGTGGTGTGTCTTCTATATACACTCCTGGAAATTGAAATAAGAACACCGTGAATTCATTGTCCCAGGAAGGGGAAACTTTATTGACACATTCCTGGGGTCAAATACATGATCACACTGACAGAACCACAGGCACATAGACACAGGCAACAGAGCATGCACAATGTCGGCACTAGTACAGTGTATATCCACCTTTCGCAGCAATGCAGGCTGCTATTCTCCCATGGAGACGATCGTAGAGATGCTGGATGTAATCCTGTGGAACGGCTTGCCATGCCATTTCCACCTGGCGCCTCAGTTGGACCAGCGTTCGTGCTGGACGTGCAGACCGCGTGAGACGACGCTTCATCCAGTCCCAAACATGCTCAATGGGGGACAGATCCGGAGATCTTGCTGGCCAGGGTAGTTGACTTACACCTTCTAGAGCACGTTGGGTGGCACGGGATACACGCGGACGTGCATTGTCCTGTTGGAACAGCAAGTTCCCTTGCCGGTCTAGGAATGGTAGAACGATGGGTTCGATGACGGTTTGGATGTACCGTGCACTATTCAGTGTCCCCTCGACGATCACCAGTGGTGTACGGCCAGTGTAGGAGATCGCTCCCCACACCATGATGCCGGGTGTTGGCCCTGTGTGCCTCGGTCGTATGCAGTCCTGATTGTGGCGCTCACCTGCACGGCGCCAAACACGCATACGACCGTCATTGGCACCAAGGCAGAAGCGACTCTCATCGCTGAAGACGACACGTCTCCATTCGTCCCTCCATTCACGCCTGTCGCGACACCACTGGAGGCGGGCTGCACGATGTTGGGGCGTGAGCGGAAGACGGCCTAACGGTGTGCGGGACCGTAGCCCAGCTTCATGGAGACGGTTGCGAATGGTCCTCGCCGATACCCCAGGTGCAACAGTGTCCCTAATTTGCTGGGAAGTGGCGGTGCGGTCCCCTACGGCACTGCGTAGGATCCTACGGTCTTGGCGTGCATCCGTGCGTCGCTGCGGTCCGGTCCCAGGTCGACGGGCACGTGCACCTTCCGCCGACCACTGGCGACAACATCGATGTACTGTGGAGACCTCACGCCCCACGTGTTGAGCAATTCGGCGGTACGTCCACCCGGCCTCCCGCATGCCCACAATACGCCATCGCTCAAAGTCCGTCAACTGCACATACGGTTCACGTCCACGCTGTCGCGGCATGCTACCAGTGTTAAAGACTGCGATGGAGCTCCGTATGCCACGGCAAACTGGCTGACACTGACGGCGGCGGTGCACAAATGCTGCGCAGCTAGCGCCATTCGACGGCCAACACCGCGGTTCCTGGTGTGTCCGCTGTGCCGTGCGTGTGATCATTGCTTGTACAGCCCTCTCGCAGTGTCCGGAGCAAGTATGGTGGGTCTGACACACCGGTGTCAATGTGTTCTTTTTTCCATTTCCAGGAGTGTAGATAATGACGGAATCTCTTAAATGCCCATGTTACGCATAGCGTCTCTCATTCTGTTACAGAATAATTGCGCTCTGCTGGAGAAAGTATCCTGCTTGCAAACGCAATATGTTTAACGATTGTCTTACCTTCCTCCTCTACTTCCTGGAAAATATGTACTCCTACTGCTGTAGCTGAACTATCTGTTGCAAAGGAAAAGTTTTGTGTTGGGTCGGGATGTGATAACAAAGGTGCCCTTAGTAACGCTTGTTTCAAATTCTCGAATTCAGCTTCAGCGTCTTCATTCCATGACCAAAATGTGATTTTACTTGTGAGCTGGTATAGCAAGGGTGTGTCTAATGCTTTATAATTAAAGAATTTTCTAAAATAATTAATAAGGCCTAAAAAGTTCCAAAGTTACTTCTTATTTGTTGACACGTCGATATCTTTCAATGCTTGCAATTTGTCGGAGTCTGGTGCAATACCTGTTTGTGAAATGATATGACCTAGAAATTTTATTGAGGCTTTTCCAAATTCAGACTTACGGAGGTTTATAGTTACACCGTTCCGCTCGAATGAATTCAGTAATGGTTGAAGGGTGTGGTTGTGCTGTTCCCAGTTTTTTGCTGCGATTAGAATGTCATCTACATATGTAGTAATTTTATTTTTAAGATCCTGTGGGAGAATTGTATTCATGCATCGTATAAAAGCTGCAGACGAAATCGTTAGTCCAAACGGAAATTTACAAAATTGGTAACATTCACCAAAGCAAAAGAATGCCGTATTCTTTCGGCAGTTTGGATGGAACTGGATTTGCCAAAATCTTGATTTGAGATCGAGGGTGGTATACATGGAAGTGCCATGAAACTTTTGCAGTAACTCTTCTAACGTCTGTGATCGGTCAGTTTCTGTAATGATTATTTTAATAACCTAACGTGAATCTAAAACTAAGCGGAGTGATCCATTCTTGTTTTCAACGATGTGTAATGGATTTATGTATTGGCTTGCTGCTGGTTCAATTGTACCCTGATCAATCATTACTCGTAACTCTTTCTTAACTGCTTCTGTGTGTATATGCGGGATTGGATAGCATTTTGCTTGTGTGGTTTCACCTGAAATTCGTACATAAACCCTGCCATCCTTCCTGGAACATTGCTAAAAACTGTTTTATGTTTCACAAGAATATTTTCTAATTCTGTGCGTTCTGTGTCGTCTTCTGCTATACTGTCTCCAGCCTTGCGTGTAACTGTCTCTAATACATTATACTCCTGTTCCTCTGCCATGTCGTTATTATATGTATTCGTGTATAGTGTGAGATAACAATCGGCATATAGTTTTCTGCATGATCGGTTTTTCGTGTAACAATGTGACTCACGCGTCGTCGAATGTAATGGCAATCTCTATCGTTATCTTTTCTCTGTCCTTATCCATAATGTCGTCATTTAGAGATTCATCACAGGCTATCCCTGGTCATAAATGTTCTGACATTTCATTTTCTGTCGGAGTGTGTTGTGTGTTTTCTATGAGCTGTACTGCTCTACCGTTTTGATTATTAGTGGTAGGTGGCGGATGAAATCTTGTGTCTGGTACATTCATATGACGACTTGGTTGTTGTTTACTGTTTACTGTTTAATTTTCTATGAAAATTATCATTGTGGAATGTCCTTTGCGGTCAGTGTTTATTTTTTCTCCTTCTGTCGTTATATCTGTGGTTATACGGCGAGGCACGCGTGTTTCTCTGAAAAGGCTGTCTTTGTTCGTTTTCTGTATTTTGCGGCTGGCCCGTGTAATTGCTTGTACCCGTCGCATTTTCTTGGCGATGAGTCATGTGAAAGTTTGACCGGTTCGGCATTTCCTGTCGCATATGTGTCGTGTTATTTGGATGGCTTTGTTGTTGTCTTGAATTGTAATGTACATTGTTATTATACTGCTGTTCATTGAATCCCTGTGTGTACTCTTGATTAAAATTTTCATTTTCGCTGCGAAAGCGTTTATTACGAATGTTATTGCCAAATCGTGTTTGCTCAAAATTAGCATTGTTTGTCTGGTTTGCGTTATGTCGTGAAAAGTTCTTATTAACGAACGCATAATCTGCCTGGTGTACCTCCAGCAATTGCAGGATGTCTCTAAATGCGTACACGCTGTCCTTTTGCTGGCCTGTTAATAATGACTCTTTTAATGCCCTGGGGAGCTTTGAAATACACAGCTGTATTAATGCGGATTGACTGTATGGCTCATTGAGGTATTGGTTTTGTTCAACCATATACGTGAAAAATTGTGTGATTGTTGGGAAAGTAGAATTCTCGAAATTTGGCAGACTAATTAGCAGATCTTTAATGCCACTCTGTGTGGTATCTGACCATTATGCTGTTAGAAATGCTTCCTGGAATGCTTCTACTGAAAAACACTGTCTAGCAATTTTGTCGTATTCTTCTCACTGGTTCCCCTTCAAGAAAACTAACAATAAATTCTAGCTTATGTTGAACTGGCCATGATGGTGGGAGTGCTGCATTGAATTGTTGGATCCAGTCCAGTGGATGTATTTGCGTCCTGTCGTTTTTAAATGTTTTAAACTTTCTCAATGAAAGGAAATGCTTGTGGTCGAAACCGTCATGTCTTTGTGTGTAATTTTTTTCGTAATGTTGTGAATATGAATTTATGTGTCTTTCTGCCTGGTTAAGATCTCTTACTCTCTGAAGTCTACCGACATTATATGTATTGCGCATCTGAGGCATGTCATAATGGTGTGTGTTCTGTTGGAATTGATTGTTTGCAGTTCTTTCTTGTGTGTCAGCTATCCCTTGCTGTAAAGAATAGATTTTTTGATGTAACAAATTGTTACGTGATTCTAGGTCTGCGATTGTTTGTTGCACGTTTGTAATTTGCCTATCTTTACTATTATAAATCTGTTGAACTGAGACTGGTGTAGTGTCATCTGATTTACTGTCACTGGTAGTATCTAATAGGTCTATTCTTGTAGTGAGTTCGTTGATCTTTTCTGTCAATTCGTTTCGTAATTTACGAATACTTTTGGTTACTTTCTTAAAATCTGCTTTCAAATTTTCTAGATCTTGATTGATTTCTATGTGTTCTATTTTGTCAGTTAGTGTCTGGACTTCTTCTGTTTATTTATCACAAATATTCTGGATTTCAGTGTCTGTAGAAATTTTCGCCTCAATTGTGTGTGATTGGATTTCCGTGAGCCTCTCTTGTATTTGAATATTTGTCTCCTTAGCCGTTTAGATTTCTTCCGAAATCGAGTGTATGTGATTGTCCACGTAAGTTTTTCCCTGAGCAAACACTTTCTTTTCGTCGTCCTGGCGCTGTTTAATAATTGTTTGTAATAGTTCTTTTCGTTCTTTATCCTGCGATCGCACCAGTTTGCGGTTACGTATCAAACAGTTTTCTGTGTGATTGTGAGCGTTTTGTGTAGAAAAGTTCTCTGTCACTGTTTGTCGTATGCTAATCACAAATGCATCTTGTTTATCTGCTAGTTCTTGAATCTTGGCGTATAATTCTTGGTTTGATTGTGAACATTTTTCAGCGACTACCTTGATTTCGTTTTTTAGGTCTGCTGATTCTTATGCCCTTCTGTTAAAGTTTTGGTACACGTCTTGTCTCACTTGTAGCAAAAATGCCATTATTGGATCCGCTTCGGATTGACTTCTGTGTGTATTTGTATTCGTTGTTAAAGGTTGTACATCTGTGTTCATTTGAACATCCTCAGATGATTGTATTCGTGTCACCTATTCCGTTGTTTCGGGATTTTCGTCAATAAAACTGTGGTATCTGCTACGCAGATTGTGTAGCGTGTACCGTTTGAATCTGTTTCGGCACGTAATGGAGTCACACTGTTTGACTGCATTATAGTGGTTTCGTTACTGAAACTATTATGTCTGCTACGCGTAATTTGTGGCTGTGTAGCATCTGTTGTTTTTAAAAAGAAATTATTTTGCACAAATGTCTCATTGTCAGTTGGCATTTCTGAAGTTGATTGCTGGTCAAAAGATTTCATATTATTACTACTCTCAAATGTCTGTTCACCTAACGGTTCACTATCGGATTTTTCACACGTATTATTTCTGTCTATTCCTGAAAAGAATTTCTCGTCAGTATTTTCTACACTTTTATCACTTTGAGAACGAGTAATTATTCTGCGGGACACTGTCTATAATTAGCTCAGCCCGCATCTCGTGGTCGTGCGGTAGCGTTCTCGCTTCCCACGCCCGGCTTCCCGGGTTCGATTCCCGGCGGGGTCAGGGATTTTCTCTGCCTCGTGATGGCTGGGTGTTGTGTGATGTCCTTAGGTTAGTTAGGTTTAAGTAGTTCTAAGTTCTAGGGGACTGATGACCATTGATGTTAAGTCCCATAGTGCTCAGAGCCATTAATTAGCTCACGCAACAAAATATATCACTGTTTAAAGCGGATTCAACATTGAACAAACAGTTTTCAACGCAGAATCAATAGAGCAAACAGAATTGCCGAAGGGCTGTGAATTAAAGGTATACAGTTTAGTATAAGCGTTGCGCCACTTAACACTAACGTATTCATACAATTGTCAGAGTCAGTATATTCATTTTCACAGTAGATTCACTAAAGAGTCTTACTGATTGGATGGCGCCAAGTGGAACCTTCCCGTCTCCTCTACATCTCCTTTTTTTTTGGTACGCAAATTTCCCTTCTACAAAAACCTATCAAACTTTCACTTCGGATTTCTACCTCTTGCTCAATAACAACAAGTGAAATCTTACCTTTGAAATTTGTTCTCTTTCTCAATCTCCGCATACAGCTTTAATTGCTGCTTATTAAAAGTTATTTTCTGATTATTTCGACGAAACATAGAATGTGTCGTCGTCGTGGCCCTCAGTTGTTATCTGTAACAACCCAAAACCGTTCCTTACCTTTTTACTGTTACTGGATCGCCATCTGACTGCTACATCGAACTGCGACATGAATATACTTACTCTGGTTTACTATACTTTATTAACTGCTGGTGGGCTGTCATAATAAGTGGCTGTATTTATTACCAAAGCTGAAGTTATTCTTTAATAGCAAAGCTTACGTTATTCTTTAGCTAATTTGACTGATGTTATGTAATTCATAGTTACACTTTTTCTTGACAACAATAAAATCTTTGCAAAGTTTTACGTTGATGGTTTTTGGGATGGATTATAATCAGTATTGCAACATTGCTGGCAGAAATTAATTATATTCTGAAAACATTTCTTCAAATATTTACTGCTGGTAATGAAATGTTTTTACAAACGTTCAAATGGGACTTACTTTTTACAATAATCTTACAACTAGCTATGCGCAGACATGCCTTCAGTAGTCTTCTGTTTCTCAAAAAATTAATTCAATAATATTAGTTCCTCTTAGGATAATAGTCAGCTGATGTCTCTGTACATCCGTTTGTAATCTCTTGTAAATCATAGCTGGTGGCTGGCACGCACACCGCTCCTCTCAACCTCTCGCTTCAGACCTGCTACCGACTCGCTTCACATCTCGCTTACTACTGACTTCCTACGAACGCTAAAGTGCGGTCTCTCCCGCCAACAATGTTTTCTAGTGCAGACAACCCTGCTCCAATTACAAAATGTATCATTGTGCGGTCTTTCCCGCTGTTTTCTTAAAATTATATCAATGTGCGGTCTCTCTTGCCAACAATACTTTGGTGCAGACATTCCCTGCTACTACAATTATTTACAACATGACAAATATTAATTATTCCTACTTAATCATATTTATAAAAATATAAACATCTTTCATAAATTGTGGTTTGACAATAGACAACAGAAATATACACGTCTTACAATTGGAATGGTGAATCTAATATATGTTCCAGACGTGTAACTGCAGTAGTTTTCCAGTAAATTAGGAGAAGCTAAGATTATTATACAAGTAAATTTGTTTGTAGAAACGTTTCTGCATTGTTGGCATCCATATGTACACTGTACAACTTCCTTAACACTGAGCATTGTTTCTATGCGATTTAACATGAATTCACGTGTGCTATGGTGTTAATAAAAGCAAATTATCTGACAAACTCATACAGTTTCAGTTAACATTATTACCATCATTTTTCCAAAATTATATTATCTACAACTTCTTTTTAAAACTTTGTAAAATTGTCTGGAATTTAAAAAATAAATAGATCCAAGTAGTTAAAGATTTTAGGAAATTACGTATGCTTCTCTGAATGTTCTGGAAAACTATTGCAGATACACGTTTGGGACATGTTTGATTAGATTTGTCAGATCAATAACAACAAAATAAATGGAAATCGTGCTTCACTTTAACCACGCACAGTTTTGAGATTGGTTCTTATCAGAGAAGTTGCTAAATTTCAGGCAAAATCTTTTATTAGCCGTAACTCCGTAACTAAAATTGTGCGGACCTTTGTTTTTATGAAGTTATTTATTTAGTTTTACCTGTAGAATAAATATTAAAATATTTGCATATCTTCGTGAATCACCTGCATATCGGGGTCACCAGCAGGAATCAAGCATGCGTAGAAATGCTGTTACAGCTTGAAGGAAAGGGCGCATATGGTGCCCCTTCTGGACATATCGGTCATCATCGGACAACTCCAGCGTCATCCACAAACAGCATTAACCGTCCTCGTACTGACCGACCGGGCGCAACAGGCATGGAAATGCATCCCTCAAACTGTCATTCGGCGCCTGTACAACACAATGCATCCACTTCTTTATGCTTGCATTCCACATTCTGGCGGGGACAACGGTTACTAATGCACCAGCATTTCACATTTGCAACGTCTTATCTCGCAGTTACATTAACCTATGATCTTGCAATGTTAATCACTCAAATATGTTATCTAGACAAATGTATGCTCAAACTTCATTCCTCATTAATTCGATTTTTTCTAACAGTGTATATTTAGGTACAGCACTTTGGTAACTGTGTTGGGTTATAGAGTTTCCAAGAAATTGAAAAACTGCTCCTTTCTTTTTCCACAAACATTTATGCCGTCTAGCATGGAGACCATTTTACATTATTTTATTTTATTATTTTGTTTAGGCGGTGTTGAAGAGTTTTTAGGAGTGTTGAAAACTACATTGTAAAGTATGCAGCTGTACCAGTACCTGTTATTAATGACAGTCGATTTCGGAAGAAGATCAGACCATCTTCTTGCCTCAAAAGCAACTGTAACTATCCAGCACTAAGTGTAGCTAGCACAGTGTTGTGTCAACTACTTTCAGCTGTCTGTGCGTAACCTTTACGCCCATTCAGCATAACCGTCTCCGACGACCGAAATGTCGTGAGAACCTTTTGTCGGTGAATCGTGTATAAGTTTCTTCTGTGTGTGATAGTATTTTCAGTGTGTGCGTACCTAATTGTTTGAGACGGGACTTCCGAAAGAACCCAGCATTTGCCTAAACCACTGTGTGGAGTTGTGTAAAAACCACACCCAAGCTGATCAGGGTCGTTAACCCGCCACGTGGATTCTATATGAGTCTGGCGCACATCCCTGTCTCCCAAATTAAAGCTATACGTGTCACGCTATACGAGCTGGCCAATGAACTAAAGAACGGTGTTGGTGAATCTGTTGTTCGATGACGCAGACAAAGGTCACCAGGACGCGGAGAGCGCTACCGCAACGAAACGCTTAAACAGCCGCGAGCCCCGGATCGCCGAGTGGCATCAGGTGGGGGCGGCGAGACGTGACCGCGGGGCGCGTCCAGCAGATAGTGGGGGCGGCGTCGGTTCACTGTGCGCTCGTCCTGAACGGCAGATTTACTCTCGGCTGCAGAGTCTGGCGCCGCTCCGTGGGCGGTGGGGCGGTGGGGCGACCTCCCGCGATGGACGGCTGCTGGAAGCCCGAGACTGACCCGGGAGCGTGACCTCTGGCTGCCTGCTCTCTCAGGCTGATCGCCGAAATAAACTCAGGACTCCGAACGGGAAAGTGCTTTCACTTGGATGATTGTATCTGCGCGCGTCACGTGCAAAACTTGGTAAACTGCTCAAACAGCTTACGAGAACGCAGGCAGGTGACGTCTTTGACGACCGTCAGTGTTTCCGACATACGAGCAGTGCCACGACCCGAGCCTGGGTCGCTTTGTTATAACGAAGTACAGTGAAGAGCGCGGGCGAGTGACCCTCCGGGGCCGCTAATGAAACATAATTCAACTAACAATCATTTATTGAAGACAGCTTTACAGTCACTCCGTCGTCTTTCCTGCGCTACCTGGCAGCACCCTAGCTGTCCGTACAACTTGAAAATGCGAAGTGGGATGTGAGTGTGTACCAATGAAAATTGCGGATTAATCACCTTCTGCTCCGTCCAGCACTTTTCGCCGTACTTTTCTAATTCTGAATCTGTAAGCTTTATTACAGGATCTGCATTCGATATGGAATGTTGTTTTGTTGTTGTGGTCTTCAGTCCTGAGACTGGTTTGATGCAGCTCTCCATGCTGCTCTATCCTGTGCAAGCTTCTTCATCTCCCAGTACCTACTGCAACCTACATCCTTCTGAATCTGCTTAGTGTATTCATCTCTTGGTCTCCCTCTACGATTTTCACCCTCCACGCTGAACTCCAACGCTAAATTTGTGGTCTCTTGATGCCTCAGAACGTGTCCTGCCAACCGATCCCTTCTTCTTGTCAAGTTGTGCCACAAACTCCTCTTCTCCCCAATTCTGTTCAATATCTCCTCATTAGTTATGTAACCTACCCATCTAATCTTCAGCATTCTTCTGTAGCACCACATTTCGAAAGCTTCTATTCTCTTCTTGTCCAAACTATTTGTCGTACATGTTTCACTTCCATACTTGGCTACACTCCATACAAATACTTTCAGAAACGACTTCCTGACACTTCCAGATCTATACTCGATGTTAACAAATTTCTCTTCTTCAGAAACGCTACATTTTATATCCTCTGTACTTCGACCATCATCAGTTATTTTGCTCCCCAAATAGAACTGATAGTTCGGTAACTTTCACATGTGTCTGTTATGTAATAGTGTGTTTATTTCTGATTATATATAATTCATCATCATCATCATTTTCTTTGGGCCTTTGCCGGATGGTGTGGCCGAGCGGTTCTAGGCGCTTCAGTCTGGAACCGCGCCACCGTTTCGGACGCAGGTTCGAATCCTGTCTCGGGAATGGATGTGTGTGATGGCCTTAGGTTAGTTGGGTTTAAGTAGTTCTAAGTTTTAGGGAACTCATGACCTCAGATGTTAAGTCGCATAGTGCTCACAGCCATTTGAACCATTTTTTTTCTTTGGGCGTTTGTCCCACTTCAACGTGGGTTCGGCCTTACTACAATGGAGTTGTCAATGTTTGTGTCAGAGGGTGGCTGGATGTCCTTCCTTTCGCCCCCCTGTACCCCTGGGACGGAATTAGTCCCCCCAGATGTCTGTGCCGAGTGTAAGACCTGAAATAGTGCGAATGTTCGTCAAATGTCTGCGAGTCGTGTAACTGAGGCGGGACGTCGGGATCAGTCCGGTATTCTCTTAGTGGGATGTGGAAAACCGCCTAAAAACCACAGCCAGGCAGTCCTGGCCGTCTTCGTTAATCCGTCAGGCGGTTTCGATCCGTGGCCGGCGCGCCTACACGAGTCCAGGGAGCAGCGCATTAGCGCTCTAAGCTAAAGTGGCGGATTGACTGTATATAATTTACTGTAATTATAATGGAAATGTTGTTAATTTCTGGGTAATAGCCAAGGGAAGTTTTTAAATGTATCGATAGCAACGACGAAATGGCAGTAGCTGTGCCGTTGTTTATCTTTGCGTATGGAGAGTCTGTTACGCTACGAGCAGAGAGGAAGCAGAGCAGCTGGCGTGATGAAAGAGTGCGAAGTGTTTGTTGGGCGCTCCCGTAGACACGGTGTGCAGCTGTGATCGCGCCAGTGTAGGCGCGGCTACTTCGATAGCCCGCGAGTATTCAGAGCACGGTTTGAGAGGACAGGTGGAGGGAGCTGCAGTCCTCACTGTTGTCTGTCCCACAACTATACCTGGCTCTGGATACGACTCATCGTTCTCAACCAGCAGCTGCGACAGCAGCGTCTCAGCATTGTCGTCGGCTACGCTCTTCGTCATCCGCACAGCTGCAACATAGTAGGACTCTTAACTGACAGAGTATAACTAATGTTGTACAGGCATTACCCAATGGCATTTCTTTCACAGACTTTAGTAACCTTCATGAATAATAACATAGAATAGTTAAAACTTACAGGGCACCTGTGTTCTTATTGCCCTCAGGCATTATTACCAAGCAGAGTTCGTTTCCTTTCCATCCCACGCCCGGGTTCCCGGGTTCGATTCCCGGCGGGGTCAGGGATTTTCTCTGCCTCGTGATGGCTGGGTGTTGTGTGCTGTCCTTAGGTTAGTTAGGTTTAAGTAGTTCTAAGTTCTAGGGGACTGATGACCATAGATGTTAAGTCCCATAGTGCTCACAGCCATTTGAACCATTTCCTTTCCATGCAGTCACCGAGTGTCGTAAAAATATGAAATTTGGTCAACAATATACTGGTACTTTTGTTTGTTTGTTAATGACCAGTTTCAGTCTAAATTTTGCTGCCACGGTAGCTGTCCGTTGTTTTATCCCGTAACAGAGGCTTAACGAATTTGCAGTTTTGAGTATTAATTTGTGTTAATAACACTCACTTAAAGTAACGTAAAACTTCAAAGGCAAAACTAACAGCTAATGATACAGCACAAATTAAGAGAGCGCAATTTCATTTCTACTGCATTTAGCTTAGCGGGTGACTTGTGCTGGCTTGGTATGTACTTTATTGTTCTTATGTTAAAAGTAAATCTGTTGCTCATTTGCTTAAAATAAATTCAGTTTAATTTTTCGATAAATAAAAGTAAATTCATTGCCTGTTTCCAAATTTTGCATTACATTTTAATCTGAATTCACAGAAAATCATTTTTTCTTTAAGTAACAAAGTTACTGCACCCCATATGAACCACGAATCTTGCCGTTGGTGGGGAGGCTTGCGTGTCTCAGCGATACAGATAGCCGTACCGTAGGTGCAACCACAACGGAGGGGTATCTGGTGAGAGGCCAGACAAACGTGTGGTTCCTGAAGAGGGGCAGCAGCCTTTTCAGTAGTTGCAGGGGCAACAAAAAAAATGGCTCTGAGCACTATGGGACTCAACTGCTGTGGTCATTAGTCCCCTAGAACTTAGAACTACTTAATCCTAACTAACCTAAGGACATCACACACATCCATGCCCGAGGCAGGATTCGAACCTGCGACCGTAGCAGTCGCACGGTTCCGGACTGCGCGCCTAGAACCGCGAGACCACCGCGGCCGGCGCAGGGGCAACAGTCTGGATAAATTCAGTGAGCAAAGCCTCGCATTGCATGTGGTTAGTGCTGCGACCCTGTCGCAGGAGGACACGGTGGCCGTGCGTCTCTGCAGCTTGGCTTGGCCATGGACGTCTGTCAGAGAGTCAGCACTCTCGATGAGTGAAATTGCGCTCAGGCTCGGTCCCAGAAATTTGCAGCTCCTTTTTGTCGGTTTTCGAGATGGCGTGTAGGCGGAAGAGGCAGCAACAACACGAAGGACGCCCGAGTGGTGCCCCCAGCAGTTGGCCGGCAAAGTGCCATTTGTACTGCCACAGTAGCGACTACACAGACGCCCAGCGCCAAAGTCGTACAGCTCGCAGTCGGGCAGATCAGTTCTTCATACACGAATCATGGGCCCGGCCCCCATCCTCAGTCACACACCGTTGCGACTAACAGCCTGACGGCTGTGGATTTGCGTCAGTGGACTCCAAGTTGGCTGCAGCTTGTAAACGTTGAATTCACGACAGCATCCAGCAACTTAATAGGCCTAGTGTCTCATCGGTATCTGTGATGCGGATGGAATGGACTAACTCCAAGAATGAGCTTGAGGAGGATGGAGGTTTTATAGCAGGCGATGATGTGATTCTTCCCCCCCCTCGCCGTCCGTTGCTCTCGTTTCCTGAGCCAGTCAGCGCTGTCGGCTGTTCTGTTGTTTAACTGTGGAGTTTCATAGCGTTCATTTATGCAATGTTTGCATCCTGAAAGGTGGTTTTATTAAAACTCTACATCTACATCTACATACATAATCCGCAATCCACCATACGGTGCGTGGCGGAGGGTACCTCGTACAACAACTAGCATCTTCTCTTCCTGTTCCACTCCCAAACAGAACGAGGGAAAAATGACTGCCTATATGCCTCTGTACGAGCCCCAATCTCTCTTATCTTATCTTTGTGGTCTTTCCGCGAAATATAAGTTGGCGGCAGTAAAATTGTACTTCAGCCAGCCTTAAATGCTGGTTCTCTAAATGTCCTCAGTAGCGATTCACGAAAAGAACGCCTCCTTTCCTCCAGAGACTCCCACCCTAGTTCCTGAAACATTTCTGTAACACTCGCGTGATGATCAAACCTACCAGTAACAAATCTAGCAGCCCGCCTCTGAATTTCTTCTATGTCCTCCCTCAATTCGACCTGATAGGGATCCCAAACGCTCGATCAGTACTTAAGAATACGTCGTATTAGTGTTTTATAAGCGGTCTCTCTTACAGATGAACCACATCTTACCAAAATTCTACCAATAAACCGAAGACGACTAATCCGCCTTCCCCACAACTGCCATTACATGCTTGTCTCACTTCATATCGCTCTGCAGTGTCCCGCCCAAATATTTAATCGACGTGACTGTGTCAAGGGCTACACTGCTAATGGAGTATTCAAACATGACGGGATTCTTTTTCCTATTCATCTGCATTAATTTACATTTATCTATATTTAGAGTTAGCTACCATTCTTTACATCAATCACAAATCCTGTCCAAGTCATCTTGTATCCTCCTACAGTCACTCAACGACGACAACTTCCCGTACACTACGGCATCATCAGTAAAGAGCCGCGCATTGCTATCCACCATGTCCAAAAGATCTATTATGTAGTTAGAAAACAACAGCGGACCTACCACACTTCCCTGGGGCACTCCAGATGATACCCTCACCTCCGATGAACACTCACCATCGAGGAAAACGTACTGGTTTCTATTACTTAAGAAGTCTTCGAGTCACTTACATATTTGAAAACCAATCCCATATGCTAGGAGTCTGCAGTGGGGCAAATGAAGTTGCTACGGCTAGCCTCGTTACAGTAACGCATTCTGTCTGTTTCGCACTGTTGTCGAGATACTGAATCGAATCAGTTGTTCTTCGCTTGCTTCTCGCATACTCCGATGAAATGAGCTCACAGTTTTTTTTTTTTTTACTTCGGGTCCCTCGTGTTGACGTTTACTTGCGACACTGTTGTGTGACCGGCAGATGCGCCCCACTGAGCCATCTCCGTTCGTTTGTAACAACATTTTATTCCTAACCTCACTATACCGCTGTGCAACAGAACTCCTCCTCCAGGCACAAATACAGCGACAGAGCGCTGTACAGGCAAATTTAAAATCTCGTCATGCACAGCATATATCTAACGACAATACACACAAACCATTAAAACTAGCTCCATCATACAAACAATGACGACCACAACCAGTGGTGTCAAGAACACAGTACATGTTCATTGGAACAGTGGTCCCGGGTTATGTTCACAGATGAGTCCAGGTATAGTCTTAACAGTGTTTCTCACCGGGTTTTCATCTGGCGTGAACCAGGAACCAGATACCAACCCCTTAATGTTC
Organism: Schistocerca piceifrons; assembly: GCF_021461385.2. Taxonomy (NCBI): domain Eukaryota; kingdom Metazoa; phylum Arthropoda; class Insecta; order Orthoptera; family Acrididae; genus Schistocerca; species Schistocerca piceifrons. The sequence continues at coordinate 528,761,405 of NC_060144.1, read as the reverse complement.
TTGAAACGGACCTGTATGGAGGTCATGATTTGATGGTGTGGGGTGGGGTTATGATTGGTGCACGTACACCCCTGCATGTCTTTGACAGCGGAACTGTAAGAGGTCAGGTGTATCGGGACGTCATTTTTCACCAGTATGTCCGCCTTTTCAGGGGTGCAGTGGGTCGCACCTTCCTCCTGATGGATGATAACGCAAGGCCCCACCGAGCTGCCATCGTGAAGGAGTACCTTGAAACAGAAGAAATCAGGCGAATGGAGTGGTCTGCTTGTTCTCCAGACCTAAACCGCAACGAGCACGTCTGGGATGTTCTCGGTCGACGTATCACTGCACGTCTTCAAACGCCTACGACACTTCAGGAGCTCCGGCAGGCACTGATGCAAGAATGGGAGGCTGTACCCCAGGGGCTGCTCGACCACCTGATCCAGAGTATACCAACCCGTTGTTTGGCCTGTGTACGTGTGCATGGTGATCATATCCCATATTGATGTCAGGGTACATGCACACGAAATAGTGGCGTTTTGTAGCAAATGTGTTTCGGGACGGTTTTCTCAACTTATCACCAATACCGTGGACTTAAGGTCTGTGTCGTGTGTGTTCCCTATGTTCCTAAGCTATTAGCGGCAGTTTTGTGTAGAGCCACGTTCTGTAGCACCACATTCTGCAGTTATCCTTCATTTATGAGCATGTAGAGCCACGTTGTGTGGCACCACATTCTGCAGTTATCCTTAATTTATGAACATGAGTGTATTTTGTTTCTTACTTTTTGTAAATTCTTTTTACAACGTATTTGCTGTTTCCTAATTCTTTTCTTTCTTTTCTTTAAAATTTTTTGTCGATGATACCTAATACAAGAACACAGTACATGGTCACTGGAATAGTGGTCCCAGGTTATGTTCACAGATGTTTTTGCGGATGATGCTGTGGTGGATCAAGAGGTTGTAACAATGGAAAATTGTACTGAAATGCAGGAGGATCTGCAGCGAATTGACGCATGGTGCAGGGAACGGCAATTGAATCTCAATGTAGACAAGTGTAATGTGCTGCAAATACATAGAAAGATAGATCCCCTTATCACTTAGCTACAATATAGCAGGTCAGCAACTGTAAGCAGTTAATTCCATAAATTATCTGGGAGTACGCATTAGGAGTGATTTAAAATGGAATGATCATATAAAGTTGATCTTCAGATGGTTCAAATGGCCCTGAGCACTACGGGACTTAACATCTATGGTCATCAGTCCCCTAGAACTTAGAACTACTTAAACCTAACTAACCTAAGGACATCACACAACACCCAGTCATCACGAGGCAGAGAAAATCCCTGACCCCGCCGGGAATCAGTTGATCTTCGGTAAGGCAGATGCCAGACTGAGATTCATTGGAAGAATCCTAAGGAAATGCAATCCGAAAACAAAGGAAGTAGGTTACAGTACGCTTGTTCGCTCACTGCTTGAATACTGCTCAGCAGTGTGGCATCCGTACCAGATATGGTTGATGGAGGAGATAGAGAAGATCCAATTGAGAGCACCGCGCTTCGTTACAGGATCATTTAGTAATCGCGAAAGCGTTACGGAGATGATAGATAAACTCCAGTGGAAGACTCTGCAGGAGAGACGCTCAGTAGCTCGGTACGGGCTTTTGTTGAAGTTTCGAGAACATACCTTCACAGTGGAGTCAAGCAGTATATTGCTCCCTCTTACGTATATCTCGCGAGGAGACCATGAGGATAAAATCAGAGAGATTAGAGCCCACCACAGGCATACCGACAATCCTTCTTTCCACGAACAATACGAGACTGAAATAGAAGGGAGAACCGATAGAGGTACTCAAGGTACCCTCCGCCACACACCGTCAGGTGGCTTGCGGAGTATGGATGTAGATGTAGAAATATTTTTACGGATTAATTGTTATTCGTGTATATTTCATACTCTGTAGGCACTATGCTCGTAGAAATTGACATGAATGTTACAACAGCGGAACTGACAGTTGAAAGAGAATGAGCTAAAGTAAAAAAAAAATGATGTTCGTTGGCCCTGCTGGTGGCAGGGGGTGCAGGGGGAGGTCAGTAACTAGTCATCGATATATAAAGTAGTACAAAGTGAGCGCAGGCTGTCCGAGGTCGAGTTAAAATATTTAAAGCAGAGCGCGTTGATGGTGTGCTATAATTATTCAGAGATAGAGTGTCACGGCTTGGAAAGTGTTATATATGAACAGCTTTGTGGTAGGAGGAGTATATTAATGACATTGGGAGAGCACAGTATACCTAATTCGTTGTGGCTGCTAATCAATAAACGCTAGCCCATATGCGTAAATATCTAAGTGTGTCATCTCATACAAAATGTGTGAAACCTGTCTCTGTGAGCATTTAATCTCCGTCTCGACTGTACATTGCACCATAACCTGTTCTACATACAGGGGTCTACTGGAATTCCTGAAACTGCTATATCACATTATCCATCAACTGTTTAGCCTCATAAGTATATTCAACGACGAATTACGTAATATTCAAGAAAGAGGAGTCGCCATAACGGATACAGCTTCATTTATTTGCAGCAACATTCTCCATCTTCTGGTGCATGCGGTAATCGTAACTTACTTGAATGAATCGATGGAAAAGGGAACATAAATCGTAGATTTCAGCAAAGAAAACTAGTCAAGACCGCAATATATTATTTATTTTTGATTCCGCCAACCGGTCTCGGTCTGTGAGCAGCAACTGCTACCTGTCACCAACTGCTTCTCGTGTTTAATGGTCAAATCGTTTTACGAGTAGAAGCATCTCGCGGTCGAAATCACTTAAACATTTGTTACATTTACTTAGTGGTACCCCAGTCAGCAGGGGCCGCTGGATGAAAAGAGCTGCAACTTTCTTAATGGGGCGGCAGTCAGCCTTTGTTCTTGGAGTAAGGAATGAAAAGTGATATTGCTAATAATCTTACAGACGGCGGAATGTTAATGGTAAACATTTTGTAGTTAGTAAGAAACTGATTTATGTCAAATAACATTTCTACTTGCAGTAAATTTTTACATATTATGAACACTGTACAAGTGTGGTTGTTGTGTGTTTGCATAAAATTTAAAATGTGCGTTGTGGTGCAGTTGCGCCACCGAACTAAAGACAAGTAGTGATAGAATGTACACAAAGCAGTCAAATAAAGAAAGATACAATACTGCTGGAGTTATAGTGTGTTTAGCGTTAGACCACAAAACACCAAGATCAGACGACCTGGAAGTGCTGCTCGGCGTCATCTTTCGGACACTGATAATGTTCGAATCACTAGGAAGATAGAGATGAGAGCATGATACCAAGAGATCGCACAGACAGCTGTCTGTAGTGTAAAGTCATAGACTGAATCGAGACAAATGGGCTCACTACAACTCTGAGGCAAGCACGTTCAGTTTCATTAAGTGTAATAGACGAACAGATTGGCTCCATCTTCCAAGATTTTCGAAAAGTGTACGAAACTGTGCTACCATATCGACTGATAACAATTAGCTTCCAGGAAAGACAGTCGAATTGTTCAACTGCTTCTGACGAGTGGACATATGACAACAACTGGCACTTGGGCAGAGATAACAGACAGAGTTGTCAAGCACAGATTACTGCAAGCTATTGCATTGAGATCTCTAGTCGTCACAGGATTCCACAGCTGACACACTAACACAGCCAATATAGAATTGCATCATGTAGAGCGGAACAGACGCATTGAGAGGCTATCTGCGACGTACAGCATCAGATCTGGCTTTTGTTTGTGGCTGTCAGTATGAAAGCAACGCATCTGTAAAAGGTCGCAGGTAGCAGCTCGAGAGTCATACCTCCCCAATTCCTGGAATTACTTTCTTGGGCGGAATTTTATACGTCATGTGGACTTACTTTCCAGCTGTTTAAGGGAGACTGAGTGCTCTTCTGTATGTGGCAAGAATATTAAACTTCTTTTCCAGACTTTTAATGAGCCGGGTACCAAATGGAATCTTTCAGCAGGATAATGCAAGAGCCAAATTGTAGTTCACACCACGGACGCCTTGAGGGATTTAGCTATCTTTGGTTGACCCTTCATTTCTCACCCGTAAACCATGACTGGTTTGCAAAGGCAAGACGTATACTTTCATATCAGCCTCCAGCCAGCAGTGTTTATAAACTGACACAACATGTGTTTCAGGTATTGGTATAAGATCAGATGAGGAGGCTGTCAAGCCACAACGAGCAGAAGAATGTATTACTGTTTGTTGGTTCACGCCTGTTACTGATGTTTGATGATTGAGCAGTCGTTATGTGATGAACATATTCTCAAAGTTTGATAAATATTGAACTGATGCTTCCCGCTGTACAACAGTGCACTATCTGTATTTGATAGTGTCTGTATAGTTCCATGCAATGTTCCTTCAGACATGCATGCATGCATGCAAGCGTACTCGGACAGTCGAAGTGGTTAATGCAATTGCTCGTAACAAGAGGGGAATGCGGGCTCTAGTCACAGTCAGGCAGCAATTTTCGTATGTTTCCAGTAATAGTCAAAGGCCAGGTAAAATGACGAGAAAAATCTCTCCTTGTGAGGGAATCACATAACTGTGGGAGCGCCATGGGAACAGACATTGAGACATATGGAGATTTGTGTCGGCCCTGGAACCGTGCTCGGATAGCCGAAGTGGTTAAGACGTCTGCTCGCGACAATCGGGAAATCCGGGTTCAGGCCCTGGTTCGGCACAAATTTTCATTTGTATCCAGCAGATTGTACAGCTGTAGTGGTTCCAAGTTGGCAATCTGCTAGTGCATTTCAGGAACGGCTAGACTGTAGCACATTAGTTTCATTTAGTGTAGTGCATGAACAGATGGACGCCATCTTCCAAGATTTCCAAAAAGTGTACGACATTGTACTACCATATCGACTGATAACAATGATGCAATCAATCAGACTGCCTACTCTTTTTTTTATGGGTGTTAACAACCAGGCAATTCCAAGTAGGATTTATTCAATTGGTTTTTCAATTATGGATGTGTAGCTTTCGCTGAAGCACATGTACTTGGTCTTGGTTGAGATGTTTACTAGTTACCCGATCCTGTCGAAATGTATTCTACCCTCTTGGGTGAAATTTTCAAAAACTCTGCATTGTGTTCTACTGCTACCGAACGACGAAATTGGGTATTCTGTCTTAATTGCTAGCAAATATTCCATTATTTACTATTGTTAAAATCACTGAAACGAACTTCACTCTCAGCGTTATAGTAATTATTATCTTAACGTGAGTATTGTGTTCTGAGAAAAACTGTATCTAATCCAAAAAATAAGCTGTCAATTAGACTACACTTCGTAACGTCTCATGTAAACATAAAATTTCCTTGTGGTATGTTGTTAGAAGTGACGTAGGCGAAAAGGAAAATTGAGCCAGTAACTAAGAAAGGACAGGGACAGGATTGTAGCCAATTCCCCGTGTTATTTATCTGTAGAATGAGCAACTGGAATGTGGAAAGAGAGTTAAAGTTCAAAGAGAATAAATTAAAAGTCTGAGGTTTGCCAATGACCCTATAATCTGTCAGAGGCGTCAAAGCACATCGAATATCAGTGGATAGAAACGGATAATGCCTTCAAAAGAATTTGTGCAGTGAACATTAACAAAAGGGAAGCAACAGTAATTGAGTATTGACGAATTAAATCATAAGATGCTGATTAAATCACGTTAGGAAATCAGGAACTGAAAGAAGTAGCCGAATGTTAGAGAAATAACTGACAATGAGAAAAGTAGAGAGGCCAAATAACGCCGAACTGTAACTGCAAGAAGAGCTGTTATAAATAAGAGAAATACATCAAAATCTGGCAGAACGTAGAAGGAAATCTGGAAGACAGAACCTGTTATACGGCTTTTCTGACGGTATCTGTATGGCTTGTAGCTGTATACAGGAGTGAAATGCGGACGATAGACAAAAAAGACAAGAAGACAATACAAGATCTGAAATATGGTGCTACAGACGAATGGTGAAGATCAGATGGGTTCAACATATCACTAACAGAGGAGTTCCCAACAATAAAAAAGAGTGCATAACTCAACTTAATTAAAAGTAGGGATCAATTGCTAGACACAAACAGAGGATTCAAGGAAAATTATTTTGGTAGTGTAGAGGTTGGTGGAAAGTGTGTATGGGAGGGAAAGGGATATAAAATTTGTAACGGGGGACCGAGGCGTCCGTATAACAAGCAAGTCCTAACCTCTTTAGCGTACCGTAGTTCCACGGAGATGAAAAGACCAGTACGCGACAGACTACCATGAAGACCCGCTTTACACCAGTTTTCGGACTGAGGGCGATAGTAAAAACTCGACTTTAGACCTTGATCTGTTTTAAATTAACATTTTAATTCTTCGATAACCGTAGATTTGTTGTATCATAGTACATCAGATAATTTGAATAGGGAACGTGGAACCGTACAGTAGAAAATGAGTTTGTAACACAACACTGTGTTGAGGAAAATAAATATTTTGAGGATTATATATAAACCATTCACCATTCCGTTGGTGGGGAGGCTTGCGTGTCTAAGCGATACAGATAGCCATACCGTAGGTGCAAATACAACGGGGGGGGGGGGGGGGGGGTATCTGTTGAGAGCCAGACAAACGTGTGGTTCCTGAAGAGGGACAGCAGCCTCTTCAGTAGTTGCAGGGGCAAAAGTCTGAATGATTGACTGATCTGGCCTTGTAACACTAACCAAAACGGCCTTGCTGTGCTGGAACTGCGAACGGTTGAAAGCAAGGGGAAACTACAGCCGTAATTTTTTCCGAGGGCATGCAGCTTTACTGTATGGTTAAATGATGATGGCGTCCTCTTGGGTAAAATATTCCGCAGGTAAAATAGTCCTCCATTCGGATCTATGGGCGGGGACTACTCAGGAGGACATCGTTATCAGGAGAAAGAAAACTGGCGTTTACGAATCGGAGCGTGGAATGTCAGATACCTCAACCGGGCATGTAGGTTAGAAAATTTAGAAAGGGAAATGGATAGGTTAAATTTAGATATAGTGGGAATTAGTGAAGTTCGGTGACAGGAGCAACAAGCCTTCTGGCCAGGTGAATACAGGGTTATAAATAAAAAATCAAATAGGGGTAATGCAGGAGTTGGTATAATACTGAATAAAAAATAGGAGTGCGGGTAAGCTACTACAGACAGCATAGTGAACGCATTATTGTGGCCAAGATAGACATGAAACGCACGCCTACGACAGTAGTACAAGTTTATATGCCAACTAGCTCCGCAGATGACGAAGTTATTGATGAAATGTATGATGAGATAAAAAAAAAGTTATTCAGATAGTGAAGGGAGACGAAAATTTAATAGTCACGGGTGACTGGAATTCGACAGTAGGAAAAGGAAGAGTAGGAAACGTAGTAGGTGAATATGGAATGGGACTAAGAAATGAAAGAGGAAGTCGCCTGGTAGGATTTTGCACAGAGCATAACTTAATCATAGCTAACTCTTGGTTCAAGAATCATAAAAGAAGGTTGTATACATGGAAGAGGCCTGGAGATACTCAAAGGTTTCAGATAGATTATATAATGTTAAGACAGAGATTTAGGAACCCGGTTATAAATTGTAAGATGTTTCCAGGAGCAGATGTGGACTTTGAGCACAATCTATTGGTTATGAACTGCATATTAAAACTGAAGAAATTACAAAAACGTGGGTATTTAAGGAGATGGGACCTAGATAAACTGAAAGAACCAGAGGTTGTACAGAGTTTCAGGGAGGGCATAAGGGAACAACTGTCACAAGTGGGGGAAAGAAATACAGTAGAAGAAGAGTGGGCAGCTTTGAGGGATGAAATAGTGAAGGCAGCAGAGGATCAAGTAGGTAAAAAGAGGAGGGCTAGTAGAAATCCTTGTGTGACGGAAGATATATTGAATTTAATTGATGAAAGGAGAAAATACAAAAATGCAGTAAACGAAGCAGGCCAAAAGGAATACATACGTCTAAAGAATGAGAGCGACAGGAATTGGAAAATGACTAAGCAGGGATGGCTAGAAGACAAATGTAAGGATTTAGAGGCATATCTCACTAGGGGTAAGATAGATACGGCCTACAGGAAAATTAAAGAGACCTTTGGAGAAAAGAGAACCACTCGTATGAATATCAAGAGCTCAGATGGAAACCCAGTTCTAACCAAAGATGAGAAAGCAGAAAGGTGGGAGGCGTATATAGAGGGTCTGTACAAGGGGATATACTTGAGGACAACATTATGGAAATGAAAGAGGATGTAGATGAAGATGAAATTGGAGATATGATAGTGCGTGAAGAGACTGACACTGGAAGACCTAAGCCGAAACAAGGCCCCGGGAGTAGACAAGATTCCATTAGTACTACTTACAGCCTTGGAAGAGCCAGTCCTGACAAAACTCTACCACCTGGTGAGCAAGATGTATGAGACAGGCCAAGTACCTTCAGACTTCAAGAAGAATATAATAATTCCAATCCCCAAGAAAGCCGGTGTTCACAGATGTGAAAATTACCGAACTTTCAGTTTAATAAACCACGGGTGCAAAACACTAATACAAATTGTTTACAGACGAATGGAAGAACTGGTAGAAGCCGACTTCGGGGCAGATCATTTTGGAATCCGTAGGAATATCTGAACACGTGAGGCAATACTGACCATACGACTTATCTTAGAAGGTAGATTAAGGAAAGGCAAACCTACGTTTCTAGCATTTGTAGACTTAGAGAAAGCTTTTGACAATGTTGACTGGAATACTCGCTTTCAAATTCTGAAGGTGGCAGGAGTAAAATACAGGGAGCGAAAGGCTATTTACAATACGTACAGAAACCCGATGGCAGTTATAAGAGTCGAGGGGCATGAAAGGGAAGCACTGGTCGGTAAGCGAGTGAGACAGGGATGTGGCCTATCCCCGATGTTATTCAATCTGTATATTGAAAAGCAGAAAATTTCGGAGTAGGAATTAAAATCCATGGAGAAGAAATAAAAACTTTGAGGTTCGCAGCTGAACGGAAGGGACAGTGTCTTGAAAGGAGCAAATAAGATGGACATCAACAAAAGCAAAACGAGGATATCGGAATGAAGTCGAATTAAATCGGGTGATGCTGAGGGAATTAGATTAGGAAATGAGACACTTAAATTAGTAAATGAGTTTTGCTATTTGGGGAGAAATATAACTGATAATCGTCGAGGTAGGGAGGATATAAAATGTAGACTGGCAATGGCACGGAAAGCGTTTCTGAAGAAGAGACATTTCACAACATCCAGTATAGATTTATGTGTCAGAAAGTCGTTTCTGAAAGTGTTTGTATTGAGTGTAGCCAAGTATGGAAGTGAAACGTGGACGATAAATACACTCTTGGAAATTGAAATAAGAACACCGTGAATTCATTGTCCCAGGAAGGGGAAACTTTATTGACACATTCCTGGGGTCAGATATATCACATGATCACACTGACAGAACCACTGGCACATAGACACAGGCAACAGAGCATGCACAATTTCGGCACTAGTACATATATCCACCTTTCGCAGCAATGCAGGCTGCTATTCTCCCATGGAGACGATCGTAGAGATGCTGGATATAGTCCTGTGGAACGGCTTGCCAATCCCATTTCCACCTGGCGCCTCAGTTGGACCAGCGTTCGTGCTGGACGTGCAGACCGCGTGAGACGACGCTTCATCCAGTCCCAAACATGCTCAATGGGGGACAGATCCGGAGATCTTGCTGGCCAGGGTAGTTGACTTACACCTTCTAGAGCACGTTGGGTGGCACGGGATACATGCGGACGTGCATTGTCCTGTTGGAACAGCAAGTTCCCTTGCCGGTCTAGGAATGGTAGAACGATGGGTTCGATGACGGTTTGGATGTACCGTACACTATTCAGTGTCCCCTCGACGATCACCAGTGGTGTACGGCCAGTGTAGGAGATCGCTCCCCACACCATGATGCCGGGTGTTGGCCCTGTGTGCCTCGGTCGTATGCAGACCTGATTGTGGCGCTCACCTGCACGGCGCCAAACACGCATACGACCATCATTGGCACCAAGGCAGAAGCGACTCTCATCGCTGAAGACGGCACGTCTCCATTCGTCCCTCCATTCACGCCTGCCGCGACACCACTGGAGGCGGGCTGCACGATGTTGGGGCGTGAGCGGAAGACGGCCTAACGGTGTGCGGGACCGTAGCCCAGCTTCATGGAGACGGTTGCGAATGGTCCTCGCCGATACCCCAGGAGCAACAGTGTCCCTAATTTGCTGGGAAGTGGCAGTGCGGTCCCCTACGGCACTGCGTAGGATCCTACGGTCTTGGCGTGCATCCGTGCGTCGCTGCGGTCCGGTCCCAGGTCGACGGGCACGTGCACCTTCCGCCGACCACTGGCGACAACATCGATGTACTGTGGAGACCTCACGCCCCACGTGTTGAGCAATTCGGCGGTACGTCCCCCGGCCTCCCGCATGCCCACTATACGCCCTCGCTCAAAGTCCGTCAACTGCACATACGGTTCACGTCCACGCTGTCGCGGCATGCTACCAGTGTTAAAGACTGCGATGGAGCTCCGCATGCCACGGCAAACTGGCTGACACTGACGGCGGCGGTGCACAAATGCTGCGCAGCTATCGCCATTCGACGGCCAACACCGCGCTTCCTGGTGTGTCCGCTGTGCCGTGCGTGTGATCATTGCTTGTACAGCCCTCTCGCAGTGTCCGGAGCAAGTTTGGTGGGTCTGACACACCGGTGTCAATGTGTTCTTTTTTCCATTTCCAGGAGTGTAGTTTGGACAAGAAGAGAATAGAAGCTTTCGAAATGTGCTGCTACAGAAGAATGCTGAAGATTAGATGGGTAGACCACATAACTAATGAGAAGGTATTGAATAGAATTGGAGAAAAAGATATTTGTGGCACAACTTGACTAGATGGAAGGGGTAGGTTAGTAGGACATATTCTGAGGCATCAAGGGATCACCAATTTAGTATTTGAGGGCAGCGTGGAGGGTAAAAATCGTAGCGGGAGACCAAGAGATGAATACACTAAGCAGATACAGAAGGATGTAGGTTGCAGTAGGTGCTGGGAGATAAAGAAACTTGCAAAGGATAGAGTAGCATGGAGAGCTGCATCAAACCAGTCCCTGGACCGAAGACCACAACTCGTGCGGTAGCGTTCTCGCTTCCCACGCCCGGGTTCCCGGATTCGATTCCCGGTGGGGTCAGGGTTTTCTCTGCCTCGTGATGACTGGGTGTTGTGTGCTGTCCTTAGGTTAGTTGGGTTTAAGTAGTTCTAAGTTCTAGGGGACTGATGACCATAGCTGTTAAGTCCCGTAGTGCTCAGAGCCATTTGAACCATTTGTGAACCATTTGAAGACCACAACAACAACAACATTTATTGTCGTAGTAAGCAACAAATACAAGAACAAATTGGCAAAAAGTAAACAGTGAATTGTTTCAAGGAGTAGTTAGTCTTTGGAATAGAAATGTAAGATTTTTCACAAAACTAATCTTGATTATCGTAGTAAGCAAGGAATATCAAATGAATTGCAAAAGGTAAAGTATCAGTTGTTTTGAGGAAGTAGTTTCACTTTGGAACCACTGGGACATACTGTTTTCAGCTACCCATCACTTCATGTGATATACACTGAAGGAAAAAGAATCACAACACTAAGAAGGAGTTGTGCCACATAAACGAAAGTCGGTAGGAATGTTTCTACATATTGAACATGATGTCTGTTCAGATTTCACCCCAGCCGCATTTGTGGCGCAAATCTGTTTTTAAAAACACACTGTAACGGTAGTCAGCGGTAGTTTCCTTTAAGATTGGACGTGTCGAGTTGATAGTAGTCAAGAATGCCTTAAAGGCAACAAAAACGTCGTTATCAGTACCTCACTGAGTTCGGACGAGGTCGTGTAATATGGCTACGACATGTTGGATGTTCCTTCTACGACAATGCAAAAATGAAATGAAACGATCGCATGCCATTTTTGGTCTACAAGGTATCGACATGTAGCCTTGGTCTGCTCCATCACCACACCCGTCTCCAGTCGATCACATATGAGACATGATCGGACAACCGCTCCAGCTTCAGACCCCAAACAGCGTTAACCGTCCCTGTATTGATCAACCAAGTGCAACATGCGTGGAACGGCATCTCAAAAGCTGACGTCCGGTACCTGTAAAACACAATGCTAGCACGTTTGCATTCTTGTATTCAGCATTCCGGCAGTTACGCCGGTTATTAATATAGCAGGTTTTCAAATTCGCAACGGCTCATCTCGCGCTTTTATTAACCTGTGATCTTGCGATGTTAATAACTGAAATGTGTTACCTGGGCCAATATATTCCCGAGATTTCATTACTCTGTTTAATTTTTCTTTTTGGTGTTGCGCTCTTTTTCCATCATTGCATTTGAAAGCAATTTTCTGTTTCTGCTAGACAAAATCCCAAGTCCCGAAACTTTCGTGCACTCATGAGGCCTAAAACGAACTATAGGCTTCAGTAACAAGCAAAAAATGGGTCTAAAATTAAATAAATTTAATATCACAACTACATACTAACCCGCTGGTTTCATTTCGACTGCACTCGTAAAAACAATACTACTAACTCAAATTTACGTTACAGTAACTGAGATACACTCCTGGAAATTGAAACAAGAACACCGTGAATTCATTGTCCCAGGAAGGGGAAACTTTATTGACACATTCCTGGGGTCAGATACATCACATGATCACACTGACAGAACCACAGGCACATAGACACAGGCAACAGAGCATGCACAATGTCGGCACTAGTATAGTGTATATCCACCTTTCGCAGCAATGCAGGCTGCTATTCTCCCATGGAGACGATCGTAGAGATGCTGGATGTAGTCCTGTGGAACGGCTTGCCATGCCATTTCCACCTGGCGCCTCAGTTGGACCAGCGTTCGTGCTGGACGTGCAGACCGCGTGAGACGACGCTTCATCCAGTCCCAAACATGCTCAATGGGGGACAGATCCGGAGATCTTGCTGGCCAGGGTAGTTGACTTACACCTTCTAGAGCACGTTGGGTGGCACGGGATACATGCGGACGTGCATTGTCCTGTTGGAACAGCAAGTTCCCTTGCCGGTCTAGGAATGGTAGAACGATGGGTTCGATGACGGTTTGGATGTACCGTGCACTATTCAGTGTCCCCTCGACGATCACCAGTGGTGTACGGCCAGTGTAGGAGATCGCTCCCCACACCATGATGCCGGCTGTTGGCCCTGTGTGCCTAGGTCGTATGCAGTCCTGATTGTGGCGCTCACCTGCACGGCGCCAAACACGCATATGACCATCATTGGCACCAAGGCAGAAGCGACTCTCATCGCTGAAGACGACACGTCTCCATTCGTCCTTCCATTCACGCCTGCCGCGACACCACTGGAGGCGGGCTGCACGATGTTGGGGCGTGAGCGGAAGACGGCCTAACGGTGTGCGGGACCGTAGCCCAGCTTCATGGAGACGGTTGCGAATGGTCCTCGCCGATACCCCAGGAGCAACAGTGTCCCTAATTTGCTGGGAAGTGGCAGTGCGGTCCCCTACGGCACTGCGTAGGATCCTACGGTCTTGGCGTGCATCCGTGCGTCGCTGCGGTCCGGTCCCAGGTCGACGGGCACGTGCACCTTCCGCCGACCACTGGCGACAACATCGATGTACTGTGGAGACCTCACGCCCCACGTGTTGAGCAATTCGGCGGTACGTCCCCCGGCCTCCCGCATGCCCACTATACGCCCTCGCTCAAAGTCCGTCAACTGCACATACGGTTCACGTCCACGCTGTCGCGGCTTGCTACCAGTGTTAAAGACTGCGATGGAGCTCCGTATGCCACGGCAAACTGGCTGACACTGACGGCGGCAGTGCACAAATGCTGCGCAGCTAGCACCATTCGACGGCCAACACCGCGGTTCCTGGTGTGTCCGCTGTGCCGTGCGTGTGATCATTGCTTGTACAGCCCTCTCGCAGTGTCCGGAGCAAGTATGGTGGGTCTGACACACCGGTGTCAATGTGTTCTTTTTTCCATTTCCAGGAGTGTATATTCAATTTCATTGTGCATGATCTCTCCAATGTAGCTACTATAAATGAAAACAGCAAGTCGGGTTCTCTTACAGTCACGTAGCACAGTCCTTGCGCCGACTGTTGCCTTGAACGCTATGGAATAACTTCTGCAGTGTATTATCTTTGTAGAAGTACCTCACTGCAAACCAGAAGGCCCTGTCTTTCTGTAGTGTCTGTTGTTACATCCGAAAGGCACTGGTACTTACGAACTGGCCAGGTCCTGGTAGATCTCGTGCTGTGAGGGTTCCGAAAAAACTTATTTATACAGAGAGCTCATACATTCCGGGAATCGAGAATTCGTCGATTGCCTGTTATCGACACTGATACTGGCAAGATATGGGTCCTGGGGATTCCAAGACTGTCGAGAATGATTTAATTTCAGGATTCAAGTCGAATAATAATTGTCACAAAAAATTATCCGTGTGGTATAATTACATGTCAACAGTTTCCTGATTTTTCCCTTTTCCTGCACTGTGAAACCTTCCTATTTGCAGATATCGTGATTTTAGATCAACGAGAAGAACACCTTAGTTCTTAATGAGGGACTTTACGTGAGTCAAAATACGCCAGATAAACGGCCCTATCTTTTGATTGCACTGACTTAGAAGCATAACGTTTTTGCGCTGTCAAGGGACTGTGCACCGTAGTACGTGACATAAATTTCATGTTGATATGTCTAGTCGTTTCTGAGAGAAAATGGCCTTAATAGACGCAGGAAGAGACAGTCGGATAACAAATGAGATATTTTTTCGTGTGATATAATTACAAATTAACAATTTTCATACTTTCCCTTTACATGCACTGCGAAACTTTGCCTACTGTCAAATTTCATGATTATAGGCTAACGGGAAGTTCCTTATAGGTTTTGATGAATGAATTTGTCAGTATCAAAATATAAGACACAATGGGCGTTGGTCTTGGTTACATTTACTTATAAGCTTAAGTGTTTTTCAACGCCAAGGACCCATAGAGCTTAGAAAGTGACATAAACTTCAACTTGATACGTCTACGTACCTCCGGGAAAACGGGTTTAAAAGCCGGACAGGCAGAGAGCGACAGACGAAAGGACAACCCTACATGGGTTCCGTTTCTGCCGATTTAGGTATGGATACCTAACAAATTAATAAAATGGTAATTTCAGGCAGGAAGTACTGGGGCCAAAGATTTAAACGAAAAGGAAGGATTATCCATTCCAGTACAGTATTAACGAACCTGTCTGGACCGACTCGCGCGTTAACATGCCTCTTCCGGGATTCCGGGAGGCGCGGTGACTCCGCATAGAGTCCTCACAGTGGATTAACAATGAAGGCCCATGTTCCGGACGGCCTGAATTTGTCCCACATCCTACTAGGTGAATACCAAGCAGGCATCCATGTCCCGCAACATTTACACGATACGCAAACATTTAGAAAGCTTGAGCCCACTTTTATATGAAATAATGTTAGACGTAATATACGCAGACAATTGGAGGTACACAAATTCCATTCCGGGTTGTGTGGGAAGGGGGGGGGGGCAGGAGTGGTGACAGGAAGGATATGCACTGACATCGCCAAATACGTGAATTAACATTCCGTCCCCAGGATAAAGTATAGGAAAAAGAAAAAGCGCTGGTTTAATGATTTAGTAGGGGAGGGGGGAGGGGATGGCAGAGAGATCAGGGTCCTTTGATGACATTATTCGTCTGGAATGTGTGGCAAATAAACATTGTAAGTGTAGCTGCCGGTGTTCTTGGGGATGGAACTCAGATACTGATAATCACAGGTTTAGGTCCAAGAATGAGAAAAATGAAAGTAAATTACAAGTTAGATAAGCGTAATAGAAAACGCTTTTCAATATCCAGAGAGGGGAGTTAGAAAACGTGAAGAAAATCTGAAGACTGTGTAGATGATTGACACTAGATGGGAAAAGAAAATAAGAGAGAGAAAGAAATTCCTGCGTACAGAATAAACGTTAAACGGCAGAGGAAGCTTTCTTGTCTTAAACTCAAAGCAAGATAGAAGTTTCCAACTGTAGACCTATGTGGGTAAAATATACTCAACGTGAGGGCGGTAAGGAAAGAGATAAAAAGGAAACAAAGTCCTGAATAGTTGTTGGTCTTTAGGAATGTTGGCGTTAGGCAGCCATAAGCTCACAAGGCAATTTATTAGTAACCCTCATAAAGGATCACAGTGGTGGCTTTGGAGCGCTGTATGTGTCCCCATCGCTGTCGTAAGGCGTGGCAGTGTAGTGGTGTGTATGTGACAGTAGGTTGTACGGAATCAGCGTAGTAGGGTGGAACGTCTTCGAGACGTACCAAGGCTATCGTGTTTGACCTTGACCATGAGCACATCATGAATGATACTTTGGTGAATCAACACAGATTGTGTAACGCATCTACAAGGAATGCTGTAACAATCATCGCCGTATAAAACTGCATAAGAACAGCGGTCGTAAAGAATTCGTGACATAAGGAGGCGAGTATGACGCTTCGTCACAATCTGTTTCAAACCCACCTGGAAGTGCTATATCAATGAACGCAGGTCCAACTCAACCACTTTCCAAGCGAATACTGCGAAGACGTGAATGCTGAAGACAGTGGATACTTGTAGTCGGGTACTTCACTAACGGCCATTGCTCACCGCTGCCAATAAAGCTGCACGTCTTCAGTGGGTAAAACAATACAAAAACGGGACAGTAGCTAACTGTGAGCGTATAGTGTGGTCCAACAAGCAGCAAATTTTCCTCTTTTCAAATTATCCTTGGCATCATGTGTGAACCGTGAATTTACTTTCAAAACCATTTCTTAAGAATTTACTTTATTTACTAGCGATTCATCAAGAACATTAACACATTTAAACACATTATGTGAGCGTGGAAGTAAATGCCAATGGTAATTGATGAAACAAATTAAAAAGTTTTTTTAATAAATGGAAATTTTATTCCTACAAGCCTATTTTTTTCACACAGATTTAAAATTATAATCAGAAAGGAGCCCGTAAATATCAAGTTACAATTTATTCAGAGGCAGAAATAACAATTTTTTTTATAGTATGAGCTTTGGGGCTGAGAATCTTGCCGCTCCCTTTTAACACGGCCGTAGTCACGACCGCTCCCAATAACCTCTGAAAGACTACACTGGTGCAAATCTGCAACACACCAGATTACTTTAAAATGAAAATTTTAACAGCTCACACAAACACATAAACTATGCACCCCGTAAGAGGAATGGAAATGGTACAAAACACTCACATTAAAAATTATTTGACCCCGAATGTGCAACTTGTTTTTAAAAGAACTCTTACGGTGGAAGGGTGGCAACTTTATATACTAAAATGACCATTTAAATAAAATCCATGAAATGCAGTTTTACATAAAATGTACCAACATGCTCTACATTGCACATATACCACCTCGTAAGATGATAGGCAAGATGAAAACATATTTCAGGAGTTCGGCCTTTACACCTTAAGCAACAAATTCGTTAACACCGAATCCGACAAACATGACAGAGGCAGCTATTAATGTATGGCAGATTGACAGGCGGATTACTGAACACCCCGAACCGCGGATTGCTCTAACCCGCCCCAACTCCACAAGGGAAGACGGACCATCCAATTCATAAATAACCACCTTGCCGCGGGTGGGCGAACGGTGAAGAATGGTGGGACGACCCCAAAACAAAGTGGCTGGTGACCTCACTAAGAAAACAAGTAGAATTTAAGACGTAAATGAAACAACATATCTCCAATCACTTAACTTCTAATAAACTGCGATTTCTGGCGAAGACCTGGCGCGGCACCCCCAACGCTCTCCCGAACCGTCCGCTGCCAGCCGCTTCAACGGACGCAGGAAGGCGCGCCGATCTCCCGTCTCACGGCGTCGCAGCTTGCCCCGGCCAGCCCGGTGTCGTGGTTTGACTCCTGTTGTTCTCGTGTGGACCGCGAAACCACTACCCCTTTCTATACGGCGCGGCCCACTGGACTCACGTGGGGACCTCACATGCGCCGACGCTCAAGGCAGACCAGTCATATCGTGTCTCAGTGTGCGACCGACCAACCGACCGATCCAACCGCCAATAACCGTTGCCCAAGCAACTTGAGCAGACTGGCGGCCTAACGCGCAGACTCAGATGCGGGAACACAACCCCGACCGGGCGACTGCTAGCTGAGTTCTGTTACTGGCGGAGTGGCAAGACTCTCATTTCCCGGCTTTAAAGTTTGATCCAAACGACAGTCATACTAGCACTCCGACGACAGACAGACACTCACTGCCGCACAAATGCGAACGAGAAACAGACCAGCAACTGTTGACGCGAGACTGGCCCAGCCTCACTCGGACTGACCCCCCTGCCGAGCTGATAGCGCCCCTTAAATACACGTGAACAGGCAACCTTTCCGCTTTCCTACCAGAGGGAGACACCAAAGCTGCGATTGCCACAGCGGCGCCACTGCTAGAAACGGAGGGCGTCTGCCTCACAGAAAGCGCTGCGGCACGCTCTTCAAAACAACAATTTTTACCACGGCTCAATGTGCAAAAATGGCCCAGTAAGGTGTTTATTCGCATTGTGTGAAGGATGTAATTCAGGCAGGAAGTGGATTCTGTGATATTGTGGTTGTATTTTTCGTATCACGATTTGGGTCCAGTCTTGCAGATTATCGTTAACATGAAACTCATTGTTTATTTCAATATTATCGGTGACCAAATATTTTCACTGCATGTGAATTTCCCGCAAGGAGCATGTTGTGGGACGCCAACCTTGTAGGATGGCACAGTCGCGTCCGCAGCGCCGCAATCATACTTTCCTGTTTTAATGCGCAGTTGGGCACCCTGTGCTACCTAGACCGGCCCTGAAAATTGACCTTCTTAATACCCCAGAAAACGTCTGGCACGCTTTGGAACACCGGGAAAACTCTACAGTCAACATTCCAGCGATCTGGTTTCCCCAATCTTCAGTGAATGGCTTCAGCTGGTTATGGCATATCTAAAGAAACTTGTAGACTCTCTTCCTAGACGAACTGAGGTCGTTAGCGAGTAGGTGATATTACAAGACTTCAGCGTGATATCTCCAGGGAGTAAATAACAAGGGAAAGGCCTCAGACACGGCCAACCGATTCGGCTCAAATTTGGCAGGTCGCTTGCGTACAACCTAAAAAGAAGGACTCTAAGATGTTTTGGCTCCACATCATCCCGTTTTTCAGAAAATCACCCCTAAAAGCTATGACGAAAAATCGACTCAAAATTGGTGGGATCGATAGATAATTGTAAATAGAGCATTTTTCATCATCAGGTAAGGGGTCCGCAAACGCATACTTTCCCAGAAATCGAGGAAAGAAACTTCTACAACTGCCGCTTATATACCCACTTGGTAAACACTTTTCGCAGAGAGTGTCAACGGCCAAGATAACTGGCTGGAAAGTGGAGAACCCGGGTTCGAATCTCGAAGGAAACCTAGCGGATGTTATTCTTCTCGTTTGCATTTTTCTTTATATCAGTTGATAGGGACAGAGGGTTGATAAGGTATGTAAATAAATAAGGAATGATAAAAGTTAGGCAAACAAATTTCTCAA
Organism: Schistocerca piceifrons; assembly: GCF_021461385.2. Taxonomy (NCBI): domain Eukaryota; kingdom Metazoa; phylum Arthropoda; class Insecta; order Orthoptera; family Acrididae; genus Schistocerca; species Schistocerca piceifrons. Next base: position 528,741,814 of record NC_060144.1, on the reverse strand, counting down.
TACTATTAGGATACTAAACATTTAAAATGTTACTCCTGGTCACTTTACAATGGCTCTTCCAGTCACTGTTATGTGTCTTCACTTTTGTTCTAACAACTAGATGGATGGTACTTGTCATATAAACATTCGAAATAAATATACTCGCGGCACCAAGAACATCTAATGAATGCAGTCTTTCGACAGCTACACTCTTCCTTCCGAAGAGTTAGTGGAAAACAAACTTGGTTCACATTAAAAAATTTGTCTTTTTCGGGAATAATTTTGTTGCGTACCACGCATACGATATCATTGGCTGAAAAATCGGTGCTGAAAGTTGATTATGATTTATGCTGTGAATAGTTATTGCATCCGTGAGGTTGTGCAATTCGAGCTGCGATTCCAGATGCGCATTGCGATTCTGAAGCCTCGAAATAAAGTTTTTAATCTGGCGATAGAAATAAACATCATACGGCTGGCACACAGGTGTGCAGTTTGGCGGTATTACTTTTAACGTGCACGTCGGTTGACCCTGGTAATCTGTAAACATGGTGTCATACATTAGGGTTCAAATGGTTCTGAGCACTATGGGACTTAACATCTGAGGTCATCAGTCCCCTAGAACTTAGAGCTACTTAAACCTAACTAAACTACGGACATCACACACATCCATGCCCGAGGCAGGATTCGAACCTGCGACCGTAGTGGTCGCGCGGTTCCAGACTGAAGCGCCTGGAACTGCTCGGCCACCGCGACCGCCATACATTAGAGTATCAGTTTGTCCATCCCAGGAATCTAATACTAGACAAAACTTGTTCTCAGAAACGTATGGTTTTAAAACAGTCTCAAGAAATGTACTGTAAATCGCATTTGTCAATTTCCCGGATTTGGAGCAAGTAATGTAAACATTTTTCAACTAGTCGGTTAACCGATTGGCCTCTTCTATAACCTGCGGACCAAATGTAACATTCGTTTCTTGTAAACACAGGAAAACCTTAGGCAACAATTTTCCGGAGGCAGTGATGGCATATTACACGGTGTAAGGATGTGTTAGTTCTTTTTACTATCAGCTGCGAGAAAGGTTCGTTTTTCTCCCTTATGCGATAACGTGCGTCGAATGTTCACCAGATTCTCGCATCCTGTTTGATCGGTGTTGATCACGCAATCACAATTGAAACCGGTCATAAGTGACGCCGTTTGCGTGCTGAAAAGAGCCGCCACTTTCTGTATATCTTCTATATTTAATACCTCCTTGTGGGAGACGTAATTGGTGACGTGCTGTTGACGAATTTTTAAATTCCGATTTGAAATTCCTTGCCCAAGATAATGATGCAGCAAACGTAAGATCCTTATTGGTTGTATATTGAAACGCTGCACCTGCAGCCCACTCCTGGAGGATTCTCGTTGTTACGTTCGCTTTACGACGACGAGATTCGACAAGTCGGTCATATGTCCAGTTACGTATCGCCTGGTATCTGTCGTATCTTGTCCTTCTCTTAACGATCTCAGTCTCCCACAATTTTATTTCCTTCTTCCTCTTCAGGTGTCCGCAGCTCGTGGTCGTGCGGTAGCATTCTCGCTTCCCACGCCCGGGTTCCCGGGTTCGATTCCCGGCGGGGTTAGGGATTTTCTCTGCCTCGTGATGACTGGGTGTTGTGTGATGTCCTTAGGTTAGTTAGGTTTAAGTAGTTCTAAGTTCTAGGGGACTGATGACCATAGATGTTAAGTCCCATAGTGCTCAGAGCCATTTGAACCATTTTATGAACCTCTTCAGGGCTGTTGTTGCTCCATTCTTTTGCAATGTTTGTAGGTTCCAATTTGGATGATTCCTGGCTAGCGCTATGGACACAGCGTCGGTAACTTACCGCTTGCCATCGTCTGTGACAGGCGCCCAACCATATATTTCAGCGCTGGTCGTAGGGTGTACTTCCTCCATTATCCAGATTAACTAGTTCAAATGGTTCAAATGGCTCTGAGCACTATGGGACTCAACATCTTAGGTCATAAGTCCCCTAGAACTTAGAACTACTTAAACCTAACTAACCTAAGGACATCACACACACCCATGCCCGAGGCAGGATTCAAGCCTGCGACCGTAGCAGTCCCGCGGTTCCGGACTGCAGCGCCAGAACCGCTAGACCACCGCGGCCGGCATTAACTAGTTACTATGGCATAAACAGGAAAGGTAATTACTGCGAACTACACACAGTACAAGTCATATGCTACTTCTAACATTTTTTTAAAATTCTTTATTAACAAGACCATTATAATTATACAAAGTTAACCCACTTCCTTATTTCATTAGTAGGTCATAATACTTATATATTTTATACTTAGTTTGTAGCTAGTTACAGTTTTTGAGTGAGCTACAGTTAATTTTATCATACAATGGCCATCTAAATTTCTAATATCTATAGCTTATATCTAATTCTTATAACTAATTCCTATCGTCTGCAGCGTCACATGTGTGCCAGTAAAAGATATAAACCTACTTTTAAATTGCCTTGCTCTTCGAGCTAATCCCGAAAAGCGGTGCCCCTGGCACTGGGCAGGCCACGATGTTAATTCGCTGCAGTTCCTAGCACAGTTTCCTAAAAACTATGTCCTACAAACTAACTTATCCTACGTCATTTTAGGTGCGTGTTATTATCGGTGGTATTGACCCCCACTCCCCCTAATCCTGCGCGTGACGGATTCCAACTAAGACGAAAAGTCGGCCAGTCCACGCACAGGCGGTATGGTAATAGGGCTCTCGACGCAATCAGTGATGGTTGTCTTGGTATTTAATTTATGTCCCTCAAGTATTCAGTTAAAACTTTCCGTTGGCCAATGTGTTTAAGACCTGGAAAGTGTCCTCCCGTCTAAGTAGTTTATGTGTGTCATAGTTTGGTAGTCTGTGTCGAAGTGTGTTCGCAACATAATTGAAGAGGGGGCATTCGTAAACTACATGGTCGGGCGTACCCTCCGAATCGCCACAGTCACACGCTGATGTAGCCCTCTTCCCAAATCGACATAAGTATGTCGGGTAGGGTCCATGGCCAGTGCGAATATGGATCAGACCTCGTGTGGGGTTGACTGGAATACTCTCTTTCAAATTCTGAAGGTGGCAGGGGTAAAATATAGGGAGCGAAAGGCTATTTACAATTTGTACAGAAACCAAACGGCAGTTATAAGAGTCGAGGGGCATGAAAGGGAAGCAGTGGTTGGGAATGGAGTGAGACAGTGTTGTAGCCTGTCCCCGACGCTATTCAGTCTGTATATTGAGCAAGCAGTGAAGGAAACAAAAGAAAACTTCGGAGTAGGTTTTAAAATCCATGGAGAAGAAATAAAAAGTTTGAGGTTCGCCGATGACATTGTAATTCAGTCAGAGACAGCAAAGGACTTGGAAGAGCAGTTGAACGGAATGGATGGTGTCTTAAAGGGAGGATATAAGATGAACATCAACAAAAGCAAAACGAGGATAATGAAATGTAGTATAATTAATTCGGGTGATGCTGAGGGAATTAGATTAGGAAATGAGACACTTCAATTAGTACAGGAGTTTTGCTATTTGGGGAGCAAAATAACTGATGATGGTCGAAGTAGAGAGTATATAAAATGTAGACTGGCAATGGCAAGGAAAGCGTTTCTGAAGAAGAGAAATTTGTTAACATCGAGTATTGATTTAAGTGTTAGGAAGTCGTTTCTGAAAGTAGTTGTATGGAATTTAGCCATGTATGGAAGTGAAACATGGACGATAAATAGTTTAGACAAGAGGAGAATAGAAGCTTTCGAAATGAGGTGCTACAGAAGAATGCTGAAGATTAGATGGGTAGATCACGTAACTAATGAGGAGGTGTTGAATAGGATTGGGGAGAAGAGGAGTTTGTGGCACAACTTGACTAGAAGATGGTATCGGTTGGTAGGACATGTTTTGGGGAATCAAGGGATCACCAATTTAGTACTGGAGGACAGCGTGGAGGGTAAAAATCGTAGAGGGAAACCAAGAGATGAATGCACCAAGCAGATTCAGAACGATGTAGGTTGCAGTAGGTACTGGGAGATGAAGAAGCTTGCACAGGATAGAGTAGCATGGAGAGCTGCATCAAACCAGTCTCAGAACTGAAGACCACAACAACAACAACCTCGTGTGGGCTCAAAGAATTTCATTTCCAAGCGTTCCCTTACATCAGGTACGAACTGGAAAGTTCTACGTCCAGCCTCTTCTACCTCCCAAGACTCCTGCCAAAGTTCCTCCCCTCTTTTCCTTATTTCCCTTTTATTCCCCACCATTATACCCATGATGTCTGCAATCTTCTCATGATTTCCCTTTTTGGCCCAGTACCAAGCCGCTTGTTCCCTTATTTTGATGTCCAGAGGGCAGAGCCCCATTATGGCTAATAGGGCCCACCCTGGAGATGTTCTGTAGGCCCCCACAGATCTCAATATCATGCTTCTCTGGACCCTTCTCACTGTCATGGCGGGCACAACCCTCGTGAGCCTGTGCGCCCAGACTCCCGAGCCGTAACCCACAACTGAGGTTAGGATGCTATTGTGGTAAAGTTTAATCAGGTATGGTGGGAGATAGAATCTTTTATGACCTATTGAGATGAGGTTGTTTAATTTCTGGAGAGCTCTCTGTGTTACGGTATCAACGTGTTTCCCAAAGCTCCACCTCTCAATGATAATTCCTAGATAGCGTGACTCACGTCACCGGAGAACTGGTGAACCGTCAATTCTGACAGTGGGATTTCTGACTAGATGTCCTTTTAGCAACAGGGATGTGGATTTGCTGGGTGAGATCGTCATTTTAGTCGTGTTGCACCGTTGTTGGAATTTATCTATGGCTCTCCCTATTTTTGGTTCAATGTCTTCACGGCTATGGCCGCCGACCAGCAGGAGGAGGTCATCCGCGTAGGCTATCACCTCTAGCACCTCATCACTTTGTTGTAACCTGTCTAATAGTGGCTCCATGTGGATGTCCCAGAAGAGGGACCCTAAAACGGATTCTTGGGGACATCCTTTGGTGATTGTTTTTCCAACTCTTTCGCTAGAGGATCATAGCCAGACCTCCCGATCCTTACAATTGCTCCTCAGGCAACCGTATAGCGGCCCTGGACCCTCTTTCTCCCGTAAGCAGGAGAAGAGCGAAGGCCACCGCATGTTGTCGAAGGCGCCACTGATATCCACCATGGTGCCAACCACGTATTTGTGCGGGGTCGATCCACAGACCTCAGCCGCCAGGGCGACTGCATCAGATGCCGACCGCCCCGGCTTGAAGCCGAACTGCCTGTTGCTCATCCCGCACAACACTCGGTGTGCCGCCAATATTTCAGCTAACAGTTTCTCCAGTATCTTTCCGAATAGATCCAACAGGCAAATCGGCCTCTATGACTTCACTTCTGCAGGGTCCTTATCAGGTCCTTTCTTTATTATAGCTACGTTTGCCGTTTTCCATTTCTTCGGAAACTTCCTTTGCCTGAGGCATTCATTGTAAAGATGAGTAAGTGGCGCAGTCAGCTGGGGCGCCAGGAACTGCACCACCTCCGCCACAATGCCGTCTCGCCCAGGTGCTTTTGCTCTTTGTAACGATCTTATATGAGCTGCTACCTCCTCCTCAGAGAAGGGGTAGACAGCCGTCTCATTGTTGAATACTTCTTGGTCTTCGTTTCTCAGTTGCTTCTGCCATTCAGTCTCCCCATCCGCATTGTCGTCAGGCAGCAGGGATCGGAGGAGGATCTCCGCAGTCTCCTGCCAAGACTCCGTCATCCTGTCCCCGTGCCTGACTGTCGATAACTCCAGAGGAGAGCGGATTTTCTATCTTACCAGCTTATAGGGGAGCCCCCATGGGTCCATGACTAGCTGGTTTAGCACGTAGTTTTCCCAGCTTCGCGTCCTTACGTCATGCAGTTCCTTTTGGTACTGCTACTTACGGGAGATCACTGTATTCTTTCACAATACAAATTTTATTCGGTGGATTAACGATGAAAAATCATTACATGTATCCTCGAGGTTCGCGGCAGCCTAATGACAGAAAACAACTCTTTCCGAGTAACTTCCATAAGGCTCGTGCTAGTCACTTTCCCTCTTCCAGGTTCACAACTATGATATGACGAAGTGGCAACCGGGACAACATAACTCTCCCCGCGTGCATTCTGTCCCGTGCCTCGCTGTAAACAAGCGTCGCACGGTTGGCTATCTGCGGTCCCTCGTGAGGAATTCGCAACACTCTTATTCGGAGTGGTTTTCATGTGACAAGGCTTAAAATTATAACTCTTTACTAATTCACGTCGTCTGGGAAATTCGTTTGTCTACCTTTATTCTGTGTTGAGATAGGTTCCTTATTAACCCTCCTATCCGTACGAATTCTGATACGAAAAAAATGAAAACCGTACAGTTTTCTCGGGATTCGAACCCGGTTTCTCCGCTTCCCAGCCAGTTACCTTGGCCGTTGCGCTATTTTTTATCCATTTTTTGGTTTTTTCTTTTTTCCCCATTTTTTACGCCTTAGCCCCTTTTTTGTTTTTTGTGCTCTACCAACTTTTTTATTTTTTATTTTTTTCTTTAATTTTTAGAAAGCCCCTTAATAAAATGGAACTAAAAAAGAACCTAAGTGCCGCAGCCACTTTTCATCCTATAACAAAAAAATCTGGTACACTTCAGGCGTTGGCTCCTGACTAAACCTACTCCTGAGAGCTGCCTATATACCAGGGGAAATATCAGAAATCAAGGTCAGGGCTATCCTTACAAATAAAACAAAATCTTCCTTTTTCTGAATTTTATTTTTAGTTTTATTGTTTTTATTTTTTATCTTTTATTTGTTTAGTTTTGTTGTGTAATTGATCAGAGGCCTTCTGCGCCCCGCTGGTAATATGTTGAGACGTCTTCTAGAAATTGATGTGTTCCGTTCAATTGTTCAGAAGTGTTCATTGGTTCAAACAGGAAACCTTCTTCTCTCTTGGCTTAACACATTCCAGCTGCGAGGCGGGTCGTGGAAAGCACTCCCAAGGAAGTTCGAGAAAAATTGTCTGTATTTTGGGTGACGGACAACGACATAATGACGGTCATTGAGGTATGTCCAAAAATCGAGTACAGAGTCTACAGTTTGTCCAACTAGGTAGTGAATGGCACGTCCGCGAATCCAATTCACAGCATTGGTCTTTGTCCGAGGAAAATAGTCACGTTCCGGAAATAATAATGAAAGGGGAGTAATCCGATCCGGAATGTCCCGCGTTAGAAAAGCCACAATACGACGATCCAAATGCCAAACCTCCGCCGCCGGTCCTCAAACAAACCGATGTTCATCATTGTCTGGCACTCCACACGTGGAACATAGAGGTGATTGGGCGAGGTGGATACGATGAAGGCGAAATTGGTTGATTTGCTTACCATTGACAGTTAGGTACCAGACAGATTGAACATTCGTGTCATACGCTATCGACGCCAAGTGTTTTTACCATGTGCGTACATAAGCGGTAACTATAAAAGTTTCTTTCCTCGATTTCTGGAAAAGTATTCGTTTGTGGATCCCATACCTGGTGATGAAAAATCTCTATTTACAATTATCTATCGATTCCGCCAGTTTTGAGTCGATTGCTCAACATAACCTTTAGGGGTGATTTCCACAAAAACAGGGTGGTGTTGAGCCAAAATATCTTACGTGACTTTTGTTTTAGGTTGTGCACAAGCAACCTGCTAAATCTGAGCCGAATCGGTTGGCCGTGTCTGAGGCCTTCCCCATGTAAGTTTTTTTTAATGCAGTGTGCTGGCCACGTGCCAAATTAAATCCTACTACTCGGTACGAAAGAAGGAAAATATAGGTTGGTAAGATCGTAAATTTCAACAATTTGGAGGTTTCTTTTTAGGTTACTGCATTATGCCTATTAATCAATGGAAAATATTTGACACCGACACATCGAGCTGTGAATTTGCGGTATATCATGTACCGCAAGATGAAGAGATTGGATGGGATAGAAAGAATCGAGCGACATGAAAAGATTTGAGTGATAACTGTATTGGTAAAAGATGAAGAGTGTTAATGTCAGCTCAAAAGAGAAGGTTAAAAATGTAAAAGGATTAATCGCTGTGTACACCTCCACTGAATTTACGAATTTATGAGAGAAAAGTTGTTTTCATCACCTACGATATAAATAGAAAAATGTAATGCTCTAGATGAAATCTGTAAATATTCAACATCACAGAATAAGGACAAAGAGGACAATGAGTTCCGCAACATTTCCGAATCTACCAGGGACACCTCAGAACAGGAAGAATGAGGTCACACAAAATTGTTTTAAGTCCAAGTGCAAGAAAGTTCTGCCTTAACGTTTATAAATAGAAATTTTTGTAAATAAATAATTTCTCTAACATTAACTGAATTTGGCAGAAGATAGTTATAATGTTAAATAGGAAACACTTCATTGCGTTCTACAGTTATATGTATTTGGTCACTAACCGGCTTTCGGCTTGCTAGGCAGATTGGCAGAATCCCAGGAAATTCTTCCTGCTTATTATTAAAATACACTCTGTTTTACTATTCATAGTTGTTATAACAACGAAACATTAAGTCATGTATCGTACGACTCAGACGTTCAGAGTGTCTTTCGATATCATAGATGTTAGTCTGTCACCAATAAACTCCCGATTCTCATGTGTTAAACAGCTTGAAATTTCTGATTAACTTGCAAATGCGTTAATGTTTTAAATATTTGACTTTAAGCATGTAAGGGAGAAAAAGTGTAGGAAAGATTTGAAATTATGTTAAAAGTTTTTGCGAAGTCGCTAAGTGATGAAACACTGAACGAATATAGCCTGGGATTTCTGCGCCCCATTTTAAGTAAACGCTACTTTTTCACTCATCTCAATGTTGAAGACGTCTGTATCCCGAACTATGTGTATTACAATGAGATAATTCTGCAGGCACATGAAGTGGCTTACGTAGATACCATGTGATAAATATGTTGCGAAGAGAGTTAGCAGTAAAGAAATAGTAAATTAAAACATAATGCCTGACGTTGAAGTTTCACTGAGCGTTCTTTGACAAACACTAGCTTTCCATACATAGAAATGCTCATGACGCCCTATCTGCTCAACTATGTGTCGTGTAATGATATAATTTTGTAAGTATATAAAGTCATATATGAAGATACTGTCTGCAAACTTTGTAGCGAGTAGAGTTGGTAGTAAGGAAGTAATAAATTAAAACGTTATGACTGATCCTGAAGTTTTGCTGCATGAATAGCGGAGGTGTAGCAAGCGATAATTTTTTTCCTTTCCTCAGTTGTGAGGAGTGTCGACTGGAAAAAATTTCACAAAGGTTTGAAATAACGTTTAATGTTTGTTGGAAGTCGCAAACGGTTCTCTCATTCTCAAGTATTGGATTATTGTAGCCCAGGTGTTTGTGTGCCATGAAATAACGTTTAATGTTTGTTGGAAGTCGCAAAAGGTTCTCTCATTCTCAAGTATTGGATTATTGTAGCCCAGGTGTTTGTGTGCCATGACTTATACTCCATCAAGTCAAACACACGGTTTCTAACAGTAATACGTATGTTATTCTGTTAAGCTTGTAAAACACTGGATTATACTTCTTAATTGGTAGATTACGACAGCATTTAAAATTTTTAAATTCGGTCCGCAGTTACGTGATATATTGAAAATCAAAATTTTTTGTCCTTTGGAAGCTGTTAGATGGGCAATCTGCAATTGATACTGGGAAACTGGATAACGTTTTACATAGGTGATTTGTGAACTGAGGTAGCGCAACAGGAATCACGAGTGAGTAAACACAGCTACTTGACACGTAAACAAGTCGTCGCCTAAAGCGCATGCGCCGTCACATGCGTGCGCAGAAGCCGTGCCGTAGGCGGATTACCAGGGCGGTTACGGCGGCTGTCGCGGAAGATCCTCCGTAAATAATGGGACCGGAGCCTGGGCCGGCCTCTCGGTCACACTTAAAGCGCCGGAGATCCGCGTTCCTCGCCGGAGAGTCGTATTTTCTCCGGAAATTTTACGAAGCATGGCGGTTTCGCAACGTCGGGAACGTCCCGAAATAGGGACCCCAGTTTCATACTTAGAGACAGACCTTAAATCATCTTCGTTATCTACGTTCGGGTGTGACTGTCAGCTTTCGGGAGCTGTATTTTCGGATGCTCGCAAAGAATAGGTCAGTGCTAAAAGTAAAGACAATAATTTGTCTTAGTAAGGACGTTAGTACTGTCGGAAATTAGGTTACCGAAAAATGTGGATAACGTGACTAAGGCAGCGGATTCCAGGCAGGAGACGGAGGGTTCAAATGCCGTCCGATCATCTGGATTTGAATTTGGAGCGATTGTTTAAATATCACTCCAAGCTGAAAGACGGGGAGGGCGCTACGACATGCCACAGTAGATTTCTTCGAACATTTTTCTCCAGATCAGTTAACGTTCCGTAACTGACTGCGACGACACCAACGAGGCTTAAAAATGTAACATTCCTCTTTCCATTTATGTATACATAAATTTGATTGTTTTCTCTTTCCTCTCTCCAACAGTCCTTCTTTCTCTGGTCGATCCACTACTCCTATTATCCAGTAGACAGACCAAGCATTTATGTCGAAAAACGAGGTAAATACCAGATGCAGTGAATCAGGGAACTGGGCAACCAATCGTGATTACCGCTTTCCTGATTGGTTTAATGCTGTCCACCGTGAATTCCTGTGCACAACCTGTTCCTCTCAGAGTAACACTTAAAACCTCAGTTATGTGTAGAATTTGGTCCAGTCTCTGTCTTTAATACAGTTTTCATACTCACCCCCCCCCCCCCCCCTCTGGCTACAGCAGTTACAGCGAGAGAGGTAGCGCAGTGGTTGACACACTAGTCTCTAATTCTAGAGGACGACGGTCCAAATCTGCATCCGACCATCCTGATTAAGGTTTTTCATGATTTCCATAAATCACTCCAGGCAAATACTGGGATGGTTCATTTAAAGGACAATGCCAATCTCCTTCCCCATCCTTGAAACATTACGAGATAGCGCTCCGTCTCTATTTATCGCGATGCCGACGGTATGATTCAAACGGCTCTGAGCACTATGGGACTCAGCTTCTGAGGTGATCAGTCCCATAGAACTTAGAACTACTTAAACCTAACTAACCTAAGGACATCACACACATCCATGCCCGAGGCAGGATTCGAACGTGCCACCGTAGCAGTCACGTGGTTCCGGACTGAAGTGCCTACAACCGAACGGCCACCGCTGCCGGCGTCGACGGTATGTTAAACGCTAAACTTCCTTCCTTCGTTTTCCCTCAGTGACCATGGAAGTCATTCGCTGTTGCCTTAACACACGTTCAATCGTTCTTTTCAATATTAACTACATGTCTTCTCCTCACCGATTCTGCGGAGAATCACCTCGTTCCTTATCTTATCGGTCCACGTAGTTTTCAACATTCTTCTGCAGCACCAAGTCTCTAAACGCTCCAATTCTCTGGTTTATCTGTTTTCCCACAATCCATGATTGACTTACACACAATGCTGTCCTCCGATCGTACATTATCAGAAATTTCTTCCTCAGAGTATGCTGACGTTTGATACTAGCAGACTAAATTTGGCCAGGGAAGCACCCGTTACCTTAGCTAGTATGCTTTTTAGGTCGTCTTTGTGTCGTTCGTTATGTCTTACTTTGCTTCCAAAGTATCTCTACTTCTTGGTCGTCAATGTTGGTGTCACGTTTACCGGTAATCTCACTTCTGACACACCTTACTACCATCGTCTTTCTTCGGTTAAATGTCAATCAATACTGCGTGACCATTAGTATGTCCATCCCATTGAACAAATCCTGTGATCGTTACTCACCTTCACTGACGCCAGCAGTTTCATCAACGAATCTTATTATTGACATCCTATCACCCCGAATTTCAGTACCGCTCCTGAATCTTTCTTTTAATTACGTCACCGCTTTTCGATGTATAGATTGAATAATAGCAGCGAAAGACTACTTCCATGTCTTATACCATCTCAAATCCGAGGTCATCGTTCTTAGGCTTCTTTCTTTTCTTCCTTCTTGGTTCTTGCACATTTTGTATGTTAGCCTTCGTTCCCTATAGCCTATACCTGTCTTCCTGAGAATTTCCATCTTCTTGCATCACCTAACTTTACCGAATGCTTTTTCTATGTCAACAGATCCTATGAGGATGTTTCGATTTTTCCTAAGTCTTGCTTCCATTAGCAAGCGCAACGTCACAACTGCGCAACTGGTGCGTTTACCTTCGCTTAACTCAAATTGATAGTTACCTAAAAGACCCTCCAGTTTCATTTCCCTTAATGTTCCATATCATTGTTTCCTACATCTTGTTTACTGATTGAGCCGTGCTGCGGCCCGCGTTGGTGCTGTTTGTAAGTTTCCATCCTCTGTTGGTGGCCAGACCGTATCCTTTAGTTGACATGATTGCGGTTGTTTGTCTTCTTCTCGTCTTGACTGGAGCCACTCGTTTGGCAAGCGTTGCCTGTCCTCTAGTGGCAGCAGCGGCGGTTATCGATATGTAGTAACTGTTGCCATATCTCTCGGGTGACGTCGCTGTTTTTTCGTGTCGTGTGAGTGTGGCGAGTTCGATTAGTGACTCAGCAGAGGCCAGGTTCGGGCACTGCTAGAGCACGCCAGGACCGCTGGCGGTACGCATGGAAAGGTTGTGGTCAGGAGGGTGCACGGCCTTGTCGTAACCCAGATCCAGCAAGCTTTAAGATGAGTGCATTTCAGTCCAAGTAGAGTGGAGTCAGTCACCCGTGTGCTCCCCGTAGTACGTATGTGATGTTATGACAGGTTATCATCGCACCGTCATGTGCAGTTTGGTCGATCTGTGTACCACTTAGTACTTGAAGACCCTACAGTGTTAAAAGCACTTGGGTCAGTGATTAGACGGTGTGGTTACTCAACTTGTAACGCCGGAAATGCATTTCCTCCTATTTCCATCTGCTGCACTATAATTTTTTTCCCTTATTTTGTTACCTGAAGATATGACATTTCTGTGTCTTTATATATTGTAATTATTTTACTGTTTGTATATATATATATATATTTATGCATTTATGTTGGTTTGTTTTGTGAATATTATTTGTATTTATCCGCTGGGTCTGGTCTAGGGAAAACTATGCTGTCGAACGAATACATCGATAGGTCGTGTGGAGAACCAAAGTGTTTAGGATCTTTGGTAGTGTTAACGCAGTCGCGTGGAGCGCGGGCAGAGGGAGAGTCTGGCTGGGGTGGTGCAGTGGAGCAGGTGTGTTGTGTGACGCTCCCGCCAGTTGCCGCGCTTTCGGGGTTGGGCAGCATGTAATTGCGCTCGACTTGCAATGATAGTTTCTGACACGGTGTCGCGGACGGGAAGCATTAGCTGGCGCACATCAAGAGCCCGTTTCGCCTGGTGACCGTGTCGAGAAGAAGGCGCGCCAACATCCAGCTTCTGCAACAGCGACGGCCGACAATGATTGACTGTCGCCACCTCCTCGATCGACAACTTCAAACCTTCAATCAACCAACAAGGAAGACTGGTAGCACGTAAGGTTTTAGAACTGTATGGCAGACCTCAGCTTTTCAAACTGTTAAATTTTTCTCACTAAATTACAGCAACGTAGCAGGAACCTTTGTTGCTCATTGTCCCAATTGCATTACCAAGCAGGGTCCCTTCCTTTTCCGGAATGAACCCGAGTGTTGTTGAAGTTCAAACGCCGGCATTAAAGTAATATCATTCGATTTCACTGCTTTAATTTCAAAGTCCAGTTAAGGTATTCATAGCTGGCTACAATATTTAGATTACACAAGCACAAATTAAGAGTGCGAGTTTTGTTACCGTATTTTAGCTTACCTGTGACTGCAGCTCAGCTTGGTACGTACTAAATTTTACTATTGTTAGTTGTTCAGAATCATTTAATTCAAGTTCAAAGCTAAATCTCTTATTTCTAAATTGCGTAGATTCAAGTAGCTTTGAAATGATTGTTGAGGTAGCCCAAGTCTAACCGTATTTTATTGATTTTCGATGTGCTTCAGAAAGAAAGCTCACTATTAACTTCAGTCACTAAATTAACTTTCGATTTTCGGGTTTTATTAATTCTTTTGCTGAATTAAGTCAGAGTGTAGCGAAATTTATTACTTCTGACAAACTTTCAGTTTTCACACTACACGTGTCAACCTTCAGTTGCCACGCTTCTAGTGCTAATTATATGTGTAATAACCTTTCTTTTTCAGTTACTATAGTAATTGTCCTTAGGACTGGCGACCGTAATTTCCCCCAAATCTCAAATATCTAATTACCGCTAGTTAATTGTTAACGTAACGGCCGCACATTTACTTTCTTTATTAACTTTACCCCTTTTCAAAATTAATTTCCACCAGTTTCATTTGCATTTTTCCTTTCATTTAGATGTAACCCTTTCCTCCCTCTTTACCGACAGATTAACTTCGGTGACGATTGCTTTTCCCAGATTTCCATTAGGTACACGCGGTTTAATCTTTCACTGTCATTAAGGTCGATAAGTGAGGGGGGGTTACAAACTGTGAATTAATAAAGCAGTGAAGAGATTTGTTTCGTTCTGCCAACCGTCGCCAGAGTGGTCACAGTCAGTTCAGTGTGCGTTTGTGTGCCTAATGAATTTGATGTCACTCATTTGGTACTTGGTTTTGGCTCGCTGTGCGATTGTTTCCGCAATGACGTGTGGTTGCTGTTTCTGATTGTTTACATTTCGGTTTTGCCTCGCACGCAAATCGAGTGGGGTTTTAGTTACTGTTAGTTTGTCTGCTGTTCTATTCTGTGACTTGTTTGTTCAGATTTTCGGGTTTGTGGAATCGGACGGAAATCTGGTAGTGGTTCCTTTCTTGTTCAGGGCGCTCTAAACATAGTATTTTGTGGACGTAGTGTAAACCGCCGGTTCCGGATTTGGCGTGTTGTTCCATCGTTGCGTTTGGTTTATCGGACATCGGGTAGTTTCAGCAAGATTATCATTAGTTATTTGTTAGACTGCCACTAGTCTGAGTTACCATCTTGTGAAGTGAATGCAACTCTTGGTTGCCTATCTCATCGCTCGCGAAAGTGTTTGTTCCCGGACCTTCTCAGAGATCTATTCCTGGACCACTGTCTGTTACTGTTCCTTGTGTTTTATTATTGTATTATTTATTACAATACCTTGTAACGCCAACATTAAAGGTTATGTATGTCTAGTTGATAGTTCCGGACGCCTTTTGGAATAAATCTAGCAGTGTAAGGGCTGTGTTACCATCATCTTATTTCACCCGTTTGGTGGTCAGTTGCTTGTCTCTTTCATTTAACCTTTGCTTCTATTTTAAAAAAAGTTGAGTAGATATTTGTGTTTTATCAGTAAGCATTAAAATTTTATTTACTGCCATTCCTGGCGTCTGATACCTACTGCTATGTTTGTGGCCACTTGGTTTTTAATATTTAAATACCTGTACGTTGTAATTGCAGCGAGTTCTTAAACATTCCTAATTTATTGCCATTCTTGGCGTGGAGGGCCTTCAGCCGTGATCACAGTGGCTTGATTTTTTTTAAAAAAAGAAAGATTATCTGCATCTGTATTTTATGGTGACTTGCTAAATTCTAATGCATTGAAAACACTATTATTTACACAGTTGTTTACTCCTTCATCAATAACGTGTGGTTCAAAATAGTTCAAATGGCTCTGAGCACTATGGGACTTAACTTCTGAGGTCATCAGTCCCCTAGAACTTAGAACTAGTTAAACCTCACTAACCTAAGGACATCACACACATCCATGCCCGAGGCAGGATTCGAACCTGCGACCGTAGCGATCCTGATTCAACAATTTTAAAAAAAAATACCACACGTTATTGCCGGCCGGAGTGGCTGAGCGGTTCTAGGCGCTACAGTCATGAACCGCGCGACCGCTGCGGTCGCAGGTACGAATCCTGCCTCGGGCATGGATGTGTGTGATGTCCTTAGGTTAGTTAGGTTTAAGTAGTTCTACGTTCTAGGGGACTGACGACCTCAGAAGTTAAGTCACATAGTGCTCAGAGCCATTTGAACCATTTGAGTCAGGAATTACTGTCTTAAAAATAAATAGGTGTTCACTGATCTCACATGTCCCTAGCTTTTGATGTACTTTTTTCACATGTGGGACAAGAGTTTTCCTGAATGAGATTTTCACTCTGCAGTAGAGTGTGCGCTGGTATGAAACTTCCTGGCAGATTAAAACTGTGTGCCAGACGGAGACTCGAACTCGGGATCTTTGCCTTTCGCGGGCAAGTGCTCTACCAACTGAGCTACCCAAGCACGACTCACGCCCCGTCCTCATAGATTCAATTCCGCCAGTACCTCGTCTCCTACCTTCCAAACTTCACAGAAACTCTCCTGTGAAACTTGCAGAACTAGTACTCCTGGAAGAAAGTATATTGCGGAGACATGGCTTAGCCACAGCCTTGGGGATGTTTCTAGAGTGAAATTTTCACTCTACAGCGGAGTGTGCGCTGATATGAAACTTCCTGGCAGATTAAAATTGTGTGACGGACCGATACTCGAACTCGTGACCTTTGCCTTTCGCGGGCAAGTGTATTTGCCCGCGAAAGGCAAAGGTCCCGAGTTCGAGTCTCGGTCCGGCACACAGTTTTAATCTGGCTGGAAGATTCAAGAGTTTTCTTGTTCTCTTGGTAACTGACTGTCTTATTTTCTGCACTCACAGTTCCATTCTTAAGATATTGACATAGAAAGTCAGTGATTGTTACCTGTAAGCCATGGATAAAGGCAGTCAAATAAATTCAGTCCTTCCCGACTTTGGTAAAGTTTTAAGTTTGGTACCATGTAGACACCTACTAAATAAAATACCGGGTGATCAAAAAGTCAGTATAAATTTGAAAACTGAATAAATCACGGAATAATGTAGATAGAGAGGTACAAATTGACACACATGCTTGGATTGACATGGGGTTTTAATAGAACCACAAAAATACAAACGTTCAAAAATGTCCGACAGAGGCGCTGCATCTGATCAGAATAGCAATAATTAGCATAACAAAGTAAGACAAAGCAAAGACGATGTTCTTTACAGGAAATGCCCAATATGTCCACCATCATTCCTCAACAATAGCTGTAGTCGAGGAATAATGTTGTGAACAGCACTGTAAAGCATGTCCGGAGTTATGGTGAGACATTGGCGTCGGATGTTATCTTTTACCATCCCTAGAGATGTCGGTCGATCACGATACACTTGCGACTTCAGGTAACCCCACAGCCAATAATCGCACGGGCTGTGGTCTTGGGACCTGGGAGGCCAAGCATGACGAAAGTGGCGGCTGAGCACACGATCATCACCAAAAGACGCGCACAAGAGATCTTTCACGCTTCTAGCAATATGGGGTCAGTTTTTCGGTTCTAATAAAACCCCATCTCATTCCAAGCATGTGTGTCAATTTTTACCTCTCTGTCTACATTATTCCGTGGTTTATTAAGTTTTCAAATATATCCTGCCAGGTTGGTTGACTAGAGTGCATATTTACTGATAGGCTTGTTATTCCGAATAGATTTATCCACTGAGTAGTACGTGATATAGGGAGTGAAACAGAAAAGTGTGATGCGTCCTTTAACATCCAGTTTAATGTGTTGGAGGAAAGCTGTAAGCAGAAAGTATTCCTATTTGACGTGTTTATCTAAGAGGTAGAGCCATCCTGTTAAACACTCTTATTAGTCAGAACTGATCGACACCGCAGTCTGGTAATATCATTGCTCATTACTGTAGCTTTTAATGAAGAAAACTGTAAAATTGTGCACGTCGCATAATAATGTAATAGCCTTTGACAACAGGATTAATGTTGTACTAGTGGAGTCAGTCATGTGATGTAAAGACTTACAAGTAACATTGTGTTGAAAAATGAAGCATAATGCTGCATTATCTGCTCTAGGTAAAGCAAAGCTTAGACATAGATTGAATGGTGCAGTTCTGGGAAGGTACCGTTTGCGCATGGAATAGACTGTTTACGAAACCACAGGACACTATAACAATGGTCAAGTGTGTGATACTGATAGTAAGTTGTACGAACCAGAGGGTTAGGGTAGGATGTCATGTTAGGACGAAATGAATAGAGGCTAAACACTATTTCCGATTCGAGAAGATAAGGAAAGAAAATCGAATACACCATACAAGTACCGTAGCATTCCTTTTTTTTAGAAACGACAATTCCGAGATTCTTTCGGATAAAACGGCTTCCAGGCAGTCAGTTAAGAATAAACTGTATGGTAAACTGGACATTACCTCCTGTATTCTTGAAACTTGAGAAAATTTAGTTATCTCCATTATTTCAAATCGATATGCATGCGATAACAAACTTAAACGTCGTGCATAGAACCGGGATTTTCCGGTGCTCATATCTCGGGTCCTACTGGTGATAAAAAAAAGTGGAGTCAAGTGCTCTCGATAGCCCTTGGCCTGGGAACCATTTGTACACCAAACAGAAAAATTGTCTAAATGTCACTATCTTACAGTACAGGGTAGAAGACTGTGTACTACACACGTCCTTCTGCTTAGGCAAATGGAGCAAATCGGTTGTATCTTTTTTCATTTGGCAGGACTTATGGAGGCACCATTAGTTCAAGGGTGCTTCCTCGGAAAACCTCAAAATCGGGTTTCTTTACAACATTTTCGGCGTCACCAGCGGACCTAACACAGCCCATGAATTTAAGACGGCTATAGATGGCTATACACAGCAAATGGCTGAATATGTAAGGTATGTATATACACTACTGGCCATTAAAATTGCTACACCAAGAAGAAATGCAGATGATAAACGGGTAGTCATTGAATAAGTATATTATACTAGAACTGACATGTGGTTACATTTTCACGCAATTTGGGTGCATAGATCGTGAGAAATCAGTACCCAGAACAACCATCTTTTGCCGTAATAATGGCCTTGATACGCTTGGGCATTGAGTCAAACAGAGCTTGGATGGCGTGTACAGGTACAGCTGCCCATGCAGCTTCAACACGATCACGATGCCACAGTTCATCAAGAGTAGAAACTGGCGTATTGTGAAGAGCCAGTTGCTCAGCCACCATTGACCAGACGTTTTCAATTGGTGAGAGATCTGGAGAACGTCCTGGCCAGGCAGCAGTAGAACATTTTCTGTATCCAGAGAGGCCCGTACAGGACTTGCAACATGCGGTCGTGCATTATCCTGCTGAAATGTAGGGTTTCGCATGGATAGAATGAAGGGTAGAGCTACGGGTCGTATAACAAATCTGAAATGTAAAGTCCACTGTTCAAAGTGCCGTCAATGCGAACAAAAGGTGACCGAGACGTGCAACCAATGGCATCCCATACCATCACGCCGGGTGACACACCTGTATGGCGATGACGAATACACGCTTACAATGTGCGTTCACCGCGATGTCGCCAAACACGAATGCGACCATCATGATGCTGTAAACAGAACATGTATTCATCCGAAAAAATGTTTTGCCATTCGAGCACTCAGGTTCGTCGTTGAGCACATCATCGCAGACGCTCCTGTCTGTGATGCAGCGTCAAGGGTAACCGCAGCCATGGTCTCCGAGCTGATAGTCCATACTGCTGCAAACGTCGTCGAACTGTTCGTGCAGATGGTTGTTGTCTTGCAAACTTCCCCATCTGTTGACTCAGGGATCGAGACGTGGCTGCACGAACCGTTACAGCCATGCAGATAAGATGCCTGTCATCTTGACTGCTAGTGATACTAGGCCGTTGGGATCCAGCGTGGCGTTCCGTATTACCCTCCTGAAACCACCGATTCCTTATTCAGCTAACAGTCACTGGATCTCGACCAACGCGAGCAGGAATGTCGCCATACGATAAACCGCAATCGCGATAGGCTACAATCCGACTTTTATCAAAGTCGTAAACGTGATGGTACGCATTTCTCCTCCTTACCCGAGGCATCACAACAACGTTTCACTATGCAACGCTGGTAAACTGCTGTTTGTGTATGAGAAATCGTTGTAGGTGTTGCCAATGGCGCCAGTCTTGTGTGACTGCTCTGAGAAGCTAATCATTTGCATATCACAGCATCTTCTTCCTGTCTGTTAAATTTCTCGTCTGTAGCTCGTCATCTTCGTGGTGTAGCAATTGTAATGGGTAGTAGTGTATTATTCAGCCATTTGGTGTGCATAGCCATCTATAGCCATTTTAGATTCATCGGCTGGATATATATATATATATATATATATATATATATATATATATATATATATATAGTGTGGACATTAAATGTATGAAACGCTTGTAGGGATGTTGCAGGGAAGGTTGTACTGAGATGCCGTTTCCGAGTTATTTAGCACTGAAGTTAGCCAATCAGATCGTCGCGCGCGTAAATTCAAGTTTCAGCTAACGAGACAAAGCACTCACTGCGCAACACCGCCCCTGGCAGGCCGCTTGAATGGGAGCGCGCGACGCCCCGATTGGCTAAATTCTATGCTAAATAACTCGGTAACGGAGCAACGTATCAAATTTCTTTCTTAACATTTATGTCTCAGTACAACCTGCCCTGTAACATCCCTACAAGCATTTCACACATCTTCTGAACACCATATATATATATATATATATATATATATATATATATATATATATATATATATATATGACATTAATAAAAACCTTGGAAATTTCCTTGCTGTCCTTATCTTTTTCCAAGACAAAGAGATTCAAAGTTACACTGCTTGCATAAGTAAAATATTCACATAAAATTATTAAATAATGATTTCAAACTTCCTGGCAGATTAAAACTGTGTGCCGGGTCGAGACTCGAACTCGGGACCTTTGCCTTCCGCGGGGAAGTGCTCTACCCACTGAGCTACCCAAGTACGACTCACGCCCCGTCTTCACAACTTCAATTCCGCCAATACCTCGTCTCCTACCTTCCAAACTTCACAGAAGCTCTTCCACGAACCTTGCAGAACTAGCACTCCTGGAAGAAAGGATATTGCGGAGACATGGCTAGAGTGAAAATTTCATTCTAGAAACATCCCCCAGGCTGTGGCTAAGCCATGTCTCCGCAATATCCTTTCTTCCAGAAGTGCTAGCTCTGCAATGTTCGCAGGAAAGTTTCTGTGAAGTTTGGAAGGTAGGAGACGAGATACTGGCGGAATTGAAGCTGTGAGGACGGGGCGTGAGTCGTGCTTGGGTAGCTCATTTGGTAGAGCACTTGCCCGCAAAACGCAAAGGTTTCGAATTCGAGTTTCGGTCCGTCACACAGTTTTAATCCGCCAGGAAGTTTCATATCAGTGCACACTCCGCTGTAGAGTGAAAATTTCATTCTAAATAATAAATTGACTGATGAGGACTATATCTGTGATATTCTGTGATTTAAACTGCAAGCTAAACGAATGAGTAATGCAGTTGTATAAATTTTGTGGTTATTATTTGGCAAAATTGTGTTGCCTATAGGCTTAAAACATCTGTTGAAAATGTGATTTTTTGGCACCAAATCGCAGCCACGGCTTCCAAGACGGCTATGCACAGCGAATGGCTGCAATTTTTACGATGTATTCCTAAGATTCCGGTCTCGGTTCAAATTTATCCTAATTGTGCACGTAAAATACGTAAGTGAAATGCGGTGTGAGGATAAAACGTAGTGTATAAAGTGACGTAGCTGGCAGTAACATGATGTAAAGTGTCTCTGTTATCATTAGGGCTCTGGAACCTCCACGTTATAGTACTGACGCAAATTTCTCTGAGGTGTAAAATTATTTTGCGCTACTTCCGTTTCTCTTAAGTGAGCTATAAAAATTTTACTGATCAATCAGTTTTTTTCATATGAGTGTCATGGCCTCCTGTGGCAGGGAAAAGAAGGGAACCTAGAAATGGGAGAGAGCCAATGATAATGAGAGGCGAAGTCTAAATGACAGTGAAACGGGACAGTGAGAAGTGATAGCAGCACTGGGGAGGAATGAATGAGATAATAACGGTAAGAGGAAAAAAAGAGGGAGACAGTGACACTGAGCAGAGGCAGTAGCAGCAGGACAGACCGTGGGTGTGAGACAGGAGTGGTGGGCGACAGTTGGAGACCCACAAGGAGATACCGACAACGAGTTGAATGAGTAAGAATCGTCAGCTGGGAGTGGATGGGCATCAGAGACTTGCAGCGATAGATTATTGGCTGAGTGTGGGAGATGAGTTGCATTTAACAAGAGCGCGAATATGTTCGCTTGCCGATATTTCTGCGATAATGTTTGAAGGTGATGAGGAAGGTACAAGAATGCAGCCAGTACCGCACTTTTCAGTCAGAGTTTTTGCTCCGATAGGAGAATTTTTTCGCTAGTAACAGTAGTGTTCTAAAATTGGTACGACTGAATAGATCTCCCGAAGGTATTTTGCCTAGAAATGTTTTTATTACACTGCGTACAACTTTATGGTACAGCCGCAAGAAAGACAACAGAAACTCCCCGTGGAACTTGTCAGCTTAAAGACAATCTGTTAATACTTTAACATGAGACATTTTTCTTGCACTTCCAGAAGTAATTGGATCTACTTTAGCTATTTTATAAGTAAAAAGAACATAATTTTTAAATGCTAAATAGTCTCCCTGTTTAGAAATAATTTTTATAACACGTTTACCACTTTCTCGATTTACTGAAACGAAAGTTAAAATTTTTCGTCCTTGCTCTCTTAAATGGCTACACAGGATAATTGAAATGGCCTGGGAGTTGGGACAGGTTCCATCAGACTGGACAAAAGCAGTAATCACACCAATCTTTAAACATGGAAACAGAAAAGATTGTAACAACTACAGAGGTATCTCTTTAATCAGCGTTGTGGGTAAAATCTTCTCAGGTATTGTTGAAAGGAAAGTGCGAGTATTAGTTGAGGACCAATTGGATGAAAATCAGTGTGGGTTTAGCCCTCTTAGAGGTTGTCAGGACCAGATCTTTAGCTTACGGCAAATAATGGAGAAGTCTTATGAGTGGAACAGGGAATTGTATCTATGCTTTATAGATCTAGAAAAGGCATACGACCGGGTTCCTAGGAGGAAGTTATTGTCTGTTCTACAAGATTATGCAATAGGAGGCAAACTTTTGCAAGCAATTAAAGGTCTTTACATGGATCGTCAGGCAGCAGTTAGAGTTGACGGTAAATTGAGTTCATGGTTCAGAGTAGTTTCAGGGGTAAGACAAGGCTGCAACCTGTCTCCACTGTTGTTCATATTATTTATGGATCATTTGTTGAAAACAATAGACTGGCTGGGTGAGATTAAGATATGTGAACACAAAATAAGCAGTCTTGCATATGCGGATTACTTAGTTGTGATGGCAGATTCGATTGAAAGTTTGCAAAGTAATATTTCAGAGCTAGATCAGAAACGTAAGGACTGTGGCATGAAGATTAGCATCTCCAAAACGAAAGTAATGTCAGTGGGAAAGAAATATAAACGGATTGAGTGCCAAATAGGAGGAACAAAGTTAGAACAGGTGGACGGTTTCAAGTTCTTAGGATGCATATTCTCACAGGATGGCAACATAGTGAAAGAACTGGAAGCGAGGTGTAGCAAAGCTAATGCAGTGAGCGCTCAGCTACGATCTACTCTCTTCTGCAAGAAGGAAGTCAGTCCCAAGACTAAGTTATCTGTGCACCGTTCGATCTTTCGACCAACTTTGTTGTATGGGAGCGAAAGCTGGGTGGATTCAGGTTACCTTATCAACAAGGTTGAGGTTACGGATATGAAAGTAGCTAGGATGATTGCAGGTACCAGTAGATGGGAACAATCGCAGGAGGGTGTCCACAATGAGGAAATCAAAGAAAAACTGGGAATGAACTCTATAGATGTCGCAGTCATGGCGAACAGGCTTAGATGGTGGGGTCATGTTACACGCATGGGAGAAGCAAGGTTACCCAAGAGACTCATGGATTCAGCAGTAGAGGGTAGGAGGAGTCGAGGCAGACCGAGGAGAAGGTACCTGGATTCGGTTAAGAATGATTTTGAAGTAATAGGTTTAACATCAGAAGAGGCACCAATGTTAGCACTGAATAGGGGATCATGGAGGAACTGTATAAGGGGGGCTATGCTCCAGACTGAACGCTGAAAGGCATAATCAGTCTTAAATGATGATGATGATGATGATGATGCTCTCTAGCTATTCCTGCACTCAGGATACTGGTGAGTGGTGTAGGCGGCAGCGAGAGACACGGTTTACACATTCAGCCTTTCTGAGGGTCTGTCCCTCTGTGGGGTACTGCTGTACACTGCGTGTCTGATGCCATTCCGAGTTTGCCACTCCGAGTTTATCCCAGACACGTGTCACACGTCTCACAGACCATTGGGGTTGAAAATTATTCATGAAGGAACTGTAAACCGAGAGTGTTGTGACCAAAATAAGGAAGAGTATACTTTTGTAATAAATATGAAACCTAAGTTTACTTTCCGTGTAAAAGAAAAACATTAATGCTATACTGCAAAACATACATTTACTTAAAACAGTGGGTGGGTGGATGTGTCTCTCCCTTTATCCCTTTATACAATATCATACATAACGTAATAAATGCATCAATAAGACTCTATAACGTCTGCGAATTTCTTTAAGTTCTGTGTAACTTGTCATGTCTTGAAGATCATTTCGATGATACCGAGTCAGTGCTAATTTCTTTTCTTTTCCTTTGTTTCTTTCGTTTTGAGACATCAGTCTTCTGATTGGTTTGATGCTGTCCGAAACGAATTCCTCTCCTGTGCGAACCGCTTTCTCTCAGAGCATCATTTGCAACCTAGGTCCTCAGTTACTTGTTCCATGTATTCCAATCTCTGTCTTCCTCTAAGTTCTTACCCTCTACGGCTCCCTCTAGCACCATGGAAATTATTCCGTTATATCTTAACAGAGATCCAGCCCTCCTGCCCCTTATTCCTGTCAGTGTTTTCACCAGAAAGTAAAAAAAAAATTACCATGGTTAAAAAAATCATGTTATTTGACATATGTACGTGACAACGTACTGTAGGAAAGAGCAAACTCTCGAGTTTTGCACGCTACCTGCTAGGTAACAGCAGTGTGTGCCCACTTCAGTTCTAGTAAAAATGGTGTCGGGAAAACAGAAAGCGTTTTTTGTTCTACGTTTTGCGCAGTCTGGGACAGTAATAATAAGTGTTCAGTGGGACTTTCGTACTGGGTATGGTATGGAACCCCCTACAGCACAGAGCATTAGACGAAGGCATGAACAGTTCCGAGAAACAAGTTCTTTGTGCAAAGGCAAATCGCCGGGCCTTCCCCGAGTGTCTGACACAGACATCGAACGAATCCGCCATAGTTTCACAAAGAGCCCGCAGAAATCTGTTCGCCGTGCAGCTCGACACCTCAACATGCCCCTGATGCTCGTCGGGCATGCATTGCGTCTACGTTTGCACATGAAACCACGCAAAAATTCAGCTCCTACAAACTCTTCATGAAGCTGACAGACAATAACGTCTAAAGTTCTGTAATTTCGTTCATGGCAAGCTGGGGGATGACTGTCTTCTTCCACGCTTAGTGTTTGGTGACGAGCCAACATTCAATTTAAATGGAAAGGTGAACCGTCATAACGTGAGAACAGGGGGTACAAAACAACCACATGAAGTAGTACAACATGGGAGGGAATCTCTAAAATTTAATGTGTTTTGTGCAGATTCACGAGAAAATGTGGATGGTCCATTTTTCTTTGCCGAGAACACTGTTACAGGAAGCACATACCTCGATATGCTTGAGAACTTTCTTTTCCCACAGTTGGAGACTGATTCGAACGACTTCATTTACAAACAGGATGGGACACCGCCACAATGGCATCTGTTACTTATACATACTGCATATTATCATCTTTCCTATACTATGCCTTATTTTTCTCAGAATTTCGAACATTTTGCACTAGTTTATATTGTAGAATGCTTTTTCCAGGTTGTCAGATCCTACAAACGTGTCTTGATTTTTCTTCATTCTTGCTTCAACCGCAATGTCAGAACCTCGTTTCTGGTGCCTATACCTTTCCTAAAGCCAAACAGATCGTCATCTAAAAGATCTTCTGTTTTCTTTTCCATTCTTCTGTGTACTACACTTGTCAGCAACCTAGTTCAATGAGGTACTAAGGTGATTGTGCGATGATTGTCACATTTGTCAGCTCTTTCAGTGTTCGGAATTGTGTGGATAATGTTTTCTAGAAACTCGGATGATATATCGCCATACGCAATATTCTACACACCAGCGTCAAAAGTCGTTTTATTGCCATTTCCTCCACGATTTTAGAAATTCTGATGAAATGTTATCTATCCCTTCTGACTCAGTCGATCTTGGTTCTTCAAAAGCTCTTATAAATTCTGATTCTAATACTGGATCCTCTATATTTTCTATACCGACCCCGTTGATTTTACTTTTCTATATGCTGAATCAGTCCTTCCGATAATCATTTCTTTTTCGATTTCTTCGCAATTTTAATACAGCCATTTCGTCTTAGCTTCCCTGCAGTTCCTCTTTTTTTATTTATTTTTTTTATTCCGAAGTGACTTGTGTTTCTGTCTCCGTGAATTTTCCTTGTTTGTCTCATTGATCAAGTGAAGTATTTCTTCTATTACCCACGCTTTCTTCGCAGTTACCTTCTTTGTAACTATGTTTTTCTTTCCAGCTTCCCTGATTGCTCTTTTTAGAGATGTCCATTTTTCTTCAACTGAACTGCCTAATGATCGATGTATATGTAGCCTCAGAAAACTTCAAATGTACCTCTTCATTTCGTCGTACTTTTGCACTGATCACTCCTGACTAGTCTCTTAAATTTCAGCCTACTCTTTATCACTACCAAATTACGATCTGAGTCTACAATTGCCTCTGTTTACCCCTTACAATCCAATATCTCACTTGGTTATCTCTGCTGGACCATGAAGTAATCTAACCGAAATATTCTGTATCTCTAGGCCTTTTCCAAGTACACCTCCTCCTCTTGTAATTCTCGAACGGAGTATTCTATATTACTAGCCGAAATTTATTGCAAACCTCAACTAGTCTTCCTCTTCTCGCTTTATTAGTACAAAAGCATATATTCTCGCGTAACACTTATATTTCTACTCCTTCCCCGACAACTGTATTCCAATCCCCCATGTCTATTAGATTTTCATCAAAGTTTATGTACTGCATCACCAGTTCTCAGTATCCTCACATACTTTCTCTGCGTGTCGATTTTCAGCTTGCGTCGTCGACATGTATACCTGAACTAAAGTGTCAGTCTTGGTTTGCTCTCGATTCTGACGAGAGCAACCGTATCACAGAACTTTCACAGTAACGTACTCTCTGCCCTTCCTTCCTATTCAACGAATATTACTCTCGTTACAGCATTTTCTGCTCCTGTTGACGTTACCCTATACTTATCTGACCAGAAATCCTCGTCTTCTTTCCATTTCGCTTCACTCACCCCACTATATCTAGACTGAGCCTTAGTATTTCGCTTTTAAGATTTTCTAGCTTTCCTAAAACATTCAAACTTCTGTCATTCCTCGCCCCAACTCGTAGAACGTTATCCTTTTGTTGGTTATTCAATATTTTTGTTATAATCACCTCTCCCTTGGCAATCCGCTCCTGAAGATCCGCGTGGGAGACTAGTCCGGAATCTTTTGCCAGTGGAGAGATCATAGATATTCAAGTACAGGCCATACGTCCTCTGGATACACATTATGTATCTTTAATGGAGTGGTTTCCATTGCGCTTTGCATATTCATGTCGTTAATCATTGTTGATTCTTTCGTCTTTAGGAGCTATTCCCACCATAACGGCAACAGAGTGGAATGAACCTCTGTCGTCTCCTCCGGCCTCTTTGACAAAGCCGTGGGCTGAATGAGGATAACTTATTACGCCGGAAGTCTGTGGCTTTCAATGCTGTTGATTTTTATTCAAAATTTAAGCGGTGGCGTGGTTCGAACCCGGGACGGACGACATTTTGATGGCTAATTGGACGCTACTCCTTTTTATCTTCTTATTTTTTTGGTTATTATTCGTGGCATTTGGTCTGGGCGGACGTCACAACGCCGCCCTTTGAAGTTCAGCATTGGTTACTTCACTCAGTTTATATACCGTTCCCGGTAGACTACGATTGTACTAAGCAAAGTACCGACAATTTCCAGACAACACAAATATACTAACATAGCACCGTATCCCCACGAAACTTTGAAGCTATTTCCTCCATTTTCCATCAGCTGTAGGTCATGTTACTTGCTTTTTCGTGTCACCTTTGATGATTTTCCTAGAACTCATTGTGCCCAAAGAATCTCGGGTGAACCATTTTCCAATGAACGAACTAGTGTGTTAGGTCTTAGACATTGTCCGGAAAAACGTATTCGGTACTGATAACCAGCTTATTTGTGTGGCAACATCATGTACCATTGTAGCTGAAAGTCTTAACTGGTAGGATATGGAGGAAACTGACCTGACATGTCCACTTACAGAATACGGAGATCCAGATTTTAGTGCAGAATCTACAAACATCCTGTTTACCGTAAGAATTGTTCCTGTAAAGACCATGGACGTAAAAACGAAATAATAACAGTGGACATACAAACATATAAGCATTCTTGTTTCCCACTCTTCATTCGCGTATGTAACGATAGTAAAATGAAAGATACGCCCAGCCTCGCAGTTTTAATATCGTGTACACGACGTAGCTGTAGTTCATAAATGTCTTTCAGAAACGTAATCTTGGTCCATTTCATAAACGCTGCCTTCATCTTTTCGTCTGGTGATTATTCTTCAGTAATTATACTTAGTACTTGTTCGCTGTCGGTTTTGATAGAAATGATTATGTCGTTCGCTCTCTTGGCTAAGTAGAAACTTCGTTGACAGTTTCCTTTTAGTTCGCGTCCTGCCGTAAGTGGCTATCTAATGAGAGCCGAAGAGGTACGTTCCCACCGGCGTAAAAGGACATCGTTCAATAGCTGAGGACAGGTAACATTGGAACGCTTCAGCCGCGGCGTTCGCTCTAGCAGAAGTTGAGAAACCCGCTTCCGATGCCGTGGAAGCTGAGTTTCGTAACAGACGTACGTCGACGTCGCAGCCTCCGAGGTCCGTCTATCGACTGGCGAGTGCAGTGTGCGATGGAGCTCTTTGGCGCTGCAAGGCCAACCGCCGAGGCGTGCGTGCCAGCCAGCTAGCCTGGTCCGCGCTGTGTGTTCAGCGAAAGTGCGCCTAATTGCGCGGGTCGCGGGTCGAGGAAAGCGGACACGCCTGCCGGCGTATCTATCGCGCTCCGTATGGAAACTCTGGCAGCCCCGACCTCGGGAACCCACCGCACTAGAGAGCTGCTCTCTGCCTATCTGCCGCTAACGGACACGGGGTGCGCATCATGCTGAGCTGAGCCACTCCTTGAAAACAAACTGTTGTTCTGTACTTTAACGTTGCAGCATTTTGAATCTGTTTCAAGACTTTTCCAGGCAGGCCCATTTAACTGCGCAAGTGGTGATACCATTTGATGCATTGTAAGGTATGCAGACACAATTATTTCCCCTACAAATAGGGTACAAGCAAGGACAGATGTACTGCAACATTGCGAAAAAATTCGAATATTTTTGTTGCATAATTTATTAGATTGATTCTTCAAGAATAAAATCGCAAATTGTCATAATCGAATTCTGGCTAGAAATATGTTTTAAAAAGAGTTCAATTCGATTTCTAAACTGAAGGACACAAATCACCGCATTCGCTTCAAAACTGCTACAAATTCGCCGGACAATAGACCGCGTCGCTCGAACTGTCAATACAACTGGCACTGCTAAGAGTATCCTACGACTTCCTCATCTCTGGCAACGAGTTGTACACAATGCTGGTGACTACTCTGAAGGTCAGTAAAAGTTTGAATCACGTGTCGATTTTGTATGAGCTGTAAATAAATAGTTGCCAATATTAAAGTTCAAACCTCGTACTTAATGCTAAACAAGAAGAATTAAACTTGGAGAAATTAAGGGAATTAATGCTAAATGAAACAAACACCGTAACTTTTCCACACACCTCGGAGCGACTATGAGATCTTAGGAAGCAGTCTTATGGCATCACTATCCATCCATAGCTTGTAAACGTATTTGCAGTTTGGCTTGCTGAGCTTGAGTCTGAAACTACTACCTTAATCTTTACAGCCTCTGATGATGCCTCCAACATTAGAAGGCCAAACGTTAGATACAGAAACAAGGGCCGGTTGCAGGTCTAAGTGACACAAACTGTCGCTTGGAGCACTTCGCTGACGGGCGTCAAGGTAGAAGAAACGCAAATTTGCATGCAGGGCGTTAATAGCGAAAACTGACACTGGTGAAAGTAAATGATAATAGAAGCAAGAAGACTGCAGAGAAACATCGATCCGCAAACGAGCCGTTTGTTTGATAACTGCTAATGCGTGATTACGATCCACTTCTTACTTTAGTATAAAATACTGCCCTAGTTACTACAAACGTGTATAGGGAGTAGGAATGACTTCAAGAAAAAATTAAATTGGTAGGTGTTCTATATCTGGTCACTAAGGACAGTAAAGAACTGTACTGAACGCCTTACGAATGTTAATGAAAACGCCATCAATCTGGATGCATTTGTCTACGACAAAATACTGAGTTCAGTCTTTCAGAATTTTTTCTTCGCTGAAGAGCGTTATTATCTGCATATACATCGGTTTCATCTCGTTAAGAATGACTTAATGGGTACTGTCTGTATGTTACAGGCTAAGAAAACTGCAATACAGCCGCTCGCTCATAGGAAGATCCGTACCTAAAGCCTGGAAAATTGCTCAAGTCACACCAGTACCCAGAAAAGGAAACAGCTAAATTACAGGCCCATATCACTAACATCAGTTCGCTGTAGAGTTTTCGAACACTTACTGTGTCCGAACATTATGATTTACCTCGGAGAAAACGATTTATTGACACATAGTCAGCACGGATTCAGAAAATATCAAAAAAATGGTTCTGAGCACTATGCGACTTAACTTCTGAGGTCATCATTCGCCGAGAACTTAGAACTAATTAAACCTAACTAACCTAAGGACATCACACACATACATGTCCGAGGCAGGATTCGAACCTGCGACCGTAGCAGCAGCGAAGTTCTGGACTGTTTCGCCTAGAACCGCTCGGCCACAGCGGCCGGCCCTCTATTGTTCCTGATCTATATTAACGATACGGGAGACAATCTGAGCAGCCCTCTTAAATTGTTCACAGTTGATGCTGTCATTTACCGTCTTGTAATGACATCAGATGGGCAAAAGGAATTGCAAAGTGATTTAGTTAAGATACCTGTACGGTACGAAAAGTGGCAAATGACACTGAATAAAGAAGAGTGTGAAGTTATTCACATGTGTACTAAAAGAAATCCGTTAAATTTCGATTAAGCAATCTGAAGGCTGTAAATTCAACTAAATACTTGGTGCTTACAATTACAAATAACCTAAATTGGAACGGTCACATCGATAATGTTGTGGGCAGAGCAAACCAAAGAGTGCCATTCTTTGGCAGAACACTTAGAAGGTGCAACAGGCCTACTAAAGAGACTGCTTGCACCACGCTTGTCCGCCCTATTCTGGAGTATTGTTGTCCTGTGTGGCATCCGCAACAGGTGGGATTAACGTATGACATCGAAAAGTTCTAAGAAGGCTACCTTGTTTTCTATTATCTCGAAATAGGGGTGATAGTGCTACAGACATGATACGTGAAGAGGTGGCAATCATTAAAACAAAGGCGTTTATCCTTGCGACAGGATCTGCTCATGAAATTTCAATCACCAGTTTTCTCCTCCGATTGCGAAAACATTCTATTGGCACCCACCTACATAGGGAGAAATGATCATCACGATAAAATAAGAGAAATCAGGGCTCGGACAGAAAAATTTAAGTGCTCGATGTTCCCAGGGCGCCGTCCGAAAGTGGAGCGGTAGAGGGACAGCTTAAACGTGGTTCATTGAACCCTCTGGCAGGCACTTTATTGTAAATAGCAGAGTAATCACGTAGATGTAGATAATAATTTTATCCAAGTACATACACTAAACAACTGTAGCTTTTAGACATGACTTTGTGAATCAAATATTTACGTTCCCTATTAACCTATGTTGGGGAAGATTGCGTGCCTCAGCGATACAGATGGCCTTACCGTAGGTGCAACCACAACGGTGGGGTATCTGTTGAGAGGCCAGACAAACGTGTGGTTCCTGAAGAGGGGCGGCAGCCTTTTCAGTAGTTGCAGGGGCAACAGCCTGGATGATTGACTGACCTGCCCTTGAAACATTAACCAAAATGGCCTTGCTGTGCTGGTACTGCGAACGGCTGAAAGCAAGGGGAAACTACGGCCGTAATTTTTCCCGAGGGCATGCAGCTTTAGTGTATGGTTAAATGATGATGGCGTCCTCTTGGGTAAAATATTCTGGAGGTAGAATAGTCCCCCATTCGGATCTCCGGGTGGGGACTACTCAAGAGGACGGCGTTATCAGGAAAAAGAAAACTGGCGTTCTACGGATCGGAGCGTGGAATGTCAGATCCGATAACCGGGCAGGTAGATTAGAAAATTTAAAAAGGTAAACGGATAGGTTAAAGTTATATACAGTGGTAATTTTGAAGTTCGGTGGCAGGAAGGTTATAAACACGAAATCAAACAGGGGTAATGCAGGGGTAGGTTTAATAATGAATAAAAAACTAGGAGTGCGGGTAAGCTACTACAAACAGCATAGTGAACGCATTATTGTGGCCAAGATAGACACGAAGGCCACGCCTACTGCAGTAGTACAAGTTTACATGCCAACTAGCTCTGCAGATGATGAAGAAATTGAAGAAATGTATGATGGGATAAAAGAAATTATTCAGGTAGTGAAGGGAGACGAAAATTTAATAGTCATGGGCGACTGGAATTCGAGAGTAGGAAAAGAGAGAGAAGGAAACATAGTAGGACAATATGGATTGGGACTAAGAAATGAAAGAGGAAGCCGCCTGGTAGAGTTTTGCACAGGGCATAACTTAATCATAGCTAACACTTGGTTCAAGAATCATGAAAGAAGGTTGTATACATGGAAGAATCCTGGAGTCACTAGAAGGGACCAGATAGATTATGTAATGGTAAGACATAGATTTAGGAACCACATTTTCAATTGTAAGACATTTCCAGGGGCAGATGTGGACACTGACCACAATCTATTGGTTATGAACTGTAGATTAAAACTGAAGAAACTGCAGAAAGGTGGGAATTTAAGGAGATGGGACCTGGATAAACTGAGTAAACCGGAGGTTGTACAGAGTTTCAGGGAGAGCATAAGGGAACAATTGATAGGAATGGGGAAAAGATGTACAGTAGAAGAAGAATGGGTAGCTCTGAGGGATGGAGTAGTGAAGGCAGCAGAGGATCAAGTAGGTAAAAAGACCAGGGCTAGTAGAACGCCTTGGATAACAGAAGAAATATTGAACTTAATTGACGAAAGGAGAAAATATGAAAATGCAGTAAATAAAGCAGGCAAAAAGGAATACAGACGTCTCAAAAATGAGATCGACAGGAAGCGCAAAATGGCTAAGCAGGATGGCTAGAGGACAAATGTTAGGATGTAGAGGCGCATATGACTAGGGGTAAGATAGATACTGCCTACAGGAAAATTAAAGAGACCTTTGGAGAAAAGATAACAACTTGTATGAATATCAAGAGCTCAGA
Source organism: Schistocerca piceifrons (assembly GCF_021461385.2). Classification (NCBI taxonomy): domain Eukaryota; kingdom Metazoa; phylum Arthropoda; class Insecta; order Orthoptera; family Acrididae; genus Schistocerca; species Schistocerca piceifrons. Next base: position 528,708,239 of record NC_060144.1, on the reverse strand, counting down.
TGGAAACCCAGTTCTAAGCAAAGAAGGGAAAGCAGAAAGGTGGAAGGAGTATGTAGAAGGTCTATTCAAGGGCGATGTACTTGAGGCCAATATTATGGAAATGGAAGAGGATGTAGATGAAGATGAAATGGGAGATACGATACTGCGTGAAGAGTTTGACAGAGCACTGAAAGACCTGAGTCGAAACAAGGCCCCGGGAGTAGACAACATTCCATTAGAAATACTGATGGCCTTGGGAGAGCCAGTCCTGACAAAACTCTACCATCTGGTTTGCAAGATGTATAACCTCAGACTTCAAGAAGAATGTAATAATTCCAATCCCAAAGGAAGGAGGTGTTGACATATGTGAAAATTACCGAACTATCTGCTTAATAAGTCACAGCTGCAAAATACTAACGCGAATTCTTTACAGACGCATGGGATAACTGGTAGAAGCCGACCTCAGGGAAGATCAGTTTGGATTCCGTACAAAAATTGGAGCACGTGAGGCAATACTGACCTTACGACTTATCTTAGAAGAAAGATTAAGGAAAGGCAAACTTACGTTTCTAGCGTTTGTAGACTTAGAGAAAGCTTTTGACATTGTTGACTGGAATACTCTCTTTCAAATTCTGAAGGTGGCAGGGGTAAAATACGGGAAGCAAAAGGCTATATACAATTTGTACAGAAACCAGATGGCAGTTATAAGAGTCGAGGGGCATGAAAGGGAAGCAGTGGTTGGGAAGGGAGTGAGGCAGGGTTGTAGCCTCTCCCCGATGTTATTCATTCTGTATATTGAGCAAGCAGTAAAGGAAACAAAAGAAAAATTCGGAGTAGGTATTAAAATCCAAAGAGAAGAAATAAAAACTTTGAGGTTCGCCGATGAATTTGTAATTCTATCAGAGACAGCAAAGGACTTGGAAGAGCAGTTGAACGGAATGGACAGTGTCTTGAAAGGATGGTATAAGATGGACATCAACAAAAGCAAAACGAGGATAATGGAATGTAGTCGAATTAAGTCGGGTGATGCAGAGGGAATTAAATAAGGAAATGAGATACTTAAAGTAGTAAAGGAGTTTTGCTACATGGGGAGCAAAATCACTGATGATGGTCGAAGTAGAGGGGATATAAAATGTAGACTGGCAATGGCAAGGAAAGCGTTTCTGCAGAAGAGACATTTGTTAACATCGAGTATAGATTTAAGTGTCAGGAAGTCGTTTCTGAAAGTATTTGTATGGAGTGTAGCCATGTATGGAAGTGAAACATGGACGATAAATAGTTTGGACAAGACGAGAATAGAAGTTTTCGAAATGTGGTGCTATAAAAGAATGCTGAAGATTAGATGGGTAGATCACATAACTAATGATGAAGTATTGAATAGAATTGGGGAGAAGAGGAGTATGTGGCACAACTTGGCAAAAAGATGGGACCGGTTAGTAGGACATGTTCTGAGGCATCAAGGGATCACAAATTTAGCATTTGAGGGCAGCGTGGTGGGTAAAAAACGTAGAGGGAGACCAAGAGATGAATACACTAAGCAGATTCAGATGGATGTGGGTTGCAGTAAGTACTGGGAGATGAAGAAGTTTGCACAGGATAGGGTAGCATGGAGAGCTGCATCAAACCAGTCTCAAGACTGAAGACCACAACAACAACAATTAACCTGAAATTTGTATTTTCATTTTAGCTGTATACCCAAAAATTTTTACCGTCTGTATAACTTTTCAACTACTTCCTTGGCAAATTTTGTAAAATTTAACTATTTATTGATGAGTTTTTTTACATGTATCATACAGGTGCCCATGAAGTCTTCCTTATTTCCAAATTAAATTTTTAGAAAAGGTTTGGAGGATCATTTAAAGTAAATCAAAACTGTTGTCATAAATTAATACACATGTATGGGCAGCTTACGTTACCCGTAAAATGTCTAGACGATACCTTACATCAACCGAAATGCAACAGCGTGTCTGGGTTGAGGGAGGCTGTTGCATCCACGATTCTTCTGCGGAGGTCTCCGAGCTCACAGATAACGAGGTATCTACAATGCCTTTCAACTTAACCATGGAGGAAGAAATCGATAGGGGTTATGTTCGTATATAGCGGTGCCCATTTTGCTGGTCCATGAATTCCTATTAATTTCTCAGAAAATGTTCTATCCAGAAAGTCACAGACGTGTGAACTCTAATTCGGTGATGCACGATGCTGCTGGAAGGTCGCATTTCGCTAAAGGGTAAGAAGCTGCGGAATAGCTAAATGCTCAAGCAGATCCAGATAAACGATTCTTGCTGCTGTATGATCAAACTATGTCGGCTTTTCAGTGAACATCACACAGTCACCGTTCCTCTGTCTGTGGTCTGTAAACGATGGGGATTCACCGAACAGCAGATGCGAATGTAATTTTGATGAATCTTTTCACTTCTGTACAAGGCTACTTCATCGTAAAAATCGACATTTCCTAGTAACTGGGGTTTTGCCCTGCCCACTCCAGTACCTCAGTAGCAAATTGGTGCCGAAGTTGCAAGTCGTTTCACTTCAGTATCTGCACAATCTGAACTTTTTAAGCGTGTAAACGAAGTCGTTTCTCACCTATTGACAGAGAGTTATCTAGCTCTGGCGATGATCAGGAGAACTGACTTGGATGGGCTTCATTGGACGGCTTCTCTGTTCTCCTCTATCATTTCAACAGAAGTGCGTTTTCTGTCAGTACCAGTATGTCTGTTTAGACTCCCAGGTGCTAGCAACATATCACATCAAGCCTTATTCGCCGTAACGTCCGGTGGATTCCGTTCAAGTTTACATTTCAAATTACTGTGGACAGCTATGGGTGGTTTCATTTCCGCATACCACACCACTCATTTGGATTTCCCTTAAGGTGTAGTTGTTTCTGATAATTGATTACGACCTGGAACAAAACAAAAGGAATCACCCAGAAAAAAAATCTGTGGAAACTTTTTCAGTTGATTTTCATGATGCCGTAAACCGCAAATGTCTGTACCTCGTAGACTATTTTTTTCTTTTCAACTGATGCGGAAATGAGGCAGGTTTCACGTGGACGCCGTGTAAGTATTACATAGTTAGTTCCTCATGTTTAACATATCGGTATTAAATTGATACTTTTCGACCTATAATTCCTTCTTTCGTATGGAAAGTGAAACAATTATTAATTTTTGGCCTTAAAAAGTTTCACAATCAAACTAAAAAAAATCTTTTAAATGTCTTGGGATTACCACAAAAAGTGAACGTCCGTGAATGTAGGCTTTCTATGCGTACTCTGCTGGCGAAAACTTCTCGGGCTTCCGTCCGGGTGGCTGCATTGAAATTTCGCGACGTTTCAATGAGTGCCACACTCATCATCAAACTTGAAATGAGATTCCGTTGGAAATGAACTGTATCTTTCTTTAGTATTTAGCACCAAAGTAAAATTTAAGAAATTTATTTATGTGGAAGAGGAAACTCTATGCGTTATTATTTAAAAGATAAAACCACTTATTCGCACCATCATCAGATTTCGATTTATTTTTAAAAGTTTTATATAGAGCCCGAGGAATAGCAACTAATGTGTCAGAAAACTGGTGAAAGAGGCACGGGAGAGGGCGGTGTCACCTAGTGATATGTCGCTTGTGTAGAAAAATGATATCGAACAGGCCCTGCTTCACCGTGGGCTAATAGTTCTATAAGAGAAATCACCATAGATCAGTCATTTGTGTCGTACGGCGATTTAAACTTCGGTTTCCACAGTATGCATCCAGTGTCTTGACCACTGCCACGTTCTGTATCTACATCTGAATCTACATCTACATAGACAGACCGCAAGCCACAGCACGGCGTATGACAGAGGGTACCCTTACCACTACTAGTCATTTTCTTTCCTGATCCACTCACAGACTAAGCGAAGGAAAAACGACTATCTTTGTGCCTCCGTATGAGCCTAAATTTCTTGTATATTATCTTCGGGGTACTTATGAGCGGTACATGTTGTGGGCAGTAGAATCGTAAGACAGTCAGCTCCAATTGCTGGTTCTCTAAATTTTCTCAGCTTTTTCTCCACAGGAATGTCGCCTTCCCTCCACGAATTTCCATTTGAGTTCCTGGAGCATCTCCGTAACTTACGTGTTGTTCGAATCTACCGGTAACAAATCTAGCAGCTTGCTCTGAACTGCTTCGTTGTCTTCCTTCAGTCTGACTTGGTACTGAAGTATAGGTCGCACTAGAGTCCTATATACCGTCTCCTTTACAAGTGAATCCCTCTTTCGTAAAATTCTCCCAATAAGCCGAAGTCGACCATTCACCTTCGCTACCACAGTTCTTACATGCTCGGTGCACATCGTTTTACTTTGCAACGACATGCCCGGATGTTTAAACGACACTACAAATACTGTATCCGAACATTACGGGTTTCATCTTCCTACTAATCCGCATTTACTTACATTTTTTCACATTTAGGGCTAGCTTCCATTCATCACACCAACTGCAAATTTCGTCTAACTCGTCTTTTATCGTCCTACAGTCACTCAACTTCGACACCTTACCGTACACCACGGTATCACGGAAAACGACCGCAGATTGCTGCCCATACCGTCCGTCAAGTCATTTATGTAAATGGAAAGCAGTCGTCCTATTACACTTACCTGGAGCGCTCCTGACGATACCCTTGTCTTTGACGACCATTTGCCGACGAGGACAACATACGGGATTTTATTACTTCAGAATTTTTCGAGCCACGAACTTATGCCATACGCTAGTACCTTCGTCAACAGCTTGCAATGTGGCACCGCGTGAAATGCTTTTCAGAAATCTGGAAGTAAGGAACCTGTTGCACTTCATCGATAGTTCTCAGTGTGCCATGTGAGAAAAGAGCAAGCTGAGTTTCGCACTTGCGACGCTGATTCGCGGTCATAAGCTTCTCAGCCTCAAGTAAGTTTGTTATATTCGATTTGGGAATATTTTCAAGGATTCTGCAGCAGCCAGAAGTTAGGGGTATTGGTCTCTTAGTTTTGCGGGTCTGTTGTTTCACCTTTCTTATATACTGTAGTTACCTATGCTTTCTTCCAGTCGCTTGGGACTTTGTGCTGGGCGAGAGACCAAATGCAAGCCAGTGCTATAGAGTACTCTTTGTAAAATCGAACTGGGATTCCACCAGGACCTAGTGATTTATTTGCTTTCATATCTTTCAGTGGTTTCTCTACGCCAGGTTCCAATGGTTAAATGACGGTAAGTTTGTGCGATTCTCCTGTGTGAACGATTCCTTGAAGGTGAAATTTAAGAATTCGACTCTCGTTTTGTTGTCTTCAGTCCGCTACACTAGACTGGTGAACAAGGGACTTAATGGAAGCTTTAGACCCCCCTGGGGATTTTACATACGACCAGAATTTTCTCTGGTTCTCTGCCAGATATTATGCTAAGGTGTGACGGTGGTAGTTTTTTATGCTTCGTGTAGAGATCTGTCCATAGACGCACAAATATCTACTCATCTTCGCTTTCCCTTTTGAACCGAGATTGCAACAGCGGCCGAATTTCGTTAATAAACCATTGTGGCTGTTTTCCATCCTCTATCCATTGTAAGTAGGCTGTTTAGGTTTTCTTATTGGTAACGCCACGTAGCGCTCTGTATGAAAATCACTGGCTGTGCTGTGTGCAGTCTGTGGCTAGTTTGCATTGTTGTCTGCCATTGTAGTGTTGGGCAGCTGGATGTTAACAGCGCATAGCGTTCGGCAGTTGGAGGCGAGCCGCCAGCAGTGGTGGATGTGGGGAGAGAGATGGTGGAGTTTTGAAATTTGTAAGACTGGATGTCATGAACTGCTATATATATTATGACTATTACGGTAAATACATCATTTGTTCTCTATAAAAATCTTTCATTTTCTAACTATGCCTATCAGTAGTTAGTACCTTCAGTAGTTAGAATCTTTTATTTAGCTGGCAGTGGTGGCGCTCGCTATATTGCAGTAGTTCGAGTAACGAAGATTTTTGTGAGGTAAGTGATTTGTGAAGGTATAGGTTAATGTTAGTCAGGGCCATTCTTTTGTAGGAATTATTGGAAGTCAGATTGCGTTGCGCTAAAAATATTGTGTAACAGTTCAAGCACAGTCATGTATAATTTTTCAAAAGGGGACGTTTCATATGGCGACCCATAGCCGAGGATACCTCACTGGAATCTTCTGATTTTTTTCTTGTAGTTTGTGTAATTAGTGTAGCCTTTGTTTATTGCTAGCGCGTAATCATAGAGAGAATTTCCTTTGTAATTGTAGTTTTTCATTGTTGTACAGTAAAACAGTTGTGACATGCATGTAGATTTGCACCAATTATTTCGCAGCTGCGCTTGCAATTAAGTAGACATTATTTCCATTGCTATGTTATCTTATTTTGCTCTTCAAATTGTGCTTTTCTGTGTTATCGTGTGAAATATTGTGACAATTATGGCGTGTGAAAAACGTAATACTAGGCTCCAAAGTAAACTGAGAAATGATAGTGAAGACAAAAGCAGTGTGTTAGTGCCACCGTGTAATGAATTAACTAATGTTCAACATAGTAATTTGGTAATTGTGCATAGAGAAATGGAGCGGGCGGCAAACAATGGCGTAGGCAGTGAAACAATTAGTGAACAGGGAAGCATTATCGATCGATCGCTCGGCAACAACTCGCCTCAGGAATCCGAAATGACAGGACAAAATTTTGCAAATACTGTAGATTCAGGTTTTGCATCCTCACTGTTTTCTCAAATAAGTCAAGACACATTTTCTGCTTCTCAAAATGTGAATGTTGCCAGTGCAAATGCACTGCCGAAAGGCGTAGAGGAACAGATTCCAGACACTAATGCATTGTTATTACAGCTAATGCAACAAATGAAACAAAATCAGAGACAAACACAGCAAAAGCTTCAAAAGTTAGACACAATGGAACAACACCAGAGACAAACACAGCAACAGTTAGACACAATGGAACAACACCAGAGAGAAACACAGCAACAGTTAGACACAATGGAACAAAATCTTCAAAAGTTAGACACAATGGAACAACACCAGAGACAAACACAGCAACAGTTAGACGCAATGGAACAACACCAGAGACAAACACAGCAACAGTTAGACACAATGGAACAACACCAGAGAGAAACACAGCAACAGGTAGACACAATGGAACAAAATTTTCAAAAGTTAGACACAATGGAACAACACCTGAGACAAACACAGCAACAGTTAGACGCAATGGAACAACACCAGACACAAACATAGCAAAAGTTGGACACCGCACTTGAACAAACACGTGAAGATTTAACTACTGAGTTACATAACATTGAATCGAAATGTCAAAAAGTCTGTAATGAAGTAAAAACACAAATTTGTGAGCGTTTCCAACCTATTTTTTCGTGGCATGAAAATGCATTACAGAATCACGAAGCAGCCATAAAAGAACTGCAAACCATTGTTCATGAAAATCACGACACCTTGCAAGCTAAAATTGACTCAGTTGCATCTACCGATTCGGTTACCCAACTTGCAAAAACTCAGGAAAACTTTAAGGACACAGTAGATACTCTGAAACTTGGTTCAGAGAAACACACTGAGGAAATAAGTACACTATCGGAGAAAGTAGCCGAACTTTCGGATCAGTTCACTAACATTTCTTCTAAGGTAGATGATGATCTGAATGACACAAGACCTGTAGCCATCACTGACACAGGAGAGTATGAACAAATTAAGAAATTCAAACAAAATCAGAATCAAATTAATACGCAACACAAAAGAGAAATCCGGGAAGTACAAGATCAGTTGGCACAAGTAATACAAAAATTACATATTTCAGAGGACACTCGCGCTCCAACACGGGAAGAGGGACTTAGAAATACGGAACAACCACAAAACAATAACACAGGACACTTCGGAAATTATCAAAGAAATTGGCAAGGCACACCGAATTTTGAGATGGAACCGCCGAAACGACGTAACAATGACCGACATGTGATTCGTCGACATGATGATTTTGACAATAAGCTGTTCATTACTACACGTAAATTCAAAACATTTAAGAATTCCGGAACGAAATTCATCCACAAGCATGGCTCCATCAATTCTCTCATTGTTTTCCTCCCAACTGGTCGTTAGAACACAGATTAGAATTTATGTGTGGCTACTTAGAGAATGAACCGGCTGTAAGAATGCGATTGGTCATTCGCGATTGTCACAGTGAAGGAGAATTTTATCATGCCTTCCTCTCAGCATATTGGTCTCAAGCTACACAAGACCGAGTAAAACATAGCATCATAATGATGAAACATTTCGAACGATCTGGATTTTCCAGTCTTGTGAAATATTTTGAAGACATGTTGCACATGAATCGGTACCTGTCAAACCCATACAGCCCCTCAGAACTCATCCGCATTTGCTTGATCAAATTACCTGAACATTTACGACATATTATTTTGTCAGGACGTTGCAAAGACGACATTGAAGCTTTTCAGGGACTCTTACAAGAATTAGAAATTGACACTGACAATCGCGGGACGCGAAAACAGGAACACAACAATTACAGGTCACATCCGTTGCAATTCCGCGATGAAAGAAATAATAACTGGACATGACAAGGCTATTCTCACAACGCAAATCGTGACCAAACCAGACACCACTTATATGATAACCACTGGCAGAGTAATAGTTACAGAGAAAGTTCGCATTTCCGTAGTAATGAATATGACAGAGACAATCATAGAAACAGACAATATGGTAACCAGAACTATTATTATCAAGGGAGAGAGAATAATTTCAGACGCAACAGTTCAGTGCGCAGTTACGATGCCAGGAGAAATTCTCCACCACATGACCGACAAACAAGAAACTATGTAAACTACCGACAAAACGACAGACCTGAATTCCATCAGAACTGGCGGGATTCAACCAAAGCAGGGTCCTCTCGTCAAGGTGAATTTCTAGAAGTTAGGTCTCCTAATCCTAATAACGATGCGTGCCAACAAAGAGACAGACAATGACTCGCACAGCAGGCAGCCGCGTGCGCCAGCTGGCTCAGAGAAAAATAACATAGATGCTAACCTTGAGAAAAATTCCAGTATTCTTTACCGACGTGTACCACATGGTAATTGCGTTGAAGTTGAAACTCTGCGTACTAGGAAGAACAAAGGTTTACACCACATTTCACATGTAAAACCGTTTATTGATAGATAATCTGCTTTTTAACTTTGTCTTTGCCATATAACTATTCACTTTACATTGCTAGTATGCTTTGTCAGACTTAGAATCTGTTAACATGCAACAATGTTTGAAATTAAATAATCAGTCAAGAACCTAGAGAACTTGTTTAAACAGAAATTACGAATGCATTGTTATTGTGAACAGACGACACAGTGTTATTGTGTGTGTACATTCTTCCTTGTTAATTGCACGATTACGTAACGAATATACAGCTTACACACTTAGAACATATACTGTTAATGAGATTTTAATGCAACATTTTGGTTTACTGGAAAAGATACTCTTCATTTGAAGTACATTCGGTGAGATTAAAGATGATTTAGCATTTGGTTTCTTTGATAGCTACACGATTATATCACGATGCTATTAATATGTGACACACTTTACATTGTTGCTTTTGCGGTGTATCTGTTTTATATCTGCACAGTTTTTCTACATTATTCTGGAAAGTAAAACATGTTTTAGTAGTAACTTTTGTGGTATAGCTACAATGAGACAGCCTTTTTCGTAGCACAACAATACATTACATTATAGTACTTTCTTCAACACGGCAATAAGCATAATAACTACGATACCTATACGCAAAACATCTCACTTTTGTTTATGATGAGGTGACTACATTGACTTCAGCAGAACTTTGCTTACAGAGGACGATATCTACGACACTTCAGCAGAATTATCTTACAGCAAGACGCACATTTAGCGCTACAGGACACGCATTTCAGTGATTAATTTTTTACTTAAAACATTTATTTTTAAAGATTTTTGAATTACAAAGAAAGTTTTCCGTGAAACATTTCAGCCCGCATCTCGTGGTCGTGCGGTAGCGTTCTCGCTTCCCACGCCTGGGTTCCCGGGTTCGATTCCCGGCGGGATCAGGGATTTTCTCTGCCTCGTGATGGCTGGGTGTTGTGTGCTGTCCTTAGGTTAGTTAGGTTTAAGTAGTTCTAAGTTCTAGGGGACTGATGACCATAGATGTTAAGTCCCATAGTGCTCAGAGCCATTTGAACCATTTGATACATTTCATTCCATTGCTGTAATCTGTAACACCTGAGGGTATCATTACATTCACCCTCAGGGGGGTATACGCTTACTTTGTGTACCATGTGTTTGGCAAGCACAAGGAGCCCTAGCTAATATGGTATTTGCTTATACAACTTTACACATCAGTACCATGTTTCTCCAACACAGAATTACACAGCTACCTGATTATTTAACAGAGAAACAAACATTTTTTTACTACATCAGCGACACATGTTTACACAATTACACAGTTGGGTAACTTCACACTTACGAAACAGTATTTTGTCTGTACTTTGTGAACTGTTCATATTTTTTTGGACCCATTGTGATATTATGAGAGCTTTGAATGATATATTTGGTATGGGATCACGATTTTTAAAGTACGTTTGAGGCAGATGAGACTTTTGACATGAGCAGAGAATTTTTTTAGGTTTTGAAATTATTGGAGGAAGCTACAACGATTTTGAGAGTTGACTGAGGTGTTATGATGTTATTATTACGATGACTATGTGTATTATGCTGTTGTTTTATGTTTATGATCAATAAGCTGATGCTATATGAGTTATTTGAGTGTGCTATGTATCTGATATGATGAAATATTGAAGAAGTGTCGATGAATAAGGTAAGGAATAATGAGTAGTGGTTAGGGACACCGGTTTGTGAAAAAGGTTGTTGGAAACCAAGAATCGTACTTTAAGAGTTATGAAATGTATGTAAATCCATGAATGTATTACAATGCCGACGAAAATTTTTTGGACTCTGTTACATCAATAGGATTTTGTTTCTACAGATTTGTAATGCAAAGTCTTTACCTGTGAAATATTTTTATATGAGACTGTCACTGTAGCAGAAATTGCTGTCGTAGATATTTCCATAAGAAAGTTAAGTGACCACCTGCACGTAATGCGTCGTGGGCAGCTGCGCGACAGTCGCCAGGAAAAATGCCATTAGTGTGTGCCTTTCAGAGGCACAGGTGGAAAGAAAAGAGGCCATTATCCTCACTATTGACATTTCTTTGTAGAAAGCATTGCAAATACGACACGCTCAAACTTGAAAACATATGATTATACTGTGGATCTTTTAATTTATGATATTTACTAAAATGCCTAATGAAATGATGAGAAACATTTTACATCTATTGTCTTTCTAGTTGAGGATTTGATCATTTTGTTTAATATCAAGTTTCTAGCTGCAGCAGCATTGGTTAAAATAAAATTTAATAGATGTATTAATATAAATATTTTATGCGTACAGATCCAGTAAATAATTTTATGATCTATTCGAGAAAAACGAAGGAGCATAAAAAGACATTTCCCTTCATAGGAATTGCATACGGAATTTTCTTTTCAACTACTTGGTAATTTTTTGGATAGAATAACTTCTTGTGGTGCACCACTTTAATTGCATAGACATTTAGATGTGAATATACATTTCCCTTGTCTGCATTGTTGTCTTTAGTGTAATATTTTTTCTGCTTGAGCAATGTCATGTTCAGATATAAGTTATTGCATTTGCTGCTGCTGTTTGCCAGGCACAGTGCTACTAAATTTCACTTTGTATTACTCTGTTAAGCTAGTTTTACTACTGATTTATTTTTCTTGTTGCTGCACATTGGCTCATATTAGTTGTACTGTTGCATTGCTTGGTAATTTAGATTTACTGTAGCTTGCTTTGCAATTTTCCATTTTTTTGTCATTGCTGTTTGTGTTAATTGTTTTGTGCTGCTGCATTGCCTCGTCCCTTAGTTTAGCATCAGAGCTCAGTAGATTTAAGTTAGCTTAAGAGGGGGTAGCCTACAAGAGAATGAGTTGCGATGAATTTGAAGAAATGCACTGAGAGGCTATATGATAAAAGTACAGAAAGCAGGTATAGATAGGACTTTTTGGAAATAATGATGAACAAAGGAAGATCTGCGAAAAGTAAAGAAAGTTTTGTTTGCAAAATACTGCAGTAAAACAAACCCTGTCCTTTCCTTGTGTTATCCCACTATGTGTTTGTGTACCCTTGTGTATTTATGTTCTTTCTGTTTTTATATGTTTATCTGATAAGACTTATGTTGTAGAATTCTTCTAATACTCAGCTACATGAACTATGATGAGGAATACTGTTATACTCAAATATAATTTGCATTAATAATATGTTATTTACTTTGTAAAGATGTTAGACATTATTAATTCTGTTCTGTTTTAATACTCATGTGTGAAGTTGATGTTTCAATAATTATTCTGATCCTTTAAGTATTTACTTATGTCATAATTCCTGTAACACTGATGTATATGTTTATTTCTATTCTTTCGTAAAGCCTCTATTACTACAAATGTTATCTGTATTATTATGTTTTTAATGATGTATTTTGTACCTTTGTATTGTATTCTTATGTTATAAAATTGTAATTGACACCAGTTCATCATATTATTAACTTGTAAGTTCCATTTCACTGCACACGTTTCTGTAGGTCTTAGTATATGGACAATATGTGAGAAGTAGGGACTGTTAGTGTTTGCACGTGTGTTAATAATTCGGCAAGGGACTGGATAACAGTATTGCTGGTTCTAAGGACAATTCAAAAAACTTTGTGAGTGCACAAGTGGTGGTTATGGACTTCCTATATTGTCCGCAAGACTCTTCGATGGTGATTGTGCACCTGCACAGTCGCAGCACATGGCTGCTGGCCATCTCTACAAGGACTACAGTGGGTCTACACCTCTGATGATCCATCAATACCATTATTTCTACAAGGACTGCAGTGGGTCTGCACCTTTGGTGGCCCACCTATGCCATACTCTCTACCAAGACTATAGTGGGTATACTCTGTGATGACGTGCCTACCAATACTCTTCAAAATTTCGACTGACTCTGCTGTGGGTTTGCTCTGTTGTGGACCAATACCTGTCTGCATGTCAAGAGTCAGCACTGTCTTTCCGTTGGAAGGACAACACTACTTCTTCAAGATTGCATGGAAATCCACTACTTCCATGTGCATTTTCTTTTACTGCTCAGACTGTGAAAAAAAATCACTGCAATTTTACTGTGATGGATGATCAGGGCTGTCTTTATGGCCAGTGAGAAAATTTTAGCTTTTGACCAACATTGTATCAATAAGTGTGTGCATTTGATTTCTTTGTTATTGTAATTGTGAAATAAATTTTAACAAATATGTACTGGCCAGTGCCCAAAAAAATTTGTAAAATTTTTTGTGGGAAGTATGGGGGCTATGTAAGTAGGCTGTTTAGGTTTTCTTATTGGTAACGCCACGTAGCGCTCTGTATGAAATCACTGGCTGTGCTGTGTGCAGTCTGTGGCTAGTTTGCATTGTTGTCTGCCATTGTAGTGTTGGGCACCTGGATGTTAACAGCGCATAGCGTTCGGCAGATGGAGGTGAGCCGCCAGCAGTGGTGGATGTGGGGAGAGAAATGGCGGAGTTTTGAGAGCGGATGATCTGGACATGGGTCCATCAGAGACAGTAAATTTGTAACACTGGATGCCATGAACTGCTATATATATTATGACTTTTGAACACTATTAAGGTAAATACATTGTTTGTTCTCTATAAAATTCTTTCATTTTCTAACTATGCCTATCAGTAGTTAGTGCCTTCAGTAGTTAGAATCTTTTATTTAGCTGGCAGTGGTGGTGCTCGCTATATTGCAGTAGTTCGAGTAAGAAAGATTTTTGTGACGTAAGTGATTTGTGAAAGGTATAGGTTAATGTTAGTCAGGGCCATTCTTTTGTAGGGATTATTGAAAGTCAGATTGCGTTGCGCTAAAAATATTGTGTGACGGTTTAAGCACAGTCATGTATAATTTTTCAAAAGGGGACGTTTCACCATTTACTAGGCACATAACTCTACCGACCGCGATTTACCGTCTGCTTAAGCTTTGCTCATAATTCCTCTGAATCTATCTTTCTGGAACTAAATGTTGCTAATTCATTGTCTCAGTTAGATGTAAATAAGTGCTTATCTGCTCTGTCTAGCAGAAACACTCTCTTAGGAGGAGGAGAATAATGTTGAAGGGAACCCGGAACCTAAAAATGATGAAATTTTGGTTTTTCAATGTATTGTGAAATAAAATACTACAGATCTTCCTCTTTAAAATGACATATTAATCTTACCTGTAGCTCAACTCCAAGTATTGAAAATATTATTTTAAATAGTGTGCTGTAGAGGGCATGTCGCGACATTGAATTTCCATGGATACATGTTCATTGAAAACATCGTTTTTCAAAACTTACAGTGTTTCCAAAGACTTTATATTATGTTGGCAACACGATTTGATAGGCAATTGTTTTGTCTGCGTATTGTAGTCTTTGGATACTGTTTTTTACATTGGGCGTTTGGTGGTTATTGCACGATTTGTGTTGTATTTCTATTGTGTAACAGGAACTTATCAAATATGCCTCGATTTAGTAACAGAGTTTACAAGAGGAAGAAGCCTCCTCCGAGGTACACTAGTGGAACTATGACAATTTCTCCGACCTTGGGAAATGATTCTGAAAATAGTGAGGTTATTCATGAAATGAAATCTACTGCTGTCTCTAGCACAAGCAAGAAGTTACATGGATCAACTGAAAAATATTGCAGTTTATTGGAGAAGTGTAGTGAGGATAATGTGAACGAAGTAATTAACATTTCATTGCTCCCAAAGGTGATTGAGAGTTCAGTACTGTGTAAGGAGTGTTTCAAATTGAGTATGTCAGTAAATGTCAAGCGACACATAGGACTTGCAGCAGAAATCTGTCTCCATTGTACTAGTTGTCGTTACAGTGTTTAATTTTGGAGCTAAGAATATGTCGAAATAGGCCAAGGTGAAACTGATAGTGAGAAGAGCAAGTACTATGGTGTAAATATTAGATGTGTTTATACTCTAAGGTCAATCGGTAAGGGATACTCTGCTGGTCAAATGTTTTGTTGTGTTGTTGTGTAATGAATCTACCACCACCACCAACGAATTTCTCAAAATATAACTCGGTTGTTGGATCCTGTGTTGAAGATATTTGAAGATATTGCCCAAGAATCCATGAAAGAAGCAGTGGAGGAGGCTGTGGGGGTGAATGAAGAAATTCCAGATGTTCAGATTCCTTGGGACCTGACTGTCGCACTAGATGGTACATGGCAGAAGCGCGGGCACACTTCACATAATGGGGTAATAACGGCAATAAGTGCTGATACTACAAAAGTTATACATGTTGTAATTAAATCCAAGCACTGTAGGTGTCCTAAAAGAGTGAAGGATGAGTATGCAGAAAACTGTCGAAGGAATTACAGTAGGTCTAGTGGGGCCATGGAAGGTTCCGGTGTGAAAGACATTTTCAGTCTCTCTCTTCTGTGGTACAAGATCAGATAGCTACAGTTCCTGGGTGATGGTGATTCGAAGTCTTATGCTGCTGTATCTGAGCTGAAACCTTATGGAAATGATGTTACCATTACTAAACAGGAGTGCATAGGACACGTTCAGAAACGTATGGGAACAAGGCTGCATCGACTGAAGACCACAATGAAAGGCCAAGTACTCAGTGATGGAAAACCTTTGGGTGGAGCGAAAAGATTGACAGACGAGGTAATCAACAGATTGCAGAGAGACTATGGACTGGCAATAACACAAAATACTCACAGTGTTGATGTAAAGGAAAAGGCTGTAATGGCACATTACTACCACACCTTATCGACTGACGAGGAACCACTACATGGACTATCTCCACAGGGACCCAATTCCTGGTGCAAGCACAACAAACATCAGGGATCTGAACGTGTATACTAGCATCATCACAGTCTACCAGAAACTGTCATGAAGGCTATAAAACCAATTTTCAGAGATCTTTCTGCAACTGAACTTTTGATGAAATGTCTCCATGGATGTACACAAAAACAAAATGAAAGTGTGACTAATGTAATTTGGACCAGAATCCCAAAAAATGTGTTTGTGAAAATTCATACTCTTCATTTTGGAGTATATGATGCCATTGCTACGTACAACAAAGGTAACATTATGAAGTGCAGTGTGCTGCAGAAGTTGGATGTGATGCCCGGAAAGTACATGGTGAGTGCAATGATGTCGATAGAAATCCAGACAAAGAATGAAAGGTGTGAAAAGAAGGCTATATGGGGAGACGTCTAGTGACAGTGAAAACCCCTCTTATGCTGCTGGACTCCATTAAAATGTTAGTGGAACTTTGAAACTCGTTTTCCACAAGTTCACTTTTTTGCCATATAAGGAACATTTTCTGCTAAACTATTAGAGATAAGGACTTAAAACTTTCAAGGAATGTAAACAGTGCCAATATACACCTTGCATCACAGCCATTTTGTGATACATAATTGATAACAGATATTATTTCAAAGATACTCTGCCAAAAAGTGTCAATTATTTTCAGTAACAAAATAATTAATATCTTCCCAGAAAACACCTCCCAAAAAACACCAATAAATTAAAATCCATATGGTACATGGTATTAAATGTATGTAATATTATACTGTAAAAGTTTCATCATTCTCGTGTTAATAGTTCATAAGAAAATGTTCCTTACATTTAACATTGGAGATATAGGACGTTCCGGGTACCCTTAATGTCCCGTCGACAACGAGGTCATTAGAGACGGAGCACAAGCTTGGATTAGGGAAGGATGGGGACGGAAATCAGCCGTGCCCTTTCAAAGGAACCATCCCGGATTTTGTCTGAAGCGATTTAGGAAAACCACGGAAAAGCTAAATCAGGATGAGGGGAAGCGGATTTGAACCATTGACCTCCAGAATGCGAGTCCAGTGTGCAAACCACTGCGCCACCTCGCTCGGTAGTCACACTCAAAGCCTTTTTGACTGATCTATTAATTTTCGTAATCACAGATCCTATAATGACATCATGATCACTAATCCCCGTTTCTATAGTGACGCTATCGATAAGGCCCGGTCTATTTGTAGCTACAAGGTGTAAGGTATACCCATTCGTGTGGACTGCAGAGCTACGATTATGTTGAATGAAGTCTGATCTGTGGAATGGATGCGAAACTCGATACGTAACTCGAATTGTCGTGATGCGTGTTGTAACTGCAAGTGGTGTGCTTACTCTGTGTGACTGTTAGCAAAACTTTACAGGAATTTATTGGTCAATGCAACTCCCAATACCAATAAAGGAATACAGTCACTGCAAAATACGTTCAGCCCCTGAGGCACTTAATCCTAAGGCCCTGTTCAAAACTGATAACTTTGGTCCCTGTGCACATAACAAATAAATTAAATTGTCTTACCTCCAGAGCAGCAACGGAGTAACGCGATATATTCTGGTCTCTCACAGAAATATGAATGCTAGCCACATGCTCAGCAGTGTGCAATGCTGGCCGTATTACTTGAAATGCACATGAGATTCTTTTAGCTGATAAACGAGAACATTTACGAAAATTCAACTTCTTTAAAAAATATATGACCTGGACTGGGAGGGGGTACTGATTATGGTGAATTACTAACACTCAGCATTTTTAGCAAAATTATACTGCAAGTTTCGTTTGGCTTTTGAAAAACATTTGACAATTGAAGTTACATTACTCACGGCTGATTCACAAAAATGAGATTTAAACAGCAAGTATTATCTAACCTCATTAATCCAACAGAAATGCAAATCATCAAATTACACATTGCTCTGTTAACAAATCTTAAAGGCACTACAAAAATGAAATATTTAACTAGCCTCTTTATCAAAATCGCTTACGTACGTTCTGGGGTTACTCAAAAATTACAAATCATCAGCCAACTCATTTACACTAATGCGCTGTCAAAAACAGAAATTACAATTGTTTAAATCTTTACCCTATTTGCCTGAAGAATTCTGCTTCCGTGTTCAACCATATCAACATACCTACATTAATCTAACGCTTTGTGGCTTCACACAGCACACCACAAAAAGTGTCTACTGCATCGTCTTTCCCTCACAGACAGCCACCTACTACTGAGAGCCCAGCGCTCTCTTAGTCCAACCAAACCATACAGGTATTTTTGGCTCTGCGGTCGCGCACAGTCAGTGATCCACATTATCGAACCTATCAGAGACACTTATTGTTTATAGTATACTAGTTTAATTTTAATTTATTAATATTCTTATCTTACTCTGGTGCCACATACAAAGGCGCCCCAGTATACGTCTTTCACAACTTTCTACGAATTCTTGCGAAACCACGCAGTACATCACCATTCTATTACTCACTTTCTAAGCAGATACGTACAATCGCGACAACACACAGTCAGAATTCAAAATTAACAGCTACAGTAAGACGACGTTCATTACTAAAGAAAATGAAAACACCTCAACTTAGTGGAAGTCGCATTCAGAATTTCAGCACGGATGGAGATGTTATTTTGAGCAAACAGAATTTTACTATCGAAGATAAGCCAGCCCAGTCTGATGTCACAGCCCGCAAGAACGATGGTCATAACAGTTCGAGTTTATTTCAACAGCCCACTTCTAATTCTAAGGAACAGCACATTCTCTCTGATTACATTAGAGAAATACAATTTACAGCACCTTTCATAAAGCTACACTGTCAAGCGACACTTCTGACATTTCAGATAAAATTTGTAAAACCGCTCAGAGTAATACTTGCAGCACCAGTAGAAAAAAGCCTAATCCAGCAACGCAACATCATAGGAAGCATGTTCAGAAGACCAGTACATATGCAGATGTCATTTTATGTGAACAGGATTTTATTATCTACGATCAATCAGTTCTATCTAACGAGACAGCCCTTCAGGACAATGCCAAAAACAGTTTCAAATTATTTTCGCAACAGACTATGCAAGGGGACGAGTATATTTTGAACTCAATTCACAGTAAACTTAAAACAAGCAAGTACACAGAATCCGACAGACCAACCCCGCACAATTATCCGGCGCAAACTCGAAGCATCTCTAATAACGCTAATAATGTTACAAATCATTTAAGGTCAATGGCAATGCGTAATACAGCCCATTGGAAGCGTACAGGCCACGTGCAGACAAAGCACTGCATCAGCAACAGGTAAGTGACATGCAGTCCTAAAAGCAATGTAGCGCCACGCCGAACAAAACAAAACTCTCCTCCGCATATGTCAAGCCCATCGACGTCAAAATTACTTCTTTTTGCTCAAGAAGCCAATCTGATTTAACAGCAGTGCACAGATCCTATGAAATCAATCGCAAAGTTAACGGTAACAAATCAGTCCACAATAAAATAACCAGAGCTGAATACCACCAGTACCAAACTCTCAATCAGGTTTATTTGAAAACATCGAATCTCAAAACTAAGGACATCTATATTCATCTCAAAAATATTATGCCAAGCCAAACACAGGTGCTTCGACGACTAATCCACCTGTCATGAAATATGCTATTCAGTACCGCTTCAGCCGCACGCGAGCTCTGTTCCGGACATGTACTAATGTTGGAAGTACATCGCCATTCTGTCATGCAGTGACTCATCTTGTAGTAACATCGGTACAACATTACGTAGGAAATCAGCATACATTGCACCATTTAGATTGCCATCGATAAAATGGGGGCCAATTATCCTTCCTCCCATAATGCCGCACCATACATTAACCCGCCTAGGTCGCTGATGTTCCACTTGTCGCAGCCATCGTGGATTTTCCGTTGCCCAATAGTGCATATTATGCCGGTTTACGTTACCGCTGTTGGTGATTGACGCTTCGTCGCTAAATAGAACGCGCGCAGAAAATCTGTGATCGTCCCGTAATTTCTCTTGTGCCCAGTGGCAGAAATGTACACGACGTTCAAAGTCGTCGCTGTGCAATTCCTGGTGCATAGAAATATGGTACGGGTGCAATCGATGTTTGATGTAGCATTCTCGACACCGACGTTTTTGAGATTCCCGATTCTCGTACAATTTGTCTGCTACTGGTGTGTGGATTAGCCGCGACAGCAGCTAAAACTCCTACTTGGGCATCATCATTTGTTGCAGGTCGTGGTTGACGTTTCACTTGTGGCTGAACACTTCCCGTGTCCTTCAATAACATAACCATCGGCGAACGGTCCGGACATTTGGATGATGTCCAGGATACCGAACAGCATACATAGCACACTCCCGTTGGGCATTTTGATCTCAATAGTCAAACATCAACCTTTCCGCAATTGCTAAACGGTCCATTTTAACACGGGTAATGTATCACGAAGCAAATACGGTCCGCACTGGCGGAATGTTAAGTGATACCACGTTTGTGACAATTACAGCGCCATCTATCACAAAGCGAAAAAAGTGGTCCAACTGAAACATTCATATTTCTTTACGTACTACACGAATATGCAATAAAAATGGGGGTTCCTATGTAAAAAAAAAAAACGAAGTTGATATCCGTTTGACATATGGCAGTGCCATCTAGCGGGCCAACAATAGCGCCATCTGGTTTCCCCCAACAAGATAGAGGAGTTTCGTTCTTTGTAGTTTTTTCGTGAGATATTTGGCCCGGTCGCTAACAATGGACACCCTGTATACTGAATTTCAATGTCCATCGTATAGCAATAATAAGAAATGACTGAAATGCCAATACGGCTAAGTTTTAGCACCAAGAATACGGATGTGATTATGAACGAAATTAGACGCACGATTATTTCAGCAGCAAGAATTTCAGAAGAAAACTTTACACCATTTATTCTACGAAATTTCTATGTAACCAGATACTTTATTTACGCTGCTTATATTCACCAATCTTCAGGACATAAATTATTTCTTCTATTAGACGTCTTGCAATCTGAAGACATTACACTACTGCTATTAATATTATTTTTGCCTTTTAACTTTGTATCCATTTTTTTGCTAGTTTTCAGGAACCATGCTAACTGCCAATTTTTTTCTGATGTGCCTATTTATATTGCTAGCATTCATATATACTTATTCTGATTTCCATATGAGTGTATATAATGATTTAACACAACACAGACCTTTTTATCTGATGCATTTCCCATACTTATGCAAATTCCATTGGTACCTTGTTTTCACGATTCCTTGATTATTCAGCATTTCATTAGGTGGCGACGTGCCTGGTAGGGAGCATCTTGCAGGTCGGTTCTCTTACCGTAAGTTCAGGCCTTGCACGTTTTCTGTTTTCATACAGGTGTACATGAAAACAACAACTGAAAGAGACAACATTTATCTTGACATGTGTCCAGCCGATCACATCCCTTTGGTGGTCTGACCGATGCAAACTGTAGCTCAAAGAATTTTTTATATAATAAGAATTTGTGTGCTTTTCCTATAAGGCCTGTATATATCTTACGTTCATGTATTTCTGATGCTATTTCGTCTTTACTGATACCATGCAGTGTTCCATTTTATGATTCTGTGCTACTTCACGTTGCCATTATTCTGCAGACTAGGCCCGATAGTATTACTACTGAAATTTATGCCACTGTCTGATGAATTATTATTACATTTTTGTTAGGTTAGTCACTCTTTGCTCTTTATAATGATGCCGTGTCTCATTCATGCCCAGTCTTGTGCTCAAATTTGCTGTATATGTCTTGTACTTGATGATGTAACTAGTTTACTTGCTTTCACCAATGTAGGTTTAAGAAATCAATGTACCCTGTAACTCATGTCCATAACATGTACTCATCCATTTTGTATATTTTGCAGAAGCAATGTACCAAAGTCCCATTGTAATCAAACGAGATATTATGCTCATAAACAGAATCACATGAAAGTGCAGGAAATGCAGTGTATAGAAAACACGAGATAAGCACCATTGACACTATCACACTGTTTTCTGACAGACCTTTTATAAACGTTTTCCTCTTAGTGTACTAGGTAAATTATATACACTCCTGGAAATGGAAAAAAGAACACATTGACACCGGTGTGTCAGACCCACCATACTTGCTCCGGACACTGCGAGAGGGCTGTACAAGCAATGATCACACGCACGGCACAGCGGACACACCAGGAACCGCGATGTTGGCCGTCGAATGGCGCTAGCTGCGCAGCATTTGTGCACCGCCGCCGTCAGTGTCAGCCAGTTTGCCGTGGCATACGGAGCTCCATCGCAGTCTTTAACACTGGTAGCATGCCGCGACAGCGTGGACGTGAACCGTATGTGCAGTTGACGGACTTTGAGCGAGGGCGTATAGTGGGCATGCGGGACGCCGGGTGGACGTACCGCCGAATTGCTCAACACGTGGGGCGTGAGGTCTCCACAGTACATCGATGTTGTCGCCAGTGGTCGGCGGAAGGTGCACGTGCCCGTCGACCTGGGACCGGACCGCAGCGACGCACGGATGCACGCCAAGACCGTAGGATCCTACGCAGTGCCGTAGGGGACCGCACCGCCACGTCCCAGCAAATTAGGGACACTGTTGCTCCTGGGGTATCGGCGAGGACCATTCGTAACCGTCTCCATGAAGCTGGGCTACGGTCCCGCACACCGTTAGGCCGTCTTCCGCTCACGCCCCAACATCGTGCAGCCCGCCTCCAGTGGTGTCGCGACAGGCGTGAATGGAGGGACGAATGGAGACGTGTCGTCTTCAGCGATGAGAGTCGCTTCTGCCTTGGTGCCAATGATGGTCGTATGCGTGTTTGGCGCCGTGCAGGTGAGCGCCACAATCAGGACTGCATACGACCGAGGCACACAGGGCCAACACCCGGCATCATGGTGTGGGGAGCGATCTCCTACACTGGCCGTACACCACTGGTGATCGTCGAGGGGACACTGAATAGTGCACGGTACATCCAAACCGTCATCGAACCCTTCGTTCTACCATTCCTAGACCGGCAAGGGAACTTGCTGTTCCAACAGGACAATGCACGTCCGCATGTATCCCGTGCCACCCAACGTGCTCTAGAAGGTGTAAGTCAACTACCCTGGCCAGCAAGATCTCCGGATCTGTCCCCCATTGAGCATGTTTGGGACTGGATGAAGCGTCGTCTCACTCGGTCTGCACGTCCAGCACGAACGCTTGTCCAACTGAGGCGCCAGGTGGAAATGGCATGGCAAGCCGTTCCACAGGACTACATCCAGCATCTCTACGATCGTCTCCATGGGAGAATAGCAGCCTGCATTGCTGCGAAAGGTGGATATACACTGTACTAGTGCCGACATTGTGCATGCTCTGTTGCCTGTGTCTATGTGCCTGTGGTTCTGTCAGTGTGATCATGTGATGTATCTGACCCCAGGAATGTGTCAATAAAGTTTCCCCTTCCTGGGACAATGAATTCACGGTGTTCTTATTTCAATTTCCAGGAGTGTAGATTGCCTAAGAAGATTTAATATGAAGGATAATTTTTTCTCTGCATTTTGTGTTAGATACAAGAGTATTATTGGAACAACCTATAAATATTGTGTCTTTACTCACAGGGTACCATACTTTGATTCCTTGAATCATGTCCTGAGCTGCACCAATTTTTTTTGGAATAATGATGGAATATTGATGTTTAGTAAGTATTCATGCCACGAAATGCTCTCCAATAATGAGGATTATATTGATATATGGATGATTTTTCTTAGTGATATTGTAGGATGTTAATATGCGTTTTTTGTAAGTTGTGTCTTTGGTAGGGAAATCTGTTTTGCTTTGTGGGAGACTGTCACAGAAGTTTTACACCTAAGAACATGTTTTTTCTCACATTCCTTTAAGATTACTTATGATACTGCCTTCTTATGTTAGCACGCATGACTTCTGTTTCTATTTTGTTTCCAGGTTAATAATCAGATATACGGGTTCCACTATTTGTGCCATTCCCCCTCGTATTAGTATACATATCTCTTTATTCAATGTGATGTGTTAAATGTATCTAGTCACTAAGATATATTGGTCATAGTACTCTTGTCTTTATGCTTGCATATACTATAACCTCACTTTTTCTTTGATTCAGCCATAGCAGTTCTTGACTAAAGACGAATGACGATTGACTTTTAATCATTTTCTTCACAGTTAAAGTGCACTGCCCGTATCAAGCATTCTCATATCCTTCCCTGTAGATATGCCCATTCTTAGAGATATAGTTCATTTAAGAGGTAGTTTTATGAAGCCCAAAGGGTGCTACATAACCTATAAATGTTGTCTTTACTCACATGGTACCATACTTTGATTCTATGATTCTATTTGTCTAATAACTATTAATACAGGCCATACAGAGCTATACTTTTATATAATACCGCTATTTATGCACTTTATTCTTGAAAAAGCCATCTCGAGTTACGTATTCGTATTGTGAACTATTCATAGGCTTCTGAGTGCCATATAAAGTTATAGGTAAATGATATTTTATGACACTTTCTCAGCTTTGATTTTATACTATGTAATACTAGGCCACCTTGAGCCACAAACACGTTTTCTGTTACCTTTCAGTTACTAAGGTCAGCACCTATTTCATGTAAAAACAAGCCACTGTGACCCACAAAGAAGAATTTCGTCACCTTTTAGTTGCTAAGGTCAGCGGTTATTTCTTTGTAAAACTTGGCCACTTTTGAGCCACAAAAATGATGTCTGTAACATTTTATAGCTGCTAAGATCAGCATTTATGTTAGTAGAAATGCCAGTATGAGCCTCAAAGAAGGTTTTTGTCACCTTTTAGTAATTAAGGTCAGCAATTACTTCTTGTAGAAGAGACTCTGATTGACATTTTTTATTCAACTGTTTTAGATGTTAAGATTTGCATGTATTTCCTGTACTAAGCCACTTGGAGCCCCAATCATTTATAGCTATTTCGAGCAGCATTTATGTGTGAAGAAAAGATACTTGGCACCTTTGACTGACTTTTTTCTATTCATTTGTTTTAGATATTAAGATTTGCACGTGTTTAAACATAAGGCCACCTGGAGCCATTCACTTATTGATTTTATTGTTACATTTACTTAATATTGCGTATACTAGGCCACTGACAGCCATAGTATAATGTTATGTCCCAGTGATGTTCTGTGTAATGTTAGGTTATTCTATGTCTAATTGTCAGACTGATGCCATACTTATTGATGTTATATTATTAAGAGTTCACTTTCCTTTTTGCGTATTCACTCTGATATTAAGCATTGTTTCTTCATCCAGTCTGTAATTTCATTAGCATACTGTTCTTATTCTGATCAGATAGATTACTCGATGTTGACATAGGTAGAAATGGTTATGTTACACTACCTTACCTTTTCTACTTTTTTGTACCTTCCATTATCCAGTCTTCTACCTCTGTTCTTGGTGTTGGAGCAACTTAGTACTGGTATTCATACTTCAACATAAGTGACTATATATGTTATTTGGATTTAAGAAGAATCTCTGCTATGAAGAACACTAATGATGATGTTCATCATGTTGGTGATATTAAGGTAGTTACTAACTACGGTTGTTGGCAATCTGTTGCTGAGTACCTCTTGTGTGTCTCTGCACGTGACTGAGAAAAATAGTACGGAGTTCAGATGTATTGGTACACTGAATGTAATCCACATGGGTCACTATTAGTTGTTGAACCCACACAAAACAAAAGCATATGGACTTTATGATGCAGTCACTTCAACATGCTCCTTGGCTTGTGCCATGACTCTTCCTTTCCCAATCCTGTACCATTATCTTGACGATTATCATTGGTTGCTATTTCAGCTTTACGTGGTTTATTTATCAGCAACCTTGTTTACGAGACAATTTACTCAGATTATAACTAGTTTATGATTTATAGTAGTTCACCTGAGGATTATCGATTCGTACGAGTTTGATGATGTCATAGAGTTAGATAAATAAACCACACATTTGTTGTACAAGGTACTTCCAAATATGTGCCTAATTTGTTAAACCCCACTGGAGGGTTGAGAAAGGAGTCTTCTGAGGCGCTCTTGTATGTGGCACCAGAATAAGATAAGAATATTAATAAATTAAAATTAAACTAGTATAATATAAACAATGAATGTTTCTGATAGGCTCGATAATGTGCATCGTTGACTGTGCGCGACCACAGAGTCGAAGATACTGTAGTGTTTTGTTGGAGTAAGTGAGCACTGGGCGCTCAGTTGTAGTAGCTGACTTTGATGGAAAGACGATGGCATAGCCAGTTTCTGTAGTGAGCTGTATGTAGCCACAAAGAGTTAGATTAATGTAGGTACGTCAGTATTGTTGAACCAGGAAGCAGAAGTCTTCGTGGAAACAAGGTAAAGATTTAAATAATTATGATTTCTGTTTTTGACAGCGGGTTAGTATAGATAAGTTGGCTGATAATTTTTGATTGTTGAGTAACCACAGAATGTACATAATCGGTTTTGATAAAGAGACTAGTTAAATATTTCATTTTTTTAGTGTCGTTAGTATTTGTTAAGTTGTCGTTAAGATTTGTTAACTTGATGATTTGCATTTGTGTTGGATTAATGAAGTTAGATAATACTTGCTGTTTAAACGTCATTTTTTGTGGATCAACTGTGAGTAATGTAACTTCAATCGTCAAATGTTTTTCGAAAGCCAAACGAAGCTTGCAATATAATTTTGCTAAAAAAACTGAGTGTTAGTAATTCACCATAATCAGTACCGCTTCGCAGTGCAGGTCAAATATTTTTTGAAGAAGTTGAATTTTCTTAAATGTTCTCATTTATTAGCTAAAAGAATTTCATGTGCATTTCAAGTAATATGGCCAGAGTTTCACACTGCTGAGCCTGTAGCTAGCGTTCATATTTCTTGTGAGAGACCAGACTACATCGCGTTCTACTGTTGCTGGTCTCGAGGTAAGACAACTCAATTTATTTGTTATGTGCACAGGGACCAATCTTATTAGTTTTGAACAGGGCCTTAGGATTCAGTGATTAAGGGGCTGAATTTATTTTGCAGTGACTCTATTTCTTTATTGGTGCTGGATGTTGCATTGTCCAATCGATTCGTAAAGTTTTTCTAACAGTAACACAGAGGAAGCACACCACTCTCAGTTACAACACGCAACACAATTCGAGTTTTGTATCCATTCCACAGTTCAGACATCATTCAACATACTCCTAAAGTTTATTAAAGTTACAATAATTTTTTAAAGAACGTTACAACGTGTTCGAAAATATTTCGGATGACTGTCTGTCTGTTCACCCCGCAATAAATTCACAGATATCCCGGTCTATACTCGGAGGCTTAACCCTGGAATGGTACCCTTCGTCGATGCAACGAACATGCAAGGATGTTCACTGCACTGAGCCACAGTACCGCTGCCTAGCTTCGTGCGCGCTCAGCTGTGCTTCGAGTGATTAGTATGCTACGTGACCTTGGCACGAGCAGTCGACTGCACGCAGCCGCTGGTGAGTTTCCTTCAATAGTTTAGATGTCGGTTGGTCGATACGGCGAATGAGTAGCAGTAAGAGATGAAACCATATTCGTCAGAGCGACTAATGGGTACCATTACAGAAAAAAATTCCTTCGCTGATACGACGAAGGGGCGGCAGTAACAGCGCACATTTACTAGAAGTAGTGTAGTTCCATTAGTAAATTCGTCATATATTTTGGCAGTAATAACAACACTTTTCATTTTGTGTGTAGAACATGGCTTCGAGTGGAAGATGCTTGGATAATGACGAAATCAGAGCACTTTTAGAAGAAGATTTGGGTGACGTGCTGTCGTCGGAGGAAGAGGATTCTGAAGATGAGTTGTTGAACATGTCAGAAGAGGCCGACCGTAACTATGAGCCTTCCTCAAGTTCAGAGTCAGATGCAGATGAGACCAATCGTCGACCCACAGATGACGTGGAACAGAAAATTGCAAACCACATGATTCAAGCCTCAACCTCAACCTCTGAATCCATGCAGAAAAACAAACGAACATGACGTCATAAAAAAAGTGTATTTGAAACTAACAGCTCAACCATTACATGACCTCTTGTGTCACCTGAGAAGAGCAAAATTCTTAGTACCTGGAAAGGTGGTAGCTACAACTGGATGACAACACGTATAAAACAACCGGGAAAAACGCCGAAGAGGAATGTGATTCACTTCACTCCAGGCCCTGCAGGTCACCCGAAAAAAGCATATAGTCCACGTCAGTGCTTTCATTTATTGTTTACTTCAAATACGTTGGACGCAATGATTACTTACACCAACGATGAAATAAAAACTCAACGTTGTCAATACAAAGATTCACCTAGCTGCACAAAAGAAGTAACAAATGCTGAATTCGAATCCCTGTTTGGATTGCTTGTGATGAGTGGTGCTAAAAAGGACAATCACATGTCAGTTGACTTTCTGTTTGATACAACGAGGTCAGGAGAAAGATATCGAGCCGCAATGTCATCATCAAGATTCAAGTTTCTCATAAATTGCTTGCGATTCGATGACAAAGAAACGAGAGCAAAAAGGCGAAAGATAGACAGATTGGCCCTCTTGTCTGCCATGTGGGACCCATTCCTTTGAAATTGTAAAAGCAACTACATACCAAGCCCTTATGTGATATATATGTGATATTTGTGTACTCGTAATTTACCGAGACTGATTGGCTGTAGTAGCACGTGAGGTACACGTTCAAAAGCATTTATTTACTTGTCCTCAATTCACGAACATGCATGGTTAGGAGCCCCTGAAGAATAGGTGTTTCTTTTTGTTTCTAAATCTCTATATTGTAATGTGTTACTTTTATTCTTAGATTTTTACGCTGATTGTTACAGTGCAATCTATTGTAATGCTTATTGTTACATAGTTATATTGTTCTTTTCTTATAGATTTTCAAGTGATTGTGGCCCAAAAGACAGACGGAATTTAATTGTTTGCTCTTACATTAATAAACATCGAACCAAACCTACTTCTTAAATAGTTCTTTTCCTACATCCCCATACTATAGTTCAATTCTTTTATCTTGGCGGCTCGCGCATGCCCGCCCAGACGCGGGAGATTGCTGCGTTACCAGTTGCACGCGCCAAGAGAAGTAGCGTCATAGTATAGTATAGTTCGCAAACTTACGTTAGGGGGGAGCGCGCAGTTTCTGAAGTAAAGCCACCACGGCCGCATTAACCCTTTCGCTGCTTCAGAGTCATGCTCCCCGCATTCCGCGCTGTGCGCGATTTTGTCATCACTGCACTGCTCGCCTATGCAGACACATGGTGTTCCGACTGCTTTGACACACTTATCATTCGATTTCACAAAAACTATTTGGCCCAAAAATTTGATTTTTACACATATTCTTGACTGATACCTTGCCCCCATAAATGACTTAATTTTGTTTCGATGTTCAAGGCAGTTATTGTGCAGCATTAAATGTAGTAAACCATTGAACGAAATTTTGAAGAGTTTGCAGAGATAAAAGCCCACAGCGCATATTTTCCGTATGCTCGATGCCACTAGAAATTTCAAAAAATTACATTCAAACGAATAAAATTTATGAAGTAAGACACTTCGATATTGTTTTTTAATAAAGAAAATAGTAAGCATCGAACAAGATTTGAATTCTGAACCTTTTGCGTAGCAGCCTAACATTATAACCATTACGCTAACGCAGCTCGTCGTTCAACAGAATGCCTGGACTTCCATAAAGAGTGACACAAAATACGAACAAACACTGTTGGTATGACTATGAATTACTCACGTTTCGTCGAAGTACAATAGGAAATAAACAATTACCGCTGTCCTTTACTGCGAAAAAGTGGTTAGTGAGAATGAATTTCCTCACTATCGCCTGAATTAGGAGGCTTATTGGTTGTTTGGTTTAATTAATTTATAGAATATGAAGCAGCTGGTATAAAGAATGTCTTTTCCAAACTTCTTTCTTTTATAGAAAGTCTGCTAGCAAGATATTGCTTTTGTTCAACTACTTTATTTATGACTTAACGTTTCTAAAACTGAAGACACTCATCTGTGCTCTGCAACGTCGTTCTCTCTTCATTGGATGACTGTGTTTTGTGACGTCAGATGCGCAGAACGAACCTAAACTCGGCCGCCTTCGTAAATGACGCGCACTCTAGTCCCCGTTTCAACCCTACTAATTTTGAAATTTTGATACGTTACTGATAGTAAACGAGTATTACATACATTCCGAGGTTCAAATCTACATAAACTGCTGTTATTGTTGATTATACACATGAAAAGTGGTGGTCTTCGTCGAATCGGAGAATGGGTAGCAGTGATCGTCAAAAATTCTTGGGTAGCATTCCAGGGTTAAAGTCGACCCCAACTATTACTGCATGATCTGGGTATTTGCTAGCTATCGACCGTAGACTTTCTTCGTTCTGATGTTCCAGCAGACAGTGTCAGACGCCGACTCGATAGCTGACGATTTCCAGCGGGGGCAGCTGCATCTGCTGACGTGTCCGAATACGGCAGGTGCCGTGTCGACCTGCATTCCGGCGTCCGAGAGGCGAGAGCGGCGCCGGTGCGGCCGCATTCGCCGCGCTCGATTAGCGCGAAGTGCTGTAACGAGCGGCGGAGGGGTCGTGCGTTGCGCCCGGGCGTGGGATAAACACTCGCAGTCGCTCGTATGCGGCGGGCGCGCTGGCCGATAGCCGGCGATCGCGCGGACCCCTGCGTGCCAGGCTGATCGGCCGCGCTCATTACGCTGTCCCAACAGTCGGCGCCCGAGCGTTATAACTGCGGGTTGCCACCGCCATCACCCGCCATCGCGCGCCGTGTTCGGAGAAGTGAGCCGCGAGACGAAAGCTGCAGTAAGCCGGTGCTGAGTGCGGCCCAGTGGGTAGTGACCACCAGCAGACGACCGCTCCTCTCACTGTCTCAGCGACTGGAGGATCGACCACGAAGGCTAGGGTGTTGCAGTGCCTGCATTGTTCAGAAGTACGATGCAATCTTCCTTGGGGCATCCACGCATGTACAGGGTGACAGTTATTGAACTAAGGTAGATTAGTTAGAAACTAAGGCGTCCACACACTGTATGCAACATGTAAACGTCACTACAGGTACTCGGATTTCGTTATTACATGTTCGATACGGCAGCCATCATCGGCGATGTTGTGACGCAGACAAATAGCGAAATTGTGCGTGACCCGCTGGTGTCGGATAGTCGATGCAGTCGATGACCGCCTTAATGGTTGTTTTCAGTTCAGCAGTGGTCTTGGCGTTATTGCCGTACATCTTGTATTTAATATAGCTCCGCGAAAGGAGTAGCATGTATTCAGATCCGGAGAATATGGTGGCCGATCGAGGCCCACTCCAGTGGCCTCTGGATATCCCGGAGCCAGAATGCGGTCCCCAAAGTGCTGCTCCAGGACATCACTCTCCTGTTTCGATGGGGTCGAGCTCTGTCTTGGATGAACCACATCTTCTCGAAATCAGGGTCACCTTTGGTAACAGGGGTGAAATCATCTTCCAAAATACTAGGCAGGAATCCAATCTGCATGTGGAATGCACTTCCTTAACTCTTGTGCAGAAAGAAGTGCAGTATTCTGCTGCATCCATTTTCAATAAGCTACCACAAGAACTCAAAAATCATAGCAGTAGCCCAAACTCTTTTAAGTCTAAACTAAAGAGTTTCCTCATGGCTCACTCCTTCTATTCTGTCGAGGAGCTCCTGGAAGAGCTAAAAAATTAAGCAAATTCCAGTGTTACATTGTTGATTTTCTTTATTTAAGCTTACGACTAGTCACCTGAATATGTTTTTTTATATTTCATTTTATCTGTTTCTAATATCGTGTTATAATTTGATGTATTGACTCGTTCCATGACCATGGAGACTTCTCCTTAATTTGGTCCCACGGAACAATAAATAAATAAATAAATAAATAAATAAATAAAAAATAAATAAAAATCTTCATGTACCATTCGGTAGTCACCGTGCCATCAAGGAATATCGCACCGATTATTTCGTGAATGGACGCTGCACTTTACACAGTCACCCGTTGAGGGTGAAGAGACTTCCCCATCGCTAGACGCGAATTCTCACTCCCCCAAATGCGCCAGTTTTGCTTACTGACGAACCCATCCAAATGAAAGTGGGCTTCGTCGCTGAAACAAAGCATATATCGCATACTAATTCCCATCATCCCCCGGGGCCAACCGAGCAGTTTGAACGTCCTAACGCAAACCGTTCAGAAGTTATGATGATTTTACTTCATATAGTTCAATAATCGTACTTCCGAACAACGCGGGCACTGCAGTACTGTGTTTGCCCTCCGACACTGGGCAAACGACTTTCAATTAAAATTTCTCTGTTGTATGGGAACATACATAATGGATGTACTAGTGCAGGTTGTAGACATGTGGTTGATGAAACGTGGAAATTTGGCTCTGGCCGTAAAGCGTGCTCGGACAGCTCGTGATGAGCGGGAAATCCGAGTTCAAGTCCTGGCTTGGCGCAAATTTTGATTATCGTTCCTTTATGCAGCTGAAGGTTATTCCATATTCGCAACTGGGTGAATACATTTCTTCTATTTCGCGACGGCTGTAGTCGCCGTAGTACCTGCTCCTTCAGACGTGCATGCTTGTCCACAGGAACACTGCATCGCATTTCTGAACAACGCGGGCACTGCAATATAGTATTTATCAGTCGATGCGGAGCAAGCGACTTTCAATTGAAATATCTTCCCAGTACAGGCATATACATAATGTGGTGTCACCGCCAGACACCACACTTGCTAGGTGGTAGCCTTTAAATCGGCCGCGGTCCGTTAGTATACGTCGGACCCGCGTGTCGCCACTATCAGTGATTGCAGACCGAGCGCCGCGACACGGAAGGTCTAGAGAGACTTCCTAGCACTCGCCCCAGTTGTACAGCCGACTTTGGTAGCGATGGTTCACTGACAAATTACGCTCTCATTTGCCGAGACGATAGTTAGCATAGCTTTCAGCTACGTCATTTGCTACGACCTAGCAAGGCGCCATTATCATTTGCTATTTATCTTGTGGTGCATGTACCGTCAGACCGATGTTCACCAATTATGGATTAAAGTTATCCCAGAAGCTACGTACCTTTTATGCTAGTCTCAATTCCTTGTCATTTTCCAGACCTCACGCCAGCCTGCATGAGCTTAAACGCGTGCCTTTCGGCTTCCTGTCATAGTGGATTGGCTGTCTTGCCAGTCCACAAAACATAACTGATGTACGAGTGCAGATCATAGACGCATAGGTGATTAAATGTTGAAATTTGGATCTGGCTGTGAAACGAACTCGGATACCCTAATGGTAAGGTGACCGCTCGCGATACGCGGCGAATCCTGGTGCGAGTCAAGGACCGGCACAGATTTTCATTGTCGTCATTCCATTGTACAGCTGCGGGTCGTTGCTATTCGCAACTACGAATAAATTTAATGTACGATGTATAGGGTGTCACAAAATCATTTCAAAATATCATAACTTGGAAATTATTAGAGACAGAATATCATAGCTTGTTGTAAAGAAGTTCATCGGATACCACAGTTCCTTCGGTATAGCAGAGCTTCATTGTATGCACCACTCATCACTCGTGGAACAACAGGTATGGCTAATTTCTAGGTCAGCTTCATTAGTTCAGTCACAACGTGTTGCAGTTTCACCGGCAGCCGCCGTGTACACGCTATCCGTGACGTAGCCCTACGAAATGACACCGTTGTATGGTAATGTGTGAATTATCTGTGATTAATTTCTGCACAGCGGTCTCTGACTGAGAACCACCGTTAAATACACTACTGTAAACTGTGCACCAGAAACTATTTACAGTGTGTGGTCCTAGTAATGAACCCTAAGTTCGCAAATTTGCAAATTCGTACTACACTGAGGTGATTGGATAGCGATATGCACATTTACAGACGGCGGTATAAGAGAGCGATATAAAATGGCGGTACGCTAGCGGAGCTGTCATTTGTACTCGGGTGATCCATGTGAAAAGGCATCCAACGTCATTATGGCGGTACGACGGGTTTTAACAGACTTTGAACGCGAAATTTTAGTTGGAGCTAGAGGCATGGGACATTTCATTTCACAAATCGTTAGGAAATTCACTATTTCATGATCCTTAGTGTCAAGAGGGTACCGTAAATACCAAGTTTCAGGTATTACCTGTCGCCACGGACGACGCTGTGGCTGACGGGCATCACTGAACGACCGAGAGCAGCGCCGTTTGCATGATGCTGTCAGTGATAGCAGACTGGCAGCACTATGTGAAATAACAGCAGATGTCAATGTCATACATACTATCAACGTATCCGTTAGGACAGGAAGGTGAAATTTAGCGTTAATGGGCTGTGGAAGCAGTCGACCGACGCGAGTGTCTTTGCTAACAGCACGACAACGCTTGCAGCGCCTCTCTTGAGCTTGTGACCATATCGGTTGGACCCTAGACGAATGGAAAACCATGGCCTGGTCAGATGAGTCAATATTTCCGTTGACATGAAATGATAGTAAGATTCGAGGGTGGCGAAGACCCCACAAAGCGACGGGTCAAGCTATCAAAAAGTCACTGTGCAAGCTGGTGGTGGATTCATAATCGTATGGCCTGTTTTTACATGAGATGGACTGGATCATCTTGCCCAATAGACCCTATTATTCACTGGAAATGGCTCTGTTCGACTACTTGGAGACAATTTGCGACCATTCGTGGACTTCAACTACCAGAACAATGATGGATTTTTTATGGATTATAACGAGCCATGTCACCGGGGCACAATTGGTTTGAAGAGCATTGTGAACAATTCGCGCGAATGATTTGACCACCCAGATGATTTACGTCGAACATTTATTGGACAATTCGCGAGATCAGTTCGTGCACAGAATCCTGCACCGGCAACATTTTTTGATTTATAGACGGCAACAGAAACAGCCGCTCAGTATTTATGCAGGGGACGGCCAACGACTTGCTGAGTCACCCATTCCAATGGAGTTTCCATACTATGCCGGTGAAAAAGAGATCAGACACGATGTTGGGAGGTATCCCATAACTTCCGTCACTTTACTGTGTAAGGTGTCCCGCAATCATTTCAAAACATCATAACTTGGAAACTGATAGAGCTTCGTCGTTTGTTGTACAACGTTCAGCATATCTCAA
Organism: Schistocerca piceifrons; assembly: GCF_021461385.2. Taxonomy (NCBI): domain Eukaryota; kingdom Metazoa; phylum Arthropoda; class Insecta; order Orthoptera; family Acrididae; genus Schistocerca; species Schistocerca piceifrons. Next base: position 528,673,165 of record NC_060144.1, on the reverse strand, counting down.
ATTAATTTTCTTTATACCAGAGTATCATTATATGCTCCACTAGGCGCTCGTTGAACATTGAGACGATATTCCAGTTTGTTCACGTACGGGTCAGCACCGCTGCAACAACCTGATTACTTCACTGATTCATCCGCAAAGTGTAGCATTGCCACCGACAGGTGTTGTGTAATGCGATCAGTGAAGTAACCTTCCGCAGTGCCATAGTGCTACGTGTTGTGTACGACTTTGTACACAACGATGGGGAGAGGTGGGCTGGACAGTGGTGCAGCAGCTGTCGTCGAAGGGAAACTGGACGGGAACAGAAATGACTAGCGATAAAGGTAACACAACCAACAGAAGATTTGCTTGTATTTCTCCAAGCGAACGAAGACTCATTACAAATAATACAGCAAGAAACGAAGTCCAGCTCGTCGATATCAACCAGGAAGAGTCTCTCTGCACTAAGCACGAACGATGCTGCTGGAGACACAAGTAGAAGGCTTTAGGTAGCGAGGTGGCTCCGAGCGCAGGTGGGTGAGCAGCTGTCGGCGGCTGTCCAGTATCGCGGCGGCACAGGGAGCTTCTACTCCAGGACTGACCGGGCGTGCACCTTTGTGTCCGCCATATCCCGCACCACCTCTGTCAGAGTCTAACGGAAACATGCAATGCCGTTGCCAATTCGAAGATGCTCGTGGGGTGGTATCGATATATGAAACCACAGTACGATAAGTTTCTGCACCGGCACGACTCCTGAGACAGAACCACACTTTAGATACACTACTGTAATCTGTGCACAAAGAACTATTTAAAAGTGTATTAATAATATGTGTTCCTAGCAGTAAATCAAAAATTGGCAAATTAATAATCAAACTATATATTACATAGAATCTCCCACAAAAGAAGAGCAAATTTTGTAATCGGACAAGTAATATTATCCATGGAAATGAGAAAGGTTATTCATTATGATGATGAATTTATTGCAAAACACCGTGCATGAAGTATGAAGTTAATAATAATAAAGATAAGATGTGCAATTGAAACACCTATAAATCACAGTCATATAAGTACTGATGAAAAAATGAAATGTAGTGTGGCTAAGGCCCCCTGTCGGGTAGACCGTTCGCCTGGTGCAGGTCTTTCGATTTGACGCCACTTCGGCGACCTGCGCGTCGATGGGGATGAAATGATGATGATTAGGACAACACAACAACCAGTCCCTGAGCGGAGAAAATCTCCGACCCAGCCGGGAATAGAACCCAGAACCTTAGGATTGACATTCCGTCACGCTGACCACGCAGCTACCGCGGCCGGACTAAGTACTGATGATCGGGTGGCAAAGTTGGTGAACTCTGTACACGACGCCTCCCGCTTTCGGTATCAACATTAACATTATCTGATTGATTGTATCTTCCGTGGCACTGATTGTGAACTACACACAACAACGAAAGTTTTGCTTCAACCTGGTTCCGAGAACTCCTCAAGATAGATGTTGACTGTGGATATTGTATCACAGACACAGTTCCTTTTACTGTTCAGAGATGTCACTAAACCTGCCCAGAGATGTAAATAACCATGCATGATCAGCACCTATTAGACGGAGGGGGTCCGACAGCCGATCAGTTCCAGTCATTCCAACAGGAAGGACATACACGGCTCGTGTTATCTGTAGTTCAACCCTGCCTAGACGGTCAATACCGCGGTTCGATCGCTTCGACATTGTTACTTTGTGACAGGAAGGATTCTCATCAAAGGAAGTGTCCAGGCGTCTCGCAGTGAACCAAAGCGCATGTTCGGACATGGAGGAGATACAGAGAGACAGGAACTGTCGACGACATGCCCCGCTCGTTCTGCTCAAGGGTTACTACTACAGTGGATGAGCGCTACCTACGGATTATGGGTCGGAGGAACCATGACAGCAACGCCACCCTGTTGAATAATGCTTTTCGTGCAGCCACAGGACGACGTTTTACGACTCAAATTGTGCGCAATAGGCTGCATGATGTGCAACCTCACTCACAACGTCCTTAGCGAGATCCATCTTTGCAGCCACGACACCATGCAGCGCGTTCCAGACGGGCATAACAACAAGCCCAATGGACTGCTCAGGATTGGCGTCAAGTTCACTTCACCCATGAATGTCTCATATGCCATCAACCAGACATTCGTCGGAGACTTGTTTGGAGGCAACCCGGTCAGGCTGAACGCCTTAGACACACTGTACAGCGAGGGCAGCAAGGTGAAGGTTCCATGATGTTTTGGGGTGGCATTATGTGGGGACGACGTATCCCGCTGATGGTCATGAAAGGCGCCGTAACGGCTGTACGATACGTGAATGCCATCTCCCGACCGATAGTGGAACCAAATCGGCAGCATATTAGCGAGGCATTCGTCCTCATGGACGACAATTCGCACCCCGATCGTGAACATCTTGAGAATAACTTCCTTCAGGATAACGACAGCGCTCGACTAGAGTGGCCAGCATGTTCTCCAGACATGAACCCTATCGAACATGAGTGAGATAGATTGAAAAGGGCTGTTTATGGACGACGTGACCCACCAACCACTCTGAGGGATCTACGCCGAATTTCCGTTGAGGAGTGGGACAATCTGGATCAACAGTGTCTTGATGATCTTGTGGATAGTATGCCACGACGGATACAGGCATGCATCAATGCAGGTGGACGAGCTACTGGGTATTAGAAGTATCGGTGCGTACAGCGATCTGGACCACCACCTGTGAAGGTCTCGCTGTATGGTGGCACAACATGGAATGTGTGGTTTTCATGAGCAATAAAAAGGGCGGAAATGTTATTTATGTTGATCTCTATTCCTATTTTCTGTACAGGTTCCGGAACTCTCGGAACCGAGGTGATGCAAAACTTTTGTTGCTGTGTATATTAAACTGTTAGACTATACTGCATGTATTAAATGAACCACTGCTATAATGGGTCAAAAGAACACGATGCAGCTATTGTAAAGCAGCTTGGAAAATTTCTAATGTTCCGGAGCTGCAAAGATGCTCACCACAGGCAGCTGCCCAACATGCGTAAATCGCGCGTGCCGCACTGCAAATCCGCAAGACCGCGACCCGTCCCTAGACCCATCCATAGACTCCAACACTGGACTCTGCGTCGATCACCGTTCCTGGGCAAGCACTCTGATCCCTACTAGATGCTCTCACTGGACCAACACTCAAAAAGTATTCCAAAATCTCCCTCCTCCGAAACATGCTCCACGTGGAGCACTTCGTAAAATTGTAACAACCAGATAGGATCGCTCCGCGTCAATTACCTAATCCAATATCCGCTTACAGACTGCCTCCATGAGACATGAACCCCCCCCCCCTCCCAAAAGAGCAGCTTGTCACTTGTCACCAAAAGTTGCTGATGCCCTGCTATGTCTTCTGATATCATTATCTGATTCCTAATCGCGACACCTATTTTCAGCGTGTGCAGGAAACCGCTTCGCATGGGAACCCGGACGTGTAAAAGGAATACACCGGCTGTGCTGGCAACACACTTATCCTAAGGGATAAGATTCTTATCAAAATGACCTCTTTTATTAACAAGCTGATTCAACTTACGTCACCAATTTTTCTTTGCAATGATCGGATTGTAAGTTGATACGACAAGATACAAATTGAGGATGGCCAAAAGGAAAACATCGTTGTAAATTGTTGTAGTACCTGTTGCCTTGTACCTCGAGTTCTTTGACCGACGTTTGTTTAACGATTTTGCTGAAGTTTCACCAGCACAAGTGGCAGGAATTGTCAGAGATTCAGCCTCAATTGCGGTGGTGGTCTGAAGTCGAGCCGGAGGAAGGTTACCTTTTACAGTACCATCCACTCCTACTGGCGTCACGTCAGAAAAACTGACGTCGACCGAAGAAGTCGAGGCAGAAGTCAATAGAAAATGCGTCAAAAAGTGGCCACGAAAGTATCAGAAACTTTTTATCGTTGTCAATTGGACGCAACTCATTTCCTAGTACTAATAACGTTCTGAAGCACGGATTTTCCAAAGTAGAAGAATTCTAAGTTTGAGGCTTCAGTTGGAAAGAGGAAAGGCAACAAAAATTCTTACAGACAGGTTTACCGAAGATGATTCATCGTTGGCAGAGGATTCCCAGAAAGCAAGTGATCTTCTGTGGCTGCTGGACGATGGATGGCATCAGCAGTGAAAAAAAAAGAAAAAAACTTACTTTTCGACTCAATTTGCAGTGGCAGATCTATTTCTGCGTGAACTTTGTGTTATATATTTCATTTTAAAATTATTGTTTTTTGTAATGCGAATTATTTTGCAACATATCAACAGTATGTTTAAAAATGTTGCATGTTTTTACGTACTGGTAGTAACAAGCGTGACTGAGTGACTCAGTCACGAATAATACTCAGATTACAATTCCATAGCTATGGGGTTCCATCCTCACGTGGTCCTACGCTTTTTTCCTGTCAGTTACGCCGGCATGGGTGACCGAGAGGTTCTAGGAGCTACAGTCTGGAACCGCGCGACCGTTACGGTCGCAGGTTCGAATCCTGCCTCGGGCATGGATGTGTTTGATGTCCATAGGTTAGTTAGGTTTAAGTAGTTCTAAGTTCTAGGGGCTGATGACCTCAGACGTTATGTCCCATAGTGCTCAGAGCCATTTTTTGTCTGTTCCAGCTACTTTCAATTCTGTCAGTGATTTCCTAATGTGAAACTGGCGAACTTCACCTTGGTTCTGAGTCACGTTGAACTGTTGCCGGGCTGGGTGAGTCCGTTGAAAGGTCGGATGACTGCTGGGTATATTACCGTTGTAACGTATCATTCCTAGGCCACAGCTGTGTGTTTGTCGGGTCGTTACTACGTACACGAGCGCCAGTACCCGGGGGAAGGTGGCGCTGTCCAGCCGAGAAGTGATGAGCGGGTCTATCCCTAATTCTCCTAAACGGAAAGTATGGAAAAATTTTCTAGAGTGGAAAAATACGCTCTCAGAGAGCATTTTAATTTTTACAGAAAAACAAACGACTACAGACAAAATCATTAATAATAACCAAATGGAAAGTGTGGAAAATATAATAGGGTGGGAAAAATACGGTGGCAGACAACACTTTAATGTTTATAGAAAAACAAATAACTACGGATACAATCAGCAACGATATCAGTCATTTTTCCATTCAGTGCTAGAGAGGATGTTAGTTAGGCTACTACTATCAGGTTACAAAGTGGAAACTTAATACATTGAAATATATGACTGCTAAAATGGATCTGGACTTCAGATTGTAATGACATTTCTTTGTGGTCATCAGTCCTCTGACTGGTTTGATGCAACCCGCCAAGAATTCATCTCCTATGCCACCCTCTACATCTCTGAGTGGCACTTGCAACCTAGGTCCTCAATTACTTGCTGGATGTATTCCAATCTCTGTCTTCCTGTCCCTTCTCCTTACAGTGCATTCCACACATTTCCTCCCCCCCCCCCCCCCCCATTCTGCGCAGAATCTCCTCATTCCTTATGTCAGTCCTTATGTCAGTCCGACAAAGTTTCAATATTCGTCTGTAGCACCACATCTCAGCGGCTTAGATTCTCTTCTGTTTCTGTTTCCCAGAGTGCACGTTTCACTACGCTACAATGCTGTACTCCAGACGTACGTTCTCAGAAATTTCTTCCTCAAATTAAGGCCTATGTTTGATACTAGTAGACTTCTCTTATCCCTTTTTGCCACTTCTAGTCTGCTTGTTATGTCCTCATTGCTCCGTCCACCATTTGTTATTTTACTGCCTAGGTAGCTGAATTCCTTAACTTAATCTACTTTGTCGCCATCAATCCTAATGTTAAGCTTCCCGCTGTTCTCATTTCTGCTACTTCTCATTGCTTTCGTCTTTCTTCCATTTACTCTCACTCCATATTCTGTATTCATTAGATTGTTCATTCCGTTCAGCAGATCATGTAATTCTTCTTCACTTTCACTCAGGACAGCAATGTCATCAGCAAATCGTATCGTTGATATCCTTTCCCCTTGAATTTTAATTCCACTCCTGAACCTTTCTTTATTTCCATCATTGCTTCCTCGATGTACAGATTGAACAGTAGGGATGAATGACTACATCCCTGTCTTACCCCTTTTTAATCTTTGAGAGAGGAAACAGTGAAGTCAACAAATCATCAAATAGATAAAAAGGAAAGGCATAGTAGTAATCCTTGAATAACTAAAGAGATATTGAGTTTAATTTTTGACAGGAATAAATATAAAGAATCAATGAATGAAGCAGGCGATAGGGAATACAAACGTCTAAAAATGAGATTGACAGAAAATGCAAATTTGCTAATCAGAAGGGGATAAAGGACAAATGCAAGGATTTAGGAGCATGTATCAGTATGGGAAAGACAGACACCACGTACCGTAAAATTAAAGATGTGTTTGGAGAGGGGTAAAACAACTGTATGATTATCAAGAGCTCAGATGATAAAACCGGTGCTGAGCAGAGAAGGGAAAGCTGAATGGTTGCATGAGTATTTAGAGAGTCTATGCAAAGGAGATAAACGTGAGGGCAGTGTTACACAAATTGAAGAGGACGCCGATAATGATACTGTGAGAACAATTTGACAGAGAACTGAAAGACGTGCGTCGAAACAAGCCCCTGGATGTAGACGACATTCCGTCAGAACTACTAATAGCATTGGGAGAGCCTGCCGTGACAAAACTCTTCTATCTGGTGTGGAAGATGTATGAGACAGGTGATATAACCTCAGACTTCAAGAAGAATATAATAATTCCAGTTCAATGGAAGCAGATGCTGACAAGTGTAAATATTACCGAACTGTCATTTTTATACGTCATGGTTATAAAATACTAACACGAATGTTTCGCAGAAGAATGAAAAAAAAATGGTAGAACCTGATCTCGGCGAAGATCAGTTGTGATACCGGAGACATGTAAGAACACACTAGGCAATACTTACACATCAATTTCTCTTAGGAGATAGGCTAAAGAAAGCTATACCTACGTTTGTAGCATAAGTAGACCTAGAGAAAGCTTTTGACAACGTTGACTGGTATACCCTCTTTAAAATTCTGAAGATAGCACGGGTAAAATACAGGGAACGAAAGGCTGTTTACTATTTTTACAGAAACCGGACGGCAGTAATAAGAGGCGACGGGCGCGGAAGGAAAGCAGTCGTTGAGGAGGGAGTGAGACAGGGTTGTAGCCTATCCTGCGATTATTGACTCGGTACACTGAGCAGGCAATAAAGGAAAATAATAAAAAAATTTAGCAGGAATTACATTTCAGAGAGAAGAAATAAAATTTTGAGGTTTTCTAGACAATGAAACTGTAATTCTGCCAGACAGAGCAAAGGACCTAGAATTGTAATTGAATGAAATGTTTAGTGTCTTGGAAGGAAGAAACAAGGGTAATGGAACGTAATCGAATTAAATCAACTGCTTCTAAAGGAATTACACTACGAAAAGAGACACTAAAAGTGTAGACGCGATTTGCTCATAGAACACCAAAATAACTAAAGATCAAAGCAAGGATTTAAAATGTACACTGGCAATGGCAAGAAAAGCGTTTCTGAAGAAAAGAAATTTGTCTACATCGAATGTAATTTTACGTGTTAGGAAGTACTTTCTGAAAATATTAATGTGGAGAGTAACCATATATGGATCTAAAACATGAATGATAAACAGTTTAGACAAGAAGAGAATAGAAGCTTTAAAATGGGGTTCTACGGAAGAATACTGAAAATTAGACGGGTAAATCACGTAAGTAATAAGAAAGAAGTGACTATAACGGTGAAGAAAAGAAATCTGTGGAAACACTTGCCTTGAAGAAGAAATCGATTGATAGGACACATTCTAAGACATAGAGTGATCACCAGTTTAGTATTGGAGGGAAATTTCGGAGTTAAAATTGTAGAAGGAAACAAAGAGATCAATACTGCATTTAGAAGGATGTAGGTTGCAGTAAATTTTCAAAGAGAGAGGATAGACGAGAAAATAGCATGGAATGCTGCATCAAAGCAGTGTTGGGACAAAAACTGATTCCGGATAGATATGTACTGTGAAAGTAATTTTAGATATTGGCAAGGTTGGTAACTTTGTTCACATGTAGCTTATTGTAAGGAGTAATATTATTACTGTTTATGTTCAGATGTTCTTCGTCTCTTCATATAGCTGGCTCCTTATAGTTTGGTTTACACTGTACCAATGTATAAAATTTTTTCTGCAACACCATCATACGTAATTCCTCTCGTTACATCAGATTTGTCTTATAGGGCTCTACTTAGTCTTGGCAACTGAGCCGTTTTTGTTGTAAGATTTTCAAGGTCCTTCCTGAACAGTCTGGCTGTGTAAGACAGGTGACACAATAATATATGTACTTCAACATTTTAATTTTGAACTACGTGAGTTATTGCTTTTACTGTTTGATAAGATGTCGTAAGATGTTGGCTCACATTCTCAAGTATTTTCCTGTTAATAGACTTATGCATAGGTTCGAATCAGAACCAAATTTTAGATTATGGCTGGTGGTAACTATTTTCCACATGTTTCGTGTGATTAAGATATATTGTTGGTATAAGATAAAAAATTTATTTTTTACTTTTATAACATTATTTTTATTATCCTTCCTTTGAAATCCTTGTTCGATTAATAGCTTATTTTTCGACTGATTGTATGCTCCTTAGTGACGATATTATGTTGTACTTCACTTTATCCTTAGTTCGTATTTAGCCGTATGATCTTTGGCTTCACTTCGTCTCCTCTCAGATCGCACTCGTAAACTGGACTATCACTAGTGTGCCTGTTGATGTTTGAGACAGTGCTGTAATGCTGATTATTTCTGTTTCTTACGTTTTTCAAGTCATTCAGTGTCCTTCATGCCAAGTTTAAAAGCAAGAATGACATATGGTTGGTTGGTTGTTTTGGGGAAGGAGACCAGACAGCGAGGTCATCGGTCTCATCGGATTAGGGAAGGTCGGGGAAGGAAGTCGGCCGTGCCCTTAGAAAGGAACCATCCCGGCATTTGCCTGGAGCGATTTAGGGAAATCAAGGAAAACCTAAATCAGGATGGCCGAACGCGGGATTGAACCGTCGTCCTCCCGAATGCGAGTCCAGTGTCTAACCACTGCGCCACCTCGCTCGGTAAAGAATGACATATGATGCTGACTTTGTACAAGACGTTTTTCGCAAGTAGAATATTTAAAAAATCTGTGATTACGATTTCCTTTGCAAATCATATTTTGGTTTCGAAGTCCACTATTTTCTATTTGTTTCACATTATATGTACAGTACTGTGAAGATGGTCTTATAACTGAAATCGGTCCTGAATAATTTGATTCACAAGGCAGTGTAGTGTTCATTATTCATTTCAACAAAAACCCCTGAATCGGTTGTGGCCTGAGTATGCACGCATTATTTAAAATTTGTGATATCCCTTGATGATCGGTAGTTTCCAAACATAGAAAAAGTTCTGAAGATCCTGCCTGGAAGCAGCATCTTACTGAAACTCAGCCAGCGGTAACAAGAAATGTGCAATGAAAACATCTACGTCCTGCTGCTGACTCTAATTGGCCGAGAGGCCTGAATGTTAAAAAAATTTCATGGACCGGTTTGGAGTCTATCGGATAGAGGAGTCATCCAATAGCCCTCGGAATGTTAGGACAGGTGACACGGACCCTGTGGCGTATGGATGGTGTTTGAAAAGAATTGTACGTATTAAGTCAGGAGTGAGTGATCCTCATTGATTAATTAAGTCGTTTTTGGTTTTTGTGGTAAGAGTAGCGACTTAATGAGTGAGCATTTGCTAGGTGGACAGAAATCGCGTACTAGAACTCGGAGACGGCAGCTATCTGGATGTAGTCTTTCATAACAATGAGGTGCAGGTCTTATAGAAGACAATAACTTGCATTTGTTATGATGGAGACGTGTGTTAGTTTTGAGAGTGTCCTTCCACTTTTTAGATTTAGATTTTTGTGTGTGTGGAGGGGAGAGTGAGGCGTGTCGAATGGCACGTCTTTTTTCCCTGGCGCCAGATATCTTCGTCATCGTGTGTGTGGCAATGGCATAGTCAAAGGGCAAATTTGGCGGCCACGCGAATGCCTCGACTGCAGCCGTGGCGCAGTTGGCGGAGTGGGTGGACGTATTCCTGGAGTGAGTGGAGACAAGTTTGAGGTACTCAAGGATCTGGTGTGCGGAACGGTACAGGATGTGACGACGGTTAGCACGTGCGGCGCTGTCGTGTGAAAAACAGCCCGCCGGAGCGGTTGCTGTCTGCCCGGCTGGACGCACAGCATTGCACTGGAGGTGAGGAACGGAGTCGGCAGATCGTAAGGAGCACAACCTGAGTGGTTTTGCGGTTAATGGCGGCATCCTGGTTGCCTCGTGTTTGTCGCAGAGCGCCGTGTTATGTGAGAACGTGACCGAAGTGTGGCCTCTTGTAAAGAACTGCCTGAATTAAGGCCTGGGCGTGATGAGTACGCCATGTTTGTACTGACGGCATGCAAAGCCTGCCGCAGTGTGTGTGTTATGAAGAAAGATTAGGGCTAATTATATCACTACACACTTTGGCTGTGACTAAGAAGATTAAAAGAAGGTTAATTGTGTCTCACTACGACCGTGAAACAGTAGTTTGTTCAGTGGTTTTAAGAACTGATTCTACAGGGTGAAAAGTATTTAAACCGATAAACTCTGGGAGGTTGCAGGGGACATCAAAACAAATATTTTCCCATAATGTCATATTTTTTCCTATTAGGAGTATTTAAACCGGTAGAGGAAGATTTCTGTGGCAGCAAATTAATTAAACCAACAAACACTTTTCCATTTTTGTGACCAAAACACAACACATTAACACAACCCAATTTCAGTTACAGTATATTTTCAAAAATGCCTCCATTCACACGTAAACAAAGGTTATACCGTCGGATCACGTTCTCTCTGACACGGGCAAAAACCCCAGGAGTATCCTGAACTGTTCTTGCTGCTGCTACTATGCGGGCAACCAGATCCTCCCCTGATGCAACAGGAGTTGCGTAAAGAAGGTTGTTGCATCTCTCCCCACACGAAAAAGTCCACAGGGGACACATCTGGGGATCGTGCAGGCCATGGTACAGGAACACCTCTGCCAGTCCACGCTTTTCGGAATCGTCGGTCCAGGAATCGACGCACACGACGACTGAAATGTGCCGGCGTCCCGTCATGTTGGAAGCACATGGATTTTTCATACGGAGCGGGACGTCTTCCAGCAATCCTGGCAAAGCTCTGGCGAGAAAATTGTAATAGTGCCTGCCACTCAATGGCCTAGATAGCAGATACGGCCCAATTAAACAATCCCCAACAACACCGACCCACACATTAAGAAGAACCGCACTTGATGAGCGCTAGTAACTGTGGCATGTGGGCTATCCTCACTCCAAACATGCGAATTGTGCATGTTGAAGACTCCATCACGCCCCAACGTTGCTTCATCGGTAAACAACACAGAGGAGGAAAGTGCAGGATGCATATCACACTGTTCCAGGTACCACCGCGAAAACTGTGCTCTGAGTGGATAATCAACTGGCTCCAGGTTGTGGACACGTTGTAAGTGAAATGGACGTAACAACTGCTCTCGAAGGACTGTTCTTACATTCGTCTGATTCGTGTGCATGTTATGTGCAAGCACGAGTGCTGATTGAAAGACCCCACTGCACATGCTGCAAGACAGCTTCCTCCAATTGCAGCGTTCTTACAGTGCAACGGCGTCGCTATCCAGGTAATCTTCTAAATGACCCGGTCTCACGCAGACGTTGGTACATAGCAGGAAAGGTCGTATGATGCGGGATACGGAGATTAGGGTATTGTTGTTGATAAACCCGCTGTGCAGCTCGTCCGTTGTGCTGCGCTACGTAGTACGTACCAACCATATCAGTGTACTCACTCCAGGTGTATCGCTCCATTAGGAAACGGAGACAATGCACTATGGTGGACAGCAGTTGCCTACAACTGAAGAGCGCAATACGGCCTCCACCGGTTTAAATAATTCTCATAGGAGAAAATGACATTAGGGAAAAATATTTGTTTTGATATCCCCTACAACCTCCCAGAGTTTGTCGGTTTAAATACTTTTCACCCTGTATACGGAGTTCTTGTGCCCGAACCAATGATTCACTCAAGTGCGTTAAAATTTCGTTTTTTCTTACCTTATGTTATTAAGTTGTTATAGCTGTAGCTGGATGAGTATTTATTTAGACATTAGCTTGGGCATCTTGGTAGTGTTCTTGGTAGATGGTGCTTTAGTCGTCGAATGTTGGTATTTAGAGTAGACCAGTGTCTAGTTAGTTGCTACATCTTTATTTAAGTGTTATTTGGCTTCCTAAGATTTTCAGTTCTCATGTATGATGAAGGCAGAGTGCCCGATGTTTTAAGTTGTTCTGTTGTTTCTTCATTGCTCGCTCTCGAGCCAGAATGAATTTGCTTTATGTTATTGTAAAACGTTACTACCTGTTCGATTGCTCTTGTCCTTCTTAGGTTCTTTCGGGCGACTGAGAATTGTATTGCTTTACTGTAAACGGTTTCTACTTTGTAAATTCAAAATTTTGATCATTAATAAATTATAAATAAAATGAGCCTCTCCTCTGCGCAAACCCCAGACCGAACCCCACTCCACCTACATCCCACGCTACAATACTATAACCCGTTTGAAAACGGTATAGTGACTGTTTTCAGTAATCGTTTTCCAATCCAGTGGTCGAATTTGGGAGATTTTTTAAATGGTAAATACAGTGCTACAATACACTGATTACTGGTTCACAAGAAGTGACTAATTTATCGGCGCACAAGTTGATGCAATGACCCTTGACTTCCCGAAAGCGTTCAGTACAGTTCTGCACAGTTACCAAATGAGCAAAATACGAGCGTTCGGAACGAGAGATCCGCTTTCTGACTGAAATTGTGAGTTCCTAGCAAAAACGACACAGCTTGTGATTTGTAATGGAAATGATGCCAGTAGTGCTATCCTTTCAGCTTGATGTGAGGGAATTTCTGAATCGCTTCAGAGTGGATCGGAGAAGAGGACGTGCTGTGGAGTATCCATCTTTATCATTCTTCTGTTTACTGTAAGGAAAACCACAAACAGAGGATACTGTAATAGAGCTGACTGGGCAGTCTCGCTTTGCTCTTTTATTAGAAACAATTGGTATGTTGCTCCGTTCTAAGTAGTTCCATCGCGTTGCAACGTGGTTATTTTGAGTGTATACCACCTTAAAGTACAGCTTAATGTAAACGAAACCAAAAACTTTTCATTTCTAACATCCTTAATCAAGGAAATATTCCGTTTCAAAGAGTGTATACCTTAGTTTGGAACACTCTGTATATTACTTCCCCATAGGTATATCGAATCATTCGTGAATGGAACAGAGAGGAGAGAACAGTGAAAGTCGTACACACATTAAGGTGGCTGGCTGAGTATAGGGGCAGATACACACTAATCAAAAGTATCTGGACACCAGTAAGAAGACATGATTAGCGGATGTGTCAACCCTCCACCTTTATGAGGGATTGATCACTGCTGGCGACACTTTCAGTGAGGTTTTTGAATGCCTATGAAGAAATGGCAGCCCGTTCTTTCTCAAGAGCCGAAACCAGAGAAGGCAGTGATGGACGCTGCTGTCTGGACCGAAGTCGATGTTCCAACTCTTCCCAGTGCTGTTCCATTGGGTGTAGGTCGGGACTCTGAGCAGAACAGGGCATTTCAAGAATGTTATTCTTGACAGATCATCGCCTCACAGATGCTTCACTATGCCACGATGATCGACAAGCTGATATAAACAATCACTTCCTCCAAACTGTCCCTCTGCTGTACACAGTACTCATTACTGTAAAATGTGTTCGTCTCCTTCCGCATTTAGCATTTTCTTAAGCACAGTAAGGGGAGCACGTCCTGACCACGAAAAACAAGTCTACACCGTAACACAGCCACCTTCGTATTTGACTGTTGGCACTACACGTGATAATATGTAACGATTATCAGGCATTCAGCAAACCCAAGAGTTTCGATGAATTGCCTCACGGTATAGCCTAAGTCATCGCTACAAATCACGTGTTTCCAGTTATCCACTGTGCACTTGTGTCGTCCTTTACAGCACCTCAAGCTTCGCTTGGCACTGACTGCAGAAATGTGTGGATTTATGTGGACCTGTTGAACGATCGTACCCTATACATTTTTACTGGATGTGCAGAGTGATTGTGCCGGCGTGACTGCTGGTTGCACCGAGGAACTGACAAGGGTTTTCTTTCGCTGATTTAAGGCGATTTTGTATCATTATCCTCCGCAATGGTCGACGGACGCTATCTCCAGTACACGAGGTTTCACTGGTACTGATTTAGCTATGGTTGTTCCTTCGCGTTTTCACTTCGCTACCACATCATCCAAAAGTCGACTTGAGCAGCTTGAGGAGGGTTAAAATGTGCATGATGTATTTCTTACTCAGGTGACATCATCCAGTGGTTAGTCCACCTTGGAAGTCACTGAATCCTCGCGACCGACCCATTCTGCAGTTTCTGTACGAACAACGCGATACTCCCCGCCACCTTTTACACAGGCTGGTCCGCCTCACGTGACATCTAGTGTTCCATTTCCACATCACTTAGTGGTGTCCGGATACTTTTGATCTGATACTGCAGGACCTTCCGACGCAGGATAAAATCTGTAGAAGAGGGTCGCGGGAGTCGAGATCGCGTCGTCTGAGTCTGCAACGACATCATCGTGACAAGCGAAACTCTAAATGGTAATCAGTCGTACTTGTTGTGCGAGAACAATGTTATCTTTTCCTGTCGTACCTCCCGAAGGTCGGCGAGTGTTTCCGCGTCTTTCTGGTCCCGCTAACCCCGGCAGGCAGAGGTATGTGAGGCGCCTATTGATGCAGGTGTGTGCGTCACGCGAGACCGCGGCTGCCCCGGGAGAAAGGACGCAGAGCGTGCGTGGGCGCCGGAGGAGCGGCGGAGCGGCGCGGGCTCTGCTGAGCTGCGGCGGTCTGCTCGCGCGCCGGAGACACGGGTCCCGTTACGGCCGACCCGCGGCCGGCCACCAGCCTTATACGGCCTGCGTCGCAGCGTCGTAGCCAGGCCTAGGCGTGCCGAGCCTAGCCTAGCCTAGCAAAGCGTAGCGCAGCGCGGCCTGCACGGCGACCTCGAAGCGCCGCTCCGTCTGCAGAACCGACGGGCGCTGCCGCCACCGAGACAGCGGGATGGCAGGGGGAAGCGGACCAAACAACATGGAGGGTGCAGGACTGGAGTTCAGTGCTCCAAGAATGGCGCGGTCACCACACAGGCGCGGATGCGGGATCAAATTCCAGTGCGCGTCCCAATTCGTGCCTCTCCAGACTTCCCCTCCCAAGCTCCCACACAAACGCTAACTGGAGTCACCCATACTTCCAAAGATACTTGCGATATTGCCGGCCGATGTGGCCGATCGTTTCTAGGCGCTTCAGTCTGGAAACGCTCGACCGCTACGTTCGCAGGTTCGAATCCTGCCTCGGGCATGGATTTGTGTGATGTCCTTAGGTTTGTTAGGTTTAAGTAGTTCTAAGTTCTAGGGGACTGATGACCTCCGATATAAAGTCCCATAGTGCTCAGAGCCATTTGAACCATTTGACACTTGCGATATTAATAATAATAACACAAAATGTTTCAACCTATTTATATGAATCACACAGACGATAACAGTTTCAATTACTTGTTTTATTCTAATTCCAGTGTCGCATGAATCACACGTAATTAATTTCTGTCGGTAATGACAGTTTTCAGACTTGAATAACAAGGTATTGCGATGTATGCACTGAAGAGCCAAAGAATGTGGTGAACATGCCTAATATCGTGTAGCCCCTGCAAGATCCCCTCGCTTCTAAACTGATACTGTTATTACTCAGCTTAGCCGCGATTTCTTAGAGGATGGTATAAGTGACATACAGTATAACTGGTCAGCATTTCCACCCGGAATTTGCTAGTGTATGTCGGACCTTCCTTGATCCGCATTGGTGAGTCGTGTCGTCGGATTTCCTCCTACCTGTGCGGGGTGCAGCTCTCGTAAATGTCGTCCCGTGCAGATTCTTCATTGGCGCATTGGATGTCTCTGTCGGTGGAAGTTAATTATCTGAAATTGCTGTCGATCAACTTTGGTGTATCTGTTTAGTCGAAATTAACATGCGGAATGCCGTAATATCACTTTTATTCCTATTAGATCAATAATGAAACACTCATGTCACAAACTACTCGTAACCGAGAGCATGGCTACCATCGAACAAGACAGGAAGAGCTCTTAACGCCGACTGCCGACTTTGGTGCGCAGTCCGTATCTCTTACTAATTTCGTCACAGTTCGTGGATTTCCGATCAAGTTCCTACTTACTAAGATATGCATTTATTAATGAACGGTTGTGAATTTTTACGAGGCAAAATTATGATAAATAGTTTTAAACATCCAGAGGCTCCTCCTAGTATTCATATTGTCATAAATGACTTTAATTATTAAATATAAATAAACAAAATCGGTGACTTTGGCACCAAGATGGCGGTACTTCTCGTCATGTATATTTCCCAGGCTGACGCTTGTTGCTACGGTCCAGCGACGAGCCCCACCCCACTACGCGCGACATACGGTCGCTTCGTCACCTCAGCCAGCGTGGGAAATGCTCTCCGATTCATGTCCGGCTACGGACTACAGCACTTCCTAATTATCGTGAATACATCGATAAGAGACAATAATTTATTAAAACTAGTAAAAATGTCTTCCTCACGAAAGAGGCACCTTACACCCCTCCCCCCCCCCCCTTCCCCCCCACACGACTGCCCAGAAGTGCCACAGCACGTCTTGGCACGGACTCGACTAATGTCTGAAGTAGTGCTGGGGGGAATAGACACTGTGAATCCTGCAACGTTGTCCATAAACGCTTAAGAGTAATAGCGGGTGGAGATGCCTTCTGAACAGTACGTTGCAAGGCATCCGTTATATTTTCAATGGTGTTCATGTCTGGGGTGTTTTGTGGGCGGCGGAAGTGATTAAACTCATATGAATGTTTTTGGAGCCACTCCGTAGCAATTCTGGACGTGTGGGATGTCGTATTGCCCTGCTGGAATTGCCCAAGTCTGTCGGAATGCACAATGGACGTGAATGGATGCAGGCGATCAGACAGGATGCTTACGTACGTTTCACTTGTCAGAGTCGTCTCTAGACGTATGACGGATTCCATATCACTCCAACTGCACACACGCATCACCATTACAGAGCCTCCACCAGCTTGAACAGTCTTCCGCTGACATGCAGGGTCCATGGACTCATGAGGTTGTCTCCATACCCGTACACGTCCATCCGTTCTGCGCGGTCTGGGGCGCCTTGTCACAGCCGGCGTGGCTCCCCCCGTCGGAGTTTCGAGTCTGGCTATGGGTTTGTGTGTTGTCCTCAACGTAAGGTAGTTTAAGTTACATTAAGTAGTGTGTAAGCTTAGGTACCGATGACCTCAGCAGTCTGGTCCCATAAAACCTTACCACAAATTTCCAATTTCCATCCGCTCGATACAGTTTGAAACGAGACTCGTCCGACCAGGCAACTTGTTTGCAGACATCAGCAATGCAACGTCGGTATTGACCGGCCCAAGCGAGACGTAAAGCTTTGTGTCGTGCGGTCATCAGGGGTACACGAGTGGGCTTTCGCTTTCGAAAGCCCATATCGATGACGTTTCGCTGAATGGTCCGCAAGCTGACACTTACTCATGGCCCAGCATTGAAATCTGCAGGAATTTGCGGAAGGGTTGCGCTTCTGTCACGTTGAATGATTCTCTTCAGTCGCTGTTGGTCCCGTCCTTGCAGGATCTTTTTCCGGACGCGGCGATGTCGGAGGTTCGATATTCACGGTACACTCGTGAAATGGTCGTACGGGAAAATCATCTCTTCATTGCTACCTCGGAGATTCTGTGTCGCATCGCTCGAGAGCTGACTGTAACACCATCTTAAAACTCACTTAAATCTTGATAACCTGCCGTTGTAGCAACTGCGCCAGACTCATGTCGGCTTACAGAGGCGTCGCCGACCGCAGAGTCGTGTTCTGCCTGTTTACATATGTCTGTATTTGAATAGGCATACCTATACCAGCCTCTTTGCCACTTCAGTGTGAATATATTACGCTAATGCACTTCATTAATTGATATAAGGTCTTCCTGCCATACAAACAACTGTTTCTTTTTTTCTCATGTGAATCTAAACATGTTTCGGCACGGTTGTGCCACCATTCGACATTCTTGATCTGTAAAATTCGAAATCATTTTAAGTGATTATTATTACACCGAAAATTATATTAAAAACAGATTTTGTCTCTTGTTGTAATTATCTTAATTTTGCTACATTATCTGTTATGTAGCGCCGACTGTACATTATCAGATATTAGTAGCTACTCATCTGGGCCTGAATTGCGATAATATGAGTTTGGCTTGCGAGTTAACTGGGATGGAGCTCCTCGGTTTTGGAGCGAAATATTTATTGCTGGATAATAAAAAGCACATACATAATAACAACAATTAAATGCTGAACCCATTACAACTACAATCGAAAAAATAGTCTGAACTGGGGTTAACTCGCCTACCTAACTCACATTAAAATCATTTAGTTGCAGATGACAAGACACCAACATCCGATAATGAACAGAGAGTCGTACACAATAGTATAATGTAGAAAACTTAAGGCAATGACGTCAACAGACACAAACAGTTTCAGCTCTAACTTTCGTTGGGAAAATTGTCGCTCAAAACATCATCACATTTTATAGATTTGAATACAGAACACCAACTGACGATGGTATTAAGGTGCTCAAACGTCTTTGGGTCATATGGAAAGACAGTGCGTGCATAACAGGCGATTCCTATATTCAGTAATTTTGTCTGCCAATACGGCCACTCCAACCACAACGAAATCAAAATCTGTTTTAGTGAAGAAAGAAACACGGAGAAGTAAACGAGAAAGTTGGGATCCTCTGTATGCGAAATAGATCGCGACATTCATGCAATACAAAACAAAGATGCATGATTATGTAGTACTCGAATAAACAAGAACGAGATATTTTAAACTATATACAATATCAGAATATGAAAGAATAAATTACTTTAAATCGTTATAGACTGTTAAGAAAGAAGGGCTAGAAATAAAAGCTAGTACAAATAACTCTTTCCTTCTGGAAACAATGGAAGAACTGAAAAATGTGATCCAAGAAACAAAAAACAAAGGTCGCCAGGCACTGATAATGTAAACGTGGAATTGATTCGATGTGTGTATAATCAGCTAAATCTTATACTTTTAAGTTTTATGAATGTTTGTTGATTCACGAATGGAATGAAGCTTTGGTATGCCGTATTTGCAAGTGAGGTCGTTTCAGAAAAGGCATATCATATTTTGTATGTCTTTTCACTTTGGCACAAGTGACTAAAATAGAAGAGAATTTAGCTTACCAACCTATTACTTTATCGATTATGACAAGGCGTTAGACAAGGTAAATGGAAAGGAGCTGGGAGTTCAATAGATATGATTGCAGTAATGCAGACGTTATACAAGAATGATAACATATTGATGCATACTGTACCAATGGGACAGAATCTGCCGATATTAAAGAAGCGTACGGATGAGGCTGTCCACTGTCCCCTAACCTTTTCAATGTTTAAACCGTGGATATCATACATAAATGACTGATTAGATTAAACGACAAATTAAGATGTCATAATTTTAATTTCGTGATGCTACTGTTTGCTAATCATCAGTTTATAACAGAAGCTAAAGGAAAAGGTCCAAGTTGAGACAAATTACCATTAAAAATGTTGTTGTTGTTGTTGTGGTCTTCAGTCCTGAGACTGGTTTGATGCAGCTCTCCATGCTACTCTATCCCGTGCAAGCTTCTTCATCTCCCAGTACCTACTGCAACCTACATCCTTCTGAATCTGCTTAGTGTATTCATCTCTTGGTCTCCCTCTACGATTTTTACCCTCCACGCTGCCCTCCAATGCTAGATTTGTGATCCCTTGATGCCTCAAAACATGTCCTACCAACCGATCCCTTCTTCTAGTCAAGTTGTGCAACAAACTTCTCTTCTCCCCAATCCTATTCAACACCTCCTCATTAGTTATGTGATCTAACCATCTAATCTTCAGCATTCTTCTGTAGCACCACATTTCGAAAGCTTCTATTCTCTTCTTGTCCAAACTAGTTATTGTCCATGTTTCACTTCCATACATGGCTACACTCCATACAAATACTTTCAGAAACGACTTCCTGACACTTAAGTCTATACTCGACGTTAACAAATTTCTCTTCTTAAGAAATGATTTCCTTGCCATTGCCAGTCTACATTTTATATCCTCTCTACTTCGACCATCATCAGTTATTTTACTTCCTAAATAGCAAAACTCCTTTACTACTTTAAGTGTCTCATTTCCTAATCTAATTCCCTCAGCATCACCCGATTTAATTTGACTACATTCCATTATCCTCGTTTTGCTTTTGTTGATCTTCATCTTATATCCTCCTTTCAAGACACTGTCCATTCCGTTCAACTGCTCTTCCAAGTCCTTTGCTGTCTCTGACAGAATTACAATGTCTTCGGCGAACCTCAAAGTTTTTACTTCTTCTCCATAAATTTTAGTAGCTACTC
The DNA here is from genome assembly GCF_021461385.2 of Schistocerca piceifrons. Lineage (NCBI taxonomy): Eukaryota > Metazoa > Arthropoda > Insecta > Orthoptera > Acrididae > Schistocerca > Schistocerca piceifrons. The sequence goes on along the minus strand of NC_060144.1, from coordinate 528,652,549 downwards.
CGAATTTTTCTTTTGCTTCCTTTACTGCTTGCTCAATATACAGATTCAATAGCATCGGGGAGCGGCTACAACCCTGTCTCACTCCTTTCCCAACCACTGCTTCCCTTTCATGCCACTCGACTCTTTTAACTGCCATCTGGTTTCTGTACAAATTGTAAATAGCCTTTCGCTCCCTGTATTTTATCCCTACCACCTTCGGAATTTGAAAGAGAGTATTCCAGTTAACATTGTCAAAAGCTTTCTCTAAGTCTACAAATGCTAGAAACGTAGGTTTACCTTTTCCTAATCTTTCTTCTAAGATAAGTCGTAAGGTTAGTATTGCCTCACGTGTTCCAACATTTCTACTGAATCCAAACTGATCTTCCCCGAGGTCCGCTTCTACCAGTTTTTTCCGTTCGTCTGTAAAGAATTCGCGTTAGTATTTTGCAGCTGTGACTTATTAAACTGATAGTTCGGTAATTTTCACATCTGTCAACACCTTCTCTCTTTGGGATTGGAATTATTATATTCTTCTTGAAGTCTGAGGGTATTTCGCCTGTCTCATACATCTTGCTCACCAGATGGTAGTGTTTTGTCATGACTGGCTCTCCCAAGGCCGTCAGTAGTTCTAAAGGAATGTTGTCTACTCCCGGGGCCTTGTTTCGACTCAGGTCTTTCAGTGCTCTGTCAAACTCTTCACGCAGTATCTTATCTCCCATTTCGTCTTCATCTACATCCTCCTCCATTTCCATAATATTGTCCTCAAGCACATCGCCCTTGTATAAACCCTCTATATACTCCTTCCACCTTTCTGCCTTCCCTTCTTTGCTTAGAACTGGGTTTCCATCTGAGTTCTTGATATTCATACAAGTGGTTCTCTTCTCTCCAAAGGTCTCTTTAATTTTCCTGTAGGCAGTATCTATCTTACCCCTAGTGAGACAAGCCTCTACATCCTTACATTTGTCGTCTAGCCATCCCTGCTTAGCCATTTTGCACTGCCTCTCGATCTCATTTTTGAGACGTTTGTATTCCTTTTTGCCTGCTTCATTTACTGCATTTTTATATTTTCTCCTTTCATCAATTAAATTCAATATTTCTTCTGTTACCAAGGATTTCTATTATCACTCGTCTTTTTACCTACTTGATCGTCTGCTGCCTTCACTACTTCATCCCTCAGAGCTACCCATTCTTCTTCTACTGTATTACTTTCCCCCATTCCTGTCAATTGTTCCCTTATGCTCTCCCTGAAACTCTCTGCAACCTCTGGTTCTTTCAGTTTATCCATGTCCCAACTCCTTAAATTCCCACCTTTTTGCAGTTTCTTCAGTTTCAATCTGCAGTTCATAACCAATAGATTGTGGGCAGAATCCACATCTGCCCCTGGAAATGTCTTACAACTTAATACCTGGTTCCTAAATCTCTGTCTTACCATTATATAATCTATCTGATACCTTTTAGTATCTCCAGGGTTCTTCCATGTATAGAACCTTCTATCATGATTCTTGAACCAAGTGTTAGCTATGATTAAGTCATGCTCTGAGCAAAATTCTACGAGGCGGCTTCCTCTTTCATTTCTTCCCCCCAATCCATATTCTCCTACTATGTTTCCTTCTCTCCTTTTTCCTACTGACGAATTCCAGTCACCCATGACCATTAAATTTTCGTCTCCCTTAACTACCTGAATAATTTCTTTTGTCTCGTCATACATTTCATCTATTTCTTCATCATCTGCAGAGCTAGTTGGCATATAAACTTGTACTACTGTAGTAGGCATGGGCTTTGTGTATATCTTGGCCACAATAATGCGTTCACTATGCTGTTTGTAGTAGCTAACCCGCACTCCTATTTTTTTATTCATTATTAAACCTACTCCTGCATTACCCCTATTTGATTTTGTATTTATAACCCTGTATTCACCTGACCAAAAGTCTTGTTCCTCCTGCCACCGAACTTCACTAATTCCCACTATATCTAACTTTAACCTATCCATTTCCCTTTTTAAATTTTCTAGCCTACCTGCCCGATTAAGGGATCTGACATTCCACGCTCCGATCCGTAGAACGCCAGTGTTCTTTCTCCTGATAACGACACCCTCTTGAGTAGTCCCCGCCCGGATATCCGAATGGGGGACTATTTTACCTCCGGAATATTTTACCCAAGAGTACACCATCATCATTTAATCATACAGTAAAGCTGCATTTCCTCGGGAAAAATTACGGCTGTAGTTTCCCCTTGCTTTCAGCCGTTCGCAGTACCTGCACAACAAGGCCGTTTTGGTTATTGTTACAAGACCAGATCAGTCCATCATCCAGACTGTTGCCCCTGAAACTACTGAAAAGGCTGCTGCCCCTCTTCAGGAACCTCATGTTTGTCTGGCCTCTCAACAGATACCCCTCCGTTGTGGTTGCACCTACGGTACGGCCATCTGTATCGCTGAGGCACGCAAGCCTCCCCACAAACGTGGGTTCATAGGGGGAGGATTAAAAATGTGTCGACAGATAAAACAAAACTAATGTCATTTCTAGGGCTGGACCTCACAATGCCTAAAATTCTTAGAGACGACAAAAAAAACTGAATAAGGAAGAGAATTTAAATATCTAGAGTCCTGTTTTAAATTTATTAAATCAGATGACACAGGGCTAAAACTGGCCAGATTTACACTTTTTTGTGAACGCATGCAGTGTACATTAAAACTTAAAGAACAGAAATCAACATTACTTGAAGTTTACAAACAAATAAACTTGGTTTTGCTGCTCTATGGTAGCGAATATTGGACAGTAATATCACATCAAATACGACAGATAAAATCATCAGAGCTGACGTTCCTCTTCTTTGTAGAAGGATATTTATAACTGGACCATATACGAAAAGTAGTGGGCTTTTACCACTTTAGGTACAGTCTCTAGTGTTGCCAGGTCTCCACCAAGGTGAAGGTCGAAGACACCCCTCTGCCTCATCCCTCCTCTCCCCCTTGCGTCCCACTCGAGGCCAAATGGGTAACTTCAGAATGGTAAAATAAAAGGTGCTTTATCGTGCTTGTCAGGGATATGAGTGCAGAAATTACGGTTGCCAGATTTATCTTGGAGAAAAGTACCTTCACCTTGCTAGAGATCTGGTGATGGTGCAGACTGCACCCAGGATGGTACAATGCTGTTACTAAGGAACAGCAACATTAGTTAAGGTTTAAATGTTTAGCCCATTACACCTATAGTTGGAAAACAGAGCCTAAACTGGAAAGACCATGTCCAATACATGTCTAATAATAGGATAACTAAACCTGTTTTACTCTATAACTCAACAAGACGAAGAAATATTGGACACCCGTTAAAGGTATTGGATGGAAAATTTTGAGGCACAGCAGACGCCAAGACCTAACACTTAGAGAAGAAGAAGATGATGATGATAGAATGTTTTAATATAATAATAATGTGTTTACATCAGTACTTAATCAGTGAGCCTAACACCCAAGAGACAGCAGTTGAGAAAAATAATAGTTTTTGAAAAGTATTTGTCCAAAAATTTAAGAAAATACGTCATGGAGCTAATTTAAGAACTTTAACAGTAACCAACTCTCATAACTTTCACAACGTCATAGCATACACAACGTAAAATTGAAGTGTGTTTTCATGATTATCAATGTTTCAATTAGTAATAGGGCTACGGCCACATAAGCGTGTAAGTGAGCGGAACATTGTTTTTTTGAGTCATTTCCATGCATGTTCAGGGCGTCAGTCTTTCAGTTTCTTTTTGTGAGTGCTTGGATTTTCCCTCTCTGTCCTCCCTCACTCCCTTTAATATATCATTTCTACCTGTTGGATTACAACATGAATCTAATTTGTTATTGATGGTCGATACAGTGAACCTGGAATCGTTGCCTTTATCTGGCTAGAATATCACTGGACAAGCTGTAAACTCATCCAGACGGGCAGGCCCTCACAGAAGGAACTGAAAAGCGTCCTGTTTTAAATGTATATTGTAATTAACTAAAATCCCTTACCGTTTTTTGAGACTCCTAGTTTTACGCTACTTTATTCTCTGAAAGTTAGCAGTGACATTTTGAAATTAATATATGCAGAAATATAAACGTTTCTACGGAAATGTGTTTGGGGATATAATGGCCGTCAAGATACTCTCCTCCCTCCATTATCTCCTTTGGATCTGTGCGTGTCACTGCATACAAGTAATGTATCACATTAGACCTCTCCTGTAACGGATTTTCCTAATGGAAAATCAACCAGACCTAATTTTAATTCAGCAATGAGTTATGAATATTGGACCTACCAGTACCATCTGTTTACTTTGACATATGGTTTAATCAAAGCAGCAGATATTGTAATACAATTAAAGCAGATACGTATCTTGATTTGCTGGGAGTCTCTCAGGAGAGTTAGTGAGAATCCCACTTCAAGTTCCTTAAACTGAATTATCACCTACTGATGGCACTCCACAGACGCCTCGAGACTGGTAACACAGTAGTAAGTTAGATGCCAGCAGCAGTCGTGTGAGATCCAGCGGATCCAATGTCGAATGGGATCCAGCAGATCCAGCGGAGCACGCCCTCTGAGCCACGCCTCCGACGGCTCTGGACTACGAACGCCCTCTGCCACTGCAATACAGAACGACCAGCGGCAGCCTCTCGACCCAACTGCTCTTGTAGCCTCATTTCTACAACACCACAGTTCGTGCTTTCTTTCAGAAAGTATCGTCCTAGTTGACACTCTGATAGCTGGCTTCTACTTCGTGCTGTATTATTTGTAATAAGTCTTTGTACAGTTGTAAAAGTGCAAGTTAAGTAACTCATTTGTTTATTGTGTTAAGTTGATCACTAATCATTCTGCTCCAGTGCAGCTTCCCTACGACGAACCACTCTGTAATCTACCTATAATTACTACTGTGAACGAAGTCGTGCACAATAGAACCTCAACAAGGAATCTGAACCACAGTTCGTTTGTGATATTCCTTCATATTTTCAGGGAAATGGGACCTTCAGTTTAACATGGAATCTGAACCACGTTACGTTAGTGACATGCCTTTACACCACTGAAACGTGATGGCTAATATAAAGTCAGACTGAAAATACCGGTGTGAGGCCAGGATTCGATCCCACGAGCGTACCGTCTCAAGACTTCCACTTTACCACTGCACCACCAACCCTGACAATACACGTACATGTACTGGGTAGTACACTAAAGGTCGTAAGGACGTGAGGCATCGTATAAGACAATGAAGACAATGTCATAATATGGAGTAAAGCACAGTTTGGAACCAAGAACAGTGCGAGGGGATAGAGGCACTGCCTGCCTCGGAGCGTCGCCCCCGTTTATCAGCACCCTTCCGCACAGGAAGACTTCCGTGATAACTGTCCGAGTGTCAGTACCCTGGGACCAGCTTTCGAGAAGGACTTCCGTCTCGCCGACGCGTGCTGCCAATTGCGACAACCGCCCCGGACATTGTCTCTGTTCCAGAAAATTTGGCGTGACATATAAATCCAGCCATTACCTTGAAGACAGGAAGCAGCAGTAGCATTTGAATTCCTCCAGGACCGACGGTATTCATGGGCAGCAATGTTACGTGAAGTCCATGTTGTTCAGCGCCGTATCGATGACGCTGCCATCTCTACCGTCACCAGGCTCCCACCCTCTGGCTCCCGCCTGATAATCCTAGCAATCGACCACTCTACGGCCCTGTCGGGATCACAGCCCGGAATCCAACCATCCACGGCCCTGCCGAGGCAGTAGCGAGGGGGTTCTATGTACCACACCTCTGGGCGGCGCAACATGTGATCAGGGCAGAGCAGCTGCAACCGGCCGGCGGCTGGGAAATGCAGGGCCTTCTCCTTGCGAAGGTCCCGATCAGTACTAATACCTGGCTACCGTGCCGGAGGTCGGCGCACTGGGTGAAGGTCGAGACGTATTCGCTTCGCTCACCATCAGCGCTAGCAGTTTCGAAGTCCAGTGTTTGTAAACAAACAGCAACTATGTTCTACTGCTATGCCTGCAACCATCTTCGGCATAAAATCGCCGCCCTCACCCATCCATGCGTATCCCACTACAATACGAAGGATGCCGATATCAGGAATATTAATATCAATGGAACTGGAAGATACGTGCGAATTTACAGTCCTACGTCGTATTTCAAATGTAGTTCAACGAGTTTAAAGGAACGAAACTTTTTTCACAAGTGGTATAGCATTCTTTAAAGAAATTACTGTGAGGGGTATTATTATTTTCGTTATTTGTTAATCAATAACGATGGTCTTAGCAGTTTACTGACATTAGACATTTAATTAGACATTTCGCAGATTTTGTACTGAAATTCGGAATACTAAATCAGACATTTTACTTACATGCTTAGGCAGCTTATAGTAATGAAAAACTCAATAATAAATTTTTGTTGTAAGACACTATTTCAAAATTTGATTTAAAAAAAAGTGCAGTTACATTAAAATTTTGTACAGTACAATGATAAATATTATATTAAACCACTCTTTTGTATCCGTCTTCTTTGTTTTGCCAGCAGACATTACCGGGCGCATGTCTGCAAATCAGTACTTCTTACGTAGAACTCATTGTGAGCATTTATAAGTTGGAAATCTTGGTAGAAATGCTTGTGTAGGGCTCGTGGAGAGATGATAGTAAAAACTGTTGGCACTGAAGGTATAAAATCCTTCAAACTAAAGTGCTGTAATGTATTTTGTGTATCTGTTATAAAGTAGAAAATGCAATAAATGGAAGATGTATGCCACTGAAACTTTCGACACACTACGGAGAGACAGAAAAAATGGCTCTGAGCACTATGCGACTTAACTTGTGAGCTCATCAGTCACCTAGAACTTAGAACTAATTAAACCTAACTAACCTAAGGACATCACACACATCTATGCCCGAGGCAGGATTCGAACCTGCGACCGTAGCGGTCGCTCGGTTCCAGACTGTAGCGCCTAGAACCGCACGGCCACTCCGGCCGGCGGAGAGACCGAATCTCCTTGCTTTGTTAGTCACTTGAAGACATGAATAACAAGTTTATTAGGCTGCAAATATCAGATAAAAACATTTTTAAGAGAATTGAAGACGTTGAACTTTTCAATTTACGAAAGTTATTCTGAGAATGTGTGTTTAACATACATGCGATTATAGGTGGAGAATAGTTGCAATTTGCAACACAAATCCATTTAATAATGACTGACTACCTATTTTGAGCTCATATTCTCGTTACTCCAAATGACTAACATCGATATGTTGTACCTTGCCTGAATCGTGGAAATATCTACTTTTATATAGTGTACGAATATTATATTTTGGCTGCAATAGGTGCGACATACACGGGACTATTTAAGAGAAAACATGCTTCTTCGAACATTTTTGGCGCTTATTATCTTTGGTGAGTCATAAAAGCCAGACTGTACTTAAGAAAAAAATTTTCTTTGCACGTTTCTAAAATAGAGCCTTTTCTATTTTCAAGTAAATTTTCGTTATTATCTGATTAGTTGTTTCATTGCTATAATTTAAAACGCAAGACACTACGAGTGAGCTTACCGTCGTAGCCGTTGCGACGGAGAAACCACGGGTGGAGAGCCTGAACTTTGGTCAGTTACATCGTTTGTCAGTTAAGAGTTTGTAAAGAACTTACATTAGCAACTGCAAGATATGCGAGGCGTTGTGGAGCATTTTTGTCGTGCCAGCGCTCTGCCTCTGTTGTAATGGGCGATTTGCGGCTATTCACGGGCGAAGAATGGCATTTCCGTAGTCGCATTCCAATACAGCACTGCCGCGTTCAGATGTCGTCTAGAGGAAGGCAATAATATGGGAAACAGTAAATGAACGCTCGATGTGGAAGGAACTGTCAATAAATGAACAACGAAATGTATTTTAAATTTTAACAGCAAATGGAATCCATTACATCAAATAAACTTTGCAGGAGAGGGTTATGAATGAAATAAAAACTACTTTAATCGTTTTCGCTGCTCGATGAGGTTTTTTCGCACCTGCTGCTTGAGTCGTCTACTTGTAGCAGCAACGGTTCTACTGCTCCCGGCCGGAGTGGCCGTGCGGTTCTAGGCGCTGCAGTCTGGAGCCGAGCGACCGCTACGGTCGCAGGTTCGAATCCTGCCTCGGGCATGGATATACGTGATGTCCTTAGGTTAGTTAGGTTTAATTAGTTCTAAGTTCTAGGCGGCTGATGACCTCAGAAGTTAAGTCGCATAGTGCTCAGAGCCATTTGGTTCTACTCTGTCTCAGGACAACGTGGCCTTTGTGGTTAACTGTTTCCAAGTTTGTGTAAATTGCTCACTGGATTCCTCCAGAAACTTCGAGGAACACTTTCCAGAGCGGAGCCACACAACGTAAATTATCATTTATCTAAATATTATTGTTCTCCTTTACTGCTCTGTTCCTGACGAATGCCTAAATTACGTTCAGTGGCACTGAATTCCCAGTGCAACACAGTCTACCACAAACGTTTAATTTCCTTGTCCACTGAGCGAATTACACTTTCCAAAAGACATTCTCGTGACCTGTCGTGCAGTCACCCGTGTTCCAGTCGACCAGCTTTAATACATTCCTTACATTATCTGACATTAGATGAAAGCTCTGCATTATTTCTTTCCATCTATCCAATAACAGAATTCTGTCTGCATTTCGTGGATGGATCCGTGATACCGGACTTCACATTGTGTGACATGGAGCCTCATCTAAAACAATCGCAGATCTGTTTCGTAATTTTTCAGGAGCACTTCTAAACCGCTTTTTGTAATGTCTGGCACTGAGAACTCTCCTAAACCACTCTTCGTAGTGTCTGGCATTCATTTCATAATGATAATTTGCACCTCATTTTTGGACAGTAAAAAATAAGCTAGCTCTTCGCACGAACCCATCTCCGTTCCAAATGTGGCTCATTACAACCATTTTTCCATAACAGGACAGTGTTTGAACCTTTCCTTTCCATCTTTCCATCTTTAACATATTCTCTGTGATAACTGTAAATGTTTTCTGATGCATAAGACTATTTTGTTCCTGCCATCGAAACTTCCTGCAGTGATTTGCACCACACATGGTGTCTCCGGTGTAATAAACAGTCCATCCAGTGTTTCTAAAGTGCCTGATTTACCACAAGAACTTGATTCCTTTCCTGCTACTCGGTTATTTTTCGTCAGCAAATGTTTTTTGCTAAATTTTTTGTATCTAAGCCCAGTTTCCGAATAGCCCGCCAAAGGATTCATTCACGCATACCAAGTCTTCCACTTGAGTCTTTAACTTTTTCAATACGGCAGCCACTGATGGAAACTGCTTCTCCACATGGAAGTTGTGGATTATCCTTCTTATAATTCTCTTTGTAAAGTCGTCCAATGTAAATTTCTGTTACCTGTCAGAACTGTTTTTTGGTGACCCAAGACATGAAGTTCCTCTCTGTTCTCCCAAAATTCATTTACTGTACTTTAGACCAGAGACACTCAGAAATTCATTTTAACTAGCTGTGACACGGAACTGCTCGCGCCCTGTTCCTTTTCAGCGCGTAGACGCAGGCACAAACTCTGATCTCAACAGACTTTTCACAGCTGCGTAAATGATACCGTTTCACACAGGTACGACGTAACTAATTATGTTACGATGTTTGTCTCACACGAGTACACAACAACGAAGGGAAGCAGGATTGTTTGCTATCTGACGGAAAGCTCCGATGTGAACAACGGAACTGTGAACAATGAAGTGGAAATACTGCTCGCAGATCTGGCAAAGTAGTATACTCGAGCACACGCCGCACGAAGACGCAGACGCAAATAAATCGCAGATGTGACATTAGTGCTTTATGTAGATTTATGCGCAAAGGGCAACAACAGAGCTTACATTTACATTTTCCATGTTTTTAATACCAGTCACTATTAGGCGAATTGCTGCAATCTAATTCACTATTATAAAAAACAGCTGATCGTTAAGTAAAGAAATTTCGGTTGTAAGAAAAGAATGATCGTATCTTTAAACTGTGTAAAAGAACTTTTTTGCCTAATTACATTCTGATTTCTGTGATTCCTCGAAGTTGCCGGCGGGTGTGGCTGAGCGGTTCGAGGCGCTTCAGTCTTGAACCGCGCGACCGATACGGTCACAGGTTCGAATCCTGCCTTGGGCATGGATGTGTGTGATGTCCGTAGGTTAGTTAGGTTTAGGTAGTTCTAAGTTCTAGGGACTGATGACCTCAGATTTTAAGTCCCATAGTGTTCAGAGTCATTTGAACCATTTGAGACATTCCTCAAAGTTGACACTCATCAAAAAACCTTCGAAAAAGCACACTTTCTCCTAAATATTACCACATTTTCACCCCAATTTCAACTAAATTGTAATATTCATACGCAATTGTACAGGCAAGGTACACACATCGGTGTTCATCATCCAATGTAACCAGAGTATGTGCTCTAAGTCAGGGATCAACGATTATGAAATGCAAACAACGTTAGTGGTAGGCAACCACAGCCATGAGTAGCCATCCTGGGTATTAATAAACCGTTTCCGATATATTTAATCCTTTATTATTTGGTCACTACCGGTTTCGTGACACTAACAGCCACATATTCAGGTGAACCTTCGTATAACTATAAATCCAGAAAGCATAATAACCGCGATATGTGAACTGTTATGGTAAATTACTTTAAGATTTTAATTTTTTTAAAAGTTATTAAAAACTTGAACATGAGGATATCGAAATATTAGTACCCACACAAGTAAAGCATTAGAGCTGAAAAGCTCGGAACTTTGTACCCAGCATTCGTTGTCGATCGAAAAAAAAAAAACACCGCCAGAAGCCGGTGCGTCGCAGAATAAAACAGCCGGATTCAAATATAGTGGATGGGTCCTAAGCACATGAGACCATACTGATCCACTGGTAGGGTGAAAACAAATGGAACCTATTAAAGTCAAATTTTTGGCCAGAATGAAAAACCTAGAAGTAGTTGCCACAAAATGTAGGGATGTTCTACGTGGACCGAACCCGTCAAGTAAATAGCTATTGACGGAAAAGCTGAACCTGAAAACTTCACTTATGGCTTCTCCGATCTATACGCAATCGCGAACAGGGGACGCGGCCACGTGCTGTGTCATATTGACAGCAGGAAAGTAAACAGCTAGCCTGTGGGCGAATCGAGCATGTGCTGACGATGCGCAGGTTCGAACGAACGATTGGCGATATTCTGGGGGATACTCGAATGGTGAATGAGAACAAGGAATATTGAGATAAAAAGTCAGAAACTTTTTTTTTTTTTTTTGAAAAACAGTCAGTAGAATAACGATATGATAGTGACAGCTGATATTTTTTTCGTCGATGACGTCCGTACGTTATGCTATAGCTTGATCATGTAACGACGTAAAAGAGGAACATCATGCGCATATATTACATCAACGAAACCGATCTACTGGCAGTGTCCACTGAATAAAGGTTAAAACATTAAGAAACTTCAAGAACTTTAAGATTCTAAAAGTTATTGTTTCCGTGGTATTATGGCCACTCGTCTGATATAGGGTGCCTAGGAAGCTGTTTCTCGGATTGCTAGACAACATTCAAGCAAATTCTATTGATGGAGTTTATTACAGTAAATTGAATTGACGGTACTTAACTTTGCCTTTTCACAGTAAAGTGTCGCAAGCAACTGGCGACATGCAAATAATAAATGTCCTTCGACAGTCCATTTCCATGCAAGCAAAACATAAGTCACGATTAAGGAGTTACGATGACGGCTGGTGTTCTGGTGAGGCTCTTCTAGTGCGCCCGAGGCTGGCAGGAGCGGCTCTTATATTCTCCTCGTATAGGTGCCGCTCCTGTGGTGGTGCGGTCCCGGTCAGCGTACTATTGGCTTAAGTCGTCTCAGAGCCCTCTCTGCTGCATCATTCTTGATCTTCGTGCGCGCGCTTTTCGTTACGCCGGAAGACTTGCATAAAAATATTTTAAAAATTCTTCACTTTTACAGTTAAAAGGATCCAACACTGTAGTGAATTTTTATACTTATTTAAAGTAGATCAAATTTAAGAAAATTTATTAACTTAAGAATTTTACATCGAGAAAACAAGGGCTACACTTCAGGCAATTTATATAATTTTCCGAGATCCATTAGTCGTTTTACACACCAAACCCTGAGTGGACAAATGGAGTTGTGACACCATAGTATTTCGGCAAATTTCGACTGCCTAAATAAGGAAAGTACTTTCTTTACCTGGTCCTCCTTTGTTCCTCCCGAACCTTTCCATTTTCCTCCTACCCCGCTTCCCCATCTTACCTCCTCAACCGCTGCAGTCTGGAACCGCAAGACCGCTACGGTCGCAGGTCCGAATGCTGCCTTGGGTATGGATGTTTGTGATGTCCTTAGGTTCGTTAGGTTTAACTAGTTCTAAGTTCTAGGGGACTAATGACCACAGCAGTTGTGTCCCATAGTGCTCAGAGCCATTTTTTTACCTCCTCACCACACTTCCCCACCTCCTATTCATCCTCCTTATTATCTTAGTTGTTCCACATTTCCCTTTCAAGTATGTTTTAAAATTTTTATACATTTTCTTAAGTTTCATCCACTCCATATACTTATCAAAATTCACTACAGTCTTGGATCCATTTAACTCTAAAAGTGAAGAATTTTTTAAACCGTTTTTACGAAACAATAGTTACAGGAATTTCGTAGTTCTTAAAGTTTTTTAAAGTGTCAAGGTTTATTCAGTGGACACTGTGACAGATCTGTTTCGTTGCCGTAATATGCGCATGTGATGTTCCTCTTTTACGTCATTACACACCTCGGGCTACGATTCAAATGAATTTTTCTTCACAACTTATATTCAGAAAAGTATAATAGCAGCAAAATAAATATTTTCGTTTACCTACTACATCTCAGTTTGCCAATGTATGTATTCCTCGCCACAACGCCACTGCATCACGGATCAAAGTCGACGTCCTTATCTGTTGGTTAAACGTAATCTTAACATCATTTCATAATACCGAATCTTTCTGTTCATATTTTGATACGCTGACGTGTTCAAAGACCTCATGTGTGACGCAGGGCTCAGCAACGGCATAGATGTAATTTCATCTTATCGAAACCGTGGCTGGCTGTGGTCAGGATGGTTTCTTCTGAGTTACCTTCCTTTGAGCCTTCACACTTAGTGTGGAGTGCAGCCTATTTAAGACAGGTGATGCTGAGGGGAATTAGGTTAGCGAATGATATGCTATTTTTTTTCATTTTTTTTTTTTTCATTTATTGAATTTCAACTCCCCCCGAAGGGGGCGGGCTGGCAGCAGCTTAGTATGCCGCTCTTCAGCCGACAGATTTTGTGACAAATATCAAGAAAACAAATAATAAAAAACAGGCGATAAAATCGGAGACTTAGAGAGTAACAAGGCGAAAAGGAATCGTGGAACTTAAAACAACAACAGAGGGATGATGATGCTAAGAAAAATACATACGAAGCAGACAGGGAAAACAATAGACAATTAAAAAACACGGCGACAGTCTGGATTCTGTTCGCAAAGGACATGAAATTCACACCTAGCGACAGCATGGTTTCTGTTCGCAACACGAGAAAGACAAACAACACTGAATAGTCACTGGAACACTGCACTAAAAAGTGGGCAAATGTGACACCACAGTCGAGAGCAGGTGGGGGGAAACTGGACAGAAGAGGGGAAAACAAAAAAGGGGGGGAAAGGAGAGGAAAAGCGAAGGGGGGAGATGATATGCTAAACCTACACGCGAGTTATGCTATTTTGACAACAAAATTGCTAACGAGAATAAAGTGGATATAGAATGTAATCTGGTAATAATAAGAAAGCATTCCTCAAAAACAGAAATATGTCAACGTCCAGTTTCAATTTGAATGTTAGAAAGTCCTTCCTACAAGTATTTGTCAACAGTAGATGAAGAGAGCTACACTATGTGATCATAAGTATCCGGACACCTGGCTGAAAGTGACTTAACAAGTTTGTGGCGCCCTCCATTGGTAATGCTGGAATTCAATATGGTGTTGGCCCACCCTCAGCTTTGATGACAGCTTCCACTCTTGTACGCATACTTTCAACCAGGCGCTGTAACGTTTCTTAGGGAATGGCGGCGCATTATTCACGGAGTGCTGCACTGAGGAGAGGTATCGATGTCGGTCGGTGAGGCCTGGCACGAAGTCGGCGTTCCAAAACATCCCAAAGGTGTTCTATAGGATTCAGGCCAGAACTCAGTGGAGGCCAGTCCATTGCAGGGGTGTTATTGTCGTGTAACCACTCCACCAAATGCCGTGCATTATGAACAGGTGCTCGATCGTGTTGAAATATGCAATCGCCATCCACGAATTGCTCTTCAACAGAGGGAAGCAAGAAGGTGCTTAAAACATCAAATGTAGTCCAGTGCTGTGATAATGACATGCAAAATAACAGGGGGTGCAACTGCTTCCATAAAAAACACGACCACACCATAATATCACCGCCTCCGAATTTTACTGTTGGCACTACACACGCTGGCAGATGATGTTCACCGGGCGCTCGCCATATCCACACCCTGCCATCGGATCGCCACATTGGGTACCGTGATTCGTCACTCCACACAAGGTTTTTCCATTGTTCTATTGTCCAATGTTTACGCTACTTACACCAAGCGAGCCGTCGTTTAGCATTTACCGGCGTGACGTATGGCTAATGAGCAGTCGCCCGACCATGTAATAGAAGTTTTCTCACCTCCCGCCAAACTGTCATAGTACTTGCAGTGGATTCTGATGCTGTTTGGAATTCCTGTGTGATGTTCTGGATAGATGTCTGACTATTGCACGTTACAACCCTCTTCAACTGTCGGCCTGTTCGCTTTTGTGCAGCACGTGTCCTTTCACGTTTCCACTTCACTATCGCATCGCAAACAGTGGACCTAGGGATATTTAGGAGTGCGGAAATCCCACGTACAGACGTATGACACAAGTGACACCGAATCGCCTGACCAAGTTCCAGGTCTGTGAGTTCCAGGGAGCGCTCCACTCTGCTCTCTCACGATGTGTAATGACGACTGTGGTCGCTGATATGGAGTACCTGGCAGTATGTGGCAGCCCAGTGCACCTAATATGTAAGACGTATGTTTTGGGGGTGTCCGGATACCTTTGATTACATAGTGTATATCCATTGAAACGAACTCCTGTAGTTTAGAAACGTTACGAGGTCCTATATGCGAATTTAGACTTTCTCAGCGAATGTCGATGATGAAGTCTTTTCGGGTTACCAGCTGAGTCAAGGCATCATTCTGCGGCAACGTATCAGCAAGTTTCCTACTTGTCATCTTTAGGCGAAGACTTTGCCTGAAGCTGACAAGTAGCAAACTTCTTGAAATGTTGCCGCAGATCGTCGCCTTGACTCAACCGATAACCCGAGACGATTTCATCATTACACAGTCCTTCCTAGATGGAACACAAATAAGAAAATTAGAAATAGAGGATGAGCAGAATAGTGCTGTGTGAAGAACAGTATTTCACGTTATACAATACATTTGAGGAGGAGGTATCGAATAGAATTAGGAGAGAAAACGAATTTTTGCCACAGATTCATCTGAAGACGAGATCAGTTGATATGGCACTTTCTGAGGCACTAAGGAATCGTCACTTTTATAAATAAATGAAGTGTGATAGGTAAAAATTGTACTGAGAGATTACAGGTTGAATACAGGAAGGAAGTTCAGATGGAGGCGGGCTGCCGTAATTGTAAAGAGATAAAGAGGTTTTCACAGGAGAGACTAGCGCGGAGGACTGCATGAAACTAGTCATCGGACTGAAGACAACCATATTCAGTTACTTTCAAGGTGACGACCTGTCGTAAAACCGCATTCGCCTTGTTCAGTGTCCAGGGAAGCTTCCCTCCTGGGGCAGAACAAAGACCGTCTAATTTCAAAATGATATTACTGCTAGAAACTCAATAAACGCCCGGCGTTGGATTTGCTTCTACGATTCTGGCCTGGGGACTGCGAGGCTGACATCATTTGGAATAGAAAGCTGAAATTGGCTGCGGACTCGGCGAAATGCAGGAGGCCCCATAAAGCAGCGCCGGGCAGGCAGTAATTCGTGGCGCGGCCGGCCGCGGCGTTTACTGTCGCGCTGACGTGTCGCCTCCCAGGCGAGGCATTGCCGACCATTTCCCTTCCAAATGGGTCGCCTCTCCCGGCTGCTGATTTATCTGCTCACCAGACGTTTACTGTTGCGACGATAACGCACGCTGCCTTGTGCATCGCGGCCACTAAGCAGCGTATAAAAGGAGACGCGATAAAGTACGGCGAAAGCGCAAACGCGACCTATTCAGGGCAATAACAGCCCAAGATTAAATACAGCTGCGCCCAGCATATCTCTTGGGGAAATTGCAAAATGCGTATGTCGCCGCTTCTGGGCATTTACGTCAGCCCCAGGCGAGAACTACTTTCTGTCGTTTATTATTCTGCTTCACTAACGAACGTCGCACAGTCAACACAAGAACGTCAACCTAGAATAACTACAAGGGACATTCAAGAAGTAATGCAAATTTTTTTTTTTTTTCCTGAAAGCAGGTTGGTTTTATTCGGGATTACAAGACACCATGTAATTCCCCACTCTTTTGGTTACAAAAGCCTATTTTTCAACATAATCTCCGTTCAGTGCTACGCTGCGTGCTGCCATGGTACCATTTTACTGGTCGGCGTCGGAGCCAACGTCTTGTTGCATCAGTAACCTCCCCGTCATGCATGTACTGCTTCCCGCGGAGTGTAACCTCCGTTGGACCGAAGAGATGGAAGTCGGAAGGTGCGAGTTCCGGTGTTTATCGTGGACGAGGGAGAACAGTCCACGTTTTGTGACCTCCTCACGGGTGCGCAGACTTGTGTCAGGCCTTGCGTCGTCCTGGAGGAGGCGCTACTTTCCAATTTTATGGCGCCGAACACGCTGAAGTCGCTTCTTCAATTTCCTGACGATAGCACAAAATACTGCAGAGTTAATCGTTGCTTCATGAGGCAGGACATCTAACAGAATAACCGCTCAGAGTCCCAGGAGACCGCCGCCATGACTTTCACAGGTTGAGGGTGCGGCTTTGAACTTTTTCTTCGCTGGAGGGGTGGTGTGGCGCCTCTCCATTGATTGCCTTGTTGATTCCGGTTCGAAGTGTTGAACCCGTGTTTCATCGCCTATGAGGATGTTCGAAAAAAATTGATTCCATCAGCAACGTAACGTGCAAGCATCTCCACACAGATGGTCCTTCGTTGCTCTTAATGGTGTTCAGTTAGGTGGCGAGGAGCTCGGAGGACTCACACTTTTGAGCACCTCAACTGATCGACGAGTGTGTCAGCACTACCAACAGAGACGTCCAGTTCTGAAGCGAAGTATTTGATTGACATACCTCCATCACCTCCAACGAGATTGTCTGCAAGTTCCAACAATGCAGAAGTAGCTGCTGTATGCGGCCGATCGGCACGCGGGACATGGATGAGTTTGCGCGTCTTTGTTGCGCTGATGACATGCTCACCCAACGACTCTCCGTGCTTTTGTTCACGGTGTTAGAAGTTAGCTGCAAACAGTGATCTCTCAGGACAGTAATTACAAGTCACTCGGTATATCACCATCTCTATATTCGCATCCGCTGTTGTCTCTATAAACTAAGATAGTCCGACTGCAACACAATTCAGTTTTTCTTCTGTTGACTTTCAACCAATTTCAGCAGAGAAATTAAATACTGAGGTATGAGTTTTGTTAACGTTCAGCCAATTTCAGAGAAGAAATCAAACACTGAACTATGTGTTCGATGATTAGTCTCAGAATGCAAATCAAAACAACTTCTGTTAAGCAGACAGAAACAGAATTCATCGAACTGACGGACTAGTACCGACGTCGAAGAGGAAGACGGTGAAAAACGATTACTGCCCCGTCTGGCTTTTATCTTCCCAGGCGAATTATGGAGTGAAATGGCGGAACGCTGGGTTGCGCGATTCGAATTCCACTGAACAGGTTTCCGTTTGCTCGTGGTGATTTAATTTCTGAGAAGGCAATAAATTCTTCTTTTAACGTTCTTCCAGGCGATGTGTTTTCATCGGTCCAGAACAAAGTGGCATTTTTGCATCAACAGCGTAATTCTTGCTGTCTTATTAATGAGAAGTCGGCAGTTCATCGACTTTACCAGTTGCATGGCAGCAGCTACGAGCTATAGTTCGGAGTGTTCTGTCGCAATTGGATGTTCATAGTATCCCGGACGTTACGTTATTCTGCTTGTGAAATTTACTGCATCATTCATTAATCGCACTCTGAAATTATAGAAGCTATAATATATTGTAGTAACAGGTAAAAGAGGAAATTTTTTTCGTAAGAGAATCAGGTGCTGACGAAGTTATAGTCATGCGTTAGCACGCTATCACATATAATGGGGTACACGTAGGTTCAGTCTGTGCCCGAGATTAGTACAAGAAATGTTCTATGTGGGTAGTGATGAGCAGTCTTCATAATGGCAAGGAAACGCATCATGCAATACACAGATGTAGCCCTACTTATTTCTGTTTTGGCTATCGACTTAAGTCACACTCTGACCATCCTCGGGTCATCTGTACCGCGAATATTCAATCATAAAGTGCTTACATTGACTCTAGATAGTGCCTCAATAACATTCTTCATCAAGAACACATCGATTATATAAAGACTGACACGAAGAATATACATACAAAACACGTATTTAATTGTGCAGTCCACAACTGCATTAACTGATCATTTTAGGAATGCTCAATTTTGCTGCGACATATGACTTCAAAAACATCTATTCTGCCTTCCAAACCGAGCGAGGTGGCGCAGTGGTTAGACACTAGACTCGCATTCGGGAGGACGACGGTTCAATCCCGCGTCCGGCCATCCTGATTTAGGTTTTCCGTGATTTCCCTAAATCACTCCAGGCAAATGCCGGGATGGTTCCTCTGAAAGGGCACGGCCGACTTCCTTCCCCATCCTTCCCTAATCCGATGAGACCGATGACCACGCTGTCTGGTCTCCTTCCCCAAAAACAACCAACCAACCAACCATCTGCCTTCCAATGTAAACGTTAACGCTCCTGGAACAACCCTAGTGACTTCTCTTTCTGCTGCAACTGCTCAAAGACCATGCGTTATAGCCTACAGATCTTCCAAACATTCTGATTGTTGGTATTCGGGGCGATTAAAAAGTTTCCGTTCGTTGACTGTACAGTCCAGAATCGATGTTAATCAGGCAAATTCATCGTGAGCATTTAGGCAGTCATACAAGCGACGCACCAAGTTGAACACTCGTTTGATGAAACACCGTGTGTGACTTCCCTAAATCGCCTCAGGAAATGCTGGGATGCCTCCTTTGAAAAGGCACGGCTGTCTTCCTACCCCAATCCGATGGGACCGACGATCTCGCTGTTTCGTCCTCTTCCCTTAAAATTGGTTGCAACCATACACCAACACTGTGTCCTGCAGCGTGAAAAAGTTCAAAAATGGTTCAAATGGCTCTGAGCACTATGGGACTCAACTGCTGAGGTCATTAGTCCCCTAGAACTTAGAACTAGTTAAACCTAACTAACCTAAGGACATCACAAACATCCATGCCCGAGGCAGGATTCGAACCTGCGACCGTAGCGGTCTTGCAGTTCCAGACTGCAGCGCCTTTAACCGCACGGCCACTTCGGCCGGCCGTGAAAAAGTACCTAACGGTGTGCTGTGTTAAGGGACCGTAGACTTGATAATCACACTGTTAGGGATCAGGAATATAGGGCGGGTGCACGAGTATCAACCACTTGAGTTTGCGTTAACTTGTGCGTTACGGCGTTTGCAAAATGGTTCAAATGGCTCTAAGCACTACGGGACTTAACATCAGAGGTCATCAGTCCCCTAGACTTGGAACGACTTAAACCAAACTAACTTAAGGACATCACACACATCCATGCCCGAGGTGGGATTCGAATCTGCGACCGTAGCAGCAGCGCGGTTCCGGGCTGAAGCGCCTAGAACCGCTCGGCCACATCGGCCGGCCGACGTTTGCAATTTGGGGACGTGCGCTGTCCTGAAGCAGCTGATTGTATTCGAGGCAGTGCTCAGGGCTAGCTGATTTGCTTGGTGGTTTTAGTCTGGTGTTGCTTGTATCTCTCTTCAACTATTGTTATAGCCTAACGTATGACACGACACATTCGCATAGAATGCAGTTTCCACTCCTCTTCCTCCCCCCATCCCCTCTCACCCCCTGCTTTAGAGGACATAGATCGTCTTTAGACGGAATACGTTTTATCTTAGTTGAAGTGATGCCATGTTTCCGTAGGAGTTGACCGATCATTCCGGATACTGGTCCAGCATAAGTCAGATGAGTGATTTTTGGCGTCTCTTTCTCGGTCTTAGTCTCGACCTCTATCTCAGGCGTTCTTGGTTTTGACTGCATCGACCGAGCGGTTCTAGGCGCTACAGTCTGTAGCCGCGAGACCGCTACGGTCGCAGGTTCGAATCCTGCCTCGGGCATGAATGTGTGTGATGTCCTTAGGTTAGTTCGGTTTAAGTAGTTCTAAGTTCTGGGGCACTGATGACCTCAGAAGTTAAGTCCCATAGTGCTCAGAGCCATTTGAACCAACCACTGCATCGACCGTTCAGTTTGATGCTTTGAGTACCCATTTCTTAAAAATGTATTGTCTCACCATACAACATTTTCACACTCCTTACATACTTTTTCAGGTCTGTTAACGGCACTAAATACGACCAACACAACGTGCTACCATGGTCGTTCTACCTGTCACAGAGAATTACAACTCTAATTACTTGCCTACCCACCGATGGTGTGCACGTGTTCTACACTACATCTTCGTGGCTACTCTGCAAATCACATTTAAGTGCCTGGCAGAGAGTTTGTCGAAATACCTTCAACTTAATTCTCTGTTATTCCACTTTCGAACAGCAAGCGAGAAAATCGAACTCTAATATCTTTCCGTACGAGCTCTGATTTCCGTTATTTTATTATGATGAACCTTTCTCCCTTGTAGGTCGGCGTCAACAAAATATTCACATTCGGAGGAGAAAGTTGGTGATTCAGATTTCGTGAGAAGATACCGTCACAACGAGAAAAACTTTTGTTTTAATAATGTCCAGCTGAAATCCGGTGACATATCCGTGACACTCTCCCCCTACTTCTCAATAGTAAATAACGTGTTGAACTTTCTCGATGTACTCCTGGTAAGGATCCCACACCGCGAAGCAGTACTCCAAAAGAGGACGGAGAAGCGTCTCTTTCGTAGATCTGCTGCATCCTCTAGCTGCTCTGCCAATAAAACGCAGCGTTTGCTTCGCCTTCGCCACAGCATTTTCTATGCGTTCTTCCGAATTTAAGTTGTTAGCAATTCCTAGGTATTTTGTTGTTTTTGCAGCCTTTAAATTTGATTGGTTCATCGTGTAACCGAAGCTTAGCGGATTCCTTTTAGCACTCATGTGGGTGACGACACAACTCTCATTATTTTGGTTAAATTGCCACTTTTCGCACCATATAGATACCTTATCTAAATAGTTTAGTAATTGGTTTTTGTTAAGGCGTAAAGTCAGCGCCGGCACGCCAGTCGAGAACGACAGAGAACAGACGGCCGTAAGAAGAAGTTAACTAATCGCACGCCGACCGAACTCCGTCCAGGACAGCGACAGCAGTGGCCCCTGTGTGAAGAGGACATAAGCGCCGACCCCGACTGGTGGCAGCCCACTTCGATAGCAGCTTAAGTGTTAGCGACTTCAATAGCAGCTTCAGTCGTAGCCTCTTCATTAGAATCTCTACGTAGCACAGAAGAAAATTGACATGTTCCACATGCACGAGGATCTCCTCAGCACGGATCTATGGAACGGAAAACTAATCTAACCTAATCTAAACTTGTGTTTGTCTGTGCTGAGGGAGACTGAGTATTTCGTATGTCGCCCTTTGCTTGCGACACGTCTATCAAAGTTAAGTATTGTAATTAGCTTGATTGAATAAAACTCATTAATATGAGTTGTCTGATTGTTTGTCTAGCTAACCGAATACGCAAAATTCCAAGACACAACGGTTTTCATCTTCCGCTGTCTTTAGTAGACGATAGACGACAGTTCGCACAACTTAAGAAGGCTGCTCAGATTTTTCAAATGGTTCAAATGGCTCTGAGCACTATGGGACTTAACATCTGAGGTCATCAGTCCCCTAGAACTCAGAACTACTTAAACCTAACTAACCTAAGGACATCACACACATCCATGACTGAGCCAGGATTCGAACCTGCGACCGTAGCGGTCGCGCGGTTCCAGACTGTAGCGCCTAGAGCCGCTCGGCCACACCGGCCGGTGCTCAGATTGTGTCCTAAATCGTTTATACAAGTAAGGAACAACAGAGAGCCCACAACACTACCTTGGGGAACGCCAGAAATCACTTATGTTTTACTCGATGACTTCTCATCAATTTTGTTTCGTTGACGCCCGCCTATGTGTTGTGGCAACACCGACTCAAAGGAAGGTCTCGGCGATTGTTCGTGACGTCACCTCAGCTAGGCACGGCGAACGCCGGTCTGTTGCAGGCATACTCGTCATGGTGGTGTCTCCCTCTCTGACACAGGAAAATGTGAAACTATTGGCGGTAGTTGACCAACACACATTGCTCTGAGATATTTCAGCAATCAATTAATTGTGCAATTCATTACACATCTTAACAAATAGTGCAAGCCTGAACTTAAATTTCCACCTGTTTCAAGGATTGACATACAAAAACAATTTCATGGTCCGGCAGCAACAGAATTCGTGCTTCTTTCCTTGTTTGTAAATCTGAGGAAGATACGTTTGTACTGGGTTCCTTTTACAAGAAATTGTGAACATATTGGTGCTCTTCTTTAGGTTTCTTGGTTGACTGTGGGTTGAGGAGCACTGAATGTTAACGAAATATCTTGCGATTGTACACGTTGAGAGAGGGGGTGGGGAACAGAAGAAGAGGCAAAAGACAGATACTTGCTTTATCAAATAAAAATTTTTTTATCTTATAAAGGTTCTCCTTTCATTTGCAAGAGGGGATACTTATCTTTTCTAATGTGCATGTTAAAAAAGTTTAAGCTCAGCAGTATTTTCGATGTATGAAGCTAGTTTGTTTCCTGTTTAAAATTCCTTTCGTTGAAAACGACTGTAATCTAATGACTGGCAACAGTTGGACATTTACACTTGTAAATTAGTTCACATATCCAGTGAAGATGTCAAACGAAAATAAATAAATAAATAAAAGAAACGAGTTCATTGCAGGGGGGTTGGGGTAGGTTTCGATAACAAAATGGATCAAGTAAATATAATTACTTGAATGTAAGATTTCCGAAGCTTGCAATGGGGCAAAGCATCTTCTCATATTGATCTACGTTTGTTTCGACAGGATTCAGTGATACAGAACTATGATCTTCATTTGTAGCTTTACGATAGTAAGAAAATCTTTCATCTAAATAAAACTGCAGAATCCAAAACAATACCAAACATTTTGGCCAAAAATAAGAGATTTATAGTGATAAGCAAAATACTAACGCGAGCTCTTTACAGATGAATGGAAAAACTAGTAGAAACCGACCTAGGGGAAGATCAGTTTGGATACCGTAGAAATATTGGAACACGTGAGGCAGTACTGACCCTACTACTTACCTTAGAAGCTACATTAAGGAAAGGCGAACCTACGTTTCTAGCATTTGTAGACTTAGAGAAAGCTTTTGACTGGAATACTATCATTCAAATTCTGAAGGTGTCAGGGGTAAAATATAGGGAGCGAAAGGCTATTTACAATTTGTGTAGAAACCAAATGGCAGTTGTAAGAGTTGACGGGCATGAAAGGGAAGCAGTGGTTGGGAAGGAAGTGAGACAGGGTTTCAGCCTCTCCCCGATGTTATTCAATCTGTATATTGAGCAAGCAGTGAAGAAAACAAAAGAAAAATTCGCAGTAGGTATTAAAACCCATGGAGCAGAAATAAAAACTTTGAGGTTCGCCGATGACATTGTAATTCTGTCAGATACAGCAAAGGACTTGGAAGAGCAGTTGAACGGAATGGACAGTGTCTTGAAAGGAGGGTATAAGATGAACATCAACAAAAGCAAAACGAGGATAATGGAATGTAGTCGAATTAAGTCGGGTGATGCTGACGGAATTAGATTAGGAAATGAGACACTTAAAGTAGTAAAGGAGTTTTGATATTTGGGGAGCAAAATAACTGATGATGGTCGAAGTAGAGAGGATATAAAATGTAGACTGGCAATGGCAAGGAAATCGTTTCTGAAGAAGAGAAATTTGTTAACATCGAGTATAGATTTAAGTGTCAGGAAGTCGTTTCTGAAAGTATTTGTATGGAGTGTAGCCATGTATGGAAGTGAAACATGGACGATAAATAGTTTAGACAAGAAGCGAATAGAAGCTTTTGAAATGTCGTGCTACAGAAGAATGCTGAAGATTAGATGGGTAGATCACATAACTAATGAGGAGGTGTTGAAGAAGATTGGGGAGAAGAGAAGTTTGTGGCACAACTTGACTAGAAGAAGGGATCGGTTGGTAGGACATGTTCTGAGGCATCAAGGGATCACCAATTTAGTATTGGAGGGCAGCGTGGAGGGTAAAAATGGTAGAGGGAGACCAAGCAGATTCAGAAGGATGTAGGTTGCAGTAAGTACTGGGAGATGAAGAAGCTTGCAGAGGATAGAGTAGCATGGAGAGCTGCATCAAACCAGTCTCAGGAGTGAAGACCACAACGGGGCCGGCTGGAGTGGCCGAGCGGTTCTAGGCGCTACAGTCTGGAACCGCGCGACCGCTACGGTCGCAGGTTCGAATTCTGCCTCGGGCGTGGATGTGTGTGATGTCCTGAGGTTAGTTAGATTTAAGCAATTCCAAGTTCTGGGGGACTGATGAGCTCAGAAGTTAAGTCCCATAGTGCTCAGAGCCATTATTTTGAAGACCACAACAACAACAGTGATAAGCACGCCCAGGCGTTTCTGCCTGCAACAGACCTGATGATCGCCGTGCCTAACTGACGTGACGTCACCAACAAGCACCGAGGCCTTCCTTTGAGTCGGTGTTGGTTGTTGGAGGTTCACTTTTTTTGAAAGGCTTATAACACTCCCCGTCTGCTAACTACTGTACCATAACTTCAATGCCAGAAGCAGGTTGTAACATAAAACAATTTTGTAAAAGTAACTATGGCACAAAGCAACAGAGCAGTGTTACCCTCTGAGAGGAATTTTGTTAAGTTGACCGTATTGTTCCTAATGGAAGTGGCTTATCGGAAATGAAAGTCAGAATTACGTTAATATTGGAATAGTGACAAACAAAATTTTGCCTAGCAATACTGTTTATAGAATAATGGAAACGGTCGCCAGCCTAATTAGGCAAGAGAAAGATTAACATTCTCGTTTATGAAAGTAGGTATAAGTAACTATAATGGACAACACAACAGACACAACCTAGACTTAGCAACACGCGAGTGCAATGAACTCTAACACACATACGTTTTAAGATTGAAGCTAACAGTTAGAGCAGCAGGAACTATTTTCAAAATTATAACAGGTACAGAAAAACACTATCACTTTCAGGGTTTACACAAACTGAGTGGTCTTTATACTGTTAATATGCACACAAGAGAGACAAACACTTGGCATGCATGAGAATGTAACGTTTCACAACTGCAGCTTTCTCACTTTTACTACAACGAAACACAATGTTGACAAAATTGCAAGGAACTGACTCTCCTTTTTAGAATTTACTACAGACAACAACGTGATCATTTACTTTATAAGACTCAGCCTAAAGTTTGAAGTTGGTAACAGCACTTTAAATAACAGTTTCAATAGGAAAATTATTATTGGACAAATAACATTTGCTTTAACTCACTCTGTTACCACATTAGCTTTAACTATCTTTCTAATAAGTTCAAGAGGCATTATTTAACAAAGCTCTAGGCTTCAACGTACTTTCAGTAAGGACACTCGGTAATCACTTTACTTCAATCGGAGAGGACCCTGAGAGGTGTTATGATGAGGAGTAAAATCAAGGTAGGTAAATAAATTCCGATATGAATTACCTTATATTTCAGCACACTAACACATCCATTAGGCTGATCCTTCACTTTACCTCAATATAGTATTACGTTACAGTGATTGCGCAATGTGGTGGCAACTGCATGTTGGTAGGTGGAATTACAGGTGGAATTGCCGGACTTTATCGTATCTTCATGGCGATGATTCATACAAATTCCAGAATAGATCCAGCTATTTATCCACCCATCCGAGGCATTGGAAAGAAGCAGTAAAAGCCTCTCTCTGAATCAGCATGATATGCACCTTTACATTGACAGTGCACAGACTGGTAGCTCCTTCCCGACTAGTGGCTCGTCTCCGACTGACTATCAGTTCCACCTTTTCCACCTATGCCAACCACAATTTGCGCGTGCTACGCATTTCCGTTCCAGAGGGGAACCACTACACCATTTACATACAAACTAACTAAGAACCCTAAGTGAGGATCAGCAATTTACATAACAGCAAACAAATACATTAAATACAACAGAACATTTTCACATATTGACACTTCTACAAAAAATTATTCACACAAAATTACAATTACATACAATAAGTTCTGTTCCCTCCAAATGGGACAAAGAATACAAATTGCAGATACACTACTTTGCATAGAATCAAATCACGACATCAAAGGTTTGACAAAGAAAAGAATACACAATTTTATGCTATCGATTTGAACACATTCACAGGCGATCAACAATGTAACATTAAATAAAGCAAAATGAATCCATACAGCATAAGAGCTGTGGTGTTACAGGCTTTGTATATTGAGAACAGGTGGTTTCTTTGTAGCTCTGCTACTCCCAGAGGGTGGCGCAACTCTTCTCCAAATGTCTTGTTGCGTGGGTACCGTTAGTGACAGCCGAGATTCGCACGAGGTGAGCCGGTGACACACTGCCGGCCCAATTCGCAGGTGAGCAACGGCGCGTCGTGACCGCCCAGAGCGCCTGCAACTGGTCGGTCGCAGCGCACAGCCGGCTCCCAGGTCCGTAAAATAGCGGCTGGGCTGGCAGCGCGCGGCGACTTTTCATTAGCCCCGCGCACACTGCCTCGCTTATAAACAGGCGACCGCCGAGCCGTGTGTCCAGCGGCGTAACTCAGCGCGACCCCGCTCGCCTCGACACTCGCGGCCCGAACGACACACTCAGCTCCAGCCACACACGTAACTGTGTCTACACGGATTCGAATCTGGGCAACCGGGCCGCCAGTGCAAGATATGATCTGTGATGAAAGTCGTGGGGTTGTTTCGTTGCACCGTAATCGAATTAACAAGCATAATTTCGAACTTCGTGAGGTACATGGCCCTCAAATGTTGTTTTCCAAATGCGTGTATTGCTGCGCTACACCTCGCTTTCCCACATCTTCCGCTAACAAACGGAACCCAATGAAGGCGATGGTGTACGTTGTGACCTTGGAAACAGCTGACACGATCCTGCTTCTAAATTTCAATCAAACACTAGTAGTTCAAATGGCTCTGAACACTATGCGACTTAACTTCTGAGGTCATCAGTCTCCTAGAACTTAGAACTAATTAAACCTAGCTAACCTATGGACATCACACACATCCATGCCCGAGGCAGGATTCGAACCTGCGACCGTAGCGATCGTTCGGTTCCAGACTGCAGCGCCTAGAACCGCACGGCCACTCCGGCCGACTAATCAAACACTCACTTTGAACATTAATTGATTGGACCTAATGATGGGGGTCTAGGTGAACAGGAAGGACATTAAGACAATCGTAACAATGGTAACAGCATAATTCATTTCCATAATTGGGATATGCAGTGAGGTGACAAAACCCATGGGATAGCGATATGATCATACACAGATTAGCGGTAACATTACATACACAAGGTATAAAAGGGAAGTCTGTTGGCGGAGATCTTATTTATACTCAGGTGTTTCGTATGAGAAGGTTTCTGACGTGGTTATGGCCGCACGATAGGAAGTAGTTGGAGACAGACACATCGGACATTCCATTTTGGGAATCGTTAGGGAATGCAATATTCCAAGATCCATACTTGCAAGAGTGTACCGAGAATACCCAGTTTCAGGCATTACCGCCTCACCACGGACAACGCAGTAGCCGACGGCCTTCACGCTTTGATTGGTAAAACGTCAGTTTTATTACTTCTCCCACACCTTTTATTACTTTTCCCACACACCTCGTAAATGTCTATATAAGTATGTCACATCTACCCATTTCGAAGCTTAGTTATTTGTGGTTATCTTTGGGATTATCTGCTGGCGTTATTGTTAGATTTATTTGTTTTCGTCAAGTTGATTTAAAGTCTTTAATAGCTTATTCTTCTGTTGCTCATATAAGAATGGTTTTCTTTTGTCTGAGAGTGTATTTTTCTTAAGTCTATCGAAACTGCACTATAACAAAAGGATCACAATTATTCACGAACACTAGTAAAATAATTAAAGACGAAAAATCACTCATCTGGACACAGAATGAAGAGAAAATTGGCATTTAGATGTGACAGCGCAGTTTATTGCATACTAGAAACACAAAAAACTCTTTAATAAAATTTCGTAGTGTGAAAATGGAGGCCAGACTAACAACACTGTGTGAGATGTCAGTTAACGGTTAACCAATTTAGCATATCCCTAAGATGCTACAGACCCAATCCCCAAAGATCTACAAGGCGGGAAGCTCCCCATAAGATTATACAAATTGAAGAGAAACGCTATTGTGCAATGGACAACGTTTTATGAAAGGAACTTTACTAGGGTGGCCCTAATTAGACTGAAATTATGGGGACCACACCACGGATACATTAACATCCAACTACAAATGGAAACTAGTGGTCACTATAAAAACGTTGATTATTCCCATAAGACATCAAACAAAGTGATTCACCCACTGCTTCTGGCATACAAACCTTTACTAAGTGGACAGGAGATAGCGAATATGATCTATAACTTTCGTGCCGATAGGTCGACACTTGAAAACCTAGTGGTAAACTATTTAAAGATACTGCCAGTGACTGCTAAACGATTAGTGGTTTGAAGAAAATCCTCGGGAAACCAACAAAGAACACCTGTATTTTCGTCAAAGGGCATGATGGGTGCAGCTAACTGACTGTGCTATGTTGTACCTGCCCAACGAAACGCTAATGCAAATTGACTTGCTTCCTGTCCCCCTTACCTCAGTGGCTGCATCGATAGCATATGGTCGCCACTCTTCAATGCTGCGAGTGTGGAGGACAGCTGCAGCAGTGGATGGAAATTCTCAGTCCAGCTCGGCCTCTGTACTTTGCTCTAAACCGGATATATCTTTCTCTGTGACTATCTTTTGCGACTGCCTAAGGTGAGGTGTGTTCTCTACAGTGTCCCTGCATGATGTCTATTCTTCATCGTCCTTGCCGGAAGTGTCTTCTGACATCGCTCGACAAAACTTAACTGTTTCTGCTAGCGTTGGAAACTAGCCGGCCGAGTGCAGCAGACCTTGGGAGTTCTGACCAATAATAATTTTATAAACAAGTTTAACAATTTTCTACTCTCGCTGATTTTGTCACATGGTATGATGTCGGAAAGAAGGCGGAAAATCTCTCTGTCAAAAGCCATGCACGTAGCCATGCATGGGATATCACGCCTTCTACCGAAAT
This sequence comes from Schistocerca piceifrons, assembly GCF_021461385.2. Taxonomy (NCBI): domain Eukaryota; kingdom Metazoa; phylum Arthropoda; class Insecta; order Orthoptera; family Acrididae; genus Schistocerca; species Schistocerca piceifrons. Next base: position 528,622,942 of record NC_060144.1, on the reverse strand, counting down.
AATTACTGTGTTTCAATCACAAAACACCTTATTCCGATTTAAACAAACATTCTTGCATGGCATCCAGTGGCTGGTCTCACAGTCTGAAGCTACGTGTTTCCACCTGGCTTTCAGATCTTATCTACACACATGGATTCAGTTTTTATGGAATACAGTTCGCCCTCTCCTACATTGCTTCTGCGTGGACACTGGAGACTAACATTTCCTTATACTGCACCATTCGGGAGACGCTTGCAGCATCAAAAAACACACATCAAAAAAAGTTCTGCTTCACCCCGATTCCCAGAACGCCTGAAGATAGACGTTGACTCTGGATATTGAATCACAGACACAGTCCCCTTGACTGTTCAGAAATGTCACTAAATCCGCCCAAAGATGTAAACAACCATGCATGAGCAGCGCCTATTAGACGGAGGGGATCTGACGACAGCCGATCAATTCCAGTCGTTCCACCAGTAAGGAGGAACACGGCTCTTGTCGTCTGTAATTGAACCATGCCCAGACGGTCAATGCTGCGGTTCGATAGCGTCCGCGTTGTCACTTAGTGCCAGGAAGGGCTCTCAACAAGGGAAGTGTCCAGGCGTCTCGGAGTGCCCCAAAGCGATGTTGTTCGGACATGGAGGAGAACAGAGAGACAGTAACTGTCGATGATATGACTCTCTCAGGCCACCCACGGGCTACTACTGCAGTGGATGACCGCTACCTACGGATTATGGCTCGGAGGAACCCTGATGCCACCATGTTGAATAACGCTCAAACTGTGTACAATAGGCAGCATAATGGGCAACTTCACTCCCGACGTCCATGGCGAGGTCCATCTTGCAAACACAACACAATGCAGAATGGTACAGATGGCCCCAAAAACTTGCCGAATGGACCGCTCAGAACTGGCATCACGTTCTCTTCACCGACAAGTGTCACATATGCCTTCAACGAGACAACCGTCGGAGAGGAGTTTGGAGGCAATCCGGTCAGGCTGAACGCCTTAGACACCCTGTCCAGCGAGTGCAGCAAGGTGGAAGTTCCTTGATGTTTTTGGATGGCATTATATGGAGCCGAAATACGCCGTTGGTGGTCATGGAAGGTGCCGTAACGGTTGTACGATACGTGAATGTCATTCTCCGACCGATAGTGTACTCATATCGGCATCATATTGGCGAGGCATTCGTCTTCATGGACGACAATTCGCACCCACATCGTGCACATCTTGTGAATGACTTCCTTCTGGCTTACGACAGCGCTCGACTAGAGTAGAGTGGCCAGCATGTTCTCCAGACATGCACCCTATCGAACATGAGTGAGATAGACTGAAAGGCGTGTTTATGGACGACGTGATCCACCAACCACTCTGAGGGACCTATGCCGAATCGCCGTTGAGGTGTGGGACAATCTGGAGCAACAGTCTCTTGATGATCTTGTGGATAGTATGCCACGATGAACACAGGCATGTATCAATGCAAGAGGACGTACTACTGGGTATTGGAGGTACCGGTGTGTACAGCAATCTGGACCACCAGCTCTGAAGGTCTCGCTGGATGGTGGTACAACATGCAATGTGTGGTTTTCATGATGAGTGAAAGGTGTGGAAATGATATTTATGTTGATCTCTATTCCAATTTTCTGTACAGTTTCCGGAACTCTCGGAAACGAGGTAATGCAAAACGTTTTTTGATGTGTGTAGTTTACGACACTCTGGTTGTCCTAGGTTAACTTCCGTGTCGTGAGTCATCTAAGGAAAGCCCCCAAGGTTGCACAAACAACAGACCTCCCCCATCGTATTAAAAAGAAAGGAGAAGAAGAACTAATTAACAGCGCGCCCACTGGCAGTAGCGAATATTGACTGCAGTTTTCATACAGCGTTAAAGAATTGGCTATACTGACTACTGGGATCTGCATATTGCGTTAAAAAAGGTTACGTTGTAGTTTCGGCATTAACTGACATGCAACATGTGCAATGACATTTACGACAAATATCTTCATGGAATACACTACAGCAGTCAATAAACAGACGAGCTAGAAAATTAGAGTTCGGAAGTAGCCTCATTTGTTAAGTTTCGGCAGTATAAAACGGCATCTACTCTCGCTTGTTAGTAGTTATACAGCACTTACAGCAGACTTCGTAGAGAACTCGTGCAGTTGTTCAAGAAGAACACAGACACGAGAGGAGGATCACTTTTACAGTTCGATTTTTCTAATATCCCGCCACCCCAGCGACAGGGAAGCCAAACAGAGAATGTGAGCGACATTCTGTCAGTGTAGCGGTTAGTTCGGCAGCCGGCCTTGACTGCAGAGGTCGAGGCAGGCACATTACATGGGGATTATCTTTCGTCCGCCTCGGAGGTTGAATCAGCGCTTGCTATATTATTGTTGAGGCCTCTGTATGCTGGTTCAGAGGTACTGCTGTACGTTTTGCTTAATTTAGAAATCTGATTTCGTGAGTTGTTGTTAAGACGATCAAGGTTTTCATTAACGGCATTGAAAAATCATCTTTGCGGCGGCTAAAAAGCATCATAATATTTGCTTCAATTTATTGATTTAAAAGATTGACCGTGGTCTGGCAAAAATGTATTTATGGATTTTTGCTTTCCCGATACAAATCTCATCATTGTACACATTTATACAATGAATCGTGAAAGAAACTGGTACACCTGCCTAATATGGTGTAGCGCCCCCAAGAGCACGCAGAAGCGCACTAAATGACGTGGCATGGACTCGACTAATGTGAGAACTAGTGCTGGAGGGAATAGATCCCGTGAATCCTGCAGGGATGTCCATAAATCCATATGACTACTAGCGGGTGGAGATATCTTCTGAGCAGCACGTTGCAGGGCATGCCTGATATGTTCAATGATGTTCATGTCTGAGAAGTTTGGTGGCCAGCGGAAGCGTTTGAATTCAGAAGAGTGTTCCTGGACGCACTCTGTGGGAATTCTGGACGTATGGGTTGTCACATTGTCCTGCTGAAAGTGCCCAAGTCCGTCGGAATCCATAATAGACCTCTATGGATGCAGCTGAAGAGACAGGATTCTTACGTACGTGTCACCTGTCAGAGTCGTATCCAGACGTATCAGAGGTCTCACACACATTGCCACACGCTCTTCACCATTACAGAGCTTCCACAAGCTTAAACAGTCCCCTTCTGACATGGAGGCTCCACGGATTCATGAGGTTGTCTCCATACCCGTACAAATCCATTTGCTCGACACAATTTGAAACGAGACTAGTCTGACCAGGCAACATGTTTCCAGTCTACAGGTTAATGTCGGTCTTGACGGGCCCAGGTGAGGCGTAAAGCTTTGTGTCGTGCAGTCACGAAGGGTACACGAGTGGGCCTTCGGCTCCGAAAGCCCACCTCGATGACGTTTTGTTGAATGGTTCGCACACTGACACATGTTGAGGACCCAGCATTGAAATGTGAAGCAATTTGCGGATGGGTTGCACTTCTGTCAAGTTGAACGATTCTCTTCAGTCGTCGTTGGTCCCGTTCTTACAGGATCTTTTTTTCGGCCGTAGCTATTTCGGAGATTTGATGTTTTACCGGATTCATGATATTCACGGTTCTCTTGTCAAATAGTGGTACGGGAAACCCAGACTTCATCGCTACCTCCGAGATGCTGTCTCCCAGCGCTGGTGCGTCGGCTATAACACCAAGTTCAAACTCACTTAAATCTTGATAAACTGCCATTGTACTAACAATAACATATCTAACAACTGCGCCAGACACTTGCCTTATATAGGCGTATCAGACCGCGGGGACCTATTCTGCCTTTTGCATATCTCTGTATTTAAATATGCATGCCTATACCAGTTTCCTTGGCGCTTAAGTGTTTGTCTTGGGTGTCTTTACCAGGCCTGGTAGTGTATAAAAGGACGTGAACGGAGTCAGATGCTGAGTCGATCACTGTGAAGGACATGGAGGTACGACGAACTTGTGTGACACAACATTGTCAGCACCTGACGCAGTTTGAAAGCGGCTTCATTGTCCATCTCCAGTTTGCCGGCTAGTCTAATCGTACAGTATCCAGATTTTTGGTGCATACGGATGTGGCAGTGGCTCGTTGTTGGACTGCATGGACGGGTGAGTCAGAGTCCCGGATCACCACAAGGGGGCGGGAGGGGGAGGGATAGGCGTATTGTGCGCCCACCACATCGTAGTCCCTTCACATCTGGGCTTGGAATCCAAGAATTATTAATGGACTCCCTGCCACATTCTCTACTATCCCACACTATAGGACGGACGCTATCAACACAAATACTAGGCGATTACTGCCCAATGGGTTGGCTTCCATTAACACCATAACACACACGGCAAAATCTGGAGGGGTGCCGTATCTGGGAAGCATGAACTGCTGGTGAATGGGATTGTTTTTGAGTTCAGTGGCGAATCGTAGTTCTGCATTGCTCCGAATGACCATCGCCGGTGAGTATGGTGGAGATCTTGGGAGAGGTCCATTTTTCAAACGTCTGGTAGGGGCACAGTGATGTTCACGCTGGTGTCATGGTATGGGGAGCCATCGGATAAGTCTTCACGTTGCGACTGGTAGTGACTGAGGGAACTCTGAGAGCACAACGGCACATCACGGACAACGTGAGTCATTATGTGTTACCTGGCAAGTACCTGGCAGTATCGTGGTATAATTTTTGGATAGTACAATGCTCGTCCACACGTAACACTTACCTCTATGAAATGTCGTGGGCAGCAATGTGCTCAGATACGTCCCCAGTAGACTGTGGGTTGGATCAGCTCGGAAAGCAACTCTGTCCCAGTGCCAGTATCCAGGATATAAGGGAACAGATACAACAGCTGTGGACCAGCTGGCCTTAGGTGAGGACACAACCGTTTCTCAAACGTCTCAGTGCATGCATCTAAGCCAGATGAGTTGTGACTCACACTGATAAGTGGGCTCATACTGCTATGTTATTTCTAAAGTTGTTTCGGTTTCCTCATCATTTCGAACAGTAAAGCTTCACTTAGGTTCCTCCTCCTCTTCTGAGTGCTTCATTTTACTTGTGTGATAGGGTACGGTACTTACATTTTTTTTCCTGATCGTCACTTACGTTTGTAAAAGGTGTATGCTGCAACATTTTTCAGGTATTTCTGTGTTTCGTGTTGATGGTTTTAGTTTAATTTCATATTGGTTTGATGTCAATTATATCGAAATATGGCACCAGTAGTGAATGTTTGCGTTCACGTGGAAAAACGTTTGTCTGTTTGTTTTGTGTTTGTAGCACTACCAACGTTGTTGTTGTTGTCTTCAGTATTGAGACTGGTTTGATGCAGCTCTCCATGCTACTCTATCCTGTGCGAGGTTCTTCGTCTCCCAGTACTTACTGCAACATACATCCTTACCCTCCACGCTGCCCTCCAATGCTAAATTAGTGATCCCTTGATGCCTCAGAACATGTCCTACCAACCGGTCCCTACTTCTTGTCAAGTTGTGCCACAAACTCCTCTTCTCCCCAATTCTATTCAATACCTCCTCATTAGTTATGTGATCTACCCATCTAGTCTTCAGCATTCCTCTGTAGCACCACCTTTCGAAAGCTTCTATTCTCTTCTTGTCCACTTCCATACATGGCTACACTCCATACAAATACTTTCAGAAACGACTTCCTGACGCTTAAATATATACTCGGTGTTAACAAATTTCTCTTCTTCAGAAACGCTTTCCTTGCCATTGCCAGTCTACATTTTATATCCTCTCTACTTCGACCATCATCAGTTATTTTGCTCCCCAAATAGCAAAACTCCTTTACTACTTTAAGTGTCTGATTTGCTAATATAATTCCCTCAGCATCACCCGACTTAATTCGACTACATTCCAGTACCAACGTACTGTTAGTTTTATTTTCAACTTATTTTAAAAGGATGTTTTTCATGTATGGGTTGTCATATGCATACCATGTTGTTCTATTTGTGTGTACGTATATTTATTTAATGCGTAAATTAAATGAGCTAATAGTTTGGGATCAGAACATCTAAACAATAAGTATTTGGACGGGGCAAAGATGGGTAAACGTAGTGAAGAGTGAATTATAGCTGGCACGATAATAGGATGGAGAAGTGGAAGGGCCAGGCGCTAGCTGTGAAATGAGGGGAGAGTGGGAACAGAGACACACACGCACACACATAGAGACAGTAAAGATTTATTTTATTTTATTTACTTATTTTTTGATCAAGCTGATGAGTTCAACAGTTATGTGTAGTACATGGTTTAAAATATTTATCATGTCATGAAGCAGCTGTTTATAGTGTGTTAGTGCTTTGTGTGTGGATAGTTTTCTCGGTAAGTGAGCAGACGACGATTTTTATTTACTTTTGTGATGCTCTATCTTTTTCTACTCAGCTTAGCCTGTACCTTTCCTACTAAAGGTGATCTTCAGCAGTTGAATGATTTGTGCTGTATTTCCATTCATCGATGTGTTCCTTACGTCTTGTGACAAAGATCCTTCCAGTCATCCAAAAATAAACTTTGTCACAGTCTCTGCAGTTCAGCTATTAGATACCAAACTGTTGGTATCAGGATCATTTTTGTTTTAGTTTTGATATGTGTTTCTGCATTGAGTTATTCGTTTTGTAGCACTGTTTTTGATTTTTTACCCGTTTTGTACGTGAATTTTTTGTGGCAGCTCATTGAGGGCCATTTTTATTGTGCTGCTTGTATTATTTTTGCCATCGTTTGTATCTGTGTTTTCAGTCTATCTGCACATGTGTTTTTGTGTGAGTTAGTTTAGTATTTGTGCCGTTCTTTCTCTCTTAACTTTTCTTACTAGTGTTTCCTGTATGTTTCATACTGGCTAGCTCGTTTTGGCAAACAGAAGAGTTTGGTTGAATCTTACTGAATCTGTTTAACATGGCTCTAGCTTCAGCCCGTACTTGATTTTGTGGGTATTATTTAGGATACATATATTATTTTGTCTTCTTGTGTTTTCCTTTTTATATGTAAAATATATATTAGTAATTTTCTTTTTTGTGGTTATATCCAGAAAATTGAATTTACTCCCTTGTTCTTCTTCTGATGTATTGATGTCTTTCTGAATCAGTTGAGTTTTGGTCTGTGGTTATTATGTCATCCATATATCTGTACGTAGACGATGTTGAAGCCTTTATTTCAATGTGGTTCTTGAAGATGTTGGTTCGTGTTGCTGAATTCGGTGAACCCACGGCGATAGCTTCTTCTTTTAAGTAATACTCCAGAATGAACTCGGAATAGTTTTTTGGTGTTATACTTTGACTGTAATTATAAGGCAGCTACGGACACTGCGGCAACGCACGTCGAGATTGTAGCTTTGTTCATCAGTACTTGCGGTATTGTCTTTTGTGTCTGCTCCGTTTGCTGGCTGTCGCGTTACCGTCGACCTTGGCATCAACATTCTATTGGCTCGTGGAATTACTTGCCTCTTTTGTTAACAAAACAAGTTTTTGGACGCGTTTTCGCTTTTAGGGTGTACTCTGTTGTCTTACCAATCGTTACAAGCGTCCGTCGTTTCTCTTCAGTTTGCCAGCATTGCTGTTCCCTTCTTCAGTGAAACTCGTTCCTACCCTTTTCTTGGTTAGACATATTCTCCACTGTTAAATCCATGCTTCTCGAAAGATGCCTTTTAGGCATAAGATTGACACGTTGCTCCATACCATTTACCCATATTCAACTCACATTCAGACAGGTCCGCAATGAAAATACTTCTTGTACCTATCATTGAAGTGTTGACAAATTGACATTCTTTTACATTCATTTTATACCGAAAATTTGCACGTGAATAAAATCTCTTACAGACTTCTTTTTAGTTTTGTCAATATACAAGGGATCGTGCTGTCGAGTCCGTGTCCGTCAATGTTTCTTCAGCCAGTAATTGAAGACATGCACGGAAAAACGGGCTAACCCTCAAATGTAAAAATCTAAAGATAAGCGGTGCCATCTGTTGCTGAGTACGGGAAGTATCAAAATTGACATTGGTCTCACCCCCAAATATCACATTAGGATATTTAGGGGTGAGACCAATGCCAATTTTGATAGTTCCCGTACCCAACAACAGACGGCAACACTTATCTCTTTTTCTCTGCCTCGTGATGACTGGGTGTTGTGTGATGTCCTTAGGTTAGTTAGGTTTAAGTAGACCATATATGTTACGTCCCATAGTGCTCAGAGCCATTTTTTGAACTTATCTCTAAGTGCTTACATTTCAGGGTTAGCCCGTTTTTCCGCGCTTGCCTTCAGTTGCCCTTCGATATTTAGCCCGAGTTTTTCTCATGCCGGAATGAAAACGTAGCTATCTTCATACAGATACTATAACCATGATACATTAATTATTCTAACGTGAACAGTTCGCTTGATGAATCGTAACTGCAGGCATGTTTTACACAGAATCTTACACGCGTACCATTACTTCAATTATATGCATACTTTTTCATTATGAAGAAACCTCTTGTTATTGTATGACTCGCCAGGCTTCGAGTCATTGCCGTACAGATTATTCGTCGACATTGTAAATTACCGCAATACACACGTATGGGCAGATGCAAATCCTCTAGCAGTCATGGAGGTGACGTAGAGCAATAGGGTGGCCTTAGTGTCACTATATGGGCAGGAATTGTCGCTGACAGACTCGTAGGCCCAAACGCTTTACCAAATAGGTTAAGAGGTACTGTGTACCTCCGACTTTTGCGTGATGAATTACCAGCGCTACGGGAGAACGTTACACTGCAAGGGTAGAACGACTGTGGTTTACGTACCACGGGCACCACCCCATTTTCCACTCTTCGTGCGACAAAACCTCACCGCAAATTTAAACACATATAATGCATATTATTTTGTTTTTCTTTCCTCAGTGCATATATTCCACTAACTCGAATATTAGCACCCTTTATTGATGTTTTGTAATATGAGAGAGCCAAAAGTGTAGAATATGAGGAATTTCGCTAATTCTTTTTACAGTTCGTTAACTCCATAGTGACCTCAAGCGCACTGTTTCGGATCGGTAGACGTCGGTAGAAGCCAGAAAATTTCCTCTCAATAAACTTAAGTAAAAAAGAGTCGTATTGTTTCTGAGCGATGCTGGCCCTACATAATGAAGGCCAGGAAAGCAATTACAATATTATGTCCTAACCTTAGGCACTTACATGTGCAGAACATATGATTAATCGTTTAGCTGAAAGAGTGGGAACTCTGATATCCTCCACAAACGTGGAAAATAGGAGCACGAACTATATAAGGTGCCGGCTGTCTTTTTAGGTTTGGTAGCATGGAGTAATCTGATAGTAAACTAGTGAGTTTAATCCGTATTTCAGGCTGAAAACAGGCAAAAATGTGACAATAAAACCCTTAATCATTGATTCATATTGTTCCTTTAATACATCCACTGATGATGCTTTCATAACCCATAAGTAAGATGGGCACACTGTGGTTAGTTAAAATAGGAGGAGTTTCGACCCTGAAAACAAAATAGTTCCTTTCACTTGAAGCAACGGAAACAATCAGAACACTATGACCTTATGGAAACGAACACAATGTTTAACTGTACCATATATACTTCGTAATCTGTTGCCTGATGCATCTGCAAATGCCCTGAAGTAAAAGACTGAATTCAGATCTTTGGAGTTATTAAGAGTTACTTTTACAAGAAGGGAATTTGAACTGTGTACAAGCCTTGTTCTTAAACGCTACTGTCCCTCACGAAATAAAGATCTGGCAATAACTTAGTATACAAACTGATCAGCAACGATAGTGCTTCTAAGGGATCAAGGGAAAGGAGTTCGTAGGCTTGTGCGTGATCGAACATGCTGCAACAGAATAAGCGCTGCTGCGGGCAAATAAACGTACGACTTTCAATACAGCGATTTGATACTTCTGGTACCATTAGTTAAATGATATGCTAGCTTTTTTTTCTTATTGAAGATATTCTTCAACGCACCTCTCTCTGTTGCCGCATTTAGAGATACTCTGGCAGATTTGGTTCAAATGGATCAGAGCACTACGCGATTTAACTTCGGAGGTCATCAGTCGCCTAGAACTTGGAACTAATTAAACCTAACTAACCTAAGGACATCACACACATCCATGCCCGAGGCAGGATTGGAAACTGCGACCGCAGCAGTCGCTCGGCTCCAGACTGTAGCGCCTAGAACCGCACGGCCACTCCCGCTGGGTTCTGGCTGATTTAGTATGGCCACCACAGCATACACATTTTACCCAGGTAAGGTGCATGGATATATGCTATCCTTCACTGTGATAATGTTAATGAAGTTAAGTCGGTGAAAGACCGTAAGTTCCTCCAAAGTTAATGAATTTAACAGCTATTTGCTTCATTCTATTGAAATGGCTTAAGTTACTGACGCCTAATTTTTGTTTTTGTTTTCGTTTTTCGTCTTTGGCTTTTAAATGCTTTCGATGGCACTAAATCAGCTGGAGTTATTAAGTAGACAGAAGTGGCGTTCAAGGAAACAGATATGAGACAAGACCTGATTTACAACCAATTAAATTTTGCACATTTATCTCCGGCAGTAACGAAGTTGTAAACCACAGATAACTGGTGGATACTCTGATGGTTCTGCAGCAAAAGGTAAGGTTAACAAAATCATCGGTTCGAATCATGATTCTGAGTCTATGAAGTCGACAAAAAAAATTTTTTTGTGAAAATGGAAAAAACCATCAACTTGATCTTCATCCGAAAATTTTTACTAAAGCATGTTCCTCTCACTTGTGATGCTATTTTGTATGTACAAAAATGTTCTTTCTGATAAATGCGGGGGCCTAAGTGAAGAAAATGTGGAGAAACTGGTCGATGTGTACTGTTAAGCAAGAAAAGAGAAGTAAATATTGCACTGAATTTTGATTCCGTATATTTTTATTATTTTGCTGCCTCATTGTGCATCTTTTATGTTAAGGTACTGCATGAACGCATGCATGTTTTACGATTTGATAGTGCATGAAAATCCGGGTGCTAGTGATAGCAAAAGCTGAGGAACCAATCACAGAAGACAAAATAAAGCAATTGCTGCAAGGAGAGTTGGTTTTCGGTTTTCATCCCAGAGACGAGTAAACGCAGTCATTTGTCGATAACTGGAATCAGAATGAAAGCTATTTGGCAAAGTTTGTGGACTCGAAGTCATATGGTGCGTAATGGAATGAGTAGGCGACACTACGTTCGTAAGTTTATTGGAAGAATTTAAGAAAAGAGACTGCAGGTAGATCGGATTGAAGAAAGACATCGAAGCAATTCAGAGGCGGGCTGCTAGATTTGTTAAGGTAGGTTCGAAACACGTAAGTATTACGGAAATGCTTCGGGAACTCAAATGGGAATCTCTGGAGGCAAGGCGACGTTCTTTTCGAGAAATACTTTTGAGAGAATGTAGAGAACCGGCATTTGAAGCTGATTACAGAACGATTCTACAGCTCTACCACACTGCGCGTAAGGACCACGAAGATAAGATACGAGAAATTAGGGCTTATCGTTTTCCCTAACTCTGTTTGCGAGTGGAACCGGAAAGGAAATGACGAGCAGTGGTACAGGGCACCCTCCACCATACACTATACGGGGGCCTGCGGAGTATCTATGTAGATGTAGATGTAGATGTAGATGTACGCAGGCTACCGGGACGGTGCGTTAAGGCTTCAGTCGGAGTGCTGACCTTCGTAACCGCAGAACTGTTCTGTGATGGACTATCCCAGAACGAAAGTCGCCACAAAGCGAAGCTGATCTTGCCTCATAGGAGCGGCCACTGTTATGGAAAAGGGCAGCCGCTATTTCTTTGAATTAAAGACCGTCATTAAATCACATTTACGTTTGCCATTTAGCTGTTGCTTCAGAGTCCGTCGCGAGCCAGTGCATACGACTTGGCGACTGTCGCAAACGGCCCTACTCAGCTGAAGTACTTTCACTGCGGTGGCCTGCCTTGAGTGCGACACGCGGAAATGATTTCCAAGCCGGCGCTGTCCGCCGACAAAGAAGATACTTAGGTTCGCAATGCACGCAGCCGCCGCTGAGAGAGGTAGACGGGAGAACGACGTGCGTTCGTGCCTCCAATCTCAAGTGAACTGGCTTTAATGGAAGCGCCAAGATGAGAAGGTTCCCTCTATCTGTAATTAAGTCTCAGGTCGGATGTATCCTAGAGACGTAATTCTGCTTCCCTGTTTCCCTCCAACGTTCATCCACTGACTGTCCCCACGGTTACGGATGAAAATAATTGTGAGTGAAGTAAAGTGATTTAAATAGTAAGGTAGAAAAAATATAGGTACTACATAAAGTGAAATATAGTAAAACCTGACTAAAATCAATAAGACTGATTTAAAATTTAGGTGCAACCTAAAACGAAATGTATTAAATACTTTGGAAAGAATCAGGAAAGGTTCGTGTTGCATGCCCTGTCGAAATTTAAGTCCTTGCAGGAACCGTCTTTCAAAAATCATCCTGATGTTTGCCTACAGTCATTTAGAGAAACCATGGAACATTTGAATATGGTGCAACACAGGAACTCTCGCTAACTTCATGGGACGGTCTAGACCAGGGATGGGCAAACTTTGGTGACCCGTCCGCCTGATTCATATACCTAAGCTACCGGGCTGCTTCGTCCCTTGACGCGACAGCAGCGCTCCTGTCGCACGAAACCAAAAATATAAGCCGGCCGAAGTGGCCGTGCGGTTAAAGGCGCTGCAGTCTGGAACCGCAAGACCGCTACGGTCGCAGGTTCGAATCCTGCCTCGGGCATGGATGTTTGTGATGTCCTTAGGTTAGTTAGGTTTAACTAGTTCTAAGTTCTAGGGGACTAATGACCTCAGCAGTTGAGTCCCATAGTGCTCAGAGCCATTTGAACCATTTGAACCAAAAATATATCTTCCGTGACATTAATGATTATGGAGTAAACGTCGATATGAATGGCAACACTTTATAAACACGCCACACCAATAACTTGTGCCTCAAACCAACCATTTGATAGTAAATTAATTTTACGCTCGCATCATGTTCAGATGTTTATACAGGGTGTTACAAAAAGGTACGGCCAAACTTTCAAATGGTTCAAATGGCTCTGAGCACTATGGGACTCAACTGCTGAGGTCATAAGCCCCCTAGAACTTAGAACTACTTAAACCTAACTAACCTAAGGACAACACACACATCCATGCCCGAGGCAGGATTCGAACCTGCGACCGTAGCGGTCGCGCGGGTCCAGACTGTAGTGCCAGAACCGCTCGGCCACCAGCGGCCGGGGCCAAACTTTCAGGAAACATTCCTCACACACAAATAAAGAAGAGATGTTATGTGGACATGTGTCCGGAAACGCTTAATTTCCATGTTAGAGCTCATTTTAGTTTCGTCAGTATGTACTGTACTTCCTCGATTCACCGCCAGTTGCCCCAATTGAAGGAAGGTAATGTTGACTTCGGTGCTTGTGTTGACATGCGACTCATTGCTCTACAGCACTAGCATCAAGCACATCAGTACGTAGCATCAACAGGTTATTGTTCATCACGAACGTCGTTTTGCAGTCAGTGCAATGTTTACAAATGACGAGTTGGCAGATGCCCATTTGATGTATGGGTTAGCACGGGGCAATAGCCGTGGCTCGGTACGTTTGTATCGAGACAGATTTCCAGAACGAAGGTGTCCCGACAGGAAGACATTCGAAGCAATTGATCGGCGTCTTAGGGAGCATGGAACATTCCAGCCTATGACTCGCGACTGGGGAAGAGCTAGAACGACGAGGACACCTGCAATGGACGAGGCAATTCTACGTGCAGTTGACGATAACCCTAATATCAGCGTCAGAGAAATTGCTGCTGTACGAGGTAACGTTGACCACGTCACTGTATAGAGAGTGCTACGGGAGAACCAGTTGTTTCCGTACCATGTACAGCGTGTGCAGGCACTATCAGCAGCTGATTGGCCTCCACGGTACACCTCTGCGAATGGTTCATCCAACATTGTGTCAATCCTCATTTCAGTGCAAATGTTCTTTTCACAGATGAGGCAACGTGATGAAATTGTAAATTTTCACAATCAACATGTGTGGGCTGACGAGAATCCGCACACAATTGTGCAATCACGTCATCAACACAGATTTTCTGTGAACGTTTGGGCAGGCATTGTTGGTGATGTCTTGATTGGGCCCCATGTTCTGCCATCTACGCTCAATGGAGTCCGTTATCATGATGTCATACGGGATGCTCTACCTGTGCTGCTAGAACATGTGCCTTTACAAGTACGACACAACATGTGGTTAATGCACGATGGAACTCCTGCACATTTCAGTCGAAGTGTTCGTACGCTTCTCAACAACAGATTCGGTGACCGATGGATTGGTAGAGGCGGACCAATTCCATGGCCTCCACGCTCTCCTGACCTCAACCCTAATGACTCCGGCGTCGCCGGACGCTAAGCCCATTCATTCCTTCGACGGCAGCAGGAAATGTCCCGGCACAGCATACACTCGATGACGCCTTTCACAGAGCTCTTATCAATAAGAACACACGTGCTACAGTAACAAGTGCTGCGAACACCCACAGGACACTTTTAGAAATGTGTTACGTCAACTCGAGGCTAGAGACTGGCCACGCCGGCCGCGGTGGTCTCGCGGTTCTAGGCGCGCAGTCAGGAACCGTGCGACTGCTACGGTCGCAGGTTCGAATCCCGCCTCGGGCATCGATGTGTGTGATGTCCTTAGGTTAGTTAGGTTTAAGTAGTTCCAAGTTCTAGGGGACTGATGACCACAGCAGTTGAGTCCCATAGTGCTCAGAGCCATTTGAACCATTTTGCCTGGCCACGATAAGCTTTGATCAGCTAGACCACTGCTGGGCAACTAGCGGCCCGCGATTGGTTTCATTCCTGCCATAGGAAGAAATTCATGGAAGAGAAATCAAGGGAATATTTTGAGGTGTAATGTATTGCGATGGCATGTTAAAACGTGTCATCCACAAACATTAACGTCGCAGATGCTGTATCTTCGAACTTATGATTTCTTATTGGCCAAACAGTCTGCAAAAGCTTTAGTGAGGTCTGTTACCATGAGTTACAGCAATCTCGGTCATTTCGTACGGTGCTGACAACATACGATGCTTGGCTATGACATGGAATACAGAAATGTCCTGTGTGGCTGGTCCCGGCGGAGGTTCGAGTCCTCCCACGGGCATGGGTGTGTGTGTTTGTCCTTAGGATAATTTAGGTTAAGTAGTGTGTAAGCTTAGTGACTGATGACCTTGGTAGTTAAGTCCCATAAGATATGACACACATCTGAACATTTTGAACAGAAATGTCCCTCGGAGCTTAAAAGGCCGTCTCCTTCCGTATTATTGTCAGTACGTCAATATAATGAACGTCTGACGGCTAATATGATCTTATTGTCAAACCTAGTAATATTGAAGCACAGTATTGATGCTGACCTAAATATTCTCATTATTACCAATATGTGCTGAGAGTGCGAGAGTGCGTTTTACGAGATGACAGTGAACCATTTTGTTGGCTTCTATATAACACTGCCGATAATTCTAAGTTCAAATTATTTTTAAACTTTTGAGAATGAACAAAGAAATAACGGCCTAATTTATTTAGTATTACAGAAACGACCCATTCCACAACCATCAGCCACCGAAAGTATTTTTGGACAAATATTTGAAAAAAATATTTGCTAATAGTGTCGGAGGTTACTGACACATTAAACTTTAATCACTCAAATGACCTGCCTGTAGGGAAAAATCGCAAATTCACTCCTAAATGCTTGTCGACAGGGATGTCCTGTCTCATTACCGTATCCCGTTGTTACATGCTTTCTCATATTAACATTAGTAAATAATTCTTGTCAATTCTGGATGTATTAGAAAACTGCAACTGTTGAAGGTAATTTATAATGAATTAGCTGTAATCTGTTGATTTTATAAGCATTTATTTTTCCATGACGATTTTCAAAGTGCCTGGCATCCCACCTTCAGATATTTACATTGGTTAATGTGTTTTGAAAAACGCTTCTTTACTAAAGGGGTTGCAGAATTTTTGAAAGGACGTTTTAAAACAATTAATGTAAATCGTTGTAGGTAAAAGAAACTACGTTCACAACGCGTAAATAAATACAGGGTGTTACAAAAAGATACGGCCAAAGTTTCAGGAAACATTCCTCACACACAAATAAAGAAAAGAAGTTATGTGGACATGTGTCCGGAAACGCTTAATTTCCATGTTAGAGCTCATTTTATTACTTCTCTTCAAATCACATTAATCGTGGAATGGAAACACACAGCAACAGAACGTACCAGCGTGACTTCAAACACTTTCTTACAGGAAATGTTCAAAATGTCCTCCGTTAGTGAGGATACATGCATCCACCCTCCGTTGCATGGAATCCCTGATGCGCTGATGCAGCCCTGGAGAATGGCGTATTGTATCACAGCCGTCCACAATACGGACACGAAGAGTCTCTACATTTGGTACCGGGGTTGCGTATCAAATGCCCCCATAAATGAAAGTCAAGAGGGTTGAGGTCAGGAGAGCGTGGAGGCCATTGAATTGGCCAATTGTTGAGGACTTTGTCGGGAATTCGGCCGTGATCTTTCGAAGGAATCATGATGGCATTCAGCTTAAGAAATTTAAAGAAATCACGGAAAACCTAATGTGGATTCCAGTCCTGTATCTTAGTACAGTGCTCGGTGTCGCCCCTGAGAACAGCTAGGGAACGACAGATCGGTACCTTCTGCTTGATACACTATCATTCCGTTGAAGGAATGATTTCCACTGATTTTTTTGTGTTGGTGGATAATTTACCGATCGTATCCGCCTTCGTAGCAAAGTTCCACCTCGGCATCTTAGCGGTTGACCACGTGGTTGCTTACTTCCGTGTGCTGCCCAGTGTTTACAGTTCATTCATGTATGGTCCTGTGAAATTCGATCACTTTTTGAAACACCATGTATATCTAGACGCAGGAGCACTTCCTACACTTACTTTATACAAAAGTATGAAAAATACAGCAATTTTAGTTTTTGTTTGTTTGGACTGCAAAAATTCAACACACGAATTACCGAAGACATTGACGAAATACTTCAGTTTCACTATTGTCATTCTGAAGATGACCAGTGGCCGAAACGCATCAGAGATTTATTAATATTTTTGCGATGAATACAAAGATATAATTAAATTATATTCAGTATTTGATCAAAAGTAAATGGACACTGATAGGAAGTACGTCTGTCCTTCAAATTTATGACTGTTTGAACTCTACTGGGAACACTCTCAGTGAGGTGCCTGAATGTCTGCAGAGGAATGCAGCCGATCCTACTTCAAGAACCATCTAGAGAAGGTGATTGTAAACAACCTCATCCCAAAGGGCACTGGATTCAGGCTGGCTGCCGGCCCGGGTGGCCAAGCGGTTCTAGGCACTACAGTCTGGAACCGCGCGACCGCTACGGTCGCAGGTTCGAATCCTGCCTCGGGCATGGATGTGTGTGATGTCCTTAGGTTAGTTAGGTGTAAGTAGTTCTACGTTCTAGGGGACTGATGACCTCAGAAGTTAACGCCCATAGTATTCAAAGCCATTTGAATCAGACTGGTACTCTGGGTAGGGCAGTCCATTTCTCGAATGATATTGTACACACACCGTTGCCCGCTTTACGACAGGGTGCATGTTCATGCTGATATAAAAAAATCATCGTTTACAAATTGTTCCTCTACTGCACGCAATACACAACGCTGTAAACTGAGTTCATATACTTTGGCATTTAGAAATTTTTAAGCGCAATGAGGGCATCACTCTCTAACAAACAAAAAAAGTCCCATACCGCTACACTACGTCATCCGTACTTCATTTTGACACTTCGAAGCATTCACCAAACCTAGAGCCTTCCATGAGATTGCCACAGGGTACAGGGTGATTCATCGCTCCAAATATCTCTTTGTGTCATCTGGCGTCCAGTGGCGTAGCTCATTACATCACGTCAACTGTCGCCTAACCATGAGTATAGAAATGTGTGGCTTATGATGAAATACTCGATTATCGTACCCTATCCTTTTTAATTCCCTACACGCCGTCGTTGTGCTAGCTGTACAGCTAGTAGCATCTCAAACTTACGAATTATTACTTTCTCCGATCTCATGCGATTTTATACAACCTCCCTCCGCTACGCTCGCCGAACCCTGTCCGTCGGTACGTGAGGTCTTCCTGGCCTAGGTATACCTGTGAGTATTGCCAACGCCGGCAGCCGGCTTGGACAGATCTGGAAGGGTTGAAACGTCCCTGATGGATTTGTTACTAAGTTGAAAGCCAATGACCAGTCCACGTTCGGAGTCACTGAGTTCTCGCCATCGACTCATTCTCCTGTTACTGCTTATCTACTGCCAACCCAATACTCCCCACCTGGTTTTATACTGACGGCTGCCCCATTCGTTGTGTCTAGTGGTCACTTCCGCATTACATAGGGGCTTACGGAGACAGTAGTACACTAACCTTCATAGAAAGAGCTACACACAGAAAGGTGACGCGGATTGCAATCATTTTTCTATGGAAAGGAGATGGTACCATACTTACGGAATGGTTACACTTTCAGCTTTGAAGGGTGGACATTGCGCTACACAGGCACATAATGTACGCTTTAGTATGGCACGACCCCCCTCCCCCCCCCCCCCCCTTTGTGAACACAAGCGTCGAGATGTCACGACTTGGCATTGCACGGGTCTCTCGGCTGTAGCCCTGCGCCGCTGCATCTCGTGCCGCTTGCAGTGAATAGTTCCTGCATGTTTGTGGCTAGAGTTGGAATCCCGATGGCAACCCCATGATACCCCACACACTCTCGCTCGGGTGATACGGTTGGCCATGGCAGAGTATCCACAGCCGCAAGGCATGCCTAGGACGTGGCAGCGGTATGAGGACGAGCGTTATCCTGTTGAAGTAGGGCACGCGCGTGGGTGTTCACGAATGGCAGAGGACCTCCTCTAGGTAATGAGTGGATATCACGGAGCCCGTGAGTAATACCAACTGTGACCAGACACGAGAACATATCGCTTTACAGACCATACCAGACTGGAAGATCGTGTGACGTGCGATCACAAAATATTACTCGTGGCGCTCTCCGCTGCCCCACCAGATACAGACCTAGTGGTCGTCCCGTCAGGGCAGAAGCGAGACTCGTCACTAAAGATGAGTCCCTACCAATTTGCAGGGTCCAACGTTTATCACTGCTGACATCTAACGAGCTAGATGCGTTGCTGCAGTCGTGTGAGTGGCAGGTGTCGTAACAGTCGGCGAACGACGAGCCGCGCATCATAAATGTTCAAAAAAATGTCCAAAGGTGTGTGAAATTTTGTGGGACTTAACTGCTAAAGTCATCAGTCCCTAAGCTTACACACTACGTAACCTAAATTATCCTAAGGACAAACACACACACCCATGCCCGAGGGACGACTCGAACCTCCGCCGGGACCAGCCGCACAGTCCATGGCTGCAGCGCCCTAGACTGCTGGGTTAATCCCGCGCGACCGCATCGTAAATCTGCCAGCCAATAATACTAGCATTTGTAAGACGTTGCATAGAAGCCAGGACAGCTTGCCAGATGGCCCCTATTATTGCCATAAGATCCATTTGCTCGTGGCAGACAATCCATTCGTCTTCTCTCCTTGTGGTGATGCTGGATGCCCATTTCCTATATGTCGAGCATGCATGCCTTCCTATGTCCATTAACGCCTACAAAGAGCAATGGTGATGGCTGTACGACCGATGAAGTGTACAACACGACGATGTGACCATCCAGCCCCCATGATTTGCCCCTCTCGAACTCATGCTGGGAAACCCACCGTCGGATTTGTCTCCTGGGCTTGGTGCACGTTTACGTGATGATCAGGTGAAACAATCTGCTGTCGTACTACGCAGTAACGTCGTTTTGGGTCCTGTCATTCAATCGACGCAACTATATCACGGCCCCACCCACTCTCCTCGAGTGCATGGCCGACTGTGCAAAAGTAATCGTTGGCAAGGCTGAAGGTGTGCAGCATACATCCCCAGTTATCAGTGGATTGGTCGGATACTTTCGGGTGCAGCTCTTATTTTTTTTTTTTTTTTTTGATGAAGTATTTTCCCTGTACAGCAATACGACACATTACGGCTGTAGCTGACGGCGAGGAACAATGAAGGCCCCCACGGAAGTACACTACTGGCCATTAAAATTGCTACACCAAGAAGAAATGCAGATGATAAACGGGTATTCATTGGAAAAATATATTATACTAGAACTGACATGTGATTACATTTTCAAGCAATTTGGATGCATAGATCCTGAAAAAGCAGCACCCAGAACAACCACCTCTGGCCGTAATAACGGCCTTGATACGCCTGGGCATTGAGTCAGACAGAGCTTGGATGGCGTGTACAGGTACAGCTGCCCATACAGCTTCAACACGATACCACAGTTCATCAAGAGTAGTGACTGGCGTATTGTGAGCCGGCCGCGGTGGCCGTGCGGTTCTGGCGCTGCGGTCCGAAACCGCGGGACTGCTACGGTCGCAGGTTCGAATCCTGCCTCGGGCATGGGTGTGTGTGATGTGCTTAGGTTAGTTAGGTTTAAGTAGTTCTAAGTTCTAGGGGACTTATGACATAAGATATTGAGTCCCATAGTGCTCAGAGCCATTTGAACCATTTTTTTGGCATATTGTGGCGAACGATTTGGTCGGCAACCATTGACCAGACGTATTCAGTTGGTGAGAGGTCTGGGGAATGTGCTGGCCAGGGCAGCAGTCGAACATTTTCTGTATCCAGAAAGGCCCGTACAGGACCTGCAACATGCGGTCGTGCATTATTCCGCTGAAACGTAGGGTTTCGCTGGGATCGAATGAAGGGTAGAGCCACGGGTCGTAACACATCTGAAATGTAACGTCCACTGTTCAAAGTGCTGTCAACGCGAACAAGAGGTGACCGAGACGTGTAACCAATGGCACCCCGTTCCATTACGCCGGGTGATACGCGAGCATGGCGATGACGAATATACGCTTCCAATGTGCGTTCAACTCACCGCGATGTCGCCAAACACGGAAGTGACCATCATGATGCTGTAAACGGAACCTGGATTCATCCGAAAAAATGACGTTTTGCCATTCGTGCACCCAGGTTCGTCGTTGAGTACACCATCGCAGGCGCTCCTATCTGTGATGCAGCGTCCAGGGTAACCGCAGCTATGGTCTCCGATCTGATAGTCCATGCTGCTGCAAACGTCGTCGAACTGTTCGTGCAGATGGTTGTTGTCTCGAAAACGTCTCCATCTGTTGACTCAGGGATCGAGACATGGCTGCACGATGCGTTACAGCCATGCGGACAAGATGCCTGTCATGTCGACTGCTAGTGATACGAAGCCGTTGGGATACAGCACAGCGTTCCGTATTACCCTCCTGAATCCAACGATTCCATATTCTGCTAACAGTCATTGGATCTCGACCAACGCGAGCAGCAATGTCGCGATACGATAAATCGCAATCGCGATAGGCTACAATCCGAGCTTTATCAAAGTCGGAAACGTGGTGGTACGCATTTCTCCTCCTTACACGAAGCATCACAACGACGTTTCACCAGGCAACGCCTGTCAGCTGCTGTTTGTGTATGAGAAATCGGTTGGAAACTTTCCTCATGTCAGCACGTTGTAGGTGTGGCCACCGGCGCCAACCTTGTGTGAATGCTCTGAAAAGCTAACCATTAGCATATCACACCATCTTCTTCCTGTCGGTTTAATTTCGCGTCTGTAGCACGTCATCTTCGTGGTGTAGCAATTTTAATGGCCAGTAGTATATATACCACCGTAGTGCGCGGCGAACGCCATGCGTCACAGCAGGGCGGCCGCGTCCCCCGGAGTGGACGGATGGGAGGAAGGACGGGGTTTCGCAACCCGGCTGAGCCTGTCCGAAGTGGCGCGGGTGGTGATTCATTCGGCCGGCCGGCCAGGCCTGCGCTCACTCTCGTTGCGACACAGACTTCATTTCGCTTCTCCCTGGCTCCTTTTTTTCTCTCTCTTTCTCTCTCGTTGCCTCCGCTCTGCTATACCCCTGAACCTGTTCCATTATACAAGTGTAACGTGTAATTTTCATCGCGAGCGGCCGCTCCGGTGAACCCTGCTCGCTTCTTCGGAGTCGCCGTGCAGCGCCCGCCCACAAACACTTTCACTTGCTCTTTCGATCGTGAGATATTAAGAGCAGACAATTAATAGGCTGGACGCTCGGCCGAGGACCTTTAAACTCACGGGGGGCGAACCTTTTCTCGCATCAGCAAGTTTACTTTTTACCTCCCACAGTCCGAAGCCTGTCTTTTGTTTGGGGGCGGCGTGAACTACTTCTACATTTTGTAACAATCTGTGCTGAGGCGCACGCACATTCCTAGCATAATCTGAAGTCTTTAGGTGAAAAGTTGTTGAAAGTTTCAAAATAATAATAATGATCATGAAACAATGATAACGAAGTTACTTTCGAAATTATTCTGCAGCACGAACAATATAAAATCATACCATCTTGGGTCATTTCATATTTTTTGTTTGGATTACCAGTTTCTACTTGTAAAATACGTCAGCTTTACACCCAGATAACTATCGCTGCGAAGTGCAACGCACGCGGCCAGACGGTGGGAGCTTATAATGCTAACGGAACTCTTATTGCTGTAATAGTAACAGGAGCAGCCCAGCATGCTCACTGTCAATTTGCAAGCCACTTAAATTTGATAATACAGTAACTGCTATTCCTTTACCAAAAGGGCGTATGCTTAGAGAGTTAAATTTTAGGTTCTTATAATGCTGACGATGGAAGAGATAACCTCAGTGTTTCTTGGTAAATAATGTACACAGTAAAGGTGGTCCTATTTCGTAGTCTTCCACACCAGAGGAAGATACCCGCTCCCAGAGACGAGGTCGCCAACGCATTCCCGTGTGACGGCGCTCCGGGACGTAGTCGGGCCGAATACTGCTGATAGAGGAAATTTTCATCGACAATATTCCGTCTGCAAGGCGAATGAAAGAGGTGGTGGCCCAGAGTGCTTTACCACCGAACTTTGCTCAGGATTAAATTCCAAATCTCTACACAGAGTCCCCAGGTGTTAGGGCATGTGACACTTTACGTGGTGTGTGTGTGAAATCTTATGGGACTTAACTGCTAAGGTCATCAGTCCCTAAGCCTACACACTACTTAACCTAAATTATTCTAAGGACAAACACACACACTCATGCCCGAGGGAGGACTCGAACCTCAGGCGGGACCAGCCGTACAGTCCATGACTGCAGCGCCTTAGACCGCTCGGCTAATCCCCCGCGGCCTTTATGTGGTGATTCATTTCCCGTATGGGTACATTAAGCTCTGTGGCTCTCTTGTATCTAATTGTCAAGAAAAGCAGATGATGTACCATAACCGGTTTTCAACTTTTCTTTTCTCTCATCATCATGCAACACAAACATGACTACATGCACAGTAACTACAGTCACCCACAATCAACGGATCCACGTAAGACAGAGCTTTCTGTCACCACAAGGAAAGAAAACCGTTTACGATTCCATCCATCGCAGTTTCCGAGGCATACGTCATACATAGGTTTCGTTCTTCAGCATGTAAGCATGTATCGAGTATCACTGATATCGATTATGATACATCGCTATGGTCGCTTCTTTGTTTTTTCGCGCCAGAACGAGAGAGAGAGTCACGTGGTGTTGTTTTAACCGTGTGCGTGGTGTGAAGATGTTGAGGAGTCAGGCTAAGAGAACAAGTATATTTTGTGACTATAAAGGTGTTTAATGCTGTGTAATCATTCGTGTACCTCAAGAGACGTAACCCGCGGTTCGCGAAGTCATAAACCAAGAGAACAATCGGGAGAACACGATTAGATGCCCGCGAGCATCTCATCCGCGCCAGTAAATGAAACTTGGATTACCTATATTGCCACGACTGCCGCATCTGGATTGCAGTGTTGGATGATGTATTGTGGTGTAGTGTTACTGTACGTATCACTGTATAAACATATTTGTTATTTGATGCAGTGTGTAACAGCGCAGCCCTGTGTGGCTCAAGTGTTAAAGAATACATCAATGTATTATACTAGGCTAAAACTTGAATTTTGGTGATTGGCACTCCTTTGTTTCCCTTGTTAGTTATCGTTTGTTACAGTAATACTCAAGCTGCTTCTCCTAGACTGCAAGGGAAGAAGCGAATGACGATTGGATTTACGAGGTGAGTGGGTACTATTAGCAAACTCAGACGGAACTATAACCCCACCCTCCGCCCATTCGCTTACAAGCAATGAGTACTGTTGAAGTGGTTCTCGAAATGTATCGCGTCCTTCTTTACACAGAGGTGGCAGAAGTCAGGAGTTACCTCCTGATATCGTGTCGGAGCTTCCTCTGCTTGGCGCAGTATAGCAACTCGAAATGGCATGGACTCCACAAGTCGTTGGAAGTCCTCTGCAAAAGTATTGAGCCACGCTGCCTCTGTAATCGCCCATAATTGCGAATGTGTTGCCGGTGCTGGATTTTGTGCACTAACTGACCTCCCGAATATGTGGCATAAATATTCGATGGATTTCGTGTTGCGCGATTTGGGTGGGGCAAACCATTTGCTGTCCAGACTCTTCTTCAAACCAACCGCGAACATTTGTGGCCCGGTGACATGACATCGTTGTTGGGGAATATGATGTCCATGAAGACTGCAAATGGTCTCTCAGTAGCCGAACAGGTCCATTTCCAGTCAATAATATGTTCAGTTGGACCAGAGGACGCTGTCTGTTCCACGTAAGCACAGACCACAACATTATGCTACCTTCACCAGCTTGCGTAGTGCCTGTGTCTATGGCTTAGTGGGGTCTGCGTCACACTCGAACCCTACCATGAGCTCTTACCAACTGAAATCTGTACTCATCTGATCAGAACAGGGTTTTCCAGTCGTATAGGGTCCATCCGATATGGTCACGAGGCCAGGAAAGGTGTTGCAGGGGATGACGTGCTGTTAGCAAAGGCAGTCCCTTCGCTCGCCCTCTGCCAAAGCCCATTAACGCCAAATTTCGCCGCACTGACCTAACGGATACGTTCACTATACGTCCTACATTCATTTATGCGGTTATTTTACCCAGTGTTGCTTTTCTGTTAGCACTGACAACTCTGCGCAAACGCCGCTGCTCTCAGTCGTTAAGTGATTGCTGTCGGCCACTGCGTTGTCCGTGGTTATGGGTAATGCCCGAAACTGTCTATTCTCGGCACTCTCTTGACACTATGGATCTCATATTGAATTCTCAATCAATTTCCGAAATGGAATGTCCCATGCGTCTAGCTTCAACTACCATCCCGCGGTCAGAGTTTGTTAATTTCCGTCGTGCCAACATAATGACGTTGGAAAACTTTTGACACGAATCACCAGAGTGAAAATAACAGCTCCGCCAATGCACTGCCTATTTATACCTCGTGTACGAGATATAGTAACATCTGTGTAAGTGCATATAGTTACCCCATGATTTTTGTCATTTCATTGTATAAAAGCGAAAGTACAGCAATCTTTCGTCTTGGTAAGGCCGATAAAGGCAGAGTGAAAATCATCGACAGTGAAAGCGTCATCAGTAAGCATGAGACGTGTAGATGAACCGATAGATAATCGTAGGAAATATTAGATAAAGCTATCAGTGGAATGAGAGCATTTCAGCCGGTCCAATATGTCGTGGAGTGGTTCGAATGTATGATGCAGATCACGATCAAACCCTACAACTATGCAAGATAAAGAGGTGAAAGGTGTGCTTGCGCCGATTCAGTACAATTGCAACTGGTATTCCTTCCAATGCAAAGTACGTCATGGGGTCAGTAATTTTTGAGAACATCTCTCTTGGAGAACAGCGGTTTATTTTACTTAAAAATGAAGAAGTACAGTAGTAACGTCCCCTTGGAAAAATTTATGAATTACTGTGCTGGTAAACCCCTTACGCTATTTGATTTTCAAATAGCTGAGAAAAACTGAACGTACGCAGACATTTCTCTCTTTACTTATTCTGATCGACACTAAACTGACACACAATATTTTTAGCGCAACGCAATCTGACATTCAACAATCCATACAAAAGGATGGCCCTGACTAACAATAACCTATAACTTACCTCACAAAAATCTTCGTTACTCGAAATACTGAAATATAGCGTGCGCCAATACTGCCAGCTAAATAAAACATTCTAACTACTAAAGGCAATAACTACTGATAGGGATAGTTAGCAAATGAAAGATTTTGATAGAGAACAAGCAATGTATTTACACTAATAATGTTCAAAAGTTATCATATATATATATATATATATATATATATATATATATATATATATATATATATATATATCAGTTCATGATATCCAATAATACGAATTTACTCTTTCTGATGGACACACGTCCAGATCGTCCACTCTCAAAATTCTGCCTTCCCTCTCCCCACATCCACCACTGCTGGCGGCTCACCTCCAACTGCGCAACGCTACGCGCTGTTCACATCCAACTGCCCAACACTACAATAGCAAATATTCCAACAATGCAAACCAGCCACAGACTTCACACAGCACAGTCAGTGATTTTCATATAGAGCGCTACGTGGCGTTACCAACATAAAAACCTAGACAGCCTACTTACACAGTCACAACGGCAAGCAACTTCTTGTTTTACGACGTTACAGGTTTCGATCCATTTTAGGTCATCTACAGACCTACCGCCATGATGGTAGGCGGTGGTGTTGAACGGAGCGTTTGTGGAGTCGTAGCGCCTGCTCCGTTCACCACCCATCACCATCATGATAGTAGGGCTGAAGATGGTCTAAAATAGACCGAAACCGGTAACGTCATAAAAAAGGAATTTGCTTGCGTTTGAGACCGTTCTCATTTTTTTGCCATGGGATTCTTCACGTGGTGGCGAATTCGACTTATTACTTCTAATCCTAAAATTTAAATCATGCATAGGTCTTCCAGGCGTAAGAGGTAATACGTATCGTAATACTCTTGCGCAACGAAACTTTCCGTGGTATTGACACTAGTTGTCTGTCGAAACTGTCTCGTTCTCGGCTAGTTGTATGGGGAGTGTTGTTGAAAAGGCTGGTAGGTTGCTTTGGAAGGTTAAGAAAACAGGGCATGCGAGAGGTGTTATTATGTGGCAGGTAAGCGGCGGATGTCAGGGGAGGCCGGCCGCCTCGGTCGGGGACGGCGTTTGTACAGAGACGACAGCGCACGAGGGATTTATGTGCAGCGCCGGCCGCAACGCGTGAGACGGGGTGGCCGGGACGCCGGCGGCATTCCTGCATCGCGATGGGCGGGCTGCGACGCCAGGCGCCGCGCCGCGCCGCCGAGTGCCACTCCAGAGCCGCATTCCGCGGATTTCGATTCTCGGCCGCGCGCGCGTTTTTACTGGAGTGCGATCAACAGTTTACATTAGCGGCGCGGCATTTTCTACTACTTTCTTGCGGCCTTCGTCTGCAACATTTCACTCAGTACCTTTCATAGCGTGCAGTGTTTTAGCAGAAAGAATGCTACGGCTCTTAACCTCGCAGACATAATGGTATTTTTGTGCCGTCCTTGCGGAATGCCAATAAACACGGTTAGTTTATGACCTACACAAACTCTCCCCACCCTCGCCCGACCATCACCGATACTTTAAGCAATCGAGCTCCCATGTATAGAACGTCATATCTCTTTAACTATGTCCCGTACAATGGTGTAATTTCACTGATACATTTGATAACACACTGAAGAGCCAAATAAACTGGTACACGTGCTTCGAAACTGGTCGGACTTCCGAGAGCATGCAAAGTACCGCAACACGTCGTGAATGGACTCGACTAATGTCTGAAGTAGTGCTGGAGGGAACTGTACCACGAATATTGCAGAGCTGTTCATAAATCCGTAATACACTACTGGCCATTAAAACTGCTACACCACGAAGATGACGAGCTGAAGACGCGAAATTTAGCCGACAGGAAGAAGATGCTATGATATACAAATGATTAGCTTTTCACAGCATTCACACAAGGTTGGCGCCGGTGACGACGCCTACAACATGCTGACATGAGGAAAGTTTCTAGCCGATTTCTCATACACAAACGGCGTTACCTGGTGAAACGTCGTTGTGATGCTTAGTGTAAGGACGAGAAATGCGTACCACCACTTTTCCGACTTTGATAAAGCTCGGATTGTAGCCCATCGCGATTGCGATTTATCGTATCGCGACATTGCTGTTCGCGTTGGTCGAGATCCAACGACTGTTAGCACAATATGGAATCGGTGGGTTCACGAAGGTAATACGGAACGCCGTGCTGGATTCCAACGGCCTCGAATCACTAGCAGTCGAGATGACAGGCATCTTATCCTCATGGCTGTAATGGATCGTGAAGCCACGTCTCGATTCCTGAGTCAACAGATGGGGACGTTTTCAAGAGCAACAACCATCTGCACGAACAGTTCGACGACGTTTCCAGCAGCATGGACCAACAGCTCAGAGACCATCGCTGCGGTTATCCTTGACGCTGCACCACAGACAGGAGCCCCTGCGATGGTGTACTCAACGACGAACCTGTGTGCACGAATGGCAAATCGTCATTTGTTTCGAATGAATCCTGGTTCCGTTTACAGCATCATCATGGTCGCATACCCTTTAGGCGACATCGCGGTGAACGCACATTGGAAGCGTGTATTCGTCATCGCCATACTGGCGTATCACCCGGCGTGATGGTATGGGGTGCTATTGGTTGCGTCTCGGTCACCTCTTGTTCGCACTGACAGCACTTTGAACAGTGGACGTTACATTTCAGATGTGTTACGACCCGTGGCTCTACCCTTCATTCGATCCCTGCTAAACCCTCCATTTCAGCAGGATAATGCACGACCGCATGTTGCAGGTCCTGTACGGGCCTCTCTGGATACACAAAATGTTCGGCTGCTGCCCTGGCAAGCACATTCCCTAGATCTCTCACCAATTGAAAACGTTTGGTCAATGGTGGCCGAGCAACTGGCTCATCACAATACGCCAGTCACTACCCTTGATGAACTGTGGTGTCGTGTTGAACCTGCATGAGCCATCCAAGCTCTGTTTGACTCAATGCCTAGGCGTATCAAGGCCGTTATTACGGCCATAGGAGGTTGTTCTGGGTACTGATTTCTCAGGATCTATGCACCCAAATTGCGTGAAAATGTAGTCACATGTCAGTTCTAGTATAATATATTTGTCCAATGAATAACCGTTTATCATGTGCATTGTTCTTGGTGTAGCAATTTTAATGGCCAGTAGTGTAGTTCTAGTGGGTGCAGATCTCTTCTGCACAGGACGTTGCAAGGTATCGCAGATATGCTCGATAATGTTTCACGTATGTGGAGTTCGGCGGCCAGTGAAAGTGATTAAACTCAGAAGAGTGTTCCTGGAGCCACTCTGTAGCAATTTTGGACGTATGGGGAGTCGCATTGTCCTGCTAGAATTGCTGCAGTCCGTCTGAATGTGCAGTGGACATGAATGGAAGCAAGTGATGAGACATGATGGTGACGTACGTGGCACTATCAGAGCCGTATCTAGACGTATCAGGGATCCCATATTGCTGCAACTGCACACACCCCACACCATTACAGAGCCTCCACTGGCTTGAACAGTCCGCTGCTGACATGCAGGGTCTACGGATTCACGAGGTTGTCTCCATACCCGTACACGTCCATCGCTCGATATAATTTCTAACGAGACTCGTTCGACCAGGCAACATGTTTCCAGTCATTGTCGGTGTTGATGGGCCCAGGTGAGGGATAAAGCTCTGTGAGTCATCGAGGGTACACCAGTACGCCTTCGGCTCTGAAAGCCCATATCGATGATGTTTGATGAGGACCCAGCATTGTAATTGGCAACAATTTGGAGGAGGGTTGCACTTCTGTCACCCTGAACGGCTCTCACCACTCGTCGTTGGTTCCGTTCGTGCAGGATCTTTTTGCACCTGGAGCGATGTCGGAGATTTGATGTTTCACCGGGTTTCTAATATTCACAGTACACTCGTGAAATGGTCGTACCGGAAAATCGCCATTTCATCGCTACCTCGCGGAAGCTTTGTCCCATCGCTTATGCGCTGACTATAACACTACGTTCAGACTCATTTAAATCTTTATAACGGTACCACTGTAGCAAAAATAACCAATCTAACAACTGCGCCAGACACTTGTTGTCTTATACAGGCGTTGCCGTTCGCAGCGCCGAATCTGCGTGTTTACATGTCTCTGTATTTGAATACGCTTTTCTATACCACTTTCTTGGTGCTTCATTCTATATGTGGGTACTGTCTGCAAAAATTGTTACTAATAGAGTTAGTACTAAAGGAGTTCAAAATGGTCCAAATGGCTCTAAGCACTAGAACTACTTAAACCTAAGGACATCACACACATCCAAGCCCGAGGCCGGATTCGAACCAGCGACTATAGCGGTCGCGTGGTTGAAGACTGAAGCGCCTAGAAGCGCCGGCATTAGAGGAGCAATAAATGAAAACGTCATGACAACGCCAAAGTTTTGCTGCATGAACAGCGAAAATGCAGTAAGCGACGAAGTTCTTTGTTTCCTTACTTTGTTACAGAGGAAAAAAAAAAAAGGTAAGGTTCGAAATTATCTGTAAAGTTTGTAGGAAGTCCTTAAGTGCTCTCATTCTCTAATGCTGCACGCTACAGTCTCGATAATTTGCGCGCCCTGCTTTACACTATCTCAAGACGTACACACAATCCCTGACATCAGTACCTGATATACTGTGTTCAGTGTTGAATCTTTAACTACTCTCAGAGAGTAGATGACAACTGCACTTAAAATATTTAAATTACGTTAATAATTGTATGAAATACTGAAAATCAAATTTTGGTGCAGCCGAAAGCCGTTAGATAGGCAACTTGCAACTGGAACTGTTCTCTGTGGTCCGACTTAACCGTTTAGTAATATACATTTTGTTTTCTGACGTAACTAGGTAAAGGGAACTTGTTGATTTGTTGATATAGTGAGACAGGTAACGGCGAAACCAGAAACTTCAATCGTACGTTGTAAAACAGGTTTAGGAGACGTAATGTTAGCTACTTCCTTCGTAACAAGACTTGACACCTGTGCAAGTCTTGATAAGCGCTACGATTAACTTGTTATCCGCCACCCTACCGCCTGTTTCCAGTAGGTAATCCACCATTTTACATTGTCGAACACTTTTTCCAGGTCGATAAATCCTACGAACGTATCTTGTTTTTTCTTCTCCCTTGCTTCCATTATCAGCTGCAACATCAGAACTACCTCTCTGGTGTCTTACCTATCCTTATTCCAAACCAATCGTCATTTAGCGGACTATGTTAACATTAATGTGGACCACGTGGATACTTTCAAAGTAAAAGAAATACTTACAGAACCTTGCATAGTTTCAGTCTTTATGTCTTCCCAGACGGCGTTCGTATGTTGCAGCAGGGTAACTGTCCGTGTCACAAGAACAGAATCGAGTTACGATGGCTTGAGGAGTATCATACTGGGCTCGCGTTGATCTCTTGGCCACCAAATTCGTTTGATCCGAACCCAATGGACACATAAGAGACGTTAGGGCATGCCAGCTCCGCGTCCACAAATCATAATTTCCGGAATGGATTCAACTACGCGTAGACGTCTGGTGAAGCGAACCTCCATAAATTCTGCATCCGTAGCGAGTGGTCAATGCGTCTGACACTTACACAGAGAACCTGGATTCAGTTCCCACATTGCCAGAAATTTTCCCTTGGTGGGAGGACTGAAGTGGGGTGCATTCAGCTTCGTGGTGCCAATTGGAGAACTGTTCGAATGAGAAGCAGCGACTTAAGGTCTGAACAGCCGAAACGGCCGGGAGAGCGGTATGCTGCACTCACGCTCCTCAACATCGCGTCCGCATTACGTCACACGGTAGATGATGGCCCGTCGGCGGGTCGACGACGCCGAGTCTTCAAGGGCCTGACTGCGAAGTTTAGTGTTTACACCCAAAAACCTACCAAAGTCTTGTCGAATCCGCGTCACTCGTAGTCACTTTTGTATTCGTTCCAAAGTTGGACAAAGATGGACCAGTACGCTGTTAGCAAGTCGTTATACGAGGGGTCGACAAAGAAACCGTAATTATTTTTTAAAACCTATATATTTTCAAAGCGTTTGCAAAATAACCTTGTCCCTTTCAAAATACTCCCCACTACAACTAATACATTTGTTCGAAACATTTTTTGTTAGAAATGGCTGATAGCTCCTAGCTGGGCTTTTTCTTGAATTAAATTTTGTGAATTCGGAGACCTTTGATGCCCCTTTTAATGCTAAAAATAATAACAAGCCATACGGGGCCAGCCAAAAATAGTCTATCAAAGATGGCAGTGTGTGCAGGTGCGTTGTCGTGGTGGAAGAACCAGTCTCCTGTCTGCCACAAACAGGGTCTCTTTTTACGAACACCGTTGTGCAGTCTTCTTAAAACTTCCAAACAAATGATTTGTTTGCCGGTGTCACCTGGGGGAACAAACTCAGAATGAACTATGCCGCCGGCGGCGGTGGCCGTGTGGTTCTGGCGCTGCAGTCCGGAACCGCGGGACTGCTACGGTCGCAGGTTCGAATCCTGCCTCGGGCATGGGTGTGTGTGATGTCCTTAGGTTGGTTAGGTTTAAGTAGTTCTAAGTTCTAGGGGACTTATGAACTAAGATGTTGAGTCCCATAGTGCTCAGAGCCATTTGAACCATTTTTTTTTAACTATGCCCCTGCCATCAAAAAAGCAAATAAGCATCTTTTGATATTTGATTTGACTTTGCATTTCTTGGGGTGGGGTGATGATGTTTTCAATTGGCTTGACTGTTGTTCTGTTTCTTGGTCATAACCATAGCAGCATGACTCATCACCAGCAATGACCTTTGACAGAAAATCTGGATCAGTTTCAAGCTGTTGTTTCAAAGCACGACTTGTTTCAACTCGACGTTCCTTTTGATTTTCAGTCAGAACCTGGGGAACACACTTGGCAGCAACCATTTCATTCCAAAATCTTGCGTTAAAATTCGCTGAACCGAGCTCCAAGATAACACACCAATCTCTGACAGTTGAACAGTTGTATTCCGACAGTCTGTGAGCACAAGTTCACGAATTTGTTTCAATATTTTCGTCGATTCGAGCAGTTGATGGACGTTCAAGAAGGGATTTGTCATCAATCGACATGTCGCCATTTTTAAATCAAGCAAATCACTCGCCCACCTGAGTTTTTCCCATAGTGTGACCTTGGTAAGCTGCTTTCAACATTTAAACAGTTCCAGCAGTGTCTTTACCGAGTAGAAAAGAAATTTAACAGCTGCCCGTTATTCACTTAAGCTTGTCATTTAAAAAAACGAAACAAGACGAAAACAAATGGTTCAAATGACTCTGAGCATTATGGGACTTAACTTATGAGGTCATCAGTCCCCTACAACGTGGAACTACTTAAACCTAACTAACCTAAGGACATCACATACATCCATGCCCGAGGCAGGATTCGAACTTGCGACCGTAGCGGTCGCGCGGTTCCAGACTGTAGCGCCTAGAACCGCTCGGCCACATCGGCCGGCCAAGAAGAAAACTTTGCTAGCAGAAACAATCACTGTAGATGAACAGAACATGCCAGGTCGGCAACGCAGGAAGCAGTGAAATGGAAATGAGTTTTGCTATACTCGACTAGCGGCAGAAATGCGTACTACACAAGGTCCGGTCACGGCAATGGTTTTTTGGTTAGCCCTCGTAATATTTTACGCCACCAGTGACTTAAAAATCGACGGCCGTCTTTGGTGCAGCTTATTGTGCTGGACGGCGACGTTGGGGCGATACACGGCTGATCCAGCACCAAGTGGGGCATTGCGTCGCGACGTAGCGGAGGGGCGGCCTTGGCGTCGCCAAGCAAGAAACTTGCTGTCCAACTACCGGCAGTTGTACCGCATATCGTGTAGTCTAGAGGTGGCGCAACCTCGGTTACAATACCGATCACCGCTGACTACTTAACTAGCCCGGCACGTAGTTAATTCCTCGCTGTCGTAACTGCTCGCCTCGTTTCGTTGTATCGCAGGACAGAAACACCGAGCGAACAATAATATGGCTGACCAGTCCCCATTGTGTTAAACGTGACTCCAGCGTGCGATTGCGCGCAGTTAGAGAACTTCTTGTAACAAAACTGGCGATGCACATTGCATCTAAATCAGCTACGGGTTTAATGTCACGGTCTGTGTTAAAGTAGTGAATACAAATGTTAATCCAAATAATTGGAATTCAGAACGTTTCTCGGCTTTACAGAGTTAAAGTAGCCCGGTCGTTACTCTTGTATCCGTTTTAAACATTTCATGTAGAGCTGGTGCAAGGTCGTACATTTTAGTAGAAGTATTTACCTGTGTCGTTCTACCCTGAACCAAAGTGAACGAGACAAAGAGTTGGACGAGGGTATAAATAGGTAAACAGTGGATCAGTTTGAGACCATGTGAAGCATTTAAAGTCATTAAGGGGCTCCGGAAATGCTCAAAATCATGAAAAGTTCAATTTTTACTTTTTTGCGTTTTTTGAATCTGCAGACTATTACCTTTTAATAGATATATAATTTATTCAATCCGAAGACTATAACTATTTTTAAATTTTTTTTGAAATGTGTTCTACATGGGCGTGACCCACTGTGGCGCTGTTAAACTGCTGTCAAATGGTGTTATTATTAACGTCCGTGTTCATCAGGTACATTTTAGTGATGTGAGATAAAGTATGTGTTGTGGCTAACCTGTGATGGTTCAATATATATCGCTGGTGTGATTGTCGATTGTTTCATGTTTATTTACTCTGTCGTTATCTCGAAAATATTCGTAATTAATTCTGTTTCTTGAGTCTCTGTTTTGTTGAAGTATAATAATGAGTAAAAGTAAAGTTATTAGAACTCCTCTGAAGGCTTTTAAGAAAAGGAGAAATGTTGGAAAGCCAAAGGTATGTGTTATTATTGTAAAAAATAAAGACGATAACCAAGTGAGTGAACCTAACCTCTCAAGTACACCTGCCCATAGCAGTCAAAGTGGGAAAGAAAATACTTCACAGAAGAAGCTTGGTTCAATGAGTGAAAACTATGAATGTTTTATGGGCGAATCGGATGTGAATGAAATATTTGATATGTCGGTTCTCAAAGGAATTTTTTCAAACTGTGTAAGATGTATTCATTGTAGTGAAGTTGGTCTGGAACTCTCCATAATGAAGCACGTAGGACTTGCTAGTGAAATACAACTGAAATGTGATAAGTGTTCATACATGACCACCTTTTGGAACAGTGTTGCAGTAACTGCAACTGAAGAAAATGGTAGCAAAATCTACGAACGCAACAACGAGCGATGCTTGCTTTAGACAAGGAACGCCTTCGGGCTGCAGACAGGGCTGTAAAGAGTCTAGAAATGCAAGCAAGAGTAAACAGGAGGAGGAACAAGAGGAAGCCGGAGGAGGAGATTGCAGAGGATGAAGATAATCCATCCTATGGACCTGGAATGCACTAAAAAGTTAATCCAATCTTTGTCGCTCGATTCCCAAAACTTTTATTTTCTCATACTAAT
Source organism: Schistocerca piceifrons (assembly GCF_021461385.2). Lineage (NCBI taxonomy): Eukaryota > Metazoa > Arthropoda > Insecta > Orthoptera > Acrididae > Schistocerca > Schistocerca piceifrons. The sequence goes on along the minus strand of NC_060144.1, from coordinate 528,587,447 downwards.
TACATGTTTTCTAAGGATCTTCCAAACATATTTGTTTCAAACTTTCAGTAAATGTTACACAGTACCTTCTGCATAATTTAACACAGCCTTTTTCCAAAAAACTGTATATTTTTGAATATATAAATAAAAAATTGCAAAAAAATGTTGTGAATTTTCATTACAATTGAAAAAAAATCATCTTTAATAACTGAACTAAAATTTTGTAAAATCCCTGTGTTAAGTTGTAGCCCATATTCCAATAAATAATCTGTAAAAAGTTCAACTTCCTACCTCAAATACTTTGTGAGGAAAGATGTAATTTATAAGCGTTATTTTAACATTGCAAGTATAGGGCGTTCCGGAGCCCCTTAAACGTCAGACTACAAAAGGAAGTATATTTATCATATTCAAGTTAATTGTGAGACCCACGTGGTCAAGAAAAATTCACAAAAATGGAACGTAGCACACATGTTCAGTGGTCTATTACAAAACACCAGTATGAATTATAAATCTTGCAAAAAGACACTGACCACATCTCTGGCCGAAATCCAGAGTTGTGGATGCTGCAACTTGGCGACAATGCGCAATGTGTTATCAGAAGAAATGCAAATTAACAAAGGAGTTCTACAAGGCTGCCCACTCACTGGCTCGTCTGTTGTTTACAGATCGACTGGAAAAAAAGTTAAAAAAATAGATGATTATGGTGGTCTGCTTTGTGGGGCGCTCAAGTGCGCGGTTATCAGTGCCCGTACAAATACCCCGCCTTCGCTCAGTCCAATCTCGCCACTTTCATGAATGATGACAAAATGATGAGGACAACAAAAACACCCAGTCATCTCGAGGCAGGTGAAAATCCCTGACCGCGCCGGGAATCGAACGCGGGACCCCGTGCTCGGGAAGCGAGAACGCGACAGAGAGACCACGAGCACCGAATTATTTTTTTTTAAAAAAAAAGACAGCACTATACCCAGTTGGAAGGAAATATTATCTTTTGGAGATACTAAAATATACTATCTCCTATTCACCGACGATTAAGTGCTATTTGCCGAGAATTAATTGCCGAGAATAGTGACACTAGCCATATGCTGTGGAAGATCGTTGTAGAATATAACAATCTGGGTTTAAAAATAATCACAATGAAAACTTCGTGTATGATAGTGGTGATGGTGAACAGCATGGCTCGGATGGTGGCAATTTTAATAGTACAACTTGTTCTTACATGTGACTACATCTTAGAATGCAAAGACTAGGAGATATTAAAAATAATAATGGACAAGGGAAACGTGTTATTCGATGTTTAAACTCAATTCTTCGGAGTAATAAGATCACAAGCAAAACGCAAAAGGTTATATACTAAACAAAAGTATAAAGGAAATGTATGTATGACTCAGAAGTGTGAGGAATAAGAAAGGAACGCTACGGTCCCAGGTTCGAATCCTGCCTCGGGCATGGATGTATGTGATGTCCTTAGGTTAGTTAGGTTTAATTAGTTCTAAGTTCTAGGCGACTGATGGCCTCAGAAGTTAAGTCGTATAGTGCTCAGAGCCAATAAGAAAGGAAGGAAAAGATCAATCGCTGTCCATGGAAATGGATTACTGCAATCAAAGTGCTGGAGTGTCATGATTATACATCATAAGAAATTAAGAAATCAGGAAAATAATGAAAGAGAAATGGAACGTAATGGAAACTATTGAGAGGAAGAAATTATTATGGTATGACCATTGAGAAAGAATCGATGTCAATGGATAGTCAACGACGGTTTGGAGGTAGATCTCTCTCTCACTCTCTCTCTCCCTCTCTCTCTCTCTCTCTCTCTCTCTCTCTCTCTCTCTCTCTCTCCCTCCCTCTCCCTCTCCCTCTCTCTCTCTCTCTCTCTTTCTCTCTCTCTCTCTCTCTCTCTCTCTCTCTCTCTCTCTCACACACACACACACACACACACACACACACACACACACACACTCTTATATGAAAGGGAGATCCACCTCCAAACAGTCTTTGACTATCCATTGATATCGATTCTTTTTAAATGGTCATACCATAATAACCTCTTACCTTCAATAGTTTCCATTACGTTCCATTCCTCTTTAATTATTTTCCTGATTTCTTATTGTAAGTAGCCGACCTCACCTTCTTTTTCCTCAGATTTCTTTTGTTTTAGAAATTTCTTCAAAGATTAATTATAGCTCTTTTTTATTTTTGGTAAATGGCATTTCAGCAGTTCGCTGTAACAGTTTTTTCCACTAGCTTTACTGTTTTTTAAGGTTTTATTTATTTCATTTCTTTGACAGTCGAAGTTAAATCTTCTTCTATATTTTCTCGAGCGTTTGAGAATTCCTACTCATGGGTAAGTTCTTGCCAATTAAGATTCTGACGAAAATATTTTGCAAGTATTTCGCAATTATTAGAGTTGCTGAAGCCAAGTCTGCCTTTTTCATTTAAGAAACACATACTTGACGTTTGGTATCTCTTCAGTCTATTTGTTATTATTATTGTTTACTAAACTTGTTAAATCAGGATCAACAAACCTGTGTGAAAATCTGTATTACTGTTTTTAAAACATTGCAGAGATTGCTTAACTACTTTCATTCACAATGACTTCAACCAGTTAGTTCTTGCTGTGGAATGTAGATACTCTTTCTTGTGATACGAGTGCTGCCTCACTTACTTCGCACGTCATTATTATTGAATGAGCACCGCCAGTTGTGCGCTTTCTATGGTTACACCATAGAATGTCCTTACAAGGATCATTTTAAAGCTAAATGTTTTCATATTTGCCGTGTTGTTGGCAGGAAGAACCAGCATCACACTACTTTTCACAATGACAGTTGTTGAAGTCAAACGATTATGTAAATTCTTTAATGGGTAATCTTGTATCTAATAGCTCTTTAATAATTTAAAACAAACCTTGTACAAGCTGACATTTAATGAAATTACATGGATAAACTAAATAAATAAGCAACTAAACCACATGAAACTGAAAACTGGTACCACATATGCGTCTTTGCCGATGGCTAAGAAAAAGTATGCAGGGAATAGACATTTACCGCAGGCTTCTATTGGAAGACTTTTTTGTGTAGTTTTCATTCTTTAGACAGAGCGGCGTGATCGGGTAGTAGCCCACTGCAGAATGAAGAACTTTTCATCCAAATATCTGGCTGGCTGCCGCTGAAGTTTGGGATGGGATTTCCTATTCTGGCATCAGTTTTACAACCAAGGGAAACTTGCAAAAGTTTGTTCAGGAACAGGGGTTGGGAATTTCGTGCAATTAAGTTCTGGAACAATATATCCCAATCAAAAAAAAGAATTATTAATGTATTTGGGAGTGCCATCAACAATCACCTTCTCCTTAGATAGATGTACAACATCATAAAAGACTAATTTTCACACAGGCCATCAAGAACCTTATTCAGAACCGAAATTTCTTCGTAGAGCTGTAAGGACAAAGGAGCAGATGGACGAGACAGAAAAATGAGCTGCCTCAAGGACCGTGGTTGCACGAAATCTACCTAATATGCGTACAAATGAACAGCCCCTACCGCAACAAACTGAAAGCTTTGTTAACGTTCATGATCACGCCATTATAGCTCAGGAAGAAGACTGTGAAACTAACGAACGAAAGCTGTGAAAAGCCCTAGACTTACTGTCCACCTATTACAAGACGAACCAGCGAAATACTCTACGACGCAGTTGTGTGCATTCCATCTGAAGAACAAGGAGGCCACTAGAAGCCTAGAGATTACCTGGTAAGGAACTCTGCTAGAACACTGCACAGACCCTAAATATATTGAAATCTCTTTGGACCGAGCGCTGATTTATAAGACACATTCCATAAATACCCGGCAGATAGTGGGTGGTGGTACGGGAGATCGCAGGAACAACTTGGGGTAGCAGCCAGTAACACTAAAAACATCCACATGAGATTTGTGCTACTCCGTATCAGAAAATTCTTGCCATTTGGTATCAGTCTTGCCACTCTAGAACTATGGATGTAGTAGCTCTTAATTATATATGTCGCATCATTACAGGCGCTCTCTGCCACACACCTCTGGTAATGCTGTATTGGCTTGTTAGACTAGCACCCAAGTAAACACGAGGGCTTTCGGCAGCCAGGAAAGAGAGGACCGAAGCCATAGCATCTGCAGCCCACTCCCTGTTCGGACACTAGCCAACATGACCAAAGCATAGTCAAGGAAGAGCTTCTTGAGAGCAACCGAGGCGCTTGCAGAACCACTTGAGCAAGCGAGACTTTAGGAGTGGTGCAGCAGGTGCCAGGACGTCAAGAGGCTGGCTGGTACCAGACGATGAATGCACGTGTTGTTGAAGATTGGTGCTATACATCCCCGAACAGCCACATGGAAGCGTGCCAGTGCACCATCGCGCACACATTACATACGCATCGTTTCACCATAAGGAACATCATTCAGAATGTAGCAGTAGACATGAACAGTGTCAAACCAGCACTTGGGGTTCATCGTATCCTATAAACTAAACTACATTTTCCGTCTGTGCTGAGTTCGTTGTCGACGGGACATTACACCTTAAAACTCTTCCTTCCATCAAACGACAAATATAATCGATAGTACGTAAATTCATCTGCATATGGATTACGTTTTCGATTTTTAATCTTGTATTTTGTACTACAACTTGAAGACTTTTACGTTGTTTAATGCTGTTACGAAAAATCTCCAAGAGTTTAGACCAATTTATTTCAGCGTTTTACACGACAGCCCTATTTTGAATTTGTGGATGCGTACAGGATTTATATTTTTCGTATATAAACCATATACAGGGTGACAATTACTGAACTGCATGAAATAAAATCGTCATAACTTCTGAACGGTTTGCTTTAACACTAGGACCGCCCAGTCGTCAATTTGACCACTTTTTATATTTTAACATGTTATTATTCGGTCAATTTCTAATCTATGCTGTTGTGAGTTAATGACTTTTCCTACATGTTTATGTAGATCATACTAATAGTCCAATATTTATTTTATCTTCATTAGTTTTCTTCGAAAGACCACTTATACTTAAAACCGCTGAGTGGTCACTTTGACCACATTACATGTACATTTGAAAACATTATTTAAAGATTGTTGTGCGTCACTCCCCGGATTTATTCTTAGCACTCGTCAACAATGTACTAAATATGTTGGTTACTGAAGTTTATTCGCATTGTTTGAATTTAAAAGCTCAACAATGCAATATGTCATTTATTGTTTGCTATTGGGTTTCGCATAAACAAGACTGATTATTTGAGTACTGGACTCAGAGCAGTAGATATGGCTCAGATGTCACAGCAATACAAACCGCGGCCAGGGCCACTTTCAGTTGAAGAAATTGTCACACTTTTGTATGAATCGGATGCTGAAAATGATCCTGAAGTTGAGGACCTTGTGGGAGATTCTGCAGATGAAGATTACCAACCTGTCGCTAATGTGGAGAGTGACAGCTCCGAGAGTGAAGCTGAAGGTAATTTACATTCACTTATATTATTGTTATTATTAATATTATTGTTACTATATGAATAATGGTCACTATTATAATAGAGATGACACTTCTACTACAACTTCTGTTACTGCTATTTTATTGTGTGGTATGTTAGCCGGCCGGAGTGTCCGTGCGGTTCTAGGCGCTACAGTCTGGAACCGAGCGACCGCTACGGTCGCAGGTTCGAATCCTGACTCAGGCATGGATGTGTGTGATGTCCTTAGGTTAGTTAGGTTTAATTAGTTCTAAGTTGTAGGCGACTGATGACCTCAGAAGTTAAGTTCCATATTGCTCAGAGCCATTTGAACCATTATTTGTGGTATGTTATCTTTATCATGAGTTGTAGCTTTCTAATTGTCTCTTTCCTCAAGCAGTTGCTGAACCAGGACCAAGCAGTAATATAAACAATGCTAGAGAAGGACCTACCCTGGGTAAAAAAAGAACTGCACCTTCTGTAAGTGAACCAATACAAAATCGACGTAGAAGAGGAGAACGAAGTGAAGGTTCACTTCCAGAACCTGCCTCAAAACTCCTGTGGAAGGGCGGGATCACGGAGTGGACTGTAGCAAACTTCGGTGTTACTACTCCAGGTAGAATAGGTCAACAGAATATACTGAAAGAAACACGGGGACCTACTCCACACGCAAAGCGACACGTCTCAAGTGATAATGTTTCAAGTGCCTGGCGCCTTTTAGTTGATCGATCAATGTTGAAACACATAAAGAAATACACAGAAGCAGAGGCACAACTGCTTCTTGGAAATGATTCTTTGCATTTAGAAGAATTAGATGTATTTTTGCTTTATTATATGTTCGTAGTGCACTACGTGCCAGATGTATTGAAGTAGATGAGTTGAGGTCGAAAACGTGGGGATCCCTATTTTTCACTGACACAATGAGCAGAAACAGGTTTCGAGAAATTATTAAATATCTGCGTTTTGATGAAAAATATACACGGTCGGGGCGTTCGAAAAGTGACAAATTTACACTTATATCAACTACTTGGAACCATTTTATAGAAAACTGTCAGTTGAATTAATGTTGTTGTTGTTGTTGTTGTGGTCTTCAATCCTGAGACTGGTTTGATGCAGCTCTCCATGCTAATCTATCCTGTGCAAGCTCATTCATCTCCCAGTACCTACTGCAACCTACATCCTTCTGAATCTGCTTAGTGTATTCATCTCTTGCTCTCCCTCTACGACTTTTACCCTCCACGCTGCCCTCCAATGCTAAATTTGTGATCCCTTGATGCCTCAGGACATGTCCTACCAACCGATCCTTCTTCTAGTCAAGTTGTGCCACAAACTTCTCTTCTCCCCAATCCTATTAAATACCTCCTCATTAGTTACGTGATCTACCCACCTAATCTTCAACATTCTTCTGTAGCACCACATTTCGAAAGATTCTATTCTCTTCTTGTCCAAACTATTTATTGTCCATGTTTCACTTCCATACATGGCTGCACTCCACACAAATACTTTCAGAAACGACTTCCTGACACTTAAATCTATGCTCGATGTTAACAAATTTCTCTTCTTCAGAAAAGCGTTCCTTGCCATTGCCAGTCTACATTTTATATCCTCTCTACTTCGACCATCATCAGTTATTTTGCTCCCCAAATAGCGAAACACCTTTACTACTTTAAGGTCTCATTTCCTAATCTAATTCCCTTAGCATCACCGGACCTAATTCGACTACATCCCAATATCCTCGTTTTGCTTTTGTTGATGTTCGTCTTATACCCTCTTTTCAAGACACTGTCCATTCCGTTCAACTGCTCTTCCAAATCCTTTGCTGTCTCTGACAGAATTACAATATCACCGGCAAACCTCAATGTTTTTATTTCTTCTCCATGGATTTTAATACCTACTCCGAATTTTTCTTTTGTTTCCTTCACTGCTTGCTCAATATACAGATTGAATTACATCGGGGAGAGGCTACAACCCTGTCTCACTTCCTTCCCTACCACTGCTTCCCTTTCATGCCCCTCGACTCTTATAACTGCCACTTGGTATCTATACAAATTGTAAATAGCCTTTCGCTCCCTGTATTTTACCCCTGCCACCTTCAGAATTTGGAAGAGAGTATTCCAGTCAACATTTTCAAAGGCTTTCTCTAAGTCTGCAAATGCTAGAAACTTAGGTTTACCTTTCCTTAATCTTTCTTCTAAGATAAGTCGTAAGGTCAGTATTGCCTCACGTGTTCCAACATTTCTACGGAATCCAAACTGTTCTTCCCCGAGGTCGGCTTCTACCAGTTTTTCCATTCGTCTGTAAACAATTCGCGTTAGTATTTTGCAGCTGTGACTTATTAAACTGATAGTTCGGTAATTTTCACATCTGTCAACACTTGCTTGCTTTGGGATTGGAATTATTATATTCCTCTTGAAGTCTGAGGGTATTTCGCCTGTCTCGTACATCTTGCTCATCAGATGGTAGAGTTTTGTCAGGACAGGCTCTCCCAAGGCTGTCAGTAGTTCTAATGGAGTGTTGTCTACTCCCGGGGCCTTGTTTCGACTCAGGTCTTTCAGTGCTCTGTCAAACTCTTCACGCAGTATCATATCTCCCATTTCATCTTCATCTACATCCTCTTCCATTTCCATTATATTTTCCTCAAATACATCGCCCTTGTATAGACCCTCTGTATACTCCTTTCACCTTTCTGCTTTCCCCTCTTTGCTTAGAACTGGGTTTCCATTTGAGTTCTCTTTTCTCCTAAGGTCTCTCTCATTTTCCTGTAGGCTGTATCTATCTTACCCCTAGTGAGATAACCCTCTACATCCTTACATTTGTTCTCTAGCCATCCCTGCTTAGCCATTTTGCACTTCCTGTCGATCTCATTTTTGAGACCTTTGTTTTCCTTTTTCCCTGCTTTATTTACTGCATTTTTATATTTTCTCCTTTCATCAATTAAATTCAATATTTCTTCTGTCACCCAAGGATTTCTACTAGCCCTCTTCTTTTTACCTACATGATCCTCTGCCGCCTTCATACTTCATCTCTCAGAGCTACCCATTCCTCTTCTACTGTATTTCTTTGTCCCATTCCTGTCAATTGTTCCCTTATGCTGTCCCTGAAACTCTGTACTACCTCTGGTTTGCCGGCCGAAGTGGCCGTGCGGTTAAAGGCGCTGCAGTCTGAAACCGCAAGACCGCTACGGTCGCAGGTTCGAATCCTGCCTCGGGCATGGATGTTTGTGATGTCCTTAGGTTAGTTAGGTTTAACTAGTTCTAAGTTCTAGGGGACTAATGACCTCAGCAGTTGAGTCCCATAGTGCTCAGAGCCATTTGAACCATTTTTATCTCTGGTTTACTCAGTTTATCCAGGTCCCATTTCTTTAAATTCCCATCTTTTTGCAATTTCTTCAGTTTTAATCTGCAGTTAATAACCAACAGATTGTGGGCAGAGTCCACATCTGCCCTTGGAAATGTCCTACAATTTAAAACCTGGTTCCTAAATCTCTGTCTTACCAGTATATAATCTATCTGATACGTTTTAGTATCTCAAGGATTCTTTTATGATTCTTGAATTACATACCTGGATCAAATGCCACATGGACGAACAACTTTTCCCCAGCAGAACCAGGTGTCCGTATATGCAATATATGCCGAATAAGCCTGATAATTTCGGAATCAAATTCTGGCTTTTAGCGGATGTAGAAACACAATATGTTAGTAATGGGTTCCCTTATGTAGGAAAGGACGAACAGAGGGCACTTAATGCGAAACTTCCAGAACAAGTAGTAATGAAGTTGGTAGCTCCATATCGCAATAAGGGGAGGCATGTGACTACTGATAATTTTTTCACTACGGTCACACTTGGGGAGAGACTGGAAAAAGAGAAAACTAGTCTTGTCGGCACTATCAACCGTGCAAGAAAAGAAATTCCGAACACTATAAAAAAAATGAAAACTCCTCTTTATACGTCTGTTCTCTTGTAAAGGGAAGGTGGTACTCTGACCGTTTACCAAGGGAAAAAGAACAAAAATGTTCTTCTGTATAGCACCATGCACAAAGATGTGAAATACAAAATAATTCGAAACACCTTCCTTAAACAGTGAGCTTCTACAATAGCGCAAAATTTGCTGTAGATGTCTTGGACCAGATGACGAGGAAATATTCTGTCCGCTCTGGTACTCGTCGATGGCCTGTACACGTATTTCACAATATCCTTGGTTTAGCAGCCATCAACACATGGATCATTTTCACTCTAGTGATAGGGATCAAAATAAGTAGGAGGAATGTCATCCTAAGTATAGCAGAATAATTACGTAGAGCCTATATGGAAACCAGAAATCAGGAAAGGATGCCAAGGGATGGAAAAGAAAAGGAAGAAAAGGACGACGGTGATGAAGAAAGAGAAGAAGCGGAAATTCCTGTGAAAGTAAGAAAACTATGCCAAACGAGGAAATGCAGGAACAAGACAAATGAAGTGTGTAGTAAATGCAAGAGATATGTTTGTGGGCCGTGTATATATAAAGTAATAAAGACAGTAGTTTGTAATGCTTGTGAGTAGGATTAGGTACTATACATGGTCATATTTTATGATTGGTCTTTCTTTTAACATATTCATGGGTACTTAGTTTCTCCAGTAAGATTAACTTCTACTAATTTTAAAACTACTGCAATACAATTAGTATAGTTGCAGCTAAATATTGTGAACTATGTTCTTTAATATTAGCAATATTATGTTCCCATTATTGTTGTAAAATGCAATGATACTGTTATTAAACGTAATTAAAGTGATACATTGTTATCAAGATTATTGACATTTACATTAAACAGCACAGCATGTACTTGCAAAGAAAGTGGTCACTTTGACCACATCTGCGGTTCTAAGTATAGTACTACTTCCGGCGGTTCTAGTGTTAAATGCTGAAACGTCGCTTTAGAAAAATTAGTGAATTACTGTGCTGGTAAACCCCTTACGTTATTTGATTTTCAAACAGCTGAGTAAAATGAACGTACTCAGACATTTCTCTCTCTACTTATTGTGATCATCACTAAACTGACACACAATATTTTTAGCGCAACGCAATCTGTCTTTCAATAATCCATACAAAAGAATGGCCCTGACTAACAATAACGTATACCTTTCATGAATCACTTACCTCACAAAAATCTTTGTTACTCGAACTACTGCAATACAGCGAGCGCCAACACTGCCAGCTAAATGAAAAATTCTAACTACTGAAGGCACTAACTACTGATAGGCATGGTTAGCAAATGAAAGATTTTTGTAGAGAACAAACAATGTATTTGCCTTAATAGTGTTCAAAAGTCATTATATATATATATATATATATATATATATACACAATAGTCGGTGCAATATTTCTTGATGGCGGGGTGACTACCGAACGGCACTTGTAGGTTTTGGAAGATGATTTTATCTCCATTATCCAAAGTGACCCTGATTTAGACAAGATGCGGTTCATGCAAAACGGAGCTCTACTCCATCGAAGCAGAAGAGTGTTTGATGTCATGGAGGAGCGCTTTGGGGACCGCATTCTGTCTCTGGGGTACCCAAAAACCCAATGGCACGGGTCTCAATCGGCCGTCAAAATCTCCGTATCTGAACACATACGAATCGTTTTTGTGGGGCTGCATTAAATACCATCTGCACAGCAATAGCACCAAAACCATTGCTGAGCTGGAAACAACCATTCAGGAGGTCACTGACAGCATCGAGGTTCCGACTCTAGCCGGCCGGGGTGGCCGAGCGGTTGTGGGTGCTACAGTCTGGAACCGCGCGACCGCTACGGTCGCACGTTCGAATCCTGCCTCGGGAATGGATGTGTGTCACGTATGGGCCTCGTCGTGTGACTAGAGTCTATAGTCACACGGCGAGGCCCATACAACGGGCTTAAAGTGAATTTGCTACAGCTTGTTCAATAGAAGTGACAAAACCTTATGGTTATGCGTCAAGTTTTATGAAGTTGACTTAGGACATGGCTTGTTGTAGGCAAACATTTAAATAATATTTTATGTTCTGAAGAAGCCGTTATTACTAACGTTGAAACCTAGGTAAACGATAAAGTTAACCTGCAACTGTAGGTTGTATATTCTTATATAAACAATATCAGTTGCTGTCACTGCATAAAAATGTTAAAAATTAAGAGAGAGAGAAGACAAAGAAATGGAGAGAGAGAAGGGATGTGGAGGTGGAGGTGATGGACGGACAGAGGGGGAAGCAGGAGGATTACGAAATGGGCAAAGAGAGCGGGAAAGTAGAAGATGGACAGTAAGAGGGAAAGAAGGAGATTAGGCCGTATAAACAATTCCCACACATATTAGGCAATTTCGAAGCACTAGAGGGATCGAGAGTCTTTAATATAATTATATGTCCAATCTTCTTGTAAAAACTGTCCTCAGGCGAATAAAACTACACTCTTGTTACAATGTCTCATTTTACTATGTAGCTACCTAACGTATAATCACATGGAATAGAACAGTGTAATAGATGACGGACGCTACGAATGGGGTAAGACGAGGGAGAAACGGTTTCATGATTGCAGCACTGACGTCACCGACACACACGGCGGACTGCGATCGCCAATCTCGGAGCACGTGAGGCAGGCCGCGCCGCTGCGATGGAAATTGTTTCCTGATGAACACGTCGGGAAAACTAATAGCAGGAAGCAGCGGCCCGCGTCGGTGCGCGGCTGTTAGGCACTGCGAGATTAGTCGCGGCAATCGGAGCGCGGTGCACTCTGGGAGGAGAGCTCTTAGGTGCGTCCATTTCCGGTCGTGTTTATGTTTCTCGCGTCCCGTGCGGGGCATGCGGCCAGCGGCCTCCGTCATTAGGAGCAGTTACAGTAATGGCGCGCCGGCCGTCCGTCCGCGACTTTACGGTCGGGGACTGCGAAGGCGACGGACGAGACGGCAGCTGTGGCCCGTGGCTGGGGACGGGGGGCGCCCAGCAGCTGGCTTCGGCCGCTCAACGGAGTCACTGAAGGAGCAGACGGTGTGCACCGACGTTTACAAGCATCTCCGTCTGCTGCAGACCCTGGCAACCAGACCGAGAAAGAGGCCGCTCGCGAACCTTAGCCCCTCGCGGTTCGTAGCCAGGGCTGCGTTCTCTTGCTGAGCAACCAACCACACCGTGTGAGTCATTCTAGCCGACTAAACTGCTTGCGGAACGGGAAGTAGTACTGATTGATCAGGGGACTGCCCCTACTCATCATCATCATCGATATCGTCCAAATTTGTGGTACCAGGTGCAGAAGCATGAAACCGGGATTGTCCTATAGCTAGCCGTCAGTATAGGGCCTGAGGGACAGCGTCTGCAGCGCCATCTGCTTCCTGTAACGGCTGACGACGAATGTCAACACACAGTAACCCAAGTTCCATGCATCGGTATATCTTTCAAACACGTAAACAGGTCGGGTTTTGTGACTGCGAACTACGATTTGCGGACAGCTTTGCTTTCCAGTTATCATTTGAAGAAAACTGCTGCAAATTCGCATCGAATGCTTGTGGAAGCTTTCGACGAACATGTTGTGTTGTTGTTGTTGTTGTGGTCTTCAGTCCTGAGAGAGACTTGATGCAGCTCTCCATGCTACTCTATACTGTGCAAGCCTCTTCATCTCCCAGTACCTACTGCAACCTACATCCTCCTGAATCTCCTTACTGTATTCATCTCTTGGTCTCCCTCAACGCCGGCCGCGGTGGTCTCGCGGTTCTAGGCGCGCAGTCCGGAACCGTGCGACCGCTACGGTCGCAGGTTCGAATCCTGCCTCGGGCATGGATGTGTGTCATGTCCTTAGGTTAGTTAGGTTTAAGTAGTTCTTAGTTCTAGGGGACTGATGACCACAGCAGTTGAGTCCCATAGTGCTCAGAGCCATTTGAACCATTTCTCCCTCAACGATTTTTACCCTCCACGCTGCCATCGAAAATTAAATTGGTGATCCCTTGATTCCTCAAAGCAAGTCCTACCAACCGATCACTTCTTCTTATCAAGTTGTGCCACAAACTTCTCTACTCCCCAATCCTATTCAATACTTCCTCATTAGTTGTGTGATCTACCCATCTAACCTCAGCATTCTTCTGTAGCACCACATTTCAAAAGCTTCTATTCTCTTCTCTTATCGTCCATGTTTCACTTCCATACATGGCTACACTCAATACAAATACTTTCAGAAACGACTTCCTAACACTTAAGTCTATACTCGCTGTTAACAAATTTCTCTTCTTCAAAAACACTTTCCTTGCCATTGCCAGTCTACATTTTATATCCATCATCAGTTATTTTGCTCCCCAAATAGCAAAACTCCTTTACTGCTTTAAGTGTCTCGTTTCCTAATCTAATTCCCTCAGCATCACCCGACCTAATTCGACTACATCCCAATATCCTCGTTTTGCTTTTGTTGATTTTCGTCTTATACCCTCTTTTCAAGACACTGTCCATTCCGTTCAACTGCTCTTCCAAGTCCTTTGCTGTCTCTGACAGAATTAGAATGTCATCGGCGAACCTCAAAGTTCTTATTTCTTCTCCATGGATTTTAATACCCACTCCGAATTTTTCTTTAGTTTCCTTTACTGCTTGCTCAATACACAAATTGAATAACATCGGGGAGAGGCTACAGCTCTGTCTTACTCCCTTCCCAACCACTGTTTCCCTTCATGCCCGTCGACTCTTATAACTGCCATCTGGTTTCTGTACAAATTATAAACAGCCTTTCGCTTCCCGTATTTTACCACTGCCACCATCAGAATTTGAAAGAAAGTATTCCAGTCAACATTTTCAAAAGCTTTCTCTAAGTCTACAAACGCTAGGAACGTAGGTTTGCCTTTCCTTAATCTTTCTTCTAAGATAAGTCGTAAGGTTAGTATTGCCTCACGTGTTCCAATATTTCTACGCAATCCAAACTGATCTTCCCCGAGGTCGGCTTCTACCAGTTTTCCCATGCGTCTGTAAGGAATTCGCGTTAGTATTTTGCAGCTGTGACTTATTAAGCAAAAAGTTCGGTAATTTTCACATATGTCAACACCTGCTTTCTTTGGGATTGGAATTATTATATTCTTCTTGAAGTCTGAGTTTATTTCGCCTGTCTCATACATCTTGCTCACCAGATGGTAGAGTTTTGTCAGGAATGGCTCTCCCAAGGCCGTAAATAGTTCTGATGGAATGTTGTCTGTTCCCGGGGTCTTGTTTCGACTCTGGTCCTTCAGTGCTCTGTCAAACGCTTCACAAAGTATCATATGTCCCATTTCATCTTCATCTACATCCTCTTCCATTTCCATTATATTTTCCTTAAATACATCGCCCTTGTATAGACCCTCTATATACTCCTTCCACCTTTCTCCTTTCCCCTCTTTGCTTAGAACTGTGTTTCCATCTGAGCTCTTGATATTCATGCAAGTGCTTCTCTTTTCTCCAAAGGTGTCTTTAATTTTCCTGTTGGCACAATCTACAGGAACTCGCGAAACAATTGAATATGACGCAGAAAGTCTTTTTTCTTCGGTTGGAAGCTATGGAGAAGATGCAGAATGGTGGGAAGATGGGCTCCGCAGAACTGAATGAAAGACAGCAAATAAATCGAAAGACCACTTGCGAAATGCTGCTCGCCAGATACAGAAGAAAGTCGTTTCTCCATGGAATAGTGATAAAAGATGCATCCTAAGCGTCGTAAATCATGGGTGAATCCATGCAAAACATTGACATCCACTGCAAGACCAAATCGTTTTGGAAATAAGAAAATGCTCGGTGTTTCGTGGGATCATAAGGGATGAAACAGTTAACACTGATAGCTAACAGCAGAAAATGATCGATTTAAACCAATGATTATCTGGAAAACGACCGAAGTATGGAAAAATCGTTTTGGAAATAAGAAAAATGCTCGGTGTTTCGTGGGATCAGAAGGGATGAAACCGTTAACACTGATAGCTAACAGCAGAAAATGATCGATTTAAATCGATGATTACCTGGAAAACGACCGAAATATGGAAAAAGGTAACACGAAGTCATATTGCCCCATGGTAACGCTCTATGACACGCAGCAAAACGGGTGAGAGAAACGATCGAGGCGTTCAGTTGGGAAATACTAGGGCATGCAGCTTATTCTCTAGACTTGGCTGCGTCCGATTATCATCTATTTGTATCACTGGGACACGCTCTCGCTGAAAAACGCTTCAGTTCGTATGACAATGAACTGCGAAAGTGGCTCGCTGACTGGTTCACTTCAAAAGAAAAACTTTTTCTTTTTTTTTATGCGTGACATTCGTAGCTTGCCGGAGAGGTGGGAGAAATGCATAAACAGCAATGGAGACTATTTTGAATAAAATATTGTTTATCAGTTCCAAAGAAGAGACGCGTAATTATTGCAGCCAAACTCCGGTTACATACTTCCACGCATGGTATATGCAGGGCTTGGCTGGAGATGGTAGTGAAAGTAGTGGGAGCTCCAAATGGGCAAGCGTTTAGAGAAAGACAGCATTTTTCCCGTGGGCCGTGTGAGGCATGAGCCATTTATTTTAACGCAGTTTGCAGGCTTCAAGCATTACATGGACAGCCCACGTAATTTTATGAAAAATTTCACGTCACAAAAAACTCGGAAAGCACGAAAATGTCTATTTATGTATTTATTTCAGTAAATAACTTTCAGTCTAAATAACTTATGTCACTTAATATTGTGAAATGTGAGTATTATTTCATAAATAATGTTTCAAAAATGTAGCAGCAGTCAGCCTGTGGCTGATTGCGATCTTTTGTAATACTTTTTTTTCTTTAAAGAAAGTGAAGAGCGTTCCTGCTCGCATCTCCCTCTCGTGCCTTTTTGCCTTTGTATTCACTGGACGCGCTACTACTGCGTTCCTTGTGAACCAGTAACTAACAGTAGACATATCTGGTGTAAGTGTATTTTAGAACCGTTTCAGATTAAATTAATTTAAATTAGTTCAGTCTCACGAGTTCTTATTTTAACGGTTCTCCTAATACGTACGAGATACATGAAATTTTTTTTTGTTGCAGTCAACGACCAGTACGAGGTTAACGGATCGTGGCCCGGAGACTCAATGGCCGAAGGCAATTAGTATTCTACCATTTATTCATTTGCAGCTTGCTACAGCGTCCCTGAGATTAACTGCCGACCATCACGAAGCGTTTTTCAAACTTGAATGCAAGCTCCGAACCTAAAGTGGTCTGGCCACAGGCTCCAAGCTACGATTCCATTTCTCTCGTAAATAACAGACAGCTGCCCCGCATAGTCGATCGTGGTATTGTAAGGTGAAATCTTCTCTCAGATTTACAGCATTTCTCTATAAGTCAGTTTGGCCACTAACAAAAATGCATCCAACATAAACATTGGGCGTCTGCTCCAGTTAATTTTGACAGTTTCATTTGCTGTGATTAATTTCAACTTCTACGTAAAACCAAATTTTAGTAATCTAGTATGAGCAGACGCGTCACCCTGACCCAGCGGAACGGTTATCGAAGGGTCGTAGGTTCTAGTCCCTACGTAGAAACTATTCTTTTTTTTTTCTATTTTCTGTTTTTACATTACTTACACACAAAACGCACCAAGCTATTTCTCAGTGTAGGTATGAGGGGCGATCAATGAGCAATGCAACACATATTTTTTTCTGAAAGCACCTTGCTCTTGTCAGGATTCCATTGCACCGTACTATTCCC
Organism: Schistocerca piceifrons; assembly: GCF_021461385.2. Classification (NCBI taxonomy): domain Eukaryota; kingdom Metazoa; phylum Arthropoda; class Insecta; order Orthoptera; family Acrididae; genus Schistocerca; species Schistocerca piceifrons. Next base: position 528,570,349 of record NC_060144.1, on the reverse strand, counting down.
TAATCTTTTGGTTACAAAACCATTTTTTTCAACGAAGTCTCTGTTCAATGTGACGGCCTTACGTCTCCTTACCAGGAGGGCCTCTATTCACGCATGCTACTATCCCACTATTCGATGTCGGAGCCAATGTCTTGCTGCATCAATAACCTCGCCATCGTCCACGTAGTACTTCCCCAGGAGTGCATCCTTCGTTGGCCAGGTGAAAATCTTCTGACACGCGGCGAGGAATTCGGAGGTCATACATCTTTGAGAACTCCAACTGGTGGACGAGTGAGCCAGCAGTACAAACATAGACGTTCAGCTGTGCAGCGAGGTGTTTGACTGTGATTTGTTGATCACCTCGAACGAGAGTGTCCGCACGTCCCAACATTGCAGGAGTCACAGCTGTGTGCGGCCGGTCGGCAGCCGGGGGATCGGAGAGGTTTGCGCGATCTTGTTACGATAATGACCGACGCCTCACACAACGACACCATGGTTTTATTTACTTGCCGTGTCTTCGTCGACATTCAGCAAGCTTCTATGAATATCTCCGATGCTCTGGTTTTCCACCAAAGCAAAGCTCAATGACAGCACTCTGCTTGGGACACACCTCCGTTACAGGCGCCCCATTGAAGGCTACGTACAGTTCCGCCCCTGTTGGAACTGCTAGAAACTATAGACGCTGAAGCATAAATACTCCACGAAGTTCAAATTCAAATGGCTCTGAGCATTATGGGACTTAACTTCTGAGGTCATCAGTTCCCTAGAACTTAGAACTACTTAAACCTAACTAACCTAAGGACATCACACACATCCATGCCAGAGGCAGGATTCGAACTTGCGACCGTAGCGGTCGCGCGGCTCTCGACTGTAGCGCCTAGAACCGCTCGGCCACTCCGGCCGGCACTCCACGAAGTCCGACAGCAAATTCCTCATTTTCTTCAGCCGAAATTGGCAAAGAAAAACGCGTTGCACTACTTGTTGAACGCTCAACGGATCAATATTCTTATAAAAGACGTGAAAAAGCAAACGAAGGAAACTTTGGCTTAGCAAATAAATTGCCAACAAAGGATTGAGTAATAAGTCTTCAAACTCTCCAAGGGTTTGTTACCGGATCCTAAAATCAACATGATTCAATATTTCGGCGATCAACTGTCCGCCAACTTAAACAGAACGCTGCTGCTGCTAAGTCCCGCTGAAAATTGATGCCAAGTTTGTAAATCTGTTTTGGGTGAGAGTGATGGGAGGCTTCCATTGTTAGACGTCATGGTTTCCACGGACAGGTTGGTTCTCTGTGACATGAAGGCCAACGAAAGCCGTCACAAACAGTCCGATCGGTATCTGCGTGCTGAGAGTTGCCATCCATCTTGCCATCGCAGTGGCGTCCCTAGGACTTTGGTACGCAGGGCATTTGCCATTGCTGACGCACTTATCTTAACCCAAAAACTTGCACATATGGTAGCTGTTTTTTAAGAAAAATGTGCACACCGAAAAGCAGATTCTCTGTGCTGTGAAGTCTGGGTCATTTCCGGAGGTGTATGAAGAGAAGCATAGATCTGTGGCCTTTATTCCTTATACTGCGGGCATATCGTTTGAGGATGAAAGAACTGTAAAGGGTTTTAACATGTGTTCCGTCTGCCTTCCTAAATTTGGGCCCTAATCTGCACTGAGGAAGGTGATTTTGGGCTTAGGAAGCCTGCCATATACAAAATTCTGTGTCGGTGTTGGAAGGCTTACTCGGACTTTCGATTCGCACCGTTGAGGTCAGGTGCGTGGAAAATCGCTGTCACAACAGCTGGAAAGACGGGTGGTAGTTGAATATTGCCTAAACAAGGGACACAGGGTGAAATTTGATGAGAATATGATAGTTGCCAACACTTCCGAATTTTGGATCAGTGTTTATAAAGAGGCCGCTGAAATTAGCTCGACAGACGACGCTATTAACACAGACGTTTTCCTCTTACTAGGAGAGCTCGGCAATTGTCATAATTTGTTTTACCACAAGCTTCGCTCAGTGAAAGGGGAGTCAAAATAGGCGAACACGTGACTCGGAATATCCTTATATATTCGATCGTCTCTGCGAAAACGTCAGTCAAAGTTTCCGAGATAGTTTACGTGCTTGTTAGTAAACGAACATTCAGCCAAAGAGGTGGCATGGTGGCCAGCATCACCGCATCACACTTTCGCGCCCAATGTTCGAAACCCGATTAGTATTTTTATTTTTAATTTATCTATCCATGTACGTAGAAGATTACTACATGAATGTTTATCAGTGTATATTAAAATAACGTTTCCTTATTCATCTACTAATTTTACCTCTGGTGAACGCATTAAAAGAAAAGGAAATGAATGGAAAAAAGACTTGAAATTGTTTTCGCAGAAATTCTTGTAGTGTATTTTGATTCACGGTCAACGGCGCAAAATTATTTGTCAAAGCGAGAAATCTTCAGCAATTATAAAGACTTTCTTTCCCGAGTGAGATTCATATGTAGGATTGTCGCTGAGACAAACCCGTCTAAAAGCGGTGCTCGCATTGTTGGTAATTTGTATGTTTGGCATGTTTCTACGATCCGTATCATCCTAGGGAATGCACCAAATCTTTCCTAAAAATAAACAGAAGACTGAACTACAAGAATTAGAAACTGATGTAAGAATGAAATGTGGAAATTTAAAAAGATTATAACCCATGAAAATATCGTACATACACACACACACACACATGTTATGTAATAAACTTGTGACACTTGTTGTAAAGCTCAATAGTAATCTTGCATTTAATCTAACACCCTTGTATCACCAAACTTGATAAGAAACATAAAAGCAAGAATCGGGTTTTGAACACAGGACGCAAAAGTGAGATGACGCGACGCTAATTTCTATGTATCCAGTATAGCTGCGCTTATCGCTCGCTAAAAGGCATCTGCATTAAAAGGAAACTTTGACATTCGTTTTCTCAGAAACGGTCGACTTTCTACGGATAAGACGAGACAAGTGTTCTCTTATTTTGGCACCTGTCCCACTGAGAAAAGTTTTTGGAAAATCAGGATAGGAAACTTGCCGTGTTCTCCTTTGCACCAGGACGAGGAACCCTGTACTATCCCCAATCAGAAGAGAACGTCCTGCGGTTCGGCAAGCCCCAGTGTTTGAAAAGAGTCTTTCAGTAGCGACCTGTGGAGTACCACGGACTGAATTCGGGTCACAGCCACAGGGCCCAAGATCTGTTGTGAAGGTGCTGGGTGCCACTCTGCACAGAGTTGGTCAGCTTTGGTTCCCACTGCCGGTAGTTTTGGACAGTAAGGGTCACATTTCTGACGTGTCGTATCTTCGAGCTCTTCATGACTTCTAATCTCAGCACAATAACGAAAGAGCGCATTCTGCCTGTGTGCCTGACTTACCTCATTAATTTACCTGAATACAGATGGACTTCCGTTGCTCCCATAGCCAGCACGTTGTCCAGATCTTTTGCTCTTTGGAAAAAACACCTGCTCATCAGGTGCCCACTGACCGACACACAACCACCCGGCAGGTAGTACGATTGCTAAATTATATCATATAGCAGAAGCAGCATGAAACGACATGACGGTGTACGTAATACAACCAATATTCCATTTGATGCCCAGCTGGATTAGAGACGTTGTTCCTGCCAGCGATGACACCTTTGTGTACTAAATTTCACACCCTATACACCCTCATATTCAATCATACTCGTATTTTCCCTACTACGCTGTACTCGAGCAATTAGTAAAATTTCGCTATTTGCTATATTTCCTGGCGTTGCAGTTTTGATGACCAGCAGAGTACATTAATCGTCTTAGAAGCGGTACTTCAGTCACAGTGATCAAACAAACAGTGGAATGTAGAATATATTCGTTCTTTGTAAAACCAAAATTACTTCCGGTAAACCTTGCATTGCTAAGACAATGGAACGGCGTTCGGACATACGGTGGTTCAAATCACTGCCTGGCCATCAACATTTAGTTTCTGTAAATCGGGTAAGGCAAATGCCGGAATAGTTCGTCTGGAAATGACGTTGACGATTTCCTACCCTGTATTTCCGCAATTCAGGCCTCTGCTCCGACTCTGATGAACTCGGCAACGTCGAAACTTTTAAGCCTCAGCTTCGTTCCTTCATTCATTCCTTTTACTTCAGGGACATTCAGATCACAATTTTACCACGACAAGTCACATAGTCGAAAGAAACTGGAGGATCTACATCTGCATCTACATCCATACTCCGCCAGCCACCTGACGGTGTGTGACGGAGGGTACCTTGAGTACCTCTATCGGTTCTCCCTTGTATTCCAGTCTCGTATTGCTCGTGGAAAGAAAGATTGTCGGTATGCCTCTGTGTGGGCTCTGATCTCTCTGATTTTATCCTCATCGCCTCTTCGCGAGATATATGTAGGCATACTGCTTGACACCTCGGTAAAGGTATGTTCTCGAAACTTTAACAAAAGCCCGTACCGAGCTACTGAACGTCTCTCTTGCAGAGTCTTCCACTGGAGTTTATCTATCATCTCCGTAACACTTTCGCCATTACTAAATGACCCTGTAACGAAGCGCGCTGCTCTCCGTTGGATCTTCTCTACCTCTTCTAGCAACCCTATTTGGTACGGATCCCACACCGGTGAGCAGTATTCAAGCAGTGGGCGAACAAGTGTACTGTAACCTACTTCCTATGTTTTCGAACTGCATTTCCTTAGAATTCTTCCAATGAATCTCAGTCTGGCATCTGCTTTACCGACGATTAATTTTATATGGTCATTCCATACACAAAACACAAGAAACACGGGACAACTTCTATGAAATTCGAAGACAAACATCGAAAACAATAAGACAAGAGAAACGCAAATACATCAACGATCAGCTAAACTCCATCGAAGAAGACTTCAGAAATTTCAACACACGGGATTTCTACAGGACGTTCGCCAACCAAGTCAAAGGATACTCACCACAGAACCTCTGCTTCAGAAAAGAAGACGGAAAACTGGCACTTACCAACAAAGAAAACTGTGAAGAGCTCGCGAAGTACTTTTCAAAATTACTAAATTGCCCGGAACCCAATTCAACGTTCGAACCCCGAGAACCGGCCAACGCACCGGAAGACTCACCATCACCAACAAAAGAAGAAATCCTCCACTGCATAAAGAAACTGAAAAACAACAAGGCAGCCGGTGAAGACGGAATAACGGCAGAACTGCTGAAGAACCTAGGACCAAACTCGCTAAACGAAATCACACAAATCATACAGAACACCTGGACAACCGAAATCATACCTGACGACTGGAAGACCGCACTCATTCACCCGCTACACAAGAAAGGTGACAGGACAGACACAAACAATTATAGAGGAATTTCCCTGCTACCGGTCATCTACAAAATTCTATCAACCTGCCTTCTCACCAGAACGCAAGGACAACTGGAACCCGCCATCTCGGAATACCAAGCGGGTTTCAGACCCAACAGAGCCTGCCCCGAACAAATCTTCAACCTGAAATCAATCATAAAATCCCACATGACAAGCCCCAAAAAAATCATCTGCACTTTCGTCGACTTCAAAAAGGCTTACGACTCGATCGACAGAAAGTCCCTCATCCAAATCCTCAGAGAAAAAGGCCTAGACCAAAAGACCCGAAGACTAATCGAACAGACACTAACCAATACAAAATCCAAAGTCAAATTCATGGGCGAAATCTCGGACCCCTTTGAAATCCACACTGGCCTAAGACAAGGAGATGGACTATCCCCGCTATTGTTCAACATCGTCCTGGACAAAGTAATGAGCGAGTGGGAAGCTGAAGTCAGGAGACAAAACACCTGGAGACCAGTCACATTAGGAAGGAAAAGACTGGAAATCCCTTACCTAGCATTCGCAGACGACCTAGCGATACTGACCTATGACCCAACATCAGCAAAAACACAGATCGAAATCCTGAAAGAATGCGCCGAGAAAGTCGGCCTACAAATCTCTTTTGAAAAAACGCAAGTCCTAACAAGAGAAGGCGACGACATCACAACCAAGTACGGCAAAATTAAAGGGGTCACACACTTCAGATACCTAGGTGAAATCATGGAACCGACCGGAACAGAGAAACTGGCTTACGAAGACAGACAACAGAAGACACGGAAATCACTAGGCATGGTACGAAACGTCTACAACAAACAATGCATTTCCAGAAACACCAAGATCAGACACTATAACACAGTGATCAAACCCGCCTTACTGTATGCCAGCGAAACACTAGCACTCTACATCTACATCTACATTGATACTCCGCAAGCCACCCAACGGTGTGTGGCGGAGGGCACTTTACGTGCCACTGTCATTACCTCCCTTTCCTGTTCCAGTCGCGTATGGTTCGCGGGAAGGACGACTGTCTGAAAGCCTCCGTGCGCGCTCTAATCTCTCTAATTTTACATTCGTGATCTCCTCGGGAAGTATAAGTAGGGGGAAGCAATATATTCGATACCTCATCCAGAAACGCACCCTCTCGAAACCTGGCGAGCAAGCTACACCGCGATGCAGAGCGCCTCTCTTGCAGAGTCTGCCACTTGAGTTTATTAAACATCTCCGTAACGCTATCACGGTTACCAAATAACCCAGTAACGAAACGCGCCGCTCTTCTTTGGATCTTCTCTATCTCCTCCGTCAACCCGACCTGGTACGGATCCCACACTGATGAGCAATACTCAAGTATAGGTCGAACGAGTGTTTTGTAAGCCACCTCCTTTGTTGATGGACTACATTTTCTAAGCACTCTCCCAATGAATCTCAACCTGGTACCCGCCTTACCAACAATTAGTTTTATATGATCATTCCACTTCAAATCGTTCCGTACGCATACTCCCAGATATTTTACAGAAGTAACTGCTACCAGTGTTTGTTCCGCTATCATATAATCATACAATAAAGGATCCTTCTTTCTATGTATTCGCAATACATTACATTTGTCTATGTTAAGGGTCAGTTGCCACTCCCTGCACCAAGTGCCTATCCGCTGCAGATCTTCCTGTATTTCGCTACAATTTTCTAATGCAGCAACTTCTCTGTATACTACAGCATCATCCGCGAAAAGCCGCATGGAACTTCCGACACTATCTACTAGGTCATTTATATATATTGTGAAAAGCAATGGTCCCATAACACTCCCCTGTGGCACGCCAGAGGTTACTTTAACGTCTGTAGACGTCTCTCCATTGATAACAACATGCTGTGTTCTGTTTGCTAAAAACTCTTCAATCCAGCCACACAGCTGGTCTGATATTCCGTAGGCTCTTACTTTGTTTATCAGGCGACAGTGCGGAACTGTATCGAACGCCTTCCGGAAGTCAAGAAAAATAGCATCTACCTGGGAGCCTGTATCTAATATTTTCTGGGTCTCATGAACAAATAAGGCGAGTTGGGTCTCACACGATCGCTGTTTCCGGAATCCATGTTGATTCCTACATAGTAGATTCTGGGTTTCCAGAAATGACATGATACGCGAGCAAAAAACATGTTCTAAAATTCTACAAGAGATCGACGTAAGAGATATAGGTCTATAGTTTTGCGCATCTGCTCGACGACCCTTCTTGAAGACTGGGACTATCTGTGCTCTTTTCCAATCATTTGGAACCCTCCGTTCCTCTAGAGACTTGCGGTACACGGCTGTTAGAAGGGGGGCAAGTTCTTTCGCGTACTCTGTGTAGAATCGAATTGGTATCCCGTCAGGTCCAGTGGACTTTCCTCTATTGAGTGATTCCAGTTGCTTTTCTATTCCTTGGACACTTATTTCGATGTCAGCCATTTTTTCGTTTGTGCGAGGATTTAGAGAAGGAACTGCAGTGCGGTCTTCCTCTGTGAAACAGCTTTGGAAAAAGGTGTTTAGTATTTCAGCTTTACGCGTGTCATCCTCTGTTTCAATGCCATCATCATCCCGTAGTGTCTGGATATGCTGTTTCGAGCCACTTACTGATTTAACGTAAGACCAGAACTTCCTAGGATTTTCTGTCAAGTCGGTACATAGAATTTTACTTTCGAATTCAATGAACGCTTCACGCATAGCCCTCTTTACGCTAACTTTGGCATCGTTTAGCTTCTGTTTGTCTGAGAGGTTTTGGCTGCGTTTAAACTTGGAGTGGAGCTCTCTTTGCTTTCGCAGTAGTTTCCTAACATTGTTGTTGTACCACGGTGGGTTTTTCCCGTCCCTCACAGTTTTACTCGGCACGTACCTGTCTAAAACGCATTTTACGATTGCCTTGAACTTTTTCCATAAACACTCAACATTGTCAGTGTCGGAACAGAAATTTTCGTTTTGATCTGTTAGGTAGTCTGAAATCTGCTTTCTATTACTCTTGCTAAACAGATAAACCTTCCTCCCTTTTTTTATATTCCTATTAACTTCCATATTCAGGAATGCTGCAACGGCCTTATGATCACTGATTCCCTGTTCTGTACATACAGATTCGAAAAGTTCGGGTCTGTTTGTTATCAGTAGGTCCAATATGTTATCTCCACGAGTCGGTTCTCTGTTTAATTGCTCGAGGTAATTTTCGGATAGTGCACTCAGTATAATGTCACTCGATGCTCTGTCCCTACCACCCGTCCGAAACATCTGAGTGTCCCAGTCTATATCTGGTAAATTGAAATCTCCACCTAAGACTATAACATGCTGAGAAAATTTATGTGAAATGTATTCCAAATTTTCTCTCAGTTGTTCCACCACTAATGCTGCTGAGTCGGGAGGTCGGTAAAAGGAGCCAATTATTAACCTAGTTCGGTTGTTTAGTGTAACCTCCACCCATAATAATTCGCAGGAACTATCCACTTCTACTTCACTACAGGATAAACTACTACTAACAGCGATGAACACTCCACCACCGGTTGCATGCAATCTATCCTTTCTAAACACCGTCTGTACCTTTGTAAAAATTTCGGCAGAATTTATCTCTGGCTTAAGCCAGCTTTCTGTACCTATAACGATTTCAGCTTCGGTGCTTTCTATCAGCGCTTGAAGTTCCGGTACTTTACCAACGCAGCTTCGACAGTTGACAATTACAATACTGATTGCTGCTTGGTCCCCGCATGTCCTGACTTTGCCCCGCACCCGTTGAGGCTGTTGCCCTTTCTGTACTTGCCCAAGGCCATCTAACCTAAAAAACCGCCCAGCCCACGCCACACAACCCCTGCTACCCGTGTAGCCGCTTGTTGCGTGTAGTGGACTCCTGACCTATCCAGCGGAACCCGAAACCCCACCACCCTATGGCGCAAGTCGAGGAATCTGCAGCCCACACGGTCGCAGAACCGTCTCAGCCTCTGATTCAGACCCTCCACTCGGCTCTGTACCAAAGGTCCGCAGTCAGTCCTGTCGACGATGCTGCAGATGGTGAGCTCTGCTTTCATCCCGCTAGCGAGACTGGCAGTCTTCACCAAATCAGATAGCCGCCGGAAGCCAGAGAGGAAAATCAAAATTGAAGAAATCAAAAAAGAAGAACGCAAAATCATGAGGAAAATTTTAGGAGGAAGACCCACACCAGATGGCTACAGACTACAGAAGAACTCAACAGTAGAAGCATATTCGAACATCGAGAACGATATGAGAAAAAGGCGCCTTAAATTCTACGGACATTTAGATAGACTCCCTGAAACAAGACTCACCACGATAATTCTAGAACACATCAAGACACTTAAAGTCTCGACACCCTGGATGGAAGGAGTCCGAAAAGACCTACAAGCAATTGGCACCACAAACACCACAGACAGAAGCACCTTCCGAAAACACATAGACAATTGGGAAGTAAAGTCAGAAGCGCTAAAACAGCGGACCAAATAAGAATGGTCTGAGGAGAGAAAAGAGGCCCTCTCCAAGAGAATGAAGGAGTACTGGAAGGACAAGAAGAACAAGCCTTCAAAGTCATAAGCTTAACGATTTCCTTTTAGGGAAAATTCGCCAACAATAATAATAATAATAAAATAATAATAATAATAATACTGTGATCCTGTTGGTCAATACGACTGTAAAAGAAAATAATGCTGGACCACACACGAAATTCTAGCATTTAACATGTGGTGTAACGCACACTAGATGTGAGACTGATAGGCTATGCGTGACATGTAAGGAACTAGAGCGAGATCGGAGATAAACAGAGGAAGCATATTGCAACGTCATAGTTCTGTTTGGCATGTATGTGACACAGCGCTTTAATGATCCACTAATGAGTGAAGTAGTACAACTTAAGGCTGCTAACGGAAAAAGAGGCACTATTCCCCATGCAGAGGAGCACTAACGTTCCCATAACGTGCAGACTATGCTGATACTGACTCGCTCCTGTGAAGTAATATCAAAATGGAAGCTGAGAGTAAGCTATAGCCTCCCTGGACATTTAAAAAATTACACTGTCAGTATCCAAAGCGCTTGGAGAACTGCAGTACTGACAGAGATCAGATGGACCTGTAGCCTGCAACTTACAGCTCCTGTTCTTTCAGAAAATATCGAAATAATCCACCGTAAATACACTTCATCTTAATATTACGAGACTGTAGTTCAGTTTACTGCGATAGTTTTTCGTCGTATTTGCCCTTCATTTTAATTCTCAATGATTAATGCCTAATGAAGTATTTTCCGTAGACATAGTGCAAAATATTTTCAAGGGAAACATCTTCAATAAAATGCGATAGGAAACGTTCCTCACACACAAATAAAGAAAAGATGTTATGTGGACATGTGTCCGGAAACGCTTAATTTCCATGTTAGAGCTCATTTTGGTTTCGTCAGTATGTACTGTACTTCCTCGATTCACCACCAGTTGGCCCAATTGAAGGTTCAAAAAAATGGCTCCGAGCACTATGGGACGTAACATCTGAGGTCATCAGTCCCCTAGAACTTAGCACTACTTAAACCTAACTAACATAAGGACATCACATACACCCATGCCCGACGCAGGATTCGAACCAGCGACCGTAGCGGTCGCGCGGTTCCGAACTGAAGAGCCTAGAACCGCACGGCCACACCGGCCGGCCCAATTGAAGGAAGGTAATGTTGAATCCGCACGCAATTGTGCAATCACGTCGTCAACACAGATTTTCTGTGAACGTTTGGGCAGGCATTGTTGGTGATATCTTGATTGAGCCCCATGTTCTGCCACCTACGCTCAATGGAGCACGGTATCATGATTTCATACGGGATACTCTACCTGTGCTGCTAGAACATGTGCCTTTACGACACAACATGTGGTTCATGCACGATGGAGCTCCTGCACATTTCAGTCGAAGTGTTCGTGCGCTTCTCAACAACAGATACGGTGACCGATGGATTGGTAGAGGCGGACCAATTCCATGGCCTCCACGCTCTCCTCAACTCAACCCTCTTGACTTTCATTTATAGGGGCATTTGAAAGCTCTTGTCTACGCAACCCCGGTACCAAATGTAGATACTCTTTGTGCTCGTATTGTGGACGGCTGTGATACAATACGACATTCTCCAGGGCTGCATCAGCGCATCGGGGATTCCATGCGACGGAGGGTGGATGCATGTATCCTCGCTAACGGAGGACATTTTGAACATTTCCTGTAACAAAGTGTTTGAAGTCACGCTGGTACGTTCTGTTGCTGTGTGTTTCCATTCCATGATTAACGTGATTTGAGGAGAAGTAATAAAATGAGCTCTAACATGGAAAGTAAGCGTTTCCGGACACATGTCCACATAACATATTTTCTCTCTTTGTGCGTGAGGAATGTTTCCTGAAAGTTTCGCCGTACCTTTTTGTAACACCCTGTATGTGAAAGCAATCGTGGCTAAGAACGAACTGATATAAAGTTAACAATGACATTTTTAAAAGACAATAACAGAAAATGAAATTCTTGACTAAGTTTCAGGCAATGTTTCAGCCAAGATTCGTGTAAGACGTGGAAACCGGGAAACGTGTAGCCTTCCACCCTTCTCAAGGCCCTCAACTTCCCTTGAACAACACGCGAATTTTGCTTGGCCAGTTCCTTCCAAGTTTAGTGAGAGTAAAGTGCTTGTTTTAAGATCAGTGTTCTACATTGTGTTTTAAATATTTTTTAATCTTTTAATTTTAGCTTTTATTATACCAGTTATTACAGAAAGTTTCTCAGCGATACTACGTTAGCGTTGGTCTGCTTTTAGCTATGTAGCTAAATTTTTCATTACATCGGCGTCGATAAGTGTTTTCGATCTTTGTAATTTTACGGTTAGCATTGCTTTTTTGATTACTTGCTTGCCGCTAAGTTCAGTAATTTCCGTTAGATACTTCAGTCTGAGATTCATGAGGTATACTCAGTGTTTTGATAGTTTTCAAGGGTCAAGGTCGATTGCTGAATCCTGAGAAGGTCTTTTCACATACTATATCATTGCGTTTAAGTTTCTGAATGAAGTTGCTTCTTATATGTTAGTAAAAAATACTACCATATCATCATCAAATGTGCAAGCAACATGAATCAGGTTTTGTTCACGTATGTCAATATTTGCACCGTGTACAAATGTATTTACTTTTACGTTTGTAATATCCTGTTTTCCGGAGGAAGGGATTCAACAGAATTTGTGTCACAGATGACATTAGACTACAAAACATCTGAGAATGATGAATCTCGAGAGACAGGCTGACACATGCGTATACACACACACACACACACACACACACACACACACACACACACACACACCACACAATCTCTAATAGAGTGTGCGTTTTCTCGGTCAAACATGTTTCATTTAAACTTAAACTCAATAATGTTCTTGTCTTAACGATAAATAAGCGCAGAAAAGATTTATTTCGTGCAGCAGTCGAAGAATTGCCTCAGCACCTGTAACAGTTGTTTCGAACAAGGTAAACGGTAGGTGGAAATCTGTTGCCGTTTCACGCTGCGTGCGTCACGACTTCTGTGTAAACAGTCAGCTTGAACTTTGAGATACCGCTTCGGCGACGCAGACCGACCAAAACGAAACTGTGTACAACTTCTTCCTACAAGCTATCCATTGCCTCAGAACAGACATAACACGGACTGGAATGGAATGAAGAAACGTACTAGCGAAACATTCTAGAGAAGTCGAGGTCATCCAGGATGGAGCACTCTCTTCGTTGAAATGGGTAGAGGTAACTGTCATTGTTGAAGTAACCGTGCCGCCTCCCATCGACAGAATTGCCAAGGTGGTAGAGGTACCGGACTGACACTACCGAGACTGGTGATAGTATAGTATAAAAACTCTTTCCAAAATCTAATGAAACTACCAATTTACCTGCGTCTATTGTTTGCAAGATATCATGTATAAATTAGCGAGATGCACACTGCGGTGACAAAAGACAGGTGATTCACGTGAAAAAGTTTCCGACGTAATTATGGTCGTACCACTTGGTACTTGGGGCTAAGCGCATGTGACTTTCAGTTTTGGAAATCGTCAGCGAACTCAATACTCAGAGCCACGGTCAACGCAGTGGCCGACGGCCTTCGCGTAACGACCGGGAGTAGCGGCCTTAGAGTAGAGTTGTCAGTGCTAACAGACAAGCAACATTACGTGTAACAACTGCAGAAATCAATGTTCTATGTGCGAAGAACGTATCCATTAAGACAGTGCGGATAAATTTAGTGTTAATTGTGTATGGGAACAGACGACCGACGCAAATATCTTCGATACAGCGCGACATCGCCTGCAGCAGCTCTCCCAGGGTTGCGACCACGTCGGTTGGACTCTGGATGACTAGGGAAACGGTGACGTGGTGAGACGAGTCCGGATTTCAGTTGGTAAGAGCTGACGGTAGTGTTCAAGTATCTCGCAGACCTCACAAAGCCATGGATCCAAGTTGTTAAAAAGCCACGGTGTTAGCTGGTGGTGGCTCCATAATTGAGTCGGCTGCGTTTGCATGGAATTAGTGATGGAGCAATTGACTGTTTATAACAATCGATTGATCAATTGATTGCACCGCGGGATTAGCCGAGCGGTCTATAGCGCTGCAGTCATGAACTGTGCGGCTGGTCCTGGCGGAGGTTCAAGTCCTCCCTCGGGCATGGGTGTGTGTGTTTGTCCTTAGGATAATTAAGGTTAAGTAGTGTGTAAGCTTAGGGACTGATGACCTTAGCAGTTAAGTTCCATAAGATTTCACACACATTTGAACATTAAGTGTTAGAGAATCAGTAGGAGTATATTGTTCTTCAGGCTCTGTCGATATACTGTCTTATTTATTTTCATGGTACCCCTTCAGCGTGTTCTAAACAAGCCACGCGGTTGGTTGGAGCTACACGTGCACATTCAGTGTTACTAGGCTTCAGGGCACTTTCGTAATTAAAGTTTCGTGATGTTAAACGCAAGCAGAATTTTTAATTGTCAATTTTGCCCGTGCCACCTGAAGGCAACTAATACGCGTAGGGTTTTCCTCGTATGTTAGAAGTAACATGTTGTACCCTGTGATATATTGGGATGATGTTGTTGCTCTATTCTGATGCCCGCATCTCGTGGTCGTGCGGTAGCGTTCTCGCTTCCCACGCCCGGGTTCCCGGGTTTGATTCCCGGCGGGGTCAGGGATTTCCTCTGCCTCGTGATGGCTGGGTGTTGTGTGCTGTCCTTAGGTTAGTTAGGTTTAAGTAGTTCTAAGTTCTAGGGGACTGATGACCATAGATGTTAAGTCCCATAGTGCTCAGAGCCATTTTTTTCTATTCTGATCTTCAGGGAAACCCGACAAAAAGGCGGAGAAAACGCCTGCTCCGTCTGCCTCAGGTGCATTAAAAAAAAAAAAAAAAAAAAGGCGCACAGTCATGCATGGACTGTGCGGCTAGTTCCGGCGGAGGTTCGAGTCCTCCCTCTGGCATGGGTGTGTGTGTTTGTCCTTAGGATAATTTAGGTTAAGTAGTGTGTCAGCTTACGGACTGATGACCTTAGCAGTTTACACACATTTGAACTTTTTTTTTTTGATCAGTTGATTGTTTTTTCGTTTAGTCGTTTTTTTTTCAGTCGAATGAAATTATTCTCCGCAGACATGTCAGTTATATGAATGGTTTCAGTCATTTAGCATGTTTGAGTGGTTTCATTCGGTGTTAGACAACCGACTGAAACAAGTGTCCGTTGGTTGCGATCGTTAAATGAATGTCGTTATTTACTCACCGGGTTTGAGTGACTTTATTTACATACTTTTTCAGCGTTTTCGGTTATTCGTAAAATATGAATAGGCTTTAACACTTTTTTAGAGCCATATAAAGTATCTTACTTCAAGGAGAAGTGGATAAAAAGTATATTTCTAAAACTGAGGTAAATTCAATATTTATGCATTTACTTACTGAAATACAGATTGTCGTACCTATAGCACAAAATATTAATTTCTAGATGGTTTTCAGTTTTTAGTATGTGGGGTAGCGCTATAGTGTTTTTGTATATATAACTTTTTACATGTTTTTATTAGGTCGGTTTCCTGTCTGCTTTTTCGGTGCAAATTTAGCAACTGATTTTAAACTGGCTTCCCGATAAACTAAAGACTTGAAACTTCCAACATAGCTCAGAACTGGGTGACACTGCAATATTAACTCACTTTCCAGTCTGCTGTGTCGCGGAGGGTACTTTGTTTTTCGATCTGTCTGCCTGTCCGTTCAGTACAAAGTTTGCATTTGATTTTAAACTAATTTTTCCATTAAGTTCAAGATCTGAAACTTCAGGATTGCCTCAGAATTGGATGAAAATCCAATATTAACTCGCTTTCATTTCTGGTTTGTAGCGGAGAGTAATTACTTTGTGTACCATTGCAGTTTCTCTTTTTCCTTGTTCCAGTCGCGAAAGTTTCGTTGTTAAGATTGATTGCTATTAAGCTTCCCTGTGAGCACGATTCTCTCTAATTTTCAAACTCGCGGTCTTTTCACGGGATATAGGCCTAAGTAGGATGAAGCAGTATATTGGCTGACTCAGTAGAAGAGAAACTGAAGTAAACCTGAAGTTTAATACATGCCTCTATTACAATCTCGTTAAAATGTATGAAATCAATTTAAAAATTTCACTCACACAAGACTAAAAAGCAGAAAATAACTATTTAAATAGAAAAAACTCTTTAATTTAACACTTTTTGAAGACGGACTAATGTATATTAAATAATCTCTCCTAGCCCCATACAGTTTCCTAACGCCATACAGATAGTCCTGAAAATTTGTGCTTGTGAATTTTTAATAGCTATGACATTATCTGTAAACTTTACCGTACATGTAGCCGGTGACGTCATTTTCTATACAAAACACACATCAAAAATAGTTTTACATCACCTCGGTTCCGATAGTTCCGGAACCAGTACAGAAAATAGGAATAGATATCAAGATAAACATCGTTTCCACCCTTTTTATTGCTCATGAAAAGCACACATTGCATGTTGTACCACAATACAGCGAGAACTTCAGAGGTGGTGTTCCAGACTGCTGTACATACTGGTACCTCTAATTCCCAGGAGCACGTAGTCATACATTGATGCATGCCTGTGTTCGTCGTGTCATATTATCCACAAGTTCATCAAGGCAATGTTGGTCCAGATCGTCCCACAACTCAACAGCGATTCGGCTTAGATCCCTCAGAGAGGTTGGTGTGTCATGTCGTCCATAAACAGTCCTTTTCAGTCTATCCCAGGCATGTTCGATAGGCTTCGTGTTTGGAAAACATGCTGGCCACTCTAGTCGAGCGATATCGTTACCTGAAGGAAGTCATTCACAAGATGTTCAAGACAGGGACACGAACTGTCGTCCACGAAGACGAATGCCTCACCAATATGCTGCCTTATGGTTGCACTATTGGTCGAAGGATGGCATTCACGTATCGTACAGCCGTTACGGCGCCTTCCATGACTACCAGCGGCATATGTCGGCCTCACATAATGCCAATCCAAAACAGAACAACCACCTTGATACACTCGCTGGATAGTGTGTCTAAGGCGTTCAGACTGACCGGGTTGCCGCCAAACACCTCTCCGACGATTGTCTCGTTGAAGGCATATGCGACACTCATCGGTGAAGGGAACGTAATGCCAATCCTGAGCGGTCCATTCGGTATGTTGTTGCGCCCATCTGTACCGCGCTGCATGGTGTCGTGGTTGCAAGGATGAACCTCGCCCTGGACGTCGAGAGTGAAGTTACGCATAATGCAGCCTATTGCGCACAGTTTGAGCCGTAACAAGACGTCCTGTGGCTGCACGAAAAGCATCATTCAACATGTTGACGTTGCTGTCAGGGCTCCTCCGAGTCACAATCCGTACGGTCATTCATTGCAGTAGTAGCCCTTGGGCGGCCTGAGCGTGGTGCTTCATCTATAGATCCTGTCTCTCTGTATCTCCTCCATGAACGAACAACATCGCTTTGGTTCACTTCGGGAAGCCTGGACACTTTCCTTGTTGAGAGCCCTTCTTGCCACAAAGTAACAACGCGGACGCGATCGAACCACGGTATTGTCCGTCTAGGCATGGTTGAACCAACACGAACCGTGTACCTTGTTCCTGGTGGAATGGCTGGAACTGATCGGCTGTCGGACCTTCTCCGTCTAATGGGCGGTGCTCATGCATGTTTTTTTTACATCTTTGGGCGGGTTTAGTGACATCTGTGAACAGTCAAAGGCACTGTGTCTGTGATACAGTATCCACAGTCACCGTCTATGTTCAGGAGTTCTGGCAACCGGGATGATGCAGAACCTTCCGCACAAATAAATGGATTAATATTCAAATGATTTTACATTTACGGGCATCATCACTCATTGCCTATAAAAGGGAACGCAAACTGTCACTAAAACAAGACAATGTTTCCATTTTCTTCATACATCCTTAATGGAAGCCTTATGCTGAGCCTTACACCTCCAACTAGGGCTACAATATGTCCGCATTTCCACGAAATGGTCCTAGTTTTGAGGGCGTCCAGAGGCATATTGGAAGGATCTTTATATAACTGCCTGGGTAAATCCGGACCTTTCTTCGCGCCTGTGGAAATCAGATGGACTGGAAATAGATAGTGTGTGATAACATTTGTTAAAATTCATTAAATGATTACCGAACCATAGATAGTTTCTTCGATTGAGTCTATTATAAACGCAGTGGCAAGCACGCCTTGGCGGTCTCCCATACACATCACTAATATTCCAAAATGGCTTTTACAATTTTGATCACGTATATTTTAGAAATGGGAGTGGGTAGAAAGGTGCGGCTTGCGATATAACGTTCACACACCCCTAAAGCTGTTTTTCTTTTCCCTTGTTAGTTATTGATATCCACCTCCCCCTCTCCCCACCCTGTTGGCACTGTGGGTGGAATGGTTAGTACAGACCAGATATGACACCCAGCTCCTGAGGAACCCCAATATTTTTTTTCTTTGGGTGGTATTGGACGAACTGTGAGCTCGCATCAGAGCAGCAACACCGCACGTTAAGAGGGCCTTCTAAACCGCACTGGAATATGGCGTAGGTATCCTTGGTCTATCTTAGTGAAAGTGACAATTTTTATAGCTCTATCCTGAATTTTTTTCAAAAGTAATTCGGGACATCTCTTTGTCACGGATTTAACAATTATGAAACGATTTATCGCGAATTAGATGTTAATTTCACATATATCGGTAAGCTGTTACTGAAAGGGTATTTTCCCAAATGACTAATGTACGGAGTTGTGACAAAACACAGATTGCTGTAAAATCTACGAAAGCCATGTTAGTGAATAGAGTGAATTATGGTGAAACTTGTGTTGAATGTCTTCATGTACTGTTGAAGAGTATAGACACGTTGAAGAAAATTTACAGCATTGTATGTCTGCTTGCATTCCTTCGTCTTAGAAGGTAGTAATAAAATATAAATTAATGCACTTCTTTAACAAATTAAGTTTGCATTTATTACCTTCAGTTACGACTTTTTTGGAATATCACAATTTTTTAATGTGTCCCGAAGTTTGGTCTGGAAATTATGGTCACCTCAATAAGACACTAGGTGTGTACGAACATTATGCCGCAAACCGCGCTTTTCTACCTCTCCCCATTCCTAAATTACATGTGGTCAAAATTTTAAACAGCATTTTGGAACTCGCTGTATTTTCCTTACTTCGTTTTTGAGACAATGTGTAGCCGCCGACAATGGGCGATTAGATGCACCGTGAGGCTGCCCCGCCGGGCTGTCAGCAATCTTTAACGTCATTTGCCTTCTACTCATTGAGGCATATCAAACTGACTTCATCAAAGTTCATATCCCTTACTGCAATATAGTATTACGTCTGAACATGAACGTCTCCATAATGCACTTTCAGAAACTGTTTTACACTCATGTGTAATTTACATGTGCTGGTCGGATGGAGGCGTGTGCCCGCTGGCGTTGTCAGCATTGAAACGCGGGCAGGGAAACATTCCCCCTCTCGTGTCTCCGCTCCCCGCGGAACATCGCGGCCATCGGCCAACTTATCGCCTACAGAGTGTTTGGGTCCCGGGAAATTATTTGATTTCACCCGGATAGCTAGGTTTTTCGAAGTTTATGTTTGGGGTCGGCAATTTAAGTGATTGTGGGCCTACTATGCCGTTACGTCATCTCAATTAGTTACTTGTTAATGTCACCTGGAACAATTTAACGCACAAGAATATATGAATCAGTTTTAAACGATGATAAAAAAATTACTCTATTCAATACATAATTAAATGAACATGATACTGCTTATTTTAACGCCTGAGATATGCCTTCACTTGTCCCTCTGTCGGGATAATGTAGCACTGCTTTAGTTCAACTATTTAAAGTACTGCTGGTTTCATTCTGAAGAATGAAGGACAGCACGGTGAGCTAAAGCACTAAGGAGTGGTTTTAGTTAAAAGAACGAATACATGGTTCAACAAACAGAAAATCTATTAATTATTTTCACTTGAAAATAAAGAATGAATAGTCGAATACTTTCTTTCGATTGCTCCCACTGCTTTAACTCTAAAAAAATAAATAAATAAATAAATAATCCAATTGACAGGTAAAAGCACAACCGAATGATACTGTAGTTTTCATCTGGTTGCTCCCACTTACCGGTGTCGTTCAAAAGAATGAGTGAGTAGTCCGACCAACTGGATGATTGTTTTCATTCGGTTACTCCCACAGACTGATTTCACTCAGTAGAATGAATGCTAGTCTAACAGACAGAATCGACTGTTTTTATTCGATTGCTCCTACAGACTAGTTTCATTCAAACCAATGAATGAATAATTCAGCCTATACGTATAACCACAACCCAGTGACTCGACTCTTTTCCAACAACCGAATGAATCGATTGTTTTCATTCGATTGTTCCCATCGCTACATGTAATGGACTGGGTCCGTGGTCCAACTGTACAGGTCATTGACTGAAACTGGAAGCAAAATCAGCAGTGGCCGTATTTTGTTGTTTTATTGTCAGCAAAATCGATTTTCGGTCACATAGTGACCATCCTCAGTGCTGTAATATACAATTAAAATTGGTAGGCACTGGTATCAAGCTATAACCACAAGCTTACAGCGATCACAGAGTTCACAGAGATAACAGAGTTTATGTGATCGCTGTAAGCTTGTGGTTATAGCTTGATACCAGGGCCTACCAATTTTAATTGTACATTACAGCACTGAGGATGGTCACTATGTGACCGAAAATCGATTTTGCTGGCAATAAAACAACAAAATACGGCCACTGCTGATTTTACTTCCAAGTCTGTCCACTATTTGGTCGTGGTGCACACAACACGCCATGGAGTCGCCAATCAAGGAAATGGTTATGTTCGGTCATTTGTTCCCAGAAAACGATGGAATTTTTATGGATGGTAATGCGCAATTTCATCGTGCCACAGTTGTTGCCGATTGGTTTGAGGAACTTTCTGGACAATACTAGAGAGTGATTTGGCTGCCCATGTCGCTCGACATCCCATCGAATATTTATGGGACACAATCGAGAGGTCAGTTTGTGCACAAAATCCTGCACCTGCCACACTTCCGCAGTTATGGTTGGCTCGAAGGCAGCATGGCTGCAGGGAACTTCCAACGACTTGTTGAGTGTATCTTACGTCGAGCTGCCGCACTACATCGACAAGATATTACGAGGTACCCCACTACTTTCGTCACCTCAGTGCATTTCACACTTACAAGAAGACGGCACGAGCGTGGGGTCGGGGATTTGTCCGAAATTTTGTGTGGTGAAAGAGGATCCCTAACACCTCACGTGGTTAAAAATATTAGGACGCACTACCCGGAAAATCCAGGGAAAACTCGATCCAAAGTTTCTTAGGTACCTTATGAGTATAAAATGTTAGTCCATGGCCGAGTACCGTCTGGCCTAGATATTTAGGGCTCGGACTCTATTCCTCCTCTAGCACTTTTTTCTTCTGTTTCACTTTCTTTTGTTATTCCACCAATTATTCAGAAAGTTTCCCAAACCTACATTATCTTTAACAAATTAGTTACATTACTGAATGAAAATTATTTTCTTTTTGTCCAACGACACAATTCATGGCGGTGGGTTTTCCATTTTTCATTGTAAAGTATATAAGGAGAATCATTGGGTTTTTAATCAGAATAACAAATTCAATTGGGAAACATTCAATTTTTATACATATAATAGTTATAAACAAGAACCGCAGTGGTAATTATCGTAAAAACAAACAAAGCAATAATTTTTTCGACATCTTGCGCAACATATAAAAGCGGATTTGTTACAAGTCTCGGAATATAGGTGACGATAACTGATGGTGAATAATAGAATGAATTTTTATACAATTTTCCCGGGAATTAATTTCACGATTCTCCTGTAACAATGCACTACACTTTTGCAAGCAACAGAAGAAAAAAAAAAAAAAAAACGTGCCAGAGGAGGAATCCAATGCGAGACCTCTCTGGCGTAAGGGTCGGACCGCTTACCATGTAGGCCAGACGGCGGCTCGGCAATGGACTAACATTTTATACTCATAAGACACCTAAGAAACTTTGGATTGATTTTTCTCGGGATTTTCCGAGTAGTGCGTCCTAATATTATAACCACGTGAGGTGTTAGGGGTCCTCTTTCTCCACACAAAATATCGGACAAATCCCGGACCCCACGGTCGTGCCGTCTCCTTGTTAGACAGACATAAACAGACATTTTTAGCTATTGGTTTGGCGCGGGTCCTTACACTTTCGAAGGCACAGCACAGTCAAGGGAAATGGACAGCACTGCAGATCTTATCGGTTGTACAAGAAAGAGTACGGATGTGAATGGCATAGCTAACTTCTCTCCGGATCGGTCGCAAGAACGTTCCGGGAAGCGAGTAAGATCTCCGGCGTCGTGAACAACCTGTCGCAGCGCGGAAGATAAAATCACAAAATACGAGGGAGAAACTGGCGCGCCCGCTGCAGGGACAATGCGGCCGCGGGCCGGCGTGTGTGTCGGTCCGGTGAAAGGCACTGTGGAGCCGGGGCGCCGCGGCACTTGTCGCAGGCGGAGGAATGTCGCCCGCCCCGCGGGACACGGCGGAGAGGCGTGGCGCAACGCGAAGCCCGAGGCGCCCGCAGGAATTGGGAAACGGAGGCGAGGCGGTGAGGCCCGGCCACGACGCTGTCCCCGTTTCAGCTGCCAGAGGTGCTGCCGGAAGCACGGGTACAATGTTGGAACGAAACAATCCTAATGTATCATGTTCAGGGAACTTGTGGAATATAGACATACAAGTCACTTCCGAATAAATACACTACTGGCCATTAAAATTGCTACACCAAGAAGAAATGCAGATGGTAAACGGGTATTCGTTCGACAAATATATTATACTAGAACTGACATGTGATTACATTTTCATGCAATTTTGGTGCATAGATCCTAAGGAATCAGTACCCAGAACAACCACCTCTGGCCGTAATAACGGCCTTGATACCCCTGGGCATTGAGTCAAACAGAGCTTGGATGGCGTGTACAGGTACAGCTACCAATGCAGCTTCAACACGACCACAGCTCATCAAGAGTAGTGACTGGCGTATTGCGACGAGCCAGTTGCTAGGCCACCGTTGACCAGACGTTTTCAGTTGGTGAGAGGTCTGTAGAATATGCTGGCCAGTGCAGCAGTCGAACATTTTCTGTATGCAGTAAGACCCGTACAGGACCTGCAACATGCGGTCGTGCATTATCCTGCTGAAATGTAGGGTTTCGCAGGGATCGAATGAAGGGTAGAGCCACGGGTCGTAACACATCTGGAATGTAACGTCCACTGTTCAAAGTGCTGTCAATGCGAACAAGAGGTGACCGACACGTGTAACCAATGGCACCCCATACCATCACGCCGGGTGATACGCCAGTATGGCGATGACGAAGACACCCTTCCAATTTGCGTTTACCGCGATGTCGCCAAACACGGATGCGACCATCATGATGCTGTAAACAGAACCTGGATTCATCCGAAAAAATGACGTTTTGCCATTCGTGCACCCAGGTTCGTCGTTGAGTACACCATCGCAGGCGCTCCTGTCTGTGATGCAGCATCAAGGGTAACCGCAGCCGTGGTCTCCGAGCTGATAGTCCGTGCTGCTGTAAACGTCATCGAACTGTTCGTGCAGACGGTTATTGTCTTGCAAACGTCCCCATCTGTTGACTCAGGGATCGAGACGTGGCTGAACGATCCGCTACAGCCGTGCGGTTAAGATGCCTGTCATCTCGACTGCTAGTGATACGAGGCCGTTGGGATCCAGCACGGCGTTCCGTATTACCCTCCTGAACCCACTGATTCCATATTCTGCTAACATTGAAAGGTGGCTACACTGAGCCACAGCGCCAGAGATTGCACCAAAGAGTATTATTCAGCCGTCTCCACTGGCAGTGCTTGTCGAGAACTCGTAGTAGCCAGTGCTTGCTGAGATGTCGTAGTGAAAAGTTCTTGTCGAGTAGTCATAGTGGAGAGTGCTTGTTCCATGTTTTATCCAGTTGTTTGATGGGATAGACAGCAGATGTTCTAATGGAGATATTGTAATGATCAGAGTGCTTTTCGCCAATATACATGAAGGTAAAAAAAAAAAACCTTCCCTTTTCTTTTTATTATTTCAGTGTCATTACAGGTACAGTCAACAAAGCATCTGGCTTGTGTTCTTGTATTAGAGTGTAATCCTGGTTTTCTTGCGCAATTATAGTATTTCTATTTTCTTTTAATTACTTCAGTATAAATGGTATTTAAAATTTCTTGTCTTGTTGAAGAAGAACCGTGCCAGATGTGTACGTTCAATCACACTCCCACACACAGAACAATTACACTTGTGTTTTGGTTTCGTAGGTTTTATAGTTTCTGGGGACTTAATTAATTAATTGTGTTAACGAGAATTTTCATTTCATTCCTTGTTGTTGTTCTATGCAGTCAGATTGCGTACAAAAACTAGTCAGGGCCAACCGTTTACGAGACTTCGTAATCGGACAACTACAGCGCTAAAATTTTAAAATTAAAAAATATTTGCATTAAAAAAATGATTAAACCCCCACACACGTGGCGACCGCTGCTTCGAATCGTCCCTTGGAATTCTTCTGATTGTAAAAGTAGTAGACAGTAGTATTGTTGTAGTAATTTATAGTTTAGTAATTGTAGTCTATATTGCATGTGTAGATTTGGTAATTGTCATTTTTCTAATGGTATTTTGCAAAATTTAATTTTTGATGTCTTGTATACGCGTTTGACAATTTTGTGCAGTTAGGAAGATTTCAATTCTTCGTTAATCGTGTTTGAAGGAAACATTTCGTTTGGATGGTATTGTTGGAGATAAAGAGTCATTGTGTGTAATTTTCGTACAGTGACGAGTTTTGTATGTTTTGTAAATGATTACGCGATCGATGAAAAAGGCAAAAATGATGGATAGTCAGAATGACGAAATTGTTGACATGGCGAACTCGCCAACAAAGGAGAACAGTATGATGAATAATGAAGTGGAAAATAATTTAATAAGTCGGGAAAATAGTCCAGAACCATTTCAAAATTTTTCTCAATCAGAAAAATCACAGAATACGAGATTAACGATAGAAGATTCTGAAATAGTATCGAACACAGATAGCTTTATGGCTATGCAAAAGGAAGTTAGTTTTGCGGGAAATGTTAGGGGCGAAAAGAATTTCGAACCGGCTAATATGGAGCAGTTGATGGGTGCAATATTAAATCTGGGATCACAGTTGGAATCTAAATTTAAAACAGAGATGGGAACTTTGGCAACACGGTTAGACTCACAAATAGGAACAATTAAAAGAGAGATAGGAACAAATACAACTGGTATGGGAACAATGGAAACACGGTTAGACTCAGTGGGATCACAAATAGGAACAATTAGAACTGAGATGGGAACAATGGAAACACGGTTAGACTCACGAATAGGGACATGTTTCAAAAATATGAAAGATGAATTAAAGAAAGAAATCAGAGAAGAAGTACAACCGATTTTGAATGCTCACAATAATAGATTAATTTCAATAGAAATCAGACAAAAGGAACAGAACAGAGAACAGGAGGAAAGAGATCGCGTTATAGTACAGAAATTTTTTAGAGTTAAATTTACAACGTGCACACGATAAGGAATAAATATTTGAGAGAATCGAGGAATCCGTACCAAATGACAGAATAAATAACCTAACACAACAATATGAACAGTTAACTACCAAATGTGTTAATACTGAAACCCAAGTCGCGACACTTACGAAAGACGTAAATAAACAGAAAGAACAAATAGGTGATTTATCGGAAAGAGTTGAGGAGATTTCAGATAAATTGACAAGTCTTAGCTTAAATGGGGACAGAGATTCAGATGATACAGCACCATTGCCATTTGCAGAAACCGAAGAGTACCAGAACATAAATAAGCATGTTGAAAATCAGGGAAAATTTAATGAACGCGTCAAAAGGGAAGTTGAGGCATTACGAAAGCAAGTTAAACAAATTGAAGGTGAAATTGTAGGAAAAGACAGCAAAAGAAATTTAGAATCGCAAATAGCAGAGGGGTTTGAAGAAAATAATTTGTTTCATTTACGAGATGCAACAAGAGAGCGCCAGGCGCGCGAACTTGACAATAATCAACATTCGGGCTGGGACAGGCGCGGTAGGTCTTTGTCGCCACGAGGAGAAAACTTTGACTATAAACACTTCTTAACTGTTCGGAAATTTAAGATCTTTCGCAATTCTAAGAACGACATACATCCATGTTCATGGCTAGATCAATTTATGTACGCACTTCCACCAAATTTGCCACTAAGTCACAAACTGGAAATTATGTGCGGCTATTAAAGTCCTCAGGGGATTCACTACGCTAAGTGAATATGTGCCGTAGCGTGCACAGGGCCCCGAGCTGTAGTGGTGCTATTTCCCTTTTAGTTTTCTGCACTGCTGCCTACTCTACTACTGTTCTTTGCATCTATCAAAACAACTCTTCAACTATCAATCTATCTAGAAAAGGACTCGGCAAAGAATAACCGGATATGACTATTTCACCCAAAAGTGATTTCGGAAATTACTGTTTGGACTTACTATATTTTCTGCAGCATTCATTCGTAGTTTAAAAGAAATTTTACCTGTTTATCTTCGTGACAATATTACTTCATACGTTGACGATATTCTTATTGCTAAACGTTCTTGGAGTGAGTATAACAAAATTTTGGAATCATTATTACGTATTTTTGCAAGAGTTGGCATTACAGTG
This sequence comes from Schistocerca piceifrons, assembly GCF_021461385.2. Lineage (NCBI taxonomy): Eukaryota > Metazoa > Arthropoda > Insecta > Orthoptera > Acrididae > Schistocerca > Schistocerca piceifrons. Next base: position 528,543,779 of record NC_060144.1, on the reverse strand, counting down.
AACTTAGAAAAATCTGAATTTGGTCGTTCTCAGGTGAAATTTCTTGGTCATATTATTTCGACAGAAGGTATTCTTCCTGATCCAGAGAAACTAGACGCTATTCGTAATTATGCTGTTCCTACTACAAAACGTGATGTTCGTAGTTTTCTTGGTGTCTGTAATTTTCTTAGACACTTTGTTAGATTGGACAATTTGGCCACACCTCGTTTATGTGAACTATCTGGAAATAATTCTAATTGGTGTTGGGATGAGGAAGCTCAGTCAGAATTTGAACAACTTCGTGATACTTCAGTTGCTGCTCCACTTCTTTCACATCCGGATTTATCTAAAGATTTTTGTTTGGCGACGGACTCATCATACAAAGGCCTAGGTGCACATTTATTTCAAGAGATAGAAGAAGACAGCGTTGTAGTACAGAAAACTATTGCATTTGGAAGTCGTGTTCTCTCTAAATGAGAAAAGAATTATTCGATTACAGAACTTGAAGCTTTAGCTGTTGTTTGGGCTTTCACAAAATTTCGCATATTTTTGTTTGGCAGACATACTAAGGTTTACACCGATCATCGAGCTCTGGAATTTCTTATGTCAACAAAATTAACTCAAGGAATATTGTCACGATGGGCGTTGTATCTACAGGAATTTGACTTTAGTATTGTTTACATACAGGGTTCTTCAAATATTGTTGCTGATGCTTTATCACATGCACCTATGGGTTTGAAACAAAGTGCTGAAGAGGACTGCAAAGAAAACAATTACTGTCTGATGTATATTAAAGGTGTTGCGTTTGAGAATTTTATTTCTTCTTCGCTCCAGGATGTCGCTAAGGAGCAAAATAAGGATCCAATCTGGAAGGACATTAAGGAGAAGTGGAGGTGAAAGGAAAGTGTAGCGATTAGACAGTGTTATTTATTTCATAATGACATTCTTTTTAAACGAAAATCGGTCGACAACTCTGTTTGGTTAGTTTGTATTCCTGATGAGTGGGTTAATAAATTGATTTGGAACACACATTTCAGTTATGCACACTTTGGTCCCAGAAAATGCTTTCATAAATTACGAGAAAATTGCTACTTCAGTAATATGGAAAAACGTATTCGATCTGTTTTTGCCAAATGCAAATTATGTCAAAAGGCTAAGCCGCCAACTATTTCTCACAGAGCACCGTTGTTTCCTATCATTCCAGCGAAATTAAAGGACATGGCTGCAGTCGATTTGTTCGGTCCAGTGGTTCGTTCTACTAATGGTTTTGCGTACATTTTCGTAGCAGTGGAACTGACGTCAAAATATGTGTGTTTTACACCTTTACGCAAAGCAACAGCTCGTTCAGTATCTAATGCTTTCATCAAACATTTTCTTAAAGAAGTGGGTCATGTTGATAAGGTTATATCAGATAATGGATCACAGTTTCGCTCTAAAATTTGGCTTCGTACTCTACAGCGTCGTAAGATTAAACCAATTCTCATTTCACTTTTTCACCCTCTATCTAACGCTTCAGAGAGATTGATGAAGGAAATCAATAAATTGTGTCGACTTTATTGTCATCAGAATCACAGAACTTGGGATCAGTATCTATATATTTTTCAAAACATTCTGAACGAACTCCCTAATGATTCAACTTCTTTACCGTCTATTCTGATATTAAAAATAAAGTACCGACAAATCGCATTTCTGAAATCGTTCCTTTTTCGCCTTCACGGAAACTGCGACATTCTGAAGTTGTCAACCTGGTTCTACGAAATATTGCATCTGCGGCTGCTAGAAGAGAGAAATCAGCTAAACGCCCTGGTCGTTTAAAAACCTTGTCAGTTGGTCAAAAGGTGTTAATTAAGTCGCATCGTTTGTCTCACAAAGGAAAAGGCTTGTGTCGCAAATTTTTTCTGCTTTATAACGGTCCATATAGGGTTCGCAAAATTATTCATGATAACACTTTCGAAGTAGAAACTCTTAAGTCTCGGCGCTCTAAGGGAATGCATCATATATCCAACGTTAAAATTTTTGCGGAATGACATACTTTCGAGAAACCAACAGTTATACGCAAAGATGCAGAGAATACAAGGATACCGCGCTGTGTTTTGGCGGCGGCACATACTCAAAGCAACAACCAAGTCTGCGCGCCGCACAAGGCAGTCGTTGACCGCGAACAATCACTTTCTACGTCACGCGCCTACAGCTGATCGAGCGCTCAGTGCGAATGCACTGACAGCCGGAAACAAATACACAGTTTAATTCCTCTGATTAAATTCAGTATCAAGCTAGAGTGACTTGATGAATTATGTTATTAACGTTCAGTATTTTTCAGGATACGGTTGTATAAAATATTTAAGAACTTCAGGTAAATTCTGTGCGTGTCCGACGTTAAGACGACTTGCTATGGAGAAAATTTCAGGAAGAATGTAATTTCGAAGAAAAAAGTAATAAACCAAAATGGTAACTGTTAATTGAGTTTATTTTTCAGGAAACATATTTCCGCTTAGGTACGTACTTTAGACGTAATTTGCTGCTTGCGATCACGTGATTCATACTTTGTGCTTATTTCATGTTCTATGAATTTACTTGTGAAGCGACGTTCTTGCGTACATTAACTGATTTTGACAATGATTGAGTAATGAACAGGGTTGTTACTTGTGTATATTATGCATCGCTTGGCTGCACTGCTTTTTCACTGATGTCATATTTTTTTATTATGTGCCTGCTGTGCTTATTTATTTAAATTATAATTGTCACCTGATTAATTGTGCTGATATGGTTATGTATGTAGGTTACACTTTGTGATTTATCTGCTTGTGCCTTCATGTTTACTTATTAAGATTACATATCAACATTTATTTGCTTATGCTGATATGATGCTAATGACCTGTTTATTATGTGAGATATATATTTGCTGCTTTGCGTATGGATTGCATATTTATACATTTCTGTTTGTTGTCATAACTACTCTTTAATTTGGTATATAGAAATGCTGATATACTGTGTACAAACATAGAGTTTAGGTCACACTACGGTATTAATTATAGATTGTTTGCCTGGCAGAGCCTCGTTGTAGGGATTGTGCTGCATCCACTTGTTGACATTCTGTTCTCTACTGGTATATTTACTCGCTATTGCATGTTTTGCTTACGCTCAGTGCCTTATATTTTTAAGATAAGAAAATGAACTGCTATAATTCGACGAACGACATTAGTACAAGAAACTTCATAGAATTCACATGAGCTGGAGGTGTTATGGAAGCTGTATAAATTTATGCTAATAGGAAGGAAGCTAACGACATGACATACCAACACTAGGTTTAGACCATTGACAGTTATTACACTGCATTCTTCGTGAGCAATTGAAATAGCAAGTGACACTTGACACAAGAAATACTCCACATGTTTGCTTCTGTTTTGCCATGATTCTTAAAGTGGTGTACACACTGTGAATTATTGCTATCATTCATACTCCGTACTCGTACTTACTTAGTGAAAGTTATCCAAACTAAAGGCTGTTAGAGGTCATGTATGCATTTCTTTTATTGTATGATGGACAAGGTAACCAAAATGTTTTTCATGATTCATAATGAGTAGAAGATTTGGGTAAGATGGATTACACAGAGGTTGTGTGTGGACATTGTGTCTTCGGATTGTATGGGATGATGAATTGAGGTTTGCACTAGGATTTTATCTGTACTTGTTCGAGGAGACTGACTAGAGGAAAGAGTTGTTATGGAAGTGAAATTATATTGGCGATAAGGTTTATATGTGTCGACGAATTGAAGAGGTATTACTGAGGTATTGAGATTGTGTGAGTTGATGATTATTGGAGATTTGGTGGACAAGAGGTAAGGTAAATGATATTGATGATAAGCTTTATATGTATCGACGTAAGAGGTGTTATTGAAGTATTAAGATTATGTGATGCTGATGATTATTGGAGTTTTGGTGGATAAGAGGTAAAGTAAGTGAGGAGCATATTTTTTTTTTTTTTTTTGTTGGTTTATATGGAACAAGGAAGATGAAGATGGCAGACTAGAACATTCAAGTAGAAGGAAGATTGTCTACACACACACTTTGTTAAATCACTAAGCAGTATACACTTTTTTTTGGAGAGAGGAAGCATTTGCATATCTTGGCACACTGACAGTTGTTCAGAAACCGTACATTTTGATTTGGCTTGGCAAACATTGGTGTCGACATGATGACTATGATGTTGACTAACTATTATTGACTGTTATACATTGCTGCCACTACTGCTTGATACACATTATGAACATCAAATTTTGACAGAATTGCATTTACACAGTTAACACTATTCAATTACACAGTAGTACTTAATGTGGATGAAAGATGAGTGAGTGTGTTTTGTGTGTTTTCCCTTCCTAATCCCAGATAAGTGGTACCGACTTATCTCCTAAATATTATTTCACTTGTTTGTTGTGGCTTGCACTGACACCCATAAATATTATAGGTTTACTGATATTTGTGTATTTGTAATAGTTAATATGACAATTATCTGATATGATTTGTGTGTTTGTTATAAATTGTATGTTTAGTGTAAGAGTATTGATAATAATTTTGTAAAAGCAATTGTGTGTGCATTCAAACTGTTGTTCTTACCTGCACTTGTTCAACATAATGGGTGCCACTTAGAATCGTTTAATTTCTGCTGATGACTGCTGATGAACTTTCTGATTAGTGATGGTGAATATTATGGACTGTTACCTGTACTTGTTCAACATAATGCGTGCCACTTAGAAATGTTTAATTTCTGCTGATGAACAGTGTGATTAGTGATAGTGAATATTATGGACTGCTGTCAGCACCTGTTCAACATTGCTGGGTGCCATGATGGACTGCTTCTACTGAAATAATGTCACTTGTTGGTGTCTGCACCTGTTCAACATTGCTGGGTGCCACTGATGGACTGCTTCTACTGACATAATGTCACTTGTTGGTGTCTGTACCTGTTCAACATTGCTGGGTGCCACTGATGGACTGCTTGTACTGAAATGATGTCACTTGTTGCTGTCTGCACCTACTCAACATTGCTGGATGCCACTAATGGAACTGTTTCTACTGACATGATGTCACTTGTTGCTGTCTGCACCTGTTCAACATTGCTGGGTGCAACTGATGGAACTGCTTCTATTGAAATGTTGTCACTTGTTGCTGTCTGCACCTACTCAACATTGCTGGGTGCCACTAATGGAACTGTTTCTGCTGAATGATGTCACTTGTTGGTGTCTGCACCTGTTCAACATTGCTGGGTGCCACTGATGGAACTGCTTTATACGATAAACCGCAACCGCGATGGGCTACAATCCGACCTGTATCAAAGTCGGAAACGTGATGTACGTATTTCTCCTCCTTACACGAGGCATCCCTACAACGTTTCACCAGGCAACGCCGGTCAGCTGCTGTTTGTGTATGAGAAATCGGTTGGAAACTTTCCTCATGTCACCACATTGTAGGAGTCGCCACCGGCGTCCACCTGGTGTGAATGCTCTGAAAAGTTAATCATTTGCATATCACAGCATCTTCTTCCTGTCGGTTAAATTTCGCGTCTGTAGCACGTCATCTTCGAGGTGTAGGAATTTTAGTGGCCAGTAGTGTAAATAAGTAGTGCTGGAAAGCTAAGGCGAAAAGGCTACATGGGAAATGTGTGGAAATCGATACAGAAATGATTGTCGGAGGGACTAACTCAGCATATATAAAAGTCGAAACAAACTTTCGTCGAATTAAAAGTAAGGGCTGGTTATAACATTAAGATTTCAACGGTAATGCCACGTGATAGAAGAAGAAACAATCGTCGATAGGGAACAGATAGGGTTCCAGTATTGGAATCAGAAATTACATGAGCTATGGAAGGCTTAATATCAAATATGGCAGAAGAGATAGACAACATTCCATCAGAATTTTTTAAATCATTGGGATAAGTAGCAAAATGACGATTTAACCTAGGTATTCAGCCCCCAGGGCCTCGCCATTCATTTGCTGGGTACGGGCCCGGCGATTCCTGGCCTCCTGTGCTGGGGACTGGTAAGCGCCGCCAGTCCCCTGTCACCGTGAGCTCTGGGCATGCTCAGCGACCACCCTGCGGGGCGGCGGTGGAACGTTGTCTGTCTCAGGGAACGGGGATCTTGGCTTGAAGGCCCAGATCGCGAGGACATAAACTTCTATAAAAAAAACCTCAATCTCAAGATCTGCTGTGCGCTGATGTGATTCATGGGTGTTGAGGTGGAACAGTCGTTAGCAGGCAACTTCTGGGCTCTGTGGAACCTGCAGCATCTCACTTGTATAAGGGTTACTCAGGCACATGGCCTCTTTCTGAGTGCTCATCCAATTCCCTAGCTGCTCATGGGACCGAAATGGATCCTCCGAAATTTTCTTTGCCTCCTCCCAGCAGAAAGGTGTGCCACCGGTAGGTACCAACATCCAACCGAAAAAGAGGGCTCGTGTAGCCAGTCTTCCTAACTCAGAAGTAAAATCTAAGTGTTTCCTGTCTAGTAACAGAAGACATACTGGCATCGTCAGCGGGGAAGACGACACCTTCGAGAAAGTTTCATCTTTCTATATTCAAAAAGAGCTAGAAGGCATCGCTGGCTGTTTAAAATATGTTAAGAGATTGTGTAATAGGACGCTATTGGTGGAAACCGCTAGTTCCCAACAAGCTAAGAATCTAAAGAACGCATAATTCCTTGGGGAATATGCCATCGAAACTGAGCTGCACCCTACCATGAGCTACAGCAAAGGTGTTTTGACGTGCAGGGATCTGGTGGACATTCCCAAGGAGGAACTGAGAGACGAGTGGACTCCAGAGGGGATAGTTGATGTGCAAAATATCATGAAGAGGGTGGATCGCGTTCTGGTAAAGTCTGACGTCTTTATACTGATGTTTAACAGCAAGAAACTCCCTCAGCATATTAAGGCAGGTTTCCTTCGCTTAAGGGTGCGGCCTAACGCACCCAACCCAATGCGGTGTTTCAAATTCCAGTGCTATGGGTACACTGCTGTTGGGTGTCATGGAGAAGCTACTTGTGTCAAGTGCAGTAAGGCCACCCAGGAAGGTGTCCATTGCTTGTCTCCTTGTCTCCATTGAAGTGTGTAAATTGCTCTGGGCCTGACCCCGTCTGGAGTCGGGACTACAGCGTGTATCTGGAAGAATGGGAGATACAGAAGCTTAAAACTATGAAGTGAATCCCAATACTGAGGCAAAAAAATGTATAAATCCATGCTGCCCCATGTTTTGCTACCTCCTTCACTTACGTTCTTAAACAGCCAGTGCAGAAAGCTGACACTGCTACACAAACGAAGGCTGCTAGAGTCAGCACTAGTAACTGCGTTTGTCCATGCACTTGTGCTGCTGCAGTAGTTTCTAAGCCTGTCGCTTCCCCCAGAACTTCAGAAAAAGCTGCGGTTGCTGACATTGTGGAGCTCCCTGCTCCTCCATAGGTTCTGTCTGGTACACTGTCCAATTCTGCCACAAACACAACTGCAGTTGTGGCTGCAAAGTCTACGCAGGGGAAAAAATCAAAAGCAAAACGTCCAACACTTGTGGAATCGGGCACAAAAGAGCTTGACGATGTCAACACCCGCCTCTCTGTCGTCTTTCTCGACTCTTCTTTAGAGCCTACGGAGCTTGATGTCGGATTTGGGCAATCATCTCGCTCCAAAACTGAGCCTCCACCCATTGTGGATTCCCCTGCCTAGCAGAAAGTCAGGATGATAGTACTACCCCTCTGATAGATGGCCCCCATTATACAGTGGAACACGAGTGGATTCAGGATGCATATGGAGGAACTGAAACTCCTAGCGCAGCAACCCCCAATGTGCTTGTGTTTGCAGGAAACACATTGCAAAGCGTCTGATGTCCCTGCACTATGGGGTTATATGCCATATCGCAAGGATGACCTGACTCGGGGAAGGGCCAAAGGAAGGGCTGCCGTGTTTATCAATAACGCGCAGCACTCCTCTGCTCTCCCTCTGGATACCGACCTGCAAGCAGTTTCAGTTGAAATTTCTCCACGTCGTTTGCTCTCTTTATTTACCTTCACTGGATGCAGTAGACTCTGAACTCTGACAGATTTTGTCGCACAACTCTCTCGACCATTTCTCCTCCTGGGAGACTTCAATGCCCATCATGTCCTGTGGGGCTCAACCTGTACTTGCCCTCGGGGTCGAGTTTTCGAGAACCTCCTGACATCTTGAGAAGTATAACACTGGTACTCTGACTCATCTCTGTGCTGCTACTGGGTCATTCTCAGCCATCGCTGAGACGACCTTCATTCCAGCGACCACTTCCCAATCCGCATTCACGTACTGGGTGGTGTTTTTCTGTAGCAGAATCCACTAACATGGATGATTGGCAGGGCTAACTGGATGCTGTTCAGCCAGTTGGATGTGTTTAAAGACTGTGACAGGATCCAGGAATGGATGGATCACATTACACATGTGATCCAACATGCTGCTGATATTTCCTGCATCAGCATCACAGCGTCAGCATGTACTTTGATATCATTCAGGCACGCGATACTTCTTGGAGACACTGTATTCTTTCACAGTTGCATCACTGGGGCTTTCGTGGCCACCTCTACATCTACATACAGTCGTTCCTGTCTCAGCGGTTTTTTAGGACCCGAGTTCGTGACACGTTGTCAGATCGACTTCAGCAGGAGAATAATGTTCCTCAGGGCAGTGTTTTAAGTGTTACTCTCTTTGCCATAGCCACCAGCAGTGTCGCGTTTACGTAAGGAGTCCTGTACAGTGCTCCTTATTTGTGGACGAATTTGCTGTTTTCTGTTCCTTCTCCTTGCAAAGGAGAGCTATGAGATGCAACTTACAGTGCAGATGTTAAAGGAGTGGGCTGCAAAGACGGTTTTTCAGTTTTCTGTGGATAAATGTGTGTGTGTTCACTTTAATCGTTCTCATCGTCTTTTTTATTATCCTGCCTTCAATAGAAGGGACGCCATCCTACGGTGCGGCACATTTTATTGGAATGTATTTTATTTACCGATCAGCTGACTGCGGCGGATTTGCTGACGTATCTGCAATCAATTTTATGTAAGGATCCAACTAATGTGCTTCGGGTTTTAAAGTTTTGTGAATTGTCCTAAGTTTTTAACAAGATTTTAGGGAGATGTTCTTAATGTGTCAAGCGGGTGACTGGCTCACCCTAGTTTTTGTAAGTGCTCAGCCAGTCACAATTCCCTGTGGTTTTCTTTTAGTTCTTCTGTGTTTTGTTTTCTCTTTGTTTTAATATCTTCATTAGCTGTCTTCCCTCCTAATTGGTTTTAGTGCATGTGAAAGTGGATGTGACATGAAGTGACTGTGTGGTCATTTCGAGTGCATGCGTGTACAGCACTTTTAGTTCATCTAAGTGTAAAGACACAGATGACCTCGCCGTTGGGCGCCGGTCAGATCCAAACAGACACACGTTGTTGTGCAGAATGTATGAGGCTGATGAAATACCAACATACTTTCGGAAAACATCAGTCACACAGTTACCAAGATAACAAGTGAGATAATTATCGTACCATCAGCTTAATAGCTCTTACATTCCAGTTTCTGACAAGAATCATCACAGAAGAATAAAAGAAAGAAAGGAGGATGTGTTAGATGACGATCAGTTTTGTTTTCGAAAAGGTAAGGTCACCAGAGAAGCAGTTATGAAGTTAGAGTTAATAATGGAAGCCACACTGAAGAAAAGTCAAGACACGTTCATAGGATTTGTCGGCCTTGAAAAAGCGTTCGACAGTGCAAAATGGTGAAAGATGTTGAGAATACGGGTAAGCTAAAGGGAAAGACAGGTACCATTCATTATGTACCAAAAGCGAACAATAAGAGTGGAAGACGAAGACGAAGACGAAGAATGAAGTGCACGTACCAAAAAGGGTGTCAGACAGGCATGTGATGTTTCTCCCCTGCTGTTAAATATGTATATCGAAGAAGCAATGTCGGAAATAAAAGAAAGATTGAAGAGTGGGATTAAAATTCAAGGTGAAAATGTATCATTCTTAAGATTCGCTGATGGCAGTGCTCAGTGGAAGTGAAGAAGAATTACAGCATCTGCTGAATGGAAAGAACAGTACAGAATATGGATAAAGAACAAATCGAACAAAGACGAAAGTGACGCAAAGTAGCAGAAATGGAAACGCCGAGAAATTTATGAATAGCATCATAATTTGTGATCGCAGAGAAGATGAAGTTAAAGAGTTCTGCAACCTAGGCAGCGAAACAAACCGTGACGAATGGATGAAGTGGAACATAAAAAACAGACTAGCACTGGTCAAAAGGGCATCCCTGGCCAGGAGAAGTTTACTAACACCAAAGTTCTGAATTTGGGGAAGAAACGTATGAGAATGTTCGTTTGGAGCACAGCATTGTACTGCTTGGAGACATGGACTGTGGCAGAACCAGAACAGAAAACAATAGAAGCATCTGAGATGTGATGCTGGAGAAGAAAGTTAAAAATTAGGTGGACTGGTAAAGTAAGGAATGAGGAGGTTCTCCGCAGAATCGGCGAAGGAAGAAATATATAACACTGACAAGAAGAAGGGGCAGGATGATAGGACATCTGTCACGGACTAACTTCTATGGTACTACAGGGAGCTTTAGAAGGTACAAACTGTGGAGAAAGACAGATACTGGAAAACATCCGGCAAATAACTGAGGATGTAGGTTGCAAGTCCTACTCTGAGATGAAAAAGTTTGCTCAGGCGAGGAATTCATAGCGGGCATTTATATGACTGGTGCCTCAAAATAAAAAAAATAAAAAGTGTGCAATTCAGGAACAGAAACTTCTGGATGATTAGGCTGCATTATATGGGTATCCCATTGACAAGTATAAGCTTCCTATTATTGTGAACTGCATTTTATTGTTTAAATTTTAAACTTTATTTGGGCGATACAGCTAACAGGAGTAATTCGCTCTCTTGAGTGTCAAAAATCGATTTTCTTAAAATATTTATCTTAAGGAATTCTCTGTAGTTTTCTGAACGAGAAATAATTTACTTCCAGGACATTGTACTGAAGGGAGCCCAAAAATTAGAGACATTTAAAGGTGTCTGCACACATGATAACTCCTGCATTTGATGCAGAATTTTGTTCTGACTTGTTTACTTTTCTTATGACCTCTAATAATCTTATGTCACTAACACATTATAAAGTAAAAGAAGTACACTCCTGGAAATGGAAAAAAGAACACATTGACACCGGTGTGTCAGACCCACCATACTTGCTCCGGACACTGCGAGAGGGCTGTACAAGCAATGATCACACGCACGGCACAGCGGACACACCAGGAACCGCGGTGTTGGCCGTCGAATGGCGCTAGCTGCGCAGCATTTGTGCACCGCCGCCGTCAGTGTCAGCCAGTTTGCCGTGGCATACGGAGCTCCATCGCAGTCTTTAACACTGGTAGCATGCCGCGACAGCGTGGACGTGAACCGTATGTGCAGTTGACGGACTTTGAGCGAGGGCGTATAGTGGGCATGCGGGAGGCCGGGTGGACGTACCGCCGAATTGCTCAACACGTGGGGCGTGAGGTCTCCACAGTACATCGATGTTGTCGCCAGTGGTCGGCGGAAGGTGCACGTGCCCGTCGACCTGGGACCGGACCGCAGCGACGCACGGATGCACGCCAAGACCGTAGGATCCTACGCAGTGCCGTAGGGGACCGCACCGCCACTTCCCAGCAAATTAGGGACACTGTTGCTCCTGCGGTATCGGCGAGGACCATTCGCAACCGTCTCCATGAAGCTGGGCTACGGTTCCGCACACCGTTAGGCCGTCTTCCGCTCACGCCCCAACATCGTGCAGCCCGCCTCCAGTGGTGTCGCGACAGGCGTGAATGGAGGGACGAATGGAGACGTGTCGTCTTCAGCGATGAGAGTCGCTTCTGCCTTGGTGCCAATGATGGTCGTATGCGTGTTTGGCGCCGTGCAGGTGAGCGCCACAATCAGGACTGCATACGACCGAGGCACACAGGGCCAACACTCGGCATCATGGTGTGGGGAGCGATCTCCTACACTGGCCATACACCACTGGTGATCGTCGAGGGGACACAGAATAGTGCACGGTACATCCAAACCGTCATCGAACCCATCGTTCTACCATTCCTAGACCGGCAAGGGAACTTGCTGTTCCAACAGGACAATGCACGTCCGCATGTATCCCGTGCCACCCAACGTGCTCTAGAAGGTGTAAGTCAACTACCCTGGCCAGCAAGATCTCCGGATCTGTCCCCCATTGAGCATGTTTGGGACTGGATGAAGCGTCGTCTCACGCGGTCTGCACGTCCAGCACGAACGCTGGTCCAACTGAGGCGCCAGGTGGAAATGGCATGGCAAGCCGTTCCACAGGACTACATCCAGCATCTCTACGATTGTCTCCATGGGAGAATAGCAGCCTGCATTGCTGCGAAAGGTGGATATACACTGTACTAGTGCCGACATTGCCTGTGTCTATGTGCCTGTGGTTCTGTCAGTGTGATCATGTGATGTATCTGACCCCAGGAATGTGTCAATAAAGTTTCCCCTTCCTGGGACAATGAATTCACGGTGTTCTTATTTCAATTTCCAGGAGTGTAATTACATAGTAGTACTCAAAACCCAAATGAGAGTTTCAACAACTGTTCTCTGACGTGGCAAAAGTCGTGGGATGCCTCCTGATATCGTGTCGGGCCTACTTTTGCACGGCGTACTGCAGCACCTCGACGTGGCGTGGACTCAACACGGCGTTGCAAGTGCCCTGGAGAAATACTGCCTCTGTAGCCGTCCACACCTGCGAATGTGGCCGGTTCAGGGTGTTGTGGAAAAACAGACCTCTCGATTAATGTTGGATGGGATTCATGTCGGGTGATGGTTCAAATGGCTCTGAGCACTATGGGACTTAACATCTATGGTCATCAGTCCCCTAGAACGTAGAACTACGTCAACCTAACTAACCTAAGGACAGCACACAACACCCGGTCATCACGAGGCAGAGAACATCCCTGACCCCGCCGGGAATCTAACACGGGAACCCGGGCGCGGGAAGCTCATGTCGGGTGATCTGGGTGGCCAAATCATTAGCTCGAATTGTCCACAATGTTCTTAAAACCAATCGAAAACAATTGTTGTGCAGTGACATGGCGCACTGTAAACCACAAATATTCTATCATTGTTTGGGAAAAAATTGTCACCAAGTACCCGAACATAACCATTTCCAATCAGTGATCGGTTCAGTTTGAATGGAGAACCCAGTCATTCCCTGTAAACGTAGCACCCACAATTATGGAGCCACGACCCGCTTACAAAGTACTTTGTTGACAATTTGGATCCATGGCTTCATGGCGTCTGCGCCCAGACCCGAGCCATACCGTCAGGTCCTGTGGTCTCAGAACAGGATTCATCTGAACAGGCGTCCAACTCATGGAGGTAAGAATAGAGGGAGACGCCGTGACGTCACAGCTGTGAAGCTATGTGAAGCCGAGGGTAGCCATCTCAATCCGACCAAAACATTGCTGCCGTAAGCTTGTGTGCATAGGCTTGTCGCTCGCTTTTGGAAGGATTTTGCGCTATTTTGGTGACTTGTGTGGTGTTCGGATGTACGAATCGTTCTGATTGTGATGCGAAATCGAAGGGAATAACATTTCATGTGTAAGTTGTCTCGTTAAGTGTGATTTTACAAATTCATTGTGAATGAACGTGTGCTACATCGGTGCTTGTACTATAGCGTGTTTTTCTCCTGTATGATTTTAGATTTCCTAAAAATGAAAGTCGGAAAGCTCTGTGGGAGAATGCCGTGCGTCTAAATGGAGCACTATATGTTCTCAGCATTTCCGAGAAGAGGACATAGACGGAACTTCCCTTTCAACAGTAAGGCTCCGAGAAAATGCTGTACCATCAGTTTTCCCTACAGAGCCAAAACATTTGCAAAAGGTATGTTAATTCAAATAACTAAATTCTTAGTTTTCAAGTTCACGTTTCAGTATAATACGTACGTATCGTCGATAATCGAAGTGTTGAGTAACTCACTTTGTCTTCATCACGTACCAAACTAAAAGCTAACACCACATTAACTAGCGTAAAGTACAGGCCTAAACAGGGCACTGTGTAGATTTGCCATTCTATGTACCGTATTTCAGTAAATATTGGTGGTAATGAACAGTGTTTCCCAGTAGTGTAACGTAACTGAAATGTCCCAGTACGTATTACAAACAACACGTATTTATGGGGCTTTTGAGGGAGGGTATAGCTAACTTAGTTTTCAGTTTTTATTATTTAGTTTGTGATACACGTTTATTACTGAATTAACAAAATTGTATCGTTTACATTGAAGGCTAGCTATTCGTAATATTACATTAAAAACTATTTTTAATCAAAAGAAACGCGCAATTTCGCCTTTACGAGGTTTTATTTTAAACAAAAACTTTGAAACAACCAATCTGATGACGTTACATGCGTATATGGTGCAATTAGCGACTGTAATACACGCAGCGCTATAGCCACTGGCAATGCTTTGGTCAGAGTGTCATGGCAGCGAGACACGCCCCCATGGCTTCAAAACGTAGTACGGCTGGGATACGTAGCGCCATCTCCCCTTATTCTTACCTCCATGGTCCAACTGATATCCTCAAGAGCGCAGTAGAGGCGCTGCAGGCCATTTCGTCCTGTTAGCAAAGGTAGTCGTCACGGTCATCTTCTGACGTAGCCCATGAACGGCAAATCTCGACGGGCAGTCTTCAAGGATACGTTCATCGTATGCCCCAGATTGATTTTTGAGGTTATTTCACGCAGTGAGTCTTGTCTGTTAGCACTGACAACATCTCTACTCTCGGTCGTAAAGCGAAGGCCGTCGGCCACTGCGCTGTCCGTAGTGAGAGGTAATGCCTGAAATTGGGAGTTCTCGGTACGCTCTTGACACTGTGGGTTTCGGAATATTGAAATCCCTACCGAATTCAGAAACGAAATGTCTCATGCGGCTAGCTCCAAACACTGCATAAAGTCAGTTAATGTTCGTGGTGTGGCCATAATCACATCGGAAACTTTTTCGCATGGATCACCGGAGTACAAATGACAGCTCCGCCAGTACACTGCCATTTTATACCTTGTGTACGCGGTACTACCACGTGTATCTATATACGTGTATTCGGTATCTCATGACTTCTGTCATTTCAGTGTAAAGGATGTCCCGTTTATTCAGGCGCTCAGTCCGGAACTGCGGGGCTGCTACGGTCGCAGGTTCGAATCCTGCTTCGCGCGTGGATGTGTGTGATGTCCTTGGGTTGGTTAGGTTTAAGTGGTTCTAAGTTCTAGGGGACTGATGACCACAGACGTTAAGTCCCATAGTGCTCAGAGCCATTTGAACCATTTTTTTTTTGTCCCGTTTATCTTGACAACTGTGAGTTTCCCCTTATTTTGGTCAACATGTCATTTTCTAAATTTTAAGTTTTATTGGGACGTTGCAACTAACAGAAGTAATTCGCGCTCTTACGGGGAGTAGTACGCGACTAAGTGCCAAAAGATCGATTTTTTTAGCTTTATCTTAAGAAATTGTCTGTAGTTTCCTGAACAAGAAAAAGTATACTGCGAGAAACTATACCGAAGAAGTCCCAGTAATAGAGGAATTTTTAAAATGTCATTTCACGTGACAAGCCCCATGTCACGCCGACAGCTCTGTTGGAAACGGAATTCTATTTACACTTGTTTGTTTTTTACGACTTTTCAGTCTCTAATGTCTTAGTGACAAGGATTATTAGTGAAGTCATCACATGGTAAGACTCAAACCCAAATGAGACTGTTAACAACCGTAGTGTGTATATGAGAACGGATACTTCTTGTAGGACTAAATAATTTGAAAATGGGTGTGCTGGAAGCTCTGCTATGTTTCAACGATCGTGCAGAGTCAAGTTTTAAGATTATGGAGTAGATGAGAGTGCCTATTGGACTAAATATGCAAAGAACTTTAATTCTCATTGATTGCAGGAGACTCTTTGAAGCAGAGAAATCTGTGTTGGAAGCCATCAAAGATGCAAGTGTAAGAAGAAGAAGAAGAAGAAGAAGAAGAAGTCTCAAAAAGAAAAGAGTGGGATAATAACACCAAAAGAATATGGACTTCGGATGCCTTAGTTTTATGCAGGGTAAGTAGAGAAACAAGCTTCGACCTGAATTTCCCAGAAGTGAATTTTTTTGTTTTGGTACACATTGATTAAAAACTACTTAAAAAAGAAGGCTGAAATTTTGTATACTGTCTTAAAACACACTTAACTAAAAAGTAGAATACTCTTACAACTAAAATTTGAAAATTTAAGACTCTTTTAAAGAAAACTGTGAGTTAATTACCGAAATATTTGATAATTATTATTGAAAAATTTCTGAGCCATAATTTATATCTGCAACATCCTTTTAGAAGTTTACCTAAAAAATAATAGAGTAAGGAACCTAAGAAAAATCAAGCTTGTACTTCGGTTTTATTCCGATATATGTGTACCTAGGTAGTACATAAGTAATTAACATGCTTTTTTCAATTGCACTGAAAAATGCAGTTCAGAAAAACGCATGGGACCAAAAGCTATGGTTCATACGCCAAATTGTCACCGAAAGAACAGTCAAAACATGGTAAGCACTACGTGGGCTTTCAACTCCTTATTTTTCGAGCTACACGATTTAGAAAACTGACAAATTTTTCAAGGTTTCCCATTGTGTCCACGAACCAATCCACTTAAGCGGCAATGCAGAATGCATCGGTATGGAGTCAGAAGGTGTTTCCCATGCAGACATCTATAAAGGAGAGGCTATATGGCTCAGTAGTGGGTCATTGTAGCAGGGAGAGGTACGCGAGCCACTTAAAAGCATCTTGCCACCTGGGGGAACCACATGCATTTAGGCGCGAAACTCACAGTATCCTTTATTAAATATCAGTTAAAATAGTCCACTTTTGGCACAGAAGATTACTAGGAGGAGCCTATGTGTCATCAGGTCATTAATACCGAAATACCACTATGCAAAATACCAGTTAAAACAGAAAGCAAATGAATATTGTTAAGTTACCGACAGTGTACGAAGAGCTATGAAGTTTTACGAAGTAAGCAAGAGATTCCCGCTGCGAGCCAGTCTCGCCAGTCGCCCAGGAACCTCTCAGAACCTCTTTCTCTTTGTCGGTCAGCGATGCTATGTACTACGAAACCGTTGTCTGTACTAGTCGTCTTAACCATGTTCTCGGTTATTACTTACTTCCTGCGATAAAGCGTTCCAGCTGCTTCTTTTTTAACTGTTTTACGTCGTTCCCTAATAAATGCACGGTAACGGCATACTCGGACTTATTTCAAGTTGATTGTCTATCAGCACTTCCAGTTATAATCACAGGTCGCCAGCTTGCATTTTATAAATAATTCGTTATGCTACAACAACTGCTTCGAGGGACAGCATCAACGAGAGATGTACTGAGAACGGTAGCAGGAAATGCAATTTACGTTTCCTCATGGTAATCCAAAGAAGTGTTAACTTATGCAGGCTTGAGTCGCAAGGTATGACCAAGTGTACTTTGTGTCACCTACACAGTTTTCTACGGACACGAGCCTAAATTAAAAGACTTCGATGAAGGTTTGATACCACTATGAGATCTTGCACTGTCCCAAATAACATTTTGTTCAAAAGCAAAATACAGAAATGTATCAAGCAAATGTTCTTTAGGTACCAGCGGCACATTAACCAGCACGACTCCCTTGCTTATAACTTTATTCGTTGGGAAGATACCCAGCCGCTGTGGCCGAGCGGTTCTAGGCGCTACAGTACGGAACCACGCGGCTGCTACGGTCGCAGGTTCGAATCCTGCCTCGGGAATGGACGTGTGTGATGTACTTAGGTTAGTTAGGTTTACATCGTTCTAAGTCTAGGAGACTGTTTACTTCAGATGTTAAGTTCCATAGTGCTTAGAGCCGTTCGTTAGGAAGATGTAAACAGCACCACATCGTTTTCAAACAGCAACCTATAATTTTTATTCGGTAATCCACTTCCTCTCCTCAAGCCAGTCCAGAAAAGTATTATAGAGTACCATTTATGTAGACACGATATTATTAAAAACGTAACACAAAACTGACCTTGACTTCCCTGTTCTAGCACACAGCACAACTGCCTGTGGAAACCTAATACATCCACTTTCCGGAGCTGACAGTAAACAAATGGGAATGCATGGAAAATGCACATCTGTCATTCTGCCGACCGTCTTTAGGTGAAGGTTTCTGTGAGCACAATGCATACAGACAATGGCAATGTCATGCTGAATAAACCGTTTCTCGTCGGATCACCGATGTTAAGGAACGCAGGGTGTGGTCAGTACTTCAATGGGTAACCGCCACTGTACTGCAGGTGCTGCTTTCCCTGTCGTCGCTTTACGTATTAGAGAAGAGGGGTGGCGGGTTTAAGTTGTCGATCGTCAGCCTTTGCATCCATGTCCTGGATTAAATTCCACACCTAGCCGCTATGTCTTACGTTGTGAGGGCATGTGACACTGTTGATGGCGCCGGCCGCTGTGGCGAGCGGTTCTAGGCTCTTCAGACCCGAACCGCGCTGCTGCTACCGTCGCAGGTTCGAATCCTGCCTCGGATATGGATGTGTGTGATGTCCTTAGGTTAGTTAGGTTTAAGTAGTTCTAAGTTCTAGGGGGGCCGAACTTTCCCTGCGGGGTCTCTCAGCCAACAGTGCTAAACGACTTTAATGTTAGTAAAATTTTTATAAATGCTACCCATCTGTGGAAAATTTAAGTTTGCTTAACTGTATTTCCAATAATGTTCCCTTACTTACAGTGCTGCTATATGGTCTATAGTACTGTAGTATTTTCAAACGAAACAGACGAAATTCGAGGTACGATAGTGTCTGTCTGGAATCACATTTTAGCATGACTCATCAAGGTCTAAATTTTGAGTAATTGATATGACAGTCGTGATAATAAAATGAAGAACCGTATAAGAGTTACATTTCCGCTTACAGTGTGAAGTACCTCCTCCAGACGATGCGAGGTGGCTGAGTGGGTAGCCCACTGGATGATGATGATGATGATGTTTGGTTTGTGGGGCGCTCAACTGCGTGGTTATCAGCGCCCGTACAATTATCCAATCTTTGCTCAGTCCAATTTCGCCACTTTCCTGGATGATGATGAAATGATGAGGACAACACAAACACCCAGTCATCTCGAGGCAGGTGAAAATCCCTGACCCCGCCGGGAATCGAACCCGGGACCCCGGGCTCGGGAAGCGAGAACGCTACCGCGAGACCACGAGCGGCGGACTAGCCCACTGGACTCGCGTTCGGGAGGACGACGGTTGAAACTCGCGTCCTGCCATCCTCATTTAGGTTTTCCGTGATTTCCCTGAATCGCTTCAGGCAAATGCTGGGATGGTTCCTTTGAGAGGGCACGGCCGACTTCCCTCCCCATCCTTCACTCATCTGGTGGGACCGATGTCCTCACTGTTTGGTCCTCTCCCCCGAATCAACCAACCAGCCTCCTCTTGACGCTAGGACAGCAGCTGGCGGCGCTGTTATCTTGTTACTGTTTGAATAAGTTCTACACATGTTGTGGGGCTGGAGTCCTATTTGAAGGGTCTTTCCAGTACGACATACAATACAGGAAAGTGTTGTTCTATTTAAAAATGAAAGTAAACGAAGTCGATCTCATGATCCGGATGTTATAAGCGTTGAAATTTGCTTGTGCGCGTTACAATATCCAACACAACCTCCTCTATAACTTGGTGAAAACCGCAAGTCTATTTATTAAGAATTTTTGTATATTGTTTGGTTTGCCTGTCTCATCTGTTACACCTTGTCTTCGTAGAAACTGCAAACAACAATTAATACTTGACGTGGCTATTCTGTGCCTGAAGAATGACCAAGGTCATTAAAGCAAAGACGTTTTTCGTCGCGGCGAGATCTATTTACGAAATTTTAGTCACCAACTTTCTCTTCCGAATGCGAAAATATTTTGTTGAGCCCAACCAGCATAGGTAGGAATGATCATCAAAATAAAATAAGAGAAATCAGAGCTCGAACAGAAAGGTTTAGGTGTTCGTTTTTCCCGCGCGCTGTTCGGGAGTGGAATGGTAGGGAGATAGTATGATTGTGGTTCGATGAACCCTCTGCCAAGCACTTAAATTTGCAGAGTAATCATTTAGATGTAGATGTAGAAGGTTGCGTGTGTTCATTTCCGTCAGTGCCAGGGTCCCTTGTAGCCTAAGTCTTCATCCACGCGCCAGTGTCTTCTGCTTAGACTGCCTGCTGCGCAGCGCGAGCCTCTAATCGCGATTTGCAGAAGCTCCGCGACCGTGGCTTTCTCCCCGCCGCGCCGTGACGACCCACATGTGATGCAGCCGTTCGTCTCACTGCAGACCATCTCCGGCCACTTTCTCGAGATGCGAGGCAAGCACGCGCAACGGCATGCTGCGGGACGGCTAATAAAACGTTTTCACCTAGACGGCGAGTCAGTATACTCTTCAGCAACATTTCCGTGTCTCCACTTACTCGATGACTAAACCCGTGCATTCGCAAATATACACAGTGTCCGACAAAAAAGAGATGAAACTAGAAGGGGAGGAAGAACTGGATTGAGACTTCACAGTTCGAGAGGGGATGTCATGTTGTTTCAGTGATTTCAAAACCTAGTCATATTTTCAAAGAAGTTGACTATATGCAGCATGACTTTGCACCCTGTCAGGCCCAGATGCCTGAAATGGTTCGGTTGGGAACGGTGTCATTAAGCCGTCGTATCCTCTTCTGAGAGGGGCTGGAAGAATGTCACCATGATAATGTTGCATGAGTGTAACAGGAGACATGATATACAAGAACGCAGGATGCTTGTGACGTACCATTGTGCTGCCAGAGTTCGCTCAATTTCTATCAGTCGTAACCTGAAGTCATTCCCGATTTTTACCCACACAATGACGACAGGAGTAACACCGCCGTGCCTCTCCTAAACACTGGAAGCGTGGCACCTCTCTGCTGATTGCCGCCATACTCGCCAGCTTTGCTCATTCGGAGTAGTATACAACTGCGAGCCACACCTGAACGTACTTTGACGCCATTCATCAGCAGTACACGATATGCGGCGACGTCACATTCCAGACGCAGCTGTTCGTGTTGTGGCGTCAACAACAGCCTACGCATCGTACGGTAATTCCCTTATCCGACTGCTGCTGACCTCGGACCGTTGTTACGAGACGACACAGAATGTTACAGGGATCCCACTATTTGCTGTCAGATACCAGGCATAGTTGTTCCTGATACGTAACACACATAACATGGCGACCGTCCCTTGTGGTGCTCAGACGTGGTCCACAGGAACTTTGAGGACATAACATCCGTGCCCTCACACTGCCGTGCAGCCCAACGTTGGGCCACTGCCGCAACCTAAGGCACCACAGATCTGAATTTTATATGATTCGTCCAATCGACCAAATGGAGATACTCTTTAAACTCTGTCTGAGCCATGCACGGCTCTCGTTTATCCCATTTATTGTTTGTCATCTTCTATTACGGTACTGCCGCCTCGTTTTCTTATTCCATTTACTGGCGTCACCAACTTTCTGCCTTACTTGCCCGTGAGCGGCAGCAGAAGCGCGATCGACAAGTGCACTGTCGTACCATCTCTGGAGGGACCGATAGAATTTCGGGGTCGTCGCGTGTCTGGCAGTCAGTTCAGGGCGGACCAGCAGTGCAGTCGGGACGCAGCAGCAGTGAAGTCGGGGGAGGCGCCGACAGCCAGTGCTCGGCGACCGCTGGCGACACACATGAACTGTCCGACAAAGAGAGATTAGAACGGGACGATCGTTGGTTGGTCGTCTCATCGGCCGACGTATACTTGGTCCTTTCACCGTTCCCGGACCTGGGCAGTCGGTCGATTGGCGTGGAGCAGCGAGGAAATTGCGGCGCGTAGTTTGGCCGAGGCCACTGGCGGCGTCCACGTGCGGTCGGAGTGTGTGGTGCTGTTCCCATTGGTACGAGGTCGGTGGCTCACTGATCCTGGACACGAAAGTTAAGTTTTGACTTAATCTACCAGCAATTCACGACTGTTCACATTTTGTGGTTTGGATTTCGTTGTCGGCTGTTGGGACATCCCCGCGAGCAACAACATGTGTTTTCAAGTTGGCAAATTTTACCCACCCTCCGATGGAGTTTAACTGTACTTGGTTATTTTGAACTGAAGTGCACCGGCGGTATCTTCTGCCTTGTGGCCGTTAACGTTCCGGTTACCTGCCCTGGCCTTTGACGTAAATTCAGGCAGTGTATTTCCCTCATTGGGTTGTCGCTGTCCAGCACGGTGTGTAGTTTGACATCTCAAT
This sequence comes from Schistocerca piceifrons, assembly GCF_021461385.2. Classification (NCBI taxonomy): domain Eukaryota; kingdom Metazoa; phylum Arthropoda; class Insecta; order Orthoptera; family Acrididae; genus Schistocerca; species Schistocerca piceifrons. The sequence continues at coordinate 528,521,495 of NC_060144.1, read as the reverse complement.
GTATAATTGGTTGTGGATGCCAATATCTTCAACGTTGTTCCGTTCAATTCCTGTTGTGTGATGGTTGTGTGGAGCGGAAGTTATCTTGTCGGTGGATCCGCTGACGGTCAGTCGGTTGGGTTGTCGTCGGATCGAGAATGGTTCGGCTGACTGTCGGTCTCACCTAAGCGAGCATTAGTGTTTGAATTTCAGGCCGACCCTCGGAAAATTCTGAGTGCCGTTGGGTGCACTGCTTTTTCTTATTTGTTCTTGTTGTTTGTATTTGTATGACTTCTAGCCGATTTTTAAATTAAGGCTATTTTTCTCTTAAGGTGTCAGATTGTTTGAGCCTTCAGCCTAATTAAAGAACTGTTTTAAGATAAGGACTTTTGGACTTTTAAAAATTTATTTTGGTTTGAGTCTTAAGTGATGGGCTTTCAGCCGATTTTTAAATTAAAGTTGTTTTGCTCTTAAGGTGTCAGATTGTTTAGGCCTTGTGCCTAATAGAAAGAAATGATTTAAGAAAAGGCCTTCTGCCTTTTACATTTCTGATTCTTGTTTGAAAGTTATTGGCTTTTAGCCGATTTTAAATGAAAGTGGTCTTGTCCTTAAAGCATGAGATTGTATGGCGCATTCAGTCGGTAATTAAGTACCAAAAATTAATGCAGTGTTTTTTTAAAAAAATCTAGGCTCTTGTAATGTTTGGTCAAATAAATAAAGTTGTATGTTCGAGAGTAACTGACAGCGGCTTACTTTGGCCCCTTTCCACAATTTAAGCTACCTGTCCCGTCCTGCGTGTTTAGCAGGGCCCCTCACTGTCAGGTTATGATAACGCTACCTCAAATGAATACATGTCCGTGTCCTTCACAATGATCGCTCAATATCTGGCACTGTTCATGTCGCTTGTATACCCTGTCAAGCCTGATTACGAAATACGAACGACACTAATGCACTAAGGTGATAGTTCTCTTTGTAAGAGAGAACGGCAAGTATAATCATTTACATACAAGACGGTTGCATCTACGTGTTCAAAGTTAAGTATTTCGACATACGACCATGTATTTTGGTGCCTCACTTTTTTGGTCAGGTTTAAATCAGTGGGCGTGGCGGGTGAAATGAGATGAATTCGTGCTTTGAGGAAACATTGTATATTTCTTATATTGCAGCCTGTTATCTGTAATTTAAACATATGTTGCCTGTGTTCATTCATACTCAGATTATTACAATCAACAGTCGATATTTTCAATGTACAACTGCCACTAATGATACAAAATTGGGATGTATCAACCCTTTTTTTAAATTATGTCTACCAGAACTCAACTTTTCACGTATAAATTTTCCACTGATGATATGAAATGCGCTACAACAGCTAACGCAATACTGTTTCAATCCCCATAACTACTGAATAAGGACTACACCTGCTATCGTGCATGTGTACCACTACTTTTGCCCTACAACTTGTTTCTTTCCTTCCTGATACTGGTATACATGAGACATAATTAATTTTTTATGATGAAACAACTTCGGCTGTAAGTCCTTTAATTGATAACCACGACCGGTTTTGCTCCAAGATCCAAAGAGTATTGGGAAACTCGCAATCGTCCTCAAGTTCTCACCAACCAGAACAGTGTCACACTGTGACCAGCCCGTCCAGCAATCTTCAGGTCCTACACAGGAAAAATAAGGCCAACACTTTATACTTCTTGAGGAAGTGGAGATTATGCGTCCCCTGAATACACGCTCAGTGGTCAAACTGAGCTTAGACATTGTGGTTTGTTGGTCAATTTCGACTGCATCAGCGTTTAAGGATTGCTTACGCTAATGGTTAGTTGTGTCCGGTTTCTCTTTGTTCCTTTTGTTCTGACGTAACCACAAAAGCCGGAACGAAGGCGAAGAACGCAAGAGCACAGACGGCGGTGAGGAAGCTCAGCCGACAGCCCGCTGACGAGGACCGCGCCCGCCGCTCCTGGAGCGCCCTCTGCAGGCTATCATCCTATTTAGGCGATTCGGCACTTCAGGGAAAAGAATTTATCTACATTTATCCAGTCCCCTCTGTGGCACTAACTCGGTCAGTTTGTGTATAGGATCTAGTTTGTACCGTTCCGTTTTGGGTGTTTTTTTTTTTTTTAAATTAAGTTACCTTATCTTTCAAGTTTTGCATCCTTTTACTGAATTTCAAATCAAGCACAAAACCTGTAAAACTAATGCAGATCCTATAGTTTTTCAGTACATTAATTACTTTGTTTCTCATGGTTTAGAAGTTTTAATATCTACCATTATGAACTATTTTACAACCATTAATGTGCTACTTTTGCAGTAATAATGCTATGAATGTAGGCTTTCCTGGTGTATACTGCTGATGAAGTCTTCTCGGGCTTCCGTCCGGATAGCGGTGTCGAAAATCCGCGACGTTTCTATGAGTGTCATTCTCATCATCTTCTGGCTTTGCAATGCGTTGCTTTCTGCCGGTACGACACGATATTCAGCTTTTTTTCACTGCGTATCAGTGTCCTCCTAAGCCTTAAAATTGTTTTAAATCTAATTTTTATTTTTATTTTTTTTTTTTTTTTTTTTGGAGGGGTGAGGGGGGAAAACAATTTAAGATTGAACAACTGGGCTTTTTTTACAAGTATGTTTTCAAATACTTTTTACGTAAATGTGGGACCGTGAGATGATTATATTTACAAAATCCAGTAGGTGATCATATACGGTTGATTCTTGGTTACTTTTACGGTATGTAGTGATCCATTAGATCACCAGATACTGGTACTCATAGTGAGTTGAATTTAGCAGTATTTTACCTACCTGGTAGCCCTTTTCTTAAGAAATCCTTGTTTTTAGCTTTCGTCCTTTCCAGGTTTCACAGGAACATATCACGGGAGCGTATATTTTATTTTATGCTATTTTATACTTAATGTCCGCTGCTTAACGAAAAATTTCTGACTCTGAACGGCGGGTCATCCCATTCTCTTTTTTCGATTGGAACAATACTTCATATTGTGAGTATGCTCATCCCTTATATCTGATCATTTTAGTTCCGTTTTCCTTTGTTACATTACTTTTTGCCTGTTAATTTGTTCATAGTGCACCTGATGACGCAGCAAAATGCTACTAAACCGGTCGTGCTTATAAATAAAGGGCTTGCAGCTGAAGCGGTCTTATCTTCACAACGATATATCTAGGCAGTAGCTGCCCTGACTACAAAGTCTGCTGCATGTATAATTGAAATGGGGTATATAGAATAATGACACCAATTTTGATCTGCCATATTCCACAACGCACTCCATCGCTGGCCGGTCCGTAAGTACACCTCGTCGGTTTCTTGTAGAATCTACCTCTGCCGTTTTCTGCTGGATCCGTGCTTGAAGGGAACAGACGAGTCCCCTGTTACAAAGGAGCATCTCTGTTGCCGGAGATGATGGCAGCCACATACCGGCCCACATAGCTCTGGTCCGGGTTGCGAAGGTGACAAGACGCAGCTCATGTTGCGATTCCACTGTGATGTTGCAGCACGCGCTGCTGGCTGTCCGGCTGTCGCATATGGTGACCCCAGCTGTCTTCGCTGCTTTCGCTCTCCATCTTACGTTGCAACGATCCGTAGTGCAGCGAAAATAGATTGACTGATAAGATGACTCTCTACTCAAGCTTCTCTTGAAATTGTGTCGACGGTATTGTCCAGGATCTGCCATGTTGCGTCGCAACGCAGTATCTCCCTGATATCTGACATCATATGCCGATTCAGTTTTTGCTACTCCGCATCAACTGCACAGCATACAGCGGGCATCACCTGATAGTAGGTTACGTTCTAACATTCATTCTTCATCACAGGCACATTCTGATGTTCGTCTTCCACAAATAAGTGGTCTAAGTTTCACTCACATCATGAAGTGCGTCAGTCATCTTGAGAGATTTTGGTGCCTCATCCCTTTTATGACCTGGACGAAACCGTAGCTTCGCCTCTCTGTCGGGGCATCATCACATTGGTTCTGGCACAGGAAGGGAATTTGATTGCGAATTTGCTACTTGATTTTGTCCGTACTCTTATTAAACTCTGCACTTCTTGAAATTCCTCTTTCTTCAGCGAAGGCCCCTCAAAGCAACACAAAGAAAGAAATCCATATCAGTATACACTACGTGATCAAAAGTATCCGGCTGAAAATGGCATACAAGTTCGTGGCGCCCTCCATCGGTAATGCTGGAATTCAGTATGGTGTTGGTCCACCCCTAGCCTTGATGACAGCATCCACTCTCCCAAGCATACGTTGACTTAGGTGCTGGAAGGTTCCTTGGGGAATGGCAGCCCATTCTTCACGGAGTGCTGCACTGAGGAGAGATATCGATGTCGGTCGGTTAGGCCTGGCACGAAGTCGGCGTCCCAAAACATCGCAGACCTGTGGTGTGATAGTGCCATCAAAACAACAAGGAGTGCAAGCCCCGTCCATAAAAAACACGACCACAACATAACACCACCGCCTCCGAGTATTACTGTTGGCACTACACACGCTGGCAGATGACGTGCGCCGTGCATTCGCCATACCCACAACCTGCCATCGGATCGCCACACTGTGTGTCGTGATTCGTCACTCCACAAAACGTTTTTCCACTGTTTAATCGTCCAAGGTTTACGCTCCTTACATCAACCGAGGCACCGGCCGGTGTGGCCGAGCGGCTCTAGGCGCTTCTGCCTGGAACCACGCGACTGCTACGATCGCAGGTAAGAATCCTGCCTCGGGTATGGATGTGTGTGATGTCCTTAGGTTACTTAGGTTTAAGTAATTCTAAGTTCTAGGGAACTGATGACCTCAGATGTTAAGTCCCATACTGCTCAGAGCCATTTGAACCATTTGAAACAAGCGACGCGTCGTTTGACATTTACCAGAGTGATATGTGGTTTATCACCAGCCGCTCGGCCATGAAATCCAAGTTTTCTTACCTTCTGCCTAACCGTCATAGTACTTGCCGTGGATCCTGATGCAGTTTGTAATTCCTGTGTGATGGTCTGGATAGACGTCTGCCTATTGCACATTACGACCCTCTTCAACTGTCAGCTGTCTCTGTCAGTCAACAGACGAGTTCGGCCTGTACGATTTTGTGTTGTACGTGTCCGTTCACGTTTCCACTTCACTATCACAAATGGTTCAAAAGGCTCTGAGCACTACGGAACTTAACTTCTAAGGTCATCAGTCCCCTAGAACTTAGAACTACTTAAACCTAACTAACCTAAGGACATCACACACATCCATACCCGAGGCAGGATTCGAACCTGCGACCGTAGCGGACGCGCGGTTCCAGACTGTAGCGCCTAGAACCGCTCGGCCACCCCGGCCGGCTCACTATCACATCGGTAATAGTGTAACTACGGATGTTTAGGAAATCTCGCGTACAGAAGTATGACAGAAGTGACACCCAATCACCTGACCACGTTCGAAGTCCTTGAGTTCTGCGGAGCGCCCCTTTCTGCTCTTTCAAGATGTCTAATCACTACTGACGTCGCTGATATGGAGTATCTGGCAGTAGGTGTCAGCACAAAGCACCTAATGAAAAAAAGTATGTTTTGGGGGTGGACGGATACTTTTGATCACATAATGTATATATATACAAATCCTGTGGTTTTCAATTTCTGAAACGTAACTTTTTACTAAGTACCGTAAACAGGTTATACTTTGATGGATTTTCGGATTAAAATCTGATTATCATGACTGTTTCTTCTATGATATTTATGTTAGTGAGTAGGGGGACTTGTAGGAAAGAATTACATAGTAATCAGTACAATAAATTTTCTAAAATGCAAAGGAATAATGGAACAAAAGTAGATGGTCGAAGTTAGCATGTATTTGGGTTTACATTAACCAGCCTGTACTTCCAACCACAATGTCAGCTTCTGTTTTATTTGTGGTCAATAGTTCGAAGCCGCAATGAAACTTTGACTACCTAGAAATTAATACATTTTGTTAAGCTCTTTATTAAGCTTCATTGAAAAGAAAAACGCAGTAAAGTACATACATCAAACAGTGTAATTCATCATCAGAATTGTAAATATAGTGAAAGGTACTAGGATAGAGTACCCCACACATAGCTCTAAATTTGGCTGAGCATAGTACCTTCAGTTTCATCCATCTTAGGAAAAATCTTCGTTTCGCATCCATTGCAGTTAGAATGAAGATATCTGTTCTTCATTTATCGAGACAATATATGACCCAACAAACTTCATTCCTTATTTCCGGAGATATCTGACAATACATATTATACCTGAAACACTGCATGAACCACAGAAGGTTGCAATTTCAGCAACATATGACTGACATTTGTTTTTCTTAGATGTAGGCAAATTAACAGTTGCAAATCAGCCTTCATCTGTATACTGATAGTTAATATGTGTTTCTTAGCTCCACATTGTCAATGCCATCGACACTGTTTAACAAACAGTGTATCTGTAATCCTCGAATAATAATGACCAGTGATCAAAGTAACTCCCAAACGGAGAAATCAGGAGCATGACTTCAGAAATCGTAGCGTAATGGCAGATATACGCATGCGGTCTATTTTGAGACTTAATTGCATAACATATATCATATACCGAGTGGTTATAATTAAACTTCCACTATTTAATACGTTATAACACGGAAATCACAGGGAGTGAGATCAGATGATTTGGAAACGATCGGCTGATAATTGGATCGTTTTCAAATGTGTTTCCTTCTGTAAGCCTTCCAGCCTGCGATATTCTCGAAGTGCATATGCAGCACTACTGTTGTTGTGATAATGAAGCTTCACCAGTTATGCCCTGCTCCTTTTGTCGAAGCTCACGTTGACACATCAACAAGTGCACTGTTACTAGTCAGGCGCGTGAGACTTTGAATCACGATGACTGATCACGGTATCTGGTGGTCATAGTTGGAAGTGGAGGGTGATGCTGTGATGCATGGACATCATGCTCCCCATACTCTGGACATTAATGCTACCAAGTCTGTGCTCGTACGGTAATTAGTTACCGTGTTATAAAGTGTTAAATAGGGAAAGCTTAATTATAACCACCAGGTAGTTGAAAACACCTGTCGCTTTGCGATTAAATAATATTGGTGCATTTTGCACAATCAAATTTTAACACACTTTTTCATATATAATCATAAGTCGCAACACGTTCGCCAACTGTTCCGCAAGAGAATTGGTACCACATGGCACCATTTGCCGTATATTGGTAGAACTTCTCCACCAAACAGTACACATTAAACACCTAACTGAGAGCCAGCAGAGAGCTGCAAATCTTTTGATGTGTAGGTGGTCGAACTACTAACTGCAGTCAAAGTATACCCGGTTTACGATACTCTGGTGACGCATTCATGACATACGTCCGCTGTTAGCGCGTATGAACTGATGGACGCAGATGACATGCATGGCCAGATGAAAAGCGTCACGTTAGACACCAGAAGCAGTTTGAGATTATAATACGGTCTGGAGTTGTAGGTGACTGTCTCGTAGGTCCATATCTTTCCCTAGCACACCCCAGAGACACTGCCAACAGATACTTTAGACGGTAAATTCTTGCTGCAGAATATGCCCTTATAAATTTAAGTCTGCCTTTGGTGCGGAAGGAGCTGAGTTTTGTTCCTGGTGTCCCTCAGAGAAGTCTGATCCCGGATCCACTCAGTCCTTGTGATGACGGATGAGGAGCTGCTTGAATAAAGAACAGCGACACTATCAGGACTCAACTGCTGGTAATAAAAGCTGGAGGGACTGGTGACATGATGACAATATGCCCAATGATCACTGATCATAGATCGTTTCTCGTACTGCCTAACAGGCTGCATTCGACCAATCGACTGTTGCTTGATTTGGGGGAAGAGACCACACCGCGAGCTCAGCTGTCCCTTCGGATTAGGGAAAGATCGGAAAGGAAGAGGCCCATGCCCTTTCAAAGGAACCATCCCGCCATTTGCGTGAAGCGATTTAGGGAAATCAGGAAAGACCTAAATCAGAATGACCAGACCCGGGTTTGAACAGTCGTCGATTTAGGGAAATCACGTCAAAGCTAAATCAGAATGACCAGACTCGTGTTTGAACAGTCGTCTTCCCGAATGCGAATCCAGTATGCTAACCACTGCGCCACCTCGCTCGGCCGGCCAGTCGAAACGGGCCTAAGATGTAATCAGTGAGTGGTGTTTAAGCTTACTTTTATGTGTAATTTGTCCTTACATGAGGTGCATGAGGGACATTGTTCCAGATGCAGTAGACGATATGAGCCACGACAGCAGGTTGAGTCGGGTGGGGCCAGTTTCATGGTCTCAATGGTCTCAACGTTCCTTCGACTTTATTACTCAGGACTGTTTTCTGTGGGGCCGCGTCAAATAATTGCACCATATAGCAAACTCTCTTAATGCAGAACGGATTCATGAAGTCTACTTCTCAGGTGGCTTACTGCACACTAATAATCCACGTGGCTTATGTAGACCGCATGCGTAATTTTTTGCTCGCCATAGAACTCGATCGGTGTTGATTACCAGGATTTTACACTGAGGTGACAAAAGTCATGCGATAGCGATACACATACGGTGGTATCGTGTACGCAAGGTATAAACAGACAGTGCATTGATGGAGCTGTCGTTTGTACTTGGGCGATTCATGTCAAAAGATTCCCGACCTGATTATATCCACGTCACGGGAATTAACAAACTTTGAACGCGGGATGGTAGCTGGAGTTAGACGCATGGTACACTATTTCGGAAGTCCTTAGGGAATCCAATATTCCGAGATTCACAGTGTCAACAGTATGCCGAGAATACAAAATTTCAGGCATGATCTGTGACCACAGACAACGCAGTGGCCGATGGCCTTCACTTAACGACCGATAACAGCGGCGTTTGCGTAGAGCTATCAGAGGTAACAGACAAGCAACACTGGATGAAATGGCCACAGAAATAAATGTGGTACGTTCGCCAGACGTATCCGTTAGCAAATGTGGCGGAAGTTCTAATGGGCTTTGGAAGCAGACGACCGACGCGAGTACCTTTGCTGACATTACGACATCGCGTGCTCCGCCTCTCCTCGGGTCGTGCCATATCTGTTGGACCACAGACGACTGGAAAACGGTGGTGTGATCGGATGAGGTATGGTTTCAGTAGGTAAGAGCATGGTAGGTTTCGAGTGTAATGCAGACCCCATGGAAACATGGGTCCCAGTTGTCAACAAGGCACTGTGCCATATGGTGGTGACTCCGTAATGGCCTACGCTGTATTTATATGAAATGGACAGGGTCATCTAGCCCAACTGCAAGAATCATTGACTGGAAATGGCTACGTTCAGCTACTTTCTGGAGACAATTTGCAGCCATTCATGGACTTCATGTTCCCAAACAACGATGGAATTTTTTATGGGTAATAAGGCGCCATGTGACGGCTAGAGTAGTTAGGGATTCGTTTAAAGAATATTGTCAACGATTGGCCTCCCACATCACTCGACGTGAATCCCATAGAACACTTATGGGATACAATCGAGACGTCAGTTCTTTCACAAAATCCTGCACCGGTAACTCATACGCAATTATGGACGTCTATAGAGGCAGCATAGCTTCATGTTTTTGCAGGAGGCTTTCAAGAACTTGTTGGTTCCAAACCACGTAGAGTTGCTGCACTATGGCGGACAAAAGGAGGTCTAAAACGATATTAGGAGGTACCCCAATGGCTTTTGTCACCTCGTAATATAGATGAACACAATTTGTTGCCAGACACAGATCCCTGTGCTAAGTAGAACGGGAAAATTCTGCCATTCAGAATTTAATGTAAACATGTTACTACGATTCCCTGAGAGTTGTTACATCTAGTCTGCCACCTAAAGATTGAAGCAAGACCTCGAGCTCCTGTTATGATAGTTCTCCCGAGAATGTTGATTAGTGACCAGCAAGATTTGGAAGAACTACAACGCGAATCAACCTTAACGATATACTTTACCGTGGCACTGAAGAGGGAAAGATGTTTCCAGAAAATTATTCCAGTGCTTGCAGACTGTAGACATTAATCCACCGTATTCCTATTTCTCAGAGAGGTAACTTCAATGTTGTATTTTCTCCCTAAGTAAGAGATATTATTCTTATTGTGAATTCGGTTGCAGTAAGCTTGAAAGCTTATTCCTACCAGACGCCCTCTCGTGTATGCCAGCCCCGAGCCAGTGAGACGCTTTCTTACTTTTGAAGGTGAGGTCTCAGTTGAATTCTAAAGCTGATGCGCTCGTGAGGACCTGGTATAAACATTGTCCCCAGGTACCAGAAAGCACTGATACAGTAGTAAGGGCGTGTTGTGCACAGCCATCCAATCATCCACTGAAGATTTTGACAGCGAGGTGTGTAATGTATTAACGATTCACTGCAGTTTATAATATAATGCACTCTACCCGTTGGCGGAGGTCTCTGGAGAAACATTATTTGAAACTGCCTCGATACATTTCCATAACTGGACAATTGTACAGGGTGATTCTTACCAACTTTTCTGAACACCCGAATCGACGCAGATACCGATGCAACAAGTAATTTAATATAAGACACATGGGGCCGTAAGTGTCGCGGAATATGCGATAAGTGGATGTAAAAATTTGAAAATGTGACGTCACCAGATGACGTAAGTCGCCGCACGTGCAGCGGTTGGCCATGTCGATCGTACATTTGCCGGGAGCTGGCACTGCTACACATCGCTGCACAACGGTGCAAATTTCGAATACATTTTGTAAATGTGATGTGTTGTAAGCGTAGAAGCTACAAAATTACTGTACTCCCTGTAGTCAAGCAACAGCTGATCATATTTTGCGTTACTTTCCTCTTGACCCTCCTTTTTTGTTTACAGACATTATTTAGTAAAGAAAACGTAGGTCGTTTGATGATAACGACGAAATTCGGAAGCGTATAGTCATTTACTTGTGACGCAGTATGGTAGGTTTTTGTTGTACTGTGCTTTGCAGTAAACCAGCTGAGACCGCAAGACTGATAAATAAAATAATCATTCTTAATTCAGTGTAAACGTATAACTGTCTAGCAGCGTAGTGAGAAGAATACTGCCTCCCACGTGCAAGAATAGAGTCCTGAACCCCACACGCTAAAGTAGCGCACTTAGAGCCGGAGGCATACCGATGTGAATACTTGATTTTGTTTGGGATGATCAGGTGCGTCAGAACGATAGTCTCAAGTGTGGCGACGTACGTCATCTGGTGACGATACATGTTCAACGTTTCTCAACCACTTTCGTTTTATTTCCCGACGTTTGCGGCCCGAGCATCTCGTATTAAGTTACTTGTTTCAGCGTCATCTACGGCGTTATGGAAGTTTTTAAACGTTAGTTGCCCTGTGGAACGTGGGAAAATTTGCACATACCTGCATGTAAATGGTCTGTTGAAGAGGTGCACGAACAGGAGTAAAGACTTTCGCTCAGCAAGTGCTTCATTACTCGTACTTCTCAGGCTATAAGAATGCAACAGAGCAGGGTAAACAAATAACCAACATTTAAATAAAGCCGCTATCTACAAATATCCATGAACACCTGCAACAAGAAAGATCAGTCGCCCAACGCAGAATTCAGACATTGCTAGCAAGTACTCAAAATGACAGTCACAATCGCTTTATTTATTTTGCCGCCAAACGGTTTCAGCCCTCGATGGGGTTATCATCAGAGCAATTTACACTGTAAAGTTATAATATTAGTAAGTAATCAAGTACGTAATCTACAAGCAATTAGTCAAAGTTACATAAATAAACAGATTTTATACCCATTTGGTCGCTCACTGGAGTCGGCACCCTGCCTGTGAACGATTGGTATCTATGCATGGTTGGTTTTTTTCTTTTTCGTTTTGTTCCCCCAGAAGGGGGTGCGCTGGCAGCAGCTCAGTATGCTGCTCTTCAGCCTACAGAATTTGTTTTAAAAAGAGAAACATAATAAAGAAGAAAAACAGGCGATAAAATCGGAGACTTAAGTGGTAACATGGTGGAAAAAGTCGTGGAACTTAAAACATAGAAACAAAGGGATGATGATGCTAATAAAATACATATGAAGTAGACAGGTAAAAGAATAGACAGACAGTTAAAAAACATGGCGACAGTCTGATTTCTGTTCGCAAGAGACATAAAATTCACACCCAGCGACAGCATGATTCCTGTTTGCAACACTTAGGAAAGACGTGCTACACTGAACATTACCTTGAACACTGCACTAAAAAGTTGGCAAATATGACATACCACAGCCGAGGGCAGGTGGGGGGATCCTGGACAGATGATGGAAAAATAAAAGGGGGGGAGGAGAGGGAAAACGAAAAGGGGGGAAGGGGGGGAAAGGAGCCAATGGAGGACGAGAACCCATAAGAGGGAGGGGGGTGCTGGGCAGACGCAACAGGGAGTGGGGAAGGCAGAGGAGGGGAATACAAAAGATTTGGGGGGGGAGAAGGGAGGTAGGGAGAGGGTAGGTGAGGAGAAATCAGGATGGAGGGGGGAGGGAGAGGGAGCCCAGGGAAAGGACGGAGGAAAGGAGGGGGGGGTGAGGATCAGAGTTGATAGGAGGGATAAATGGAGGGGGAGAGGGCATCATCCCAGAGGGGGAGATGACAGAAGCCACCTTGGGAAAGGAGATGAAGGATGTAGAGATGGAGGGTAGGGGGGACACAACAGCGAAGGTGTGGCAGGTGGTGGGGGTGGAAGAGGAGAGGAGCAACCAGGGGGTGAGGGGGATCAAGGCGGCGGGAGGTGTAGCGTAGGCAGAGATGTTCAAGGAAGAGGAGCAGATGGGGGAATGAATGAATTAATTATTAAAAAACCGCCTTGACTGCACAAACTACCTGGTGTTTACCTAGGTTTCAACGTGGGTAACCAGTTTTAAAATTTCTTCCTGTCTGTCCACTGTAGACTTTTTTACAGTCTTCGCAAGTTAGTTTGTAGACGCCCGATGTAGAGAAGATTTTATTTTTAAAATCTCCTATGCTATGTCTAAGGTTATTTGCTAGGGTGTTCGAGGAAAAGGCTATCGTAATGTCTGATTCCTTAAATAGTCTATTTATTTTATCCGATATCGTCCCCATATATTGCGTTTTCGAGAAAATTCTTTTTTGGGGTATTTTGGGCTGTTGTGCCTGTATCATCGTTTGTATTGCTAGACAGTGTTTCGCCCTGCTGACCTAAACACATCAGAATGTCCGGTTCTAGTAAAACAGGACTTATTCAAAGGCTCTAGAAGAAGAGCGATGTTAGAGAGGGGTATCAACCTCGAACAAGAGAAGACGCTTCTTATTCGAGGGAGGTTCAATAAGTAATGCAGTACACTTTCTTCTGAAAGCTGGTTGGTTTTATTCCGGATTCCAGTACATCTTATTATTACCGCCTCTTTTGGGTACAAAACCCTGCTTTTCAACATAATATCCGTTCAATGCCACAGCCTTACGTCCCCTTACTGTAAGCTCCTGAGCCGGCCGGAGTGGCCGTGCGGTTCTAGGCGCTCAGGTCTGGAACCGCGAGACCGCTACGGTCCCAGGTTCGAATCCTGCCTCGGGCATGGATGTGTGTGATGTCCTTAAGTTAGTTAGGTTTAAGTAGTTCTACGTTCTAGGGGACTGATGACCTCAGAAGTTGAGTCCCATAGTGCTCAGAGCCATTTTTTTTTTTTTTTTGTATGCTCCTGAAAGCCAGCATGGTACCCATCGTCGACTTTGGATCAGTAAGCTCCCCACCACCCTCGCACTGCTTCCAGCAGGGTGCATCCAGATGGAAGCCGGAATCTGCGAGGTCCAAGATGTGGGGTGGATGAGGAAGAACTGTCCAATAAAGTTTTTTCTCCGGTACTCAAGTTTGTGTGAGGCCTTGCGTAGTCATGGAGAAGGAGAAGTTCGTTTGCATTTATGTGGCGACAAATACACTGAAGTTGTTTCTTCAATTTCCTGAGGGTAGCACAATACACTTCAGGGTTGATTGTTGCACATTAGGGAGGGCATCAAACAGAATAACCCCTTCTCTATCCCAGAAAGAGTTACCAATGACTTTACCGGCTGAGGGAGCTGCTTTGAACCTTTTCTTCGAAGTAGACATGGTGTGCCGCCAGTTATGGATTGCCATTTTGTTTCTGGTTCGAAGTGACGAATCCATTATCTGTCCCCTGTGGCAAAGTTCGACAGAAAACTATCACGATCAGCCTCGTAAGCCGCAGGTAATTCCATGCATATAGTCTTTCATTGCTCATTATGGTCGTCTGATAGGCGGCTAGGAACCCAGCGGGCACAAACTTTTGGGTATTCCAACTGAAAACGTGTCAGCATTACCAACAGAGACGTCCAGTAGAGCAGCGACTGGTTTGATTGCGATCCGTCGATCATCTGTAATGAGAGAGTATCCGTACTTCCCAACATTGCAAGAGTCACAGTAGTGTGTGGTCGGCCAGCAAGCTGGAGACCAGAGTGTTTGAGCGACCTTGTTGCGATGATGACAGACTCCTTGCCCAACGACTCGCCGTGCTTTTGTTCGCTACCATGCCTCCGTAGTCATTCTGTAAGCGCCTATGAATATCTGCCGTGTTCTGTTTTTCCACCAATAGAAAATCAATGACAGCGCTCTGTACCTCCACTACAGACTGTTCTGAAACTTACTTACGGCACCATCACTTGGCGACACTTCATGAAACTGTAGGGGCTGAAGCGGGAATATTCCGTGATGACCCACAACAAATTCTACATTTTTTCAACAGAAACTGAAAAAGAAAAAATGCGTTGCTTTACTGTATAAGGTGGAGAAAGGAACTAACGTACAGCGAGAAAGAAAGTCATTCACCCTTTGCGTATATATCGGATGAATCTGGAAGGATTAACAACACAGATACTCTGGAAATAATGTAGAGATAGCGAAAGATTTGGAGCAAATTGGCATAGTGCTAGAAAATTTACAACGGGAATATTTCACATCAAAAATCGAGGCCGCCGAGGAATCAGATCTAAGGCAAGATAATCACAGGCAGAGAAGAGGAAAAAAAGACGCCATTTAAGAGAATGAGAGAGTATTGAACGAGGGCTTCCGTAGCATTTCGAATGATAATTCTCCACAGACTGACGAAACCAAAGAAGAAGTTTTCAAATGTATAGCAAGTTAAAACTATAGCGCGCGTTAGTTACACAACAAAATATTAACCCCTTCTGTTTTCAGAGACAAGGCGTAACATCTTACAGGTATATGTAAAACTGCTTGTGAAATATAAGGGGCTAAATGTGGTACCCTGGACAGTTGATATTTGGGCACGAGTAATTCGCTTCGGACCGTTATCTAGATACCTCCTGTGTTCCACGCTTTCTTCATTAACCTGAGATCATAATGAGGAGGCAAAGCAGATATTTCGGTTTCTTATGGCCAGCAGGTGCGGCACTAACGTGGTATTACCCGGTCCAGACGATCCGCAGCGTGCTTCGAATCAATCTTTCCAGGCGAAAATTCTCCGCGTGTTCTGCGAGCCGCATCGATCACCCGATCCCAATTCTGCGCGATAATTACACGGATAAGATGATAGGCCCCGCTAGCGGCCGATCGCTTCTGCGGCGTTCGCGCGCATGGCCTTTGAACTGGGCCGGGCCCCTTATTCCCATGTACCGCTGCGGTTACAAAGAGATTGCTACCTGATCGCACGGCTGAAATTTGCAGCCAGCCTGCCTTTAGCGGTGCGACCACTCCCACGGCGGACCCAGTGTTTTCGAACAATCGGACGGGAGAGATTTTCGCTACCGCTTCCGCCTCTGCAAACTCAAAAGCAAAACAAGGCCGGTTGCGGCTAATTAGCTTTCCTTTTAAATAAGTATGTTGCCAAACACTCCTTCTCAATGGTAAGGAAAGCAGTCGCCACCGTAATTGAGTTGCGAGGATCTAAAATGAACATGTAGTGTCCATACAATCAGTACAGTATCCCTGACCGTGAGTGAAATTACTGTTTCAAATAGTTGGAAAGTCCCCCAGGCTCTCACACTTAGTGAGTACTTGGCTGGCAACGACAGAGCCTGAGCCAGTTCTGGTATTGCTGCCACTTATTCCGGGCTCCTTTATTTCATCTTTCCTACCTCATCATCAAGCTTTCGAAATGTGGTGCTACAGAAGAATGCTGAAGATTAGATGGGTAGATCACATAACTAATGAGGAGGTATTGAATAGAATTGGGGAGAAGAGTAACTTGTGGCACAACTTGACTAGAAGAAGGGATCGGTTGGTAGGACATGTTCTGAGACATCAAGGGATCACCAATTTGGTACTGGATGGCAGCGTGGAGGGTAAAAATCGTAGAGGGAGACCAAGAGATGAATACACTAAGCAGATTCAGAAGGGTGTAGGCTGCAGTAGGTACTGGGAGATGAAGAAGCTTGCACAGGATAGAGTAGCATGGAGAGCTGCAGTCTCAGGACTGAAGACCACAACAACAACACATTTCACCATCGTTGACCACCTCTTGCCCTTTTCCGTTGGCGATGCTATTTGATCTCTAGGGCGAGCGGGTCTTTCATTTTCCAACCTCTACTTCTCAGATTGGATGGTCAACGGCCTGGAAGACACCTCAGCGATGGTTTGAGCAGACGAAAATTCTTCACCAGATGGAGGGCCAAAACGGCAGCTATCGGTACGTTGCATGTGGCAGATTAATCAGAGAGCGTCTGTTCTCCAGAGGAGCGGTTACAAAAGGCGTCTGCTGTGACAGTATCCATCATAAGCATTGGCACCAGTTGCGATAAGGGCGAGTCTCGGTGTAGTCCTTCTGTGATGAGGAAGTCACTGGATGCCCCTGCTCCAAGAGCTGCCTAACTTCATGCTGTGAGGACATTCTGAAGTGGTTGGTGACAGGCTTCGTGACAAACCAGCTGGAAGCACCATTTTAACGTCCTTTTGGAAATGCTGTTTCAAGAAGGATTTGGTACCACTGTTAGGGCGTTTCCCTCCCCCCCTCCCCCCCCCCCACCGCCACCCCTCCCATCGCTACGGAAGAGACGCTTGGTGGCAGGGCCTCTCAGCCTGGCAAGTATGCAAGGATTATCGTAGCAAGGGCTGTAACGGCTAAACAAGCGATCCCACACACTCTGTCTCGCATCACTGAACGCCGAGACTATGACTGAATAATGCAGCGAACCAGCTAAGGCGGGAGGGGCCTCGCAGTTAGTGACATAGCGCCTCTAACAGCGCGGACACTCCGCGCGGCTGCAGTGCAAGAAGTAGATGGAGAGGGCTAAAGTCATGTGACACTGGTTGTGGTTGCAAGCCGCAGAACAACTACCAGCGTCAGCGTCGTCATATCAGCGACATTCGATGTTTCTGCCTTTAAAATGCAACGTTGTGGTGATCGCCAAATGAAAATTGCCTACATTACAGGTAAACGAAAAGTTCACTTATTTGGTGCTTATGCCCCAAAAACCGGCTCGACTGCAGAAACCACAGATACTTTCTGTGCACAAGACTACCTCATCGCCGCTGGTGACCCGAATGAACCTGTCGGAAAAAGAAAGGAAGATCATGATGTCCATTGTGGAGAGAAGAACGATAACCGCCATTCAATCCTTGATTACGCGGAAACTTACGATCTGGTCATCACGAGCACTTGGTTCTAAAAGCGTGAAACTCACATATTCACGGTCTACAGAAGCTCGAAGATACTCAGATTGAACATGTCCTAGTAAGACGTCGAAACCTCAGACGTGTGTCAGACACGAAACTTGTTCCGTATGATATCGTCGCAATGTATCACCGACCAGTCATCTCTAAGTTTCGAATAAACACTCTCTCAGAAATAGACCTCCAAGAACCAAGTGATGACACTTCAAGGGGAAGGAGGCTGTCATTTTGACATAAATACAGTGCCACGAATTACCACAGTCGAATAAAGCTGGATTAAACTGAAGACCTCTGCTTCTGAAGCCACAAGCCACCAGGACAACGAAGAATCAACAGAGGCACATGACTTCTGAATGTTGTGTTCGCTTTCGTACACAACGGTAAGGACAGGTGGGTACAGAGTGTTGTGGTAACTGTCATCGTAGGAAAGCTGGACTGGAGCAGAAATGATTAGGGAACAAGCCAACACAACAAACAGAAGATTTACTTGTATTTCTCCAGGCGTACAAAGACTCTTTACAAATAATGCAACAAGAAACGGAGTCCAGCATTCACAAAGATAACAAGGAGTAGACTCGCTTAGGTAAGCACGAATGGTAATGTCGTAATGAAAAGGCTCCAAGTGCAAGAGACTGAGGGGCTGCTGCCAGTCGTCCTATATCGCAGCCGCAGAGGGCGCTCGTGGCCATGTGCTGCTGGAGGTGTGCGCCATTGGGCGTACTCTGTTGGGTCCGTTAGATCCCACGTGGCCACTATCAGCTTCTGTTGCCACAAGGGGATGTCGATATGTGATACCACATGGAATGAACAGGTTAAGGATGTCATATGCAAGAAGTAAAAAACGCACCAAAAGTTTCTTGCAGATAAAACATTATCCTGTTGGAACGCCTACAAGCAAGCCTATAGAGAAGCAAAAATGATCGTTGCAACCAAAAAGGCAGGCAAGTGCTCTGAGCTCTACACGAAACTTGGTACACACGAAGAAGGGCGTGATATTTATCGACTATTCATCTCAAAACATCGAAAAAGGGAAGACATCCTACGTTTTTGCTGCATGAGAGATGAAATGGGTGAGCTGCTGGTCGACTGGAAGAACGCAAGCGAATGCTGGCGGAATCACTTTGAGGATTTTGCCCATCCACCAATACCAGCCGTGCCAGCTGTTGAAGAAACAGTCAAGGAAATTAACTTTGCCGAAGTCGGGGCACCTCTAAAGGAAATGAACAGAGGGAAAGCCACTGGCCCCAATTATCTTCTAACAGAATTATGGTGTTCTCAACAATGGAATGCTTCACGTTGGCTAACCAGATCATCAGAGGAGATCTATTGCCAAAAGACTGCATTGTACAAATCTTCAAAAATAGAGGATGCCCCAGTGAGTGTACTAATTACCCCTTATTAGATTACTGAGCCATACGAGGAAGATCTTCGAATGCATTCTTGACGAAATGATTCGCGAGGTAGCCCAAATCACAGGGAGACAAACTGGCATTGTGAAAAACTGTGGTACACAGTCCATGCTGAATGGCTGCTAGCTGAAAAGCGCTGCGAAAAGAACAATCCAATTCCCATTGGTTTTCTAGCCTTCGGGAAAGCTTTGGATCGGGTACGCATGACCTAGTCTGGTTAGCAATTCGAGAACATGGCATTCCAGAGTAAATTAACTGGCTGCTGCTTCTGTATGTTAAATCGAGGAGCAATGTCCAAACTGCAGTAGGGGCATCCAATGACTTTTACATCGCAGTAGAAGTACACCAAGGCTCGCCCTTATCAAACTGCTGTTCATCTTGTGATGGACACTGTCATATTAGATCTCAACATACCACTACCATGGACACATCTGTATGTCGATGATGTCATATCGGCTGTGGAGGACAAGTTTAATCTCTACTAGCGCCAAACACAGGAGTGGAACGACCGACTTGCGCCACATGACCTGCAGCTCAGCAAAAAGAAAACTGGGTACATGACACAAAATTCAAAAGAAATTGGGACCATTTACGTGACGGAGAAGATCTCCGACGAGTAACAAAATTTAAGTATCTCGGTTCCACAATCTCTACCGACGACCAGCTCACAAAATGGTTCAAATGGCTCTAAGCACTATGAGACCAAACATCTGAGGTCATCAGTCCCCTAGACTTAGAACTACTTAAACCAAACTTAACCTAAGGACATCACATACTTCCATGCCCGAAGCAGGATTCGAACCTGTGACCGTAGCAGCAGCGCGGTTCCGGACTGAAATGACTAGAACCGCGCGGCCACAGCGGCCGGTGGCCAGCTCACAGAAGCGGTCAGTGCAACACAAAATGTTGAGTGCTTGGCAAGGGATTTCAAATTGTTTCCATATTCCTAGATTTCCAAAATACTTAGGACACACTAAGATACAAGCAGCTTCTAGTGAAATTGCGTGCTTTTGGAATATCGTCCCACTTATGTGACTGGATTCGTGAAAACAGAAATGATTTCTGGCGTTCCCCAAGATAGTGTTATAGGCCCTCTGCTGTTCTTTATCTATATATACGATTTAGGAGACAATCTGAGCAGCCGTTTTAGGTTGCTTGCAGATGATGCTGTCGCTTATCGTCTGGTAAACTCATCAGAAGAGCAAAAAAAATTGGAAAAAGGTTTATAAAAGGTATCTGAATGGTGAAAAAATTGGCAGTTGACCCTAAATAATGAAAAGTGTGATGTCATTCACATGAGTCCTGAAAGGAATCAATTTAATTTCGGTTACGCGATAAATCATTGTAATCTAAAGGCCTTAAGTTCAACTAAATATCTAGGAATAACAATTACGAACAATTTAAATTGAAAAGAACACGTAGAAAATGTTCTGAGGAAGGCAAACTAAAGACTGTGTTTTATTGTGAGGACAGTTAGAAAATGTAACAGATTTACTAAAGAGACTGCCTACACTCGCTTGTCCGTCAACTTTTGGAGTACTGCTTCGCGGTTTGCGATCCTTACCAGATAGGATTAATGGAGTACATCGAGAAAGTTTGAAGAAGAACACCACGTTTTGTATTATCGCGAAATAGGAGAAAGAACGTCACGGACACGATGCAGGATTTGGGATGGACACGATTAAAACACAGGCGTTTCTTGTTGCGACGGAATCTTCTCACGAAATTTCAGTCACCAACTTTCTCATCTGAAAACAAAAATATTTTGTTGATATGGAGAAACGATCATCATAAGTGAAATCAGAGATCAGCCGGAAAGATATAGGTATTCGTTTATCCGCGAGCCGTTCGAGAGTGGAATAACCCCGTGAAGGTGGTTCGATGAACTCTCTGCCAGGCACTTTAGTGTGATTTGCAGAGTATCCATGTAGATGTAAATGTACAAACAGAAGTACGCAATCAGCCTGGACGAAGTGGCGAACAACAGGAGTCACCTGAGATCATCGACTGAAAGATCATCAGAAGTCAAAGACCATTCTCTCCATAGGTCTTTACGGCACCTAATATTGGCCAGCTACGAAAGAGACGGAACGGCGACTGGGCGGCATAGAGACCAAGATGCTTATATGTACAGGTGGCATCACTCGACTGGACCACATTTCGAACCATACTATAGGGAAACGTTTTGGGGTCGAAAAAATTGTTCAAATGGCTCTGAGCAATATGGGACTTAACTTCTGAGGTCATCAGTCCCCTAGAACTTAGAACTACTTAAACCTAACTAACCTAAGAACATCACACACATCCATGCAAGAGGCAGGATTCGAACCTGCGACCGTAGCGTTCGCGCGGTTCCAGACCGTAGCGACTAGAACCGCTTGGCCACCCCGGCCAGCTTTTGGGTCGCACCGATCCGGAAGCAAAAGCGGAAAAGCCTTTTGAGGTGATTTGGGAATATGCTGCTCGTAGAGGACGATACTGTAGCAACGGCAACATAAGACCCAATGGACGACCGAGACAGCTATGGGCCGACACTCTGCAGAACGACCTGAGGGCAGTAAATCTTCATGCACAAATGGCCAATGGTCGAACAAAATGAAAATAACTAATCTATTCACCGGATCCTCCACCTAGCGGGACAAGCGCTAAAGACATGAAGATGCAGAAGAATGTTGGAAGATGGGTTATATGATACAAAGACCAGAAGTATTAGCAACTTTGTTTCTTTTTTCTAAATATCCTGAGTTGTTTCACACACAATAATACACATTATAACTGGACGAACAGTATCACAGATCAAGTGCGACGTACTGTGTACTTGAATTAATTCTCTGTTGGACAAAAAAGACGTGATTATCTTAAAAGAATGGTATAAGAGAATTTACTGCAAGTAGCGTCATTCTGCAATTACAAGCTTTTCCCACAGTTCGGGTGACAGATGGACTCCGCGATAAAAATTTCAGGTTATTTTAAAGTTATCCAGACATAGAGCCGTTTTTATAGGTGTTAAGAGATGTAAAGTGTTATTCATAAAGGCCGTGCTGCATGGACCGAAACAATGGAAAACGGAAAGGGTGATGTCTGATGAATACGGCGTGAGAGGTGGGAAGAGAGGGGGGGAGACACCCCACCGAAGTCCCATCAGGGTTTGGTTCAAATGGCTCTGAGCACTATGGGACTTAACAGCTGTCATCAGTGCCCTAGAACTTAGAACTGCTTAAACCTAGCCACCCTAAGGACACCACACACATCCATACCCGAGTCAGGATTCGAACCTGCGACCGTAGCGGTCGCGCGGTTCCAGACTGAAGCGCCTAGAACCGCTCTGCCGCTCCGGCCGGCCCATCAGGGTTTCCTTCACTCGATCTGCAATATGTGGTTAGGCACTGTCAAGAAACAGAATGACTCTGTCATGTCTCTGAGCGTATTATGGGCATTAATCTTTAAGGTCACGATTCAAATGCTGTAGTTGTGTTTCATAACGTTCAGCATTCTCCGTTCAACCCTGTCGCTGCAGCTCACGGTCCTTTATGTGTTTGGCTTATGCTGCTGTTGTATGCAGAAAAATATCGTCTTTGGATTTTTATGAGGGAAGACTATATTTTCCTTTGTTTTTCTGAGTGGTAGCTTACATGTGCATAAACGTAACACATCCCAGTACTGCCAGATTCAAAAGACCAATTCTAAGCCTCGGTAGCATATCACGCTGTTTACTGTAAAGTAACTGCAGGGAGATAGGACGAACACATAGAGTCACTAGTAGGGAACCAGTATGAAAAAGTGAATTTTTTGTATACGTTGTGAGAATGTGTGATGCATCGCCTACAAGCTGCTAGTGCGACCTGATTTGGAGTACTGCTTCTGCGAGTGCTCATCATACAGGCATTGCAGCAGGGACCATACGAATTCAGAGACGCAATGATAGGATCAAAACAGGTAGTACAGGACATACGACAGCGTATTTAAAATACTCCGAAACCCCACGTGGCTTTCTCTGGAAGAAAAGCGATGTTCTTTTCGCCAGACCCCTGTCGGATGAAATCAGAGATGACTGTGCAGTAATTCTGCTGCCGTCGTCATATATCTTGCGCTTGGAGAGCAAAATAAAAAAGACTGGGAAACATACCTAGGCTTACAGACCATTTTGCCCTAGCTTCATACACGAATGACAAATGAGAGAAAGTCGCTCAAAATGGTGCAAAGTACTCTCCGCTATGCACCGAACAATGGATTGCGTGTTGTACGGATATACTGGTGTGCAAAATTTCCGGATGAAAGTAACTTTCGCGTGATCCATCACTGTCAAGTAACGCAGTTCGATGAAGCTTGGACAATACACAGAAAGAACTGCTATAGTACAGAACACGACTGGAGGAAAAAGCGAACGAGACGAACAGAAATGACACCCTCATTCAAAGACAATAACTGCACTAACGTCACCGCGATTCATTATGGTCTTCTGGGCATTACAAACAGTGGGAAACAATTCAAAATATGGTGTGTTATACCACTGTTGGTAATCCGTATTCTGCAACGTGCTCCCATGCTGGCCACGAAATTCGTAAGGAGTTGTGGTAAGCCGTCGGCACACGGATCGTGCTGTCGAACGTCAACGTTGAGCGTGCCGAGTTCAGCGTGCTGCTGAACGCTCAGAAACGAAGAGAGTCGTGCACACGACACGTGGGCCCAAACGTGGTGTACGCGATCGCAACGCGCTCCAGCGGCAGTTGTCGGCTGTACCTGGCTCACAAATCACACTATTTTCGAAAGGGGCGCGGATAAAACTCCTATATTAGCTCTATTAAAACGTACTTTCCTGCCTGCTCCACAGTTTGCTGTGTCTGCACTAGACATAAACAAAATCTTCAATGTCCGTGAAATTGATATAAGGCAAAAAGGAAAGTCCACGTGCGCTGAATGAGGATATTGGCTACCTAATTTCCATTACAAATAGTGCGATACAAGTTCACAGTAATTCTACTCACCCCCCCCCCCCCCAGCTGCCTTTGGCTCTGGAGTGTCATCTTTGAGCCGCCATTTTCGTGCAGTGTTTTACAGTGAGTGTTTTACAGTGAGTGTTCCGTGTTGTGTCTTTTGGGTAGTGTTGCGAACGGCCATCATACTGTCGCTGGGTGTGATTTTTTTTTTATCTCTTGCGAACAGAAACCAGACTGTCGCCATGTTTTTTTAATTGTGTGTCTACTATGTTACTTGTCTGATTCCAATGTATTTTATTAACATTGCCAACCCCTTTGCTTTCTGTTTTAACTTTCCGCATTTTTCCGCCATTTTACACTTTAAGTCACCGTTTTATCGCCTGTTTTTCTTGTTTCTTTTCTTCTTCCGTTTTTAAAAAAGTCCGCAGGCTATAGAGCAGCGTACTAAGCTGCTGCCAGCCCGCCCCCTTCGGGGGGGAATTGAAAATCAATAAAAAAAAACACACAGTAATTCTCCGTGTAGGAAAAACATTATTTCTTCATTCTAATTTTTTTGTAAAACCATAAGTCATTGTTACTTGATCACTGCTCCTACTCAGTAGCAGAATCTCTACATGTGAATTAAAGTGTGTGTACCGCGTTCAAGGATCTGGAGGGCAGTACTTACCTCTGCGCACCATAACACCTGGACCACGAAAACAATCATGTTCGACAATGTTCCTTGATGCATTTCTATTTATTTATTTATTGCCAAATTATAGACCTGTTACCTGATGTTTAAAACAGGTCGTATATCTTACAATTTTCGTTTTTTTACAGTTTTCTTTTCTTTTGTTTTATCTACAACATTTACAAAGGATGATACTTTTCAAAATAACAATAATTTAAGGTTGAAATATAAATAAAATTTGATGCATTAGGTGTTTCCATCCCTCGTCAAGTGAGAATTAGAAGAGCACTTTTTGAACTCGAGTGTTTAGAAACGCGCTGTCAGTGCGCAGTGATTAAATCAGTAAGGAAAGACGTCCTTTCGATTATGAAACTTTAACATAGTGATAAAAAATAAGTAAAAAGTTATAGGAAAAAATTAAGTTATTATAAACAGAAAAGAAGAGGACCGATGGCTGTCAAGAACACTTACAAATAAAAGCTAAAGTTGATGTCATATCTTCAAAGACACCCAGTGCCACCTACTTGAAGAGCAAAATAGTGTTGGAATATTCAGCAAAGCTTAGAGACGACCTTGTGGCTGTAAAGGTTGCTGAGATAAATAAATCGTTCCCAGGCGTTCATAAACTTTTGATTAAAGGTAACGAGATATACGACAAATGATAATGTTTCAAAACATGTATGCATTATTAGCCGACACTAACTTAATTACCTCTCTTCACATGTAGACAGTGCGGTTGTTCCCTGTGGCCTGATTCGAAGCCGATGTTGCAATAAAATTCTCGAGTCTTACGTAATATGTGACTCTGTGTAAGGGCATGTTAATCTCTATTGATGTAATCTGATGCTTTGGTTTATTCTTGCTTGGATTGTTAAAAGCATGTTACACAATGGATGTGACACTTTGAAAAGGCAGCATAAGTAATCTGATACTGATGCACGCATCGTTTAATGGATTCATCGTGTACTGTACAGAGAGAAACAGCTGTTGAATAGATTTCGGAATTTCTTGAAGCCTAAGCCGGAAGTAACTAAAAGTAGCGGTTACATGCGTATTCATTATGCGCATTGGCATCAACGTGATCAGTGACGTGAGTAGGAAGTAGATGGCGAAGACTATACGCCTGAGTAATGATGACAATCTTCTGGGTTTGTGACCGCGTCAGCCGGCCGCGGTGGCCGAGCGATTCAAGGCGCTTCAGTCCGACCGCGCGACTGCTACGGTCGCAGGTTCGAATCCTGTCTCGGGCATGGATGTGTATGATGTCCTTAGCTTGGTTATGTTTAAGTAGTTCTAAGTTCTAGGGGACTGATCATCATGTCGTGTGACGAGGGCCTCCCGTCGGGTAGACCGTTAGCCTGGTGCGAGTCTTTCTATTTGACGCCACTTCTCTAGGCGCTACAGTCTGGAACCGCGCGACCGCTACGGTCGCAGGTTCGAATCCTGTCTCGGGCATGGATGTGTGTGATGTCCTTAGGTTAGTTAGGTTTAAGTAGTTCTAAGTTCTTGGGGACTGATGACCTCAGAAGTTAAGTCCCATAGTGCTCAGAGCCATTTGAATTTCACGCCACTTCGGCGACTTGCGCGTCGATGGGGATGAAATGATGATGATTAGGACAACACAACACCCAGTCTCTGAGCGGAGAAAAATCTCCGACTCAGCCGGGAATCGAACCCGGGCCCTTAGGATTGACATTCCGTCGCACTGACCACTCAGCTAATAGGGGATTGATGACCTCAGATGTTAAGTCCCATAATGCTCAGAGCCATTTGAACCATTTTGAACCAAGCACAAAGTGCTACTACTTTCCTGCACAATGGGCACACCTCAGGCAGTAAATACCTGCGTGCAACTTTTGGGCTTCTCTTAGCGTCTCTCGATGGCCGCGAACGCGAGCGCGATGGGATGCTGTGAGTTAATTCTGTTTGAAAAACGTCATGCTGCAGCTCTCCCGCCACATTCCTCTTTTCCGTACGCAACCACCTGTCGGTCATTTTCCCAGGTTTGTAGCAGTACATGTCGCACTGCTGTCAACCACGTTACCGCACTGGTAGACCACGCGAGGAATATAGTGCATGCGCGGGAATGTTAATAAGCTAAGGCCGTCCATCCGTCCGCAGAACACAGGTGGCTAAGTTGTTGCGTAACTTCCTTGGCTCAAATGGCTCTGAGCACTATGGGACTCAACGTCTTAGGTCATAAGTCCCCTAGAACTTAGAACTACTTAAACCTAACTAACCTAAGGACACCACACACACCCATGCCCGAGGCAGGATTCGAACCTGCGACCGTAGCAGTCCCGCGGTTCCGGACTGCAGCGCCAGAACCGCACGGCCACCGCGGCCGCCGTAACTTCCTTATCCAGGCACTAAAACGATTTACAAAAAACCGCCACAGGTGCACGTTCTCAGACTTCGACGCTCCCCAGATCCCAAACCACGCGTTCCCCGTTTTGAAAACCTATCAGCTTGCCTTCCCGCTCAAATACTAGGCTTTGTCAGTGTCTTTTTGGGACATGGCGTTTGAGACGAGTGTCATAAACGGCCCTTTAGAGCGGAACTCGACAATGCAGATCTACACATATCAATCATAATAGAATGTGTCTCAGTTCGTCAAAGTATAAAATTATTTCAGACACGTCGTCTGGATACACTGAAAAGGTGACCTGAGGGTACGTGTGGGTTGTATTAACTGGAAGAACAATGTGACAGGCTGTGTAACGCCTTATCAGTCGGCCACAGATAAACATGCACTGAACAACATGGAGCACACTGCACCGATAGGTATTACACCAGGGGGGAGAAAAATCGGAGAAAGAGCGAGGCGTGGACTCTTCCTTCATGGCGTATGCTGGTTACCAGGCACAACGGAGGGGGACGGTAATAACAAAAAATGAAAGGACATCGTGCAGTTTTCTACCGTCACCTGTCACCTTTCGCAGACTGCTTGAGTGAAGTTATCTAGCAGCACAAGGAGGACACGTTTCGTTGAGGATGTCGTCCTACTACTACGGACACATCACCGTAGCTGGCAGCCAAGTAACTTGATACGCAGACCAACTAGACGCCCAATGAAAAGAAAACCTCACTTGGAGAAAAATGGTGAAAAGTGTTAGAGGTGGTTACTCAGTACATTAGGCACTAAAGAATTTACGGTAGCCAATAAAACCATCAGCAGAATATACTGCAATTGTCTGACGAGAAGTTTTGGTGAACGACTGAAATTCCATAAAAACACGAGCCACTCACTGTTAAATAAGCTATATTTTAGGAAGCTGGGACGACGTAAAGTTGGAGCTGCTGTACATTACGACGTATATACACTCCTGGAAATTGAAATAAGAACACCGTGAATTCATTGTCCCAGGAAGGGGAAACTTTATTGACACATTCCTGGGGTCAGATACATCACATGATCACACTGACAGAACCACAGGCACATAGACACAGGCAACAGAGCATGCACAATGGCGGCACTAGTACAGTGTATATCCACCTTTCGCAGCAATGCAGGCTGCTATTCTCCCATGGAGACGATCGTAGAGATGCTGGATGTAGTCCTGTGGAACGGCTTGCCATGCCATTTCCACCTGGCGCCTCAGTTGGACCAGCGTTCGTGCTGGACGTGCAGACCGCGTGACACGCCGCTTCATCCAGTCCCAAACATGCTCAATGGGGGACAGATCCGGAGATCTTGCTGGCCAGGGTAGTTGACTTACACCTTCTAGAGCACGTTGGGTGGCACGGGATACATGCGGACGTGCATTGTCCTGTTGGAACAGCAAGTTCCCATGCCGGTGTAGGAATGGTAGAACGATGGGTTCGATGACGGTTTGGATGTACCGTGCACTATTCAGTGTCCCCTCGACGATCACAAGTGGTGTACGGCCAGTGTAGGAGATCGCTCCCCACACCATGATGCCGGGTGTTGGCCCTGTGTGCCTCGGTCGTATGCAGTCCTGATTGTGGCGCTCACCTGCACGGCGCCAAACTCGCATACGACCATCATTGGCACCAAGGCAGAAGCGACTCTCATCGCTGAAGACGACACGTCTCCATTCGTCCCTCCATTCACGCCTGTCGCGACACCACTGGAGGCGGGCTGCATGATGTTGGGGCGTGAGCGGAAGACGGCCTAACGGTGTGCGGGACCGTAGCCCAGCTTCATGGAGACGGTTGCGAATGGTCCTCGCCGATACCCCAGGAGCAACAGTGTCCCTAATTTGCTGGGAAGTGGCGGTGCGGTCCCCTACGGCACTGCGTAGGATCCTACGGTCTTGGCGTGCATCCGTGCGTCGCTGCGGTCCGGTCCCAGGTCGACGGGCACGTGCACCTTCCGCCGACCACTGGCGACAACATCGATGTACTGTGGAGACCTCACGCCCCACGTGTTGAGCAATTCGGCGGTACGTCCACCCGGCCTCCCGCATGCCCACTATACGCCCTCGCTCAAAGTCCGTCAACTGCACATACGGTTCACGTCCACGCTGTCGCGGCATGCTACCAGTGTTAAAGACTGCGATGGAGCTCCGTATGCCACGGCAAACTGGCTGACACTGACGGCGGCGGTGCACAAATGCTGCGCAGCTAGCGCCATTCGACGGCCAACACCGCGGTTCCTGGTGTGTGCCGGCCGAAGTGGCCGTGCGGTTAAAGGCGCTGCAGTCTGGAACCGTAAGACCGCTACGGTCGCAGGTTCGAATCCTGCCTAGGGCATGGATGTTTGTGATGTCCTTAGGTTAGTTAGGTTTAACTAGTTCTAAGTTCTAGGGGACTAATGACCTCAGCAGTTGAGTCCCATAGTGCTCAGAGCCATTTGAACCTGGTGTGTCCGCTGTGCCGTGCGTGTGGTCATTGCTTGTACAGCCCTCTCGCAGTGTCCGGAGCAAGTATGGTGGGTCTGACACACCGGTGTCAATGTGTTCTTTTTTCCATTTCCAGGTGTGTATTTAATGTTTGTATGAGCAATTTTCTATCCAGATCGGCAAGTCAATAGTAGATATGCCTCATACCTTACCCTGTTAGCAAAGTGTTGCAGTAACTGCAGATATTACTGAGAGGTACTGCTGTGTGATAGGAAGACCAAGCAGATGATGCCCATGACAGAAGGACAGAGCTAACTCTATACTGGTGAAGGAGAACTCATGTGTTTTAGCTTTGTCTGTTGGCATGCTGCGCCAAGTATTTGACTTTATGTCTGATAAGGTACAACAACTGCGAGTTTTCATCTTTGCCTGGCATGAACGAGTGCTTCACCAAGAATAGCGTTCACAAACACTTGCTGCAGTATAGTACTGAAACATCGATACTTCGAGCTACATTGTGCGTATGAACACACTAAGTAAGGTACACATCCCGAGAAATATTTCGCTACAGGAGAGGCAATATAAGCATGTGAGTGCTAACTTAGTGCCAGGGTGGCGCAGGGGTACGCGGTGTTCCGTGCACGTCAATAGTAACCTCAGTTGTTTCTACTTGTTAAGTGTTCCCAATAGCCGTAGCTGTAGCAGATAACGTGTGGCAGGATGTAGGCCTGCACTACCCCTGGCCCAAAATGCAGAATATGCCTTTTTTTTCATACAAATACATTTGATACATTCAGCAGTGTAAGTTCCGTTTCTTCAGGTAACGTTTCGGCAGTGTATCTTCCTGTAACTTCCGGACATTCTCAGAGTGAACTAAGAGACTCTTAGCTAAGTGCAACGAAGTGTTACTGGAAGGGAATGAATTTGCACGCCCACCTTGCCCGAAATGGATACGCTATGAAAAGCCCAAAAGCTGAAAATGGACACATGTTGTATTTTATATTGGATCCCTGTCAAACGAGAGCAGCGTGGGCTTTCTCTCCATGACAGAGACAATGGACGCCCCTCCGTCATAGAAAGACAGTAACACATGGTCAAATTCGTCACATAGCTATCTGTACTCAGTTTATTAAGCAACCCATTTTCGCCAAGGGGAATAAATTATGTAGTGATCAGTTGAAAGGTTCACTTGGTAAACAAGGACTATTCAAATTATATCTTAATTAATTGGTATTTAATTCAGTGTGGCACTTGTGGGTTGAGAGGTTTCAGTTTATATATATATTCAGTTTATATATATATAAACTGAAACCTCTCAATGGTAAGGATCAGGTGAAGGAGTGGAACACAAGTACACAACCGATCAGAAGTTTTCGATCACCCATAAGAAAAGCTGCGTGCAGAGACGTTGTACAAACTAAAAAGACCAGCAAAATAAATATATTCTCTCTCTATCATTAACTACAGTACAGTACCGTTTATATTTTAGCTTGTTGAAAGTACCCACACTTTGCGCTCAGAACAGCTGCACAAACACTTGGGATTCTGGAGACGATTTTCTAACGTTTTTAGCAAATATTGTAGTCCAACATGTCTTAAAATTATTCCATTGGTCTTCTACATTAGATGACCTCGGCTTTCTAAACTCTCTGTCAAGTTCATTTTGTAAGAGGTCAATGGGATTTAAGTCAGGTGACTGACGAAGCCAAATCATATTCTTCAGTTCGCCACATTTCTATTTTCTATTGACACACCCTCCGCACAATATAGAACCATGTTTGGGATCTTTGTCTTGCAGCAGAACAAACCCACGGCCAATAAATCTCTTGCCAGATGGAACTGCATTGCTCATCAGTGCCCTATGATATCCTTGCTGCTTTAACGTTCCATTCATTTTAACTAGATCACCCACTTCGTCGCCGGCCCCGGTGGCCGAGCAGTTCTATGCGCTTCAGTCCGGAACTGCGCTGCTGCTACGGTCGCAGGTTCGAATCGTGCCTCGGACATGGCAGTGTGTGCTGTCCTTGGGTTAGTTAGGTTTAAGTAGTTCTAAGTTGTAGGGCACTGATGACCTCAGATGTTAAGTCCCATAATGCTTAGAGCCATTTGAACCACTTTATCATACGCAAAACATCCCGACGCCAGGACTGACCCTCCACCGTGCTTCCCCACTGGCTTCAAGCGACTCTGCAACGGTTCTCCACGAGCTCGAGGAACAAACATTCGTCGGTGGCTTCCAGATGCATGAAACTGGCAACCAGTCAGGTGCACAACGGAAGCCCTTCATATTTACATGGTTGTACTTCTTTTATAATCAGAGCGGGGATACGATAGATTATTTCAAACGAAATACCTGTTTTAGCCACAAATTCATATTTATGGTTGGTGATCGAAAACATTTGACCGGTAACGTACATTATAATGATTTTTATTTCCCTGGAAAGAAACTGTGCAGACATTCTAAGAAGTCCTTGAATGTTTAATGGTTCGATAGATGAGTTATAAAAACTGATAGTTAATAATGAAAATAAAGGCGCTCGGTAAGTAATCTCAGGTGAGATGTGTAAAGCCGTGTGAGGTACTCGTATAATGAAAGGAAAACTTAGTGGGGACGATAGTGTTTCTATAGAAATGATACTAGCTAAAGGAAATGTAATAGGAAAAGAGCTTAAAAATTATTTACAGTGTGCAACTTACAGATATATCAAAACTGGGTGCCAAGTTATGATATGAAAGCGGAATCTTCCATTTTACAGGTAGTGACGTCACGGACTGAGCTATGCAAGCACGACTCACTAGCCACTCACACAGCTCTTCTTTCACCAGTACCTCTCACCTTTCCAAAATTCATAGATTTGCTAGATTAGCGCTCCTATAAGAAAGGATGGCGCGCAGGGACTGTTTTCAATCACAAACAGTCCTTCATCCTGCTGCAGATTTGTGCTCTAGGCAAATGCGACGTTTGGGGTCGAGTGCTGGTCCGACACACAGTTCTGATCTGCCAGGAAGCTGCGTGACAGCCCACACTACGCTGCACGGTGAAAGATTCATTAGTTTTACAGAACGTCTGTGGAGTAATTCTTCAAAAGAGGAACACAGCTAAAATTGCTCTACGTTGTAAGAAAAGAGACAGGCAAGAGATAAGAGACTATTGAAATATCAGCCTCCTATTTACAACGTATCAAATAATCCCCACAAGCAGCTGAAACTGGAATAATGAAGTCACACATTTTCATACGTGAAGGGAACAAATTGGCTATAGAAGTCGACACAGAGCTGTGAACCATTGTCAAGTCGTGTCGAAATCATAGAAATTCGTGATAAATATCACCATCGTACATTTCGCTTAGGGATGGGAAGAGGATAAAAGAGATTGAGGTGCGAATAGAATAGAAGTGCCGGCCGCGGTGGTCTCGCGGTTCTAGGCGCTCAGTCCGGAACCACGGGACCGCTACGGTCGCAGGTTCGCATCCTGCCTCGGGCATGGATGTGTGTGATGTCCTTAGGTTAGTTAGGTTTAAGTAGTTCCAAGTTCTAGGGGACTGATGACCACAGATGTTAACTCCCATAGTACTCAGAGCCTAGAATAGGAGTGAAAACAATAGTATTGGTACCTGTACCTTCCGGTATGCACTGTAGATCAAAACCATTCACCGGGCTTGCTTTCCATGGAATGGGTCAGCATATGCTTGCAGTGAAGTCAGTCACATCACTTCTTAAAACCATACGTCGCTTTAGGTGACGTCTGTCCTTTCAGGGCACACAATTATTTCCATACCCGAAACGAACAATTTCAAAAACATCTTTTTCCAAAAACATTACAAATCTACATATGTGCAGATGTATGTAATTTACAACCTGTTTTCAGCTCAGGACGACGAGCTTAAACCGATTACCACATTATTTCCCGTTCTAAAACAATATCTCAATTTTTCTCCCTCAGATGTGCTATTGGCCGTTAAGCCAGGATCGACTTCATTATCTGGTGAATTGCGTAATTCACTATGTTCTGAGTCATTTCCGCCTTTCCTCTATGCCCCCTCTCCCCTTCCAAACCTCTTCGTATTGATACTTTGCAGTGTCTAGCGCAAGTAAGATTTCAGTAACGTCGCAGAGTACCAGTTCCTGGTTGTACGTCTGCAAGGGCAACGTCATGCTACTAAACTTTTGAGGTAAAAAGTTTTCTGCTGTCCATATTCGAACTGCATTTCGTTTCTCCAGCAGTGCAACGTATAGGTAGGTATTCCTTCTGATGAGCTAAAATTTCTCTCTCCGAAATGACCTATCAGGAAGTACAGCAGTTAATTCACTTGTCTTTTTCAAATGACCTTTTAAGGACACAAGATGCCTGTAATTTAGCTAGAACTACCCAGAGATACAGATTTCTGTGAAAGCCACTAGTAACATATTGAATGATGGGAGTAATTTGCGGTGAACGGATGGAGTAGATACTGGTAATGAGGTACTTGTGGACACGCTCATCTTAAACTACATCACATGAGGACTACAGGTTTCCTTGCTCTTACGACACGATACCACATCAGCAGTACCCGGATGTCCGTCATGAATCTGTCGTATGCTGCAAGAGTTAATAGCTCCCTCTTAATGTCAAACTTAATTTCATTCCTCCATATTTCTTCTTGCAGTTGAGAAATCGTGATTCTAGTTCCCCAACGATCCTCTCAGCTATCAGAAACATGTCTCACTAAAACCTTCGAAAGTTATTTGCCGTAATACTTGGTTTAAAGCAACAGCTCGTAATCTGGTGACTACCACACCGGTGGTAGCCATTTCGAAACGCTGGCAGCAGAATTTCCATCACCGGAATGTGACAGGTCAGGAAAACAGTTCCACGTCACCAAACCGAAGACCAATGCCCTATCTTAAATTACTAACCCCTCAACGAAGTTTCATCGAATGAAGCAACAGGAAACTATACGTCGCATCACATTCGTCTTTAAAGACGGGTATCTTCACTGGTGGGTTGATTTACAGCATGTGTAAGGTTCCCTCTTCTTACTATTTTCTTTGTGATACAATTAAGAATACGAGTTGAACTGCACATATAAGTACGAAAATCATCTATATTCCCTTTCTATACACAAGAACCTTTGGGAATCAGAGGCTGTCATGTGTTGAGCTGTCTGAAATGACTCACGACCCAACTTCAGAGCTCAATTTATGGGTTCGAGTCCCGGTTCTGCACACTGTATTGATGTGTCAGGATGTTTCTAAACAGGTCACATTCCTCAGCAGTGCGAAAAAATTTTCAGGAAGGACGAAGACTAAAAACGAAGAAGGGAAGAAGGACGAGGCCGCCAACATACATTGCGCGTAAGGTCCGCAAACATAAGATACGAGAAATTAGCTCTCATACGGAGCCATACAAACAGTCGCTTTTCCCTCGCTCGATTTGCGAGTCGAACGGGAAAGGAAACGACTAGTAGTGCTACGGGGTACCCTCGGCTACGCACCGTACCTTGGCTTGCGGAGTATCTCCGTAGATGTAGATGTAGATGAAGATGTAGATGTCGATGTAGATGGGAGGGTGTGAATCCGTCACCTTCCAGGGGAACAGTTCCTTGACATTTTTACTGCGAGACGGGAACAAGTTGTCGGGGGCTCCATTATGCTCTGGAGAATATCCAAGTGGGCATACACGGATCCAGTGGAGCTCCTGCAAGGCACCGTGACGGCCAAGAAGTATCGTACAGTGGTTGCAGACCGCGTACATCCCTTCATGACGATCATGTTCCCTGACGGCAGTGGCATTTTTCAGCAAGATAATGCACTATGACACATGGCAAGGAGTGTGATGGAATGGTTCGAGGAACACAGTGGTGAGTTCCAGTTGATATTCTGGCCTCCCAATTCGCCAGATCTCAACTCCTCTGGGATGTGATTGAACGTGGCGTCAGAGCTAGTCGCTCCACTCCCCTGAATTTACGGGGATTAGGTGACTTGTATGTGCAGATGTGGTGGCAACTCACTACAGCTAACTACCTACGGCCTCATTGCTTCCATGACACGTCGCGTCGCTGCTGTTATCCGTACCAAAGGTGAACACACCGGCTATTAGACAGGTGGTCATAATGTTGTGGCTGATTATTGTATATCACATGATTACCTTCTACGCTTCTACGTAGACCATAAAGATGTAAGATACCACTTGTTTCTAATGAATAGTTTAACAGCAGGAAATGTAATGTTTATGTCAGCGAAGTCACAAAACTACCACGAAAGGCATACAAAATTATAAGAAAAGGAACTGAAGGAATACATTACAGGACGAAATAAATGTACAGCATGCTTGCGTTTCGTATTTTCCAACACTTCCGAATCACATGCGTATCATCATGACAAAGATGAAAAAACCGTTAAAAACTAATAATTTACTCTCTATGGGTCGTTTCTGATGGTTGAGCGTAATTTTCTTGCCTCCTCGCTGCACAACACTGTAACACAACAAACTAAATCAGCATTCTGAAAGTGTGTTCACCTTCTGGCGCTTCTAGTTTCTATTGTGCGTATAATCGCCAATGTGGTGAGACGATTAATATTTCTTTTTAAAACCACCTATCAGCTCTCACTTCCGATCCTGGATGCTCAAAGAATGTTAAATTCGGGATCCAGGTGAAATCAGCCTCAATAATGGCCTAATATAAAGTAATCTCCCTCAGAGCGTAACGGTGTGTTACATGTACTTCCCTTAGTAATAACTTGACTGTTTTGTAGTTAAAGTTCTTCCCTGCAAGAAACTCTGAAGTTCCGCTTCACTCAGATTATTTGTAAGTTCCAAATAATATACGGTTTACTCTTCTTGTAATTATTTTCCCCACTAAAATAAAATAAAATAAATCAGAAGTCACACTGAAATACTTTCTCTTTGGTAACTCCGAACTACAAATCATAGCCAAAATATCTGCTGTAACTGTGGTGTCACCGCCAGACAGCACACTTGCTAGGTGGTAGCCTTTAAATCGGCCGCGGTCCGTTAGTGTACGTCGGACCCGCGTGTCGCCACTATCAGTGATTGCAGACCGAGCGCCGCCACACGGCAGGTCTAATTTAGAGAGACTCCCTAGCACTCGCCCCAGTTGTACAGCCGACTTTGCTAGCGATGGTTCACTGTCTACATACGCTCTCATTTCCAGAGACGACAGTTTAACATAGCCTTCAGCTACGTCATTTGCTACGACATAACAAGGCGCCATATTCACTTACTAACAGATAATATCGTGCATCATGTACCGTCAAGAGCGACGTTCATCATTAGTGGATTAAAGTTAAGTATCAAACTAATTAGGTCCGCTTTCTGAATTCTGATTCCTTGTCATGTTCCAAACCTCACGTCAGTATAGTCCTTCCCTCCTCACGCCAGCCTGCGTGAGCTAAAACGCGTGCATTTCGGCCTCTAGTAACACGGTGTTGGCTCTTCTGCCAACATAACAGTAACACAATTTCGATTGTATTCTGAAACATTTCATAACACTTTTACTGAGGCTCGGATTTCCCTGAATATCTTTATGTTTTTCAACATTAATTCAAGATTCAGTCCAATAGAAGTGTTTGTCTCGGGCAATAGAAAAGTATTACTTCAATCGATCAGGTATACAAACGCAAGACTGACGAAACACAACGTAATTTCGTATTTCTTTTTCAGTAGCAGTGGCGTCCTGATGCTCCATGGCAGCCGGGGTGTTGTCGTCCTGCTGTCGCCGTGTAGACAATCCAGAGCAGGTACCAGTTCTCCCTCCAGTGTTTCTGCTAACTCCGTGTCGTCACATTATTTTTTCTACAATAGTTTTATTCACACATAAGCACATTACACATGTACCATACCTGTCCGTGCAGCAATATATCGTTCAATACATTCTTCTATCACGATCGTTTAGACAGTAAGAGGAGTAAAACTACGACACTAACGGTCGACATAGGTGAGTCTTTTCAGTGTTTACTACCATTCAAAACTATAAATAGCAACAAAATTCAAAGGCTATTGCGGTTTAACAGTTAATGTCAAGGATTTCTTTATGTTGTGGTAAGAAAAATCATGAACATGCCTACCTTTTATTTCATTACTAAACCGTAGAAATTCTCCCTCTCTTATGATATTTACGTGTTCGTTACTAGGTGACAAGGAAGCTACTAATTGTTGGCTGTACTTGCCTTCCCACAACCCGCGTGATGTCACAGGTTCGACGGTGGATCAAAAGTTTGGTAAAGGAACATAATAATTAACTTTTTCGTAAAACCTACAAATTATTTTTAAGATAATCCAAAGGGTTTCGGGAGGTAAACAGCACAGTTACTACCGCTATTCTTCAAATATTCCATGAAGAATGTGACAGAAATCTTTAAAACTCGAAAACCAATATAAAATCGTCATCAAAAGCCCTTGAGATCCTTTGCAATCACTGTCACAATTTCATTATTTTGCCTTCAGAAGTGCTTTTAGTACATTGTTAAAATAGAAATACAGAACCAGACGAGATTAAGGTGTAAGTCAGCAATCTGATCACTGGATGAGCCAGTCAACCAGAGAACACGCTGAACTTCCTACCCAGTAATACATGTCGTAGGCTGGGCATACAACAAAAGCTTAAAATATTACCGTGCTCATCTAATCGCGTTACAAGCCAGTCGCTATGAGGTGTCAGAGGAGTCATTATTTGATTCGGATTGAATATGTGGCGAGTGATCACCATTATTACTATGAAGAAGAGAATATCCCGTGGGATACTCGGAAGATGTTTCCATCCACACTTGAAACTGTAGTACACCAATTGTCGGCAGCATTAACAGAATCGGACGGTTTCCTCTTAGCAACGTGGCATTATGGAAAACTTAAAAAATAAATAAAAATAAAAATTTAAGAAATTGTCATTTCACTGCGAGCGAGACACTGTTGTACCCTTTTAGAAAGAGTCAGTTGCCATCGTGTCCTACTAGCCTCGGAGAAGAGTTTCGATCGCTTTTCCCGCCAAAAATTCTCAGGTCCCTGTCATGGATGCCTGCCCACTGACACGACTGCTGTTTTGTCACCGAATAGTAATAAGAATGGAACCCTGTTTGTGAGCAGG
Organism: Schistocerca piceifrons; assembly: GCF_021461385.2. NCBI lineage: Eukaryota > Metazoa > Arthropoda > Insecta > Orthoptera > Acrididae > Schistocerca > Schistocerca piceifrons. The sequence goes on along the minus strand of NC_060144.1, from coordinate 528,483,031 downwards.
CACGAACGACCCCTGAAACTCTTCACATTGTGATTACCAATTCGAAACACTGGCTAAATGCAACAACACGCCACCTATCACCTACTCACTTTCTTCATTTGAAGAACTTCATACCCTATCGTGTGATACCGTTTATATGAAACTTGCTTAGCGCTCGCTGGTTCGCTCGCGTCGACTATATGGTCAGCACAAAAGTTTTTGTTATCCTTTACTCGAGTTTATGTGTTGTTACGTCACATGATCACGTATAAATTTGCAGACTGTGTACTTTTTAAAAAAAAAATTATCGAATTTATATATTCTTACAGATCAACGATCTAGAAACAATGTACCTGGTATACACGAACAAAACAGCAGTAAAGAACATGTAATTTATTGAAGCATTTCTTTGTGCACCACAATGGTGAGTGCACTGTTTGGTGCAAAATCACAGGCTACGTAGAACTGTCCGTGTGAGAAGCAATCCAAGTCCGTGCCTGCCACGTTTAGCGACAGGCCCTGAGATTTATTAATCGTCATTGCAAAGCAGGCTTTATGCGGAAGTGACATAGTTAAAATATTCTATCGGGTTTAACTTAATTTCATATAGCGAGTTAAAGAAGAAAGACAATTCGGTAAAATTATTCTGTAATTATTAGCACCAGTCTTCAACCCAGTACTGAAATCTCTCATTTCAAACGGATATTCCTGTACCCAGAATCGCATTTAAACGTGGTATCTGTCTTATCATCTGTAATGATTAGTTAGCGTAGTAATTACAACAACAAAAATTTTAAAAACATATATTAGACCTCCTGAAAAATTAATGTATTAAAGATCCGTTCCTTTTTCTAGGCAATTCTGGCAAAGCTAGTTTATCGTGATCACTACTAAATCTAATTACGACCATAGAAGCACGGCCTTTTCCAAGCCAAGTGTGCTTCTGACCAAAAAGCGGTACTGGTAGCTAGAGTCGAAGGTTTTTGTAAATCCAGCCTTTTGAGTTCTTGTGGTGATAAGCCCGTAAAAACTGTCATCTCGTAACACATATTTCTTTATTTCTAAGTCAGATACAAATTTTCGTAGATGTAGTTTTAAGAATACATTAGTAGTTCCTTAATAATGACTTTTCTTTTAAAAAAAATAGCTTTTATCCACCGTTTCAGCACCTTAGTGGTTGAAGGATACCGCCTACATTACGCTTGTCCGTCCTCTATTAGAATACTGCTGCGCGGTGTGGGATCCTGACCAGATAGGACTGACGGAGTACATCGAAAAATTTCAAAGAAGGGCAGCACGTTTTGTATTATCGCGAAGTATGGAAGAGAGTGTCACTGAAATGCAGGATTTGGGCTGGATATCATTAAAAGAAAGCCGTTTATCACTGCGAAGGAGTCTTCTCACGAAATTTCAATCACCAACTTTCTCCTCCGAATAGGAAAATATTTTTTGATACCGACCTACATAGGGGGAAACGATCACCACCATGAAATAAGGGAAATCAGAGCTCTTACCGAAAGATATAGATGTTCGTTCTTTCCGCGCTCTATACGACATTGCAGTAATATAGAATTCTGAAGGTAGTTCGATGAACCCTCTGCCAGGCACTTAAATGTGATTTACAGAGCATCCATGTAGATGTAGATGTTGATGTAGAATTTCCAAACATGTTAAAACAGGTACTTTTTTTTAAATTTATGACCGACAAACCAACCAGTTTTCGTAGTTCTAGCTTTCAAATTACCTTAAAGGGGGGACGTTGATGAAAAACACACACTACTTCAAAACTGCACCAAATCCACAGTTTTGGAGATATGGCAATGGAATTTTATACCTCGCTTTACATGAAAGTAACACATTTACATACAAAATCCTTTGATTATATATATTCACCTTTTTTCTAATGAACTTTGAAGTTTTATTGTCAAAAAATAATGTATGTTCCTTTTTCTGAGAAAGTATTCAAGAGATTTCTACAAAAATTTCTCTTTTTCGTCTCTTTATATGTTGTAAGCTTCTCTCGTGAGGTTTTCGGAATAGGTCTAATAGAATTTTCATAATTTTTTAATTATAATCGAAGAAGAACAAATTTAAATTCATGCAAAATTTCAAGCACTTTACCCAATATCTCAGGTTGCAATCAGAATTTCAAAAGTTGCTCTTGAGACAACGTTTATTAGGTTTACAGAAATGTGTGCACAAATTTTTATAATTCTAGCATTCATAGAATCTTAGGAAAAGGTACATAAACTTTAAAAAACAAACTTTTCATTAATTTTATCAGCTACACAGAGAAGTCTTCAACAGGGGCACGACATGTGCCATGTCGTCATTGGTTACATAGCTACAGTGAATTTTAATCACTGGTTGCTACTTCCATCTCCACTAAAATCACTACATTCCCCTTCCTTTTCTAAATCAGTATGTTTTGCAACTGTACGATACCAGTTTCTATCCAACAAACAAAGGCGCATTTTGTGTTCAACAGATAGCAAAAAACCTTTACGTGACTCACACTTGCTAAAACCAACTCTGTTACAATAGTTGTTGATATTTCGTTGAAGGTTTTCAAACATGTCGATCAACCCTCTACCACTACTATAAGTTCATGTAAGCATAACAAACATTCAAGTGGAAAAAATCGACAGCTTCTTTTTTACTATCCCTTTATTGTATTCACTGTCGCAGTTAATTTCACGATGTTCACTCTTTTCGTTAGTTACAGAACATTTTCGTATTATCGTAGTTTCAGAGTAAACAGTGAGTTTAAAATGTAACTTCCTGGCACATTTAAAACTATGTGCCAGACCAACACTCGAACTCGGGACCTTTGCCTTTCGCGGGTAAGTGCTCTACCAACTGAGGTACCCAAGGTAGGAGACGAGGTACTGGCAGAAGTAAAGCTGTGAGGACGGGCCGTGAGTCGTGCTTGGGTAGCTCAGTTAGTAGAGCACTTGCCCGCGAAGGCAAAGGTCCCGAGTTCGAGTTTCGGTCTGGCACACAGTTTTAATCTGCCAGGAAGTTTCATATCACCGCACAAGCCGCTGCAGAGTGAAAAATCTCATTCTGAGTTTAAAATGCTTTAACAGCGTCTGTAATCCTCTAAGTCCGTAAAGCATTTTCAACTGACAAGTTGCTCTGCAGCGTATGGTTTACAGGGTGTTCAATTTAACTGAAGACATTGAAATATCTCGAAAGCTACACAAAAGATCATTCAAAAGTTATAGTTGCAATTAGTTTAGGGACATCCAATGATACCACACTCCACCCCCTACCCCATCCAGTGCGTGTGTGGCAGGGGGCTACTTTGAAATTTGCAGATTACGATTCTACGACAAAATCTACATACGTTTTGTCTGAAGCATTTCCTTCGTTTCGCAGGTGGCGTTGTGACCGGAGGAATATAAAAGTGTAAACAAACGTAATTTGCGATGAGCTACACAGTGGGCCTTGAATTAAACAACAGCCGTGGGATCCCACATTCATGCTGCGAGGGTAGGACAGGCCAGTATTTCATAACTTCTAATTGGAAAACCCATTTGCAACGTTGTATTCGTCCGATATATGAACAGGAGACTACTCGACGCACCAATGTGACGGGGCTCGAGGCAAACGCTTCTCTACTTTTCTAATTAGGTTAAGAGTTCAAACGTGGTACCGCCAAATTCAATACACTTAGTGATTCGGTTTTCAAATGACCGTACACAGGACAGAAGCATATTTGCTTGAATGTCAGTACAGGCTTTCTGAAGCGGTCCATCATGTCTTCACGTCCTGTTAACACTTGCTGCTACACTTAACCTTTGAAACCTCCACAGCAAGAAATCCAGCGACTTCAAATCCGGCGACCTAGCGGCCCAATTAATAGGACCGCTTCTGCCAATCCACCGAAAAGTGGGTGTTGTGTGACGTCCTTAGGTTAGTTAGGTTTAAGTAGTTCTAAGTTCTAGGGGACTGATGACTATAGATGTTAAGTCTCATAGTGCTCAGAGCCATTTGAACCATTTTTGAACCTCCCCTACTTCAACTGCTTAGAGTGCTGGGCAACCATCAAGCTGAAATCACATACTCTGGGGCAACATCCTGCTGTAGTACCGGTAATACTTGTTCCAAAAAACGTTCGGTATTACCGTCCATTCATCTTGCCGTCGATAACATACGGAGCAATGACTTTATTCCCCATGAGTCCACACCGTACGTTAACCGACCATAGGCGTTGGTGGTCAACTTGCAGTGACCAGTGTGGATTGCCAACACTCCAGTAATGCATGTTATGCTGGTTAACGCTACCATGGTAGTGAACCTTGATAGGGAAATAGTAACCAGGCAAAGAACGTGTGGGTCGTTTGCAATTGTTGACTTACCCATTCACAAAACACACCCGTTTATGGAAGTCGGCGCCCTGAAGCTCTCGATGCTGTGACACGTGGTATGGATGATACTTATGACGATGCTATATTGTGGCAATATTGCCTACGGTCATACCGGAATCGCGGTGTGTTTGCCGGGCGCTTATCCGTGGGCTGTGGTGCACTGCCGCTAGTACAGATAATTTACTGGCTTCCTCTGCAACGCTTTTGCTTCGTGTCCTTTTGCCTATCTGTACGCTTCATCATACATAAAGCTATTCAACACTTTGGAAAAGAACGAACGAGAGCGAGCTTTCTCTGGAAAAAGCTTGGCATACAAGGGAACAGCAACCTCAACATTTCTCCTATATTCTCTTTAAATCAGTATCATTTCAATTTTTCTTCTGTGGTTGCAACTTTCATCATCCTATTGCACGTCTGTTCTCGAAATGATATATAGGTGTGGAGCAAATAAACACTGCGCAAGTATTGTAGTGTTTTGAGCAGCTATCTGTTCTACGTCTGCTCAATACGTGAGCTGCGATCGCAGTGGACTCCCAGATACGTCGTACCTCGCTACAGGGCCACGGTGGCGAGTCGAATAGTCCCCTGTTCTGTATGTCGGAGGAATACAACGTTGCCAGCGAGGTTCCCAATTGGAAGTTGTGAAATACCTATACTCGGAGCGTGGAGGTGGGGTCACACGTGCTATTGGTTAATTCAAGTGTCACTGAGTAGCATGTCACAAACTGTGTACCCATTTCTATTTCTCCGATCACAGAGCCATCTGTGGTGAAATGAAGAAAATGCTTCAGACGAAACGTGTGTAGATTTTGCCATAGAATCGTAATGAGCAATAAAAAACGGGGGTTCGCACGGATACAAAATTGCCTCCCCCTCCCGCCACCCACACATGGAGTGGGGTGGTCGAGTGTGATATCGTTTGATGTCTTCCCCCGAGACAAAGAAATTGCTATCGTAATTTGTTTTGACCCGAAGTATAGTTTTCGAGATATTTCAGTGTCATTCGTTAAAACGAACATCCTCTATTACGGATGTTGACATGGGATAGTGATGGATCGGTACCTCTACATAGCTGAATACACTATCGGTAGTAGATAACGGCATGATATATTATGTATAAATAGGAACAATTTTTATATAGTGAAATCAATGTTGTTTACGTGTTTATAATAGTAGAAGTACGGTATACAAATGCCCGCCCGGCTAGCCGCGCGGTCTAATGCGCTGCTTCCAGAGTGGGAAAGCGAGCCGTCCCCAGCACGAATCCACCCGGCGGATTAGTGTCGAGGTCCGGTGTGCCGGCCAGCCTGTGGATGGTTTTTAAGGCGGTTTACCATCTGGCTCGACGAATGCGGACTGATTCCCCGTATTCCACCTCAGTTACGATATGTCGGCGATTGCTACACAAACATGTGTCTCCACGTATACATACACCATAATTACTCTACCACGCAAACATTCGGGATACACTCGTCTGGTATGAGACGTTCCCGGGGGCTTCACTGAGGGCCGAACCGCACAATAACCCTGGGTTCGTTGTGGGGCGGTGGTTGGGTGGGTGGACTGCAGTGGCCTGTTGTGGGGTTGTGGACCACTGTGGGCTACGGCGGGACAGAGGCTATTCGTCGTTTCTAGGACCCAGGTTCGGTATATACACACATAATGGTATACAAATTATAGCACCAAATATTCAGCTAAGAGAAATCCTCAGCTCCAGGGGTATTATTTACAAGAGCTCTACTTGCTCGCCCTGAAGGCACAAGGGATGTTTACCGGCCCCGTATCGTCCTCTGCCGTGCGGCGTCCTGCGAATGCATTATGGAGGGTCATGTGGTCAACACACCGCTGTCCCTGCCATTTTCCAGACTTCCCAGACCATGGACCCGCTACTCTTCGGGCGAGTAGCTGCTCAGTTGCTGAGTGCACCCCATACCAATCCCCCCCCACACACACACATACACTAGAGAAAATCCTTGGGAGTTATGGAAATCGAACTTGTGTCCTCTGCAGGGCTCCCATACGGAGGCAGACACTGATATATTCTGCCTGAAAAGAAAAAATCCTGAACCATGCAGAAGGGGAACAAGGTGCAAAATGAAACCTCCTTGGTCGAGAGGGTGTAAGATGATGTTTCAATTATTACAAGATAGAATCAAATTTACAATGACCTTGGCTGTATGAGCACATTTACCAGTATGGCGTTGCCCCCACTCTGGCCTGGATGCGTGTACTGATTTGATTTCCAAGAATGTGATAAAGCCCTTGAATCTATTGGGGCAAGCTGGTCGACAAGTGTTGGAAATGAACCTCAATGATCTGAATACTGATGATTAATGATTGAGCTCCCTTTTTTATTTATTCGTTTGTTTTTATTGATTGTGTATTTGTGCCCTTCAGTGAGTCTCTGAGGGTGGTTTTCTGCGTTATTTATTGCATGTGTAATTTTGTGGCTTAAGTTAAATTACAGTGGCTGAAGACAGTTCTTTAATTTCGAAAATCTATCTCCATAGTGCGAAAACTGTCAGTTGGCCCTAAATAATGAAAGGTTTGCGGTCGCCTACATGAGTACTGGAAGGAATCCGTTAAACTTTGGTTATACGATAAATCAGTCAAATCTGAAGGCTGCAAATTCAACTAAATACCTCAGAATTACTATTACGAGCAACTTCAGTCGGAAAGAACACATAGAAAATGTTGTGGGGAAGGCAAACCAAGGAGTCGTTTATTGGCAGGAAACTTACAAAATGTTACATATGTACCAAAGAGACTGCTTACAGAATGCTTGTCCGTTCTCTTTTGGAGTACTGCTGCGCAGTCTGGGATCCTCACCAGATAGGATTAACAGAGGAAACCGAGAAAATTCAAAGAAGACCTGCACCTTTAGTAATATCGCGAAATTGGGAAGAGAATGTCACTGACATGGTACAAGGTTTGGGATGGATATCATTAAAACAGTGGCGTTTTTCGTTGCAGCGGAATCTTCTCACGAAATTGATATTACCAACTCTGTCCTCCGACTACGAAAATATTTTTTGACGATGACCTACATAGGGTGGAACGATCGTATAATTAAATAAGAGAAATCAGAGCTCGCACGGAAACATATGGGTGTTCGTTTTTTCTGAGCAGTGTTCGAGATTGCAATAATAGAGATTTATTGCGAAGGGAATTCGATGAACCCTCTGTCAAGCACTTAAGCGTGACCTGTGGAATGATGTTATTTAGCCTTTTATCGTTATTGGTGGTTAGTTCGGGGGGATCTCTGTTTTGTTTAAATGTTGGTGGCCACACTTTTATAGTAAGAGCGTTGTTAATTGATGTTTAGTCGTTTATTATTCTTTAAATAATTTTGTGTTGTAATTGGGTCAGAGTTTTCTCATGGATGGTTACGTGAAATTCTGACTGAACTGAAATGTTTAATTAGCAGTATGACCACTTGAATCTGGAGTCAATTAAATTTTCTAGTTGTATCTTCTAGTGCTGGTTTCTTTAGTAGTTACCTTTTATCTTTTTTAACTGTAGAGCAGTGCATTTAAACCTTGTTTGCCTAATAATTATGCAAATTGTGTTATAGATTTCCTTATTTACAGTGCTGCGTAAGCAGCTAATGAGTGTGAGAATCTGATTTAATTCCAATTCTGTAGAGGTAAGCTTGTTCCGTCTTGCCTTATTGTAATAGACACCTTCAAACAGCTTGGTAGCTTGACAGTTATCGGCTCTATTTGTCGCTGAGGCTCTGATTATAATTGTGACTAGCCAGTTGATTAAAGCTTGAGGCTGCATTTAATTCTCATGTTCCCTTTTTTTAAGCAGAGATCTTTGTTACGATAATTAAAGGTAAGTTGGCATTTACAATTGTTAAACCGCTCCTTTGGCACTCCTTTAGTGCCTTTTGTTAACAGCCTTAACGTACCTCAGCTTTCGGTCAACTTCTCTACGCCTGCCGGCCGCAGGGATCTGCTGGCGTTACACCTCGCTTTGTTGTTTGTTACCTCGTCTTGTGGCGCAAGGGATTGGCCTAAGCACAGCAGTCCAGGCCTTCTGTTGCAACGAGCAACTGAAGTTAAGTTCTTTCATGTATTTTACACCCCGTATTTTTCTTCAAAATCGTACCATTCCCCTCTTAACATCGTACTTACTAGAGTTTTAGATTTAAAACAGTAACTGTACTGTACCAATTTCCTCTCAACCATTAGGGATTCATAATTTATTCCAAGGCCTTTCTTTGAATTGGCCTTAGCTTGTGTCGGCAATATACTGCTTTCATCTCGCATCCTCTAGAGGCACCTTAGTGTGATTTATTTAAAAAAATTATAGAAAAAGGAGGGCGAGGAATATTTTGCTTTAAATGTGTATTCGCTTCTTTTCTGGGACTATAAATGTTACTATGAAATAAAGTGTTGCCTTTTATGAAATTTCTGATACTACTGTTCATTGTTGTAGTTTCTGCGATGATTACCAACATAGCTCGGTCGAGTGCGGACTGAATGTGGTAATAGGGCCCGGGGCCTCATTTGTGCCATTTTTGCAATGTGAAATGCTATTGAAACTTCCTGGCAGATTAAAACTGTGTGCCCGACCGAGACTCGAACTCGGGACCTTTGCCTTTCGCGGGCAAGTGCTCTACCAACTGAGATACCGAAGCACGACTCACGCCCGGTACTCACAGCTTTACTTCTGCCAGTACCTTGGAAGGTAGGAGACGAGGTACTGGCAGAAGTAAAGCTGTGAGTACCGGGCGTGGGTCGTGCTTCGGTAGCTCAGTTGGTAGAGCACTTGCCCGCGAAAGGCAAAGGTCCCCAGTTCGAGTCTCGGTCGGGCACACAGTTTTAATCTGCCAGGAAGTTTCATATCAGCGCACACTCCGCTGCAGAGTGAAAATCTCAATCTGAAATGCTATTGTTCTTTATTGGTATATCTCTGTGATACATTTTTGGTTGCTGTTTGTTAAGAGGGAGTCTGATCATTACTGTGTTTAATATTATTTGCTGTTATTTGAATGAAAGTAATGAAACGGCAAATAACATTACTGCTCTGGGTTGCCCTCTCACGCTTCCTTATCCTTCCTTCTTGTGCAAATGGGTTATCAGATGTACAGGGTGGCAATTATTGAAGTATGTGAAATTTTTTTTTTACAAAATACGGCATGCACACGCTTCATTCAACATGTAAACGTCACTACAGATATTCGGATCTAGGTTATGACATGTTCGATACGCCTGCCATCATTGGCGATGATGTGACGCAGACCAATAGCGAAATTCTTCATGGCCCGCTAATGTGTCGGAGCATCGATGCTGTCGGTGACCTCCTGAATGGCTGTTTTCAGATCAGAAGTGGTTTTGGGGCTATTGCTGTACACCTTGTCTTTAATATAGCCCCACAAAAACGAGTGGCATGTTTTCAGATCCGGAGAATATGCTCTTGCCAGTGGCCTCTGGGCACCCTACAGCAAGAATGCGGTTTCTTAAGTGGTCCTCCGTAACGTCAAACATTATCCTGCTTCGAAGGTATGGAGCACCGTCTTGCATGAACCATATTGTGTCGGAATCAGGGACACTGGATAACGGGCATGAAATTGTCTTGGACAACATTCACGTACCGCTCGATAGTCACCGTGCCATCAAGGAATATCACACCGATTATTCCGTGACTGTACACTGCACACCACACAGTCACGCACAGAGGGTGAAGAGGCTTCTCGATCGCGAAATGCGGATTCTCAAACCCCAGAATTAGCCAGTTTTGCTTACTGACGAACCAAGCCAAATGAAAATGGGCTTCGTCGCTAGACCAAACCACGTATGCATATACTAATTCCTATCAAGACACGCTGCCAACCGTGCACCTTGAATGCCGTAAGGCAAACCGTTCAGAAATTATGACTTATTTCATATAGTTCAGTAACTGTGACCCTGTACTTGGTGCACAATGTGGCGGTCTTCCCTTGTGGTGGTCACAGGTAGTCGATTGGAACCTTGACGAAGAGCATGCCTACCCTCACATTCCGAAGAAGTCCCACATCTCATCACTGTCATATCCAAACGTCCCACAAACGTGAATATACTGCGCGATTCGACCACCCAGCCAAATGGAGACTCACAATGGGGCTACTTACAAACTCTGTCAGGTGCTGATAACACTCACTCACACGAGTACACGACATCTCCTTCAAGGTGATTGCTGAGCGGCTGACTGTTTACACCCTTTTCCTCTGTCAGACCAGATAGCAACACCAACACGAACATCAATGATGCACTCTGGTGGCCGTTCTACGTGTCACAAATAATTTCACTCAAATCAAATATACGCAGATAGCGTGCACTCGTACAAAGTTACGTTGATCAGCGCTGACTGTGGAGAAATTCTTAAAATAAAACTGAAGTAGTGGCCTCGAACATTCAAAGGGTACCAGCGTTGAGGCAACAATAATCAAACTTCAACTTCGGTGGACTGATCATACCCTCATCTTCCTTGGTAAAATTATCTACGCTCAACTTCCAGGAGGAAAGCATATGCTTGAAAGGAAGTGTGAAACATATGAAGATTTTTAGAAACGCTGTATGCATCAAAAAGTGGGAGGCAAGAGCGTCTAACCAACAAGCTAAGCACGGACTTGTTCGTGAACGCCCAGGCCACTTCTAACAAAAAAGTCAAACATTGTGGCGTGAAGCGGCACACAAGGAGAAATGTACGACTGCTTGAATAAACAACCTTCAGCAAGCTATGGCTGCTATAAACGTCTGAGAGGTTAAGTCTCGATAATTGGTCCGTGTAACGATCAGTGAACACAGACCCGGTGAGTTCCTGAAGTCCCAATAGAAAATATCATACTCATTAGTGACTGATTCCTTATGATGACGATGATTATGAATCGTCAGATACTGATGGGTGAAAGGGGTCCGTATAATATTCGTAAATCAGTTATGAACTACTTCCAGGTGCAATCTAGTTGAGAAGAACAATGAAGTAAGAGGTACTGACGACTGGAGCGTCTGTCATGTTACATCACGTTTCGTGCTCTCTCATTAGCCGTACTACTGAAAGTGATGCTGCAGTTTACGCTGCCTCCTGGCTGGGAAAGGCGAGCAATAGCACTCCGCAGCCAAGGGCGACGAAATCCGTGGCGTGACTTCCGCCTGTCACTGGCGAGTTCTCGCTTCAAGTGCCCTGACGCTCTCAGCCTCGAGCGATGCGCTGACCCAGCAGTCACATCGCCCGGCGTGCAAAGTACGGGTCTGAAGTGACCTATCACAGTTCGACAGCGCGTGCAACAAACCAGGAAGAGTTTGTGCTCAAACTGCTACGTGATGACATCCCGCAAGCCCAGCAAGCAACATTTCTGAATCGCTAACTATTCCGTATCTCGCTAGCCCCTACTGAAGACAATGGCGGTATTCGATATACACTAGAATTTGCGACAGGACTGAGAACTTGACAGCCAGAAATCGGCGCGTTTTATATTCTTAAAGATCAACTTTCCTTACATTGAAATCTCAAACACAAATTATAAAACCTCTTCTTCGGCAGACAACAGTCGCAAAATACAAGTCCGAGAAAAAGCGTAGTTTTGAGATACACTAAAAGTCGCACACGAAGATTGCAACATGATACAGAAATTTGACTGCGACTCCACAGCTAAATATTAACTACAACACTACGTGGAGATGACAAACTGTCACGATCATCATACGATTATCCGGAAGTGTCTGGTCGCACAGACGTCTGTAAGTGCAGAATAGGCAAACGCTGCAATATCTACAAACAAGTGTGCTCCTGAGACACATAGGTACTTTTGGCACCATATCAACTGATGCTTCGCTGGTGATCGTATCTATCAAGCAGACATTATGGTAAGATGACGTGTGGCCTCCGTAAATGGGACGTGTTGAAAATTCCAGTCGCCGGCCGCGGTGGCCGTGCGGTTCTGGCGCTGCAGTACGGAACCGCGGGGCTGCTACGGTCGCAGGTTCGAATCCTGCCTCGGGCATGGGTGTGTGTGATGTCCTTAGGTTAGTTAGGTTTAAGTAGTTCTAAGTTCTAGGGGACTTATGACCTAAGATGTTGAGTCCCATAGTGCTCAGAGCCATTTTTTTTTAAAATTCCAGGAACACGGAATAAACAATAACAACCAAGGTTTGTTCCAAAATAGGGTGTTAGTTCATGGCATAACGATTGGGAGAACATCGATACGGGCCGAATGGTACAAGAAGTTTTCCTTAACATACTCCAATGCATAGCCGCTGCCGATACAAACACGAGAAAGGAAACGGCACAATCATTAACGGGCCTTGACCCATATTCAGATTACCTTCAGCAGGGTGTAGTATGATATTTGTCAATGCTGTCACACGAGAAAATCCTATCACATCGTCTTGCAAGTGAAATCTTCTAGGCTGTTTGTCCACGTCATGTCCTTTTCAATTTCTCCTATACGATAGACATTTCGATCACTCTGCTGGGATCTTCTTCAGGAACTTCTGGTGTTCACAATTAGCTGAACACTGTCAAAAAGACCAGTGCCGCCAAAGGGAATGTTCTTGCGCTTATGTCTGTTGATTTATAGTAACTGATTACTATTTTGACAGACCGTCTACCGGCTGTTACTGGGCGGCCATCGTCGTCGGACAGAAAGCAAAACAGGCAAAGCCAGGGCAGAAGAACGTTTATCAAAATATTATTGTCGTGTTGCAGAGGTGTTTGTATTCCTCGCGCACGTATTCACTTTCTTGATAGTGGGAAGCCACAAAGCTGGAAGTCTGCAGCCGTGTTCTATATTGCCGTTACATTCTTGAAAATCTCAATCACTTCTTGAACTTTCCTTCTATAAATGTTGGTTCCCTCGGCCAGCACACGTAAATTGTAATGTGAATGTTTTGACATCAATTCTCCTGATCTTTCGGTACTGTAGATTTCACGCTTTGTTTCAACGGGGTGGCGCATTCGTATTCTTTCATACGTTCTTTTACAGTTCTTGCCGTTCCGGCTATATACACTCTGCCACAGCTACACGTCACCTCGTAGATTCTCGCAGTGTGGGGGTAATTGAGTGCATCCATTTAGTATCGTAAAATGTCTTTTGTTTTGTTCTGACTGAAAATGTGGTTTCTTTATTATTTCTCCGCAAAATTCTGCTGATGTGGTCGGTAAGTGTAGAAACTTATTTTAACTGCGACCTCCATCAAGGAATTGGGCATCCTAAGGAGACAAATTTATTAATATGCGAGCTACTAAGAAAACGTGAAAGGCGGACGATAACAGACAATATCATGGAAAAGGAAAATGTCTCAGGATACTGTACTTAACAAATTCCTGCATCGCTCAAGCAGCAGTAAAAGTGATAGCGCGAATACGAAAATGAGTGTCAGTCATGATATGCTAGCTGCGACGACTATAGTGGTGTCCAAATAAGTAGTTGGCAGTGTGAAGTGTTCTGCGCAGAGAGGAATTGAGAATGCGGCATCGCCAGTGTGCTGCCTGTTGCTGTCTGACGTCTCACGCTTCAGCAGAGGTTGGCAGTGATAACCGCTTGACCACGAGCAGTGAACATTGACTAGAAGAAGCGACATGACGCTCCTTACGCCAAGCGAGGCACTGGTCGGTGTGGCCGAGCGGTTCTAGGCGCTTCTGCCTGGAACCGCGCGACCGCTACGGTCGCAGGCACGAGTCCTGCCTCGGGCACGAATGTGTGTGATGTCCTTAGGTTAGTTAGGTTTAATTAAATCTAAGTTCTAGGGGACTGATGACCTCAGACGTTAAGTCCCATACTGTTCAGAGCCATTTGAAACAAGCGAGGCGTCATTTGACATTTGCCAGCGTGATGTGTGGTTTATGAGCAGCCGCTCGGCCATGAAATCCAAGTTTTCTCACCTACTGCCTAACTGTCACAGTACTTGCCGTGGATCCTGATGCAGTTTGGAACTCCTGTCTGATGGTCTGGATAGATGTCTGCCTATTACACATTACGAGCCTCGTCAACTGTCGGCTGTCTCCGTCAGTCAGTGGACGAGGTCGGCCTGTATGCTTTTGTGCTGTACGTGTCCCTTCGCGTTTCCACTTCACTATAAGATCGGAAACAGTGGACCTAGGGACGTTTAGAAAATCACGCGTATTGAGGTATGACACAAGTGACACCCAATCAAAAAAAATGGCTCTGAGCACTATGGGACTTAACATCTATGGTCATCAGTCCCCTAGAACTTAGAACTACTTAAACTAACCTAAGGACATCACACAGTACCCAGCCATCACAAGGCAGAGAAAATCCCTGACCCCACCGGGAATCGAACCCGGGAACCCAGACACCCAATCATCTGACCACGTTCAAAGTCCTTGAGTTCTGCAGACTGCCCCTTTCTGCTCTCTCACGATGTCTAATGACTACTGAGGTCGCTGATATGGAGTACCTGCCAGTAGGTGGCAGTACAATGCACCTAATATGAAAAACGTATGTTTTGGGGGTGTTCGCATACTTTTGATGACATAGTGTACCTTTGTATCGTTTTGTAGGGAAATGGAATGAAATGGTGACATAGGTTCAGTCGTGTCTAAATCAGGTGGTAGAATTCGGTTTACTGGCAGAATACTAGCGAAGTGCGATCAGTCTACAAAGGATATCGCTTAGAAATCACTCTTGCGACCGGTTCTCAAATATTGCTCACGTGTGTGAGCCTCGAATCAAATAGGACTGGCAGGGAATGTTGAACGAATACAGAAAAGGGCAGCACGAAAGGTCACAGGTATGTTTAATCCGTGAGAGAGTGTCACAGAGGAACTGAATAAACTGAACTGTCAGACTCTTGGAGACAGGCGTAAACTAACCCGAAAAAACCTATTAACAAATTTTCAACAACCAGCTTTAAATAATCACTCAAGGAATATATACGTATCTAAAAAAGTTTTGCATCACCCCTGTTCCCAGAACTCCTGAAGATAGACGTTGACTGTGAATAATGGAGCAGAGACGCATTCCCTTTGACTGTTCAGACATGTCACTAAACTCGCTCAAACTAGTAGACGTAGGGGGTCCGACAGCCGATTAGTTCCAGTCATTCCAACAGGATGGAGGTACACGGCTCGTGTTGTCTGTAGTTCAACCACGCGTAGACGGTCAATACCACTGTTCGGTCGATTCCGCATTGTTACTTTGTGACAGGAAGGGCTCTCAAGAAGGGAAGTGTCCAGGCGTCTCGGAGTGAACCAAAGCGATGTTGTTCTGACATGGAGGAGATACTGGAACTGTCGATGAATGCCCCGCTGAGGCCGCCCATGGACTACTAATGCAGTGGATGACCGCTAAATACGGATTATAGCTCGGAGGAACCCTGACAGCAACGCCACCATGTTGAATAATGATTTCGTGCAACCACACGACGTGTCACGACTCGAACTCTGCGCAATAGACTGCATGATGCGCAACTTCGCTCCCGACGTCCACGCCGAGGTCAATCTTCGCAACCACCACACCATGCTGCGCGTTACAGATGGGCCCAACAACATACCAAATGGACCGCTCAGGATTGGCATCACGTTCTCTTCACCATTGACTGTCGCATATGCCTTCAACGAGACAATCGTCGAAGAGGTGTTTGGAGGCAACCCAGTCAGGCTGAACTCCTTAGACACATTGTCCAGCGAGTGCAGCAAGGTGTAGGTTCCCTGATGTTTTGGGGTGGCATCATGTGGGGCCAACATTCCCCGTTAGCGGTCAGGAAAGGCGCCGTAACGGCTGTACGATACGTGAATGCCATCCTCCGACTGATAGTGCAACCAAATCGGCAGCATACTGGCGAGGCATTCGTCTTCATGGACGACAATTCGCGCCCCCATCGTGCACATCTTCCTTCAGAATAACGACATCGCTGGACTAGAGCGGCCAGCATGTTTTCCATACATGAACCCCATAGAGCCTGAAAAGGGCTGTTTATGGACGACGTGACGCACCAGCCACTCTGAGGAATCTACTCCGAATCACCGTTGAGGTGTGGCACAATCTGGACCAACAGTGCCTTGATGAACTTGTGCATAGTATGCCACGACGAATACAGGCATGCATCAATGCAAGAGGAAGTGCTACTTGGTATTAGAGGTATCGGTGTGTACAGCAATCAGGACCACCACTTCTGAAGGTCTCGCTGTATGGTGGTACAAAATGCAATGTGTGGTTCTCATGAGCAATAAAAAAGGCGGAAATGATGTTTATGTTGATCTCTATTCCTATTTTCTGTACAGGTTCCGAAACTCTCGGAACCGACGTGAGGCAAAATTTTTTTATGTATGTACTACAACCCTCTACGTACCGCTCACAAAGGAATCGTGAGGATAAGACTAGAATAATTACTGCACGCACAGAGTCATTCAAACAATCGTTCTTCCCGCGTTCCATACGTGAATGGAACAGGAAGATACCCTAATAACAGGTACAATGTGACATACCCGCTGCCATGTACCTCACTTTGGTTTGCAGAGTAAATATGGAAATATAGATCATGACACGCACATATTTCTTTAGATATCATCGAGCACGTTGCATTTTAAATTCACCTTAATTGCACGTTTATCATTTATTTGTTGCTTCTCCATAGCGTAATGTAAATTTTATACTCTATCTGTACTTATACGAATTTAAATCCTACTTTTTCATTTTCTTTTATATACCATGCGAGTGTAAAGTCCCTCCGCAGCGAGAGCCTTGCGTGTTTTGCCTTGCGGGGCACTTAAGATTGGCAGCACGTTGAAGTCTCGCCTGCACGTGTCCCGTGGACCTGCAGTGGTACGGTGGGGGTAGTAGCGTTGTGTGTCGGCTGCAGCTGTTAGCCGTGTTATTGCCCAGTTTTTGTGTCAGCTGAGTGTAGCGAGGTGCTTACTATTGTAGAAAGACAGTTTTTAGTGAAAGAGGTTTCCCGTGCAGGAGGAAACATTACGGAGCATGTGAGACGGCAGTTTGGACTGCGTTTTCCTACTTCGAGGTGTCCACATCGTGACACTGTACGTGAGGTAATTTGCAAATTCCAGACAACAGGTTCAGTTTGTGATGCAGTACGACCTGACAGATTCATAATTTTAACAGTTGGTTAAGCTTAACGACATGTCAGACATCATGGTACGGAGTCCTACAGAATTAGTGAAGAGATCATCACAAGAGCCTGAAGTCTCTCGTACGGCAACACCTAAGGCCGTGACTAAAGAAATGGGGAAGTAGCTGTATAATATTATTGCTGTGAAATAGTTTCTTCGTATGGGCCATGCGAAGTAAATAGTTTATTGTGAATGGTTTCAGCGATTTATTAAGCGACAGGGAGTCGGTGTTTCCGATCGAAACTGTTTCACTGATGAGGCTTGGTTTCAGCCGTTTGACTACATTAACACCCAAAATTCACGAATCTGGCTATCTGAAAATCCACACGCCTTAAGACAAACACCATTGCACGTAGAGAAAATCGTCGTATGGGTTTCCGTAATGCGAGCGCGAATTATAGGGCCGATCTTTTTCGGTCCCACCGTCACTTCCGGTAACTATTGTTCCCAGATAATTTATCCATTTATTGCCCTGCTGAATGAAGATGAGATGAGTCATCAATTTTTCCAACAATACAACACTACTTCTCATACGGCCCACCAGTCCATTCGACCTATAGGTGAAATCTTTGGAGCGACAGTAATTACTAAATGTCTCTGGTTCCCGCACTCTCCAGCTCTGTCCTCTCCCGACTGTTTCCTTCGGGAGGCAGCTAAAACACTTATGTATGAAAGTAACCCAAAGATATTACATCTACATCTACGTCTACATCTACGTGATTACTCCGCTATTCACAATAAAGTGCCTGGCAGAGGGTTCAATGAATCACCTTCACGCTGTCTCTCTACCATTCCACTCTCCAACGGCACGCGGAAAAAGCGAGCACTTAAATTTTTACGTGCGACCCCTAATTTCTCTTATTTTAACGTGATGATCATTTCTCCCTACGTAGGTGGGTGCCAACAGAATATTTTCGCAATCGGAGGAGAAAACTGGTGATTGAAATTTCATGAGAAGATCCCGTCGCAACGAAAAGAGCCTTTGTTTTAATGATTGCCACTCCAATTCACGTATCATGTCTGTGACACTATCTCCCCTATTTCGCGATAATACGAAACGAGCTGCTCTTCTTTGTACTTTTTCGATGTCATCCGTCAGTCACACCTGATGCGGGTCCCACACCGCACAGCAGTACTCCAGAATAGGGCGGAAAAGCGTAGTGTAAGCAGTCTCTTTCGTAGACCTGACCTTCTAAGTGTTCTGCCAACGAATCGCAGTCTTTGATTTGCTCTACCCACAATATTATCTATGTGATCGTTCCAATTTAGATTATTTGTAATTGTAATCCCTAAGTATTTAGTTGAATTTACAGCCCTCAGATTTGTGTGAATTATTGCGTAATCGAAGTTTGGCTGATTCCTTTTAGTACTCATATGAATAACTTCGCACTTTTCTTTATTCACGGTCAATTGCCACTTTTCGCACCATACGGACATCTTATCTACATCATTTTGCAAGTCGTTTTCATCATCTGATGACTTTACAAGACGGTAAATGACAGCATCATCTGCAAACAATCTAAGACGGTTACTCACATTGTCTCCTATGTCTTTAATATAGATCAGGGACAATAGAGGGCCTGTAACACTTCCTTGGGGAACGCCGGATATTACTTCTGTTTTACTCTATGACTTTCCGTCTACTACTACAAACTGTGACCTTTCTGACAGGAAATCACGAATCCAGTCGCACAACTGTGGCGATACTCCGTAGGCTCGCAGTTTCATTAGAAGACGCTTGTGAGGAACGGTGTCGAAAGTCTTCGGGAAATCAAATTAGATGAACTAAAGACAGCGATAGTTGGTTAGTGCATTCGATTACACGTGAAATACTGATAAATGAAAAACTGTTGAGCTATGCCTTCAAGAAAGAGGAAAACATTAGCAGAACCTACTTCTTTCGCAGACTAATAATTACATCTATTAACGGTTGAATACTTTTAGGTTGGTTAGTTGCTCCAAAATGTATGCGGCAAGAGCAAGCACTTAATGCTTATTTTCCCCTGCAAAACAGGTCAGATGTTGGAGAGTGGATGCGCGGATGGAAAACGGTTAATCTATACTGAAGAAGTTGTCCCCTTCCTGGAGCGCCGGCTGAGGTGACCGAGCGGTTCTAGGCGCTACGGTCGCAGATTCGAATCCTGCCTCGGGCATGGGTGTGTGTGATGTCCTTAGGTTAGTTAGGTTTAAGTAATTCTAAGTTGTAGGGGACTGATGACCTCATAAGTTAAGTCCCTTAGTACTCAGAGCCATTTGAACCTTCCTGGAGCAGTTACTACCATGCAGAAAACATCAGGTCGTAAAGTTTGTGACATGTTTGTGGGAAGAATGTTCGACACAGAGGAGAACAGCCAACACCCTGATGTGTGTACATATCAAGGAACCACATATAAAAATGTCTGCACGTACACCCGTCACCCCCGTATATCTATGGTAGTTTTCAGAACCACTTTAAAATGACGTAATAGAAATGTCAACCGGTGGTAGACTAAATAAAATTCTACAGAGACAGTGGAGCGATTCCACATTAATTGAACCAGCTGATGCGGAGCACATGGAGAAACTGTTGTTGTTGTTGTTGCCTTCAGTCCTGAGACTGGTTTGATGCAGCTCACCATGCTACTCTATCCTGTGCAAGCCTCTTCATCTCCCAGTACCTACTGCAGCCTATGTCCTTCTGAATCTGCTTGGTGTATTCATCTCTCGGTCTCCATCTACGATTTTTACCCTCCATGCTGCCCTCCAGCACTAAATTGATGATTCCTTGATGCCTCAGAACATGTCCTACCAACCGATCCTTTCTTCTAGTCAACTTGTGCCACAAACTCCTCTCCTCCCCAATTCTATTCAATACTTCCTCATTAGTTACGTGATCTACCCATCTGATCTTCAGCATTCTTCTGTAGCACATTTCAAAAGCTTCTATAGTCTTCTTGTCTAAACTAT
This sequence comes from Schistocerca piceifrons, assembly GCF_021461385.2. Classification (NCBI taxonomy): domain Eukaryota; kingdom Metazoa; phylum Arthropoda; class Insecta; order Orthoptera; family Acrididae; genus Schistocerca; species Schistocerca piceifrons. Next base: position 528,462,656 of record NC_060144.1, on the reverse strand, counting down.
TTATCGTCCATGTTTCACTTCCATACATTGCTACACTCCACACAAACACTTTCAGAAACGACTTCCTGACACTTAAATCTATACTCGATGTTAACAAATTTCTCTTCTTCAGAAACGCATTCCTTACCATTGCCAGTCTACGTTTTATATCCTCTCTACTTCGACCATCATCAGTTATTTTGCTCCCCAAATAGCCAAACTCCTTTACTAATTTAAGTGTATCATTTCCTAATCTAATTTCCGCAGCATCACCCGACTTAATTCGACTACATTCCATTATCCTCGTTTTGCTTTTGTTGATGCTCATCTTATACCCGCCTTTCAAGACACTGCCCATTCCGTTCAACTGCTCTTCCAAGTCCTTTGCTGTTTCTGACAGAATTACAATGTCATCGGCGAACCTCAAAGTTTTTATTTCTTCTCCATGGATTTTAATAACTACTCCGAACTTTTCTTTCGTTTCCTTTACTGCTTGCTCAATATACAGATTGAATAGCATCGGGGAGAGGCTACAAGCCTGTCTCACTCCCTTCCCAACCACTGCTTCCCTTTCATGCCCCTCGACTCTTATAACTGCCATCTGGTTTCTGTACAAATTGTAAATAGCGTTTCGCTCCCTGTATTTTACCCCTGCCACCTTCAGAATTTGAAAGAGAGTATTCCTGTCAACATTGTCAAAAGCTTTCTCTAAGTCTACAAATGCTAGAAACGTAGGTTTGCCTTTCCTTAATCTTTCTTCTAAGATAAGTCGTTAGGTCAATATTGCCTCACGTGTTCCAACATTTCTACGGAGAAACTAATACATCATAATCGTGTATAACGCTTTATTCACTGATTCACTGGAAACCTGTACATCCTCATCCATCCTTACCAATGGGAACACGTAGCGCAGTGAGAGATCTGGAATTGGAGAGGGGGGGGGGGGGGGAAGGGGGTTGTCCTGCCGCCGAAAACGACGGCGCTGGCGCGTGATGTCCCGGCGCTGCGGTCGCCGCGGATAGAGGACGACCGCCGTAATGGTAGAGCAGCGGCTGATGGCGGCGCGGTGATTTAGGCCGACCCGGCGCGCACAATGGGGCCCGGCGTCACGTAGCGCGCGCTGATTGGCGTACTTGTCGAAGCGCGGTAATGGCTGCGGTCGGCCGCCACTGTCGCAGCGCCGGCCCGCGACGCAGCAGACCTCATTACTCGATAGCCGCCGCCGCTCGGTTGCTCCCAGCGCCCGTAATTTCCGAAGCCGCCGCCGGTTGCCTACCTGCACCAATTTCGTCCGCCGTGGTCACCCGGCACCGCAATCCTGGCGCCGGAGCCCGGCTTATTACCGTCCGAGGAGCGCGGGCGTTGTCTACCTTCTTCGCCAGGTACGTCTCCGACAGTCGAAGAGTAACGCTCTCCTAATTTCTCGAGAGACAGCGTGGGACTTCGGTTGCACATTACGATCAAACAGTTGATCACGGCACTGATCGGACAGTATGTAGCTCTAGGCGGCAATTAAAAGGTGAGCCATGTCACATCGGCCGACAGCACTGCGAGAACCTTGATCATAGATAGTATCCAAAGACACTTCAAATATTTCTTACGATCTCGTAGTCGAAAGACCATCATCATGTTGTGTGTCCTCTACAGGACGGTAGCAGTGTCAGAAGGCTATGCAGAAAGGGACGCCTTTGCAGACCGAAGGTTGGTGCAAAGACTGGCAGTGGGCTCTGATTGAGAACACATGAAACGCAATGCGCATAAATAACGCGAAGACATCAGCTACACTGAAAAGCCAAAGAAATTGGTGTATTTGCCAATATCGTGCAAGGCCCAGTCGAGCAAGCAGAAATGTCGCAACATGGCATGGACACGAATAACGTCTGAAGTAGTGCTGGATGGAACTGACACCATGAATCCTGCAGGGCTGTCCATAAGTCCATGAGAGTACAAGGTGGTGGAGAGCTCTTGCAAGGCATCACAGATATGCTCAATAATATTAGTCTCTGAGAAGTTTTTTGGCCAGCGGTAGAGTGTTCCTGGAGCCACCCTGTAGCAGTTCTGGACGTGTGGTGTGTCGCGTTGTCCTGCTGGAATTGCCCAAGTTCGTCGGAACTCGCAATGGACATGAATGAATGCAGACGATCAGACAGAAAGCTTACGTACGTGTCACCTTTCCGAGTCGTATCAGGACATACAAGGGGTCCCATGCCACTCCAACTGCATACACCCCGCACCATTACACAGCCTCCACTAGCTTGAACAATCACCTGTTGACATGCAGGGTCCATAGATCCATGAGGTTGTCTCCATACCCGTACACGTCCATCCGCTCGATACATTGGAAGTGAGACTCGTCCGACCAGGCAACATGTTTCCAAACTTCCTGGCAAATTAAAACTGTGTGCCGGACCGAGACTCGAATTCGGGATCATTGCCTTTCGCGGGCAAGTGCTCTACCAACTGAGCTACCCAAGCACGACTCACGCCCCGTCCTTACAGCTTTACTTCTGCCAGTACCTCGTCTTCTACCTTCCAAACTTAACAGAAGCTCTCCTGCGAACGTTGCAGAACTAGCACTCCTGAAGGAAAGAATATTGCGGAGACATGGCTTAGCCACAGCCTGGGGGTTGTTTCCAGAATAAGATTTTCACTCTGCAGTGGAGTGTGCGCTGATATGAAACTTCCTGGCAGAGCACTTGCCCGCGAAAGGCAAAGGTCCCGAGTTCGAGTCTCGGTCCGGGACACAGTTTTAATCTGCCAGGAAGTTTCATATCAGCGCACACTCCGCTGCAGAGTGAAAATCTCATTCTGGAAACATGTTTCCAGTCATCAACAGTCCAATGTCTGTGCTGAGGGGTCCAGGCGAAGTGAAAAGCTCTGTGTCGTGCAGCCATATCGATGGCGTTTCGTTGCATGGTTCAAACGCTGACACTTGTTGATGGCTCAGCATTGAAATCTGCAGCAATTTGCGGAAGGGATGCACTTCTGTCACGTTGAACTATTCTCTTCAGTCGTCGTTGGTTCCGTTCTTGCAGGATCTTTTTCCTGCCACAGCGATGTCGGAGATTTGATGTTTTACCGGACTGCTGATATTCACGGTACACTCGTGAGATTTTCGCACGGGAAAGTCCCCACTTCGTCGTATCGTTACCTCGGAGATGCTATGTCCTATCGCTAGTGCGTCGACTATAACGCTACATTCAAGTATCACTTAAATCTTGATAACCTGCCATTGCAGGAGCAGTCAGCGATATAACAACTGCGCCAGACATTTGTTATCTTTTATAGGCGTTGCCGAAAAAATGGTTCAAATGGCTCTGAGCACTATGGGACTCAACTGCTGAGGTCATTAGTCCCCTAGAACTTAGAACTAGTTAAACCTAACTAACCTAAGGACATCACAAACATCCATGCCCGAGGCAGGATTCGAACCTGCGACCGTAGCGGTCTTGCGGTTGGCGTTGCCGATCCAAGCGTCGTATTGTGCCCGTTTACACATCTCTGTATTTCAGAACACATGCCTATACCGTTCCTTTGGCCCTTCAGTATATCATTACACTACTATTTGGAGAAATTGAAACACCAAGACCGAGAGACGTGGTCGCAATTTATTCCATTTGTTATGGGCATGACACTACAAAAATAATTAGGATTACAGACCGGAAGCACCGTGTCACTCGTAATTCAGTGCACAGTAGCGAAGCCGTGTGCTGTAGTCAGAGCCGCTAGACGTCGTTGCATGTAATCAGAGAGTGCCTGAATATGCTGCTGCAGAAAACTCTACCACATAGTTTGCGCCCACAAAGCGTCACCCGTGGTTGCGGAAGGTCATGAATGAGAAAGTGGACGATCGACTATGTCCCAGATATGTTCGATGGGGCCCTGGGAGCAGACAGCATTCCATTACAACTACTGATACCCTTGGGAGAGCCAGCCCTGACCAAACTCTACCATCTGGTGAGCAAGATGTATGAGACAGGGGAAATAGACTGCTGCCAGCCACGGTGACCGACCGGTTCTAGGCGATTCAGTTCGGAACCGCGTGACTGCTACGGTCGCAGGTTCGAATCCTGCCTCGGGCATGGATGTGTGTGACGTCTTTAGGTTAGTTAGGTTTCAGTAGTTCTAAGTTCTAGGGGACTGATGACCTTAGACGTTAAGTCCCAAAGTGCTCAGAGCCGTTTTGAGCCCTCAGACTTATAGAAGGATATAATAATTCCAATCCCAAAGAAAGCAGGTATTGACAGATGCGAAAATTACCGAATTATCAGTTTCATAAGCCGCGGCTGCAAAATATTAACACGAATTCTTTACAGACGAATGGAAAAACTGGTAGAACCGACCTCGCGGAAGCTCAGTTCGGATTCCGTAGAAATGTTGGAACACTTGAGGCAATAATGACCCTACGACTCATCTTAGAAAATATGTTAAGGAAAAGCAAACCTACGTTTCTAGCATTTGTAGACTTAGAGAAAGCTTTTGACAACGTTGACTGGAATACTCTCTTTCAAATTCTGAAGGTGGCAGGGGTAAACTACAGGGGGCAAAAGGCTATTTGCAATTTGTACAGAAACCAGATGGCAGTTATGAGTCGAGGGGCATGAAAGGGAAGCAGTAGTTGGAAAGGGAGTGAGACAGGGTTGTAGCCTATCTCCCATGTTATTCAATCTGTATATTGAGCAAGCAGTAAAAGAAACAAAAGAAAAATTCGGAGTAGGATTTAAAATCCATGGAGAAGGAATAAAAACTTCGAGTTTCACCGATGACATTGTAGTTCTTTCAGAGACAGCAAAGGACCTGGAAGAGCAGTTGAACGGAATGGACAGTGTCTTGAAAGGAGGATATAAGATGAACATCAACAAAAGCAAATCGAGGAAAATGGAATGTAGTCGAATTAAATCGGGCGATGCTGAGGGAATTAGATTAGGAAATGAGACACTTAAAGTAGTAAAGGAGTTATGCTATTTGGGGAGCAAAATAACTGCTGATGGTCGAAGTAGAGAGAATATAAAATGTAGACTGGCAATGGAAAGGAAATCGTTTCTGAAGAAGAGAAATTTGTTAACATGGAGTGTAGATTTAAGTGTCAGGAAGTTGTTTCTGGAAGTACTTGTATGGAGTGTAGCCATGTACGGAAGTGAAACGTGGACGATAAATAGTTTGGACAAAAAGAGAATCGAACCTTTCTAAATGTGGTGCTACAGAAGAATGCTGAAGGTTAGATGGGTAGATCACATAACTAAATAGGAGGTATTGATTAGTATTTGGGAGAAGAGAAATTTGTGGCAAAACTTGACTAGAAGAAAGGATCGGTTGGTAGGACATATTCTGAGGCATCAAGGGATAACCAATTAAGTACTGGAGGGCAGCGTGGAGGGTAAAAGTCGTGGAGGGAGACCAAGAGATGAATACACTAAGCAGATTCAGAAGGATGTACTTTGCAGTAGGTACTGGGAGATGAAGTAGCTTGCACAGGATAGAGTAGCATGGAGAGCTGCATCACACCAGTCTCTGGACCGAAGACCACAACAGCATGTTAGATGGGTGACATGTCAGGTGAAAGGTTAGGCCAGCGAAGTAGTGCTACCTGTCGTTCTTCGAAAAAGGCTTGCACGTTCTTCGCCAGTGGCGGCTGGATTCATCCTACAGAAATGTGGTATCTGGAACGGCCTGGAGGGTGTGTAGTGACTCGGGCTGTAACATTGGGTAATGTACCAAGAGCTGTTGAGATTGCCCTCAAGGCGTAGGAGACGGGATTGCGCGCTATAAGCCACGGCGCCTCGCACGTGGCATTTGTCGGCGATGCTGCTGGACAATAAATTTCACCACGGTGGCGTCGAACGTGTATGCGGCCATTACTAAAATGGTTCACATGGCTCTGAGCACTATGGGACTTAACACCTGAGGTCATCAGTCTCCTAGAACTTAGAACTACTTACACCTAACTAACCTAAGGAAATCACTCACATCCATGCCCGAGGCAGGATTCAAACCTGCGACCGTAGTGGTCGCGCGGTTCCAGACCGTAGCGCCTAGAACCGCTCTGCCACGCCGGCTGCAGACTCCTCCCCACGCACTACGTTTTGCCACTCAGCCAACGTAATGGCATGCGTGCCACAAGTCAAGCCTGTATGAGACGGCATCGGCCCATCGACACAGACATGTCCACACCCATTGCAGTGCGCCTTTCTTTGCGTTGTGGCCAAGTGGAGAATATGGCGGCCATCTAACGGCTTTGGTCACATCGTGCCATCCAGAACCCTGTCGCCACTGTGCACGGTCCTCTACTCTGCACTGCTTCCACATACGCCTCACTGTTGAGGCAGCGTGTCCTGTACGAGAACGACAGACCTTTTCCCTTGAGACCAATCGTTCCGCCCCGTTCAAACGCAATCCCGTGGTGATATTCCATCCTCTGGCATCGTCGAGGCGTTGTGTCACTTGGTTACACGCTCCCACTTCGTATGACTGCACTCCGTACCGATTGAGCGTTGCTTAACACAGACCTATCAGGTCACACAAAAGACGGCAGTGTTGAGCCTATGTGCACACCATCTGTCTGCCATTTAAATAATTTGTTATGGTTCCGCTGTTCTACACGTCCTCTTATCGTGGCTTGTTGCAGATCATTGCTTTGAGTGTTTCACTTTTTACCAACAGCAGCGTATTACCATTATAATTAATATTATTATTAAAGGTATGGCAATTGCACACTACTTTCGAAAACAGATAAAATACGTACATAACTTACAAATTTGCAGATACATTATTTACATTACAGATAACGTTTGCTGTAGCGTCCATGCTGCCTTGGAAATGCACAGATGCATTCTGCAGTGGTTGTCTTTCCCCATCCGCAAAGTAGGCCACCGCATTTTCCATTGTTATATTGGATACTGTTGAATGTATTGCACGTCCTCTGGGGAAGATAGAATTCCTATTGTTTGTAGTTGGATTGAAGTGTTGTTACAGTCAAGCATGTTGTAGCTGTTCGGACTGGAGGTTGTCTGGAGCGAAGTCTTTGTTTCAGACAGCAGGTACAAGTAATCCATTACTGTGCTATTACACTCGTCATCATCATCGCCATCTTGAACAGTTTCAAACCTCAGACTACGTCTGTTTGGAAGATAAGCCTCGCCATCTCTCTTGATCCACTCCATCTCTCTGTGTTCGCTGTGGTCCAGGCCCCGGCTCTTTTTTCAACACTCTCCTCAACACCTTTCAGCCATCTATCCATTGGTCTTCCTCTTGGTCGTTTCCTTCGCATCTCCATTTTCTATACCTTCCTGCGAATCCTCTTGATTTCCATTCTCTTTAAGTGTTCATGCGATCTTAGCCTTGATGTATCCATCCTGCTCTGCAAGGTTTCATCTTTCACTATTTCCCTTACCTTTTCATTTCTCATCCTATTCCTTGTTACTCCTATCCCACTTTCGAGAAACTTCCTTGCACTTGCCTATAATCTTCATATATCTCTTTCATTAATTACTCATGTTTCAGATGCATACGTCAGTGTTGGGACGTAGCAAGTTCTATACATTACATTCTTGCTTTTTTATGGTACATATTTGTTTCAAACCAGCCTCATAATACTTCACTGGAATGCTTCTACCTATCTGCCGTGTTCACCGACCTCTTTCTCATTTCTTCCATTTTCCTCTGTCATACTTCTCAAATACCTGATAATTTCCACCTTCAACTGTCCACCTCCAATCCTTATTCCCCTAATTGGCCTATCTCTCTCTTTCTAGCCGTAATCAGGATCTCACGTTTGTTTTCGTTAAATTTCATTCCACACTGTCCCACATTTTATTCCCATACATCCAGCTGTTCCTGAATTTCCTCCTCCCTGTTCCCCCAGATCATAGTCATCTGTGAGCAGTGTTTCTTTCATCTTCTCTTTTTTCCTGCCACCTTGGTCATTATCTCATCAGAGACCACAACGAAGAGGAGAGCTGACAATGCACTGCCCTGGTCCACACCGTTTGCATGCTGGAACCAATACGTCCTTCCATTACCTACTTTTAACAACTCAGACTTCCAATGTGCATGTCGTTCAACCTACGTGTTGTGTCTTTTTCCATTCCTTTCTTTTCTAGACCTTCCCAGAGATTTTTTGTACAAACGATATCAGATGGCTTTTCTGTATCGAGAAAGAACATCACCATGTCTTCCGCAAGTGCTTCTAGAGCTACGTAACAGCAAACATTAAGTCAACAGTTGACCTTCCAAGGTCTGAAACCATGCTGTTCCTCTCTTAATTTGTTCTCGGCCCTTATTTGGCTTCTGCTCTCCAGCATGTTTTCATATACTTCGCCACAGTGTGGTATCAGTGTGGCCCCCTGTAGTTCCTAAATCGTTCCTACTCCATTTCTTGAATGTAGGGACAACCAGCGCCCTCTTCCAATATTCTGGAGTCTTCTTCTCCTTCCAAACCACCCTCATCACACGATGCGGATATTGTTTCGAAACCTGCTGCCTTCACCATATCGACACTTATTCGTCCATACATGGTGACTTTCGTCCTTTCTTTGCGGGAATTGTACTGTTGGTGACAAAATCACTAGAAATAGGAACTGCCGTAAAACAGCAATATTAAAGATTAACCCGCAACCAATACAACTACGTTTATACACATTTGTCATATCACGGCCATTTTCGTTCGTTAGATCATCATCAAGTTGCCTGCAATTAAGCAAAACAAGAAATTACCCTGAAAGCAGTTAGTGTGTTAACGAATAATATAGGCAAATCACACTGCCAACAGTAATAAATCCTAACTGAATTGTGCCAGTATCATGATTTAAGAGGACTGGTTGTCGCTTGTAACTTTAGATGCAAAATATGTAAACGGTGATCTAATAAACATTCTGCCGACCTCCTGCCAGGAGCATGGCGAGCAGTGAGTGCATGTGACGAAGCATGCTGTGTACACCAGACTGTCCAGCCAAGGCCGCGCCACGAGAGAGGTGATCATATAGGCATACTACTTGGCCTCAACACAGCCACAGTTCACACACGGGCGTCTAGTACGAAAACTGGTCAATTCAGAATCAGTTGAAGTTAAGGACTTAAAGTAGATCACTATACTTCCGGGTGGGAAGGCGTGCCGGTCCCCGGCACAAATACGCCCCGCTGATTAGTGTCGCCGGCCGCGGTTGCCTAGCGGTTCTGGCGCTGCAGTCCGGAACCGCGGGATTGCTACGGTCGCAGGTTTGAATCCTGCCTTGGGCATGGGTGTGTGTGATGTCCTTAGGTTAGTTAGGTTTAAGTAGTTCTAAGTTCTAGGGGACTTATGACCTAAGATGTTGAGTCCCATAGTGCTCAGAGCCATTTGAACCATTTGATTAGTGTCGAGGTCCGGTGTGCCGGCCAGTCTGTGGATGGTTTTTAAGGCGGTTTTCCATCTGCCACGGCGAATGCGGGCTCGTTACCCTTATTCCGCCTCAGTTATGCTATGTCAGGGATTGCTGTCTCCACGTACGCGTACACCGTAATTACTCTACCACGCAGACATTAGGTGTTACACTCGTCTGTTGTGAGATGTTCTCGAGGGGGGTGAGGGAGGGGGGGGCGGGATGGGTGTCCACTGGGGGCCGAACCGCACAATAACCCTAGGTTCGGTGTGGGGCGGCGTTGGAGTGACTGTACTGCTGTAGCCTATTGTGGTGTTGTGAACCACTGAGGGCTACGGCGGAGACGAAGCCTCTCCGTCGTTTCTAGGTCCCCAGTTCAATACAATACAATACCATACAATATCACAATAAGGTGAAATAAGAATACAAAATCGGCCCTGTATTTGTCTTACAGTGCACTTGTAACACCTATTTTTGACCTATTTTCTGTCTGTATCGGTATTCCTATGTCAATTTGTAGTATTGCTAACTTGGAATGTATCTGTCATGGAATTCTTTGTCTCTGCATACATGTTTCAAATATGTGAAACTCTGAAAGATGTTTAAATTATGTTTGTGGATTTAAATAACTAATGGAGTTATTGTTATGTAATGTACTGTAAATGACTTGGTGCATAGTTAGGGAACGTAGGGTTGAATGAAAAAGACGTGGGGAAGCCCCGCAGCTACGGACGTAGCCTGGCGCAGTGGACAAAGTGTGGTTGACTCGCAAGTGGCAACTTATCCTATGTGACAGGTAACGAGTCTGGGCTGAGCAGTGCTGTGGTTAAAACCTCGCTAGCAGTAGTGGATCATTGTGGCTCATATTATTGAAGTTTTGAGGCCAGATGAACTTAAGGGCAGTATTTATGAGCCTCGGATGCTGCATTTGGTGATATCATTATCATGGCATGGTTTATGGCCATTATAATTCCGACGCCAAGAGGCCAACAGTACTGCTATGACTGCATAGCCGCCGGGTTAATAGCTACTGCAAATTACGCCACCAGTACCGCCAGCCCTCCCCTAAATTGTTCATATTTGGCACTCCGTAAATGGACCAGGTATTTACAAAATTTGGTTGGTTTTATAATAATAATTGTGGTGTTGCTAAAAACTCTTATCTTTCACCCGTGATTATCTCAAATCACAAACCTGGACAAGAATCCTATCTTAGTGAAGTTAGTTCCGAGTATCCTAATTTATGATGAGTATGTGGTTGAAATTGGATTTAATGTTGTGTTGTCATTTGCACAGCCAATTATACTTTTGAATAGGTCAAAGGACTGCTTATCAGAGCAAATTTTTTATTTAAAGAGTAACAGTTTTTCGTACTTAATATGGTTCAAATGGCTCTGATCACTATGAGACTTAAAATCTTTGGTCATCAGTCCCCTAGAACTTAGAACTACTTAAACCTAACTAACCTAAGGACACCATAGAACACCCAGTCATCACGAGGCAGAGAAAATCCCTGACCCCGCCGGGAATCGAACCCGGGAACCCGGGCATGGGAAGCGAGAACGCTAACGCACGACCACGGGCTGCGGACACTTAATTAATAAATAATGACGAGAATACTTACTATTTCTCATAGATACTGGTGTACTCGTAGTTTTGTTAATGAGCATGTTACTTAAAACCATGAAAGTTTAAGGTTCAAAATGGCTCTGAGCACTATGGGACTTAACTGCTGTGGTCATCAGTCCCCTAGAACTTTTTTTTTTTGTAAAAAAAAAAAAATCTTTATTTCATCATTATCATGTTACAATGTAACCTACTACCTAATACATTAGTAGGTCCTATATTTTACTATTTCTAAGTTCTATCTGCAGCTATGATATTTAACACTACAGGTTTATTTTACTACACTCCATCACCACTATGGGGTTAATCTACCTACACACTATTGTATGTTACTGTTAGTCCAATATTCCTAGATTTTAGCTTGTTTTGCCTAATTTGTTATGTTACTACTTGCTAATAGTTGTTGTTATTATGACTACTCTACCTGCAGCGTAACAAGTGTGCCAGAATAGATACAAACCTACTTGTTGGCCGTTCCCACTGAGCTAATCCCAGTGGGAGTGCCCCTGGCACTGGACTGGCCGGTGACATATTCGCTGCAGTTCTATACTATTTCTATTACCCTAGTTTGATCTTATAACTAACCTTATGTCTAATGTCATGTTCGGTGCATAGTCAAGTCCGATTTAGATGTACTACCCCCCAACCTATTCCGAAAACCTGGCGGATTCCAGCCGTGAGGCGGCTGGCCAAGTCCACGTCCCGGCGGAACAGGGGGGCGTACGCGACAATTCCGGTGTGTGTTTATTTATCTATTGTTACCAAGATATTCTCTGAGGACTTTGCTCGAGATTTTGTTTGTTAAGTGGTTCAGGACGTTAAATGTATTTTCGTGCCTGAGCAAGTGGTACGTGTCATTGTTCGGCAATTGTTCCCTAAGTTGTTGTGCATCATCGTCGAAGAGGGGACACTTGTACACCACATGGTCTGGAGTGCCCAGCACTGCTCCACAGTCACACGCTGGTGTTGCCCTTTTCCCGAACCGACAAAGATATGTCGGGTAGGGTCCGTGCCCAGTAAGAAAGTGCAGCAATCCCCTTGTTGGTTTGATGTAGGTGAGTTCTAGCCGTTCCTTTATGTTGGGTAGCAGTTCGTGTGTTCTTCGGCCAGTTTCGTCGCTGTCCCAGAGATTTTGCCATAATTCCATGCCTCTTCTTTTGATACTTTGTTTGTCCCCCACATATATCCCCATAATTTCTTCTATTTTTTCCCTTCGATTTTTCTGTATCCAATACCAGGCGGCCTGTTCCCTGATTTTTATGTCCAGTGGACATAGCCCCATCAGTACTGAAAGTGCCCCTCCTGGATTTGTTCTGTATGCGCCCACTGAACGTAGGAGCATGTTTCGCTGCACTCTTCTTACGGCCACGGCAGGCATGACCCTTGTGAGCCTGTGTGCCCAGACCGCTGACCCGTAACCTACTATGGATGTGAGGATGCTATTATGGTATAATTTAATAAGATCAGGTGGGAGGTGGAATCTTTTATGTCCTATTCCTATTAGGTTGTGTAATACTGTGAGAGATCTTTGTGTTGCTGTGTCTATGTGTGATGCATAGTTCCACTTCTCGTCGACGATGACACCAACTTAAACCCAACTAACCTAAGGACATCACACACATCCATGCCCGAGGCAGGATTTGAATCTGCGACCGTAGCGGCCTCGCGGTTCCAGACTGTAGCGCCTAGAACCGCTCGGCCACCACGGCCGGCAAAGTTTAAGGGCCCTCATGTGCTAGGCTAATTACTTAATGAAGCAATGCGGAGGTTCCATGAGGGCATTCTGTTTAGTTGCTCCAAACCGAGTTTAAGGAAGAACTACTTACTTTGTTATCTATTCTAATGCAGATTGGTTAATGAACAGGCATAGATTCCCTGTACTAAGCAATGAAGTTACAGATTATGATCATTAGCAGACAAATTGATTTAAATTCAGAATCATTTCGAGCTTTTCCCTGTTCAGTATTGCCACTAGTTTCGTGTGTGTCGGTGGTAAACTGATTCACCTAGTTCATTTAAGGTATGTGTTGTTGAGAGGCATATGTTACTGTTCATTATCTCACTGACCATTTGTTTGTTAATAGCACATTTGTCTGCAAGCAAAGAGTTTAGTGTGTGTGTGTGTGTGTGTGTGTGTGTGTGTGTGTGTGTGTCAAGGAAGGTTAGGCCAGCATTTGCACTGCTTTCTGCTTTATCATTTTCCTGGACACAAGAATGGCTAACTAGTCTGGCACTCCGTCGTCAGGCCACGAGTGGCCTACCGGGACCATCCGACCACCGTGTCATCCTCAGTGGAGGATGCGGATAGGTGGGGCGTGGGGTCAGCACACCACTCTCCCGGTCGTTATGATGGTATTCTTGACCGAAGCCGCTACTATTCGGTCGAGCAGCTCCTCAATTGACCATCACGAGACTGAGTGCACCCCGAAAAATGGCAACAGCGCATGGTGGCCTGGATGCTCACCCATCCAAGTGCCGACCCCACCCGACAGCGCTTAACTTCGGTGATCTCACGGGAACCCGTGTATCCACTGCGGCAAGGCCGTTGCCTTAATTAGGCTGGTGACCGGTTTTAATATGTAATGTTACAACCTGCTTTTGTGCTGGAAGAACGTCTGTTCCTGACCCACCGCTTACTGTTGGTTATGCTTTACTGGAGTGTTTCGGAAACGAATCCTAGTTGTATTGTTATGTTTCCATTAGGTTGACTCACGGTCACATCTCCAAAATCCAGAGGTATTGCCGTTGTAAGGTGATCGGTGGAATCGTTACACGCTGAATTCTTGGTCGTACAACAGAATGAGGCAAGATTTGCAGGCAGTCGATCCATAACCGGAGACGCCAACTCATGAGGAATTGTCTTCACGTCGCAGCATTTTTTTTCTGGAATCTTGTGTTGTTAGGGAATGTAACAGTGTCACCATGTGAATAGGTGTAATATTTCGTGACACTGAAAAGTACCAAAGTCACTGTAAAAGACGAATATCGTCTCCCACACTGCCCAAGGCGTTACACTTTGTAGATCGAAAACACATAAAAAAATCTCTTGCAAAAATACTTTGCCTCGACGTGAGGAGATCTTCAGTTATTGCAGTTTCATAAAACCATAACATTAGCTAATGAAACAGCTTGCACTGGAAATAAGAGTTCCAACACACTCTCCGAAATCTGCGTCAAATATCCATGTGAAATGGTTGATATTTTAACATAAATGAGGGCAAATTGAACATTTAAATCGACGATTTTAATGACTATGTGTGAACAATGTGTATCCTAATAATGATTCTGTTAACGTATTTGAGTATTTGTTCACGATTTTCTTTTCGTTGTGTTCAAGATATACATGAACTACAAACTTTTAAAGGGAGAAATCCTATTTTGTTTTCTCTTCAGTTTTCTGATGTTCTTCTTGATTTTTTATGGTGAAATGGTTCTTTTTATTGCTCTAAAGAAAATTAGTAACAATGCCATTCTATTTTCATTGATTGCTCTTTTCACGAGATTTTGTAATTTAAAGAGAGTACAGTTTTATAAAGCAAGAGTAAAATTATGAAAATTACAACAAAAATGGGCAAGTCAGAATTTAAATTAACGGAAACTGTTTCATAATTAATCAGATTTCAGAAAACAGCATTAAGGATGTAACTATGAAAGAAAAAGGATTATGACCACCATTGTTATGTGTCTAGAGCTGTTCGTCCATACTGAAGTACATGCCTGCAGTGACGTGGCTGGGTTTGATACCAGACACCTCTTAATGACATTTATCTACTTTCGTTTGAACAGTACATGGTTTGTGGACACATTCCATTCAGAACACTTGGCGATATTCTGTCTTAGCTCTGTCAGAATTCATATTGTTCACAACAAATATTTTACCTTCTCAAGAGCTATTTTATCCTTAGATATTATTATTTCCTCAACAAAGTTTTAATTTCCTACCACCTAACATCCTAGGTACATAAAATATTTTACTTGTGCTGAAGTATTTTATCAGCAATATTTTGACGGAATCCTCATGTTTGCTGTGTCCCCAGTTGTTCATCCTTCCTATATTTATCTTTGGTCCTTACTCTTTTCCGTGATAAATTGTAGCTCTTCCTCTGACATAGCCCACACTGCTCGATGATCTGTGTACTGTGCTTATCCTTTCCTCTCTTACTATTACTTAGTTTCTCTGCAAAAACAATGATAAGCGTTGGTGACGGGAAATAACTTTCCAGCCTGTTTCCCCATTGCCAGTCCACCTTTTGTCCAGCAATAGCATCGTGTTGTAACTTGTCCATACAGCCACGTTCATTAGCACGCCGTTTCCGTGATTCGGGGTGACGCGCCGGCCACGGACAGAATCCACATGGCGGATTAACGAGATTGGCCATTCTGTTGGCGAGACTGGTTTTTTGGCGATTTCCTACATACGACAACAAGGCTTCCCACCTCGGCTACACGATTCGCAAATAATTAGAAAACGTTCGCACAATTTCACTTGATGAAGCGCTGCACGCAAATAGGTGGAGTACAAAGGTTGCGATGCCCCACCCAGTTCTATCCTTACACGGATTAGTTTTCGCCTACAAATGACCGTGGTAGCCGATCGGACTCGTAATTATAATGGGCGGACACCCGCGTGCAGTAACATCCTAGCGTTGATTTCACTAGTCGGTCTAAGCACTGCAGAACTAAGCTCGTAGCACACAATCTTTAATTTTGAATGATTGGGACCGATATAGTAACACCGATATAGTAACTTGACAAACAAACAAGGAGGAGGAGAGCACACAATGTAAGTCATAACCACTTTGAAATAGCGACATAGACTGCATACAGACGATATGGATCCTACAAATGTATTACAATCGTTACCGCAGTAAAAGGCACTTTCATCAGCACAGAATAAATCTGTTTTTAACTTGAAACACTTTTATGTATAACGCTGAAATGTTGAGCGGAAAGACCCTGCCAAACGGTGAAGATGCATAGTTACTGTGATGGCGTTATTCGTAATTTTTGTTATTAATAAACATTTTTCTCTAACATTATCTTTATACAGAATTGACCATTCACTGAGAATGCGTTCTTACACTGATGTTTCCCGATAATTTTCAACTTGAAGAATTTTGGAATTGATAGTACTTCAGTGCAACGTACCAAAAACACTTTCTTGCTCTTTTGTTGAAACATAAATTTAGTTTGCTACACCCCATGCATCAGTAAAATTGTATGTTCTGAAAACTACAATAATAATCTTCTTTGTAGTAATGGAAATGTGCAGAATACCTTTTTTTGCATTCTTCTGCATCTGCTTTTGTTATGCTTGTAAAAGTAATAAAATAGCTGATACTGTGTACACAATTTCATGCTTTGCTTAATATGGCAACAATAATTTTAAGCGCTTTACATAGGCTTTATATGGTCTGAAAATGTTGCTGATTAAATATCACAGTATGTGAAAAGGACACACTCAACATCTACTGAAGTAACGACGCTGTGATAAAGCTTGTTGCTTTCAAACAATTTGTATTATTTAACTTGTACAAGTCGACTACGAGTCACGACTTTTACAATATGTCCGTTTTCATGAAAAATAGAATATACTGAACTTGACCATAAAAATAAATACTTCAGGCCTTTTGTGCAGTTCAGCAACGTGTTGCAGCCTCTGTCGAGATTTTGCTGCTGATGGATGATGCTAAAGCAACTTTTACACACTGGCTTCCAAGTCGTAATTCCCATCGTAGCATTTGGCCAGTACAGTGGGTAATGCTGCAACGTAATGTCTGCCTCCTTCGCAGCAAACGACTTTCCTCTGGCCCTCGTAATAACATTGCCACTTCTGCTTGGTTCACAAATAGCTGCTTAACACTGTACACTTATGTGTAACAATAATTTCCCCTACATCCAAGGCCGTTTAACTGTAATTGTGCTCATTTTAATCACCACACAATAAAGTACGTGGACACCGCACGACAAGCTACTTTACAACCCTTCCGCCTCACGAAGAGAACTGTTCTGGAACCTTCTGTCGCGTTTCTCCAGTCTTACCCTTCCACGGGTAAGTCCCTTTATATTTAACGTAACCCTAAGGCCATTACCCGTTACAGCTTTAATTACAAAGGTTCATAATACTTTTAAAACTAAGATCTACTTAACAATATATAGAGATTATTACAAAAAAAGAAAACATTGTTTACGGCTATACATTTATAACACAGTTACAGACTATTAGCTACGGCTTCGTACTTCGCAGGGTGGTTCCAGCACCTTACAGTGGCGAGCTGCCGTACTTTACCCTGCTGGCATTAGATTGCATATGCGCCCTCTGCGCTGTGTCATCTCTCTGCTCGCTTCGTACAGGTTTTTACAACTCCTCTGCTACTAACTGTATTTTTTAAGTTGCGATAGAGAATAACGAAATATCTTCTTGACGTGGCGAGGGGGGCGAGATGGGGGGGCGGGCGTGCGTGAATGCAGAATCAGATATCGATCCCCCGAAGACACGGGATAAAGCCAGAAAAAGAAAAATCGCTTCAACTTATACTGTAATGGTACTGTGACCACTCTCGGTGGCATACTGAGCGGTTCAGTTTATGGTTGCAGAAGGAATCCCTCTTCCGACTGGGCTACTCTTATTCTTTTAATGCTGTCTACAAGTTAGGGCTGTCAACTGGTCTACAATCCACATAGACTGTCTCTGATACCATGTTAGAAAGTTTAAATGCCCTAAGCGTACTGCATGATTTCTTCGCAACAGTCTTGATAGACAAGACACACAGACCATGTACAGTTCTGTAACCTAAATCACTTATGTATTTTAATGTCACTAATATACGCAACGAATTGCATTGCGATGGGTCTAGCTTCATTTTTGCAATGATCATAGTAGATTGACAGATTCTGCCACCATACGTTTAATATTCTTTTAGATTTGTACATGCATTACATCACTATATACGATGCACAATTGAATTATTTACCATTTCATTGGCTGATACTGGCTAGCACTACGTACTAACAGTTTCTGTAGTACTAGAACTCTGGGAGTCAATTAGAACTGAGCACTGACAGGAAGGGCGAAGTTGGTCACGAGTTCCTCACAAGCCGTTATCGGCTGAAGAGCGGGTAGGAAAAGACTTGCCGCGTCCTGCAGGGCAGACATTTACTACCACGAGGAAGAAAGCAGGGCGGTTTACAATGCTGGAGGCCGCAGAACCACTGTAGCAGACAGAGTGATCAGAAGGTTGTTCTCGGGATGGAAGAAGGCGAAAAGACGTACTTTTAGTATTAAGGAATGTCCGGCGTCAAAAATGATGGTTGCGAGTTGACCTCTGAGGAATTTTCCTACAGAAAGCGCCAGGGCACACACCCGCCGAGAAGTGTAGAAGCTTGTTCGATTGGCGGAGCGCTGAGGATTGTAGAAGGTAAAATGGAAACCTCCAGAAAATCTTCTGAAGGGAATATGACCTTCAGGTGACCTATTTACGACCCATGTAGAGGGAGGCAATGGTTTTGCTACGGCCGGTGGGATTCGTCGCCTGACCGCACCGTAGACGCCGCATGTCCAGGAGGGAGCAGGATGTTGCGTGGAGAATTACACTTCAGTGCCGGGATCGATCGAAGACAGGTTCCCTTTGGGTATCGGACTAGATATTTCGCTGGCGAGAGCCGCAGTGGAGAATCTGGCTGCTAGAATTCGAATAGTGTTGCTTTCAATACTGAGAATGCGTAAAGATTTTTCTCTGTGGCAGTTGGTTAAGGCCTGCATATGGTGAATTGACTCACCGAAACTGGTAACTATTTGATAAATAACATCGAAAGGACAGCTGTAGATGTTCCACCTTAATGCGGAATTGTTATTCTGTTTACTCAAGTGACGAGTCTTTAGCTCTCTCTGGTGTCTGACATACACGGAAGTGCTTCTTTACGGCGGAATACTG
Source organism: Schistocerca piceifrons (assembly GCF_021461385.2). Classification (NCBI taxonomy): domain Eukaryota; kingdom Metazoa; phylum Arthropoda; class Insecta; order Orthoptera; family Acrididae; genus Schistocerca; species Schistocerca piceifrons. The sequence goes on along the minus strand of NC_060144.1, from coordinate 528,443,761 downwards.
GAGTCGAAGCGGGAAAACAGAAGCCTTGAGTCATCTTTTGTCTTGCATTGAGGTAGTTTCAACCCTAGGAGTTTTCGGTCGGCATAGTGTGTCAACTACGTAGGCAGAGATCGGCAGTTACGCCACGTGCGTCGCCTTCACAGCGGCCAACATCCCACCAAGCGGATCATCGGTGCAGCGCAACTGCTGTCCGTATAGGTGACATGTACACTTCGGTTAGGTGGACAGGGAAACACTCCGAGTACATGTGTTGACTTCCATCTGCTTGTGAACAGAGCATTTTCTGGAAGTGCCAGTAAAAGAAAAAGGTTTGAGTCTTCTTTTTCTCACCGTTAATCAATATCACCCGTCTTTGAGTCCGTCAAATAGCGGGGGAGATCCAATCTAAAGAAAGCCAAACATATACCAAGTTGGAATGTCCGAACACTCTCAATGAAGGATAAAGGATGCATTCTGAGGGAAGCAGTAGGTGGATGATGGGGAGATTATTACTCCGACCGGTAGAAATTTACCATGCTGGCATGAAGGCCATTTCAGTAAAGTAACGTAAGGCCGTCGCAGTGAACGGAGGTTATGTTGCAAAATAGGTTTCTGTAGCCGAGAGAGTGGGGAATAATAAGGTGTACAGGAATTCTGAAAATAAACAGCCTGCTTTCCAAAAAAGTGGGTTGTATTACTTATTGAACGACCCTCATATTAAAAGCCTCAAGCATACATGTCTCGAAATCACCACAACATAATAACAGAAATATGGTTCGTTACTGAGTCTTTCGACAATTGTTCACTCCACGCATCACTTGGGAATAGAACTGTAAAATGGTGAAATGACGATGTCTCAGAAGTACCCTATGCCAGACGCCGAAAAGTAGCTTGTGGAATATAAAGTTAGTAGATGTGGTACTGAAGTCTTCCAGAATAAGCCTGCCATTGATCGACAACCGATAGACGTTGTTTGCGCAGAAGCTCCACGTAGTAGTATTCGGGGTATTACGGAGAGGAGTGGATGCAAAGGATAGTGAAATATTGTTCTGCAGCTGTCAAAGGTCGTAGTGGACCTACTATCGACACTTTGTAATCGGCGTCGAAGAATTCATTTCGTAACGTCGTCGTAAGGATGAAAGGAGTGCGGCGACAGGTCTGGATTGTACATCACCTTTGAAGTCTCGGTGCGTGGCCATACTGCGGAAACACATTAAGCTGCTCAACTGTAACATCATTGGAGTCATTTTGAAAATCGCGGTGGATGCACTTCAACAATTTCAATAACACTGCAAAATACGCCCTAGAGTCCTTATACTTCGTATTTTTCCGTAATCCGAAGAAACACATTGTGAGAAATCATTCGTAAACGAACAAGAATGGGGCGAGATGGAAAGTCTCCGTTTTTCCTTCAGCTAGGTGAATGGTTACTTGTGGATACTAACTGTCGGGAAAACAATATTTTAGGAAAGGGTGGAACATAAATTACCTGTTTTTATTTTACTACATTTCCAAAAAAAAAAAAAAAAAATGAATTCAATAGTTGGCACAGTAAAAACTGTCTAGTCCACAGGTGCCAGGAAGTATGTTCAAAATGTGTGTGAAAGCTTATGGGACATAACTGCTAGGGTCATCAGTCCCTAAGCTTACACACTACTTAACCTAAATTATCCTAAGGACAAACCCACACACCCATGCCCGAGGGAGGACCCGAACCTCCGCCGGGACCAGCCGCACAGTCCAGAGAAGTGTGTATTGGGTGCCTGCATAGTGGCTGTTTTTTCTTAGGTAATTAGATTTTACCATGTTTTCTGCGTTAGAGAAAGCCTGGAGTGGCTTGCTTAGTTTAATTTCTTTGTTGCTGTTCTGTGCATGTTTAAAGAACAGCGTCAACCCGCAAAACGAGTAGTTGTCGTTTCGTAGGCTTCAGAAAACTACTGTAGTCCGAGGACGTAAATGGACTGGAAGATCAGGTGCTACGGTAGATAATGTCAAGTGAATTCGATAGGTACCAAATGTAGGTTGTAGTTTGCTATGTAAAAATCAGCAGTTCATGATTCTATCCTTTTGAATGATAGGCCACGGAAGCTTTTCCTACTGTCACACATGACGTGATAAACTCAAAGGAAACATAGAGAGAGAATGAAATGTTCACTCTACAGCGGAGTGTGCGCTGATATGAAACTTCCTGGCAGATTAAAGCTGTGTGCCGGACCGAGACTCGAACTCGGGAGGGTAGGAGACGAGGTACTGGCGGAATTAAAGCTTTGAGGACGGGGCGTGATTCGTGCTTGGGTAGCTCAGTTGGTAGAGCACTTGCCCGCGAAAGGCAAAGATCCCGAGTTCGAGTCTCGGTCCGGCACACAGTTTTAATCTGCCAGGAAGTTTCATAGAGAGAGAACATTATAGGTGTGTATTGCAGTACAATTGACGTTCGTATCCGTATTTGTGAAGTAAAAATGAAACCATTGACTTCCTAAAGCACTTGCTCAGTGAGAACGTACCTAAGTTTTATTGATTGCTACGTGTTACATTTATCAACTGCACCTATTGCAGGCTGCAGATCTGCCAATAAGAGCGCCAAACTTCATCATACGCTACTTTTGATTTATACCTTGTGAAGAGTGTGAGGAAAGTATAATCTGTGATGGTTTATAACTGTATAAAAGTACTGACAGTGATGAAAATCGTAACATGACTTGTAAATGAATGAATATAGTAAGAAAGGTGAAAATATAAACTAAAACACGCCACCAATTCCCATTAATACTTGTTTTAGTGTTACTGTATGTTCTGTACTTTGATAAGCTTTATGTAACACAATCTACAAAGTTATCTTTCGCAGCACCCGATTACAAGCATTTGGTCACAGGCAAATCGAGGGCATCGGACACTTCAGCACCGAGATAGCACAACATAGGACATTTCATGAGCCAACATATCACAGGGGTTCCGGATTATACAAAACAGTCATCAGCAGGTTCAGTTCCTATGCATTACAATGTTTTAATTTTTTTACTCTACTGTTCTTTGGCAAAAACCCTTACGTGTGTTTTACCTTTACATCATAGAAGATACAGACCGCGCATGATATGACTGTATTGAAAGCAGCATCATGTTCGATTTATTTTAACTGCAATACTTTCAGTAAAGGTTTCTTTATAATCGGTGCAGTGGAGAAATCGTCTGCTGCCCTTGGTTGCTCCGAAATATATGTGAAACGAAGTAATATTTTGTTTACAGGTAAATTTGTATGTAAAAAATTTGAGTACACAGTTTTCCAAATTATATCAGTGAATATATAGGCTAAAGCTAAGGAGTGATAATTTTGCCAAGTAGCAGCAACTAGTCTTCTTCTCGAGACTAGTTGTTTTGTCTAAATACTAACAATTGTATTAGGTTCTCCCAGAGATGTTGCGTAGAGCGTGCCTTTAAGAACAACTCGAGGATACGAACTCCTGTCTGGAAACGTCATTCAGCGACGCTTCAGAGCGTTGAATTTGTAGGTGCTGGCGCCTGCCACTAGGCGTGCCCTACTGCAGCAACAGTGACCTTTGACCTTGATGGAGCGTAGGCGGAACATCTCGCTCTGTTGTTTGTCATTAAATGATCGAGACTAATTGCCACGACTGCCAGTGGAGAAGATGGAGCTAGCCCAGCCTCCTGAGAAAGCAATGCTCTGTTTTGGATGACGGTTTTGGACATGAGTTCCCAACTGCAGTCTACTTTTCTGCTGAAACCCTCGAAAATCTCCACTGTATACGGGAGAAAAATAATTGCAGATGGAAACCTTATGGCCATATCTGTCAACCACAAAGCCAGTAGAGCACCATATTTGTAGGGTAAAAGGTCTGTCTATGTAGCAGGTACCTCCATCTTCTCCACTCACGATAACATGAAATTAGGTTAGTGTGACTACATGTTGTTGTTGTTGTGGTCTTCAGTTATGACACTGGTTTGATGCAGCTCTCCATGCTACTCTATCCTGTCCAAGCTTCTTCATCTCCCAGTACCTACTGCAACCTACATCCTTCTGAATCTGTTTCGTGTATGCATCTCTTGGTCTGCCCCTACAATTTTTACCCTCCACGCTGTCCTCCAATGCTACATTGGTGATCTCTTGATACCTCAGAATATGCCCCACCAACCGATCCCTTCTCCTAGTCAAGTTGTGCCACAAATTTCTCTTCTCTTCATTTCTATTCAATACCTCCTCATTAGTTACGTGAGCTGCCCATCTAATCTTCAGCATTCTCCTGTAGCACCACATTTCGAAAGCTTCTATTCTCTTCTTGTCCAAACTATTTATCGTCCACGTTTCACTTCCGTACATGGCTACACTCCATACAAATACTTTCAGAAACGACTTCCTGACACTTAGATCTATACTCGATGTTAACAAATTTCTCTTCTTCACAAATGCTTTCCTTTCCATTGCCAGTCTACATTTTATATCCTCTCTACATATGTAACACCAATACAAGAATTCTTTGAATGGCTAAAATCAGTGCTTGGTTTCACCTATAAAGAAGGAAGACGGTAACTGTCACCTACACCTCGCGTAGTGAGTAAAGGTTGGTTCAAATGGCTCTGAGCGGTATTGGACTCAACATCTTAGGTCATAAGTCCCCTAGAACTTAGAACTACTTAAACCTAACTAACCTAAGGACATCACACACACCCATGCCCAAGGCAGGATTCGAACCTGCGACCGTAGCAGTCCCGCGGTTCCGGACTGCAGCGCCAGAACCGCACGGCCACCGCGGCCGCCAGTGAGTAATGGCAAAACTCTGACTTTTGCGCTTCATCGCGTAAATTGGAGGCTGGTTTGAGAGCTTAAAAAGCAAAGATATGGTTGTGTGCTGTCTACATGTATCCTCGGTCTAAGATTTTACCAAGTATATATCCAGTGTACCTCTGGAAACACATAATGTATTATAATACACGACAACTGAACGCAGCCTAGACTATTTTTCACCTGTTTCAACATCTCTTCGCAATATAAGTGTACTGCTGCTTGATTGGTTTCTTCGTTGCTGACCTGTGTTGGTCGCTGGTTCGTTCTAGTTATTTTAACAAGTGAGTCGTGCAACTGTTCTCTTCGACCCCCGTCATTCGGTTGCATCTGAATGGACAAGCAGCATGCTTTGATATTCGTCTTGCAGGAGTCTGCCGAGTACACATCAAGCGACACACATGCAGTGGTGCATTTGCTGGTGGAGGTGCGCAGAGAGCATACACGCTAAGCTTATTTCTCTTTGTTTCACGCTGGTTATATGAGCCGCTGACGCCTCTTTAGTCGTATTTATCTCAAACGTTCATTAAATCGACCAATCATATATTAGATACATGTTAACGTGGAATCTCTTAAGGCCAAATAGAGGAAATGTAAGCAGAAATAATTGTGCACTGAAGCGCCAGGGCTACTTTTAGTAAATTGTAGCACTTGCGTCAAAACAATATAGGCACTTCACGCCACTGTTGTGAAGTTATATTTTGTTTTCGATTATTTAATTCTCATTCAACAGAAAATATGGCCTGACTTGTGTGTGTGCTAAACTTACACCAGCACACGCGTACTTTTAGTTATATTTTGTATTGGCATTTCTCTTATTTTCCATTGCAGATATGGGCCAAAATGCAATTTCCTCCAGCTTGCAATTTTTTCTTTTTGGTGTGCTGCGACCACGTTTGGTGTAGTGTTATCTTACACTGAATTCTGCATCAGTTAACATGCCTCACACAGTTACTGACTACCCGCTGTTTACTAATTTATTCAATCATTCAACTTCCTAACTAGTCTACGTGATTTCTTCATGTGTTAATACCGCAGTTGTTTAATTAACTAAAAACCGCCCCAGTTGCTGTTGAGAACTAGGAGGGGCTTTCAATAAGTAATGCATAACTTTTTTCTCGCCAAATTTCGGTTGAAAAATGCAGAATTTGCTACGGGAAATCGTGGAATATTCCCACTTCATCCGCTATAGTTTCATGAGGTTACAGTTGATGTCAGCGTTGTACATTGCCTTCAAAGTAGCGTCTGTAACGGAGGTGCAATCCAAGCAGAGACCTGTAACTGAATTTCTCCTGGCGGAAAACAAGAGCGTGACAGATATTCGTAGGCGTTTGCAGAATTTGTACGGAGACCTGGCAGTGAACGAAAGCACTGGGCAAGGCGCCTGTCATCATCGCAGAAACCTGTCCCACCTCTCTCGTGCCGGTCAGCTGCACAAGGCTGAGGCTGCTACAGTGTTGGAACGTGTGGAGACGCTCATTCGAGGTGATTAGCCGATCGTAACCGAACACCTCACTGCTCAACTGGACATCTCTGTTGGTATTGCCGCCACAATCGTCCGTCAATTCGGTTTCTCAAAGGTGTGTGTCCGCCGGGTTCCTCTCTGCCTAACAGAAGCCCGTAAAGAACAACGGAAGGCTATGAGCACGGAAATCCTTGCACGTTACGAGGCTGATCGTGACAGTTTTTTGTCGAATATCGGCATGAGCTCCTACGTCGACCGTTTGAGTGTTACCATGTGGGCATACATGCCGTCCCAGGAAGTTGGCGTAAGGCTGTCTCATTCAACAGAGATTACTAATAAAATATGGTTTTTGTAGCCAATAGAGAGGGGGATAGTATGGTCTACTGGAATTATCAATAAAACCATCCTCCTTCCGGGGCAAAAAAATGTGCTGCATTACTTATTGAATGTCCATGTATTGAATCTGCCAGTTCCGTCATTAATATGATAGATAAGGACTAGGCTAGGGGCGTAGGACAATATCCGCGTGTGGTCGGGTGACCATGGGAGCAGGCCGTAGGTAGCTTACACATACTATCAAAAATCAGTGTATTTTATTGCCACTCATTTGATTGCTCAGTGAAGGCGGCGCCCATGCCTGATCGTAGCGCGTCGTGAGGATGATTTGTGGCTTTGATAAGCTGATGCCTGCCACACAGTGACGTCAGCTTCTGTAGCTTACGTAGCAGCGTGTGGCCCAGTTAGTGGAAATGGACTCTCGCTGATGTAGCCAGCAGCACTGCATTCTCACAATTTACTCACAGTGAACGTCGGCCTCCGTTGGTGGAACTCGCCCCAGTGAGTGATGGCATGTGGTGCCTGCGCACCAGTCGTACCTCGGGAAAGAAATTGAACCTGCTTATGGCAATCAAGCCTATACCATTTTGTACAATTTTTACTCCACAAATTTCCCTCCATTACCAAACTGACTATTCCTTGATGTTTTAGAAAGTATGTTATCGATCTGTACTTCACTTAAGTCAGTTTTTACCACAAATTCCTCGTCTTCCAGGTTCGATTCAGTACCTAGCCATTAGTTACCCAATGTAGTCATTTAATCGTCAGTATTATTCTGTAGCTCCACATTTCAAAACCTTCCATTCTCTTCGTGTCTCAACTCCGTATGGTATACATTTCCCTATCACTTAATCTTCCACTCCTCACAAATACTGGAGAGAAACGTTTCTAGCACTTAGATTTATATTAGATGTTGATGATTTCTCTTTTTCAGAAATTCTTTACTTGCTATTGCCAGTCTGCATCTTCTATTCTCATCACTTTGGCCGTCGTCTTGTGGGCTCCTGCCCAAATAACACAATTCATCTACTACTCTTACTGTCTCATTTCCTAATTTATACCCTGAGCGTCACTTGGCTACCCCAGCAATCAAATGAATGGCAACATTATATACCTTTTCTTCTGCTCACGTTACATCTGATTTTTGGGACACTGCCCATTCCATTCAACTGATCCATGTTCTTTACCGTCTCCGGTTGAATTACAATGGCGTCGGCAAATATTGAAATTTTTATTCCTTCTCCGTGAGATTTAATGTATTTTTCGAATTTCTGTTCCTTCTCTCATCAGTCTTCAGACTGAGTAACATGGGAGATAGGCAACAACCACGCCTTACTCCCTTCTGAACTACTGCCTGATTTTCATGTTCTCTGACTTTTGCAACCACAGTCTGGCTTTCAAAAAAAGTCTGTATAACCTTCCAGTGCATTTTAGCCCTGACGCGCTCAGTGTTTCAGAGATTGTGTTCTAACGCGCCCGCAATTCTTACAGCATGCTCCCTACCACTTCGCACGGAAGAATCGCTCTGAGTGTGTTTAGAAGTGTTTGTGTCGTAGCCCTGCTACGTAGAGAGCATGAATCCCGGAACTTCTTAGACATCATAAGAACGGTTATTTGTTGATTCCTGAAAGAGTTAATCTTCCAAGTAATTGTATTTAATGAGAGAAGGTAGCCTGGTTATTATGCTGTTTTTAATATCGTGTTTTTTTACAAAATGATTCAGGGTAGAAATGGTTTACTTATAGTTAAATTTAGAAGGAGACACGCTAATCTTGATACAAGCATCAGATAGGTATAAATGAAAATGCTCTCCTACCTCATAAGCTACAACAAACAGATAAGAACGGAAGTAAACTCTACAAAAATAGATTCTGCAATATACCATACTTAAACAACGTTAATTAATGTAGTTGGACAACTATTCTTAACTGATGTTCAACATTACGATCTTGCTTGGCTGAATACAACCCGAAGGAGTGTTCAGTATACTAAGCCGCGCGGAGTGGCCAGATAGTTAGAGAGGCAGTGTCACGAATCGCGCGGCCCCTCCCGCCTGAAGTTCGAGTCCTCCCTATAGCATGGGTGTGTGTGTTGTCCTTAGCGTAAGTAGTTTAATTAGTGTGTAAATCTAGAGACCGATGCTCTCAGCATTTTGGTCCCTTAGGTATTCACACACATTTGAGTGTTTGAACTACAAATTAAACGCTGAATTAGACGAAGAGGTACGCTTCTGTCAACACAACATGTAACGTACTCCCTGTGCGACTCCAAGGCGGCAATTTCCTTTGCTGCACAGTGTGACGTTACTTGTGCGGGATGCGAGACGACTGCATCTACTTGGCGCTGCTAGTCAACCTACAAAACTCCTTATTCTTGACTGAAGTGTCAGTCATATACTCTTACCGAGTTCTTCTGTGAAGCAGAAGACTGTCCACAGTCTGTCTATAGCGTCTGTGTACACTCACCTGGTTGGTGGGGCGACGTGCACACTGACGCCCTCGCAGTTCTCGGAAGAATGTACTAACTGACACGACTCTTCTCGATCGGTCCAATTGGAGAATAGAAGAGACTCCCAGCTTATTTAATGCTGATCTATTTAGAGCTCAATGTGATCAAAGTGACGACAGAATAAATCTCTTTCCATACCCCATGGAGCGTAAGCACTCTCTGTATCAACACAACGATTTGGAGAGAGTGACACTTTTCTTACCTGTAAGTTGCATATATCAAGCTATCTCTCCCCTCTCTGTGAAGAACATTACCTCCATCTAAATTTGGAGTCTCCCAACCAAACTGCTACGTACAGGAATTATTTCTCCCACTCTAAAAACATTATTTTCAGTCGTCCTATCCGCTAACTCCAGCTCTGCAAAGGAATTACGCAAAGGCTGCAATCTCCCTTCCCTCGAAATTTTCAGACTGTTCTGCAATGAAAGAGCGTTCTCCGAGAGGTCCAAGCCTTTACTAGCATGTACACAGGGTGTTTCCGTAAGAGCGTGGAAAATGTAACAGGACACAGAGAATGCTCCACTGAACAACTTGAGGTAGGAAATCTGTTGTCGGAGAAGCCAGCTTGATGAGATACGAAAGTGGTCTACCGCTTTGTCCAGCACTACTGTTTTCCAGCTTATTTACAACTAACATGCATGCAAGCTTACATATACTGTTACATTTATTTACACGTACATTCTTTATTTCCTGCAAAGAAACAAGGAGGATGGGCCTGATTACTGTGATGTTATGACGCAGGTTTTATTTACTTTACTTTTCCATAAGGTGGCTCTGTTATATCGTATTTGCATTGTCCCCTTCGCTGTTCGTGAGAGAATGTGGATACAGCATGATAGTGCACCGCCTCACTTCACTGTGGATGTCCGCAACCATCTCAGTGCTTTATTTCCTGGTCGCTGGATTGGAAGGGGAGGTCCTTTTCATGACATCTGAGGTGACCCTGTAATCCCCGTGACACAGTACTCGTTAAAGCCTGTGCGATGGTAAGTGAGCGGGATTCCCCTTATGAGAAAGAATTTTCGTATAGATATTGACCGCGTGTACCTGAATGGTGGCAAATCAGACTTACATCCACTCTGTAATAACAATGATCCGTCAAGTAAGTTCAAAATGCAATTACACGTCAAGATGGACCAAAAGAAACCCTGAAGATGCTACCAGTTTGTTAATAATACGGTCGCCAGCCTAATTAGGCATTAACTGAGTTACTTTCCTGTACAAGTTGTAACACCACACTACAATGTATACTACAAAACTTTATACTTTCTATTAATCTGACTAAAATAGGGCATAGGTTACCCTAGAAATAGCACTTTCGAGCCACACACAAAATGTCAATTTTGATAACGATAAAACACTGATAAATTTTGACTTTTATATTGACTTTGACTTTTGCTGGTCAAACCAATTTAGAACATTTCAGAATTCAAACGAATAAAAAAAGGGGGGGGGGGACCCGGAAACTGTTATGACCGCTGTATTTAAAAAATTGATTACTGCATTTATTATGCATTCTAAATTTCCAGTATATAAGTTACTACTCTTTTCATCTTATTTACTACTCATTTAAATACCTTTATATCAGTCTCGAAATAATTAAACTTCATTACTATATCAATATTAAAGCTATCTTTCAACTTCGTTAGACCTTCGTTATTCATTTACTGGTTCATTAACAAAACAGTTCTTTAAACACCATTCTAACATAGCTAGGTCTGTAAGTAATTATTATTAACACAAAATTTAATTTTTCATTTCGGGACACTCGGATTGCACAACATTTGGAAAGGACCCTGTCTAGGTTAGTTGTGAGGATAATTAAATGATAGGAAAGTTCTGGTAAAATTTAGGTTATTATTGCACAGTTCACTCTCTGGTCCATACGAATACAGTACTAAAAGTTTCAACCTGCTTGTATCGATGCGGCGGTTGGCGGGCGGCGAGATGGCGAGGCACAGAGCACACATAAAACCACAGCTATGGCTCTTGACGTATCGGCACTTTAATTCTTCTTAGCGTTGCAATTCTTTTCCATTTAGTGCCTATGGAATTTTGCCATGCTGTGTGGGCGTTGGAACAGCATACCCGAGGCTCAGTGAAGCTATGTCTTCCAGGAGAGCCTCATCGCTCCAGAAGGTGTTGCTCAAACCAGTGCCAAACTCCAACTACTAATACTGAGCCCGTTGTGCCGTGCAGTGCCTGTGCGCATTTTCCCGCGCTCGCCTGCCATCCACCTTTTACCGCTCCATTACAGACAGGGTATTCACCCGACGTTTTGCATTCTACATATCCTAAAACATTGCCTACGTATGGACCAGACGCACAGTTACAGTTTTAAACATCTTACAATAGTTTCAACATTTGTTACATTTCAATTCTATTAGAATATTACTTGACATTTGACATAAACATTAATATTCACATTGAAACTTATTTACAGTTTTCTTAACCTAATGGCATTAAACAGAAAGAAATGAAATCAGAACATCAATTGCACAAGTTTATCGTAAATGAGAAAAAAAGAAGTACTTACAGGTACAATAGTACAGAGTCGTTGTTGTTACAACCTGACCTGAATCCCGTTGATTATTTCCTATGGGGATATCTAAAGTCACTTGTGTATGATACGGAGATGGAATTAGTTGCCAGAATAGTAGCTGCCTACGAAGTGATTCGAAACACAGCGGTGGTATTTGTCAGTGTGCCTCAGAATCTTGTTCGCCAATGTCATGCTTGCATTGAAGTTGATGGCTCTCAGTTTCAGTACATTTTTAAGGTACAGTACAAATGGTACATACATTGTGTCAGTGAAGGTAGTTAACTAATGTAAATAAAAAACTGGCTTCTCCGATCCAGGTTCCCTACCTCAAGTTGTTAAGCGGAGCATCCTCTATCTAGCAAGTACTGTTCACATGAGAGCCATTTGCTGCTTTAACTATGTATTTCCTTCTCTGCCTCCAAAAATTTAGCCCGTTCAGTTAGTGTGAGCAGCCCATTCGCCTCTCACCTGGGACACATGAGGCAGTAAACGCGCCTTTGGTCTCCTGCGGTGAAACAATCCACGTCGTGTTCAGACAGATGCTGTTTTCCCTGCTGCTGTGGTATTTTTGACCCACCCCTGTGCTTCGACATGGGTCTACAAAGTGGCTTTTGAAGAAAAATGTTGAGTCTTGACTCGTCGCCTCCCATCCATTCTAGGTCTGCTTTGCTACCGAAATATATGTACATCCAAATAGGAAAAGGGATTAGTACCGTACTCCGTGTGCCAGCGTAACCACAATCGCCCGCACGAAAATGAAGAACGCAAGAGCAGAGAAGACTGTGTGACTACGTCGACCAATAGTTTGCTGACTAGGACCACACCACGAGAGGAGCGTCCTCTAGCCGAACAGAATAGCGCCACTCCTGCAGCCTCGGCCAGACAGTAGAAGATGGACACTGTAGACCCAGACTGGAAGAGAGCTGTTATTAGTGACCCATATCGATTACTTGCATAGACATTGTACATATCAATAGACATTGGCTATTTGCATGTCACCCATCGCTTGCGATCCCATTATAAACCAAAGTTCGGTATTGTCAATCTACGTTATTGTAATAAAACCCATTAACGTGATTTGCTTGAATTGTTGTATAGCTATCCGAGAAAGCAGTATCCTTTAGGCGATGTATAAGAGACAGCTCGGTAGGAGCCACAGTGGCGACAAGGAGCTACGAACAAACGCCTGGCGGCCACGGACATCCTTTTTTTGCAGGCGCCTTAATTCTCTCTTGTCTTTTCTTTGCAGGGGCGTTTACTTGCTTTAACAGTATCTTGTCGTTTTTGCTAATTATTGATTTCAGATTGCCATTGCAGAAAATTTATTTGCTTTTGTCCGTATTTTGCTTGCTTGCCTTGTCTGTTTGTTGCATTTGTCTCTTCCAACATGCACCCTGCCCCCCTTATCCCGCACTCTGCTCAGACGCCACAGCTGCAAACGTTGGATGCTGCACAGCTAAAGCAGATGTTTCTGTTCCAGGCGCAGCAAATCTCCACCCTGATCAACACGGTGCAGCGGCTGCTGGCCAATGCTGCATGCCCGCTGGAAAAAGCACCACCTACCACAGCTGCCATACCACCTTTTCGACAGTTTCCTGAACAAGAAGAGGAATGGCTTGAGTGGTTGTTCCAATCTGAGGCTCACATACTAGCTCACAACGTACCAGGTACTGTGAAAAGCCACTGTTCCTTTTCCTAACGCCACTACGAATGAACGTGCTTAGATCAAGTTCTACAGTCACTAACTATTATGACCAACAAGTGAATGTGGTGGCAGCTAGATATCAATTCTTTGATTGCAAAAAACAGTCAGAACAAAGTTATGGCGAGTGATTAACAGATTTGCAGGCTATGAGAAGGAAATGCTCAAAAATGGTTCAAATGGCTCTGAGCACTATGGTACTTAACTGCTGTGGTCATCAGTCCCCTAGAACTTACAAGGGAACCACTCCACCGCACCCTCCTCAGATTTAGTTATGAGTTGGCACAGTGGATAGGCCTTGAAGAACTGAACACAGATCAATCTAGAAAACTGGAAGAAGTTGTGTGGAACTATGAAAAAATAAGCAAAATATACAAACTGAGTGAAAAACTGAACACAGATCAGTCAAGAAAACTGGAAGAAGTTGTGTGGAACTATGAAAAAATAAGCAAAATATACAAACTGAGTAGCCCATGCGCTAGACAGGCAACACCAAGGCTAATGCTGGCATAGGAGCGCCGTGGTCCCGTGGTTTGCGTGAGCAGCTGCGGAACGAGATGTCCTTGGTTCAACTCCCCCCTCGAGTGGAAAGTTTATTTTTTTTATTTTCGCAAAGTTATGATCTGTCCGTTCGTTCATTAACGTCTCTGTTCACTCTTATAAGTTTAGTGTCTGTGTCTTGCGACCGCACCGCAAAACCGTGCGATTAGTGGACGACAGGAAGTGCCTCTCCAATGGGAACCGAAAACATTTGATCGCAAGGTCACAGGTCAACCGACTCCTCCACAGGAAAACACGTCTGATATATTTTATGCGACAATGGTGACGGCATGTGCGTCACATGGCAGGAATATGTTGTCGACCCACCTAACTTGTACACTTGGCGAATGGGTAAAAAGATTCTAGTACTTTGCCCGATTTACGTTTACTTGTGGATGTGATAATCACTCCCAAAAAAGTGATGAAAACATAAGAGTTTGTCACATAAACTGAAAATAAAAAATTAAACTTTTCACTCGAAGGAAGACTTGATCCTAGGACCTCTCGTTCCGTAGCTCCTCTCGCTAACCACGGGACCACGGCGCTCCTTAACTCCCACTGTCCTTGATGTTGCCTATGTTGGAATGGACTACGCAGTTTGTATGTTTTAGTTATTTTTTTCATAGTTCCACACATCTTCTTCCTGTTTTCTCAATTGATCAGTGTTCAGTTTTTCAAGGCCAATCCACTGTGCCAACTTATAACTAAATCTGAGGGGGGTGCGATGGGGAGGTTTCCTTGTTAGAACTACTTAAACCTAACTAACCTACGGACATCACACACATCCATGCCCGAGGCAGGATTCGAACCTGCGACCGTAGCGGTCGTGCGGTTCCAGACTGTAGCGCCTAGAACCGCTCGGCCACCACGGCCGGCGGGAATGCTAAATCAACTGTGATTGTGTTGCTTTATATTCAGATTTTATGTTGCATGATGCGATCGTGTGCAATGTCCCTGACGTCAAACTCAGAGAACAGATTTTGAAACATCCGACCCATCATTTCAGCAAGTAGTGCAAATACTAGATCAGTACCATGCCGGTGCCTTGTCGGCTCATAAATCTGAGCAGTCAGTTATTTGTCGGGTTGAGTCCCTTATTTGCAATCGGCACATTCAGCGGCAGTTTGCACTAGTCACGCCGAGTAAACAACTCTCCACGCCACGTAAGCCGTTCGCTAACAGGCGGCTACACAGATGAACAGAAGTAAGTCTTGCACTCCGTGTTATTCACGGCACAAATGCGAAGACTGCCCTCCCGACAAGCTCAGTGTTATGCTTCTGACAGGAAAAGACATGTACAGTCCGTATGTTTGCAATGAATCAAACATTAGCATTCAGCCCACTCACAAAAACCTCGTCACAAGGCTCATGTCATTAACGCAGTATATTTAAATTCTGTCACAGCACATTGGTAAAACTAGCAGGTGTGCAGTTTCTTCAGTGATACGCCAATCAAAGAAACTTTATGTCCATTTACTTGCTTGTGGGAAACGTGGGAAATTTCAGTTAGACTTGGATGCCTCTGTCACTTTGCTAAATCGTCACACAAGTGAACTCTTTGGTCCCCACTCCTGTCTAAAACTAGCACACAACTAATGACGAATAATGGACAACACATTCCCATTCTCGGAACATGTACCTTGCCTGCCATGTATCGGTCGCATACACGAACGTTGAATTTTACAGTGCTACAATCGCGCGATTGTGAGAACGTATTTGGACTTGATTCTCTTGATATGTTTGGCTATAACATTGAGGACATTCTGTTGTAAGTGTCTGAATTCAGTACAAAACACAGTTTCTAAAAGAATTCCCAGAACTCTTTTTTGAAGGTTAGTCAAAGCAAATAATATTGTTTGCACATATTGCTCCAAAAGACAATTCTCAGCCAAAATTTTGCCGGGCTAGAACTGTTCCCATTGCATTACGGGACAAAGTTGCAGCTGAACTTAAAGAATTGCAAGATAGCGGAGTTAATGGGCAAATATCAGCTAGTCAGTGGGCACGTCCCCAAACCTTCGAGTAGCATTCACCTCTGTGTTGATTTTAAGTCTACAGTCAACCTAAAAACTGTAATTCACAGTTATCCATTGCCACGCCCAGAGGATCTCATGGACAAATTAGGCGGTGGACCTACTTTTCAGAAACTGATTTGCGCGACGCGTATCTTCAAATACCGCTCGATGAAGAATTTCAAAAAGTGTGTGTAGTAAATACTCGTTTGGGCTTGTTTAAATATTGCATTTACCTTTTGGCAGTGCTTCCGCACCCGCCATTTTCCAACAGTATTTGGAACAGCTGACTGCACCAGTGACAAAATGTTCAAACTATTTGGACGATATTGTCGTACCAGCTCGTACACCTGAAGAGCATATTGCAAATTTACATGGTTTGTTTCGTGTGTTATTTGATGCAGGACTAGAGTGTAGATAGGACAAGTGTGACTTTTTAAACTTGAGTTGCAGTATCATTAACAGTCAAGGTGGACATCCTCTTCCGTCGCATTTGTTAGCCATACGAGATTTGCTAGTCCCTGGCAATGTCACAGAATTGCTGTCAGTCTTAGGGAAAATGAACTATTATATTCGGTTCATACCGAATGCAGTACAAATCGCGGTTCCATGCACATCGCTTGCGTCGAAAGAATGTCCCCCTTGTTTGGACAGATGAGTGACAAGTAGATTTTCAGAAACTTAAAGATGAATTGCTCAGTGATCGACCTTTAGTTCGCTTTGATCCTAACGCTTCCTCTTAGGGAATTCGTGCAGTGCTTTCACACAGAATAGGTGATACAGACAGGCCTATTGCTTTCGCATCAAAAGTGGTGTCCAAAGCTTAGTGTAACTATTCAGAAATTGAGACAGAGGCTTTAGCTATTGTTTATGGTGTCACCAATTCCACCAATATTTGTATGGCAGAAAATTCTACTTAGCAACGGGCCACAAGCCCTTGCATTCCTTGTTTCATCCGACGAAACCTGTTCCTGTGCGAAGTGCCCAAAAATTGCAAATATGGGCTTTGTTGTTGTTTCAGTGCCAGTATCGTCCGACAGCTGAACATGGGGACGCAATTTCACGTCTTCCGATTGGCCCTGATACAGACTTTGACGCTTCTAGTGCATCCTGTTGTCACATCGATGCTCAGGAATCTGAATTTTTTTCAGTCTTTTCCGCTGAACTATAGGAAAATTGCTCAGGCCACGGAAGCTGATTCAGATTTGAAAATTTTGTTAACATAGATTCACACGTCTTGGCCTTGTTCCTTGCACAGCATAAAGAACTTCGTCGCCGATACTTCGCACGTCGGCATGGCTTTGCTATACAGAAAAGAGTGATTCCTGTTCAAATGACAGTGGATAGTAACGTTTGTTACTCCCTAAAACTTTGCAAAAAGAAGTATTGCAGTTACTTCACCAAGGACACTTGGGGATTGTTCGTACGAAACAATAAGCGCTTCGACACTGTACTTGGTAGGGTATCGATACCCAAATACAACAGATGACGTCACAGAGTCACGCATGTGAGGAAAATCAGTCCTCGCCGCCACAAAAATTCTCTGCTTGGCTTGAGTGGCAGCCGCCACGGCAACGTGTGCACATAGACTTTGCGGGACCTTTTCGGAACACTCGTTGGTTGATTGTGGTTGACTGGTATAGCAACTTTCCTTTTGTTGTGTCAATGAACTCGACAACGTCACGTAGCACAATTCAGGTGTTGTACTCTGTTTTTTGCCTGGAAGGTTTATCTGAAGTAGTAATGTCGGACAACGTGCCTCAGTTCACGTCAAATGAATCTGAAACATTCTGTGAACGCAATGGCATTCTGCAGCTAACTAGCGCACCGTTCCATCCACAGTCCAACGGCGAAGCGGAACGTTTTGCCAGAATTTTGCCAGAAACCTTCAAGCAGCAGACGACCAAAACTCGCTCCACTCACACACACACACACACACACACACACACACAATCAGGGACCAAGCTCTGCAACTGTTTCTCGCCTCTTATCGTTCGCATCCACGAGATGGCTCATGGGAGAGCGGAATTGCTTCCCGGCCGCCGCTGTCGGACTCTGCTCCAACTTTTGGACAACATGGCTGTGGAGATGAAGCAGCGATTAGTATGATTAATTACTTATTCAAAAACAGTCTTAATCACATTTATTACTATTATACCGCCAACCGGTTTCAACCCGACGTAGGAGTAATCTTCTGGACGTTTACACCATTGGTCGATTGCTGGTGGCGTCACTCCTGCCTACATAACGGCAGGAAAACTGCCGTTGTGTAGACAGGAGTGACACCACCAAAAGTCGACCAGTGTTGTAAACGTCCAGAAGATGACCCCTACGTCGGGTTGAGACCAATTGGCGGTATAATAATAATTATAATAGTAATAATGCGATTAAGACTTTTTTTGATTAACTGATCTGCTGCAACTGCTCCACCGACCTCAGCATCCGGCGCCGAAGGAAGGCCGCAAGTAACGCTTCGCGGCGCATTATATTGTCTTTTACAGGGTTTTTAGCAGCCGCGCGAGGCGAGATCGTCCGTCCACTTGGCGCTTGCATGTACAGGGCTATTACAAATGATTGAAGCGATTTCATAAATTCACTGTAGCTCCATTCACTGACATATGGTCACGACACACTACAGATACGTAGAAAAACTCCTAAAGTTTTGTTCGGCTGAAGCCGCACTTCAGGTTTCTACCGCCAGAGCGCTCCAGAGCGCAGTGAGACAAAATGGTGAGAGGAGCCCAGAAAGCGTATGTCGTGCTTGAAATGCACTCACATCAGTCAGTCATAACAGTCCAACGACACTTCAGGGCGAAGTTCAACAAAGATCCACCAACTGCTAACTCCATTCGGCGATGTTATGCGCAGTTTAAGGCTTCTGGATGCCTCTGTAAGGGGAAATCAACGGGTCGGCCTGCAGTGAGCGAAAAAACGGTTGAACGCGTGCGGGCAAGTTTCACGCATAGCCCGCGGAAGTCGACGAATAAAGCAAGCAGGGAGCTAAACGTACCACAGCCGACGGTTTGGAAAATCTTACGGAAAAGGCTAAAGCAGAAGCCTTACCGTTTACAATTGCTACAAGACCTGACACCCGATGACAAAGACAAACGCTTTGAATTTTCGGCGCGGTGGAGATCATGATCAGCAATTCATTTCATGGCCTCCACGCTCTCCCGACTTAACCCCATGCGATTTCTGTCTGCGGGGTTATGTGAAAGATTCAGTGTTTAAACCTCCTCTACCAAGAAACGTGCCAGAACTGCGAGCTCGCATCAACGATGCTTTCGAACTCATTGATGGGGACATGCTGCGCCGAATGTGGGAGGAACTTGATTATCGGCTTGATGTCTGCCGAATCACTAAAGGGGCACATATCGAACATTTGTGAATGCCTAAAAAAACTTTTTGAGTTTTTGTATGTGTGTGCAAAGTATTGTGAAAATATCCCAAATAATAAAGTTATTGTAGAGCTGTGAAATCGCTTCAATCATTTGTAATAACCCTGTATCTTCTTTCAGGTCCAGATGGCTTGCAACGCGACCATCAATATCAGCTCCGCCATTGTGAGGTGCACGGTGATGTTTCAGAGTCTCTCCTCCCAGAATCGCGGATCGAGAGGACAGCGCGGCCATGGCAGCCGCCAGAGGGTGCCATCACGACAACGCGGGACGACCCCATGGAGCCTTCGCCTCCTCCGCTGCCTCTCGTCCGGAGCTGGACGCGTCCACACCTCAACAGTCGCCGCCTTTCCTCATCTGGTTTGTGGCATCAGGAGGTGAACGCGTACCCTTCTGGTCGTTTTCCAGGGGCCGTTTCCGCCAGAGCGATGGCCTGATGGCAGGGGACGACTGGAAGCTTGACGTCCCCTGCAGCCACAGCTTCCGGTCCAGCGATGCGGCCACACTCCTGCCTGCCCCGCCGCGGTCGCACCCCCCACACGACGACGGTCCGTCGCTTTGGGGGGAGGAGTGTTTCGGCGTAACAACAAGCGCCGGCACGGAGATGAAGAACACGAGAGAAGAGAAGGATGTGAGACGACGTCAGCCAGTAGTACGCTGAGTAGACCGCACAACGGCAGGAGCGCCCTCTAGCCGAAGAGAATATAAGCGCCGCTTCTGACAGCCTCGGCCGGACAGTAGAAGACCCGGACTAGAGGAGAGCACTAGAAGACCTGTTATTAGTGATCCATATCCATTACTTGCACGGACATGGTATATATCGAAAGACATTGAACTATTTGCACGTCGCTCACCGTTTGCAGCACCATTTTAAACCAAAGTTTTGTGAATCTACGTTATTGTAATAAAAACCATTAATGTAATTAGCGTGAATTGTTGTGCAGATATCCGAGAAAGCAGCATCCTATAGGCAACCTATAAGAGACGAGTGGGAAAGACACCACATTCCGATCAGCCAAGGACATTTTTAGTATCAATTAATAAATAATAATAAACTAAGTCTATTACACCCAAAGCATGGTGTGTGTGACATACCATTCAAATCGTCTCATAGAGGAGCTACTCATGGAAAGTGGAACAATGGACTGTCAGTTTATCTGTTGCCTGTGGAAGGAGGTAAAATGGAGTGCCACCTACAAAGTTTACAAAGTTGGGCATCGTATGTATTTTCTCAAGCCAAATCCCTTTTTCTCAACACACACTAATCATAGAGGGATGAAAGAGATACCGTTAGAAAGTGTTTTAACTGGCTTCAAACAACTTCATACCCATTTTGCGCTGAAACTTATTATTTGTGGAAAATTTTAGCATAATAAATACTTAAATATTGCAGCCGAAATGGCATCATGGATGCCCTGCTTGATACCAATATTTTACGGAGGTAGTTTATTAAACGCGAATACGAGACTCTCTTTTCATATTATCTTATTACAAATAAGTTTTTAGTTTAGAGTACTTATTAACTAGATAATATTTATAAAGCATTGTTATAGATAATACCCGTGACCACTGTAGTAGTACGATTTTTCAACATGAATACTCTTTCCAAGACGACAAACACACTTGCTGCGGTAGACTTGAACTGTGATTCTGCTACGGCGTAAAATCAAGCGCCGGCACGCCAGTCGGGAACGACACAGCACAGAGGGCTGTGTAGGAGACGTCAGGAAATCGCACGCTGACTGACCCCTCTCCAGGACGACAACGCGACAGCAGCAGCCTCTCCTCTATGCGAAGACGACATAAGCGCCGCGCTCGGAGTGGCTGCGGCCCAGTTCTGCAGCCGCGTCAAGACTAGCAACTTGGTAGAAGCGTCAAAGATCACTACTTTGCTCGTACATTCTATGTAGCTCAATCTTGGAATTGTTATATTGAAGAACATTGTTTATTTCGTCTGTCTCCTTTTGCTTGCGACACAGTTGTTTAACACAAAATTAAGTATTGTATCTTTTCCTTTTGTAATAGAACTCATTAACACGATTTGGTCGAGTGTTGTCTAGTGATCCGAGAAAGCAGGTTTTCCAGCCACCCCACGTTTGACGACTAGGCAAGATTCAACAAATTCACCTTTTACTACTAAGCTCTAACGTGCTTACTGTAATTGAAAATGTTTGTCGATTTAGAGTTGTAGATTATGTGGCTCTGCTGACGGTCCCTGATTTCTGCCCGTCGTACAAGCCGGAACAAACATTCCAAACGCAAAACACACGTCTGGGCACATGTAAACGTGTATATAGTCTGTCGGTAAACTGAAGAGCGAGCGAGCGAGTCCCCGCACTGTCAAACCAGCTACGTCACAAGGCGCTTCTACGAGGTGCATTCAAGTTCTAAGGCCTCCGATTTTTTTCTCCAGACTGGAAAGAGATAGAAACATGCACATTGTTTTAAAATCAGGCCGTGTCCATTGCCAATACGTCCCAGAGATGGCAGCACCGTACGGCAGATGGAATTTTACCGCCAGCGGCGAGAATGAGAACTGTTTTAAGTACTTAAAATGGCGGCGTCTTCCTTACTTGAACAGTGTGCAATCATTCGTTTTCTGAATTTGCGTGGTGTGAAACCAATTGAAATTCATCGACAGTTGAAGGAGACATGTGGTGATGGAGTTATGGATGTGTCGAAAGTGCGTTCGTGGGTGTGACAGTATAATGAAGGCAGAACATTGTGTGACAACAAACCGAAACAACCTCGGGCTTGCACTAGCCGGTCTGACGACATGATCGACAAAGTGGAGAGAATTGTTTTAAGGGATCGCCGAATGACTGTTGAACAGATCGCCTCCAGAGTTGGCATTTCTGTGGGTTCTGTGCACACAATCCCGCATGACGACCTGAAAATGCGGAAAGTGTCATCCAGGTGGGTGCCACGAATGCTGACGGACGAACACATGGCTGCCCGTGTGGCATGTTGCCAAGCAATGTTGACGCGCAACGACAGCATGAATGGGACTTTCTTTTCGTCGGTTGTGACAATGGATGAGACGTGGATTCCATTTTTCAATCCAGAAACAAAGCGCCAGTCAGCTCAATGGAAGCACACAGATTCACAGCCACCAAAAAAATTTCGGGTAACCGCCAGTGCTGAAAACATGATGGTGTCTATGTTCTGGGACAGCGAGGGCGTAATCCTTATCCATTGTGTTCCAAAGGGCACTACGGTAACAGGTGCATCCTACGAAAATGTTTTGAAGAACAAATTCCTTCCTGCACTGCAACAAAAACGTCCGGGAAGGGCTGCGCGTGTGCTGTTTCACCAAGACAACGCACCCGCACATCGAGCTAACGTTACGCAACAGTTTCTTCATGATAACAACTTTGAAGTGATTCCTCATGCTCCCTACTCACCTGACCTGGCTCCTAGGGACTTTTGGCTTTTTCCAACAATGAAAGACACTCTCCGTGGCCGCACATTCACCAGCAGTGCTGCTATTGCCTCAGTGATTTTCCAGTGGTCAAAACAGACTCCTAAAGAAGCCTTCGCCGCTGCCATGGAATCATGGCGTCAGCGTTGTGAAAAATGTGTACGTCTGCAGGGCGATTACGTCGAGAAGTAACGCCAGTCTCATAGATTTTGGGTGAGTAGTTAATTAGAAAAAAAATCGGAGGCCTTAGAACTTGAATGCACCTCGTACAGTCGCCCTGCCGCGGCGCGCTTCAAATCTGTGGCGACTCCGTGTACAGATACGCCTCAGCTGCGTTTATTTTTAGACAAATGCATTAAGACCATAAGGAACACAGAAAACGAAGCTTCTTCCGAAACACAACATTATAGAGCAAATAATATTAACATAAGAACGGAAGTCAGGATTCCACTACAGACATAGAACCAAATGCCTGTTCAAGTAAATGTATGTTCCTCGATTGGTATTAGTAAAACGAACCCCATATAATGCAATCAGTCTGTAGAACTTAAGGCTTGATCTTATTTTGTGTTTCTACTAAAAGGTAGAAGTTTTCTTTGAAGGGCTGCATTGAAACATATCTATTCTTGCAACACCAAGAGTGTTTAAAAAGTAAGCAGAAATTTATATTTTTGTGTGTTTTATCAGTCCGATTTGCACCACTTTTTTGTCACTGTCTTCGTAAACATGCCTCACAACTATGTAGTCAATGTTATACATATTGGGCATTTACTCTGTTCTCAGCTGTCAAAAAGGTTACATATGTTTTGGTAGCATCAACCATTATTTATTTTGTATAGAAATAAAGTGTTTGAAACTTTTATAAATGGTTAATATTGCTTTTGGTGAACCTGTTACGAGTAAGCCAAGGGTAGGCCAGGGGTATAAACATCTCAAAGCAGGTCTTAAAGGTCAGCGGTTTTACAAGCATGGATGAGATTAAAAATGCACAGTTAAGAGACCTATAAACTATCCCGAAGAAACAGTTCCTAAAGTGTTTCGGGAATTGGTAAAAGCACTGGCATAAATACATATTATGTAATGGGGAATATTTTGAAGAAGATAACATTGCTGTCCGTTTACAAATAAAGTTCTTACCAAAACATAAAAAGTAATATGTGAACGCACCTCGTATGTCAAGCTTTTTGCTTAGCAGTCCAGAATCGGTGTACATGTTTCGAAGGATATTTCAGCAGTGTTTAGAATAGCTATTGCACACATGTTTTAAGCAATATATCTTATAATCAGGTGAACAGTGACCGAGAAAGAGATTTAGTGTTCCGTAAGCATCAAAGGTTTTACGTGATTTTGAAACTGTCTATAACGATGGGTTTCCTTCCAAAATTATTAGCTTTCCTTGGTGGCGATTCCAGTAAACCATGCGGCTTATTTTTCCATTCCTTACTTACGCGTCCTATTAGGTGAGGCTGACGTTTGTATAAATTGCAGCCCATTGATTGGGACTGGTAATATTAGCCAACAGTTCTTTTTGGGTCGTCTCTTTAATACACTCTGTAATAACATTAGAGACGATCGAACACTCGTTACTCCCCAAATACCTCCTTCGTATTCTCCACATTTTCTTGCAATGCTAGACGATTATCCATCACTTCCGGATATCGAAGAACATCAGTAAGTACACAAAGTTAACTTACTGACACTGGCAACTAAGATCCCACGAACAGAAACGACGTATATCACTGCACGCCAATCTACACTGCCAGACAGATAACGGGCAACAGATTTTGGGTGCCCCTGTAGGCCGGTGGCAGCATTCTTCCGGGAAAGACCACTTCCCCCACCAAAAGCGCTGCTCGCTCTTGAATTTACAGACAGACTATATAAGGATGGGTCATAAACTCTTGATGATTATTTCACACCGTTCGGTTCATTCCTATAACTACCCACATCTTAACAACTAGACTTATTCCAAATACTGTCATTATTTAAAACTGTAAAAGTACGAATGTTTCGCGAAGGTCCCCTGGTTGTCAGTGTATCTGCAAATGCTTTACCTCTCTTCAGTCTGTTCTTTATGTCGCAGGGTCAATATTAGCTCGTGTGTTCCCACATTCCTCCGAAACCGAAACAGCATTTCCCAGCAGTCGACTTAAATCAGTCTTGCCCTTTATCCCAAATGCTTATTAGTGTACATCTAAATTACAGCCAAGTGGGCTTACAGGGCGTCACATATTGCGCCACTTCTAGTCTAGTCACATGTTCTAGCACTTGCACTCTTCTCCATTACGGCGAAACGATAAGCCACTCGGTTCCGCTTAAATTAAACGTTCGGGTCCAGTAATGATGTCGCTAGCGCCCGGAGCTAATTTGCAGACACATCCGGGTCCCAGGCCGGCCTAACGACCAGGTTCGGCCGTGACCACGTCCTTGCAGGACCACAACACGGCCGGTACAGTTAGCGAGCCATCCACTTCTGTTCCTCCTCTTTTTGTCTCCCCTCCACGGCGTCTTTTTTCCCCGCGTCGTTCCATCCTTGTTTCCACTCCCCGCGCGGAGGCAGATACCATCTGCGGGTGCGGGATCAGCTGGGCGCCGTCTTGTAGTAACGTAAAAACTCGGCCTGCGATCGCAGCGCTCACGCGCTCGTGTGTGTGTGTGTGTGTGTGTGTGTGTGTGTGCGTGTGTGTGTGAGAACCAGTTGCGGCCGCGCCGCTTAATGAGATACGCGATCGGCGCGCCCAGCGCCCAATTTGTGCGACACGGCTGGCTTCCCACGCCAGGCCGCGGGCGCACAGACAGTCACCGACCCAAAAAGAAACGTAGAACAGGAAAAAAAGGCAAACGCCCAGTAAAGAGCGGGAAACAAGAAAAATAAATGTGTCTGCAGCCGTTACACCGGTCGCCGCAAGGTGGCTTTAGTGATTATAGAAAATATTGTCGCGCGGCTTTGTCGTTACAAGTTACCAGTGTTGTTGGCGTAAGACTATTGCAGTGACGTAAACAGTATTTCCAAGGATTTGTCCGTCTTCGCGATCTATGCCACAGGATGTTATTGTCACGAGAGGCATTCAATAAGTATTGCAACACTTTTTTTTTTCCTCTGCCAGTTTCGGATGAAAAAATGCGGAGTTTTTTGTGGGGCATAGTGGAATATTCCCGCTTTGGCCTCTACAGTCCCATAAAGTTCCATTAGCTTGCATTTATCTGGAATCTCTTGCCCAACATAAGGTCCCGAGCGACTGGAAAAAAGCGCAGGTGACGCCTGTATACAGAGTGTTACAAAAAGGTACGGCCAAACTTTCAGGAAACATTCCTCACACACAAATGAAGAAAAGATGTTATGTGGACATGTGTCCGGAAACGCTTGATTTCCATGTTAGAGCTCATTTTAGTTTCGTCAGTATGTACTGTACATCCTCGATTCACCGCCAAGGTTCAAATGGCTCTGAGAACTATGGGACTCAACATCTTAGGTCATAAGTCCCCTAGAACTTAGAACTACTTAAGCCTAACTAACCTAAGGACATCACACACACCCATGCCCGAGGCAGGATTCGAACCTACGACCGTAGCAGTCCCGCGGTTCCGGACCGCAGCGCCAGAACCGCACGGCCACCGCGGCCGGCTCACCGCCACGATTTCATACGAGATACTCTACCTGTGCTGCTAGAACATGTGCCTTTACAAGTACGACACAACATGTGGTTCATGCACGATGGAGCTCCTGCTCATTTCAGTCGAAGTGTTCGTACGCTTCTCAACAACAGATTCGGTGACCGGTGGATTGGCAGAGGCGGACCAATTCCATGGCCTCCACGCTCTCCTCACCTCAACCCTCTTGACTTTCACTTATGGGAGCATTTGAAAGCTCTTGTCTATGCAACCCCGGTACCAAATGTAGAGATTCTTCCTGCTCGTATTGTGGACGGCTGTGATACAATACGCCATTCTCCAAGGCTCCATCAGCGCATCAGGGATTCCATGGGACGGAGGTTGGATGCATGTATCCTCGCTAACGGAGGACATTTTGAACATTTCCTGTTACAAAGTGTTTGACGTCACGCTGGTACGTTCTGTTGCTGTGTGTTTCCATTCCATAATTAATGTGATTTGAAGAGAAGTAATAAAATCAGCTCTAACATGGAAAGTAAGCGTCTCCGGACACATGTCCGCATAACATATTTTCTATCTTTGTGTGTGAGGGATGTTTCCTCAAAGGTTGGACGTACCTTTTTGTAACATGCTGTATAAGAAGGGTAGAAGGACGGATCCTCAAAATTACAGACCAATATCCTTAACATCAGTTTGTAGCATGATTCTCCAACATATTCTCAGATGGAATATAATGAATTTCCTTGAGACAGAGAATTTGCTGTCCATGCATCAGCACGGCTTTAGAAAGCATCGCTCCTTCGCAACGCAACTCGCCCTTTTTTCACATGATATCTTGCGAACCATGGATGAAGAGTATCAGACGCAGGCCATATACCTTGACTTCTGGAAAGCGTTTGACTCGGTGCGCCACTGCAGACTCCTAATTAAGGTACGAGCATATGGGATTGGTTCCCAAGTATGTGAGTGGCTCGAAGACTTCTTAAGTAATAGAACTCAGTACGTTGTCCTCGATGGTGAGTGTTCATCGGAGGTGAGGGTATCATCTGGAGTGCCCCAGGGAAGTGTGGTAGGTCCGCTGTTGTTTTCTATCTACATAAATGATCTTTTGGATAGGGTAGATAGCAATGTGCGGCTGTTTGCTGATGATGTTGTGGTGTACGGGAAGGTTCCGTCGTTGATTAACTGTAGGAGGATACAAGATGACTTGGACAGGATTTGTGATTGGCGTAAAGAATGGCAACTAACTCCAAATATAGATAAATGTAAATTATTGCAGATGAATAGGAAAAAGAATCCCGTAATGTTTGAATACTCCATTAGTAGTGCAGCTCTTGACACAGTCACGTCGATTAAATATTTGGGCGTAACATTGCAAAGCGATACGAACTGGGACAAGCATGTAATGGAAGTTGTGGGGAAGGCGGATAGTCGTCTTTGGTTCATTGGTAGAATTTTGGGAAGATGTGGTTCATCTGTAAAGGAGACGGCTTATAAAACACTAATACGACGTATTCTTGAGTACTGCTCGAGCGTTGGGGTCCCGATCAGGTCGGATTGAGGGAGGACATAGAAGCAATTCAGAGGCGGGCTGCTAGATTTGTTACTGGTAGGTTTAATCATCACGCGAGTGTTACGGAAATACTTCAGGAACTCGGGTGGGAGTCTCTAGAGGAAAGGAGGCGTTCTTTTCGTGAATCGCTACTGAGGAAATTTAGAGAACCAGCATTTGAGGCTGACTGCAGTACAATTTTACTGCCGCCGACTTACATTTCGCGGAAAGACCACAAAGATAAGATCAGAGAGATTAGGGCTCGTACAGAGGCATATAGACAGTCATTTTTCCCTCGTTCTGATTGGGAGTGGAACAGAGAGAGAAGATGCTAGTTGTGGTACGAGGTACCTTCCGCCACACACCGTATGGTGGATTGCGGAGTATGTATGTAGATGTAGATGTAAGATGTAAGTGGCGGTGCTATACGTAGCCCTAAAAATGGTGTCTGTAACGGAGTCGCGTTCCAAGCAGAGAGCTGCCACTAAGTTCTTTTTGGGGGAAAATCAGAGCATTGTAGATACTCATAGGCGCTTGCGGAATGTCTACGGAGACCTGGCAGTAAACAAAAGCGAGGTGAGTCGTTGGGTGAGGTGTCTGTAATCATCGCTAGGTCGCGAAAAACATTCCCGATCTCCCATGTGCCGGCCACCCGCGCACAGCCGTGTCTCCTGCGGTGATGGAACGTGCGGACACACTCATTCGAGGTGATGGACGGATCACAAACAACTCGCGGCTCAGTTCGACGTCTCTGCTGGGGAGTACTGACACGCTCGTCCACGACTCCGAGTATTCAAATGTGTGTGCCCTCCGGGTAGCTCGCAGCCTAACAAAACCATAAACAGCAGCGAAGGACCATCCATTGGAATTACTTGCGCGTTACGAGGCTGATCGTTATTATTTTCTTGTCGAATCTCATCACAAGAGATGGAACATGAATTCGCCACTTCGAACCAGAAACAAAACGGCAACCAATGGAGCAGCGCCACACCACTTTTCCTCGGAAGAAAAAGTTCGAAGTCAATGGGTCAGCTGGAAGAGTCATGGCGAAGGCCTTCTGGGACTCTGAAGGGGCTATTCCGTTTGACGTCATCCCTCGTGGTGCAACGATCAGTTCTGAAGTGTTTTGTGCTACCCTCAGAAAATCGAATAAACGATTTTAGCGTATTCGCGCGACAAAAATGCAAACTAACTTCTTTTGCACGAGAAAATAAGACCTCACCCATTTCTGGGCACTCGAGAGGAGGTCACAAAACTTCAATGGACTGTTATTCCTCATCCACCCCAGCGCCCGGATCTCGCAACTCTCGACTCCCATTTCTTTGGCCCAATGAAGAATGTACCCCGTGCGAAAGAAGTGCGTGGATGATGGACGGGTTATTGACGCAACAAGACGATCGCTCTGCCATCGACATGTAGAGTAGTATCATGCGAGCACACATGCACTCCGAGTAAGGTGGTGTAAGGCTGTTGCGCTGTATGAAAATTATGTTGAAAAACAGGGTTTTCTAGCCGAAAGAATGGGGAATAATTCCTCCTACACTCCAGGGAAGAGGGACGACTTTGTGGTATCAGAATTACCCTCCGCCACACACTGTCAAGTGGCTTTCCGAGTATTAATGAAGATGTAGATGTGAATGCACAAAGCGCAATGATTAAATAGTGTTCACGTGTTTTGTTAAAAACTGGTATACTGAATTATGAGAGGTATTTTTCCCAGGATTGAAAAAAGACAAGTTTTAATGGAGGAATAATAGTTGCATGACTATTCTGACAAAAAGTTGATTTATTTGAAATTTATCAAAGATGCAGCACACATCATGATGCAAAAATATTACGACGACTTAATTTAACTAAAGCGTAGAGTGATTATTATCCGAGAATAATGTATTAACCTATATTCTAAGTGTAATGAAAAGCACGGCATATACTGCCGGAGAATGACTCAGTATTCGATTAGGAAATCTTATTTCCAGTGAAATTAAAATAGTGATTAAAGCTTCACTGGTAATCTCGAATGTCTATGTCAAACATTATCAGTGGTTTTTAGGACAATGCAGATAAATGGTTGTGATTAACGATTCCTGAAAGCTATGTTCTAAAGTTTCTTTCTTTCTACAATGTTATATAAGTTTCTCCCTTTGTACAATGTTATGTACGCTCGGATGAGCCGAAAATGCATATTTATGAAAACTTAATCTCAGATACTGAAAGTAATAGAGCTGCTACTAAAACGCTACAACTACTTCTACTTTCTGTGACAGACTGATCCTTGAACTGCAGCTGCGTAATTAGTAACAGAACGTTTTACGTAAGTTAGTTAAGCTTGTAAATCGTTGACGTAATCTATGATAACACCAGACACGTATGTGTGTATTTGACATGTGCACCTCACTATCTGTAAGGCTCTGATAACAAGAGTTCGCTACACTGTAACAAATACTCAGCACATTAACGAACAACAGGGCCCCAACTACATCTTACCGACCGAAATCATTTCTAAGTACAACGCCTCATTGACAGATTCGACGTTACACAAGATACCTGAAATCTAACTGAATAGGTCTCTGCAGTTGTCTCATGGCTATCTTTCCTCTCAAAACTGAATAAGATGTGTTAACATACTCACGCACTCGCATTCATCCTAGCAAAAGAATCAATACGGGTGTAGAGTACCACTGATATTTCACTGTTTGGTTTGTCGGCAGATATGTGGACAAGTAACTCACTTATACTTTGTGTAATTGTTATATAAACGCCGGTCGGAGTGGCCGAGCGGTTCTGGGCGCTACAGTCTGGAAACGCGCGACCGCTACGATCGCAGGTTTGAATCCTGCCTCGGGCATGGATGTGTGTGTTGTCCTTAGGTTAGTTAGGTATAAGTAGTTTTAAGTTCTAGGGAACTGATGACCTCAGAAGTTAATTCCCATAGTGCTCAGAGCCATTTGAACCATTTTTTTGTTATATAAAGAGTAAGTGAACAGATGATTTACTGATGACCAATAGTCGTTCGATGTTTCGTTAAGATATTTACATCGAACCAAATAGTAAAATGTTGACAATTGTTAACGTCGGTTGCATATGATGAATTGACTCTAATCAGGCTTAATAAACTATAGCGTAGATTAACATTCATATGCAGTAAGCGATATTGTCACTCCTCTATGAAATCAAATTTAACATTGTTGTCATCTAAATGTAAGCTTTTTGCGTCATAGCAAATACACTACTGGCCATTAAAATTGCTACACCACGAAGATGACGTGCTACATACTCGAAATTTAACCGACAGGATGAAGATGCTATGATATGCAAATGATTAGCTTTTCAGAGCATTCACACAAGGTGGGCGCCGGTGGCGACACCTACAGGAGTTGACCGGCGTTGCCTGGTGAAACGTTGCTGTGATGCCTCGTGTAAGGAGGAGAAATGCGTACCATCACATTTCCGACTTTGATAAAGGTCGGATTGTAGCCTATCGCGATTGCGGTTTATGGTATCGCGACACTGCTGCTCACGTTGGTAGAGATCCAATGACTGCTAGCAGAATATGGAATCGGTGGGTTCAGGAGGGTAATACGGAACGCTGTGCTGGATCCCAACGGCTGTAACGGATCGTGCGGCCACGCGTCGATCCCTGAGTCAACATATAGGGACGTTTGCAAGACAACAACCATCTGCACGAACAGTTCGACGACGTTTGCAGCAGCATGGACTATCAGCTCGGAGACCATGGCTGCGGTTACACTTGACGCTGCATCACAGACAGGAGCGCCTGCGATGGTGTACTCAACTACGAATCTGGGTGCACGAAAGGCAAAACGTCATTTTTTAGGATGAATCCAGCGTCTGTTTACAGCGTCATGGTGGTCGCAACCCTGTTTGGCGACATCGCGGTGAACACACATTGGAAGCGTGTATTCGTCATCGCCATACTGGCGTATAACCCGGCGTGATGGTATGGGGTGCCACTGGTTACATGTCTCGGTCACCTCTTGTTCGCATTGACGGCACTTTGAACAGTTGACGATACATTTCAGATGTGTTACGAGCCGTGGTTCTACCCTTCATTCGATCCCTGCAAAACCCTAAATTTCAGCAGGATAATGCACGACCGCATGTTGTAGGTCCTGTACGGGCCTTTCTGGATACAGAAAATGTTAGACTGCTGCCCTGGCCAGCACATTTTCCACATCTCTCACCAATTTAAAACGTCTGACCAATGGTGGCGGAGGAACTGGCTCAACACAATACGCCAGTCACTACTCTTGATGAACAGTGCTATCGTATTGAAGTTACATCGGCAGCTGTACCTGTACACGCCATCCAAGCTCTGTTTGACTCAATGCCCAGGAGTATCAAGGCCGTTATTACGGCCAGTGGTGGTTGTTCTGGGTTCTGATTTCTCAGGATCTATGCACCCAAATTGCGTGAAAATGTAATCACATGTCAGTCCTAGTATAATATATTTGTCCAATGAATCCCCGTTTATTATCTGCATTTATTCTTGGTGTAGCAATTTTAATGGCCAGTAGTGTACTATCTACAATCTTGTGTCTTTAAGTGACATTACGATCGCCCCTGATCTCATTTAAAAACCCCTCAGAACGTATTTAACAAAACTATTCCAATAACGACAAAGTACAGGGTCGACGTGGAAAAGATGATAATACACGCAGAAAATCTAATGTTAGCGTTTCTCCCACCTTCAAGAGTTCAACAGTCCGCATCTGGCGACAGGAAGTAATCGCTTTTAATGGGTCTTGGTCACATGAAATGTGGTTTGGAAGAAATTAGCTTCCTGAGAGATGGAAATCGTTTCAAATCGTCAAAAATTTCATACCTGTTTTTTTAAGTCTTGGCGATTTTTCCTATTGAAATGTTACACGTTTGACCTGGTGCCACTACGAATTTAACACGAGAGAGCAAGGGATATCAGAAGTGAATGCTGATTTACTTCGTATCGTATGTCCATCTAAAGGTTCAGTCGACTAGACCCATACAAATTAATTACGTCTCTATATTTCACGACGGCCTGCGTCACAATTCTGAAACAAGAGCTAGATAGCCTACACACATAGACAACCCTGCTGCTGTGTAGTACATTGCAGACAAAAGTAAGAATACCTCCTAATATCGTGTCTGACGTCCTTTTGCCGGGCGAAGTGCAGCAACTTGACGTGGCGTGGACTCAACAAGTCGCTGGGAGTCCTTTGAAAAATACCGAGCCATACTGTCCCTGGAGCCGTCCATAATTGCGAAAGTGTTGCTGGTGAAGGATTTTGTGCACGAGATGACCTCTCCATTATCTCCAATAATTATTCGATTGGTTTCATGTAGGGTTGTCTGGGTGGCAAAATCAGTCGCTGAAACTGTCCAGAATGTTCTTCAAACCAATCGCGAACCACTGTGACCCGGTGACATAGAGCATTGCCATTGGAATATGAAGCCCATGAATGGCTGCAGATTGTCTCCAAGTAGCCGAACATGAGCATTTCTAGACAATGATCGGTTCAGATGGAGCAGAGGCCAAGTCCATTGCATGTAAATACAGCCGACACCATTATGGAGCCACCATAAGCTTGCACGATGTCTTGTTGACAACTTGGATCCATGGCTTCGTGGGGTCTGCGCTACGCTTTAACCCTACCATCAGCTCTAGCCAACAGAAACCACATTCCTCCGAGCACGCCACGGTTTTTCAGTGTCTAGCGTCCAATCGATATAATTACGACGGAAGGTGGAGCGGCGACACACCGGTCGAAAACGAGAGAGTAGAGAGGGCTCTGGAGAAGATGTCAGCCAACTGCACGCTGGCAGACCCCTCTCCATGACTACAACGGGACGGCAGCGGCCTCTGTGCGAAGAGGACTGGTCGCGGCCCACTTCTACGGCAGCATCAAGATTAGGCACTTCACGACGAGCGACTTAGGAATTGTATATACTGAAGAGATTTCTTATTTGCATGTCGTCCTTTGCTTGCGACACTTCTGTGTTTCCTTGTACGTCAGACACTTATTTCTGTTGTTATTTCGTGCAGGGTGTAAATGAGAGAGAATTTAGCTCACAGGGAAGCTTAGTGTCAATTATTCTTTACTGCGATACATTCGCGACTGGAGCAAGAAAACAGGGAAACAGCAGCGGTACGCCAAGTAACTACTCCCCTTCACACACCAGGAAAGAAAGCGAGTTAATGTCGCATTGTCATCCAGTTCGGAGCTAATTTGGAAGTTTCAAGTAGCGAACTTATCGGAAAATTAGTTCAAAATCAATTGCAAATTTGTACTGAATGGACAGACAGACAAACCGAAAAACAAAGTACCCTCCGCGACACACCAGAATCGAAAGCGAGTTAATATTGCAGTATCACCCAGCTCTGAGCTACTTTGGAAGTTTTAAGTTTCCAGTTTATCGGGAAGCTAGTTTAAAATCAGTTGAAAAATTTGTACCTAAAAAACAGAAAAGAAACCGACCTAATAAGAACATGTTGAAAAGTCCAGAATGAGATTTTCACTCTGCAGCAGAGTGTGCGCTGATATGAAACTTCCTGGCAGATTAAAACTGTGTGCCCGACCGAGACTCGAACTCGGGACTCGGGACCTTTGCCCCCAGGCTGTGGCTAAGCCATGTCTCCGCAATATCCTTTCTTTCAGGAGTGCTAGTTCTGCAAGGTTCGCAGGAGAGCTTCTGTAAAGTTTGGAAGGTAGGAGACGAGGTACTGGCAGAAGTAAAGCTGTGAGTACCGAGCGTGAGTCGTGCTTCGGTAGCTCAGATGGTAGAGCTCTTGCCCGCGAAAGGCAAAGGTCCCGAGTTCGAGTCTCGGTCGGGGACACAGTTTTAATCTGCCAGGAAGTTTCATGTTGAAAAGTGATCGTCCCTTTATATACACAAAAATTTGCAGTACAACACCAGATGCTAAACTTTTATAACTCAATAAAAACTGATATTTTATACCACAGGTACAAAATTGTCCTATGTAGTGGGATTGGCAGAAGTTGCAGTTGAGTGTGTATATTCCTTCATTACTGATTTTGTCAGAAGTTATTCTGTCTGACCTAGTCTTTGTTGTAATGCGTTGTTTATTCTGAATGTTAACTGTATGTCTTGCTTCTTCAGTTTATTTTCAGTTCTATGTGCTGTTTTATTATTTTTAAATTTTTAAAGGTGATAATTTTGCGTGTTTTAGAACAAAGGGAAAAACCGACTGACGATGGCCATATTGTCTCTGAAACTATTTGAGGCAGAAAATAAACAAAAGTGTTTTGCATCAGGGTGGACTCCCAACTCCATATTGTTACCTTTATGTCAGGGTGCCCTTTTCTGTGACAAGAGTGTTTCATTTGGTTGTCTTTCAGGGTCTTTTAGTTTTTTCCCTCAGTGTATGTTTCGCAGAAGTGCTTTAAAAACGTAGAAAAAGTGCTATAATTTGTACTTCGCTCATAAACTATAGCATGCATAAGTATCTTTGAGTCCGATTTTGTTGATGATAAGCGAGAGTGAGGGTGAGGTATTTTAGTGTGTCAAGTACTGAGAAAGGTGAGTGGTAAATGCAGCGATAAAACTCATGGAGACAGTTATAGGTGTAATTTAATTTTTATATATCTATGTGGATGCGTGTCTAGGCTTTGTACATGTTTCAGTTAATATACTATTTATAGACTCTGATCAAATGGTCGGGATGTACCAATATTATCACAAAGAAAGTAAATGCACTGTGGTGATAGAAGTCATGGGATAAAAATGGTTCAAATGGCTCCGAGCACTATGGGACTTAACTGCTGTGGTCATTAGTCCCCTAGAACTTAGAACTAGTTAAACCTAACTAACCTAAGGACATCACAAACATCCATGCCCGAGGCAGGATTCGAACCTGCGACCGTAGCGGTCTTGCGGTTCCAGACTGCAGCGCCTTTAACCGCACGGCCACTTCGGCCGGCTGTCATGGGATAGCGACATGTACTTATACAGATGGCGGTAGTATTGCGTACACAAGGCATAAAATGGTGTTACATTAGCAGAGCTGTCATTTCCTCTCGGCTGATTCATGTGAAAAGGTTTCCGACATGTTTATAGCCGCACGACGGGAATCAGCGAGCTCTGAACGCGGTGTGATAATTGGAGCTAGACGATTTCGACATAGGTAATCCAATATTCAGACATCCACAGTGTAAAGGGTGTGCCGCGAACAGCAAATTTCAGTCATTACCTCTCACTACAGACAAGTCAGTGGCGTTAGCGCAGAATTGTCGGTGCTAACAGACGAGAAAAACTGCATGAAATAACCGCGGGAGTCAATGTGAGACGTACAACGAACATATCCCTGCCGCCGTTGGATAAGCAGCTGCAGCAGCAAGTCGTATACTCCTAGCTCACTCATTTGTTACATAGTTTAATTCTTAATTTCTTTGCTTGTTTTTGGTACTTGCATTGTTTAATTCATAAATTTCGGGCGTATTATAGTATTTGAGAGTTGTAGCATCGCGTTTTAGTACCTGAATAGTGTAAATTCGCGTAGTCGTTTGTCTTCTGTTTTTGTTTTGAACGGCCAGTGTCGGTTGGTCACAGTCAGTGTGCTCCCTGCCGCCGTTGGATAAGCAGCTGCAGCAGCAAGTCGTATACTCCTAGCTCACTCATTTGTTACATAGTTTAATTTTTAATTTCTTTCCGTGTTTTTGGTACTTGCATTGTTTAATTCATAAATTTCGGGCGTATTATAGTATTTGAGAGTTTTGGCATCGCGTTTTAGTACCTGAATAGTGTAAAATCGCGTAGTCTCCTTCGCCGCCGAGCAGTGTGTCAGCAGTGCATTTACTAGGCAATCTTGTATTTTAATAACCGTTTAAATTTTGTCGATTTGTTTGCGCTCTCTGTAGATTAGTTCAGACGTTCTTTGCAAAACAGTTTTTAGCATGGATAGGGACTGCAACTGCTGTGTTCGGATGCAGGTTGAGTTGGCATCCCTTCACTCCCAGCTTCAGGCGGTGTTGGCTTCGGTCACACAGCTTGAGGCTGTTGCCAATAGGCATCACTGTGGGGGTCCGGATGGGGGTTTGTCGAGGACGGCCAGCTCGTCCCACGCATCCCCCGATCGGACTACGACTGTGGTTGCCCGGGATACTGCCCGCATTGAGGCTGATCCCTCACCTGTGGTAGAGTGGGAGGTCGTCTCAAGGTGTGGCAGGGGGCGAAAGACATTCCGGAGGGCTGAACGGAAGGCCTCTCCAGTTTGTCTGAGGAACCGGTTCCAGGCTCTGTCTCAGGCCGATACTGATCTTCGGCCTGACATGGCTGCTTGTCCTGTTCCAGAGGTTGCCCCTCAGTCTGCAAGATTCGGGCGGTCGCAGAGGGTGGGCTTACTGGTAGTTGTGAGCTCCAACGTCAGGCGAGTAATGGGGCCCCTTAGGGAAATGGCAGCAAGAGAGGGGAAGAAAACCAATGTGCACTCCGTGTGCATACCGGGGGGAGTCATTCCAGACGTGGAAAGGGTCCTTCCAAATGCCATGAAGGGTACAGGGTGCACCCATCTGCAGGTGGTCGCTCATGTCGGCACCAATGATGTGTGTCGCTATGGATCGGAGAAAATCCTCTCTGGCTTCCGGCGGCTATCTGATTTGGTGAAGACTGCCAGTTTCGCTAGCGAGATGAAAGCAGAGTTCACCATCTGCAGCATCGTCGACAGGACTGACTGCAGATCTTCGGTACAGAGCCGAGTGGAGGGTCTGAATCAGAGGCTGAGACGGTTCTGCGACCATGTGGGCTGCAGATTCCTCGACTTGCGCCATAGGGTGGTGGGGTTTCGGGTTCCGCTGGATAGGTCAGGAGTCCACTACACGCAACAAGCGGCTACACAGGTAGCAGGGGTTGTGTGGCGTGGGCTGGGCGGTTTTTTAGGTTAGACGGCCTTGGGCAAGTACAGAAAGGGCAACAGCCTCAACGGGTGCGGGGCAAAGTCAGGACATGCGGGGACCAAGCAGCAATCGGTATTGTAATTGCCAACTGTCGAAGCTGCGTTAGTAAAGTACCGGAACTTCAAGCGCTGATAGAAAGCACCGAAGCTGAAATCGTTATAGGTACAGAAAGCTGGCTGAAGCCAGAGATAAATTCTGCCGAAATTTTTACAAAGGCACAGGCGGTGTTTAGAAAGGATAAATTGCATGCAACCGGTGGTGGAGTGTTCGTCGCTGTTAGTAGTAGTTTATCCTGTAGTGAAGTAGAAGTGGATAGTTCCTGTGAATTATTATGGGTGGAGGTTACACTCAACAACCGAGCTAGGTTAATAATTGGCTCCTTTTACCGACCACCCGACTCAGCAGCTTTAGTGGCAGAACAACTGAGAGAAAATTTGGAATACATTTCACATAAATTTTCTCAGTATGTTATAGTCTTAGGTGGAGATTTCAATTTACCAGATATAGACTGGGACACTCAGATGTTTAGGACGGGTGGTAGGGACAGAGCATCGAGTGACATTATACTGAGTGCACTGTCCGAAAATTACCTCGAGCAATTAAACAGAGAACCGACTCGTGGAGATAACATCTTGGACCTACTGATAACAAACAGACCCGAACTTTTCGACTCTGTATGTGCAGAACAGGGAATCAGTGATCATAAGGCCGTTGCAGCATCCCTGAATATGGAAGTTAATAGGAATATAAAAAAAAGGGAGGAAGGTTTATCTGTTTAGCAAGAGTAATAGAAGGCAGATTTCAGACTACCTAACAGATCAAAACGAAAATTTCTGTTCAGACACTGACAATGTTGAGTGTTTATGGAA
Source organism: Schistocerca piceifrons (assembly GCF_021461385.2). Lineage (NCBI taxonomy): Eukaryota > Metazoa > Arthropoda > Insecta > Orthoptera > Acrididae > Schistocerca > Schistocerca piceifrons. The sequence goes on along the minus strand of NC_060144.1, from coordinate 528,405,122 downwards.
AAAGCTCAAGGCAATCGTAAAATGCGTTTTAGACAGGTACGTGCCGAGTAAAACTGTGAGGGACGGGAAAAACCCACCGTGGTACAACAACAAAGTTAGGAAACTACTGCGAAAGCAAAGAGAGCTTCACTCCAAGTTTAAAAGCAGCCAAAACCTCTCAGACAAACAGAAGCTAAACGATGTCAAAATTAGCGTAAGGAGGGCTATGCGTGAAGCGTTCAGTGAATTCGAAAGTAAAATTCTATGTACGGACTTGACAGAAAATCCTAGGAAGTTCTGGTCTTACGTTAAATCAGTAAGTGGCTCAAAACAGCATATCCAGACACTCCGGGATGATGATGGCATTGGAACAGAGGATGACACGCGTAAAGCTGAAATACTAAACACCTTTTTCCAAAGCTGTTTCACAGAGGAAGACCGCACTGCAGTTCCTTCTCTAAATCCTCGCACAAAGGAAAAAATGGCTGACATCGAAATAAGTGTCCAAGGAATAGAAAAGCAACTGGAATCACTCAACAGAAGAAAATCCACTGGACCTGACGGGATACCAATTCGATTCTGCACAGAGTACGCGAAAGAACTTGCCCCTCTTCTAACAGCCGTGTACCGCAAGTCTCTAGAGGAACGGAGGGTTCCAAATGATTGGAAAAGAGCACAGGTAGTCCCAGTCTTCAAGAAGGGTCGTCGAGCAGATGCGCAAAACTATAGACCTATATCTCTGACGTCGATCTGTTGTAGAATTTTAGAACATGTTTTTTGCTCGAGTATCATGTCGTTTTTGGAAACCCAGAATCTACTATGTAGGAATCAACATGGATTCCGGAAACAGCGATCGTGTGAGACCCAACTCGCCTTATTTGTTCATGAGACCCAGAAAATATTAGATACAGCCTCCCAGGTAGATGCTATTTTTCTTGACTTCCGGAAGGCGTTCGATACAGTTCCGCACTGTCGCCTGATAAACAAAGTAAGAGCCTACGGAATATCAGACCAGCTGTGTGGCTGGATTGAAGAGTTTTTAGCAAACAGAACACAGCATGTTGTTATCAATGGAGAGACGTCTACAAACGTTAAAGTAACCTCTGGCGTGCCACAGGGGAGTGTTACGGGACCATTGCTTTTCACAATATATATATAAATGACCTAGTAGATAGTGTCGGAAGTTCCATGCGGCTTTTCGCGGATGATGCTGTAGTATACAGAGAGGTGGCAGCATTAGAGGGTTGTGGCGAGGTGCAGGAAGATCTGCGGCGGATATGCACTTGGTGCAGGGAGTGGCAACTGTCCCTTAACATAGACAAATGTAATGTATTGCGAATACATAGAAAGAAGGCTCCTTTATTGTATGATTATATGATAGCGGAACAAACACTGGTAGCAGTTACTTCTGTAAAATATCTGGGAGTATGCGTGCGGAACGATTTGAAGTGGAATGATCATATAAAATTAATTGTTGGTAAGGCGGGTACCAGGTTGAGATTCGTTGGGAGAGTGCTTAGAAAATGTAGTCCATCAACAAAGGAGGTGGCTTACAAAACACTCGTTCGACCTGTACTTGAGTATTGCTCATCAGTGTGGGATCTGTACCAGATCGGCTTGACGGAGGAGATAGAGAAGATCCAGAGAAGAGCGGCGCGTTTCGTCACAGGGTTATTTGGTAACCGTGATAGCGTTACGGAGATGTTTAATAAACTCAAGTGGCAGACTCTGCAAGAGAGGCGCTCTGCATCGCGGTGTAGCTTGCTCGCCAGGTTTCGAGAGGGTGCGTTTCTGGATGAGGTATCGAATATATTGCTTCCCCCTACTTATACCTCCCGAGGAGATCACGAATGTAAAATTAGAGAGATTAGAGCGCGCACGGAGGCTTTCAGACAGTCGTTCTTTCCGCGAACCATACGCGACTGGAACAGGAAAGGGAGATAATGACAGTGGTACGTAAAGTGCCCTCCGCCACACACCGTTAGGTGGCTTGCGGAGTATAAATGTAGATGTAGATGTAGATCCGTTCGGCCAGTGTAGCGAAACTTGGTGTTGATGAGATATGGCAGCAGATGACCGATGAGAGTGCCTTTGTGAACAGCGCGAGATCACCTCCAGTGACTCTCCTGGGCTCGTGGCTCATCAGTTGGACCCTAGACGACTGGAAAACCCTTCCCATGGTCGTGTGAGTCCCGACTTCACAGCTGATGGTAGGGATCGGGTGTGGCTCAGACGCCACGGAGCTATGGACCCAGATGGTCAACAAGACAGTGTGCAAGCTCGCGATGCCTCCATAATGGCGTGGGCTGTGTTTACTTGGAATGGAAATGATTCTTTGGTCCAACTGAACAGACCATTGATTGGAAATGGTTATGTTCGGCTACTTGGGGATCATTTGTAGGTATTCACGGGCTTCACGTTACCAGACAGCAATGAAATTGTTGTGAACGACAATACGCTATCCAGGCCGGGGCGGCCGAGCGGTTCTAGGCGCTACAGTTTGGAACCGCGCGACCGCTACGGCCGCAGGTTCGAATTCTGCCTCGTTCATGGATGTGTGTGATGTCCTTAAGTTAGTTAGGTTTAAGTAGTTCTCAGTTCTAGGGGACTGATGACCTCAGAAGTTAAGTCCCATAGTGCTCAGAGCCATTTGAACCATTTGAGCAACAATACTCCATGTCACCGGGCCACAGTAGTTCGTGACTGGTTTGAACAACATTCTGGACAGATAGCCAGACATGAATCATGGGACATAATCGAGAAGTCAGTTCGTGCACAAATTCCTGCACTGGCAACACTTTCGCAGTTGTGGACGGCTATAGATTCAGCTTATGTTAACATCGGCGAATCAACTCAAGAATTCCACATCACGAGGGGTGTCAAGCAAGGCGATCCCATCTCCCCAAAACTGTTCTCTGCTGTATTGGAAATGGCTATGTTTGGGAAGGTAAGGGAATCAGAATTAATGGAAGAAGGCTTACCAACTTGAGATTTGCTGATGATATGCCTTACTGGACATAGACTTCGCACAGCTCCAAAACTTAGTTACAGATCTTGCATCGGAATGTCAGCTGGTTGGCTTGAACATGAACCTTTCCAAAACAAAAGTAATGTCCAACAAATGGGTCCCAGCTGGAGATGTGAAAGTCAAGGACAGTCTACTAGAAGAGGTCAGTGAATATGTCTACCTTGGCCAGATTATAAATATGAAGGGAGACACAAGGCCAGAAATCTATCGACGCATCAAGGTTGGCTGGCAAGCATTTGGGAAGAATTCAAAAGTATTCAGATCAAAAATGCCAGTAAAGCTGAAGAATGCAGTATTTGATCAATGCATTCTTCCTGTGATGACGTATGGCTGCGAGACATGGACACTGAACTCATTTACAAAAGGGAAACTTAGGACAGCACAGAGAGCTATGGAGAGATCAATGCTGGGCTATACAAGAAAGGATAGGAAAAGGGCAGATGACATCCGGTCTGTGACGAAGGTTAATGACATCTTAGAGACAGCATGTTCCTTGAAATGTCAGTGGGCTGGCCATGTCGCAAGAAGAAAAGACAACAGATGGACCAAGCTAGCACTGGAGTGGAGTCCGAGAGAGCACCGGAGGCCTAGAGGAAGACGACCAGACAGATGGGACAAAGACATCAAGATGATCGCTGGTAACACCTGGCAGAGAACTGCCCAAGACCGTCCCACTTGGAGAAGACTGCTGAAAGCCTACCTGAATCCATGACTCGAAGAGGCCACATCATTTAATGGTTGAATTGGCTGATGATGATGATGATAGATTCAGCATTGCTCAATATTTCTGCAGGGGACTTCCAACGAGTTGTTGAGTCCATGCTACGTCGAACTGCTGCACTACGCCCGGTAGAAGGGCGTCCGACACGATATTACGTAGAAGAAGTCTCATGACTTTTGTCTGCTGAGTGTATTTATTGTGAACAAACTGCTGCGAACGTTATAGAAGGAAACAGAAAGTAAATAACTCGGAAACATATCTACATCTTTACTGTTAATAAATCAGTGCTAGAAGAGTTCTGACAAAAATGTGATATATGTAAGCGAAACGTAGTTTTTAGTATATTCCTCCAAATGTTCTGGCCCGGGGCCGGAGAAATGAAGTCTTCCGGAGTGTTTTAAACAGTGCCAGACTTTCTCGACTAGGGACCCCGCGGGTAAAACTGCCTGTGGAACTACTATGGCCACACGCGGCGCTCTCTTTTTACGGCTCGTGGGCCTACGCCTCACAGGCGATTTATGCCAATGGGTCCGTTCCGCATTAACCACAATTACGAGCGTAAAGTCCGCTCCATTTTACGCTAATATCTTAATCTTATGACCCAATTTCCACATCGGGCCCTAAATCAACATCCTTGTTAACGCGTCGACACCACGGCGCGGTATTAATGCGGCTGGCGTGAGCAAATTGGCCGCGGAACCAGTTTCCGTCGACCGGCGGACACCCGCTGTGCTGGCACCGGCTCACAGAGATAGCGGGCGGCCCCCGCCGTGGCGGGCGAGCCGCTATGGGGCGCCGAAGCCCGGGGGCGGAGGTCGCGCCGGCCGCGATACGTTAGAGCAGGCCGAATTTGTCACGAGAGTGGGAACCAGTTTTCACTTTGCGCCGCGGGAAAATGTTTATGTACGCTTTTTAAAAAGTGCCTGGTGGGTCGTAACAAGTACTTGGAGCTTTCTGCAGGTGATGCATTCCGAATAGAGATATGAAGAGGTTCGCTACTTAACGATTACACTTTTGTTAACAGTTTACTGGAAACAGTAATCACGAGAGTTACTCGGAAAGTAAGGTCCGATGAGGTGCGAAATGGAAACCGCAGTGAAAACCCGATGAAGCCTTGCACAGATGAGTCGGGCAGTGTGTCTAGTGTGCCCGTCGATAGCGTCACGTCGCTCTTTTCAGATCTGAGCGCACAGTGGGTAGCCGGCCGGAGTGGCCGAGCGGTTAAAGGCACTACAGTCTGGAACCGCACGACCGCTATGGTCGCAGGTTCGAATCCTGCCTCGGGCATGGATGTGTGTGATGTCCTTAGGTTAGTTAGGTTTAAGTAGTTCTAAGTTCTAGGGGACTTATGACCACAGCAGTTGAGTCCCATAGTGCTCAGAGCCATTTTTCGCACAGTGGGCATGTAAACCTGCTTAGAATAGTAGTGTCTTCAGACAAGTATGAGGGCCCTGGTGTGAGATTTCGCCTGATATCAAGCAGCCCACATAACATACCTGTCATACGTTTATTTTTGCATAACAATTCTCTGACGCACTCTGAAGGGGCAATGAAGATGCTCCTGCAGCGTTTTCGATGCGAAATGTTTGATCACCCACAATACAGGCCGTCATTGACTCTCCCTGAGTTCCATCTCTGCTCTCATGAACCGCTAGCAAACGTTCTGGCTCAGACAACGAGCTGTAGACCAGCGTAGAGAACTGGCAGAAAGCACAGGCGGCTTCCTTCTGTGACGAGGGTATTGGAAAGTTCGTACGACGCTACGACAAATTTCTAAACCGGAGCGGCGACTATGTAGAGCAGTAGCTGGAAGGTGTAGCTAACTGTCAAAAAAAAAAAAATCATTTTCACAGATGTTTCCATTTTGCGACCGATCAGACCTTACTTTACGAATAGGCCTCGTCTTGTCTATATAGGCCTCTACGTGGTTCCCCCAGAGACCTTTTCAGATCTCTGATTTCTGTCGCGTTTATATGCAGATTGAAGAGGCGAATGAAAATTCGTACCAACGCCAAGATTCGAACCTGGTCCACTAGAGAGATGCACTAACAACTACGTGGCTTTACACAACTGCTCGTACGACCCTAGCATGCCTTCCACCTCGAGCCAAATTCCCATTCATGCCTCAGCCAACTTGGTATTCACCCAAAAGTCGTGCTGCACTTCAGAGACACTCCAAGTATTGGAATAACTCCTCATCATCGAACGAAACGGGAGGTCTTGCCTGAAACCCAGTCAAATGAAACTGTATGGGTCCAGAGACCTTTTCACGTCTCGAACATCTACGATTGTATGTGCAGACTGAAACAATGAAGAAAATTTGTTCCATTCCAGGGATTCGAACTTGGATCTCCTTCTCAGTAGGCAGTTAACTAACCACTGTGCCACCCAGGCACAGTGGCTTTGCACGACTGTGCGGGCCACCATACCGCACCTCCCTCCTCAATACATGTTTCCATTCGTTTCGTCGCTTCAGTCTGCGTGTATACATTATAGAAGTGTGGGACTTGAAAAGGGCTCTGAAACCATATAGCTTCATTTGATTAAAGCACCTGTGCCTGTGTTTCAGGCAGGATCCCCAGTTTCATTCTATGTAGAGGTGCTATTCCAATACAATTGGAGAGGTCCAAGTTTAGGGGGAATAATAAGTGGGCTGAGCCGCGTGTGGGAATTTGTATTGCAGAGGAAGGCATGCTAGGGAAATACGTTTTGTGCAACGTCACTGTGCCAGGATGGCGTAGTGGTTAGCTCATCTGCCTAGCGAGCAGGGGGCTGGGGTTCAAACCCGACTTCGGTACAGATTTTCATTCGTCACTTCGGACTGCCTGTATTAAAGTGGAATGACTACATTATAAGAGTGTACGAGGATACTTAAAAAAATCAAGTTACACATGTCAGTGCGGTACGATTAACAGTAGTATCACAGTGCGGGATTTAAATGGCGCTGCAACTGAAAAGATACTTCAAAGGTGAAGTATGTGGGGCAGTACGATACTTGAGGACAAAAATTCTAAATTGGATACAGATTCATTTCGAAATTTTGGCTTTATGTGGACCAAATGCAATGTCGCATCCATCTATAGTGAAACAGTGCCAACAATTTGACCGCGATCGTAAACATGTGCGTGATGCTGATCGAGAAGGAAGACCATCAACATCAGCGACAATGTCCAGGTAATCGAGGAATTGCTTCGCAATAGTAACGGATTTTCCAACGATATGGACGTTCATACTGAGGTTTTGAATGACACCAAGGAGTGGATTACTACTGTGGAGGAACTGAAAGCCTGGTAGAAAGTTCAGAGCGATGTTTACAGAGACATAGCGGCTAGGCTGCAAAATGGAATCGTGTATAAGTGTCACTTTGAAGCGTGCTGCCGTACTCAGTAAAAGTTACTTGGCCTGCCATTATAATGCGAAATTCATTCTTTAAAAAGTCCTGTTAGGAAAAGAACAATCGAGGCTGAGGTTCATTGGATCCGGGATTAGAGCTAATAAAGGGGGGGGGGGCGGAAAGTAAGCGGCTCCAGAAGTACCCTCATCCACAGATCGTAAGTCAGGTTCTAGAGTATAGCTGTACATGTAGATGCAGATTACGTATTATAAGTTAAAATACGAAGAATGGAATCTTGACGGCATGTTGCGTGTCGCACCAGGAAAGCTCAAATAGTAAGAACAACATGGTTCACAGTTCGAGTCCCGGTCTGGCAAAAAGTTTCACATAACGCACACTGTGAAACATACGAGGCGCATTCAAGTTCTAAGGCCTCCGAATTTTTTTCTAATTAACTACTCACCCGAAATCGATGAAACTGGCGTTGCTTCTCGACGTAATCGCCCTGCAGACGTACACATTTTTTTCACAACGCTGACGCCATGATTCCATGGCAGCGGCGAAGGCTTCTTTAGGAGTCTGTTTTGACCACTGGAAAATCGCTGAGGCAATAGCAGCACGGCTGGTGAATGTGCGGCCACGGAGAGTGTCTTTCATTGTTGGAAAAAGCCAAAAGTCACTAGGAGCCAGGTCAGGTGAGTAGGGAGCATGAGGAATCACTTCAAAGTTGTTATCACGAAGAAACTGTTGCGTAACGTTAGCTCGATGTGCGGGTGCGTTGTCTTGGTGAAACAGCACAAGCGCAGCCCTTCCCGGACGTTTTTGTTGCAGTGCAGGAAGGAATTTGTTCTTCAAAACATTTTGTAGGATGCACCTGTTACCGTAGTGCCCTTTGGAACGCAATGACTAAGGATTACGCCCTCGCTGTCCCAGAACATGGACACCAACATTTTTTCAGCACTGGCGGTTACCCGAAATTTTTTTGGTGGCGGTGAATCTGTGTGCTTCCATTGAGCTGACTGGCGCTTTGTTTCTGGATTGAAAAATGGCATCCACGTCTCATCCATTGTCACAACCGACGAAAAGAAAGTCCCATTCATGCTGTCGTTGCGCGTCAACATTGCTTGGCAACATGCCACACGGGCAGCCATGTGGTCATCCGTCACCATTCGTGGCACCCACCTGGATGATACTTTTCGCATTTTCAGGTCGTCATGCAGGATTGTGTGCACAGAACCCACAGGAATGCCAACTCTGGAGGCGATCTGTTCAACAGTCATTCGGCGATCCCCCAAAACAATTCTCTCCACTTTCTCGATCATGTCGTCAGACCAGCTTGTGCGAGCCCGAGGTTGTTTCGGTTTGTTGTCACATAATGTTCTGCCTTCATTAAACTGTCACACCCACGAACGCACTATCGACACAACCATAACTCCATCACCACATGTCTCCTTCACTGTCGATGAATTTCAATTGGTTTCACACCACGCAAATTCAGAAAACGAATGATTGCACGCTGTTCAAGTAAGGAAAACGTCGCCATTTTAAGTATTTAAAACAGTTCTCATTCTCGCCGCTGGAGGTACAATTCCATCTGCCGTACGGTGCTGCCACCTCTGGGACGTATTGACAATGAACGCGGCCTCATTTTAAAACAATGCGCATGTTTCTATCTCTTTCCTGTCCGGAGAAAAAAAATCGGTGGCCTTAGAACTTGAATGCACCTCGTATGTTGTGGAACGAAATCCCTCAGCAATTTCCTCGCATTATCAGTTCAAGAGTGTTAGTCCCGATTTATTGACAAACAGCCAATACGGATGTAGAAAGTATCGTTCTTGCGAAAAACAACTAGATCTTTATTCGCGGGAAGCTAACGACAGAGGGTGTCAAGTTGATTCTATATTTTTACACTTCCAGAAGGCTTTTGATACCGTTCCACACGAGTGACTTCCGATTAAATTGCGTGCTCATGAAGATTCGTCTCAGTTGTGGGACTGGATTCGTGATTTCCTGTCAGAAAGATCATATAGTACGTAGTAATCGATGTAAAATGATCGACTAAAACAAGTGCAATATGTCCTCTCCTGTTCAGATGATGCTATCAAATACCATCTTATAAAGTCATTAGATGATCAAAGCAAGTTGCCAAACGATTTCAACAAAATATCTATATGGTGCGAAAAGAGGCAGTTGACTAAATAAAGAAAAGTTTGAAATCATCCACATGAGTGCTAAAAGGAATCTGGTAAATTTCGGATGGCGGAAAAAAAGACCCACATAAATCTTAAGACTGTAAATTCAACTAAATACTTAGAGATTACAATTACGAATAACTTAAATTGGAATTGTCGTACAGATAATGTTGTTGGGAAAGCAAATCAAAGACTGGGATTTATTGACTGAACATTGGGAAATGCTACATGTCTACTAAAGAGACTTCTTGTACCACGATTGTTCACCCTCTTCTGCAGTACTGCTGCGCGGTTTGGGATCTGGATCAGATAGGACTGACGGAGAACATTGAAGAAGCTCAAAGAACGGCAGCTCATTTTTTATTATCACGAAACAGGGGGAGAGTACTGTGGTGTCACCGCCAGACACCACACTTGCTAGGTGGTAGCCTTTAAATCGGCCGCGGTCCGTTAGTATACGTCGGACCCGCGTGTCGCCACTATCAGTGATTGCAGACCGAGCGCCGCCACACGTCAGGTCTAGAGAGACTTCCTAGCACTCGCCCCAGTTATACAGCCGACTTTGCTAGCGATGGTTCACTGACAAAATACGCTCACATTTGCCGAGACGATAGTTAGCATAGCCTTCAGCTACGTCATTTGCTACGACCTAGCAAGGCGCCATTATCAGTTGCTATTGATATTGTAAATAATTTACAGACAAGAGCTACGTTCAACATTAATGGATTAAAGTTAAGTATTCCACCATCTGTGTCCGTTTTTCTAAGTTCTAATTTCCTTGTCCTGTTCCAGACCTCACGCCAGCCTGCGTGAACTAAAAAGCGTGCATTTCGTCTTCCTCTAAATTTAGGGGTTGGTCTCCTGCCAATCCACAACAAGTACAACGTATGTTATACGCGAATTGGAGTGGCAATCATTAAAACAAAGGCGTTTTTCATTGCGACAGAATCTTCTCATGAAATTTCAATCGCCAACTTCTCGCGAGAGTGTGAAAATATTTTGATGGCGCCCACCTACATCATCATAATGAAATAAGCGAAATCAGAAGTCGCACGGACAGATTTATGTGTTCGTTTTTCCCCCTATTTGTTAGAGAGTGGGACGGTAGGGAAAGAGCTTGAAGGCACTTAATTATGATATTCAGAATAATCACGTAGATGTGGGTAAGTATGTTGGAAAGCCTCCAGAGACTGTGGAAGGAAGGAGAGAGGTCTTTGTAGAAATAAATCCGTGACGGCGGGTCGAGTGTCGAGTCTGGATAGCTAAGTCGATAAGAAGCGGGATGTCACGTTCAAGTCCTGGTCCGAAAAACACTTCTAATCTGCCTGGAAATTTCAAAATAGCGCGAACGACGCTGCAGGATGAAATATTCATTCTAGCACCATAATACGAGTCGTAAGATGGAAAGTCAGTGTTGAATGCTTATCACTCGCAGACGAACCAGGAGTCAGTAAAACAAGACGAAGCAGCAGTCAGTACTGAGACAAAAGAATATCGAAAAACTAAAGAAGACAAGGTAGAAAGTAAGCTTTTGGATATCTGGTGAGATACCTCATTTCGTGGAAAACGCATTCTGATATGTAAGTAAACGGTCAATTAGCGACGGAATACGGAGTGGTTTCACGAGCAGCCTTCTTCAGATGCCATGGAGAGACGTAGAGCCTGCAGGTCTTGAGAGTGGTGCCAACCTGGAAAGAGCTATCACTCTCATAAAATTATATACCCTAACATAAAATCACAAGAATAACAAACATACCGCCATTAACCGCGCAGAAACTGAACAATAAGGGTGCAAACTGTAAGGAAACCGAGTGCAACCATCAGCGAATGTTGTGTTTATATGAAGAGGAGAACAATAGACTTTTCACGCTGAGAGGCAAGTTAATGACTGGAAATTCTGTAGAGAGGTTTACAAAGTGAAAAACAACACATAACAAGACTGTTTATTTGTATCACAGTGCGTTTGTTTCAACTGCCAAGACTAGGGCTTTCAAGCGATTTCTTCATCTAACTAAAGTCCTTCGCGATTTAACATTACAATATACGTAGCGCATGAACAGTAGGCCTGCATAACAATCAGTATAACCAATTATACAGCAATATCGTATCCACGTGACAAGGAGATTTTAAGTGTTCAAGTACACAAATATTGACACATACCATCACCTAAAACTAAATAGGCTTTGATGCCAAAAGTTCAGCAAAAGGATTTCAGTAAGTTCTACATTTGATACTACCAAATACCAACCACTACTATGGCAAAATAGATCGAGAAGTGAAAAATTGGAAACGACTCAAACACAAGCTTTACAAACCTCCCAAATCAAATTCCTTTACTATGGCGGAAAATGACATCCTTGGTGCAATGAAGATTGTGAACAATCATTAAAATCTCAGCACAAGAGAACCAAAACATAGAGCAGTAACAAATCGGATAATTTCTATGACATGTTCCTGGTAACTAGAATAAAATATTGAAAGTTAAGTAGACAACAGAAGAAACAGTATGAGAACAGTCAGTTCGGTGAAACAGAAGAATACTTCCCAAAACAACAACACCAGGATTTGTTACAAGACAAAGCTAAATGGAGACCATCCCAAACATGTCTGCTTCAAGAAGAGAAATGGACAGTTGTCACTTAGCTATCAAGAAGACTATAGAGAACTTCAAAAATATTTTAAAGAAAATCCTAAACTGTCCAAGAACACGGAAGATTTCCACCAGAATTTCCCCTGGAAAGCAAGCCAGATTAAGAAGCATCAAACTAATGGGAATTTGCTAGACAGATTATAAAGCTAAAATACAAAAAGCACCTGCCGAAAGCATAACTGCTAAACAACACCTGAAAACAGCTGGCCCATAAACCATACAGTAAATTCCATTGATCATGTAAGACATTTGGCAAACTGAGAAAATTTCGGATGACTAAAAAACATCATTGATACACTTACTACACAAAAAGGCAGACAGAACGCATGTTAGCTAAAGAGGAATTTCTCTTCCTCCTCCCCCATACAAAAGTCTGTCTCAGTGTCTACTGGATCGAACGCAACAGAAACTTTAGTGCGAAACAGGCGAGTAGCAAGAAGGTTTCAGGCAAAGTGGATCTTGGTCAGAAGATATTTTAATAATTCTAAGGCTTAAAAAAATTTACAATGAGATAACAGTTTGCACCGTCGTCGATTTTAAAAAGACATGATTTAGCGAACCGACGGTCTCTCTCCCTAATTCTGAGAGAACAAGATCTGGATATCAAAAGTACTTAACTTATTTGTGGAACACCAAATGGTACAAACTCTAAGATAACAAAAAAATGGCTCTGAGCACTATGGGACTTAACATCTGAGGTCATCAGTCGCTTAGAACTTAGAACTACTTAAACCTAACTAACCTAAGGACATCACACACATCCATGCCCGAGGCAGCATTCGAACCTGCGACCGTAGCAGTCGCACGGTTCCGGACTGAAGCGCCTAGAACCGCTCGGCCACAGCGGCCGGCCTAAGATAACATTCAGGGAAGAAGTTTCGGAATGTTTCGAAAGCACAACAGGAGTAAGACAAGGTCGGGGACTGTCTCTGTTACTTTTTGACTGGGGCTAAGCAGAGTAATCCAAGAGTCGTGGATATTAAAAATCGGAGCTTAAAATTTACCAACGAATCAATTTAGGAAGGGTCATTTTGCTTTTACAGACGACCTAGCGATACTGTGTCATTATTTCTAAAGAACGTGCAGAAAGAGAAGGGCTCCGGAAAACGTTTGAAGAAAACAAAATACTTGTCCAGCAATAGCTCGCTACCAAAAATCATAAAAACTAAGTATGGGAAAATCCAAAAAAATTCTTTGATCAAGTATTTAGGCGATTTTCATTTTCGAAAAAGTCATCAGGAGCTCTGACTGGCACGGCAATGAGGTAGAGTCAGCAATTAGGTAAGAACTAACCAGTGTGAGGTCAATCATTCACCAATCGATCCCGTATATACTTGGCTCATTAGTTGGGTAATTTTCCAACTGTATAGAGAGAGGAGGCAACAGCGGTGCAAATTCCTTCAGTGACAACGGGACCTGCTGAAAAGACAGCTGCAGTGTCAGCAGAAGTCAACCAACGTACATCAAGAACCGGAGGCTTAAGGAATGTAGGAATTAATTGATGATTGACCAACGTGAAGGATGAACATTGGTGATAATGTGTATTGGAATAGTGTAATTCATTTAATCCCTGAAAATCAGCGTCGTATTGTGAATTTACAGTAGGTGATTGTACTGCATTAGCAGGTTGCCTTTCCGGACGTGGTATGCAGCCCTTCAATTATCTCTTTACAAATGGCGAATTTGCTATGTTGTTAAGGTATATAATACACTGATGAGCCAAAACATTATGACCACTTGCTTAATAGCTTTTTTTCGGTCTTTGGAACGGAATATACTGTATAGCTGATTCTGCGTATCAAGGGTCAGAGTGGAGGTAGGTGGCATTAGATATTTACGCACATGTCTGGTACTTCTCATAAATAACGAGCCACTGACTAGGTCCGCAGATCGTGGTCTAGTGGCTAGCGTTGCTGCCTCTAGGATTCGACTTCCGGTAGGATTGGAGATTTTCTCTCCCCGGGGAATGGGTGTTTGTGTTGTCCTCATCCTTTCATCATCATCATCATCATCATCATTCGTGACTGTCGCTACATTGGAGTGTGTAAAAGAACTGGGCTGTGAAAAAATTAGGACTTCGTACGGGTGCTGATGACCGCTTAGTTAAGCGCCCCACAAACAAAACATCATCATCGAGCCACTGACCTGCATATGCGGTGATGGCGTCCGACAGCGACCCAGATGTCTTCCATAGGATTTACATCAGGCAAATTTGATTGCCGACAGGATGAGTTCACTATAACACCCCTCAAACCACTGTAGCATGCTTCTGGCTCCGAGACACGCACAATTGTACTGCTGAAAGATGACATCGCCATCAGGGAAGACATCAAGCATGGAGGTATGCAGGTGGTTTGCAGCTGTCAGTGTGTCTCCGATTACTATCACAAGTCCCATGCAAGCGCTGGAGAATGTCTGTCATAGCACAATACTGCTCCCAGCAGCCTGCGTCCGTAGCGAGCTGGACGTTTCGAGCCGCCGTTCACCTCGATGACTGCATTTGTGGAGAGGACCGTCGACCTAGTATAGCAGAAATGTATTTCACACTAAGTGTCGACACGTTTCCATTGGTCGACGGTCGAATCCCGATGGTCCCGCGCCCATTGCAATGGTAGTTGACGATGTCGGTGGTTCAACGTGTGGACACGAAGGGGTGATCCGTGGCGGAGTTCCCTGTTCAACAATGTACGATGAGGGTGTGCTCCGAAACACTTGTGCTAGCACAAGTATTGTGCTCTTTCGGCAGAGATGCCACAGATCACAATCTATCCTACTTTACAGAGCAGACGAGCCTGCGAACCCCAAGTTCTGTGAACAGTCGTGGATGTCCAAACATTTAGCGCCCAGTGGCAGTATCTCTGTCCTTCTACCTCTTTCCATAGATGCTCGCGACAGTAGCAAGTGAATATTCGACCAGCTTCGCCGTTTGCGAGATACCCGTTCAGAGGCTCTACGTAGTAATAATCTACCCTTTGTCGACATCCATTACCACAATGGATTCCCCATTTGCAGCCCATATCTCCAATAGCGTGATCCCCCGTCCGTGTCTGCTCCACTTATACAGGGTGGTCCATTGATCGTGACCGGACCAAATATCTCACGAAGTAAGCGTCAAACCAAAAAACTACGAAAATCACGACAGACACTTGGTTGGGCGAAAAAATTGAATCCCGGAATAACTTGGCCTGGCGAACTAAAAGAGGCCGTTCTCAGACAATAAAAGTAATAAAACGTTTTCAAAAACCGTTCGCCAGAGTAAATGTGCAATATGGTCGAAATTATCAGAAAAATAAGAGTAAGCTCCACGAAAAAACGGGTAATATACAATATGTGTAAGAACCAAGAAGGAACAATAAGAATGGAAGACGAAGAACAAAATGCTCGGTTTAAAAAAATGTAAAACAATAATTCAGTCTTTCTCAAGAACAGCTCAATGTGTACATCGGAGAACGAATGACACAGAAAAAGGAAAGGCTCAGGAGTTGGCCATAAAATTAGTTCATGGAATCGCGAAATTAGTAGAACGACACACTGAACAAAATGGTCTACTGAGCACAGAATGTGGAGTCGCAAGCGGAACACAAGACAATCAGATCTTTGATCTTTTTGATATTTAAGGTAAGTGAAATTCAGAACTCAAATATGAATCCCTCAAAATAGTTAGATGAAACTCTCAAAAATTCTCGAGAAAATTTACTTTGAAGTTTTCGAACCGTCTGTAATATGCTGAAGCAAGGCCAATTTTCCTCCACAGGTTGTGCGACTGTGTCGTAGAATGCTATTATGCTACGTGTCTGCCACGGGTTCGATTCCCATATCAGCCAAGTGTTCAGACAAATGTGTGTGTTCAATTAACATTTCCATGAAGAGTAAAATACATAAGATCGAAAAAATTAACTTCTAACGTTTTATTAATTTAAACAGTCTTTTACAAAAGATCAACAATGAAGAACTTACATTTGAAATGATAATCGAATTTTTTATGCAGTATGGAATCAGACATAAAAATACGTGCATTTTTCATAAAAAAAACAATTAGATATTTGTTAATTAGCATATATTTGGTGAATTTAACTGGAAAAATTGCAAAAAAGTATGACTTAAACGAGATTCGAACCAGGAATTATCAGTCTCTAGCGCTACTCATTTATTCCATCATACGTATTGTAAACTTCAAGCAATTGCTAATAGAGCATGCACCTCTGTTTAAAAGTTTGCATTAGTCGCAACTAAAACCCCCACATGGCAGGCGAGTACTGTTTCACATAGCCACACTAGTTATCTAGAGGAATTGACTTCGTTTTACATATTATAGACAATCGGAGAACTTCAAAGCAGATTTTGTAGAGAATTTATAGAGTCGCATAGTACTATTTTGGAGAATTAACATTTGAGTTTTTCACGTGCCATAAATATAAAAAAGTTCAAAAATGCGATCCCGTTGCGGTCCCTTTGTGAAAATAAAACGAAGAAAAACTGAAGTGATGGGGAGTAGCAGAAATGACATTGGTGGTGAAATTAACAACAAAATTGAAAGAACTTAGATAAAGAAAAGAAATGGCACTATCTTGGAAGCAAGCAACATTTGACAGGCAGAACAAGGAGATTATAAAAAGTAGGAAAGCACAGGTAGAGAAGTCGTTCCTGGCTGATACAATTGTAGGAGTATCAATTATTGGTCTTAATTTGAGAAATAAATTTCTGAGAATGTACTTTTGGAGTACAGCATTGTTTGGCAGTGAATCAAGAGCAGTGAGAAAATCAGAAAGGAAGGAAATCGAAGCTTTAGAGATGTGTTGCCACAGAAGGAGGTTGAAGATTAGATGGACAGATAAGGTGTGAGAAGGTTATGTGTAGAATCGGTGAGGACAAAAGTTTGTAGAAAATGTTGACAAGAGATGGGACAGGATGATAGACATCAGGGAATAACCTCTTTGTTGCTACAGGAGCAGTAGAGGATAAAAACTGTATGGAAAACAACAAGATGGGCACATATCCAACAACTAATTGAGGAAAATGGGTGTTAAGTGATACTGTGAGATGAAGAGAAAATTGTGACATGCCCTATCAGACCAATCACATCACTGATAACCCGGAAAAAAGGGCACAATGGAAAATTAAAATAAAACTCCGAAAATGCCCCGTGTTGTTCATCATGTAGTCCAGTAGAACCCAAATGTGAATAATAATAATAAGAACAATAATAATAATGATAAGAGATACACTCATGTGCCTTGCCGCAGTGGTAACACCAATTCCTGTCAAATCACCGAAGTTATGTTCTGCTTGACTTCGCTAGCACTTGGATGGGTCACCATATGCGTCTGTCGACTGAATTTGGCAAAGGGGTGTACTGAGCCCTTGTGAGGCCAATTGAGGAGCTATTTGACTGAGACCTAGCGGCACTGGTCATGAAAACTGACAATGGCTGGGAGAGCAGTGTGCTGATCATATGCCCCTCCGTATCTGCATCCATTGACGTCTGAGAACTGAGAAAGACACGGCACCCGGTCGTAACCACTGGACCTTCAAGGCCATTTCAATGGTGTTTGTTTATAGTTATACTCATAAATTTATATTATGTGAGAAATGTCAGTGTAATTAAAACTGAGTTAATAATGTTGAGAGCTGGTTTCTCAGGATGAGGCAGGATAGGGTTACGATTGTGGATGGCGCCGTAATCGGTTGCACAACAGATATGTAATATTTGTTTAAAGAAATTAAAATTTTGAAACAATCACTTAAAAAACACAATTGGCTGTATGACTGTTGAATGCCTTATCATAGGACAAAAATTCCACAATTTTAGGGCTGAAGGCTACCAACAATAACTTCAAACAACAAACGGCTAAAGGTCTGAATTAGAATTCAGAAGAACAATTCCAAATAGCACACATTAAGATAAATCGTTTTAAAACAAACTGTAACACGGCAGAATGATTTATTATAAAAGAAGTGAGATTATCACTCGTCTGAATGCCACAAACAATTTCAAATAACAAACGGCTGAAGGCCTGAATTAGAAGTCAGGAAAACAATTCCAAATAGCACTTTTAGAATAAATCCCTTACCTTTAAAACAAGGTTGCTTAAAAAAATTTACTGCATCAAGGCTGAAGGCCTTATCACCAAAGAAGCGAAATTATTGCTCGGCTGAAGGCCACATCAACAATAATTAGAAAATTACAAATATCCTTAAACATCACAATCTGAGGAATCAAGACAAGCGATTCTCAGCAAGTGTTCCAAGGCTCAGCCTGGGAAGGTAACTCAAACATAAGGTAAGGTGAGACAGGCAGCCAAGAGTAGCACTCACGTAACAGGATGGCAACTCTAACTAGAGGCAGCTTAAGCGTCGACCGACCGACTAACCAATCCGATCACCGATACAACGATGGAAAATCTTTAGGCAACGGCGAAGAGACGGACAGCACCACGTCTTCAGAAAACACCCAAGGCCAAAGGAAACACTAGAACCAAGGTATAACACACAATCAAAAATGCACAATACAATACACGAGGCTGTCAAACTACACTCCGTGTCGGACAGCATCAAAACGACGAGGAAAGGTACACTGCCGGAAATGTATGCTAACCTCCAGGGCAGGGAACTGGGGTGTTAGCGGCCACAAGGAAGAAAATACCGCTGGTTGCACTTCACTAATAAGAATAACACTAAATTCAATGACGAGTAACAAATAGAGAGAGTCGGCTGCAATATTTCTCCTCCTCAAGACACTTCACTCGTTGCCTCCAGGCTCAGCTGTCCTGGGAGTAACAACCCGTCGACCAAAGGCGAGATCTCAGAATAGTCGAGGTCGCATTATCAGTTAACTCTTCACTCAACTTAAGCGTCGAGGGTACGGTGTGCAACGAAGTCGTCGCTCTTACAGCTACCCCGGCTTGCCCTAGCGCTGCACGGACCTGCTCGCTGCTGCGCCTCCAACTGATCTGATGTCTCTTCATAACTATCCCTCCAAATCCAGTACGCAGACAGCATCAAAATAACTGCTAATTCAGAATCTAAGATACACACAGATCCGTGAAGACAATTCCACCAATAACTCACAATACTAAAACCAGTCACTGCGAAACAACACGGACGAATTATAAGTCGGCACAAACACAGAGAGACCAGAATCGGGTGGAAGACCAAATGCACGTCATCCGCTGCGACAACCGACCGAACGACCAACCAGCGGTCGTCCCCACTCAAGTCAGGCATGGGAAAGATCCCAGTAGAAATCGTCGACTGACGACTTATTGCCATGAGGTCACTTCGACGGGCGGACACACACACAAATGAAACTTGCACTACTCGAATATCACGGTCCATTCAACTAAAACTCGCTGAATCTGGTCCTTGACGTGTTCGTGCACTGCCACGACCACATCCTTCTGTTGGACAGTGCATGTGTGTCGCCAGCGGTCGTGAGAGTACTGGCTGTTCGGACCTCACTGCTGCTCCGTCCCAACTCAACTCGCTCGACACACAATGACTCGGAAATACTAGAGGCCGCTCCAAAGATGGTACCACAGTACGCGCTATCGATAGGTGCTGCTGCTGCCACTCGCCGAGAGACAAGGTGAGCGAACATGGTGGCGCCAGTGAAGACACTAAGAAAACGAGACGCCACTATCAATGTTACAAGATGCCAAGCTATGACCGGCATCAACGCAAGCCGCACACGGCTCAAATGTCCCCAAATGTTCTTGTCTGACATGAGTAACGAAATCTGATAGACATGTATGACATTACGAAAAGAATCAAATCTGGCGAATATATAAAATTCAATACAGGAATTTTAGCAGGTGAAATGAACCAATGAAAATAAAAATAGGTAGGGGTGAGGGAAACAGAGAACGTGTTGCCACTGTCAGAGAAATAAAGGTCGCTGTTGCATGGATGAGAGACAGCTGTGCTGTGCCAGGAAGAAAGCTATGCCGATAACAGGCAAATCTTTTATCTCCTCTTGAAAGGAGATGTGTTTTGGATAAGATGCAAGTTCCTGGGTACTTTCAGAGCTGTATGGCTGAAACAAACTGAGATTATTGAATGCCGCGCATAGGTGCAGATAAGATAGTGGATGTATCACATCTTGGAGTTATGGAACACAGGTATCTGACATGTGAGGAAAAATACTGAAGACACGAGAGACTGCGAAACTGATGTGAAGCAAGAAATTCACATTGCCTACTCGGTCGCACCCACGCTAACTGAATGTTGGAAAACCGGTCAAACAACCTAATGTTATATACACTAAGCAAATATTCATAACTAGCTATGTTGAAATGTAGAAGGACTGATAACAAATGAGAAGGTTCTGCGTAGAATCGGCTAGGAAAGAAATGTGTAGAACACGTGCACAAGAAGATGGGACAGGATGTCTCCTATTACGACAGAGAAATTAGAAACGTGGCTTAAAGATGCCAACAACCTTCTTCTATAATGGTGCAATATCGTGGCGCTCTGCAACGTCACCCTCAGGCTCGGTGGTGCTTCAAACAGCAAGGTGTCCACACATGCGAAAAAAAGAGGCCCGACCTGAGTTTACATAAGGTGAAAGATGGGCCAATCATGTTACATTGGTACCAAATTTCACCACAATTCTGCCCAATGGCACTGTGGACGTGAAACGTGATGGAAATTTGGTCACACGTCCTCTAACCCACATTACATCCCATCTTCTGACATCCCCACGATGGAGGTCAGAACCGCGATGTCCAGCATTGAAATCTGGTGGTGTTCTTACTGTACAGTGTCAAACAAATAACACACCTTACACTGAATTCCTGAAACAATTCTGGTTGACTCGATATGTCACATGAGATAGTTAGGTGAAAATGTGTGGATTTTATTGATAGGCATATCGAATAAACAAACTGACATTTCGTGAATATAAACCACTAACACTCATACTAGTAATTGCATGCAAGTAATTTCCCAGACCCAAGCTACGAGACGCAGTTCTGAGGGAAAGAAGAATTTTACGACAGCACGCAATCCTGCATGGCTGGATCACCTCGCCACGGGATTCCTAGTGGACACAATGAGACACCGCAACCACTGTGTAGGCCGCTGGCAAAAACAGCCCTTGTCCCTGCTTTTAACGACGACCCATCGGAATGCCCTTCTACAGGAACACGGCGAGAGATGCCAGACAAACGTCTAGAGAAACTCAGCACAGAACATTCGTGACATACTCTAGCCACCTCTATTAAAACTCGCATGAAAGAAAAAGTTGTTTATCTCAGTATTATGTAGCAGAAGTTAAACTCTGCCCAACGAAAGAAATGACCTTTGTGATAGGCTACATAAACTATAGTTGGAGGAAGTTATAAAAAGTACGAACTCTCTGATTGGCCAGAAAGAAAATGGTTCGCCATCAGCTTTGATATAGGGAAATGGCAGATGGAGTAATTCACTTCTCTTGCAGAAAATTGTCGAGTGTTTGAGCAAGGCGACGCGCGCCATGCTGAGACGATTGCGAGTGTCATTATGTGAACACTTGTTCACAGGCTGGTCTTAACTTGCAATGCGTTAAACTGCAAAGTCTCCTAGTACGGAGAATCACACCGAGCACTGACAGTTAATGCATGCGAGCGATTTGAGGGCAGTACGTATGCTCTATTCCAGTCAAATAGAATGTATCTTGCCTATTGACTTAGCTAGGGAATAACTAGGAGTCTCAGCTTCCCCGAAGACATAGGAAATGAAAATGACTAGTGTTTAACAGTAGATAGAGATTTAGAATAGATTCTCAGGTTCACAGCTTGCATCGAAAGCAGCCACTGCCACTGCTTATAGAAGGTAAACACATGCGCTTTTCACTACGATAGCAAATGATATTCAATTGACACTCAGATCTGCGGTCATCTCCATCTCTCCTATTTTTTGTACATTTAACCATGACCTGCAATTGAAACATATTCACGATTGTTGGGCTGAACTGAAGAAGAAATGCGAGACATCCGATTTAACAAAAAGAATTGATCGACGACTGTAGAGTGCTTTATACTTTTCAGCTATGGAATTGTTTTAACTGTGTGCTTCTTTTTGATTGCTCTTTACGACCTCCATTCAATTCTGGGAATTTTCATTATGCATTTTAGCGTAATTTATATATCTGGCATAATTGTATTTAATTTGTTTGTATTATAATGATTAGGAATTTCGCTTCAGACTTGTGAACACCCAGTATCAATATTTTACAATCCTGTACGTAATTCTACAACACTGATATGTCATGAGGTCATACTTAGAGCAAAAATATACCTAAATAACGAAAGTCTAAGATTTTTGTTTTTACTAATATATTGTTACTCCTGAACCCATACACTAATTTCTGTTAGCAACAACGTTTCCTTTACAGGGATTGTAGTGGAACTGACAATGAGATCATTGTCTGATTCCATCATAGTCTGTAATGCTGCACTCTTCTGAACTCTGCATGTGCGAGATGGTATCTTCCTATCTTGCAGGCCGTAGGTTCAACACCAAATTTCTAAAACACTCACAGAGCGCCCTTGTGCAACTGTGGTACGAAGATAGATCAGAACCAGTCTCACACATGTTATATTACGTGTGGCCGCCACTCAGAAATGACAAGTGTAGGCCTCTGGAGACGGCATAAAGGGAATCAATGAAACTACACTTTCCCCTGGAGCGCTGATTCCAACATATTTCGCACTAGAAAACGACAGATCCCAGTGCAGTGAACAACAGGACCGCGTTATTAACAAAGTTCTACACTGCAGACACTATCTGCACCATTCAGTTCCTCTCTAAAGACGTCATGGGACTGCAACACCACTGTACGTGATCTGATCCCTTTAGAGTGTAGAGTGACCACCGTCGACGAAATTTGAACTTGATACTGAGCAGAGGCTGCATATGCTTTCTCACCCCTCCTATTTCGAGAACTCTTCTGGCGGTATCAAGGGAGAGGGAGAGGAGAGGTGCAGCGTAACTAAGACGGTCCCTCTAATACAACCCCCCCCCCCTCCCCCCTCAAGATCGGCAACACCCTTGGAGACACCAGCACACATTTTCTGAGCTCTTTAAAAATGTACCTGCACAGAGACTTCGACACCCACCCAACTCAGTGGCGCACAGCTGCTGCTCTAACGCCTGCTTGTGAGCAACCAGAATTTAAAGAGATGCCTGCAGTCGTTTAATGAAATTGCAAAAATTAGCTCAGAAAAGTAAGATTTTCCAAATGTAAAAAAATTGTGCCAAGATGAAACACATATCGTGTTTAAATTTAAAAGTGTTGCAATATACTGTCAGTACTTTAATACCCTTGTATTATATACTCAGGTGCCAAAGAAACTGGTATAGGCATGTACAGGGTGTTTCAAAAATGACCGGTATATTTGAAACGGCAATAAAAACTAAACGAGCAGCGATAGAAATACACCGTTTGTTGCAATATGCTTGGGACAACAGTACATTTTCAGGCGGACAAACTTTCGAAATTACAGTGGTTACAATTTTCAACAACAGATGGCGATGCAAGTGATGTGAAAGATATAGAAGACAACGCAGTCTGTGGGTGCGCCATTCTGTACGTCGTATTTCTGCTGTAAGCGTGTGCTGTTCACAACGTGCAAGTGTGCTGTGGACAACATGGTTTATTCCTTAGAACAGAGGATTTTTCTGGTGTTGGAATTCCACCGCCTAGAACACAGTGTTGTTGCAACAAGACGAAGTTTTCAACGGAGGTTTAATGTAACCAAAGGACCGAAAAGCGATACAATAAAGGATCTGTTTGAAAAATTTCAACGGACTGGGAACGTGACGGATGAACGTGCTGGAAAGGTAGGGCGACCGCGTACGGCAACCACAGAGGGCAACGCGCAGCTAGTGCAGCAGGTGATCCAACAGCGGCCTCGGGTTTCCGTTCACCGTGTTGCAGCTGCGGTCCAAATGACGCCAACGTCCACGTATCGTCTCATGCGCCAGAGTTTACACCTCTATCCATACAAAATTCAAACGCGGCAACCCCTCAGCGCCGCTACCATTGCTGCACGAGAGACATTCGCTAACGATATAGTGCACAGGATTGATGACGGCGATATGCATATGGGCAGCATTTGGTTTACTGACGAAGCTTATTTTTACCAGGACGGCTTCGTCAATAAACAGAACTGGCGCATATGGGGAACCGAAAAGCCCCATGTTGCAGTCCCATCGTCCCTGCATCCTCAAAAAGTACTGGTCTGGGCCGCCATTTCTTCCAAAGGAATCATTGGCCCATTTTTCAGATCCGAAACGATTACTGCATCACGCTATCTGGACATTCTTCGTGAATTTGTGGCGGTACAAACTGCCTTAGACGACACTGCGAACACCTCGTGGTTTATGCAAGATGGTGCCCGGCCACATCGCACGGCCGACGTCTTTAATGTCCTGAATGAATATTTCGATGATCGTGTGATTGCTTTGGGCTATCCGAAACATACAAGAGGCGGCGTGGATTGGCCTCCCTATTCGCCAGACATGAACCCCTGTGACTTCTTTCTGTGGGGACACTTGAAAGACCAGGTGTACCGCCAGAATCCAGAAACAATTGAACAGCTGAAGCAGTACATCTCATCTGCATGTGAAGCCATTCCGCCAGACACGTTGTCAAAAGTTTCGGGTAATTTCATTCAGAGACTACGCCATATTATTGCTACGCATGGTGGATATGTGGAAAATATCGTACTGTAGAGGTTCCCAGACCGCAGCGCCATCTGTTGTTGACAATTGTAACTACTGTAATTTCGAAAGTTTGTCTGCCTGAAAATGTACTGTTGTCCCAAGCATATTGCAACAAACGGTGTATTTCTATCGCTGCTCGTTTAGTTTTTATTACCGTTTCAAATATACCGGTCATTTTTGAAACAACCTGTTTATTCAAATATAGAGGAGGTATGTAAACAAGAGAGTTGTAAACAAGCAGAACACAGCGCTGCTTTCAGCAACGCCTGTGTACGACAAGTGTTTGTCGCAGTTGTTGGTTCGGCTACTGCTGCTTCAGTGTCAGGTTATCAACATGAGCCTCAAAGTGGTGTTATAGTCGGCGCATTAGCGAAGGGACACACCATCTCCGAGGTACCGATGAAGTGGGGATTTTCCCGTACAATTATTTCACGAGTGTACTATGAATGTCAGGAATCCGATAAAACATCAAATCTCCGACATCGCTACGGCCGGAAAACGATCCTGCAAGAACGGAACAGACGACTACTGGAGAGAATCCTTCAATGTGACAGAAGTGCAACCCTTCGGCAAATTGCTGCAAATTTCAGTCTTGCACCATCAACAAAGTCAGCGTGAGAACCATTCAACGAAACATTGTCGATATGGGCTTTCGTAGTCGAAGGCCCACTCGTGTACCCTTGATGACTCCACGACACAAACCTTTGCGCCTCGCCTGGCCCTTCAGCAGCAACATTGGACTGTTGATGATTGGAAACATGTTGCCTGGACGGACGAGTCTCGTTTCAAATTGCATCGAGCGGATGGACGTGCACGAGTATGGAGACAACCTCGTGAATCCATGGACCCTGCATGTCAGCAGGGGACTGTAGAAGCTGGTGGAGGTTTGTAATGGTGTGGGGCATTGCAGATGGAGTGATATGGGACCCCTGATACGTCTAGATTTCACTCTGATAGGTGACACGTACGTAAGCATCATGTATGATCACACATGCACCCATTCATGTACATTGTGCATTCAAAAGGACTTGAGCAATTTCAGCAGGACAATGCGACGCTTCATACGTCCAGAATTGCAACGGAATGGCTCCAGGAACACTCTTCTGAGTTTAAACGCTCACAATGGCACCAAACTCCCCAGGCATTAACGTTATCGAGTATATCTCGGATGTCTTGCAACGTGCCGTTCAGAAGAGGTCTCGACCACCTCGTACTCTTAAGGATTTATGGACAGCCCTGCAGGATTCATGGTATAAGATCCCTCCACCATTACTTGAGACGTTATTTGAGTTCCTGTCACGTCGTGCTGCGGCACTTCTGCGTGCTCGCTGGGGCCGTACACGATATTAGGCATGTGTACCAGTTTCTTTGGCTCTTCGGTGTATTATTGCTGTACTACACATCAATAATTAGTATGTAAAATCAAATTAAGAAGAAGTATTGTCAAAAATCAATAACAAGTTCAAAACTTTTTGAAAGAGAAGCTGTTGTCAAATAATACCAATTTTCATTAAGACATTAAAGACACTCAGTTCAATTGAAACTATCATGTGTTCCGCTGCAGAGAGACCGTCCGTTCCAAGGCGCACGGCTGACCAAGTATGACTTATCCCACTAGTTATAAAAATATTCAGAACTTTACTCGTCATAAATATCTGTAACTGAATAATTAAAAATCTTCAAAGTATTTGTAACACGTTGTACAGCATTTAAATACGTAGAACTCGTAATATTTACAAATGTTACACAAAACACTATCTCGTGTGTCGCAACAAAACCCGTAGTAAATATGAAGAATTGCTTATGGCGGTTTCTAGTGCGCTTCCTTCATGTGATTCTAAAATCGGTTACTTGATTGAAACGCAAACCAGGAAAAACCATACGTTCCAAGATACATTGTCCTCAACCTACAACACACTTCCTTGCTGTCAAGAGGAACATGGGAAAGTTAGAACTGAAGAATGATTTACTTGTGAGACTTCCTCACAATTAATCTTAGACCCGAGGTCTATGGCCTACAGAAGGATTCATATGAAATATAATTATTTTGCCCAGTGGTAGAATGAGGTTTTTATCCATAGCACTTGAACAAGGAAGAAAGTCACTGAGACGGCCGCTGTGGCTGAGCGGTTCTAGGTGCTTCAGTCCGGGACCGCGCTGCTGCTGCGGTCGCAGGTTCGAATCCTGCCTCGGACATGGATGTGTATGATGTCCTTAGGTTAGTTAGGTTTAGGTAGTTCTAAGTCTAGGGGACTGATGACCTCAGATGTTAAGTCCCATAGTGCTTCGAGCCATTTGAACCATTTTGAAAGTCACTGATGAAGGAAAACGGATTGGGCCGAATAAAAGTGGCTCGGAGAGTGGATATGACAGGACCATTGTGGCAGCATTAACGGAGGAGGAATAGCCACAATCTTCACGCCTGACAGAGATGATAGCAGTCCTAGCTGGATACCCAGGCCACCTGATCAGTCAGTGTGCGATTACTCTGTTTGGGGAGCCCTCAAGTCTAAAGTGAATCTCAACAATCCTCATAGTCTTCAAGATGTGCAGCAGAAAATTTCGGATGGGGCTGTAGCAATTTCAGCAGTCCAGGTTTGATTCGCCTTCAGCATCTTTCTGACCAGAGCCAAAAAGTACCAATGGCGGTCACTTTCAACACCTGCTGTAGTCAGGCTAGTATTGAATTTTCTTTCCTGCACTGTGTCTCTTTTTACGCTGAAATTGTGTCCTCCGAGCAGCTTTTATTTGCTCCAACTGTAGTATTTAGAGGACAGTACTCACGAGATGTTCTTGACAGACACAGAGAACAACAGCGTGAGCGGATCCAGAGGTCAAGTAAAGAGCTATTTTGAAACAAAAATGAACAAAACGTGGAGGCAGTATCAAACTATCCTACGAGCAGTAAGTACACTGCGAACAAAATGAAATGAGCAAATTATGAGCGTTAATTCTTAGAATTACCACCTATGAATCGACATTTATCTCAAGTCAGAATGTAAATAGACAACAATTCCCTCTACAGAGTCATCTCGTACTGCTGTAGTATCAAATACAAGACGTAGCAGCGTGATTGTGCTCGACAATTACTTTCAGCTGACAATCAATGGATATAATAAAACTACCTGTCGATTTATTGACACAACTTCGTCTGAAATTAACACAGGTATGCCTTTATTCACCAACGATGTTTTATAGAGCTAATAACGGGTCTTAACATTTTCACCAACTCGTTCTCCCGTACACACTCGCCAGAACGACTCTCTCGTGACGGCCCCGAGATCCGCTTTGCAATAATAGCTATGTTCTTGCAGACTGTTGCAGAATTTCCAACATAATGGCCAAACCGTGAAGGAAGCTCACGTATACGGTTGTTACTTGGCAATTACTCTCTGTCATTGAACTTAAGTATCCGTCACGAACAGTTTGCCGAAGTCTTTCATTGGAACAGTAGCCTAATGCAATGATTTCCTCTCGGCGTGCTGCAGCTGCAATTTGCAATCTCGTGAGGGTTGTTATAAATGTCACGTCAATTTCTTCCTCCCATCCGCAAGAGAAACCTGTGCAAATGTCGAAAGTTGGCGATCATTTCCTGCTGTTATACTTGTTTGTATACTCCCATCTTCAGCTTACTGGCAGGGGAAGGACGCTGGTGAAAACTGCAGCCTGTGTAATTTGATATCATTACAATTTCATGGGGTGAAATGTAATGTGGTACAACGTCAGATACTGGTCAGGACGTACGGCAAGGATAAACGAACTAGCACTATTGCAACATATTTAGTTCTGCTGACTCTCGCATCTCTATTTGCTGGCGGTTCGCCAGTGATATTAAAATCCCATAAAATTACCGAGGTATTGCTTGGGTCTCGCATTTACAGCACGCATATAATCACAAAAATTTTACAGGTTCGACGCATTTTTATCTCGAGGTAATTTACGCACATTATTTGCTATCAGTGACTGGGCAGCACATCGAGAATAAAGATTGATTCAGTGTCATTCAAATACAATATCAGTTACTAAAATTGGTGCTTTTATAACAGAGCTCTTCAGTACTAGCAACAACGATGGAAATGGGAGTACGGTGAAGGCGTGGTACGAGTGAGGTGACATAGGGATTAAACTGTTGGGAATGTAATGGTGACGGATGGAATTCCAACAGACGTCTAATCACATTCTGGTTTTTCCACATTTCCCTTATAATGTCATTTGAATCGCACGAAAGCACCATTGAAGAGCTCACGGCTGTAATTTCGTTATTCTACTGAGTAAGTGTTCTGCACTGTAATGTCCATGCCGTTCACTGGCCACCTAAACTATACTCCTCAGTACGGCGAAATGATGATTATTTGATCCTTAGGTTTGCTATATTTTGAGTAAACACGTCCAGATCCACAATCAGTGAAGGGGGACATCTCGGTATTAACGATTCTCGATCGTCTTTATTTGGCTCTCGGTAGACTACAAACCTCAAAAACAAAGTCTACTTGTAGGCATCTGTAAGACATCTACTTCTGCATCTACATAGATACTCCACAAGCCATGGTATGACACCTGGCGGAGAGTACCCCGTACCACTACTAATTATTTCCTTTCCTGTTCCACTCGCAAACAGAGCGAGGAAAAACGACTCTATATGTTTCCGTATGAGCCTTAATTTCTCGTATCTTCTCTTCGTGGTCCTTACACGCAATGTACTTTGGAGGCAGTGGATTCGTTCTGCAAACATCATGAAATAACGGCTCTCGAAATTTTCTCAGTAGTATTCTAAAAAAGACTGTCGCCTTCCCTCGAGGGATTCCCATTTGATTTCCTCAAGCGTGACCGTAACGCTTGCTTATTATTCGAACCTACCAGCGACAGATCTAGCAACCCGCCCCTGAACTGCTTCGATGTCCTCCTTCTGTCCGACCTGGTACGGATACAAAGCACTCGAGCAGTACCAAGAAAGGTCGCGCTCGGGTCTTATATGCGGTCCCCTTTACAGATCGACCATAATTTCCTATAATTCTCCCAATAAACCGAGATTGACCATTCGTCTCGCCTACCATAATCCACACACGCTCGTTCTATTTCATATCGCTATGCAACATTACGCACAGACATCTAAACAACGTGACTTTGTAAAGCAGAACACTGCTGATGCTGTATCCGAACGTTCCGAGTTCGCTTTTCCTACCCATCCGAATCAACTTACATTTTTCTACGTTTGGAGCTAGCTACCATTCATCATGCCAACTAGAAATTTTGTGTAAGTCAAAATTTCTAATTAGTGTAAAATTAGCTCCCAAATAGCTTGTCTAGAGCGTTTGCGAGTTGCACTAAATGAACCGAATTCTCCCGAAAGCAGGTAGGTAAGCGGGTAACAGTACCGAATCCTCCGCCGGCCGCTGTGACCGAGCGGTTCTAGGCGCTTCAGTCTGGAAACACGCGACCGCTACGGTCGCAGGTTCGAATTCTGCCTCGGGCATGGATGTGTGTGATCTCCTTAGGTTAGCTAGGTTTAAGTAGTTCTAAGTCTAGGGGACTGATGACCTCAGATGTTTAGTCCCATAGTGGTCAGAGCCACTTGAATCATTTGAACCGAATCCTCACAAACTGACACATTGTATACTGTATTATAGACAATAATATAATTACCTCTGCCATGTTCCTTATCTCCTTCCCCTACCCCTTGCATGTTTTAAACTTGAGTGGGACTTGGTCACTGGCGCTGTACTGGCTGGACTTTTATCTCAGTGAGATAAACATACGCAAAATACACGCGAAAAATTCTTACGTCTTCTACTGTAACTTCATATGCTTTTCTTTGGCTGCCTGGAGTATTCATAGCGTTTAGAACTGCTACCTGCTTCAAACGGGAGGATTCGGTCCCATCGTTTTTCAGACCCTTGCGGGCTTGGGAGGATTCGGTACCATTTTCCCGTCCGCAGGATGATTCGCGGCTCTGCCCACAGCACGAATGGGACAGGCAGCTGCTGGCATTATTGTTACAAAACATGCCACCAGTTGCCTAGACCAAATAATATGCAACATGTTAGAGGTCTATGGCGCATACTGCGTTTGTGTACTATAGTATCCAAGGACTGTGAAATATACATAAACGTTGCTTAAGCAAGAGTTTGGTCTAGGATACGATACTGAACAAGTTGTAGCCTAATTGTAGGCGTCAGCAATGGGAGAGGGCAAGAGGGAGCGCTTGCTTCTGCTGTCTGGCTACTGCCTTTTTGTTCATTACAGCATGCTCTCTAATTTAGAGCAGTCATTGTCTGTGACTCCACCACATTGCAGAATTAACAGTGCCGATCGCGACGAGAAATACTGCAGCTTTAGCAACCACTATCTATTTTTCATTGTCTTTATTGTCACTCTATTCACGAGAAATCACGCCAAATCCTTGCCGCGGTTACAGTTTGGGCGCTAATCTGCAGCGATCATAGACACGAACTGTTACACAACGGTACCAAAATAATGCCTTCAGTCTTTTCTGTGGATTCCTCGTTCAGCTGTTAACAAATTGGAGAACGCCACCACTTCAAGGCACCAGACCACTGATTCCCTACCCGATTCCCAACGCAATAGACATGCCAAGAGTATAAGTGCCAGTCATCTGTCCCCAGTTTCCATAATGACGCCCTCTCCCCTCGATACACTAAGGAAGTACAAAATTAGCTTACCATTTCTCTGTGGAAAAAGATAATCCTTAATGGCATACTGAATATAGTAGACTCAGAAGAATACACGTTACGCTATATTCTAGGTGCTTACGTCTATACTTATTCTCAATTCAATCAGTCGAAAAAAGAAAATACCGTTTTCTGCACGATAAGATAGAAAGAAAATGTCCTGGGCGCGTTGCCACGGTTCGCGGCGCTGCCCCGTCGGAGGTTCGAGAGCTCCCTCTGGCATATATATATATATATGTGTGTGTGTGTGTGTGTGTGTGTGTGTGTGTGTGTGTGTGTGTGTGTGTGCGTGTGTGCGTGTGTGCGTGTGTGGTCCCTAACGTAAGTTACTTTACTTTAGATTAAGTGCTGTGTAAGCCTAGGGACGGATGACCTCGGCAGTTTGGTCCCATAGGAACTTACCACAAATTTCCAATTGGAGAGAAGTGGATTACCTTAGTGCAGACCCAGGCTGCTACAAGTTTTTCCTACCAGCCAATTTGAAATTTGAGCATCGTAATGGGAAGTCCCCACATAATTCTAGTCTCATACTGGCCCTAGACTACATATTAACTATCGAACATAAAATATTGTAAAACATCCCCTTTGAACAATTATACATGACTGTGCTTAAACTGACACAATATTTTTAGCGCAACGCAATCTGACTTTCAAAAATCTCTACAAAAGAATGGCCCTGACTAACATTAACCTATACGTTTCACAAATCACTTACCTCACAGAAATCTTCGTTACTCGAACTACTGCAATACAGCGAGCGCCACTACTGCCAGCTGAATAAAAGATTCAAACTACTGAAGGCACTAACTACTGATAGGCACAGTTAGCAAAAGAAAGATTTTGATAGAGAAGAAACAATGTATCTACCTTAATAGTGTTCAAAACTCATAATATATATAGCAGTTCATGACATCCAAAACTCGGCCATCTCTCTCCCCACATCCACCACTGCTGGCGGCTCACCTCCAACTGCGCAACGCTAAGCGCTGTTAACATCCAGCTGCCCCACACTACAATGGCGAGTATTACAACAATGCCAACTAGCCACTGACTGCACACAGCACAGACAGTGATTTCCATACAGAGCGCTACGTGGCGTTACCAATATAAAAAACCTAAACAGCCTACTTACATAGCCCCCATGCTCCCCACAAAAAAATTTACAAATTGTTTTGGGCACTGGCCAATACAGATTAGAAAACATTTTTCATAATTATAATAACAATAACACGGAAACCAAATGCACACACTTATTGATACAATGTTGGTCAAAAGCTAAAATTTTCTCACAGTCCATAAAGACAGTCCTCATCGTTCATCACAGTAGAATAGCGGTGTTTTTCTCAATGTCTGAGCAGTAAAAGAAAATGCACACAGAAGCAATGGATTTCCATGCAGTCTTGAAG
Organism: Schistocerca piceifrons; assembly: GCF_021461385.2. Taxonomy (NCBI): domain Eukaryota; kingdom Metazoa; phylum Arthropoda; class Insecta; order Orthoptera; family Acrididae; genus Schistocerca; species Schistocerca piceifrons. Next base: position 528,372,418 of record NC_060144.1, on the reverse strand, counting down.
AAGTAGTGTTGTCCTTCCAACGGAGAGACAGTGCTGACTCTTGACATGCAGACAGGTAATGGGCCACAACAGAGAAAACCCACAGCAGAGTCAGTCGAAGTTTTGAAGAACACTGGTAGGTAGGTCATCACAGAGCAGTCCCACTGTAGTCCTGGTAGAGTCCTTGTAGAAATTATGGTATTGGTGGGCCACCAGAGGTGCAGACCCACTGCAGTCCTTGTAGAAATAATGGTATTGGTGGGCCATCAAAGATGCAGACCCACTGTAGTCCATGTAGAGATGGCCAGCAGCCATCTGTTGCGACTGTGCAGGTGCACAACCACCATCGAAGACTCTTGTGGACAATATAGCAAGTCCATAAACCACCACTTGTGCACTCACAAAGTTTTTGGAATTGTCCTTAGAACCAGCAATGCTGTTAACCAGTCCCTTGCTGAATTATAACACACGTGCAAACACTAACGGTCCCAACTTCTCACATATTGTGCATATACTATGACCAACAGAAACGTGTGCACTGAAAAGAATGCTTACATGTTACTTAATTTGCTGGACTGGTGTCCATTACAATTTTATAACATGAGAATACAATTACAAAGAGACAAAAAACATCATTAAAACATAATAATACAAATAATATTTGTAGTAACAGAGGCTTTACAAAAGAATAGAAATAAACCTATACATCAGTGATACAGGAATTATGACATAAGTAAATACATAAAAGATCTGAATAACTTTCGAAACATCAACTTCACACATGAACATTAAAACAAAACAGAATAAATAATGTCTAAACATCTTTACAAAGTAAATAACATATTATCAGAAAAATTCTACAATGTAACTCTCATCAGATACACACATAAAGACAGGAAGAACACAAATATCCAAGGGTACACAAACACATAGTGGGATAACACAAGGAAAGGACAGGGTTTGTTTTACTGCAGTATTTCGAAAACAAAACTTTCTTTACTTCTCGGAGATCTCCCTTCGTTCTTCATTATTTCCAAAAAGTCCTATCTATATCTACTTTCTGTACTTTTTTTGTATAACTTCTTAATGCATTTCTTCAAATTCATCGCAACTCATTCTCTTATATAGTCTACCCCTCTTAAGCTAACCTAAATCTACTGAGCTCAGATATATATACCAAGGGACAAGGCAATGCAGCAGCACATAACAAATTAACACAAACAGCAATGACAAAAAAACGGAAATTGGCAAAGCAAGCAGCATTAAATATAAATTAGCAATGCAATTGCAACATTACAACTAATATGAGCCAATGTGCAGCAACAAGAAAAATAAATCAGTAGTAAAACTGGCTTAACAGAGTAATACAAAGCGAAATTTAGTAGCACTATGCCTGGCAAACAGCAGCAGCAAATGCAATAACTTATACTTAAACATGACAAAGCTCAAGCAGAAAAAATATTACAGTAAAAATGGCCATGTTTAATACCTATGTCACATTTTAACACTAGAATGATGCATCACGATAACTTACTCTACCAAAAATTTACCAAGTCATTGACAAAAATTGTCTATGCAATTCCTGTGAAGGGAAATGTCTTTTTGTGCTCCCTCGTTTTTTTGGAAGTAGATCATAAAATTATTTATTTACTGGATTTGTAGGCATAAAATATCTATATTAGTACATCTATTAAATTTTATTTCAAACAATGCTGCAGTGCAGCTAGAAACAAGATATTAAACAAATTGAGCAATCTCTCAACTAGAAAGACAATAGATATAAAAATGTTTCTCATCATTTCATTAGGCATTTTAGTAAATATCATAAATTAAGAGCTCCACAGTGTAATCATATGTTTTCAAGTTTGAGCATGTCGTATTTGCGACGCTTTCTACAAAGAAATGTCAATAGCGAGGATAATGGCCTCTTTCTTTTTCACCTGTGCCTCACACTAATGGATTTTTTCCAGGTGACTGTCGAGCAGCTGGGTGCCCACGATGCATTACGTGAAGGTGGTCAGTTAACTTTCTTACCGAAATATTTACGACACCTGTTTGCACTACAGTGATAATCTCATATAAAAAATTTCACAGGTCTAGAATTTGCGTTACAAATGTGTAGAAACAAAATCCTATAAATATAACAGTGTCCAAAACATTTTTGCCGGCATTGTGATACATTCACGCATGAACATACATTTCATAACTCTTAAAGTACGATTCTTGCTTTCCAACAACCTTTATCACAAACCAGAGTCCATAACCACTACTCATTATTCCTTACCTTATTACACATACTGGGTGTTACAAAAAGGTACGGCAAAACTTTCAGGAAACATTCCTCACACACAAAGAAAGAAAATATGTTATGTGGACATGTGTCCGGAAATGCTTACTTTTCATGTTAGAGCTCAGTTTATTACTTCTCTTCAAATCACATTAATCATGGAATGGAAACACACAGCAACAGAACGTACCAGCGTGACTTCTAACACTTTGTTACAGGAAATGTTCAAAATGTCCTCCGTTAGCGAGGATACATGCATCCACCCTCTGTCGCATGGAATCCCTGATGCACTGATGCAGCCCTGGAGAAAGACGTATTGTCTCACAGCCGTCCACAATACGAGCACGAAGAGTCTCTACATTTGGTGCCGGGGTTGCGTAGACAAGAGTTTTCAAATGCCCCCTATAAATGAAAGTCATGAGGGTTGAGGTAAGGAGAGCATGGAGGCCATGGAATTGGTCCGCCTCTACCAGTCCATCGGTCACCAAATCTGTTTTTGAGAAGTGTACGAACACTTCGACTGAAATGTGCCAGAGCTCCATCGTGCATGAACCACATGTCGTGTCGTACTTGTAAAGGCACATGTTCTAGCAGCACAGGTAGAGTATCCCGTATGAAACCATGATAATGTGCTCCATTGAGCGTAGGTGGAAGAAACTAAAATGAGCTCTAACATGGAAATTAAGCGTTTCCAGACACATGTCCACCTAACATCTTTTCTTTATTTGTGTGTGAGAAATGTTTCCTGAAAGTTTGGCCATACCTTTTTGTAACACCCTGTATACATATTCGTCGACACTTCTTCAATATTTCATCATAATAAATACATAGCATAATCAAATTCCTCATATAGCATCAACTTATTGATCATAAACATACCTCAACAGCATAATACACATTGTCATCGTAATAATAACATCATACAAACTGAGCCAAATCTCAAAAACGTCGTAGCTCTCTGCAATAATTTCAAAACCTAAAAAAATTCTCTGCTCATTTCAATAGTGTCATCTACCTCAAACGTACTTTAAAAATCATGATCCCATACCAAATACATCATTCAAAGCTCTCATAGTATCACAATGGTTCCAAAAAAATATGATCAGTTCACAAAGTACAGACGAAATATAATTTCATAAGTGTGAAGTTATCCAACTGTGTAACTGCGTAAATATCTGTCACTGACGTAATAAAAAAAATGTATGTTTCTCTGTTAAATAATCAGATAGATATGTAATTCTGTGTTAGAGGAATATGGTACCGATGTGTAATGTTGTATATGCAAACAATGTATTAGCTAGGGCTCCTTGTGCTTGCCAAACACATGGTACACAAAGTAAGCGTCTACCCCCCTGAGGATTAATGTAATTATACCCTCAGGTGTTACAGATTACAGCAATGAAATGGAATGTATCACGGAAAACCTTTGTATCATTGCAATTCAAAAATCTTTAAAAATAAATGTTTTAAGTACAAAATTAATCACTCAAATGTGTGTCCTGTAGCGCTAAATGTGCGTCTTGCTGTAAGATAATTCTGTGGAAGTGTCGTAGTTATCGTCCTCTGTAAGCAGAGTTCTGCTGAAGTTAATGTACCCACCTCCTCATGGCTCTGAGCACTATGGGACTCAACTGCTGGGGTCATTAGTCCCCTAGAACTTAGAACTAGTTAAACCTAACTAACCTAAGGACATCACACACATCCATGCCCGAGGCAGGATTCGAACCTGCGACCGTAGCGGTCTGGCGGTTCCAGACTGCAGCACCAAAATCGCGCGGCCACTTCGGCCAGCTACCTCCTCATAAAGAAAAGTGAAACGCTTTGCGTATAGATATCTTAGTTATTATTGCCGTGATGAAGAAAGTACTGTGCTGTAAAGTATTGTTGTGCTACGGAAAAGGCTGTCTCATTGTAGCTATACCACAAAAGTTACTACTAAAACATGTTTTACTTTCCAGAATAATACAGAAAAACTGTGCAGAAATAAAACAGAAACACTGCAAAAGCAACATTGTATATTGTCACTCATTAGTAGCGTCGTGATAAAATCGTGTAGCTGTCACATAAACTAACCACTGTGTCATCTGGTATCTCACAGAAAGTACTTTAAATCCAGAATGTATTTTGAAGTAAACCAAAATGTTGCATTAAAATCTCATTAGCAGTACTGGTAACTGTTCTAAGTATGTGAGCCTAATAGTCGTTACGTAATCGTGCAACTAACAAGCAAGAATGTACACACACAATAACACTGTGTCGTCTGTTCACTATAACAATGCACTCGTAATTACTGTCTAAATATGTTCCCTAGGTTCTAGACTGGATAGTTTATTTTAAAACATAGTTGCATGTCAACAGTTTCTAAGTCTGACAAAGCATACGAGTAACGTGAAGTGAAAAGCTTTATGGTAAAGACTAAGTTAAAAAGCAGATTATCTCTGAATAAGCGGTTTTACATGTGAAGTGTGGTGCAATCCTTTACTCTTCATAGTACTCAGAATACGTCGGTAAAGAATACTGGATTTTTTCTCAAGGTTAGCGTCTATGTTATTTTTCTCTGAGCCAGCCGGCGTACATGGCTACCTGCGGTGCGATTCATTGTCTGTCTCTTTATTGGCGCGCGACGTTATTGGAATTAGGAGACCTAACTTATACAAATTCACCTTGTCGAGAGGGTCTTGCCCTGTTTGAATCCCGCCAGTTCTGATGAAATTCAGGTCTGTCGTTTTGTCGGTAGTTTACATAGTTTCTTTTTTGTCGGTCATGTGGTGGAGAATTTCTCCCAGAATCGTAACTGTGCGGTGGACTGTTGCATCTGACGTTATTCTGTCTCCCTTGATTGTAATTATTTTGGTTCCCATACTGTCTGTTTATCTGACTGTTTCTGTTCAAATGGCTCTGAGCACTATGGGACTTAACATCTATGGTCATCAGTCCCCTAGAACTTAGAACTACTTAAACCTAACTAACCTAAGGACATCACACAACACCCAGTCATCACGAGGCAGAGAAAATCCCTGACCCCGCCGGGAATCGAACCCGGGAACCCGGGCGCGGGAAGCGAGAACGCTACCGCACGACCACGAGCTGCGGACATTGTTTCTGTGATAATCATTACCGCGGAGAGGTGATCTTTCCCTGTAATTATTACTACACTGCCATGGTTGTCATACGGGTGGGGTCTGTTTTAGTCACGATTTACGTTGTAAGAATAGCCTTGTCCTGTCCATTTATTATTTCTGTCATCGCGGAATTGTGACGGATGTGACCTGCAATTGTTGTGCTCCTGTTTTCGCGTTCCGCGATTGTCAGTGTCAAATTTCCAATTCTTGTAACAGTCCCTGAAAAGCTTCAATGTCGTTTTTGCGACGTCCTGCCAAAATAATATGTCGTAAACGTTCAGGCAATTTGATTAAGCAAATGCGGACGAGTTCTGAGGGGCTGTAAGGGTTTGACAGGTACTGATTCTTGTGCAACATGTCTTCAAAATATTTCACAAGACTGGAAAATTCAGATTGTTCGAAATGTTTCATCATTATGATGCTATGTTTTACTCGATCTTGTGTACCTTGAGACCAATATGCTGAGAGGAAGGCATGATAAAATTCTCCTTCACTGTGACAATCGTGAATCACCGATCGCATTCTTTCAGCTGGTTCATTCTTTAAGAAGTCACACAATAATTCTATTCTGTGCTCTAATGACCAGTTGGGAGGAAAACAATGGGAGAATTTATGAAGCCACGCTTGTGGATGAATGTTGTTGCCGGAATTCTTAAATGTTTTGAATTTACGTGTAGTAATAAACAGCTTATATCAAAATCATCACGTCGGCGAGTCGCATATCGGTCATTGTTACGTCGTGTCGGCGGTTCCATCTCAAAATTCGGTGCACCTTGCCAATTTCTTTCATAATTTCCGAAATGCCCTGTGTTATTATTTTGTGTCTTTTCTGTATTTCTAAGCCCCTCTTCCAGTGCTGGAGCGCGAGTGCCCTCTGAAATATGCAATTTTTGTATTACTTGTGCCAACGGATTTTGTACTTCCCTGATTTCTCTTTGGTGTTGCGTATTAAATTGATTCTGATTTTGTTTGAATTTCTTAATTTGTTCATAATCTTCTGTGTCAGTGATGGCTACAGGTCTTGTGTCTTTCAGATCACCATCTACCTTTGCAGATAAGTTAGTGAACTGATTCGAAAGTTCGGCTACTTTCTCCGATAGTGTACTTATTTCCTCAGTGTGTTTTTCTGAACCAAGTTTCAGAGTGTCCATTTGTGTTAAATCCTATCTACTGTGTCCTTTAAGTTTCCCTGAGATTTTGCAAGTTGCTTAACTGAATCGGTAGATGCAACTGAGTCAATTTTAGCTTGCAAGGTTTCATGATTTTCATGAACAATAGTTTGCAGTTCTTTTATGGCTGCTTTGTGATTATGTAATGTATTTTCATGCCGCGAAAAAATAGGTTGAAAATGTTCACAAAATTGTGTTTTTACGTCATTACAGGCTTTTTCACATTTATATTCGATTTTATGTAACTCAGTAGTTACATCTTCACGTGTTTGTTCAAGCGTATGTTCCATTGAGTCTAACTTTTGAAGCTTTTGTTCCATTGCGTCTAACTGTTGCTGTGTTTGTCTGTGGTGTTGTTCCATTGTGTCTAACTTTTGAAGATTTTGTTCCATTGTGTCTACCTTTTGAAGATTTTGTCCCATTTGTTTCTGATTTTGTTCAAGAGTTGTGTCTAACTTTTGTAGCCTTTGTCCCATTTGTTGCATTAACTGTAATAACAATGCACTGGTGTCTGAAACATGTTCCTCAGTGCTTTTCGGCAGTGAAGTTGCACCGGCATCATTCACATTTTGACAAGCAGAAAATGTGTCTTGACTTATTTGAGAAAACGGTGAGGACCCAAAACCTGAGTCTACAGTATTTGCAAGATTGTGTCCTGTCATTCCCGATTCCTGAGGCGGGCTGTTGCCGACCATAATGCTTCCCTGTTCACTAATTGTTTCACTGTCTACACCATTGTTTGCTGCCCGCTCCATTTCCCTATGCACAATTACCAAATTACTATATTGAACATTAGTTAATTCATTACAAGGTGGCACTAACACACTGCTTTCGTCTTCACTGTCATTTCTCAGTTTACTTTGCAGCCTAGTATTACGTTTTTCACACGCCATAATTGTCACGATATTTCACACGATAACACAGAAAAGCACAATTTGAAGTGCATTAACATTGCACTAAAAATAATATCTAGTCAATCGCAAGCGCAGCTGCGAAATACTTGGTGCAAATCTACATGCATGCCACAACTGTTTTAGTGTACAACAATGAAAGACTGCAACTACAAAGGAGATTCTCTCTACAATTACGCGCTAGCAATAAACAAAAGCTATACTAATTACACAAACTACAAGAAAAATCAGAAGATTCCAGTGAGGTATCCTCGGCTAAGGATCGACATATGAAACGTCCCCTTTGAACAATTATACGTAACTGTGCTTAAACTGACACACAATATTTTTAGCGCAACGCAATCTGACTTTCAAAAATCCCTACAAAAGAATGGCCCTGACTAACATTAACCTATACGTTTCACAAATCGCTTACCTCACAAAAATCTTCGTTACTCGAACTACTGCAATACAGCGAGCGCCACTACTGCCAGCTAAATAAAAGATTCAAACTACTGAAGGCACTAACTACTGATAGGCACAGTTAGCAAAAGAAAGATTTTGATAGAGAAGAAACAATGTATTTACCTTAATAGTGTTCAAAACTCATAATATATATAGCAGTTCATGACATCCAGTCTTATAAATTTCGAAACTCCGCCGTCTCTCTCCCCACATCCACCACTGCTGGCGGCTCACCTCCAACTGCGCAACGCTAAGCGCAGTTAACATGCAGCTGGCCAACACTACAATGGCGAGTATTACAACAATACCAACCAGCCACTGACAGCACACAGCACAGCCAGAGATTTTCATACAGAGCGCTACGTGGCGTTACCAATATAAAAAACCTAAACAGCCTACTTGCAATTGTAACTTTCTTATCACATTTTATTCAACTTCAATTATGCCAGTCAACACTAAAAAGTATAAATATTGAAAGTAATATAAAAAAATCCACTAATGTGAGCATATGTGAAGTTTTATAAGGAAAAAAAGGGTTATAGAAGGCGTCAGGGTTGAGAAACTTTCTTTCCTGATTCTCAAGAATTCAGACTTCAGATTTTCAATTTTCAGTTTCAACCTAACATTCTGGATTTGTGAATATTTTTCTGGGTTTTTACTACCTTTATTTCACAACGCATTGGATACCCTGAATTTAATCATACAAAGACGTGATTTCAGGTCGTTGAATCAAACAGGTGGCATCAATATTCATATGAAAAACATGAAAAGGTGTACTTGCGTGTTGTATTGAAGTATGCTTGCCGTTTAGGCAGCGAAGTAATCTGTTTTAAAAATGCTACGTAGGTAACTATCAATATGTGGAAATACGATAAATTTTATGCTCTTCTTGTCAAATCTGGTCGTTGGGACGCGACACATTTTCAAATTTAGTGAATCAGTCGTATCAAAACTACCAAGTTTTTAAAGTTACGAAGTCCTGGAAATATTTCTGCAGACGCCCAAGAACCTAATGCTTTTACTCGGTTGTGTGGTTTGTGTTTCCGACAGCTCATTTGACAAGGCATCCGGAACATTCGGAATTCAATGCTTATCTCCTCTATACCTTCCTTCCCTCCAACTGGCTGCAGGCAAAGACAGTCGAAACATGTCCTACATGCCCCACTCTCTCAGCATTGCTGTATGGGAGCAGGTAATGAAGCAGAGAGACTATTCGTTGTCGGTCTGTTCAATCCTCGGTTTGCGGACTGCTCAACTAACGACCCATAGACGATTCTGGAGTATTTATCCGAACACCAGAATACGTGACAATTGGTAGTGGAGCAGAAAGAGTCCCAACCAGTAATACTTGGAAGGGGACCTTCAGTTCCGAAATAAGTCTTCCATATTTCTAGATTTTCGAAAAAAATTCTACACCGTACCGCACTGCATACTGTTAACGAAGGTACGCGCATACAGAGTAGGCTCCCAGTTATGTGACTGGCTCAAAACTTCGTAAGTAATGGAACCCAGTATGCTGTCCTTGACGGCGAGCGTTCATCGGAGACAGTGGTAACGTCAGGCGCGCCCCAGGCAGTGTGACAGGACAGTTCTTATTTCCTGTCTACATAAATGACCTGGCAGACGGGGTGCGAAGCAAACTGCGATTGTTCGCTGATGATGCTGTCGTGTATCGGAAGGTGTCAAAGATAAGTGACTGTAGGCTGACGCAAAATGACCTAAACTAAATTTCTCCTTAGTGTGATGAATGACAGCTGGTTCTTACGATAGAAAAATGTAAGTTAATGCGTATGAGTAGGAAAAAGAAACCCGTAATTTTCGGATGCAGTATTAGTCGTTTCCTGCTTGACACACTCACGCCGTTTAAATATCTGGACGTAACGTTGCAAAGCGATATGAAATGGAACAAATATGTGAAGACTACGGTACACCGCTTCAAGAAGGGGGCAAGTTCCTTCATGTACTTTGTGAAAAATCGAACTGGTATCTCAGCAGGCCCAGCGGTCTTTCCTCTTTTGAGCGATTTTGATTGTTTTTCCATCCCTGTGTCATCTGTTTCGATATCTACCATTTTGTGTGACAATCTAGAGAAGGAACTACAGTGCAGTCTTCCTCTGTGAAACAGCTTTGGAAAAAGACATATCCGTATCCACCATTATTCCCAATAACAATTACTTTGTTGTTAAAAGGAATAGAGTCAATATCACTTAGTATTTTCGCCTGTGTCGAGTGCATAGAACGATACCAATACTTATCATTTTTGAAGTCACTGTTATCTCCCTTCCGGGATGGTGTGGTACCATTTTAGCTAGAATGCACAGTGTCTTGGAGACGCTAGATGAGTTGTTCATATCTGCAAAGGCTTAAGAAGGTGTCATAGCCTTCTTCCTGTTACCCGCACGTTTATCTTGGTATTCTATGTCTATAGCTCCAACAACTATCTTATTTATGGATGATTTATTAGTTGATTCCATCAACATCTCTTACCAAAAAAATCTCAAAAAACGATATGATTGCTATTCTAGACCACATCATTTGAATCTTTCACTCCGTGTTCTCATTCGTGTTTGTGTTTCAGATATGGCGTAAACAGTGCACGGTATAAAATCAGTGAATTTTCCCTCAAATATATTTACAAGCGCACAATGCAACGCTCACTACAATGGTGAATCAATGTATAAACGATAAAGAGACCACTTTGTAATCATTTGTCAGAGTGTAATATTTGATGACGAGATGTAAAGAATTAATTTTCCTTGCCAATGTTCCGGAAAAGATCCGCAGATAAAGAAATTTTCAATAACTACGAGAGAAAAATGTAACATATGAAATGTATCAAGAACATGACAGGAAGTCTTGTATTAATATACGGTAACGACCGGTCTCTACGCTTCTGGTCTAAGGAATGTAAATTACGACGTCAGACCTAGGCAGACGAAATTTCGTGATAAGAGCAAGCCCAGGGTCGCATATCCGTACGGTTGCAATTTCTCTTATCAGCGCAGAAGACTAAGAATGATGTATTAGTCCCAAAATGCAGTCTCAGCTTCCGAAGATGTTTGTGGAGATTTATGCCACTGGCTGGCAGACCGTGTGTCTGCTGGCCGTTGGAGAAACGCCTAGTGTTTTGCAAGACCAACAGATTAATGTGAAATTTTTAGTGAAACTTGGGAGCTCCGAGTTAGAGGTCTATTCTTTCTTGAAACAAGTGCATGCTGGCGAAGGTCTCTAATTTTTGAAGGGTTTAAGCGGTTCAAAGATGGAGGAGAAGATACTGAAGACGAGTCACGTGCAGGGCGAAACTCAACATCAAAACATCAACAAACGACGAAAACAATGAATAAATAGGAGCTTTAATCCGAAAAGACGATTGGTTGAGTATTCATATGGTTGCTGGTATTTTAAAAAGCGACAAAAATGAGTTCAACAGATTCCACATGAACATTTTCACGTGGGGAAAGTTTGTTCAAAAATAGTGCCCTAGATCCTGAACTTTTGAGCTTACAATCGGAAAATAATAAAAAAAAGTCCCTAAATTTCTTGAAAAAATAATAGAAAAGTCGCAGGTCGTGGTTTTTAGCTTGTTATTTGGAAAATAAGCGCCGATCAATTCACTGGAAGGGCCGGCATCAGTACCACTACATTGATTGCTTAGTCGTATTTGTATAAGTACGGGGTCCCTGTGTTCGAACATCCACCCTTCTCACACGATTTTGCTCAGTGTGACTTTTCTCTTCCCGAAAGTGAAATCAGCACTGAAAGGAAGAAGATTTGAGGCAGCTGGAGCCATGAACATGTTGTCAGGGGGACCATGAACTTGCTGTCACAATTTCACAGTTCTGAGCAGTTGAAAATTCGCCTTGAGCTGTGTAAGGAACGTTGAGGGGGTATTTTGGAAGGGATAATGTAAATGCCATTTAGCTATTCACAATGGCTTGTTGACAGTACCTGCTCACACAGCTGTGTACAAACTAACAGTGAAAGAGATGTACCTGAAGAAATCAACACTCGTCTTAATATTCTCACAGACGATGTGCGCATGAAAGTTAGTTGTTAATTCCCTGAAAAAATGTTGCAGTTCATTGTTCACTGCGAGTATCTGAGGTGTGATAAAAAGCAGTGCCTACTACCATAAGTAGTGCCAGCTACGACCTTCAAGCTATGCAAAATGTGCAATTCTTGTGCCCCAGTAAACAATTTGGAAACTCGTAGTGTTTAGTAGAAATAGCCACATATACAGGTAAGCCACGCAAAATGTGTAATTCTTATGCCCAAGAAAACAATTTGGAAACTCGTAGCGTTTAGTAGAAATAGCCACACATACAGGCAACTAAAAAATGGTCCTACATAGCTGCTACGTGAACGCTTTACAACGAGTAATGATTCGGCAAAACAATGATCCATACTGAACAAGTGTTTGCTTTCTACTTCTAGCGTCCAGCTGTGCAAATGAGGATGTCTCCCCAGTTTTGTAATCACTTTAAGTACCAAGAACAATTAAACCAACAGTACCAGCACATTGTTCATGAATATGATAGTCACGCAACATCACAGTAATGTGCATGGTCACTCCGCACGATATTTAGCAAGGAGTATTCGTCGAAACAGAATCCGTCGACCTGACTTACCTGCATCTGAAACTTCACAGTATCCAAAGAAAAGGTACTTATTTCTGACTGTTACAGTCAGTGGATGGTGGAGACGTTGCTCGTGAAATTCCTTTTCATCTGATGAAGTTCCTGTGCTTGCAACTCAATACATGTTTAACGATACACCAAAATATTTATGGACCGTGAGGCGATTACACGGTGCACGACAAGGCGGTGGCCTTGTAACGCGCACTACAGGCTGTCCGTAATTAAAACGCCGTAGAAAGAGAACAACTGCTCAGAAGGACGGGAAATTTTATCTTTAGATGACTTTGTAAGCGTGTTAACTTCAGTCGGTTACATATGACAACTGAATTGGAATACGATGGCTATGATATGAATTGAAGATTACACCATCCGTAGTGTCCAACGTTCATAACTGCACAAGTTCGCCAGTCAGCAGTTGTGGAACTGTTACGTAGTTTAAGCCCATCTACTACAGAAAGGTCGAACCACATCGGATGGGAAAACTCAGTTTTTAAGTGTCCTGAGGCCAAAGACCGCATAAAATGTGAAATGACATCAGTTGTAATTGTTCTGTGGCCAAAGACCGCATAACAAACCACATGGCATCGGTTTTTAGTTGTCCTGATTTCAAGAACGACATATTGTTGTTGTGGTCTTCAGTCCTGAGATTGGTTTGATGAAGCTCTCCATGCTTCTCTATCCTGTGCAAGCTTCTTCATCTCCCAGTACCTACTGCAACCTACATCCTTCTGAATCTGCTTAGTGTATTCATCTCTTGGTCTCCCTCTACGATTTTTACCCTCCACGCTGCCCTCCAATACTAAATTGGCGATACCTTGATACCTCGGAACACGTTCTACCAACCGATCCCTTCTTCTGGTCAAGTTGTGCCACAAACTTCTCTTCTCCCCAGTTCTATTCAATACCTCCTCATTAGTTATGTGATCTACCCATCTAATCTTCAGCATTCTGCTGTAGCACTACATTTCGAAAGCTTCTATTCTCTTCTTGTCCAAACTATTTATCGTCTATGTTTCACTTCCATACATGGCTACACTCCATACAAATACTTTCGGAAACGACTTCCTGACACTTAAATCTACACTCGATGTTAACAAATTTCTCTTCTTCAGAAACGCTTTCCTTGCCATTGCCCGTCTACGTTTTATGTCCTCTCTACTTCGACCATCATCAGTTATTTTGCTCCCTAAATAGCAAAACTCCTTTACTACTTTAAGTGTCTCATTTCCTAATCTAATTTCCTCAGCGTCACCCGACTTAATTCGACTACATTCCATTATCCGCGTTTTGCTTTTGTTGATGTTCATCTTATATCCTCCTTTGAAGACACTCTCCATTCAGTTCACCTGCTCTTCCAAGTCCTTTGATGTCTCTGACAGAATTACAATGTCATCGGCGAACCTCAAAGTTTTTATTTCTTCTCCATGGATTTTAATATCTACTCCGAATTTTTCTTTTGTTTCCTTTACCGCTTGCTCAATGTACAGATTGAATAACATCGGGGAGAGGCTACAACCCTGTCTCACTCCTTTCCTAACTACTGCTTCCCTTTCATGCACCTCGACTCTTATAACTGCGATCTGGTTTCTGTACAAATTGTAAACAGCCTTTCGCTCCCTGTATTTGACCCCTCCCACCTTTAGAATTTGAAAGAGAGTATTCCAGTCAACATTGTCAAAAGCTTTCTCTAAGTCTACAAATGCTAGAATCGTAGGTTTCCCTTTCCTTAATCTTTCTTCTAAGATAAGTCGTAAGGTCAGTATTGCCTCACGTGTTCCAAAATTTCTACGGAATCCGAAGTGATCTTCCCCGAGGTCGTCTTCTACCAGTTTTTCCATTCGTCTATAAAGAATTCGCGTTAGTATTTTGCTGCTGTGACTTATTAAACTGATAGTTCGGTATTTTTCTCATCTGTCAACACCTGCTTTCTTTGGGTTTGGAATTATTATATTCTTCTTGAAGTCTGAGGGTATTGCGGCTGTCTCATACATCTTGCTCATCAGCAGATGGTGGAGTTTTGTCAGGACTGGCTCTCCCAAGGCAGTCAGTAGTTCTAATGGAAAAGAACGGCATAAAAAACAAAGTTATATTGCTTTGTAATTGTCGTTAGATTGGCACAAGACAGTTTCAATGTGCTGTCCACTGCTTTCTGCCACAAGTTGAAATCGAGGAACATAATGTTTCGCAACAGTTCGATGTGTCTCGGGGTCATGTTAGGAATGTGTTGCGCAATGCGTGCCAGAGGCCACACGGTTTAAGATCAAGTGATATGGGCGGTCAAACTATAGGGAAATGACGACTGATAATTCTCACATGTTCGAAACGCCTCTGCAGCAGCCGCTTCACTACCTGTGCGTTGTGTTGAGGCGCACCGTCTTACATAAAAATCGTCACACACACACATCCACGCCGTTGAAAGGTTGGAATGACGTTGCTGCGCAAAAGAGTCTCTAATAGTACCCGCAGGACTCACTTCACTGAAATAATGCGGCCCCTACGATGAACGATGTCGTCAATCCGCACCACACAGTCATCTTTGCAGAATGAAGTCGTACCGGTTGAAGTACGGGCGAATTTTGCGTTGCGCATACTCTGTAGCTCTGCAAACACGTCCTTGGAAACGGAAATCGCCTGTCCGCAGAATGTTCCACCGCCATTCTTTGTCCACCCACAAGCAAGCAAGAAACTCCAGGGCGAACGTTTGTCTTGCTGGCAGGTCAGCAGGAAGCACCCCTGAACGTGAATGATTTTGAATGGATAGCAATTTAGGACGTTTCGTAGGATTCTATGCACCGTTCTCGCAGGCGTGTCCAACGTTCGGACAATTCCACGCGCCATGCTGGGTGTCTCCAACGCAAACTGAGGAGCAGCCGAGTTCCGCGCGTCTGTTGGTGTGCATATTGTGACGCAAACAGCGCCATATATAGGTCAAATTTTCGTTATTTTTTATTTTTTTATTTTATGACGTTTCCCCCTCCGTCGATAATAAGCTGTTCAAATTTGACGTCATTCTGAGAAGTGGTTCTCTTTCTGCAGCAGTTCGAAACTGGAACTGGAATTGTGGGCATCCTGAATATAACGTGTCAGTAACGAGGAATGGTGTAGTTCATATCTAAATAGTTCCGAAAGAAGTAGAGTGATAAACGTATATATTGTTACTGAAAACAGTTACAAGGCCAATGCGGTCATCAAAGCTACAGATGCAGAATTCAAACTCGCAACAACTAATCGGAACATCACATTCCCAGTCCACGACTTTGAACAAAACAATAACTACTTCATTTTTTGGGCGAGGGTGACAGCTTTGAATTTATAGCACGACGAACTGAAAAGGTATCGGACACCTCTACGATCATTTTCCATTCAGTCAACTACGAACTACCTACGAGCTTCCATTTCCTCAAACGCAAGGGCACTGGTGCATTTCTTATCGTGGAGTAACCGTGAGCAAGCAATGCCGAGATAATCCAATCACTTTACCGAAGCCTTACCATGGCGTGTGACTGAAATGGACTCACCCACTTCTCCCAACAGGCAGGCTTTTTTCCCAAGTCTGAACAATGGACAAGACTAACTCGCATCAGAACATGACTGCAAAATGACGAATGCCATTTGAAACAGACTCAGTCTAGTATCTTGCAACCGCGAAAGTTTCCCGTTGGTCGAAACAAATTGACTCTCGAAAGATGAGAAATCACATAGAGGTATCACGCAAGGAGATTGCTCACGGCGCTTATATGGTTTAAACGAAGCTGAAAATAGCATATACGCATAAGGTGCAGCAAATTTAAATGTTGCGATCTGCAAAAAATAAAATAAAGTGCACAATTGAAAAGGCAACTTTCAATATCCCTATCAACAGTTACTGTTTGTTGGAAAAGATTGGTCCAACAGTTCGTGTTGTATTACTTGCTCACCACACTTCTATCTACACAACATGTAAAGGCTCTTGTTATAACTGTTGAGGATTTTCAGAACTACAACGTCGATTAATCTGTGAGCTCACGTACCTTGATAAACGCAGCGCTACTTCATCAGATGAAAAGGTCATTTCAAGACAAACCTCTCCACCATCCACTGGCAGTCAGTCGCAGCACTGAAGTCTCAGTTGCCCAGTCGCTGTAAGATTACGGACTGGGTTGATGCACAGCTCCGTACGGCACGCCATTCTGAAGTGCTGAACGGAGCAATGAGTTTCTCCGAATTTCTTCCCTAACGATTCTAGTTCAGCTAAAACCGATACGCCAATAACTCAAGTCCGAATTACAGGTCGTAGAGCGTAGAGAGATTAGATCCTGCGTTCCCGGTATAAGGAACTTGCATCGTACATGAAACACACTGCCGCACAAGATACGCGGGGAGTTTAGTAAGTAATGCAACAAACACGTTCTTCACAGCCTATTTCTGTTGATAAAATTCAGAATTTGTTGGATGACATAGCGGAATATTCCCGCTTCAGCTCCCATAGTTATATCATGTTCCGATAGATGACTGCGCTTTACGCAGCCTTCAAAATAGCGTCTGTACGTAGGTCCGTGTTTTCAGTGAATTTCTTTTGGCGAAAATCAGAGCACTGCGGATATTCATAAACACTTGCAAATTGTCTATGGAGATCTGGTAGTGAGTAAAAGCACGGCGTGTGTATGGGCGAGACGTCTGTCAACACCGCAACAAGGTCACGCATATCTGTTCGTTCTCCCTCTTGCTGGCAGGCCGCCCACTCCTGTGACTCCTGCAGTGTTGGAACGTGAGGACAGCCTCATTCGAGATACTCGACGGATCACAATCAAACACCTCGCTGCTCAACTGGACATCTCTGCAAGTAATCCTGACATTATTGTCCACCAGATGGAGTACTCAAAGGTATGTGCTTGCTGGTTTCGTCGCCGCCTACCGGAAGATCACAAAGAGCACCACGGACCATCTGCGCGGAATTGTTTGCGCGTTACGACACTAGTCGAGACAATTTTTTGTCGAACGTGGTAACAGGCGATGAAACATGGGTTCATCACTTCGAACCGGAAACAAAGCGGCAACCTGTAGAGTGCTGCCGCGCCACCTCTCCTCCGAAGAAAAAGTTCGGAGCCGCACCCTCAGCCGATAATGTCATGCTGAGGGTCTTTGGAACTGTGAAGGGGTTTTCTGTTTGATCTCCTCCCTCGTGGTGAAACAATCAACTATGAAATGTATTGTGCTACCCTCAGGAAATTAAAGAGTGGATATCAGTGTGTTCGTCGCCACAGAAATGTAAATGAACTTCTCCTTCCCCATGACAACGCAAGGAATCACGCCTGTCTGCGAACCCGAGAGGAACCCTCAAAACTTCGTTGGACTGTTCTTCCTCACCCACCCTACAGCCCTGATTTTCCACTTCCCGACTTCTATCTGTTTGGCCCAATGAAAGTTGCACTCCCCAGGAAGCAGTACGTGGCAGACGGAGAGTTTATGGAAACAACAAGACGTTGGCTCCGACGTCGACCAGTAGAGTGGTAGCTTGCAGGCACACCTGACCTGCCAGTAACGTGGCGTAAGGTCGACTCATTGAAAGAGGATTATGTTGATAAAAAGGGCTTTGTAGCTCAAAGAGTGATGACAATATTGTGAACTGGAGTTCCGAAAAAACCAACCTGCTCTCGGAAAAAGAAAGGATTGCATTACATTCTAAACGCCCCGCATATACTGCTAAGGGCGTTACACCGGAAAGTTCATAGCTGAGCGTTGAAGTCAAGGAGACTGCACTTGCTAAAGAGGGGTGTCTTACTGTTATGTGGAAAGAACACACGGTTCCACATGAAGTGATTCCTTTTAGAACTTTTTGGGTTTGTACGTGAACATCGTGTAATTCGGAATGGCAGTATGCCAAAACATTCATAATGGAGTGTCGAGAGGAAGGAAGCTATATTCGCTAAATACGAGGATTGCCCAGAAAATAATGCACTGCATTTTTTTCCTCAGCCGAAGACAATGCTACGAGTGAGAAACTTTAAGCCTAGTTTACACGACGACATTGAGTTGTGCCACTCGTTGCGTGGAATGATTTGCACGAAACTGGTTTCATATTTGCCTGTAGATACGGCGACACTACTATACACTTCAGTTTCGTCGTTTTGTGGGTCCCTGAGTCGTGTGTGAAATGAAAGTTTTCGCAGCTGCACGTCGTACGAGTTGTGATGGAGTTTAAGCTTGCTGCGTGGAATCGCTGCATAAGAAAAAAAAAAAAAAAAAAAAAAAAAAAAAAAAAAAAACGTGTTTCGGTTCGTCACAGGATGAAGAAAAGACGTCAGTTCAATTGCTCTGCATCCTTGCTGAAATAATTTATAACGGAAGACCCAAAAAGTTCTTTTAATTATCTTAGAATGTCACCAGAACTGTTCACGTTTCTTCTAAACAGATTTAATTATGCGATAAGTAGTAAAGGTACTGTAACGCATGAAGCACTGTCGCCAGAACTGAAATTACAAATCACATTGTGCGTACATTACAATCGAGAACGCTCGGCATGCTATAAGACGAGATTTTAGTTGGTGATGGCGCTTTTTCATTAACACCAATAATTATTAACATTAACAGTAATAATTATTAACATAAACATCAATAACTATTCGAATTAGGCCGCATTAAGAAGAGAATGATTTGCAAACTACTCTCTTGAAGATAGATCTTTACAGTGGCAATATTTCAAAATTCAAACATATGTGAATGGGAAGCACTGCTGCAACGTTTTAAATAGACGAAAATTGAATAAAGAATGCACCATCTTGATTTGAATAGCCTTCCCACCTGTCAACAATTTTCCTTAACAAAGAGTCGGCCAACTCTAACGACGGGATTTTAGTCTTGTAGACTAGAGCATTGCCGCAGCTGGAATTACACTTGCTTGTATTTTTCTTAATTCAGTTGTATATGTGTTCCTAAGTCAATAAAATTTGTCAAACCGTCTATGCTCTCATCGCACATGACGGTCTCAGGAGCAGTAATATGTTGCTTATTTTTGTAATCAGCATCACTGAAATTCCACAAACACCTATGCAAAGCATAGGTATCCACAAAGCGAACATTATTCTTCGTTCCCCACTTCACATTTCAGTTTTTCTACACTCTACGAACACACACGACCTCAAAACTGGCCGGTAGCGTAGTTGCCTGCAACCTAGTGTCGTCGTGTAAACTAGGCTACGTATGTATTACCTGAAGTCTCCTGAGCGACCGAGCGAGGTGGCGCAGTGGTTAGACGCTGGACTCGCATTCGGGAGGACGACGGTTCAATCCCGCGTCCGGCCATCCTGATTTAGGTTTTCCGTGATTTCCCTAAATCGCTCCAGGCAAATGCCGGGATGGTTCCTTTCAAAGGGCACGGCCGACTTCCTTCCCCGTCCTTCCATAATCCGATGAGACCGATGACCTCGCTGTCTGGTCTCCTTCCCTGAAAAAACCAACCAACCATCTCCTGAGGGAGAGCGCCAAGTTTCTGTCACTTCCGATAGATAGTGTAGCTGCACGACAGTTTCAAAATGCTGTCTGTAGGTGATGTGCGTTATAAGCAAAGTGCCGTCATTGAATTTCTCACTGCAGTGAAAGAAACTGTGGAGAATATTCACAAACGCTTGTGCAAGGTCCATGGAGCATCTGCTGTCGACAGAAATACAGTTACTCGTTGTGCAGGGAGGGTGAGGTCATCAAAAGGCAGCTCGTCGGAGCTCCACGATTTGCAGCGGTCGGGGAGACCATCCACGGCTGTCACACCTGACATGTTGCAGCGAACTGATGTTGTCATTCGCGGGGACATATTGAAGAATGCCACTCGTTTAAGACATTTTGAGAACGATGAGGAGGTGATTCACACGGTGACTCACAGGCTCCGCCACCAAGACAAGGATTGGCACACGCCCTTGTCTCGCTCTGGAAGAAGGCCATTGAACGGGATGGAGATTAAGTGGAAAAATAGAATGTGTGTGGATAAAACACCATTCTTTCGTGTATGTAATTCTCATTATGTTCAATAAAGAATTGTTGAAGAAAAAAAACTGTGCATTAGTTTCTGGGCAATCCTCATAACAGTGTCTTACTGCTACGTAGAACGAATGCATTATTTCACATACACTGATAAAGCCTTTTAGAACTTTTTCGGTTTTGACCTGGATATAATGTTTTATTCAATACTTGTAAATGAAATGATCGAAATCCGCAGTGCAAATAAAGAACACACCAAATGCGGGAGAGGTGACTCTTCAAAGATACGTGGTCTTGCTCCTCGTTAAAAATCTGGATGATCTGTTCTTGTGATACGGTATCACACCGAGTCCTTTCTTATTTCTTCACCATACGGAATTCAGCTGATGTTAGTGACCGTGGCTTATAAACATATACGGTGCGTGTTTCTCGACATGTTCCCTGGATTTAGCGGAGATGTAACCGGATTCACCGTATAGCAGTCAGACCAGTTATAGGGGCAACTTCTGGTCAGTAACGTGAGAATTATTTCCTTAGACATTACATGCATACTTAGATCAGTCCGGCGCGATCCACTTGCAGAAAATAAGAATAGCTTAGCAGACTGGGCCGTTTCCCACTGAGAGCAAAGCAAGAGGCGTACACGGAGCGAAACTGAGAAACACCAGCGTATATTTGTCAAAATGAAGAATAATTTCACTGACTAGAAATTAAATATTACGCCTGCTCGAAAGCAACATATTGTAAGATTCAAGGAACAAGCATCGTATTACGAAGTTCAAAGCGCAATTAACCCCTCTCCACTTCGTCACTGACAATCTGCTATTAATTTTTTTTCTCAACTAGTTTCGCGCATAGTTCCCCAATGACGCCACTTTATCATATTGCATTATAAGCTCTCTCTGAAAACCAGTGAACTTTTTGTGTAATGCTTCACGCAACAAAACACACCTACAGGTATTATCTGATAAATGAGAGTCCGGTTGGCGGTAAAAGCTTGATGTAGCTCACTCGCACTGCCGCACAACGTAGCATCATATTGCCGGTGAACAGCAGGGGCACCAACTTAGATATATCACTGAACTATAAAAAATTGTTTGGTTATACCGCACCCTTTCGGAAGAAATTATCGATGATACTCGACTGAATTCCCTGTCGGTGTCCTTTCTCAGCTTGTTGATAGCACGACATATTCGGTCACAACATACTTATCGCGGATCTTCATCTGAACCGTAGCACTATAATTTCTCTCTAAAATATTTTCACAACAGCTAGCTTTCATCTCCTGTGGGAAATATCTGATATCTGCAAGCGCCGCACGGGATAGCCGTGCGGTCTTGGGCGTCTTCTCACGGTTCGGTTCGCGCTGCTACCCCCTCCCCCCCCCCCCCCCCCCCCGTCGGACGTTCGAGTCATTCTTCGGGCATGGTTGTGTGTTTTGTCCTTAGCGTAAGTTAACAGTAGATTAAGTAGTGCGTAGTTAGTTCCCATTGGAACTTACCACAAATTTCCAAATATCTGCAAATGAATGGTAGATGCGACCATGGCGCGGTATCATTCTGGATTACCGATGCCACCTAGCCCATACGCCGACTTTAATTTGAGACAGAACTTGATTTCTCAGTGTGTGGTTTGCTCCAGCATAGACATCCATTTTATTTAAGTGTATGGATAACATTCCCGACTTTCATGGGTATGTCCCGTTATGGCTAACGTAAGATCACTGAGCAAAAACTAGTCATGCATCATGTCGAAGCTGATACGAATTTATGGTGTCTGTTAATAGATTCTAACAAGGTGAACTGGAAGGTTAACCGTATCTCGAGCACCGACTACATCTCCACCTACATACTTCACTGATTCCTACACATCATCAGTCTTAAAGGGAGGACGGAAACCACTTTCACCTGAAAATTTCGAGCAGGGTAGTAGTTCAGAGAATACGGAATTCGGATCGGCGCTGTTCTGTTAAAGCAGGTCACTGCTTTCTGTGTGGCAGAGGGTAAGTCCTCTTGTACCAGTTATTACGGTCTTTGGTCTTTTCCCTTTCGATTGCCGCGCGGGGTAGCCGCGTGGTCTAGGACATCTTGTCACGGTCCGGGCGGCTCCACCCGTCGCAGGTTCGAGTCCTCCCTCGGGCATGTGTGTGTGTGTGTGTGTGTTCGTTTTGTCCTTAGTGTAAGTTATATTAAGTAGTGCCTGAGCTTAGGGACCGATGACCTCAGAAGTTTGGTCCCATAAGACCTTACCACAAATTTCCAATTTCCCTTTAGATTCTCGTGTGGCGTGAGAACAATGCTAGATGCCTCTGTGTGTGCTGTAATTAGTCTAATCTTGACCACACGACGCCTACCGGTGCGATGCTTAGGAGTGTGTAGTATATTCCTAGAGTCATCATTTATATCCCGTTCTTGAAGTTTTTCAAGTAGCCCCTCTCGGGATAAGTTAGGTCTATCTTCAAAAGTCTACCAATTCAGTTTTTTCAGTATTTCTGTGACACTCGTCCACAAATCAAACCAATCTGTGACCATTTGCTCTGTCCTTCTCTGCATACGTTCAATATGCCCGGTTAGTCCTATCTGGTACGTGTCCTACACACTTGAGCAATATTTTTGAGTGGGTCGCACGAGAGAGCTGTAAGCTGTCTCCTTTGTAAGCAGATTGCATTTCCCCAGTATTCTCTCAATCAAACGAAGTCTACCATCCACTTTACCCACGACTATGCCTCTGTTACCATTCTATTTCGTCCCTCTACAAAATGTTACACGCAGGTATTTGTACCAGTCGACCGATTCTAACTGTGACACAGTGATATTACAGCCATGGGATACTACATATTTTCGTTTTGCAAAATATACAATTTTCATTCCTACACAATTTTAATTTCTAAACTCCATGGAGCTGATATTAGTCTGTTATTTAGGTCTTCGGACAATCTATTAGCCATCCACCCTCCTTAAAAAGATTACTTTTGAAACTCTAAGACTCTGTAGATGTTGCAGAATTGTTACCAGTCGGTCATGCGACCATTATTATCGCTGTCAGAAGGTTCTGTTTTACTTCCATCACCTGCATCTGCAAAAAGGAGGTAACGTGGCCCGTCGCCGATGTAAGTCATAATATTGATGTTGTGTGTATGTGTCAATAGGTTGTATCGAATCAGCGCAGTAAGAAGGCTCGTCGTGGGGACGTGACAGAACGACACGGAGGACGTGCTCATAACCACATCATGACTGACGGTGTCCGATTTGTCGGTGATTCAACGTGACCTCTTCACCGTGTCAACAAGGAATTGTTAACTGAAACTCGTTAGGAGGAGATTGAACCAATGGAGGACGAAGAACGCCCTTAACTGCATATCTAATCATTTGTTGTAAATTTCTGAACCACATAATTAACGTTGGACCATGGGCCAAACAGAGTAGTAAATTTCATTAAAGAGCAGCTATCTGACGATTTGCCATCAACAGTAGAGACTTAAGGAAGGACTGGTAAAAATTATGATGGGGAGAGGTACAGTTTACAATCACTGACCTCGTGGCTGATCAGCAACACCAAAAAACTTACATCGGATAAAATTCTGCAGTAAAAGAACATGAAACTTTTTAAGTGAGATAATGAGATTAGGCAAAATCTGTTGTGAGTCGCTCTATAGCTCGAACTTTCCTAATAACGAAAAGTCAAATAAATAAAGAGAAAAGAAAATTAAGGTGTGCAAGGCATGTGAACCACACAGGCATACATGGTGCTTCCGTGATGATGTTACAAATTTTCAATGATGATGAAGAAGGATAAGGGACCTCGGTCCGGAAACGACTGCGCAGAAAGTGCAGTGGAATACGCGTCAATGGAAATCAGTATAAAGGTGTGGATATTTGTAGAAAATCTAATATTGTGGGCTGGAATAATATTGTGCACAGAGTACATGCAGTACTATACCGACAAACACAGTCAAATGACATTGCATTGGATGTTAGTTCAAAAATGTTGAAATGTGTGTGAAATCTTATGAGACTTAACTGCTAAGGTCATCAGTCCCTAAGCTTACACACTGCTTAACCTAAATTATCCTAAGGACAAACACACACACCTATGCCCGCGGGAGGACTCGAACCTCCGCCGGGACCAGCTTGATGTGAGTAGTACAATGTATAACAAGACGCTTCGATGTTAGAGAGTGAAACTTTGTATAAACGCAGTCGGCTCTTCGTGGAGTTAGTGTGTGTCTCTGCTGCAGACAGGAAACAGACGACATTACTGACAGTGGCTGTCGTGTTCATAAACCATGACTATGGCAACGCCACGCGGAAAACAGCTGAGATGAAAAAGCAAAAATCATTGCGTACGTGGAAATGGGACTCTAATCGTCAAATCGTAAAGAATTTGAATCGTTCAAGTAAAGTGATTATAATTTCATTAGTTTGGGAACGCTACATGTACAGAACGTAAAATGTGAGCTAAGCAGAAAATTATTTGAGGCATCGAAAGCGGAGAGCGAGGGGCAAAAACCGTTTTCTTCTCAACTTGTTGGTGATTTACATTTGTCATAACTGCCAGACGCGTACGACAAGTTTTGTCAAATGAAAACGTCTTGCATTCAAGAAATTACTGCAGAGGACTGTAAGACCCAAACATAAGCAGGCTAGACTGGAGTTTGCTGAAAAACGTATGTGACGGACTTGAGAATGGGATAAAATGATCCTCTGTGATGTCGAGAAGTTTAATTTAAATGGGCCAGATTGACTGAAATATTATTGGCATGATCTGAGAACAGAGCAGCAGGTAAGAATGAGCAGAAATTTTGGTGGTGGAAGATTTATGATTTGGGCAACATTCTTCGCTGAAGGTAAATCAGGCATTGCTTGGCTGAACGCTACAATGAACTCTAATATGTACGTTGAGATGCTAGAGACAGAACTGGTTGGAATGTATGAGGAACTAGGAACGAAAGTCTAATGTTTCACCAAAATAATGCATTTGTGCATGCTTCTGCTACAAAAAGGTTTGAAGATATCAATACCTAGCACCGGTCTGCACCTAGCCCGGATATGAACCATATGGGAAACCTATGGGAAATATTTGCAAGACTTATTTATCGCTATGAAAGGCAATTTGAGCATGTGAGTTCAAAAGCGCTATACGAGAGGAATGTGCGACTGTTTCCCTGCAAGAACTACAAACCCTAACGAAATCAATGCCGAAGAGATTTTTTGAGGTAATTAGCAAGAACGGAGGATGAAAAACTACTAACAATGCGATACCACAACACGACACTTAGTGTCTTTATACCAATTTCCACAGAGGAACTGCAAACGCCTTATTTTGGTACCGTGTTATGAAGTAAATTATGTAATTCTGTCACGATTGTTTATGTCTTATATGTGAGTCTTATGTGTGAGTCGAAAGTTGTAAGGGAAATCGTTCTGATAGCTACTACTTTCATAACAAATTCGATATGTTACAGACATTATACTACGCTGATTTCCACTGCTGTATGCTGTATATACGGGTACTGTTGCTACTGGCCGTGCGGTTAAAGGCGCTGCAATCGGGAACCGCAAGACCGCTACGGTCGCAGATTCGACTCCTGCCTCGGGCATGGATGTTTGTGATGTCCTTAGGTTAGTTAGGTTTGACTAGTTCTAAGTTCTAGGGGACTAATGACCTCAGCAGTTGAGTCCCATAGTGCTCAGAGCCATTTGCTACTAAGTCTGCAAGGCAGGAAACCTTCAGAGGTGGTAGTATGGACCAAAACAAGAAAAAGTGTGCAATAAATACACTCCTGGAAATGGAAAAAAGAACACATTGACACCGGTGTGTCAGACCCACCATACTTGCTCCGGACACTGCGAGAGGGCTGTACAAGCAATGATCACACGCACGGCACAGCGGACACACCAGGAACCGCGGTGTTGGCCGTCGAATGGCGCTAGCTGCGCAGCATTTGTGCACCGCCGCCGTCAGTGTCAGCCAGTTTGCCGTGGCATACGGAGCTCCATCGCAGTCTTTAACACTGGTAGCATGCCGCGACAGCGTGGACGTGAAAAGTATGTGCAGTTGACGGACTTTGAGCGAGGGCGTATAGTGGGCATGCGGGAGGCCGGGTGGACGTACCGCCGAATTGCTCAACACGTGGGGCGTGAGGTCTCCACAGTACATCGATGTTGTCGCCAGTGGTCGGCGGAAGGTGCACGTGCCCGTCGACCTGGGACCGGACCGCAGCGACGCACGGATGCACGCCAAGACCGTAGGATCCTACGCAGTGCCGTAGGGGACCGCACCGCCACTTCCCAGCAAATTAGGGACACTGTTGCTCCTGGGGTATCGGCGAGGACCATTCGCAACCGTCTCCATGAAGCTGGGCTACGGTCCCGCACACCGTTAGGCCGTCTTCCGCTCACGCCCCAACATCGTGCAGCCCGCCTCCAGTGGTGTCGCGACAGGCGTGAATGGAGGGACGAATGGAGACGTGTCGTCTTCAGCGATGAGAGTCGCTTCTGCCTTGGTGCCAATGATGGTCGTATGCGTGTTTGGCGCCGTGCAGGTGAGCGCCACAATCAGGACTGCATACGACCGAGGCACACAGGGCCAACACCCGGCATCATGGTGTGGGGAGCGATCTCCTACACTGGGCGTACACCACTGGTGATCGTCGAGGGGACACTGAATAGTGCACGGTACATCCAAACCGTCATCGAACCCATCGTTCTACCATTCCTAGACCGGCAAGGGAACTTGCTGTTCCAGCAGGACAATGCACGTCCGCATGTATCCCGTGCCACCCAACGTGCTCTAGAAGGTGTAAGTCAACTACCCTGGCCAGCAAGATCTCCGGATCTGTCCCCCATTGAGCATGTTTGGGACTGGATGAAGCGTCGTCTCACGCGGTCTGCACGTCCAGCACGAACGCTGGTCCAACTGAGGCGCCAGGTGGAAATGGCATGGCAAGCCGTTCCACAGGACTACATCCAGCATCTCTACGATCGTCTCCATGGGAGAATAGCAGCCTGCATTGCTGCGAAAGGTGGATATACACTGTACTAGTGCCGACATTGTGCATGCTCTGTTGCCTGTGTCTATGTGCCTGTGGTTCTGTCAGTGTGATCATGTGATGTATCTTACCCCAGGAATGTGTCAATAAAGTTTCCCCTTCCTGGGACAATGAATTCACGGTGTTCTTATTTCAATTTCCAGGAGTGTATGAGCTCTAAAATGCATGTCATAAGAGCTGTGAGAAATTGGTCATCTTCGCTAGTGTGTAACCCATCAATACAACGCCGGCCGGGGTGGCCGAGCGGTTCTCGGCGCTACAGTCTGGAACCGCGCTGCCGCTACGGTTGCAGGTTCGAATCCTGCCTCGGGCATGGATGTTTGTGATGTCCTTAGGTTAGTTAGGTTTAAGTAGTTCTAAGTTCTAGGGGACTGATGACCTCAGAAGTTGAGTCCCATAGTGCTAAGAGCCATTTGAACCATTTAGCCATCTATTCTACTGAACAAGTGCCCATAGCTCTCAGGGTCTTAAGGTACGAAGTTTAAAACCCACATATACTGGACAGTTTTTGGGTTATATCTCTGAAAGTTGCCTACCCAGCGATCTTAGTAACAACAGTACCGGTACACACAGTGGTATAAGAAAGATTTTCGCTCCTAACTTTCGACTCGGCCGTTTTCGGAGCAGGGTCCTTCATCTCAAACTGATAGTCTAGTGACGGATTTTAGAATCAGATGAAGGATTGTGCACCAGAGACCACCGTAAGCAGTATCCTCCATTTTCTACAGTTTTTGTTGTTGTTGGACATGACGCTTTACTTATTGCAGCATTTGTATATACCTCGCGTTCTACACATTCAAGTGCAGTCTAATATTAAATTAAAGCATTTGGGTATATATTGTTAATTCTTCAGGTACAGCATTTTACGGTGAGTAAAATGCTCCAAAATTTTGGAACTTTTTGTAAAGAGGAATTTCGTGACCATGTTACAAACTTTCAAGGAAGATGAAGTAGGGCAAATGTATCAATCTAAGGTAACGGACCATGGTCCGGAAGCGTGTGAGTCGAAAGTTGTTATGGAAATCGTTCTGATAGCTGTGATAGAGGTATAAATGTAACCCCAGTACTGTTGCTTCTAAGAGTGTAGGGTAGCCAACTCTCGGAGGTCGTGGAGTGGACCAAAACAAGGAAAACATGTACAACAGACATGGGTGAAGTGCATAGCTTAAGGGCTATGGGCATCTTTTTTTTTCAGTAGAAGGGATATGCTTCAAAGTATTGAAGACGAACAAGTGCTCCTAGCTCTTAAGATGTTCATTTTAAGCTCATGCCTACTTTTGATCCATGCTACCGCTTCTGGAACTTGTCTGTGGTAATATCTTAAGAAGAAGAGTACCGATACATGTATCACATTGTCAGAAGTATTATAACGATTTTCCTTATAACTTTCGACTCGGTCACTTACAGACCTTACCTTTCCATATCATCCCAGAAAGCTTGTAACATCAATACGGAATCACTCTGAAAACATTGGTGAAGCTTAGACGTATTTGGCCCGTCATACTCCATCCTGTACCTTGAAACAGAAAAAGGTCTTCATCCGTGGAACATGTGATACATGCAAATGAACTAAATTTCTTCAGTGTCTTAACAATTTTACTTACCTTCAAACTTGTAATTTGTGTTAGTTTCCAAGAGCTTCCGTTTCAAAGTGTTATTCGATTTTGATAATACTTCTGCTTAATTTGGTTTCATTTACTGATTTATGATGTTAAGCAAAGTAATAATATAAAAAAATATACCATTAAATACAATGATTACCAGATTTTCTGACTGCAGCGCTTTCAAATTTCAATCGAGAAAGTCTGTAATGTATACACATGTACACGTTGTGAAAGCAGGAAACTGACATCCCAAGCACATTTAGATAACGGTAGAGTGTTTCCATGAGAGAAAATATCGATCGTGGAAGTTGAAATCCCTCCACAGGTGCATTGTTTCATGAATTCTATGACGAACCATAAGCAGTACTGGTAAGTCGGTATCGGCGACCCCTTCGTGATCACGTAGACGGAGACATAGAACACCGTTACCGAACCATGCAGAGCAAAAATATGTCACCATCATGAGATAACACGGTGTAACACGACTTCTAGCTTAATAATGCTCTAAAGTCGACGAGGAAGAGAACTGACAAGTGTCCGAATCGGTGGATGTGATGTACATTTACAGAAAAATTGGACGATTTATTCAAGAGAAAGAGCTTCAGTTAGTCCAGCTGTGGCCCTCATGCAAGTAGTTATTCGGTTTGGCATTGATTGACAGAGTTATTGAATGTCTTCTTGGGGGATATCGTGCCAGATTCTATCCAACTGGCGTGTTAGATGATCATGATAAGGTTAGGAGTCCTCCCATAATGCTCCAAACGTTCTCAGTTGTGAAGAGGTCCAGTGACCTTCCAGGCCAAAGTAGGGTTTGGAAGCACGAAGACAAGTGCTAAAAACCGTCCTCTGGTTTGGATGGGTATTATCTAGCTGAAATGTAAGCCCAGGGTGGCTTGCCATAAAGGGCAACACAGCGGGGCGTAGAATACCGTCGACCTGCCGCTGTGCTGTAAGGGCGCTGTGGATGACAACCAAAGGGGTCCTGTTATGAAATAAAATGGCACAATATGGTCCGACATCTAGGAGTGATGGTCTGGGTTGCCAGTCCTTTTCATATCATGACACCTTTGGGTATTATCTGTGGCGCCCTTACAACACAGCGGTGTTGTTGTTGTTGTGGTCTTCAGTCCTGAGACTGGTTTGATGCAGCTCTCCATGCTACCCTATCCTGTGCAAGCTTCTTCATCTCCCAGTAGTTAATGCAACCCACATCCTTCTGAATCTAGATAGTGTACTCATCTCTTGGTCTCCCTCTACGATTTTTACCCCCCACGCTGCCCTCCAATGCTAAATTTGTGATCCCTTGATGCTTCAGAACATGTCCTACTAACCGGTCCGTCCTTTTTGTCAAGTTGTGCCACATACTCCTCTTCTCCCCAATTCTATTCAATACTTCATCATTAGTTATGTGATCTACCCGTCTAATCTTCAGCATTCTTCTGTAGCACCACATTTCGAAAGCTTCTATTCACTTCTTGTCCAAACTATTTATCGCCCATGTTTCACTTCCATACATGGCTACACTCCATACAAACACTTTCAGAAACAACTTCCTGACACCTAAATCTACACTCGATGTTAACAAATTTCTCTTCTTCAGAAACGCTTTCCTTGCCATTGCCAGTCTACATTTTATATCCTCTCTACTTCCACCATCATCACTTATTTTGCTCCCCAGATGGCAAAACTCCTTTACTACTTTAAGTGTCTCATTTCCTAATCTAATACCCTCAGCATCACCCGACTTAATTCGACTACATTCCATTATCCTCGTTTTGCTTTTGTTGATGTTCATCTTATATCCTCCTTTCAAGACACTGTCCATTCCGTTCAACTGCTCTTCCAAGTCCTTTGCTCTCTCTGACAGAATTACAACGTCATCGGCGAACCTTAAAGTTTTTATTTCTTCTCCATGGATTTTAATACCTAATCCGAACTTTTCTTTTGTTTCCTTTATTGTTTGCTCGATATACAGATTGAATGACATCGGGGAGAGGCTACAACCCTGTCTCACTCCCCTCCCAACCACTGCTTCCCTTTCATGCCCCTCGACTCTTATAACTGCCATCTGATTTCTGTACAAATTGTAAATAGCCTTTCGCTCCCTGTATTTTACCCCTGCCACCTTTAGAATTTGAAAGAGAGTATTCCAGTACGTCGCCGATATTCTACGCCGCATTTTGTTGGCAAGCTATCCTGGGCTTAGGTTTCAGCACGATAATGCGGGTAGGTCCCTCCAACCAGCTCGGTGGTTGAAAGAGCTAAAGCACAAATTGGACAAAATTTGGAACGATATATCTTAGGACGCATCCAACAACTCTTACAAGTCAACGCCACGCCGAATAACTGCTTACACAAGGGCCAGAATTAGACCTACGCTCTATTGACCTGCGACGAACCTTTCCATTTCCAGAATCACTTTATTTATTTATTTACTTCTTTGCACAAGAGATTACAGTGAGTATACCAAGATTGGGCAGCAGTACTATCTTTGAAGGAAACGTGTCTTCGTGAAAAAAAGGTCGTAGCCCATGGTTGTCGCAACACTTAACAACCTTTTGGTGGATTTCGATGTCAGCACGCCCTAATTAGTGTAATTTTTTCAGCAACCCTGCTCTCAAGTTACTAAACACTGCCACCGAAACAAAGCAAAAACAAAAATTATTTTCAATCGTATTACAGCATTTGGTTTAGTCACCACAGTAGCCATGTGGGACAAATCTCAAACATTTCCACCAAGCCTACTAATTTCGAACTATTACCGCAAATTACAGACACCACCACGCCAGCCTGGTTGAGCGATGCTATCCTGCCGTAAGATGGAAAAAAGTACGGCGTGCGATCCATGTATCCTTCCTCCACACGGCAGTGGTACTTGACCGTGAACGACAAATTCACTAATCGCCAACGATCGCGCTCCATTCACGTCGCCGACGCGCCTTCGCGCCCACTTTGCGCAGTGCCTGTTTCTGGCCCAAATCGGTTGACATGTGGTACGGCCGCTGCATGCTGGCTACTTACACAACGAGAGTTAGCCCTACTCACCCGCGTCGATTGATGCTGGAGCTATGTTCCCCCAGGATGCCATCTACTTCCCAGCCATCAGGACAAATGATGCAGTCAATTGGATTAAGGGAATGGTAGCTTGAATGACAATTATGTCATTCTGATTACAAAAATGCGTTATACTCGTATGAGGCTTCGTCCTAAATTGCCAAGGGACCTACCGGAGTTGTACGCGATTAGATCTCAGTACCTGAACAACTTATCAAGTACTTTCGATGAAAAGCGTTTATTTGGCCACATCATAAAATCTGCCGTTTTTAAGTCAGTGTGATACACTTTTATGAACGGTACTTACTTATAGAAGCTGATCTTCCATTTTCAAACAACCGTCTGTGACATACACACGTATCGTTATTTTAAACTTTCTTGGAAACTTGATACGGCCCTTCAGCATTTAACTAATCATTTGTTAGTACATTTTTTCTCCGAGGTCTCTTTACGACGACTTTGAATTGGCTATTAATTGGATATATCCCTCAAATAATGTCGCTTCCATCTGGGCCAGACATGGTTCATCGAAATACAATCTTTGAGTTATGTAAAGTAATACATTACCCAGTGTGACGTCTCATACTTCCTGTAGTCTTTTTTGTGGTTCCTTTTCTCTCGCCTGGCGGGGTAGACGATTATTTCGTAAATGATATTATGGCTAGACGATGAAGTAGTACGTCAGTTTTCAGGTTATGTGCTAGAACAGCACATCCATCCCGAATGTAAATTTCCTCCAATACTATGGGTAGAATTCTCCTCTTCTCTGACACGATCGAAGAATGCATGCGAATGTTTTTATACGAAGCTGAACGGTATGTTCTGTCATTCGCATCCCAACACGTTTCAATTATTGGAAGCCATCAGTGAGGCACAAACAACCGCTTACGTAAAAATGAAGTGTAAATTTGGAATACACTAGACAAAATAAGAAACAGTAGAAGAAAGAATTTTTACGACAGAGTATGATCCAGTTTAGACTGAGAGAAAGAAGTGGACCATAGTATGTCAGTGCTCTAGCTTACACATTTCTGCCACAGAAAAAAACAGAAAATGATGCTGTACACGAAAAAGTGGCAAACGAATATGCGGTATGTGTTGTAACACTCGGTATACAAATTTTTAGACACGCCCAACAAGCCGTAGCGCTTTTGGTGAGCAGTCTTCAGTTATGCTTAAGTGCTAAGGAGCAGATCCGCAATTGAACTCGGATTCTCAGTACCGAAGGGGCTATGCAACTCGGGTATCTGATAAATATCATAGGTGTTTAATTAGTTCGCATCATTCTTAACGGTGTTCCATTTCTTCCACAACTTCAGAATGAGTGCTCTGTAGACGCTTTTGCCTTCCAATACGATGACAACCATGTTCAAATATCTGCATGTGTATGTCTCTGTGTTGACGAACACCAGCCATGACGATGAGATAGCATCTTGATTGCGGTACGCGCTTCTATCGTTGTTCTAAAGTTTATCAAATTTAAATGAAATTTTGTACCACGCAGTCAAAGCCACTTTCTCGTGTACACTTTTACTGGTGTGTATTAATAGCGGAATAACATGTCGCTACTCAACCACTGTTAGAAACACTCGGAGCAGTGTCTGTAAAGCTTTTGTACTTTGGAAGTACTTAGTGACCGCATAAACTGAACATTTTAGCGGAGCGCTCAGACACTGGTCTGGTTCCAGTGAAGGCTCAAAAACTACTCTCTGGATGGAGCGCGCAAACCCCTAAGCGGGCAACCCCTCCACCGTACCTTCACCTCCGCGCCGATGAGTAATCCGGCAGTCCGTCAATTTAGAAGCTAAATGACGGAATATGAAATGTGAGAGAGGAAATCGTCTTGTCAAGCACTGTAGGTAAATACTAAACTACATTTTTCTTAACTTGAGGGTCTAAGATGAATTGAGACGATTTTGTCTCGATGACGATAAATCACAGTACCGCGTATGTAAGTCATATGGGTGCTCCCCGCAAAGATATGAATCCCACGCGCTTTCTTGCTACCGGGAAGCTATTCCTAGTCTGGATTTGTTCTAAAAGCTTTGTACTTTCCCGTGCACTTGGCACTCTCTAATATTTCTGGCAGCGTCAACCAGTGCGCTCTATGTGATGAGATGCTTCTACACAGATCGTTACGACGTACGCCTGCCCAGTGTCATGAGAGTACCCTCGTTTACATTTGTTCGAACAATAAAGCATATAAAGCAATTCATGTCGGCTTATGGGTGGAGTGAATTAATTATGCATTTATTATTATAAATACTGTTCTTGAAATTTTTAAATGAAATTTAATGTGAAAAAATAGAGGGGGCTACGTTACATAGTCCTTCGTCGTGGGCAATCGTGTAGAACGCAGATCATCCAACAAATAACTATCATACACGAGGAAGGTCCTATTGTGATTGAACGGCGGCGTGATACGAGCGACAGGGACTGGATGGTGCAGTAACTGTGGGACCACTTCGTCAATCACGGAACCTGCGGGATGACTTGCTAGGAATGCCATAATCGGTGTATCGTTCCAAGAAACAGCGCTCGCTTCCATTTGTGACACTGGTCAGACCTACGCTTCCTTCATGTGAGCGCAATGTCAACGTATCCTAACGAATTTTAAAAACGAGTTCAGCACTCACAAAATATCCAAATTCAGCTTCTAGCTTCGTAGCAGTCATAGTGGGCAAAAGTAGTGCGTGGGCGAAATGGTTTAATTCTGGAGCTAAATAGACGTTAATATACAGTGCCCACCAACATGTCCATCCTGTGTAGCGTGTGGCATCGCATCAGTGCACGTATTTGTTGTTACAACCGAAGATATGTGACCGCTTTAGTACGTTTAATATGGCCATGGCCCTTAAATATTTGATCGCGGGTGCTTTATGTTGGGCATTTTCTTTCCCAGGGCCAGCGACCTGTTCACAACCATCTACTTCGCCTTCCGCAGATTACTGATACTGCCCGCCGCAATATAGCACGGTTGGAGCCATTGAAGCGTCGTCTCTATATCATCCCCTGTACGTGTCAGGAATACGACTTCATCGGCATACGCACAACATCTGAACCTCGCGTCCGTAAACAAACGCCAGGGAATGCAATGCAGGGCTTGCTCGAGGGCTGTTGCAAATAAAACGGCGGACAAGGGGCATTCCTGCCTCACGGAAAGCTCGACAGAAATGGGTCCTGATTGAAAAATGTTCACTGTCGCCGTCGAATGTGCTCCGTGAATCAAGCGCAGGACTACATCGACAAACAAGCGAGGGAAGCCCATGCGTTCCGTGACAGCACGCAGAAAACCATGATCGACGCGGTCGAATGCGTGGTCGAAATCCATCGCAAAAAGGGCGCCGCCGACGCTCCAGGCGGACATCAGTCCGATTACCTCCCTATACGATGGCAACGCCCTGTGAACATTGCACTTTCGATCACGGCACGTAGGATCGGCATGGATCGCATCCTTAACTATGAACTGCAGACGGGAACGGAGGATGGATGTACACTGAACAGCCAAGGAAACTAGTACGCCTGCCTAATATTGTTTAGGGCCCCCGCGAGAACAAAGAAATGCTGCAACACGACGCGGCATGGACTCGACTGATGTCTGAAGTAGTGCTGGAGGGAATTGACACCATGAATCCTGAAGGATTGTCTATAAATCCGTAGAGTACGAGGAGGTGGAGATCTCTTCCGAACAGCACGTTGCAAGGCATCCCAAATATGCTCAATACTGTTCATGGTTGGGGAGTTTGATGGCCAGCGGAAGTGTTTAAACTCAGAAGAATATTCCTGGAACCGCTCTGTAGCAATTCTTGACGTGTGGGGTGTCGCATTGTTCTGCTGGAATTGTCCAAGTCTGTCGGAATGCACAGTGGATGCAGGTGATCAGGCAGGATACTTATTTACGTGTCACCAGTCAGAGTCGTATCTACACGTATCAGGAGTCCCATATCACTACACCTGCACGCACCCCACACCAATACAGAGCCTCCACCAGCTTGAACAGTCCCTTGCTGACATGTAGGTTCCGTGGATTCATAAGGATGCCTCCATACCCGTACACGTCCATCTGCTCGATACAATTTGAAACGAGGCTCGTCCGACCAGGCTACATGTTTCCAGCCATCAACAGTACAATGTCGGTGTCGACGGGCCCAGGCGAGGCGTAAAACTTTGTGTCGCGCAGTCATCAAGGGTACACGAGTGGGCCTTCGGCTATGAAAGCCCATAGCGGTGATGTTTCGTTGAATGGTTCGTACGCTGACACCAGCATTGAAACCTGCAGCAATTTGCGGAAGGGTTGCACTTGTGTAACGTTGAACGATTCTCTTCATTCATCGTTGGTCCCGTTATTGCAAGATCTTTTGCCAGCCGCAGCTGTGTCGGAGATTTGATGTTTTACCGGATTCCTGATATTCACGGTACACTCGTGGAATGGTCGTACGGGAAAATCCCCACTTCATCGCTACCTCGGAGCTGCTGTGTCCCATCGCTCGTGCACCGACTGTAACACCACGCTGAAAATCACGTAAATCTTGATAACCTGCCATTGTAGCAGCAGTAACCGATCTAACAACTGCGCCAGACACTTATTGTCTTATATAAGCGTTTCCCACTGCAGCGCCTTATCTGCCTGTTGTCTGTATTCGAATTCGCATGCCTATGCCAGTTTCTTTGGCCCTTAAGTGTAAAAGCTTGTAGTCGGCATTTAACAAAGTCTGGAGATGGTAGTCCTGCGGCCGCTGCCCACTGCCAGGTTTAGGCAGAGGGATTACGATGCCTTCCGTAAATTCGTTGACGACTTGGAAGGTGGACGTTGTAAGTTCTTCGTACGTTCGGATCCATGTTGCTCGCATCATACCCGAGAAAGAGCGCAAAATCTCAACAGGGAGCCCTCAGTACCAGGTGATTTGCTCAAGGCACAACTCTTCAAGGCCAAATCCAGTTCGTCCCGGGTAATGTCCTCCATAAGCGTGTCGTCGCCTTGCACGTCTACCCACAGCATCCCGGCATAGTGTCTTAGACAGCTGTGCGGACTACCCTCGACCAATGCCCTCCGTAATTCTACCTACACTCCACACCTCGGCCTATCTTGATTTTCTCCTTCTTAAATCGTCAGTATTGCTGACGGTGTCCGATATTGGAATAGCACCGCAGCTTTGGGGAAATCCTGCCTCTACATCAAGTGTGTGTGACTTATTGATCTGACGGAGTTACATTTTCCTAGAGACATGCTCAGTCTCAACTTTATCTTCAGTTCAAAAAGAGGAAAATGAAGATGGGTTGGGATGTGGACTGAAGTTGGTGTTAGAAGTGCACTAGAGTAGTCCACGCGACAACGATAGCTACAGTGCCGTGGTGCTGTAGTAGATAACATTTCTGCCTAGCATGCTGGAGGCCCGGGTTCAGACCTGGCCTTGACGCAAATATTAATTCATAACTTCAGCTTCTATCCTTATCGAAGATAAAGTAGAGGCTCGGTATGTCTCCAGCAAAATGAGATAATATCAGATGAAAAATAGCTATGATCCTCATAACATGTCAACATTATGCTTCATCACTGTCCGTATACATAAAAATTATAGTAAATGTGCAGTCTGTCAATTCGGTCTCTTTGGATTATGTTCTAAATTATAGTGTATCTAGTTCTGCGAAACGTGACGAAAAATATCATTTCAGACTGCATTACCGAAACCGGACTAGCAAACATGTGCGGTCAGGAAATGATGGAAATTTGGAAATTCCTATGGAACCAAATCGCTGAGGTCATCGGAGCCTAGGCTTACACACTACTTAATCTAACTTAAACTTACGCTAAGGACAACACACACACACCCATGCCCAAGAGAGGACTCGAACCTCTGACGGGGGGAAGCCGCACGAATCGTGGCAACGTGCCCCAGACCACGCGGCTACCCCGCCTGGCAGGGTATGATGTGTTTACTACATGACACCTTCTTTTAAATGCAGATGGGAGTATAAGAGTCGAGGGACATGAAAGAGAAGCAGTGATTGGGAAGGGAGTGAGACAGGGTTGTAGCCTCTCCCCAATGTTATTCAATCTAGATATTGGGGAATCAGTTAAGGAAACAAAAGAAAAATTCGGAGTAGGTGCTAAAATCTGTGGAAAAGAAATAAAAACTTTGAGATTCGCCGATGACATTGTAATTCTGTCAGAGACAGCAAAGGACTTGAAAGAGCAGTTGAATGGAATAGACAGTGTCTTCGAAGGAGGATATAAGATGAACATCAACTCAAGCAAAACGAGGATAATGGAATGTAGTCGAATTAAATCGGGTGATGCTGAGGGAATTAGATTAGGAAATGAGACACTTAAAGTAGTAAAGGAGTTTTGCTATTTGGTGAGCAAAATAACTGGTCGAAGTAGAGAGGGTATAAAATGTAGACTGGCTACGGCAAGGAAAGCATTTCTGAGGGAGAGAAATTTGTTGACATCGAGTATATATTTAGGTGTCAGGAAGTCGTTTCTGAAAGTATTTGTATGGAGTGTAGCCATGTATGGAAGTGAAACAAGGACAATAAATAGTTTCGACTAGAAGAGAACAGAAGCTTTCGAAATGTGGTGCTAGAGAAGAATGCTGAAGATTAGATGGGTAGAGCACATAACTAATGAGGAAGTATTGAATAGGATTGGGGAGAAGAGAAGCTTGTGGTACAACTTGACTAGAGGAAGGGATCGGTTGGTAGGGCATGTTCTGAGGCATCAAGGGATCACAAATTTAGCATTGGAGGGCAGCGTGGAGGGTAAAAGTCGTAGAGGGAGACCAAGAGGTGAGTACACTAAGCAGATTCAGAAGTATGTAGGCTGCAGTAGGTACTGGGAGATGAAGAAGCTTGCACGGGGTAGAGTAGCATGGAGAGTTGCATCAAACCAGTCTCTGGACTGAAGACCACAACAACAACAACATGATGGGAGTGGAACAATCTGCTTTGATAGCGAGAATAATGGAATGTTGTAGCGGCACAAAACTGAAGGTGGAGTCGGGCGCCGCTGGCCTCGGTGGTCAGCAGGCAGCCGGCCACGCGCCTCGGGCCCGACTGGCTGGCCAGCGGCCTGTGACGTGGCGCGACCCGAGCGGCCCCCTGGGGCGGCGGCTGTCAGCGCGGAGACGTCGGGGGAGCGCGCCGGGCCGGGCCACTCTCCGCCGCAGCGGCAGCGCCGGCCGCCCCCCCGCTCCTTTATTTTCCCGTGGAAACACTGGACGCGGCGGCCCACACGCCCCGACATGACCGGCCGTCGCCACGGCTACACTTCCCGGGCCAGAGGGGTCGCACGTTTTTGTGAACGCGAGGGCAGCTGTGGCGGGACGGACGAGGCTTAGCGCTGTCATCTCCAGAGCTGGCCCAGTCTGCCTTTCCAAAGGCTGTTTATGTATAAATGTCACGCTGCGCATGTCCGGTTTATCTTGAGAGAGAGAGAGAGTGAGTGAGAGAGAGAAAGAGAGAGAGAGACAGAGACAAGGGAAGCAGAGAATGTATTTACAGATACAGAGGTGAACAAGGAGCAAGAGAAATGGTGCGATGTGCAACATGATATTTTCTGTCTCTACTGCTTTGGGAGGAACCAGATCTATCGCGACTAGCCAACCTGCCACAGTTCATTACTCCATGTAGAGTTTTAGCCCTGATAATTACCCCTAGTGACAAGGTTCAGATAATGAAACCAGAGGAAAAATGCTCATATTTGAGCACAAAAAGGCTACTATGCTCCTCTTTATTAAAAGACACTCACTGAAAGTCAGGTACCAGTTGCCACATTCGTCAACGCCTTTAAAAATTTTCGCAGTACAGTATGTGAAAATATTCGCTCTGTTTTTAACGAGCAGGTCATCTCTCTCTCCCACAAACTGCACTAACCGCTAATCCATCGCTACAAGTCTCTCATGCCCATCCACTCCCAATTGTCCATTCACACTCACTCATTCGGCCCAACTCTTTGTTATTACTTCTTTGTGCCTCTCTGTCATTGTCTCGTGTTTCACAACCACAGGCACCTTCATCCTGTCCTACTACCACTGTCTCCTTACACTCTTACTGTCCCCCTCCTGTTTTCTCTTAGTGCGACTCTCTTTCATTCCTTTTCGCTGCTGATGCATCTTCTCGATGCCAATATCCCTCTTCTTCACTGTCATTGTCATACACTGTATTTCTCATTACCACTGGCTCCCACCTACTTGCAGTTACTCTTTCGCTTTATTCCTCTCTCATTTCTATGGTCATCAGTCCCCTAGAACCTAGAACTACTTAAACCTAACTAACTCAAGGACATCACACACATCCATGCCCGAGGCAGGATTCGAACCTGCGACCGTAGTGGTCGCGCGGTTCCAGACTGTAGCGCCTAGAACCACCCGGCCACTCCAGCCGGCACACGTATACACGTCACAGCTACAGAACAGAGGCATCAGTCGACGAGGGCAGCTTTGTAAGTGTTGAAAGGTCCCTGATGGACTTGTTTCTCGGGGGCCAACCAACGTCCAGTCCACTCTCAAACCACAACCGTTGACGACTGCCAAATGGGCGCGGACGGCAGTCGGACATCCGCGACTGGAGGGGTCCATTGAAGCCGAGTCTGGCGGGCGCGGACCACAGACGGAACACTCGACCCGGCGCGGACCGATGCGGAACTCCCAGCTCCTTGCAGGCATAAATACTAGACTCGATCGATCCAAGGACCAAAAAAATGGTTCAAATGGATCTGAGCACTATGGGACTTAACTGCTGAGGTCATCAGTCCCCTAGAACTTAGAACTACTTAAACCTAACTAACCTAAGGACATCACACACATCCATGCCCGAGGCAGGATTCGAACCTGCGTCCGTAGCGGTCGCGCGGTTCCAGACTGTAGCGCCTAGAACCGCTCCGCTACTCCGGTCAGCCGACCCAAAATCCAGTCTCAGGTAGCACTTGAAGAAGACAGCGATGCACGCTGTTGAAATATCGTGCGAGAACGACGCGAATATCCGGCTGGATTCCCGAATATCCAAGATATTCTACTGTTGTTGGTCCACTATCGACAACACTGTAGTCCCCGCCTACCTTCACAGTGGCGAGTACGCCTCTCGTGGCATCACGTGGCAAATTCCGTATTACATACGGATGTCCCGTAACTTTTGATGAGATTTGTTTATTTATTTCATTAACAGTACAGGGTAACCCACCGCCTTGGAATGTAGGGTGGGTCGGATGCTTCTGAATCTAACAGCAAAGACTTCTCATTATTACAATCTTGTTAGTATATAGTTGTTAATGCTTTTAAAAAATGATATAGTGCAAGTACACGGAGCAGACTGTCCCCTGGTGCAGCAGGCTCTTCGCACCACGCCCGGTCTGCATCACCCTGAGACTGGCGGTGCGGGCTGAGGCAACACCGACTCAAAGGAAGGCCTCGGCGCTTGTTGGTGACGTCACGTCAGCTTGGCACGGCGAACGCCAGGTCTGTTGCAGGAATAACCATAATGATGGTGTTTCCCTCCCTGACACAGGAAAATGTGAAACTATTGGCGGTAGTTGACCAACACACATTGTTCTGAGAGATTTCTGCAATCAATTAATTGTGCAATTAATTACACTTTTTGACAAATAGTGTACTCCTGAACTTAAACTTCCAACTGTTTTAAGGACTGACATACAAAAACAACTTCATGGTCCAGCAGCAACAGAATTTGTGCTTCTTTACCTTATTTGTAAATCCGAGGAAGTTACGTTTGTACTGGGTTGCTTTTGCAAGAAACTGTGAACATATTGGTGCTCTTCTTTAGCTATCTTAGTTGACTGTGGGGTGAGGAGCACTGAAAGTTAATGAAATATCTTGCGATTGTACACTTTGGGGGAGGGGGTGGGGGGACAGAAGAAGAGGCAAAAGTGACATACTTGTTTTATGAAATAAAATTTGTTATCTTATAAAGTTTCTCCTTTCAGTTGCAAGAGGGGAATATTTATCTTTTCTAATATGCATGTTTAAAAAAGTTTAAGCTCAGCAGTATTTTCGATGTATGAAGCTATTTTGTTTCCTGTTTAGAATTCCTTTCGTTGAAAACGACTGTAATCTAATGACTGGCAACAGTTGGACATTTATGCATGTAAATTAGTTCACATTTCCAGTGACGATGTCAAACGAAAATAAATAAATAAATAAAAGAACCGAGTTAATTGTAAGGGGGTTGAGGTAAGTTTCGATAGCAAAATGGATCAAGTAAATATAGTTATTTGAATGTAAACCTTTCGAAGCTTGCAATGGGGCAAAGCATCTTCTCATATTGATCTACGTTTGTTTCGACAGGGTTCAGTAATACAGAACTATGATCTTCATTTGTAGCTTTACGATAGTAAGAAAATCTTTCATCTAAATAAAACTGCAGAATCCAAAACAATACCAAACATTTTGTCCAAAAATAAGAGATTTACAGTGAGAAGCACGCCCAGGCGTTTCTGCCTGCAACAGACCTGGCGTTCGCCGTGACGTCAGGAACAAGCGCCGAGGCCATCCTTTGAGTCGGTGCGGGCTGAGGAACGGCGTCCGGTGCGCGACCGGGCGCACTTGCTCGGCGCGTCGGCAGCCGCCACCTCTGTCGTACGCGGCGACCCATTTATCGCGTGCCGCGCGGGGTCAGGGGTCAGCGCCTCGAAACAAAGGCGGCCGCGAGGCAGCGCGAGGCGAGGCGAGGCGAGGCCTGGGCTGCCCACGCCGCTCACCGCCGGGAATACCTGCTTGCCTGCCTGCCCGGCCGCACTCGCGGCGCGCCATCAATAACCGTCGTCGAGGTTTGCGCAACGCGTGCGAGGCGGCGCGCCGGGCGTCGCTTCCTTTGATGGCGAATACCTGCGCCGCATTTGTGTCTGGAGGCGGAGGTCGCGTTCCCGCTGACCCCGTCCTGTCTGTCGTCGGGCGGGCTGTATTGACAGAGCCACAGAGCCTGCCTGCCCGCCGCGCATAGAGACCGCTCTCACGTAACGGGACGCTCGCTCCGAAGCACGAGCTCCTTCCGTAAAAAGTGTTCCGCAAGGATAACACCTCTCAGCGCTACAGCGTTTCTCTCAGTTCTTCTTCTCCTTGTTGTCTTGTCCGAAGACTCATATTACGAAGTTTCTAGCGTCACAGTCCTCCCCATGCAGCTTAATTAGAATGAATGTTTCCCATCAGCATCGAGGCTCGAGAATTTTAACGAAGGTACAGGAACACGGAATGAGTTCCCACGTATATGAGTAGCTCGAAGACTTCTAAAGTAATAGAATCTTGTACGTTGCAGTTGACAGCGAATGTTCGCCCAATAACAAGGCTATTGTGAGGAGTTGCGCCGGCAACTGTGATAGGACCATTCTTGATCTCCATATTCGTATGCATACAATGACATGCTTACCTAATACACTACTGCCCATTAAAATTGCTACACCAATAAGAAATAAAGATGATAAACGTGTATTCATTGGACAAATATATTATACTAGGGTTGACATGTGATTACATTTTCACGCAATTTGGGTGCATAGATCCTGAGAAATCTGTACCCAGAACAACCACCTCTGGCCGTAATAACGGCCTTGATACGCCTGAGCATTGAGTCCAAACAGAGCTTGGATGGCGTGTACAGGTACAGTTGCACATGCAGCTTCAGTACTGTGACAAGCCAGTTGCTCGGCTACCATTGACCAGACGTTTGCAGTTGGTGAGAGAGCTGGAGAATGTGCTGGCCAGGGCAGCAGTCGAACATTTTCTGTATCCAGAAAGGCCCGTACAGGACGTGCAACATGCGGTCGTGCATTATCCTGCTGAAATGTAGGGTTTCGCAGGGATCGAATGAAGGGTAGAGCCACGGGTCGTAACACATCTAAAATGCAACGTCCACTGTTCAAAGTGCCGTCAATGCGAACAAGAGGTGACCGAGACGTGTAACCATTGGCATCCATACCATCACGCCGGGTGATACGCCAGTATGGCGATGACGAATACATGCTTCCAATGTGCGTTCACCGCGATGTCACCAAACACGGATGCGACCATCATGATACTGTAAACAGGACCTGGATGCATCCGAAAAAATGACGTTTTACCATTCGTGCACCCAGGTTTGTTGTTGAGTACACCATCGCAGGCGCTCCTGTCTGTGATGCAGCGTCAGGGGTAACCGCAGCCATGGTCTCCGAGTTGATAGTCCATGTTGCTGCAAACGTCGTCGAACTGTTCGTGCAGATGGTTGTTGCCTTGCAAACGTCCTCTTCTGTTGACTCGGGGATCGAGACGTGGCTGCACGACCCGTTGCAACCATGCAGATAAGATGCCTGTCATCTCGACTGCTAGTGATACGAGGCCGTTCGGATCCAGCACGGCGTTCAGTCTTACCCTCCTGAACCCACCGATTCCAAATTCT
The DNA here is from genome assembly GCF_021461385.2 of Schistocerca piceifrons. Lineage (NCBI taxonomy): Eukaryota > Metazoa > Arthropoda > Insecta > Orthoptera > Acrididae > Schistocerca > Schistocerca piceifrons. The sequence goes on along the minus strand of NC_060144.1, from coordinate 528,327,826 downwards.
GCTAACAGTCGTTGGATCTCGACCAGCGCAAGTAGCAATGTCGCGATACGATAAACGGCAATCGCGATAGGCTGCAATCCGACCTTTATCAAAGTCGGAAACGTGATCTTACGCATTTCTCCTCCTTACACGAGGCATTACAACAACGTTTCACCAGGCAACGCCGGTCAACTGCTGTTTGTGTTTGAGAAATCGGTTGGAAACTTTCCTCAAGTAAGCACGTTTAGGTGTCGCCACCGGCGCCAACCTTGTGTGAATGCTCTGAAAAGCCAATCATTTGCGTATCACAGCATCTTCTTCCTGTCTGTTAAATTTCGCGTCTTTGTCACGTCTTCTTCGTGGTGCAGCAATTTTAATGGCCAGTAGTGTATGTTCCAATTGGTGCGCATAAAAACGGGATTTCCCGGTGCTCATAGAACGGATTCTATTGGTGATAAAAAGATAGGGTCAAGTATTCTGGATGGCCCTTGTGCTATGGACCATTTGTATACGTAAGGGAAGGATCATCTTAGTGTCGCTATCCTATAGTACAGAGTAAAAGATTGAATACTACCCACTTCCTCCTGCATGAGCAAATGGAACAGATCTGTTGGTTCTTTTTGCATCTGTCGTCTACGGCGGACTTAATGGAGCTTAAGGAGGCACCATTAGCTCATGTGCGGTTCTTCGCAAAACCCCAAGAAAAGCTTTTTTACTATATTTTGACCGTCACCAGCGGAACAAAACCCAGGCAAGGATTCCAAGACAGGTATGCACACTAAATTGCTGAAATTTTTAGAAGATCTCAATCTCGAACAGCCTTGAAAATTTTCTTCATATCTTTATCCGTTTCCAAGATACAAAGGTTGAAATTTACCCTACTTCTGCAAGTAGAATCTGGCATGAGGTGAAATCTCAAAAGTAAATAACCACAGCAAATTTCTAAAAACTTGACGCTATATTCTTTAAGCAGTTATGGAGATGTATTATCTTCCTATTTGCAAACATCTTGATCTGTTATCGAGGATCACTCCAAAAGCTTGTCTTTTGGATGCCAAAACCGAGCAGCAGCTATAGAGACGGATATTCACAAGAAATGGCTGTCATTTTTACGATGTATTTCTAAGATTCCAGTCCCGGCCCACCTTGAAAATTTTCTTCTTATCTTTATTCGTTTCAGAGATACAGAGGGTCAAAATTACCCTACTTTCGCACCTAAAATACTCACACTAAATCTGGCCTGAGGCGAAAACGTAGTTTATAAACTAGCACTAAGAAATATGCTGTAAAGTGTCTCCCTTATCATTTGGGAACCCCATATTGTAGTACTCAAGCACATTCAAAATGTTTTTGCACGTAAAATCCGATCAGAGGTGTAAAATAAGTTTTGTGTTATTTCAGTAGCACGTACATAAACTATCTAACTTTTACTTACCGCTACATTTCTATTTACACAATTTACATGCCCTACTGCTGCAGGTAAAAGAAGGGAACCAGCTCAGAAATGCTCCTTTCGCAGCAGACAAAACGAAGGTATGTTCCAGTTTATTTCAAAGTGGGGTACTAGCTGCCTCATTGTAGCTTCCACGGCATCTTTAGAAACGTTCCCCAAAATTTTGGAATGCGAACATATTCGAACTTTTTTATGCTGAGAGAGAAGAAGACAGTGGCAGAGTCTTTCAGGTAAACGGGAACATATTCGCATATTTTATGCTTCGAAAGGACATACTTTTCACGAAACACTATTGAGAAAGTTTAGCGAACTGACCTTTTAAGTTCACTGCAGAGAGATTCTATTGTCAGCAACGAACATTTCCTGCAAGGCCCACGAAGGTAGGATAAACGGCCTCTAGACAGTCGTTTTTCCATCGCGTTGTACCACCACCACACACTGATTTTCACTGACGAGGGAATATCCCCAAGTGTCATTAAATGATCATGTTGAAACTTGGTGGATGTGTAGAGGAAGTGAAATAATGAAATAAGTATTTCTTTTTTCTTCTCATTTGTGGCCAATTTCACTTTTAAGGGGTTAAACACAACCCGAAAGCCGGACGTGGTACCCGAGCGGTTCTAGGCACTTCAGTCCGGAACCACGCGACTGCTACGGTCGCAGGTCCGAATCCTGCCTCGGGCGTGGATGTGTGTGATTTTCTTAGGTTAGTTAGGTTTAAGTAGTTCTAAGTTCTAGGGGACTGATGACCTCAGATGTTAAGTCCCATAGTGCTCAGAGCCATTTGAGCCACAAACCGAAAAGTAATTTGGCATATTATATTTGAAATGAATATCTTCGGAACGATGACATTTGCCACATAAAAGTTGAAATGTAATTTACTTTCTTGAAAGTTGTGTAATCGATATACCACCAGCATTAACTAATTTTGAAAAATGTAAACTTTTGTTACAACATAAACTGAAGAACCCTTAAAGCTACATACATCCATGTGCAATAAAATTGATTTCTGAAATACCATTTTTGAAAATAACCTGTACACAATGTGCCGCCAGAGTGTTTTCAACATATCTAATTAAAATATCTAAACATTCATCATTGATCTAGTTATTTATTTTATTTATATTTGTTTTAGGTTTTAAGTAGCTTTCTTATGTTTTACATTAAATTTTGTTTATTTTGTTGTTAGTTTCCTTTTTAACACACATATATTTTCTATCTCTATCCTGATCCCGCTCCAGCTGCTACCGGGTCTGGGTGCTGACGAGTTCCCTCCATTTGGCTCGGTCCTCCCACCACTTTTCTTCCTCCACTTTCCACAGATATTCTCACTCCCGTTTTCCACCGTATTCTTGGGCACCCTCTGGGTCTTTTTCCATCCATCTTTAGTTCTTCCATAATTGTGCGGAGTCTCTGCCCACGCATCCTCTTAACATGGCCGTACCATCTCAATCTCTTTTCTTCAATTTCTTCTCTCACACTTTCTTGTTTAAGGTTCCTTCTAATATCTGCATTCCTTACTCTGTACATTCTTGTTTTTCCCTTAACTGGTCCGAGAAATTTCATTTCCCCTGCTTGCAGTCTGCTCCAGTCCTTTTCTGTCATTGTCCTGGTTTCTCCTCCATAGGTGACAATAGGGAAATAATAACTCTTATAAATAATGAGTTTTGCTTTTTCTGAACCTTTCTTATTCCAAATTAGGTGTTTTATTGTTTGGTAGAAATTGCCTCCCTTCTGTAACTTCCTATTAATTTCGTTGGTTATTCTTCCATCGCTAAATATTTCACTTCCTAAATAAGTGGAATTGTCTACCACTTTGAGGGGTTCTCCATTCAAATTAATATTTCCGTTCATCCCTTTGTCTCTTCTAAATAGCATTACTTCACTCTTATCTTTATTTATTCCTAATCCATACCTTTTCATTATTTCCTTCCACGTATCAAGTTGTAACTGTACATCTACCTCTTTATTGCCCCATGTTACCAAGCCATATACATACCACGTCTGTACCGGTGGTCGAATACTTTCGCATCACCAGGTCAACAGGATTGTTGTCTTGGGGTATGATGTTCCACCGTTTCATAGTTTTAAGAAAAAGTGATGGTGAATTTGCACAGAGAATTCGAAAATGTCTTTTTGAAGCCCCATATCTCCTTGTGACAGCATCGAAATCTGGTGTACAAACGTCCGACCAGGTCGACAGACATTTTCCCAATGAGAGAGAAAAATCTGTGTTATTGTTAGATGCTTAGAGCTGGGAACGTGAAAGAAGCGTATAGAGCATCATACCTGATGGCAAAGAAATTGTTCGTCTGGTGATGCCAGAGGACTCGACAGTATAGGTACAGCTGTGAGATACATACGGCTTTTGATGTTTGAAGAACCTTGTGAGAAGATTAAAAAAAAAAAAAAACTGGCTCTGAGCACTACGGGACTTACCACGTGAGGTCATCAGCCCCCTAGAACTTAGAACTACTTAAACCTAACTAAGCTAAGGACATCACACACATCCATGCCCGAGGCAGGAATCGAACCTGCGACCGTAGCAGTCGCGCTGTTCCGGACTGAAGCGCTTAGAGCCTCTCGGCCACCACAGCCGGCGATGATATTCAGATCTAGTTCTGTTGAATGATATTAACTTCAATATCCACTTTCGAAATAATATAATGAAGCTGCACTTATTAGTATATGATCAGTTTTTTAATATGGCTTACCACTCTATCGCAATATGCCTGATACAAATCAGGATAATCAGAGAATCACCCGTGACATTTTGAAATCTTTCTGAATTTTGTTTTATATCGCATTCACCGTCATGTATTTTAAGTGAAGAAGTTTCGTTCATTTTGTGTGCATAGTGTAAGAAATCGGTATGTTTTAAGCATTTATTTACAGATTATTATTATCGTAATGATTTTATATCATTGTAATGAGTTACTTGTTATTTTCTGTTAACAAATTTAATTTATATGAAACGGTAAATTAGAAAACAAAAGAACGAATGCAAAAGTTATAATAACACTTTAAAACATAAATCAAATTTAATGAAAAACAGATAAGTAGGATAATAATGAATGTTTGGATATTTTGATTAAATATGCTGAATATACTCTAACAACAGGTTATTTTCCAAAAGAGGTATATCAGAAATCAATTTTATTACACAGGGATGTATAAAGCTTGAAGGTGTCTTTAATTCATGTTGTGACGAAAGTTTTCATTTTTCAAAATTAAGTAGTGGTGATGGGCTATCACACTATTCGATCACTCAGTTTTCAAGAACATTAATTATGTGCCAAGTTTTATATGATATTTTTCTATATCATCGTTTCGAGGATATTCCTTCCAAGCCTAACACGCTAAATTACGTTTCGGGGTGTTTTTTATCCCTTGAAAGCGAAACTGGTCAATAACAAAAAAATACGTATTACATTATTTTATCCCATTTACATATTCATGTTCCATTCAGATCATTTACTGACTCTTGGGAATGCGCACCTACATCTAATTCTACAAAGTTCTACGTTGATCTATCTTAGTTGTAACACTCCCTATTAAACCCATAGTTATTGACTAGTGAATGATACCCAAACAGTTTAAAATAGTTTCATCGTGAACAACTGATAAAGGCTGATCAGTTAATATCTGCATGAGAGTTGTTTCTTAACGAGTCCAGCAAAGCTAATTAGGATATCAGGTAGCAATAATTGGTACATACTTTGTTGTTAGTGTTCTACATCTTTTGTATAAAACGCACGAATGGGGCAGTTACTCCCATCGCCTGACGAAATAATAGTGGTTGACTCATCACAGGCCGCCTTTTAAGGTCGCCACACGCCAATGTTCTTCATGCGACACTGAATACACAGTCCTCATTGAAATCCAAATCGTGAGTGCCCGGCGCGATTGTCGCGTAATCACAGTGGACAAATGAACACTTAAACAAGTCAAAGAAATCACTCAGTTAACGCCATTTACTTATTAGCTGAAGGTCAGGTCCACGGCTTTGGGTGACACACACAGCCAATAAAGCCGCGCGGAGTGGCCATGCGGTTTGAGGCACTATGCCACGGATTATGCGGCCTCTCCCACCGGAGGTTCCAGTCCTCCCTCGGGCGTGGGTGTGTTGTCCTTAGCGTAAGTTAGTTTAAGTAGTGTGTGAGTCTATGGACCGACGACCTCAGCAGTTTGCTCTCTCAGAAATTCACACACATCTGAACAGCCGTTAAACAACTGTCAACGAGGTCGGCCGTCCTGGCGATATCTGCCATGCTCGCTTAGCAGCCAACTACTTACTTGCTCGGAGTCTCAACGCTGACTAATCTCTGGCGCACTGGACGCTCGACTATAGATAGTACCTATGGTGACGTGCGTGAGGCAAAAATACATTGTCCTCAATGCGAAAAGGGCGGTTGGCCCCTTAGACAGACTAGTTTCTTCTCCATAGTTTCCACTAAACTTGCCGACTCATATAACACAGTACTCCCACTTGGTTCACAAAATGTCCCTCATTATGTGCATCCACTCCCAATATACCCGTGCTTCCCCGCTGCCTCTTAATTCCGTACTTTTACTGCCCAAATAAAAAAATCTGAAGACAGAAGTTACGTCTCATGATTTCTGAAACCACATACAACGACACCAAACATGGCAGTGTATGCAGTTATTTTTTCGGGCTCAGCAGTTATTTATTGAATTTCCCTTAACGGACAGGGGCGAACAAAATTATGGAAACACCAAAAACGAAACACATTATCATGACAAATACGGTGTAGGAAATCCGTTGGCATTTAAAACAGCTTCCAGTCGTCTCGGAATGTATAAATATAGCTCCAGTATGGTTTCAAGAGAATTTATACCACCTTGAGAGGTAATGGCAAACCTCCGGAGATGGATAGCGTTCAGGCATCCTTGTCTTCAAAGTAGCCTTCAACGGCCCAATAATATTGAGACTGGATGACTGTAGTGGCCACGGTAGATGCGACAGTTCATCCCCGTGCTCACAAAACCAGTCTTGCCGATGCGAGCTTTGTGAGCAGGGGTGATGTGTAGGGACACAGCGTCGCCATCGGGGAACAAACATTGTGCCTTGGGATTGACCTGACCAGCCAGAGTGGTCACATAATCCTTGGCAGTAATGCGACCTTGCACAGTAGCCATGGAGACCATGGAAAACCCCGACATGGCTGTTCATGTCATTACCAAACTACAATCACACTTCATTCTTCGGACGTAAACTCGGCCAGAAGGAAACAAGAGTCATCCGACCAAATGACTTTCTTTAATTTCTCCACAGTTCAGATTTTACGGCTTCGACATCACATTTTACTGTTAAGGGCATTTTCATCACTGACAAGTAGTTTTGGAATTCCAGCAAGACCTGCAGTTACCATCTGATGGATCTCCCTTCGTGCATCTGTTGTCTTACTTTTCGTCACAGTCCTCTTAGGCGACCGACCGCCTGTCACAATCACGAAATACACACTATCGTTCGTGTTGTGACTTAGCGGATGACATTTTCCCGCCTTTCCTATATGCGCTGTAAATCTCCGATACGGTGCCTCTTGAAACACCACACACTTCAGCTACCTCGTTTATGGAAGTATCCAACAATTTGCCCAAGTTTGAATTCATTTAGCTCCGAAATAGTTCAAACAGAACTACACAGAACACTGTTCTGACCTCGACCGACACTTGCAACTACTGAGGACATTGCACAGTGTGATTCGTGGTGAAGCACAACAGCGCTACCTGCTGGCTTGGCTAGCATTTACATTTATGTTGAGGTGTGCATTTACCGTGTTGTTTCTTTATTTTTGCCCAACCCCAGTGAGTTCTGTACTTTGATTAGCACTCCGTATTCAGGCCACAAGTGGCCGAGCTGGACCATCTGACCGCCGTGTCATCGTCAGCTGAGAATGCGGAGAGGAGGGGCGTGTGGTCAGCACGCCGCTCTCCCAGTCGTGATGAAGGTTTTCTGTGACTGGAGCCGCTATTATTCGGTCGAGTAGCTCCTCAATTGGCACCACGAGGCTGAGTGCACCCCGAAAAATGGCAACAGCGCGTGATGGCCCGGATAGTCACCCATCCAAGTGCCGGCCACGCCCGACAGCGCTTAACTTCGGTGATCTGACAGGAACCGGTGTCCCTCCACTGCGGCAACGCCGTTGCCCTGTACTTTGATTAACGACAAAGAAATCACTAAACCAAACCATGAGCTCATTCATTTGAAATGGATTTATCCTGATATTTCCGAGAACGATAACCACACTTCCTTAATTTTATCAGTTCTTACTCAATATTCAGTTTAATTACATTTAAACTTTAAATCGAATCAGTTCTAGGATATACGGGCCACACAGTTCCTTGATTAACGCACAGTAGTTAATATTACTATTCACTAACGTTTTCTATAGTTTTCTGTCGTGATTTGTTGTTAGTTTACTCTGAAATCAACTACTTAATTGATGAAGACTGTGACATTGTCATATGAGAGATAGTAATTTGCTCAGTAAATGTCAAAATGCGCTCTTTGGTTTTGTCATAACTCGTTCTTTTGTTGTCCAGTGGAAGCCGATACTACATTAAGAAACTTTGTCATATTTATGTAAGTCGAGTGGTTTTTTCGGCTGTTAGATGCTAGACATAGTGGCTGAAGTATCGGGACATTATACGAGAGTTTAATGAAATGGCGGCGTCTCTGGCAGCATCCAGCGGCAGCCAGGAGGTTCACAACTTCTGGCAACTCCACTGGACGCGCTGGCCCAGCGCGTGCTTCGTCAGTGCTGGTTCGCCCTTTCAGGGTGCCTGTCCAGCGAAACGAGTTTGCTGTCGCCTCGCTGGGTTCGTCAACCTCTCGTACTTCGCACCAATAGTCCACCCAGGTAGCTCCGCGTTCATCGCGGCAGAGTACCAAGCGTGGGGACCCGGGTTGGATATCCGGCCGGCTCGGAGATTTTCTCTAGTTGAAGATGGGGTGTTGTGTTGTTTCTATTTCCGTGTGAAAGCCAATAACCCGAAAAACTACCTTCGCACAGTGTTCACGTATCGCTTATTTTGGACAGGCACCATTACGTTATGAATCACTGTGCAGCTTTTAAAATACGTTACAGATGCTAGGCAATTGAATTCTGTACGTTGGTTTCTGCGTGATGGACAAGGCCAGTGCCGCAAACAGCTGTTGGTGCCATCTGCAAATCAAATATGCGGCAGACTCAAGAAAAAGATCACCGTGAAGGCCAGAACAATGGTGCAGGTGGGTTTTCCGCGACTAGCAAGCACACCTAACGGTCCTCCCAAGGGGATGCCTACATAAAGTTTGCGCGCTATGCACTATCAGAAAAAAATGGTTCAAATTGCTCTGAGCACTATGGGACCTAACATCTGAGGTTATCACTCCCCTGAACTTAGAACTACTTAAACCTAACTAACCTAAGGACATAACACACATCCATGCCCGAGGCAGGATTCGAACCTGCGACCGTAGCTGTCGCTCGGTCCCGGACTGAAGCGCCTAGAACCGCTCGGCCACCGCGGCCGGCACACTATCACAGCAAATCACACAACAGAGGTAATTACAGTAATACGATACTAGATGTCAATTGTTTGTGATACGACTAAATTTCCACAGGCTCATATGAATTAAAGGACTTGTGTGCAATGGATTAATTTATTTAATAAAAAAAGTATCTCATGAGACTTGGATTGACTACCTAGTAACATATTTAATTAGTGCCAAAGTGGCCATCTAATTTGCAAATGAAACTGGATTACAAATCAAATTAGTTTACCAGCGGAAAAATAATCGTATCAGAGCTCAAGAAATAGAAATACGTTCCTTTTTATTTAAAAGTGGGGTACCAGCTGACATGACTGACGTTTGCAGCAACCGTATACACAAACCGGCTACGATCTGACTCTCGAGACCCTGCGAAGAAGACGTCTGCTCGTAAAATTCATGTGGTCGTCTTGTGTGGCAGTTTACGTGTATGAGAGCATAGTCTCTGTGATACTATCCACCTTAGACACTGTCGACCTCGGAACTTTCGGACTTCACTGTAAAACACTGTTCCTACTCCTCGCAACGAAGTTCTTTGCTAACATTTCGCAACTTCCAATGTAGATAAGTTATAGCAGGTACAGTATTCATGATGGTGATAAAATGGTTTGAACATATTGTTCATATCTTGAGACTTCAATGGTAATCATCCTGCAGCTAAGGATAAATACTACAATTTTTTTTTTTTAGATTAAATTTTATTTTTGTTTTTTACCGAACATTTTTCACCTACCTGTTTTGGTCATCTTCAACAATCCGCAGAGAAAATGGAAGAAATGAATGTTAGCTTAGTCGTAGGTAGAGTGACGTAAAATTGACGTTGACCAACAGGCAAAGGATGTGGGAGAACACACACTGTTATTTCTCTTGCCGTATGCGTTTCTGAGCTCAGAGTATTTCTCACTTAACTGGTCATCACAGACATGCATGTTCAGTTGAGTGTGAGGAACTGCGATTCTAACCCGCACGTCTCAGTGTGCTTTTGTGCACATTTCTATCTTTTTAGGTAAATATATAGAATTTCTTCTAACCTTGTTCCACCGCTGATTTGAATAACTCTAACACACCTGCAGCTGTTAACTTTTAGTGTTTTTTCGTGCTATTGTACAATCGTGTCAAACAGTATCTTGTATTATTTTATAACAACCTTACAAAAGAGTATTTGAAAATGCCCTAAGGCCTTAATAATGCAAAAGTATGAAAATAAACTAACACTTAATAGTGGCAGGGAGAATTAAGTCATTAAAATTATGTTTGATTTTTATTTTTTGACAGTAGGTTAAGTATGAAAGAGGGTAATACTCTATTGTTGCTACTTTTTTAATCATTCACCCGATTTCATTTTTGTTTATGACCATCTATATGAAAAAGTCTTCTTGGGTTGTAAGCAGGCTTTTTCTTCATGTACTGAGACGTGGGAACGCTATGTCTGTCTTTAATCCAGTCTGGTAATGGTTTTAGTATTGGATATGTGGAAAGGGTACGCTCATTGTTTAATGCACCTATTTACTCTTAATATTTCAACGAATGTTCGTATCTGTTCTGTGACTGTTTTTCTTTCTTTCTCTATTTCTTTTATTGTTATTTTTTGCTACTTATTTGCTCATTTTTATTGTGATCAATTTGAGCGAATCAGTGCAAAAATAAACTATTTTCTAACAGTGAATGGAGTACCAGAAAACAGAAAAAATCCTGTATAAAGACTCCCATGCATTAGGTCTATCCCACTGGTTTCGCAGAAGCTACATTCTGTCAGACAGAGCATCACATCGTTTTTCAGCAAAGACTTGAACGTGATAGGCCAACATACTAATGAGAGAATCGCAAATTTGAGATGGACAACTGTCCTCTTGGTGATATATTCAAAACTACAGGATAGAGAGGCTGGGGATACGGGCCTAGGTGCAAGACCTCCGGGTCACCTGTGCTAAGTGCGGAATCGAAGATGGCCACTTGTCCTGCTGGGGTTCCCCAGCTCTCTGAAGTTACAATCTAAGACGGTGATCCATAAATTTGGACCATGGGATAAGGGGCCCAGCATGCATCGTTCCCAGGTCACATATACTTAAAATGAAATTTCTAACATGCATGCATATCCGAAGGAACACTCCATGTACAGACACTGCATTCACGTATTTTTCTACATTTTATAATCCTTTTCTGAGACAAAATCTGTAAGAGATTTAAGAATCCCACCGGGTAATCCCAGCTGGTTGTGCTAAGTTTAAAACTATGTTATTCACTTGTGCTCTTTTTGTGTGTGTAGTACTATGCTATAAGAACAACTGGTGGTCTTTATTTAAACAAATGCCATGCCAGGAGACGTCTTCTGTGGCGTCCCTGTGCTGCTACTGCCCCTTTCTTCTCCCCATCCCTCCCCCCTCTTCTCACCCCCCCCCCCCCCCACCGCAATTCGCTTCACCAAGATTAGAGTCAGCTGATGACAGCTCCACACACATGACTGTTGCATTATGCTACACACATTCTTTAAACTTGACCAGCTGATGTGAAGTGCGGGCCACAATTAGAATTTTCCCCAATCCACCACACAGCACACATGCCCTAAGTTAAAAACTGCAGGAATTTCATTAATCCAAGAGAGTAGTTCCCATTTCCATCACTAATGAGTTATTATTGGTTGTGATGCTGTCACCTTCTCCATAATTCTGATATCACAATCATGTCACCTTCGTTAAATTGATAAGGAAATAGAGAAATTCGAGAAAAAGACATGCTTTAGCCCATATGAAAAAATGTCTGGAAAAGAAAAATATCCTGACTTTTATAATACCCATTGGCTCACACCTACATCCTGCATCACACTTTTATTTCAGTTATCATCTCAGACAATCCAAAAATTCGAGCAGAATTATTCTCTAGAAAATATTACTTTACACAATTTCTTTAGTATGGGGTTTCTAAAATTCACCACCAAAAATTAATGTACCGGAGAGAGAGTGGATTTTTAGAAACCTGGGTTTATTTATATTTAAATCTCAGTTTCTGAGGAAAAAACGCGTTGATCTTGAATGCACCCAGCATGCATCGACCACATTTCACAACGAAACACATTTATACTAATTTATAAGTGAAATTGTGACTATTGGAAACACTGTCAATACAAGTTTCAAAATAATGACCTGTTACGAGAGTGGTGCTCAGAAGCCAAACTGTACGTGGCAATACTTACGAAATTTCCCATCATCAGTGGAAAAGTTGTGGTGAAGCTGTGCGCAAGAGCATTCTTATACACAAAGCAGAAGCATGTGTCACAGCGATGAAGAGGCAACACAGTGGCAGTCCCAGTGCCTTGCTGAACAAGTTAGTGGTGGCCTCACTCAAATCTAGTGGACTGCGCAGCTGGCTGGTAACTCAGATTTTTGCTGTAGGTATCTTTTACATCCAATATATCGTCGATTCTGTGTGACAACGGTTGGAGAGCCCTTGGTAGGTTTCCTGAGGCTTGTGAGATCAAATGTTAAAAAATTACAGTTAGCTTCGAGTTCAGTAGTTGCGATTTTCCAGTCATGTACGGCAACCCTCTATCTAGAAATAGATGTGACTGAATAGGAGAAAAAGTGTCGCTCACTAGCAGGTGCCATTATATGGTACTATTATAAATGTGTACATGTCTCTAGAATGGAATCCTGGGTGAGTAAACCTCACATGGGCTGAAAAAATCTTACGGTTTGGACTGAAACACCCAGATACCAGTTTCATTTTATACAAGTTTCCTTTTGTTTGGAATGTGAGAAATGAGTTTGACTGTTGGGGTGTCGGACTTTTTTTTGCTAATGAGGTGATGTTTTGGTGAGCTTACATGGCAGGCAAATATTCAAGGAACCTTCTTGACTCTTGATGACATCGCAGCATCTCAGAATTGTCACAAACCGTAGAACTCATCCTATAATACGTAGTATCTCCAATAAGAGCTGTACTTTTGAAGTCAAAGACCGACTCCATGTTGCTTACAACGAGCACAAAGACTTCTTAAAATCCGTGGTTAGTCCAGTGAAAAGCAAGAATGAAACATTGGGATGAAGGTATGTGAACATTAGTATGAAGGTCAACTGAAAGGAAGGTGGACAACTGTCCAAAACGACAATAGACGAAATGGACATACACAGTATAGTGCATATATACATCATATCACTCAATTCCGCATATAAATCAGCGAATTTTGTGACGAAATCCTTGAATTTTGTGTTAAAATCACCGAACTGTGTGGCAAGATCATCGAATTTGGAGTCGTAATCCATTACCAAAAAATGATTTAAGAAAGCAAGTGCTCCGATTAAAAAAGGATAGCAGTGGTGGTCTGCTGGAGACGCATCTGTAAGTATGGTATAGACGTCAGTTGTTCTACAGGATTTGTAAATAATTTATGACAAACACCACGTGGTTCCTTCAACAAGGCTGCCTGTGCAGGAAGTCTTTTGTTAGTCCAGTTCGTGTTCGATCATCACAGCGATCGATGGGAGATGAGCGATGAGACGCTTCTCAGTGTTGACTTGGAGAAATTCTGTTAGTCTGCTGACTTGTGGGATACTGAATCATGTTGAAGTGTTGCTCGATTTTGAAATACTGGCGCTAGTAATCGAAGTGAGAGTTATTCAGCGTCATGAGGACTGCACATCTGTACACAAAGGCATTCAACAATGTGCGGTGTCGAAGGGCAAAGTTTCATTCTGTGTGGACAAAACGCTTGATGGAGGTATTACCTGTCTCTGGATGGATGTGGCCATTCGTCAGCAACCTGTTGTCATCATGTGCTACCATTACAGATGTGAAAGTGGCCATTATACATGTTAGCAGACTGGAATCTTCAGTAGGTAAACATTACATATGTTTTAAACAAATCGTATACAGTGGTCTGACACACCCTGTACTGTTGCCCTCTTGTGTAAAGTGCATGCAATCAGTTTGATGCATTCTAAAACCATTGCACATGAAATATTTTGTGTATTGAGTCGAGGACCATTTGACTACTACAACAGTCAATGTCTCAATATACGTAACTTCTTTAGGAGACAGGGTAAGCAACACTATAAGATTGCCCAGTGGTGATGCTGTTGTGTGGAAGAAACAGCATTGGGCGATCATAAGGATTTGCAGAAAGTCGAGGACACAATTTCGACTTGGTTTAATGAAAGACAATAACTTTAAATGTATGATGATGGCTATGACAGAGAGAATCAACCTGATAGTACCTAGTTACACGTTTAGCAGTGAACATCGTAAAGAATCTAGGGGCAATACTATTAAAAAGTACGATCATATAAAATCAGTACCAGGAAAGGTGAAAGGAAGCGTTCCAGAAAATTGCAATACATCTGTACCGAAAAATACATATAAATTCTAATACCATCAATTTTACAGTACTTTTCCAGTGTTTGGAGCACTTGAGAAGGTGAATGGTAGTGTTCTGATAAAATCCAATGCATTTGTAAGGATAATTGCATACAAGCCGCAAGCACCGCCAAATCTAGAATGTTTTTCAAATAATGGGAGGCCTTAAGAAGAAGTCATGACAACAGACATAGAATTCAGAGATGTGCTGCTAGGTTCTTAACATGTTACAGCTCTTAAACGAAAATGTAACAGAAATGCTTAGGAACTTAAATGGTATTCTCTAGAGGAAAAACGATGTAGGTCTCGTGAGACCGCGTTGGGTAAAATGGCGAGAACATCAGAGTGAAGAAAAGACATCACCTGTAGGAGTGATAGAACTACTCAGAGAAAATATTCATACGCAGTATATTGCACATATACAGCAAAATTTATTGTGTTTACTATGTGATGGCAGTGGTATTGTATTGTTTTATGTAGAGAACTCTGAAATCCTGCTATTATCAGTATGTACCATAGTGGGTGATGCGACAAAAGTAAAATCACTTACAGGAATGGACATATCTGGGCAGCAACATTTAAGCTCATAATTTAACAGAATGTTGCAAATATTGCAGTAATCTCATGAACAAGAACTAGTAGGCAAGTGGATAGAGAAATGAGCATATGTTACTGACAGGATTTCAACATTTATGTGATGGACACAGAATAGCCACAACTAGATATCTGAAAGCTCCACAAGTGGTGCGCAAAGTAAGAAGTGATATGACTGAAACGTCTTCTCTTGGGAACAATTTCTGATTACCTCTTAGGCACAGACTTCTTCATATAGCTGTCACTGCATCTGATACCATTATGGAGGTTTTAATAATCTAAAATTGTTACAAGTCTACTAGAGATGTATGGAGATACTATATCTAGTGTAATGAAACTATACATTTGGAAACCTTCATCTCCTAAGCGGAACATGGGAAGATTAAATTCAGTTAAGGGACATTGCATCCGTCTTGTGCATGTAGGTGATGGCTAGGCCTGATAAGCTGCTAGAGAATAATGTCAGCGAAAACTATGGAACCGGAACTACACAGGGATGTATGGAGAAATTGAGAATTTTGATATCATTTCCCTGTAACACAGGATAATTGGTTTTAATTTGGTTGTAACATGAGTCTCTTTTCTTACAGTTTTACTCCAACATGGCTTGATTTGTTACAATTTTACTATAACACATGGTAATTTGTTATAATTTTACTGTAACATGGAGCACTTTTTTCAGTTGTTCTGTAACCTGACTGACGTATAGAGTAATTTTTTAACCATTTTCCTATAGCATGGTGTTGTATAGGGCAATATGTGAAGTATAGGACGTTCTGATAGTGCAGACACATGAACATATCCTGGTCATAAAGTAGCAGAATCTATTTCCGAAAATCACTCAACTCATATCATCCTCAGGACACATATCCAACCAGGAATGTACATTCTGTTAGCATAGAAAGGTGTATGTCAGCTGTTCAGAATATTATTATACATCTTTTATGCAATTTCAAGTGTTCACAATCACCACTGACATGTCGATACACACACTACATTCACAGGCAAACTAACTCTTGGTCACAACCTGTCGTGGTTATTTTAATCATCAGGAATTCAACAAAGGCTTTTAGGAGGTGAAGATATCACTGTAAAAGATGTAAGAGCTTTCTATACATCGTAAGCACTCCTTAGCTAGTGCAGTCAGCATGGTTGTCAGATTTCCCATCTCCCTCTGGGTTTTAGCTGTCATTATGGAGGAAATAGATCAGTTCGGCTAAGTTTAGAACTAGTTTCATCGTGAACAACTGATAAAGGCTGATCAGTTAATATCTGCATGAGAGTTGTTTCTTAACGAGTCCAGCAAAGCTAATTAGGATATCAGGTAGCAATAATTGGTACATACTTTGTTGTTAGCGTTCTACATCTTTTGTATAAAACGCACGAATGGGGCAGTTACTCCCATCGCCTGACGAAATAATAGCGGTTGACTCATCACAGGCCGCCTTTTAAGGTCGCCACACGCCAATGATCTTCATGCGACACTGAATACACAGTCCTCATTGAAATCCAAATCGTGGGTGCCCGGCGCGATTGTCGCGTAATCACAGTGGACAAATGAACACTTAAACAAGTCAAAGAAATCACTCAGTTAACGCCATTTACTTATTAGCTGAAGGTCAGGTCCACGGCTTTGGGTGACACACACAGCCAATAAAGCCGCGCGGAGTGGCCATGCGATTTGAGGCACTATGTCACGGATTATGCGGCCTCTCCCACCGGAGGTTCCAGTCCTCCCTCGGGCGTGGGTGTGTTGTCCTTAGCGTAAGTTAGTTTAAGTAGTGTGTGAGTCTAGGGACCGACGACCTCAGCAGTTTGCTCTCTTAGAAATTCACACACATCTGAACAGCCGTTAAACAACTGTCAACGTGGTCGGCCGTCCTGGCGATATCTGCCATGCTCGCTTAGCAGCCAACTACTTACTTGCTCGGAGTCTCAACGCTGACTAATCTCTGGCGCACTGGACGCTCGACTATAGATAGTACCTATGGTGACGTGCGTGAGGCAAAAATACATTGTCCTCAATGCGAAAAGAGCGGTTGGCCCCTTAGACAGACTAGTTTCTTCTCCATAGTTTCCACTAAACTTGCCGACTCATATAACACAGTACTCCCACTTGGTTCACAAAATGTCCCTCATTATGTGCATCCACTCCCAATATACCCGTGCTTCCCCGCTGCCTCTTAATTCCGTACTTTTACTGCCCAAATAAAAAAATCTGAAGACAGAAGTTACGTCTCATGATTTCTGAAACCACATACAACGACACCAAACATGGCAGTGTATGCAGTTATTTTTTCGGGCTCAGCAGTTATTTATTGAATTTCCCTTAACGGACAGGGGCGAACAAAATTATGGAAACACCAAAAACGAAACACATTATCATGACAAATACGGTGTAGGAAATCCGTTGGCATTTAAAACAGCTTCCAGTCGTCTCGGAATGTATAAATATAGCTCCAGTATGGTTTCAAGAGAATTTATACCACCTTGAGAGGTAATGGCAAACCTCCGGAGATGGATAGCGTTCAGGCATCCTTGTCTTCAAAGTAGCCTTCAACGGCCCAATAATATTGAGACTGGATGACTGTAGTGGCCACGGTAGATGCGACAGTTCATCCCCGTGCTCACAAAACCAGTCTTGCCGATGCGAGCTTTGTGAGCAGGGGTGATGTGTAGGGACACAGCGTCGCCATCGGGGAACAAACATTGTGCCTTGGGATTGACCTGACCAGCCAGAGTGGTCACATAATCCTTGGCAGTAATGCGACCTTGCACAGTAGCCATGGAGACCATGGAAAACCCCGACATGGCTGTTCATGTCATTACCAAACTACAATCACACTTCATTCTTCGGACGTAAACTCGGCCAGAAGGAAACAAGAGTCATCCGACCAAATGACTTTCTTTAATTTCTCCACAGTTCAGATTTTACGGCTTCGACATCACATTTTACTGTTAAGGGCATTTTCATCACTGACAAGTAGTTTTGGAATTCCAGCAAGACCTGCAGTTACCATCTGATGGATCTCCCTTCGTGCATCTGTTGTCTTACTTTTCGTCACAGTCCTCTTAGGCGACCGACCGCCTGTCACAATCACGAAATACACACTATCGTTCGTGTTGTGACTTAGCGGATGACATTTTCCCGCCTTTCCTATATGCGCTGTAAATCTCCGATACGGTGCCTCTTGAAACACCACACACTTCAGCTACCTCGTTTATGGAAGTATCCAACAATTTGCCCAAGTTTGAATTCATTTAGCTCCGAAATAGTTCAAACAGAACTACACAGAACACTGTTCTGACCTCGACCGACACTTGCAACTACTGAGGACATTGCACAGTGTGATTCGTGGTGAAGCACAACAGCGCTACCTGCTGGCTTGGCTAGCATTTACATTTATGTTGAGGTGTGCATTTACCGTGTTGTTTCTTTATTTTTGCCCAACCCCAGTGAGTTCTGTACTTTGATTAGCACTCCGTATTCAGGCCACAAGTGGCCGAGCTGGACCATCTGACCGCCGTGTCATCGTCAGCTGAGAATGCGGAGAGGAGGGGCGTGTGGTCAGCACGCCGCTCTCCCAGTCGTGATGAAGGTTTTCTGTGACTGGAGCCGCTATTATTCGGTCGAGTAGCTCCTCAATTGGCACCACGAGGCTGAGTGCACCCCGAAAAATGGCAACAGCGCGTGATGGCCCGGATAGTCACCCATCCAAGTGCCGGCCACGCCCGACAGCGCTTAACTTCGGTGATCTGACAGGAACCGGTGTCCCTCCACTGCGGCAACGCCGTTGCCCTGTACTTTGATTAACGACAAAGAAATCACTAAACCAAACCATGAGCTCATTCATTTGAAATGGATTTATCCTGATATTTCCGAGAACGATAACCACACTTCCTTAATTTTATCAGTTCTTACTGAATATTCAGTTTAATTACATCTAAACTTTAAATCGAATCAGTTGTAGGATATACGGGCCACACAGTTCCTTGATTGACGTACAGTAGTTAATATTACTATTCACTAACGTTTTCTATAGTTTTCTGTCGTGATTTGTTGTTAGTTTACTCTGAAATCAACTACTTAATTGATGAAGACTGTGACATTGTCATATGAGAGATAGTAATTTGCTCAGTAAATGTCAAAATGCGCTCTTTGGTGTTGTCATAACTCGTTCTTTTGTTGTCCAGTGGAAGTCGATACTACATTAAGAAACTTTGTCATATTTATGTAAGTCGAGTGGTTTTTTCGGCTGTTAGATACTAGACATAGTGGCTGAAGTATCGGGACATTATACGAGAGTTTAATGAAATGGCGGCGTCTCTGGCAGCATCCAGCGGCAGCCAGGAGGTTCACAACTTCTGGCAAGTCCACTGGAAGCGCTGGCCCAGCGCGTGCTTCGTCAGTGCAGGTTCGCCCTTTCAGGGTGCCTGTCCAGCGAAACGAGTTTTCTGTCTCCTCGATGGGTTCGTCAACCTCGCGTACTTCGCACCAATAGTCCACCCAGGTAGCTCCGCGTTTATCGCGGCAGAGTACCAAGCGTGGGGCCCCGGGTTGGATTCCCGGCCGGCTCGGAGATTTTCTCTAGTTGAAGATGGGGTGTTGTGTTGTTTCTATTTCCGTGTGAAAGCCAATAACCCGAAAAACTACCTTCGCACAGTGTTCGCGTATCGCTTATTTTGGACAGGCACCATTACGTTATGAATCACTGTGCAGCTTTTAAAATACGTTACAGATGCTAGGCAATTGAATTCTGTAGGTTGGTTTCTGCGTGATGGACAAGGCCATTGCCGCAAACAGCTGTTGGTGCCATCTGAAAATCAAATATGCGGCAGACTCAAGAAAAAGATCACCGTGAAGGCCAGAACAATGGTGCAGGTGGGTTTTCCGCGACTAGCAAGCACACCTAACGGTCCTCCCAAGGGGGTGCCTACATAAAGGTTGCGCGCTATGCACTATCAGAAAAAAATGGTTCAAATTGCTCTGAGCACTATGGGACCTAACATCTGAGGTCATCAGTCCCCTAGAACTTAGAACTACTTAAACCTAACTAACCTAAGGACATAACACACATCCATGCCCGAGGCAGGATTCGAACCTGTGACCGTAGCTGTCGCTTGGTCCCGGACTGAAGCGCCTAGAACCGCTCGGCCACCGCGGCCGGCACACTATCACAGCAAATCACACAACAGAGGTAATTACAGTAATACGATACTAGATGTCAATTGTTTGTGATACGACTAAATTTCCACAGGCTCATGTGAATTAAAGGACTTGTGTGCAATGGATTAATTTATTTAATAAAAAAAGTATCTCATGAGACTTGGATTGACTACCTAGTAACATATTTAATTAGTGCCAAAGAGGCCATCTAATTTGCAAATGAAACTGGATTACAGATCAAATTAGTTTACCAGCGGAAAAATAATCGTATCAGAGCTCAAGAAATAGAAATACGTTCCTTTTTATTTAAAAGTGGGGTACCAGCTGACATGGCTGACGTTTGCAGCAACCGTATGCACAAACCGGCTACGATCTGACTCTCGAGACCCTGCGGAGAAGACGTCTGCTCGTAAAATTCATGTGGTCGTCTTGTGTGGCAGTTTACGTGTATGAGAGCATAGTCTCTGTGATACTATCCACCTTAGACACTGTCGACCTCGGAACTTTCGGACTTCACTGTAAAACACTGTTCCAACCTCCTCGCAAGGAAGTTCTTTGCTAACATTTCGCAACTTCCAATGTAGATGAGTTTTAGCAGGTCCAGTATTCATGATGGTGATAAAATGGTTTGAACATATTGTTCATATCTTGAGACTTCATTGGTAATCATCCTGCAGCTAAGGATAAATACTACAATTTTTTTTTAGATTAAATTTTATTTTTGTTTTTTACCGAACATTTTTCACCTACCCGTTTTGGTCATCTTCAACAATCCGCAGAGAAAATGGAAGAAATGAATGTTAGCTTAGTCGTAGGTAGAGTGACGTAAAATTGGCGTTGACCAACAGGCAAAGGATGTGGGAGAACACACACTGTTATTTCTCTTGCCGTATGCGTTTCTGAGCTCAGAGTATTTCTCACTTAACTGGTCATCACAGACATGCATGTTCAGTTGAGTGTGAGGAACTGCGATTTTAACCCGCACGTGTCAGTGTGCTTTTGTGCACATTTCTATCTTTTTAGGTAAATACACTCCTGGAAATGTAAAAAAGAACACATTGACACCGGTGTGTCAGACCCACCATACTTGCTCCGGACACTGCGAGAGGGCTGTACAAGCAATGATCACACGCACGGCACAGCGGACACACCAGGAACCGCGGTGTTGGCCGTCGAATGGCGCTAGCTGCGCAGCATTTGTGCACCGCCGCCGTCAGTGTCAGCCAGTTTGCCGTGGCATACGGAGCTCCATCGCAGTCTTTAACACTGGTAGCATGCCGCGACAGCGTGGACGTGAACCGTATATGCAGTTGACGGACTATGAGCGAGGGCGTATAGTGGGCATGCGGGAGGCCGGGTGGACGTACCGCCGAATTGCTCAACACGTGGGGCGTGAGGTCTCCACAGTACATCGATGTTGTCGCCAGTGGTCGGCGGAAGGTGCATGTGCCCGTCGACCTGGGACCGGACCGCAGCGACGCACGGATGCACGCCAAGACCGTAGGATCCTACGCAGTGCCGTAGGGGACCGCACCGCCACTTCCCAGCAAATTAGGGACACTGTTGCTCCTGGGGTATCGGCGAGGACCATTCGCAACCGTCTCCATGAAGCTGGGCTACGGTCCCGCACACCGTTAGGCCGTCTTCCGCTCACGCCCCAACATCGTGCAGCCCGCCTCCAGTGGTGTCGCGACAGGCGTGAATGGAGGGACGAATGGAGACGTGTCGTCTTCAGCGATGAGAGTCGCTTCTGCCTTGGTGCCAATGATGGTCGTATGCGTGTTTGGCGCCGTGCAGGTGAGCGCCACAATCAGGACTGCATACGACCGAGGCACACAGGGCCGACACCCGGCATCATGGTGTGGGGAGCGATCTCCTACACTGGCCGTACACCACTGGTGATCGTCGAGGGGACACTGAATAGTGCACGGTACATCCAAACCGTCATCGAACCCATCGTTCTACCATTCCTAGACCGGCAAGGGAACTTGCTGTTCCAACAGGACAATGCACGTCCGCATGTATCCCGTGCCACCCAACGTGCTCTAGAAGGTGTAAGTCAACTACCCTGGCCAGCAAGATCTCCGGATCTGTCCCCCATTGAGCATGTTTGGGACTGGATGAAGCGTCGTCTCACGCGGTCTGCACGTCCAGCACGAACGCTGGTCCAACTGAGGCGCCAGGTGGAAATGGCATGGCAAGCCGTTCCACAGGACTACATCCAGCATCTCTACGATCGTCTCCATGGGAGAATAGGAGCCTGCATTGCTGCGAAAGGTGGATATACACTGTACTAGTGCCGACATTGTGCATGCTCTGTTGCCTGTGTCTATGTGCCTGTGGTTCTGTCAGTGTGATCATGTGATGTATCTGACCCCAGGAATGTGTCAATAAAGTTTCCCCTTCCTGGGACAATGAATTCACGGTGTTCTTATTTCAATTTCCAGGAGTGTATATAGAATTTCTTCTAACCTTGTTCCACCGCTGATTTGAATAACTCTAACACACCTGCAGCTGTTAACTTTTAGTGTTTTTTCGTGCTATTGTACAATCGTGTCAAGCAGTATCTTGTATTATTTTATAACAACCTTACAAAAGAGTATTTGAAAATGCCCTAAGGCCTTAGTAATGCAAAAGTATGAAAATAAACTAACACTTAATAGTGGCAGGGAGAATTAAGTCATTAAAATTATGTTTGATTTTTATTTTTTGACAGTAGGTTAAGTATGAAAGAGGGTAATACTCTATTGTTGCTACTTTTTTAATCATTCACCCGATTTCATTTTTGTTAATAAACATCTATACGAAAAAGTCTTCTTGGGTTGTAAGCAGGCTTTTTCTTCATGTACTGAGACGTGGGAACGCTATGTTTGTCTTTAATCCAGTCTGGTAATGGTTTTAGTATTGGATATGTGGAATGGGTACGCTCATTGTTTAATGCACCTATTTACTCTTAATATTTCAACGAATGTTCGTATCTGTTCTGTGACTGTTTTTCTTTCTTTCTCTATTTCTTTTATTGTTATTTTTTGCTACTTATTTGCTCATTTTTATTGTGATCAATTTGAGCGAATCAGTGCAAAAATTAACTCTTTTTTAACAGTGAATGGAGTACCAGAAAGCAGAAAAAATCCTGTATAAAGACTCCCATGCATTAGGTCTATCCCACTGGTTTCGCAGAAGCTTCATTCTGTCAGACAGAGCATCACATCGTTTTTCAGCAAAGACTTGAACGTGATAGGCCAACATACTAATGGGAGAATCGCAAATTTGAGATGGACAACTGTCCTCTTGGTGATATATTCAAAACTACAGGATAGAGAGGCTGGGGATACGGGCCTAGGTGCATGACCTCCGGGTCACCTGTGCTAAGTGCGGAATCGAAGATGGCCACTTGTCCTGCTGGGGTTCCCCAGCTCTCTGAAGTTACAATCTAAGACGGTGATCCATAAATTTGGACCATGGGATAAGGGGCCCAGCATGCATCGTTCCCAGGTCACATATACTTAAAATGAAATTTCTAACATGCATGCATATCCCAAGGAGCACTCCATGTACAGACACTGCATTCACGTATTTTTCTAAATTTTATAATCCTTTTCTGAGACAAAATCTGTAAGAAATTTAAGAATCCCACCGGATAACCCCAGCTGGTTGTGCTAAGTTTAAAACTATGTTATTCACTTGTGCTCTTTTTGTGTGTGTGGTACTATGCTATAAGAACAACTGGTGGTCTTTATTTAAACAAATGCCATGCCAGGAGACGTCTTCTGTGGCGTCCCTGTGCTGCTACTGCCCCTTTCTTCTCCCCATCCCTCCCCCCTCTTCTCACCCCCCCCCCCCCCCACCGCAATTCGCTTCACCAAGATTAGAGTCAGCTGATGACAGCTCCACACACATGACTGTTGCATTATGCTACACACATTCTTTAAACTTGACCAGCTGATGTGAAGTGCGGGCCACAATTAGAATTTTCCCCAATCCACCACACAGCACACATGCCCTAAGTTAAAAACTGCAGGAATTTCATAAATCCAAGAGAGTAGTTCCCATTTCCATCACTAATGTGTTATTATTGGTTGTGATGCTGTCACCTTCTCCATAATTCTGATATCACAATCATGTCACCTTCGTTAAATTGATAAGGAAATAGAGAAATTCGAGAAAAAGACATGCTTTAGCCCATATGAAAAAATGTCAGGAAAAGAAAAATATCCTGACTTTTATAATACCCATTGGCTCACACCTACATCCTGCATCACACTTTTATTTCAGTTATCATCTCAGACAATCCAAAAATTCGAGCAGAATTATTCTCTAGAAAATATTACTTTACACAATTTCTTTAGTATGGGGTTTCTAAAATTCACCACCAAAAATTAATGTACCGGAGAGAGAGTGGATTTTAAGAAACCTGGCTTTATTTATATTTAAATCTCAGTTTCTGAGGAAAAAACGCGTTGATCTTGAATGCACCCAGCATGCATCGACCACATTTCACAACGAAACACATTTATACTAATTTATAAGTGAAATTGTGACTATCGGAAACACTGTCAATACATGTTTCAAAATAATGACCTGTTACGAGAGTGGTGCTCAGAAGCCAAACTGTACGTGGCAATACTTACGAAACTTCCCATCAACAGTGGAAAAGTTGTGGTGAAGCTGTGCGCAAGAGCATTCTTATACACAAAGCAGAAGCATGTGTCACAGCGATGAAGAGGCAACACAGTGGCAGTCCCAGTGCCTTGCTGAACAAGTTAGTGGTGGCCTCACTCAAATCTAGTGGACTGCGCAGCTGGCTGATAACACAGATTTTTGCTGTAGGTATCTTTTACATCCAATATATCGTCGATTCTGTGTGACAACGGTTGGAGAGCCCTTGGTAGATTTCCTGAGGCTTGTGAGATCAAATGTTAAAAAATTACAGTTAGCTTCCAGTTCAGTAGTTGCGATTTTCCAGTCATGCACGGCAACCCTCTATCTAGAAATAGATGTGACTGAATAAGAGAAAAAGTGTCACTCACTAGCAGGTGCCATTATATGGTACTATTATAAATGTGTACATGTCTCTAGAATGGAATCCTGGGTGAGTAAACCTCACATGGGCTGAAAAAATCTTACGGTTTGGACTGAAACACCCAGATACCAGTTTCATTTTATACAAGTTTCCTTTTGTTTGGAATGTGAGAATTGAGTTTGACTGTTGGGGTGTCGGACTTTTATTTGCTAATGAGGTGATGTTTTGGTGAGCTTACATGGCAGGCAAATATTTAAGGAACCTTCTTGACTCTTGATGACATCGCAGCATCTCAGAATTGTCACAAACCGTAGAATTCATCCTATAATACGAAGTATCTCCAATAAGAGCTGTACTTTTGAAGTCAAAGACCGACTCCATGTTGCTTACAACGAGCACAAATCCGTGGTTGGTCCAGTGAAAAGCAAGAATGAAACGTTGGGATGAAGGTATGTGAACATTAGTATGAAGGTCAACTGAAAGGAAGGTGGACAACTGTCCAAAACGACAATAGACGAAATGGACATACACAGTATAGTGCATATATACATCATATCACTCAATTCCGCATATAAATCAGCGAATTTTGTGACGAAATCCTTGAATTTTGTGTTAAAATCACCGAACTGTGTGGCAAGATCATCGAATTTGGAGTCGTAATCCATTCCCAAAAAATGATTTAAGAAAAAAAGTGCTCCGATTAAAAAAGGATAGCAGTGGTGATCTGCTGGAGACGCATCTGGAAGTATGGTATACACGTCAGTTGTTCTACAGGATTTGTAAATAATTTATGACAAACACCACGTGGTTCCTTCAACAAGGCTGCCTGTGCAGGAAGTCTTTTGTTAGTCCAGTTCGTGTTCGATCATCACAGCGATCGATGGGAGATGAGCGATGAGACGCTTCTCAGTGTTGACTTGGAGAAATTCTGTTAGTCTGCTGACTTGTGGGATACTGAATCATGTTGAAGTGTTGCTCGATTTTGAAATACTGGCGCTAGTAATCGAAGTGAGAGTTATTCAGCGCCATGAGGACTGCACGTCTGTACACAAAGGCATTCAACAATGTGCGGTGTCGAAGGGCAAAGTTTCATTCTGTATGGACAAAACGCTTGATGGGGGTATTACCTGTCTCTGGATGGATGTGGCCATTCGTCAGCAGCCTGTTGTCATCATGTGCTACCATTACAGATGTGAAAGTGGTCATTATACATGTTAGCAGACTGGAATCTTCAGTAGGTAAACATTACATATGTTTTAAACAAATCATATACAGTGGTCTGACACACCCTGTACTGTTGCCCTCTTGTGTAAAGTGCATGCAATCAGTTTGAGGCATTCTAAAACCATTGCTCATGAAATATTTTGTGTATTGAGCCGAGGACCATTTGACTACTACAACAGTCAATGTCTCAATATACGTAACTTCTTTAGGAGACAGGGTAAGCAACACTATAAGATTGCCCAGTGATGATGCTGTTGTGTGGAAGAAACAGCGTTGGGCGATCATAAGGATTTGCAGAAAGTCGAGGACACAATTTCGACTTGGTTTAATGAAAGACAATAACTTTAAATGTATGATGATGGCTATGACAGAGAGAATCAACCTGATAGTACCTAGTTACACGTTTAGCAGTGAACATCGTAAAGAATCTAGGGGCAATACTATTAAAAAGTACGATCATATAAAATCAGTACCAGGAAAGGTGAAAGGAAGCGTTCCAGAAAATTGCAATACATCTGTACCGAAAAATACATATAAATTCTAATACCATCAATTTTACAGTACTTTTCCAGTGTTTGGAGCACTTGAGAAGGTGAATGGTAGTGTTCTGATAAAATCCAATGCATTTGTAAGGATAATTGTATACAAGCCGCAAGCACCGCCAAATCTAGAATGTTTTTCAAATAATGGGAGGCCTTAAGAAGAAGTCATGACAACAGACATAGAATTCAGAGATGTGCTGCTAGGTTCTTAACATGTTACAGCTCTTAAACGAAAATGTAACAGAAATGCTTAGGAACTTAAATGGTATTCTCTAGAGGAAAAACGATGTAGGTCTCGTGAGACTGCGTTGGGTAAAATGGCGAGAACATCAGAGTGAAGAAAAGACATCACCTGTAGGAGTGATAGAACTACTCAGAGAAAATATTCATACGCAGTATATTGCACATATACAGCAAAATTTATTGTGTTTACTATGTGATGGCAGTGGTATTGTATTGTTTTATGTAGAGAACTCTGAAATCCTGCTATTATCAGTATGTACCATAGTGGGTGATGCGACAAAAGTAAAATCACTTACAGGAATGGACATATCTGGGCAGCAACATTTAAGCTCATAATTTAACAGAATGTTGCAAATATTGCAGTAATCTCATGAACAAGAACTAGTAGGCAAGTGGATAGAGAAATGAGCATATGTTACTGACAGGATTTCAACATTTATGTGATGGACACAGAATAGCCACAACTAGATATCTGAAAGCTCCACAAGTGGTGCGCAAAGTGAGAAGTGATATGACTGAAACGTCTTCTCTTGGGAACAATTTCTGATTACCTCTTAGGCACAGACTTCTTCATATAGCTGTCACTGCATCTGATACCATTATGGAGGTTTTAATAATCTAAAATTGTTACAAGTCTACTAGAGATGTATAGAGATACTATATCTAGTGTAATGAAACTATACATTGGGAAACCTTCATCTCCTAAGCGGAACATGGGAAGATTAAATTCAGTTAAGGGACATTGCATCCGTCTTGTGCATGTAGGTGATGGCTAGGCCTGATAAGCTGCTAGAGAATAATGTCAGCGAAAACTATGGAACCGGAACTACACAGGGATGTATGGAGAAATTGAGAATTTTGATATCATTTCCCTGTAACACAGGATAATTGGTTTTAATTTGGTTGTAACATGAGTCTCTTTCCTTACAGTTTTACTCCAACATGGCTTGATTTGTTACAATTTTACTATAACACATGGTAATTTGTTATAATTTTACTGTAACATGGAGCACTTTTTTCAGTTGTTCTGTAACCTGACTGACGTATAGAGTAATTTTTTAACCATTTTCCTATAGCATGGTGTTGTATAGGGCAATATGTGAAGTATAGGACGTTCTGATAGTGCAGACACATGAACATATCCTGGTCATAAAGTAGCAGAATCTATTTCCGAAAATCACTCAACTCATATCATCCTCAGGACACATATCCAACCAGGAATGTACATTCTGTTAGCATAGTAGCAGAATCTATTTCCGAAAATCACTCAACTCATATCATCCTCAGGACACATATCCAACCAGGAATGTACATTCTGTTAGCATAGAAAGGTGTATGTCAGCTGTTCAGAATATTATTATACATCTTTTATGCAATTTCAAGTGTTCACAATCACCACTGACATGTCGATACACACACTACATTCACAGGCAAACTAACTCTTGGTCACAACCTGTCGTGGTTATTTTAATCATCAGGAATTCAACAAAGGCTTTTAGGAGGTGAAGATATCACTGTAAAAGATGTAAGAGCTTTCTATACATCGTAAGCACTCCTTAGCTAGTGCAGTCAGCATGGTTGTCAGATTTCCCATCTCCCTCTGGGTTTTAGCTGTCATTATGGAGGAAATAGATCAGTTCGGCTAAGTTTAGAACTACAGAAGACCATTTTTGCTAAATATAAAAACGAAGTAGGTCACATATCCCTCTGAGTTTCCCCTGAAGTCAGAGATTGCTAGCATTGTCTGCATGGTTGTCAGATTTCTCATGCTTTCCCCTGACACCATGAAATGTAATAGTTGTAGGAGCTGTTTGCAGCTGATCTACTTTTTCTATGCAACGTTGTAAAGCCAAAATATTTGTTCCAATTCTCATAGTGCTGCAGTTGTCACTCCACCACATTCCTCTGATGTCTCAGATCACTTGTTTGCAATTTTAACCACCCCACCATCAATACGAGCTGTCAGGGATGGAGATGCTGTATATAAGACTCAGAATTCCATCCATCTAGCTAAATCATTTGAGAATGCTGCTGCTCACCACTAGTTATCAACTGACCACTAACTATTCAAAGTGTGTTAATGTCAGTGTAGCACCTGACATATACTTCAAAGTTATAGTAGAAGTGGATAATGTCTGGTAGGGTATGTCAACACAGTTCACTGATAAGGAGTGAGATGAACTGTGCAGCAACCAGAAATACATTGAGGACTGTAAGTCATTCCCTCGAGATGTAGTTGTCTCCAGCATCAACAGTGATATTGGCAGTGTATCCAACATGTGCTGGTGCTATGTTGAAGTTAACATGCCAAGACACACCACAGTGCTTATCATCACATATATACAGGCTGAAAGTTAATAGGACTGACAAACTGACTGGAAATGGAGGGAAAAAGCTCCTATGAACATGTGTCCAGAAAGGAATCATTGCCTCAGTAGATGGCGCTGACAAATGAAAGTTCCTCAAACCTCATACCGTGTGTTCATTGTGTGTTGCATGCTGTGTGATTGATGCAGCATATTGCAAGCAGCTGAATGATCCAGTATTCATCTCAGGAGCAAGTCGACATGGTGTTTGTGTAAGGCCAAGCAGATATAAACGGTCGAGAGGTAACATGGCTATAACAAAACAAGTACCCTCACAAAAATCAACGACATCACACAATATTTTCAGCCCTTTTTGGGCGTTGGTGTGACCATGGATCCTTTCAGACAGACGAATGTGCAGGGAGATGGCAGACTGTGCCTCTATCAGATTTGGAGTGCCAGATTCTGCAGGATATCGAGATGAGCCTTAGTAGTAGTAGTAGTAGTAGTAATAGTAATAGATTTATTCATCCATAGATCTCAGCAAGAATATAGGTCATTTCAAAGTATTTTCAAGTCAAGGCTAATTTTAAATAAGCTAATTCATATACATGCACATTTACAGATTTCTAGTTAGAGACATTCATTAGATTTACTCCTGGTATACAATACTTTTTAAAAAAACTTATTAAATAACTTAATGCCCCACTGTTCACTCATATCTCACTATGAGTCACTATACACACTATACACACATTGTTTCATAACACTTCACTCACTACACACACACAAACATACACACACACTGGTGATCTCTAGGCCATTTTCTGTACCGCAACTTCTCATTTGCAATCCTGAAAAAATGAGTCAACATCCCTCTGTAACGAGTGAGATGTTGAGCTCAGAAAGAGGAAGAGGTGTTTGTATTGTGCAATGCAAATATATAAAAGGAAAAATATATTGTGAAGGTGTTATGTGGAATGCTGGGTGTTTTATACTCATCATTGTTATTTATTTGTATAACTTTTTTTTTACCAAACCACTATTCTGTTTTATCTTAGTAATGCTTCAATGTATTGCATAACAGGTACTTTTAGCCGCCTTTTTAAATAAGTGTTTTTTTGCGATTTATTTAATCTCTTTTGGTATAAAATACTGTTTTGAGTTTTATGTTTATTTTTTTTTTTTTTGGTAAATGTAAGTTGAGTTAACCTCTTGTTCCATGGTCATGGACAAAGCTGTTTGTGCAGTAATTACCAAAGTTATTTTTGATGTATACAACTGTCTGGTAAATGTATTCACATGGAGCAGTTAAAATCCCCAGTGTTTTTAACAGATCTTTACAATGAGCTCGACTACTATTTTTGGTTATTATTCTTATGGTTCATCTCTGGAGTTTGAAAGTTGTGTTCATATTTTGTGCATTTGTTCCCCAAAAAAGTATGCCATAGCTAAGAACTGAGTGCACATATGAATAATATGTAACTAAAAGACACCGAATGTTACACACTGATGATAGGATCTAAGTACATAACATGCTGACGACATTCTGTTTGCAAGTACCTTTGTGTGTTCACACCACTTCAACTGAGAATCAATGTTCATTCCTAGAAATTTTGCATTTGTTACACAGTAGGTGCCATCTACATTTAATTCAACAGTCTCATTTTTCCTCTTCAAACTGAAATTCATGGCATTAGTTTTGTTTATGTTCAATGTCACTATATTGCTTATTGACCAACCATAACCTTCCTTGAGAGTTTCATTTGCGTTCTCTGCTCTGGTAGAAGATCCATTCAAATGGCCTGCCAACATGGTGTAAGTCAAACTAATAGTACTATCCGTGATGTGAGATATGAACGCATGTGTTGCATTACATGGAGGTCACTTTGAACATCTGTTGTGACATGGGTGAGTGGCAGACTGTATTTTGTACCCAGACGATTTGTTGTCATTGCATGCACACTGTCCATTTCTGGACACATGTTCATGCAACCTTTTCTTCTGCATTTCCAGTCGGGTATTCATTCCTCAAGTTTGTCGGTTTTATTAATGTTCACCTTGTGTCTGTGAATAATCACTTCACACAGAACTAATAAATCAACAAAACAATATTTAAACTATTAGTACACACTGTATTATGTAGTAAAGCAGAGCATTCCAAACAATCTTTGAACATGAGCGGTTAAAGCACTGCATTAATTCAAGAAATCAGTAGCAAATCATTAAGATGATTAACACAAAATCCCTGTGACATTCACAGTTAAATTTAAAGTTTATAAAACATCACTGTGATTACGAACAATGCCTAGTAAGTTTATTACACAATTTGGAATAATTAAAAGTGCAGCTAAGTATTAAGTTTCACAGTGGCCGAATACATTTAAATAGGAATAATGTTGATGTGCTCACAAAAGAGGAAATGAGTGACACCCACATGAAAACCATATAGTCTGACCGATTTAGAAGGCCACTCAATGGCACAAAACTATGAACAGCCTCATATACTGGGATATTACCACTGCATTATATTACGTATTCACTTCGAGAAATTCGGAATGTGACACTGTTCACAAACAATTAAATAAATTACCACTTTGTTTTATGGCAAAAATACTATCTTGTTGTAATTACTAGATTCATCAGTTTTCATATGTTATGGATATTGCAACTGTAAAGTGAGCACGGACTCAAGCGTTATTTTTTTTTTAAATTTTAATAATTATAAATGTTAAAAATTTTCAGTAATGTGATTAGAGACTAGGTTCAATTTGCTATTAACTTGTCTCGTTGGTGCGTTCGTATGCTGCATTTAGTTTTCTTGTTGCATACCTGGAAGGCACCGTCAGTATTTTATGTAATTGAATTTTATATCCGTATTCTGCCTCGACGGAGTTACCATCTTTCCACACTCATCAGGCATAGTGTGTTATTCCATCATGTGGGAGATTCCTATTGACCATTAACTTCCTGCCTGAGCACAGTTCAGCTCCCTGTGCCTTGTATTACTCCACATGCCTCACCACGCTGCTCTGTGGCTGGCAACAGCCAGCCACACCATCAAGTACTCAGCGCTATTGCAGTTAGACGGCTAAAGACGCCACGAAACAAATCAACACCACACAGCCATAACAGGTGGTAATGGCGGTAGAAACTCTGTGCTTGGCTAATACAGTGTCATCAGCAAATGAACAAGTTTGTTAACTCGACATGAACAAGATAAAAAGCATCACAACTTCAAAATAAAAAACAGAAAGTAACATGTTAAATAGCCCATTTTGTAGCTATTCCCAGTCAGTATTGAACAATAAATTGAAAAATGAAGTACGTCTTGTTGTTTGCAGGTGACATGCTGTGGATTGGTTAGTATACTTGGAAATTTGTGGTAAGATCTTAAGGGACAAAATTGCTGAGGTCATCGGTCCCTAAGCCTAAACACTACTTAATCTAACTTAAACTAATTTACGCTATTGACAACACACACTTCCATGCCCGAAGGAGGACTCGAAACCAACGGGGGAAGACGCACGGACCGTGACAAGGCCTCCTAGACTGTGCCGCTACTTCACGCGCGGTTAGTATATTTAAAGCTACCAGCGTACACAACTAAAAGCTTCATGTGAGGTATGTAAACAAATGTATACATCCACTTTGTTTCCAAATGTAGTATAAAACAAAAAAGCTTTAGACATATCGTAAATGAACAACATACAATGCCTAGATTCAGTGATGTAAGCCTCAACTCTATACTCTATGTAAACCGATGTAAAGTTCATGGGGGTATGTTCCGTAATTGCCTTTAATGGAATGTAAAATATTATCACTTGATAATCACACCTTTTACAGACGTAAATATTTCATGCCAAAGTTCATAAAACCCTCAAGACGTTAACATACAAGAACAACTTTAAGGAAAGAAAATTAACAAATAAATCTACTGCAGATAGCTCAAAAAGAGCTCATACACGTCTGCGTGAAAACAGATTATAAAACGGCATCTTGCATAAGGTGGTATTCCTGTCCATTGTTTCTTAGCAAGCGCAGAAATAACAAGAACTGCAACAGCCACAAGATGATTGAAGTTTTAGACGAGATCTAAAGGAGCGGAATGGGGAAATATCGAGTTATGGTTACGAACATAGATATTCACCGCTACTAGTGTACCACTGCTTAATAGTACTTTCAAATGGCAAATTTTCTGTATAACCGTTCAAATTAACAATCGGAAGGTGGGTCCTTACACGTTCGGGATACACTTTAAAAGAAACAGTCCACAGTTCAGATACAGAGAGCTATCAGTCTATATCCTCTTGAAGAGTCGTAGGACAACTAAATCCCTGTATCTCCTTTCGTCATAACGATCACATAAATTGTAGAATTTTCTGCATGAGTGAGCTGTATTCTCGCAATCTGTTGCCCTATTAATTCTGGATGGTGACGTCCCTTCGTATCTTCTTCATCGCTCCGTCTTCTGTGATGAATCTTCTTACCTGGGATTTCTTCAAAATGGTTCAAATGGCTCTGAGCACTATGGGACTTAACTTATGAGGTCATCAGTCCCCTAGAACTTAGAACTACTTAAACCTAACTAACATAAGAACATCACACACATCCATGCCTGAGGCAGGATTCTAACCTATGACCGTAGTGGTCGCGCAGTTCCAGACTGTAGCGCCTAGAACCGCTAGGCCACTCCGGCCGGCTGGTATTTCTTCTCTCTTCTCCTACTGTCTCCTATTCTTGCGAGTCCTCTTCTGCGCCGATTTTTGGTCCAGTTCTTCCTCTTAAACGATAATAAATAGCTCTGAAAAGAATGTAGCAAATGGATTCTACAGCGTCTCTCGTTCAGTTTTATTATTATTACGTTTTCTGTCTCAATATGGTGACTTCCGTCTCCTTTCAAATTCCTCCTCCTTCCGATTCTGACAAAACCAATCTTCGCTTGACAATTTAATGACACTGCGAATGATTTACACCGAACTCGTGACCGAACGTCTACAATATTCCAAGAGAAACCCTCATCCGTTGTCTCTCATTTCCGCTCACAAAAAAAATATGCATAGATTACACTCTACCGGACCGAGTTTCTGGAAGTGCAAAGAGAAGACATAAAAATTACATTGAGACAATATTACTATGTAAATAAAAACATCAAATTACATAATAAATATTCGTTGCATTTTCATACAGTGACTCATACGGTAACTGAACGCAATTAAAAGAAAGAAAATGAAGAAAATATACACAGTTCTGTGTTGCGCCCTACAAGGTATCGACTAAGTGAAACACCATCACAAGAATGCCAAAAGGAGAACCAACTATCTCTGTCACAGGCCCACCTGCCAACCCTGTATCAACGCCGTCCACGGGTCTGCCTATTGGACATTTCCCTTCGTAGGAGAGGTGTTATCAATATGGAACAACAAGAGAAAAATCTTAGCCATTCTCAGCCGTAATGGCCTCATCTCTTTAGCAGAATTTAATGATTTTCATAGTAATAAATTATAACATCTTAAGGAAGCACTCAGGCATTACAAAATGGTTTGTTTTACGTTCTTAATTATCCAAGAATAAAATGTATCTGCAGTTACTACGCTAATTATACTTTACAATGGACTGTTCACGTTTTTCGCTATGCGATCATCTGTCAAATTGTTGACGAATTTCAGATAAGACACAAGAACGTACATTAATGGTGGTCTCTTATGAAGAACAGACACTATTTAAAAGAAGCACCAAATCCACCATTTTGAAGATAAGGCAAGGAAATTTTTACCGTGTTTTACATTAAATAAACACATTTACTGTTATGTTCCTTCGATTAAGGATATATAACTTTTTACGGAATTTTAAAATTTTATTTTCAAAAATAGTTATGTACCTTTCTGTCAGAAACTATTCAAGAGATAGCTATAAAATTTTCTCTGTTTAATCCCTTTGGATATAGTAAGCTTCTCTCATGAGGTTTTTTGAACATACAGAATAGCAAAATTTTATAATTTTTTAAATTACGATTCTGTAAGTAAAATACAGAATTCATTGAAAATTCCAAGTACTTTGCCCCGTATCTGAACTTATGTTTACTCTTGAGACCATATTTATTAGATATATAGAAATAAGTGTGCAAAATTTCATAATTTTAGCCTTCATAGCTCTTGAGAAAAAGGTACATAAAGCTTCAAAAACATGATTTTCAGGAAATGCAATTTGAAGTTCTACCTAAGATTTTCTCTTATGTTACCTCTTTAGATGGCCCCACGTTTGTAATCATGGTGCTCTTTCCCTTCAAGCCCTCTCTTCTGGTTTCTTCTTTTCTGCTTCCCTCCTTTACCAGGTTTTCAAGTGACATTTCAGTGGCAGAAAAGTGTTGTAAAACTATTTTTCTCAAGATGTCTTACTGAAATTTCTATCTTAAAACCCATTCTCTCTAATACCGTCATCCTCTCTACGTTCCACTCATTTATACAAGAACTGCAGCATAAGTTGCAATACTGACAGCTGTAGCAGATGGAAATATGGGTTTATTGCATCGTTTCCATGTGAATGAAGTTAGAGACCCATTTGAGTTCTGGATCTCGCCATGAGCAAACATTTTTAGTATTTCAGGATCCACCAGGAACCTGTCAGTTCGCTTGATATCATCAGGACACAATTTGGAAGCCTCTGCTTCAGAATGTAGGGGTTGTTATCCCTCTGAACCTGAAGATTGCTTTTGTGCATCTATTGGTTCTTCAAGAACACTCTCTATCCCACTCACCTCGTCTATCAACACCTTTTCGAACTCGTCGACTTCACTATCGATTCCCTATATTTTTTAGAAGTATTTTCAATCTTACTTTCAATACACTAGATACTGTGGCACAGATGATGCATGGGGTGTTCATCTCTTGACACCATGTAAAAATGTGTAGCCCATACTACACTTTTCATGTCGCTTACACTGGATAGTTTCTGTCTGACAGCCTTACTGTAATACTCTTCAAGAGTTTCTATCATCTTCTTTTTTTTGAATCTGTTGTGTGCACCAATGTCCTTTCCATCTTCCAGTCGAACAGTCGCAGATAATCTGTAAAACAAAAGAGTCTGTATCACAATTTTCTAGATGCACCCCGTCCACATTTGGTTGAAATTAATCCAATGAATCGTGCACGGAGCTAGTACTGAAGTGATGTTTCAAAAATGGGGCGTGGCAGGATGGTCACGTCACTCATTTTATTATTTTTTAGGCACTTCGGATGCGATTACATCATTGAAACTTTGAGAACTTATTGTCCATGAGTTCTACTAATAAGTTAAAGATAATCTACCGTTTTCAGCAAATTTCATGGTCCGCCTTTAAAGGTAGTTGCAATGTCCACTCATTCTGCACTTTTTGAATCACCAAATCCAGTCTCAAAGGTTACTAACTCCCACGACCGTATTGTGAGTAATGTGAGTAAGAACGCTGATGCAGTATTATTTCTGAGTGCTCAGCCAGTTAGTGCCTCAGAGGAAATGTAATGGTATGCATTCGGTGTTCAGATCAAGTAAGGTGAACAATGTACTGCCCTTTACCTTACGGGGTGTAAGGGTGATTGTTGCTAGGCATGAGCATCAGCTTATCTCTGTCCTTGGACAGCGACGGGGAAGACGGAAAGAGAGACAGAGGGAAGGAGAGAGAGAAAAGTTGTCCTCGCGCAGCGAATCTAATAAATTAGATCCGCCTCATAAGCCACGGCCGACACGCAAGTAATGGACGCGAAATGAAAGCCGAGCGTTACCGTTCGGCCTTTCCGACCCATTCCTCATTGTCAGTCCGTGCAGGCAAAACTGTATATCGTGCACCACTCTGCAATGTGCCGCATTTATGAACAAATCACGTGGGTATCGTCGATCAGCAACAAAACAAGTTCTCGCAGATAAATTCCATACCGTTATGACGAATTCTGCTCGCGGATGTTTCCTTCTACTCCACAGCGCATCTACCAATAAGAAACGAGTGATGGGTTCACTACTGCACTCTGTGGGTCGGGGTAACCTCACTACTGTTGAGAAACATTATTTTTCCTTCCGATGTAGACATGAAATACATACTAAAGTGGTTGGTAAATTGCAACAATTGATGGAGTTTAACGCAAAAAATAATGTCTATCATTCATTAATACCAAAGTCTTACACATTTGTACACAATGTTAACAGACACAACATCCATGTACTTTTTTCTTTTCTTCTTTTTTTCCTCGTATTGCTATAATGAAATGATGGTCACCATAGAAAGTAGCAGATTTTGCATGATAAAATTATGTTGACTGTAACTCCCTCGGCATTATCTACAAGGTGTTTTACGTTGCAGATGTTTCCCATTATTGAGCGTCTCGTATAGATACATAACATTCCTGATGTGTACTGCACAAAACAGAAAAAAATCGACTGTAACAAAAACATGTTTACTTAGAAAGGCAGAAATAGTTTTTTGGTATCGTAAATGGGTAGAAAATAGTGTACTTTCAAATTTCTAATTTAGAATTTCGTAACTAATCAAGTTGGATTCTAGAGGAGGGAGTAAGTTTTGCACGCGTTAGAGTAGCAGTATAACGACAGGAACAGATGCACTCCATCTTTTAAGTAATGCAAAGTTTTGAAGATCGATGTAACATGAAAACAATTCTTGGTAGTGCTTTTTTCTATGAGTATTATGAGTGATGCGATGTGGCTCTCCATGGGATGCTCTCTTGTGCCAACCTCCTCATCTAAGAGTATCACTATCACCTTGTGGAAAATTTATGCGTATATTACCTTTAGTCAGTTCTATCGAAATTTTTGCTACGTTAATACTGTAATGAAACTAGAAATTAATGAAAAATAATGTTCTAATTTTATTAAATAATTTCTGTTCCTTCACTCATTTTTTACTAATACTTAACTAACACGACGACTTTATTCTGAAGTGCGGTAATGTTAATTTGTTGTGAGTGCCTGTGAGGTTATGTGTCGAAATACAATCCTGTACAGAAAGATATATATATTTTAGTCTGTTCATGTGCATTATGTGATTTGCATGTTTATATCAGTTCACTAGTGCAGTTACTTCTTTTTTTAAATGTAGTTGTCTGATGAAATATTACTGAAACGTGACGGAAGCAGCAAAAATTATTTCATATATTTACAATATAGTCGCAGTCAGCAAATCATTCCATAAATCTAGGATAAATTCAATTTTAAATGTTGTAATCTCCTTAAGATGAGAGTAATATGGAGTAATAGCCATTTTCTTATAAACACTTAGGCAACAGGTTATGTATTTTGACAGCAGCAGTCAATGTTAAAATACTGATTTCTCGTGTGCTAATAAGTATCTCTATGACCAAGGTCTCTTCTTTCCCGCAAATTTTCATATTTTTCTACGTTTGTAGTGTCATGTTCATCTGCCGCCTTCGATACAAACATAAAGTTTCACTTGTCTCGTATACAGTGAGTTGCTAATGAAATGAATAACCGCGCAGGCGGTATCAGCTGCCATTTATAACAAGCACCTCCAACGTTCACAGCAGTTATGTAGTACGTGGGCATATAGTGCAGTAATTATTTCATCTAGGTCGCCGCCTACCAGTAATTCCACTCCTTGGTGCTGGACTATCGGATCAATTAATTACGTCTTCCACCGTATACGGGTAATAGTGATACTGTCTTGTAGGTCAGTTTGACAAGCGCTAAACAATATGGAAATGACAAAAACACTTATGTGAAATAATGTAACTACCTGTTCTTTATTTTTCTTGAAATAAAGATTGAAGAGAAATATTTATGATCTCATTCTGCGTAGCGGAAATGCATAGAGCATAAGTAATGATACACTTAATGTATGATGATTTGCATAGTGCTGTTGTCTTCAGGAGGACTACTACAAGAGATGACTTCACTATAAACAAGTCATGCCAACCTGTATACTGCCAAGCGCGCCAAATATGTAGATGAGCGTAGCGAACGGACGGAATGAGTTAAATCTTCTTAAGCAGATAGCAGTCAACAGTGATACGACATAAATATGGTAATTAGGGTTATGCAAGAGGAAGCATGACAACGGGAAGAGGAACGAGCTAGGCATAAAGGGAGGATACTGATCGCGCCATATAATGCTAAAATCTCCGAGAAACTGTCGAATATGTTTCATCGTACAATGAAGGCTTTCGCGATCAGCAGTCTTAGCTGCTGTCAGATCTTCCGCTTTGTATGGTAGTGGTCCATGAAACTTCCCGTTTTTAAAGTTTAGTGCAAATTTGCACTGATCATCTTCAGACCTCAAGAATCGGCAAAGCTCGATAAGACTATGCGGAGCCACGGCACCTCTGAAGTTGCTCCGTGATGTTCTGGACAAAACATTAGGAGAAGGTAAATTTTCTGGACCACGATCATACAGCCCGTAAGATTTACCAGCAGACTATATCCAAACCACACGACGTGATGTGTCTTGCATGAGAAGTAGTTTGACAAGTATAGCTTAAAGAATGAAGCTTGGTGCAGACAAAGTAAACTGGAAGGAACGGGAGTTCGTAACATACAGATAAATTACGTGAGGCGAGAGATAACGCATAGGGAGAACATTCTCAACAATATCTAAAGAGCATAGACACGCCTTTAGTCTAGGCAATTATGAAGAATCAGCAATAGCCAAGCAAGAGAAGAGTGAAAGTAGACTTTCTACTCTAAGAAGAACACTAAATAGCATTCACCAGAACAGATTTGGTAAGGAACTTAGTGAAGAAACAGGAGATTCCTGAACGATTTCACAAATGAATAATATAAAATCTTCCTTATATCTTTACAACCACGAGCTTATAGTACATCACGCTATGGTTAAAACCCATTTTTATTTGCACTGGCACTCATAAATATCTGGTACATTTGACACCGCCACACAGGGTCGCTTCGAGAGAATCTTTCCACACAAGCAACACATTATTTGGCGTCTCCCTCCATCTTTCCCTCCCGCTCTCAAAAGTTAGTTGCCCTTCCTTAGGTTCTTAGTAAAACCTTTAAAAATAAATCTAAATCCACTGAGCATGGAAATCCTTTGTTTCCACTATTATTTACGATACAAGAGACCGCTTCTGTCGCTTGTGCCTTAAACCGGCCCTGCAACCACGAGTTTTACTATATCTTACACGATTTTTTTAGCATTTCCGGATAAGTACTTGTACAGCAGAGTCGTCTTAAACGGAGCAGCACAGCCAGAAAACTCTGCAGCTGAACTGTCATAAAATGCTCAGAGAAAACCTCTTTTTTGTGTAGAGGGGTCAGAACTTTTGACTTCAACTAACTTTTAGAGTTGTTTCATGTTTGTGCCGTTACAGGGAATGGTAAGACTGGATTGAACTGAGAGTGATCCGTTCCCTTCAAAACTGTCATTTAATAAAACATAAAAAATAATTTCACAGTAAATTTCCACAA
Source organism: Schistocerca piceifrons (assembly GCF_021461385.2). Classification (NCBI taxonomy): domain Eukaryota; kingdom Metazoa; phylum Arthropoda; class Insecta; order Orthoptera; family Acrididae; genus Schistocerca; species Schistocerca piceifrons. The sequence continues at coordinate 528,286,961 of NC_060144.1, read as the reverse complement.
TTTTAAAAATGGCACCGTTCTTAATATTGCTATATTTTCTGCAACAGACTGACGTCCTCTGAATCAGGTCAAAATTCGTAGATGTTACAATAAGCAAGAAAAATTCAGAAACAGGCAACAGACGCCCAAGGATTTTAATATAATGTTAAAACAACTGGAGTAACTGAATTAGACAGGGCTGTCCACCATAATAAATACAATCAATAAGAAATTCTAAAATTCATAAGAAACTCGAAATAAACTACTGTACCTAGATTAGAGCACAAAATACAAACTTGGTGTAACTGTAGAACTCCTACATGACAGTTTGCTTTACATATTGGCTCACACAGTCTGGTCAGTAAGAGATTTATAATTTACTGACATAATTAAGAGTCAAAACCAATATCGAAGAAATATGAAAATACAGTAGAATGAGCGTTCACAAGCTCTCAAAATAATTTGAACTTAGTACTCCGAGCGCTTTCGTCCCAACAATATTAAGCAGAAGAAGCAAAGCTTCGAACACTATCACTGCAAGAGGAAACCAGGTCGAGACACAAGCAAACTACCAGGAAATATGGCAGGGTTTGTTTCAACTTTATGTGCTCACATCACGTTGCAACAAGTACAACAATACGCGTGATTCACGGGGTACTACGGCACAACTGCACTGCATAAACAACACTCTGCACTCAAACACAGCCATAATTTTATAACAGGATTGAGAATGCATCATTCGCTCTAGCGCTGACGGAAACCATATGTTCGTAGAAATAAATCTCTCGGCTTAGACCACACTAGCCATCATATCGGGGAAGTAACTAACAATCTGCACTGACAGTTCACGGAAGCACTGCATGACTCACACTTTCACCCAGATCAAAGGCGCTGCCTAAAGTTGTGCCTTTCAGAAACCGGCAGCATGCTCAGCTCTACGGTAAACAGAGCCTGGCATGCCTAATCTCCAGTGTTATACGAATTGCATAACCACGTCCAATACAGGGAACGATAATCGTTTCTTTCTTAGACTCATGAGTCTTTTCTGTTGCGCTTGCAAGGGTAAACTGTTGTTGCCACATTACTTATAACTCGATGTCTTAACACATACTAGAAAACGTCACCAATTTGTCCTCCTGTTAGAACAGGTCCATAAGAACCGTTTCATTATAATTACATTCTTTGAAAATGATGCATACCTATCACGCTGATTTTCTTGTGATGTATCCAGTTACTCCACAGACCAGTAGACTCTGAAGAAGAAATGGACCGACCTGTTGATTTATTTATGGGCGCATATTCTTTCCGGTCCTTGTGTTCCCTTGGTAGACATGAGTGAGAGAAAATGAGTGTGTCAGTACGATTGAAAGCCATTGCTACGACACCATCGTCCGTGCATAGTACAGCGAGCCTCATGGTTGACATTGTCAGAGATGAGCTCTATTTCTTGCTGCACCATTTGTAATGACTCTTCGTACGTCTGGAGAAATACAACTCAAGCAGATCTTGTGTTTAGTATGTTAACATGTCATCTAATCATTTCTGCTCCTGTCCAGCTTTTCTACAACAATACCTGATGCACCCCTCTGTGCCCCACCTTTCCTTATCGCTGTGTGTGAAGCCGTACGCAGCAGTTAGAACTTCGACTTGCTGCAATTCGCCGCAACCAATGAGTCCTTTCAACCCAACACTGTTTGGAAAGTGTCGGGCTCCGGCGTGGTATGTTGACAGACATGTTCTGTGTGGCTGTGCTGTCTGACAATGATGATACAGGTACCCGGATGCATTAATAGTTGTTAAATCACCTAATTACTGTTCTTTCGGTATCATTTATGTTAGGCAAGTGAGTCGAGGTCCCCAAATTACGACTCTTTCATGAAATTTCTCAGTGAAAGAGTAGTCGTACGTCCACCACTTCGTGCGAGACTGGACCATCAATAGATACCCAATTATCCCAAGTCTGAAGCATCATAAATTAATAGCTTGTTATTACTTTGTTCCTAGGTGGCCCGCGCATAATTCAGAATGAAATTTATCCCAATTTTGCGATTGTTTCCTTGTGAGTAGTCAAAGACATTTCTTCATCACTGTACCACGTGGCCGGCCGGAGTGGCCAAGCGGTTCTAGGCGCTACAGTCTGGAACCGCGCGACCGCTACGGTTGCCGATTCGAATCCTGCCTCGGGCGTGGATGTGTGTGATGTCCTTAGGTTAGTTAGGTTTAAGTAGTTCTAAATTCTAGGGGACTGATGACCTTAGAAGTTAAGTCCCACAGTGCTCAGAGCCATTTGAATCTTTTTTTTTTTTTTTTTTGTACCACGTGTTCATGGTTCCATAACTAATGAGATGTAGTCCCTTGCACTCTGTAGGACAGTAAATTTTGTTTCTAATGACTATCTGCATGCTGCTTGAATCGTTACTCAGTAACCATTTATAATGACGTAAGACTTTGTCGACGTACATGCGTCTTTTGTATGAGCTTCCTCCACCACCCAGTGCGTTCGTTCTTTGTTTAGCTTGCTCTTTCTTGACTACAGTTATACAGTGGTTCGCCTTCATGACTACATGAGTGCACATGTAATTCACACAGTAATAATATCAACCAATACTGATTAGTAATGTTCTCCCGTAGTTCATAATTTTTACACCGAAATATTAATATTTCAGTTGGATGTTGAGGGTGCATTTATTATATAATTATTTAATACCCCGATTATGTGCTGAATGTACAATATGCGTCTGGGAAGTTTGGTTTATGGCCTCAGAAAGATAATAAGAAATACAAAAAAATTTAATTTTAGTGGTGTTTTTCGACATTCCACATTCAATGTCTGCGGGGTAACAGCGCGAAACCTATGCCACGTGCAAATTTGGGGCGTAATTCTGGTAGTCCACAGTTATGATCTCCTGAACATCAAGTTTTAAAGGCGCGTGCTTATTGGTCGTCACTGACTGCGCCCCAATGCAGTTGTTTAATGCCCGAGCACGAAGTACTGTACAGTCGACTGGGTAAGAACACTGCTTTGTTCATTGTGTCAAAGAGCGCGATTTCAAACCATTAGCTAGTGCCAGAGGTCTCTTTGTATAGAACATTTTTATTTTACGATCCACAGATGCATTTTAAACGAATAAAGGAATGTGGGGTCATTAAAGAGTGTTAGCAAACTGAGTGAACCTGCTCATCAACAAAGCATGAGTCAAACGAGTGTAGAGAAGTGTTCTACTTAGGCTATCAGGAGCCTTCGGCACCACTCCGGTGGATTCTCGAAATATGCCCGATCGATATACGACCAAATACGATCAAATACAAAGCTTCAGGGTAGTCGTTAAAGATAGGGAGACTAGGTAAGGCGTATACAGTAGCTGGTGTACCGATATAGAGTACACGTCGCCTTAAAATGCGTTTGGATATATGGCAAGGTGAGTAGGATCTAAATGATAGGGGTCGTAGACTCTACGACGTTCTCCATAACGCAAGGGGGCGGTTGGGAATGAAACGTATCGATTAACTTGACACGGACCTTATCCCACGTACTTAAAACGCGTAACTGTGGCACAGAGACCTACATGTACTGTGGTGTCACCGCCAGACACCACACTTGCTAGGTGGTAGCCATTAAATCGGCCGCGATCCGTTAGTATACGTCGGACCCGCGTGTCGCCACTATCAGTGATTGCAGACCGAGCGCCGCCACACGGAATGTCTAGAGAGACTTCCTAGCACTCGCCCCAGTTGTACAGGCGACTTTGCTAGCGATGGTTCACTGACAAAATACGCTCTCATTTGCCGAGACGATAGTTAGCATAGCCTTCAGCTACGTCATTTGCTACGACCTAGCAAGGCGCCATTACCAGTTACTATTGATACTGAATCATGTACAGTCAAGAGCGACGCTCATCATTAATGGATTAAAGTTAAGTATTCCACCAGCTACGTCCGTTTTTCTAAATTCTAATTTCCTTGTCCTGTTCCAGACCTCACGCCCGCCTGCGTGGGCTAAAACGCGTGCCTTTCGGCTTCCTCTAGTACCCGGTGTTGGCTCTCCTGCCAACCCACAACATGTACAAGCGGGGAAGAAGGTCCCCAGAACACATTGTCTTTTTCTGTGGACAGCAGGAGAACAGCAGACATACACTGCATTTAGACTACACAGAAACGGAAACACGTATGTACGCAGCAGTGATAGACCAAGAACAATGGTCACAATTAAAAGCATTAACAGACAGTGCTCCACAAACAACACATGAAGAGTGCCTGCAGACACGACGTAACAGACGTACCTATATGCAACGTAACAACAATTTCCAGAGGGTGGGCAGCGACACACACAGTGGCAGTGACAACAGTGACACTATGGAGGGTACGGTGGTGAAGGGAGATGAGATGTAACAGTAAATAAGAAACCTAGAATTACGAAACGGACATAGCATGCCAAAATATACTGACAAATTGTAAATATCAGTCAAATAATAATTAAGGATAGTTAATACTACAGTTAAGGATAGTTAATATTACATTAAATTTAGTGTAAGGTACTGCCAATATAGCTGAGAAAGCACCATCGTTGTAATAGATGAACAGCTCAAGTTAATGCATAGGATTAGCAATACCATTTCTCTGCTGCAAACTATGAACTACGCTGACGGAGAAAAGTCTCAACACCAAAAAGTAATCAGCATGGAGTAATGAAATTTCTGAAACACATTTGTTCAGGTAACATATTTAATTGATTAACATGGTAATGTCACAGGTTAATGTAAGCGAGAGACAAGTCATTGCCAAGATGAAATGCTGGTACATTAATATTTGGTGTAATCATACCTGCATACGTGCATGCATTGTGTTATACATGTCAGTTTGTGGGATGGAGCTCCATAGCCGTAGCACTTGGATCGTCAATACAGGGACGGTTAATGATGACTGTGGACGACGTTGGTGCTGTAGTCCGATGATGTCTTGTATGTGCTCGATTGTGGACAGATCTAGTGATCGCGCAGGCCAAGGGACATGTAGACGCTCTGTGCAGCGTGTTGGGTTACAAATAAATATGTGGTCGAGCGTTGTCCTGTTGGTAAACACCCCCTGGAATGGTGTTCATGAAGGGCAGTACAATAGTACGAATCATCAGATTTATGTACAAATTTGCAGTCAGGTTGCGTGGGATAACCACGAGAGCGTTCCTGCTGTCACACGAAATCGTATCCCAAACCATAGCTCCAGTTGTAGGTCCAGAGTGTGTAGCTCTCAGGTAGGTTGGTTTCAGGCGCTCATCTGACCTCCTCCAAACCAACACGCGGCCATCGTTGCGCCACTGTGGCGCCAAGTGATTCTCATATTGCTGCTGCAGATGCGTTACGACGTGCCAGGGCCATACGCCGAACACAATTGTCTTCCCTCTCGATAGTACGAAGTGGCTGTCTGAAGCCCGCTATTCTCCCAACCGTACATCCCATGATTGCTCCTGCCAACACTCGTGTACAGTGGCCACATTCCTGCCAAGTCCTTCTGCAATAACGCAAAAGGAATATCCAACTTCTCGTAGCACATTGACGCGACCTCTTCCAAAATCAGTGATGTGTTGTTAATGTCATCTTTGTCGCCTTAATGGCAATCTTGACTAACATCAACTCACCACGTCCAGTCTCAAAGGCAACTAACGTTCACGACCGTTACAGCGTGTATTTACAGCAAACCAGCTTTGCATCCTAATATTGGAGCTGCTGGAGCCACTCTTATGGGACAGGTGCGAAATTTGACAGACATCATCTTCCAGATGTAGAAACATGTCTACCAACTTTTTCATTTACGTCGCACAACTCCTTCTTGATGTTTCAGTTTTTGTTCGTCACTGTATTTTGTTGTGAGTAGCGGTCAACAGCTCGAAGAAACCACTCCGAGGTATTCACCACCAGTCGCGATCGGTATTGGCAGCAACTAACGTCTCCTCTAACTTATCTTTTTACAGTCTTCTTAAAAATGCAAAATTTTATTTAGACTTCAACCTCATATTATTTGTTATTTTTAAACAAATGTTTGTTCAGTGTCAAATGTTCCAGATGAAACAAAACTGGCAATTACAAAAAAAATGTAAAAAATAAAAACTGTAATATATACAACATCTTATAAAATATCAGGTAACAGGTCTTTAAATTTGCAGTTAATTGATTAATTAATTGGAGGAGTAGAGTAGCGCTATTTAATTATGAACATCGCTTTTGTGTGTCATTTTCTTTGGATTCTAAAGATGGCGCTGTTGAAGCAACGTACATTCCCGGTAGATGCACTATTCTTCAACGTGATTAACATTACAAAACTGTAAATCTAAAATCATTAACTTCATTGCATAATAATTCTTCAGTTGCTTGAATTTATTCATTTGGATTTTTAGGCGTACATATAGCTGCAGAGTATCAGTACGAGAATATTGTTAAAATAATATTTAACGTACGCGTGCCTGTGGATGACATGTGACGTACTTGTTATTTTTCTCGTAGAATATCGTTATTCACGAACAAGATTTCAAAGGACGTTGCGCATACGTGTCTACATACCCCACTTCCAGCGCTCATAGCATATCGCGTATACGAGAGCTCTAGCTGTTATTCCGCTGTTCAGTACGTCTCGTTCTGGCGTTGGGGGTGGGGGGGGGGCTGTAATGGGGCGAAAAAAATGACAGTCGTTGGGCTCGAAAGTATAAAAGCTGTGCTTTCAGAAGGTTATAACAGTCGATCGGGAACCATTGCTGGGGCTGATATCTTGCTAGTTACATTTTTCTGATTAGAATGTGAGGTTGGTTTGGTGATGTTCCCTTATTAAGCTTGCTAGGAAAACGGCTAAGTTGCACGTAATTCACATTCTTTATGTTTGGTCAGTTAATGTAAGAGGCAACTTAGCTTTTAATGTTATGCACAGAGGAGGAAACGTTTTAACAGAATTTTATTTTGCATTTCTCTGGTTTCCTTGACGCAGGGTAAAGTCATTCTTTGACACAGTTGTTGATAGCAAGTGTTTGTGAAGCAATAAATTTGCGATTTAGACTTTCTCGGCGAACATCGATGATGAAGTCTTCTCGGATTATCAGCTCTGTCAAGGCGTCGTTCGCCTGAAGATGTCAAGTAGGAAACTCGTTGAAACTTTGCCGCAGAACGACGCCTTGACTCAACTGATAACTCGAGAAGACTACATCATCAAGTAATCGGTTTATTCACCAAATGTACCGATGTCAATATCCATGTTGAAAATGACGTTTTGTCCCATTACATTTCATGTACACTAATTTTATTGTTATTTACCTTGTTTTCGAAGGATTTCGTAGAAAAAAATATCAATAGTATTGTCATGGCATTATAATGAGATTTTGAGTTATTTGCTTTCGCTTGTATGTATGCTGACCGACAACCAAGAAACTGTGCAACTCATTAATCCATATATCAGCTCCGTCTGTCTTAACACGCACCAGAGGAAATTTTCGGGTCAACAAAACCTTAGAAATTTTACGTCGATCGTCTTAGGATACATTGAAATAACATTCCCCCCCCCCCCCCCCCCCCCGCCCTCTCCCAGACAAATTAGTCTACGCCTTCAGGTAAGCGTGTGCATCACCGCCGAAACGTGTTAATTTAGCATTTTGAATATTTTGTAAGACGTCGCGAGAAGTATTTCATTGAGCTGGCCATTCGCCGGGATTACGGCGAGTGAGAAGTGAGAAGGACTTCTGAGGCCACGAAGCAGTTTCGGAGTTGGTCGTTGTGGCAGGCGGACGTGTGAAACATTACTAACACGGCGCTCGGAGGATCATGACCGAGAGCGACACAGATTGCAGCGGACGCCCTCCGTGACAGAGGCGGCCTGTGACAGTGCAAAGTGGCTATGTGGTAGTGGCGACCCTGACCGGCGAGGTGTGGGAGACGCCGCCCGGAGCGTGGGCTGCACTGGCCCGGCACCGACGACTGCGTGTCGCACTCCTACGCGCTTTTCCCATCGCTTCGCAGCCGCGCAGGCGGCAGAGGCGAATGCTACTGTGTGCAGCTAAGGCGACCGATGATAATCGCACAGTGTGTACACAGGAAACAGCTGTAGCGCCTCCCGCTTCTGATAAATTTATTAGGATGGTGCGTAATAAGTTTGTAGCGTTTTCCCATAATTTTAATAAACACAACATATGCACATATACAGCGACAATTATTGAACGTAAGTTAGTTACAAACTACGGCGTGAACACACTTTATTCAACATGTAAAACTCACTATAAATATTCGGATTTATGTTACGACATGTTCGATATGCCTGCCATCAAATGGTTCAAATGGCTCTAAGCACTACGGGACTTAACATCTGAGGTCATCAGTCCCCTAGAACTTAGAACTACTTAAACCTAACTAACCTAAGGACATCACACACTTGCATGCTCGAGGCAGGATTCGAACCTGCGACCGTAGCAGCAGTGCGGTTCTGGACTGAAGCGCCTAGAACCGCTCGGCTACCGCGGCCGGCGATGCCTGCCATGATGTTGCGCAACGAATAGCGAAATTTTGCATGACCCTCTGAAGTGTCGGAACATCGATCTGTTGATGACCTCCTGAATGGGTGTTTTCAGCTCAGCAATAGTTTTGCGGTTATTGCTGTACACCTTGTCTTTAATACAGTCCCACAAAAAGAAGTCGCTTGTGTTCAGAGGGGCAGAATATGGCGTCTAATCGAGGGCCATGCCAGTGGCCTCTGGGTACAAAATGTTGTCCCCAAAGTGCTCCTCCAGGACATTACTCTCCTCCTACGATGGGGTTGAGCTCCGTCTTGCATGAACCACATCTTGTCAAAATCAGGGTCGCTTTGGACGATGGGAATGAAATCATCTTGACATACCGTTTGGTAGTCACCGTGCCATGAAGGAATATCGCACCGATTAGTCCGTAACTAGACATTGCACCCCACACAGTCATCCGCTGAGGGTGAAGAACCTTCTCGATGGCGGAGTGCGGATTCTCAGTTCCCTAAATGGGCCAATTTTGCTAATCGACGAACCCAACCAGATGAAAGTGTGCCAAACCAAACCATGTCCATGCTAATTCCCATCGTAGCCCGTGCCATTTGAACGTCCTAACGCAAACCGTTCACAAGTTACGACGATATTATTTCAAATAGTTCAGTAACTGTCACCCTGTAACAGAGACTTCACTCGCCAGCAATATATTCTGCTTCACTATTTACAACGGTCTGTCGACGCTGTGGTAACTGTTCGATTGCGCGGCTATAGATATCACGTGGTTCTGAAGCAAAGATCTCGTCGGGACACGTTCGGAACCCATTTTCATCCGGAAGGCAGGTTCCTTGACGGTTATTCGATACACAGCGGGAAAGGTAAAAATCTGAGGGCGAAACGTTAGGTGAATATGGTGGCTGAGGAATGACTTCGGAACCCAACTCCTCTGTACTGTTTTTTTGTCGGTCTACCAGCGTGGAGTAGCATCACTTCCCGCCGTCTTCCTGGTCGCTGTTCTTGGATTGCATCTGCAAGACGTCTTAGCAGTAAAAGTCAACAGTGATGGTTTCACCTCGGGGAAGCATTCCGTAGTGTGCCACACCGTCGTTGTTCCACCAGCTGCAGAACATTATCTCTCCTGTATACGCGCATGTCATAGTAGTGTGAGTTGCTGCTTTGCTTGGGCTCAAACATTCCTTTTTTTTCCTTATTTCAACATAAGGACATCATTTCTCGTCACCACGAACGATGCGGGACAAGAATGGTCGGTACTGTTCACCAGTCAATTGATGACGAACAAGCAGACATGTCCATTTGACCACCCACTGATTTGTGTGATTTTTGCTTAGAACGTGCCATACCTGCGCACCCGATTTTCGAACCTTCCTCATAGTATGCAAATGTCGCACGATGGTGGAATGATCACAGTTCATCACATATTTCAGTTCTCGTGGATCACGGCGTATTAATGCATCAATCTTCATCAAACCTCGACGGTGTTCTCGAACGTGTTAATTAATGTCAAAACGATCCTCCTTGAAACGAGAAAGCAATTTTCTTGCCGTGCTCGGTCCTACGGCGTTATCCCGATTGGCGCCGCGAATGTTTCTGGCTGTCCCCGCTGCTGTCACCCATCCGAACTCAAACAGATTAATACGTGGGAAATGTTCCTACTACTCCACTTGTCACTCCATTTTCTAGCGTCCACAGCTCCTCTCCTCTCAGTACTTCCAAATGACAAAATAGCAGTATCTAAACTCAAATGGCAACAATGAACTACAAATAAAAAATGATGATGTATAAATAAAACTCTAGCAGCCAGAACACCAGTGTCCAAAACACAATCTCTACGGACTAATGCACCAACCTCTAATAGTAAACCTGAGTTAAAATTTCAGGATTGACGTTTTTAGCTAGCTGTCTCAGTTGAGCCACCGCTTTGGGGCCTAAAGAATGTCCCGTTCAAATATTAATTAACCAGCATTAAAATCATAAATGTGCCCCTAGAATACATATCTAACTACGCGAATAGTGTTACGCACTCTGGGTGTCTCTGAACTCCAAAGACGTTTACGCGTTAAGGCATGGCATAAATAAATTTCACAATGCCACACAAAATTTCTAATCAAAACTGCACACTGTAATCAAATAAAAATAAAATAATCTATCACTTCCTTTTTTTTTTTACTTTGCAAAAAGCTACAGTTTTCCATTCCAAACTGAGGGTTGTTTGATTGATTTGGGAGATGACTGATCAAAACTACAACATATGAAATGTTTGTTCGCTTAATTACATAACTGAGAAAAAGGTATACCTAACTTTATACAATCCATTGCTATAGCAATGAGCCAAGTATTTACAAATGTATTTGAACAGTAAAGCACCACTTGATGCAGACACTTACAAACACTTCTCTTGATGTACAAAAGAAGGGTCCCATATGAAACTTGAATAGCACTGTCTCCTAACCAGATACTGTTGACTGCTTCATCGTATGCCGCAACCTGGGACTGAGTGAATCCGTGCGCAGCTCTGCAGTAATCTCTGTGTGATGGCACTGTCTGTGGTATCGATGGGCATTGCCGACTTTTGTGGGGCGCTGCGATCTTTGGACGATACCACAAAAGGAAATGATGAACTAGTGAGAACAAATAAAAAGATATATTCTTTAAAGAAAATTAAAGGCAACCTGCATCTTATTATTGATTGCTAAATATATTTAAACGAGGTCTATTAATATTAACTGCAGTAATCCTAGCTTGCCACAATCATAAATGTCTCAGTCCAAAACGGATACAAATCTACGATTAACGAACCTTTGGTACAAAAAAAAAAAATGTTTTCATTGCGACAATGGGAGGATGTGGACTGCCGCGTCTTAGGTAGCAAGCTCGCGCTTATGGAACTTTCATAGCTGTCATCTGGGTACTGCGTTCAGCGGAGCTCGAAGTTGGGTGTCACGTGGGAAGCTGGTTGACGATCGTATGAATCAGATTTTTGCCACTAATATTACTAAAAGAATTTTTCCCACTTGTCGCCCTTCTCCCATCACGCAGCAACAATTGTAAATTCATTTCATTCTTTACTGAAATTAATACTTTGCCGTGGGATATAAAAACGTTTATAAATGGAATGTCACACAATAGTGAGTCACAACATCTTCACCACCTGCTTAATAACGCGATGGTCGACAATCTTTTTCTTCTGCTCCTCCTCCTCCCTTCATGGTTTGTGATTTCTTCTACTCCAGTCAACAAAATGGTTCAAATGGCTCTGAGCACTATGGGACTCAACATCTTAGGTCATAAGTCCCCTAGAACTTAGAACTACTTAAACCTAACTAACCTAAGGACATCACACACATCCATGCCCGAGGCAGGATTCGAACCTGCGACCGTAGCAGTCGCGCGGCTCCGGACTACTGTTACTGGCTGGATCTATTTTCCATCGTATTGAACTATCGAATCATTGAAATCCTTGGCAGAGTTACGGAGGTATGTCACACAAATTCAGTAAGTTAAGGAGCGTTGGTTTGCCAATGCGGAGCTGGTGACCCGTAGCGTGCCACATGTTTTTTGTTGTGCTCAGATATCAGGCAAATTTGGTGGCCAAGAAACCACAATGACTTCATTACCATGCTCCAAAAACCATGATCCTGGCGTTCTATCATTGACAGTTATCCCAATACAAAATGCCATCGTCGTCTGGGAAGACGTCAAGTATGAAAGGATGCATGTGGCCCGTAATAATGTTCATGTACTCCACAGCTGTCACGGTGCCTTCGATTACTACCACAGGGTCCATGGAAGGCAAGGCGAATTCTCTCTCCCTGCTCTCCCTTCCCTATCCCCACTAGCCAAACCGCCCCCTCCCCCAATCCGAACTGTATCCATGGTGGGGTGCATGCTGTGGCGGTTCAACTTTTGTACTGAATGACTGAGTTTAATTGCACGAGTTTCAGTCTTCACTCCCGTGGCGTATAGTACAAAAATTTAACTGTTTTTGTCGAGTGAACCAGTCTGTTATAGTCCTAACATGAAAATTGCCTAATATAAACATTTCAGCACGAATGTATTCTTGACATAGCCAGAAATATGCGAAGCTACCCGTTTTTAAAACGAAAACAATCAGCTTCTAGTATTTTGTGACCAGGCACAATTAAAATAAATGGCAATCGGAAACCATCGCAGATCAAAGACGGACGAATACTTATTACACAGTTAGTCTTTATTCTTCAGGAAACAGCAATTGGTTATCGTCGTGTCTCTTGTTGCTTAAGCATTGTTCTACGCCACGGCTGCATCTACACTGGACTTAACGGTTACTCAGTCCTCCGGATTGTGATACTGTTTGGCGGTTCGTGCATTGATCAACACAAGTACACATTTACCGTTGGGGACCACGCCTACCCTTCCCAGTTTGCAGTGAACGTGTGTCCACCAAACTCCCCAGACTTACACCCTATCGAGAATCTGTGGGACAACCTCGACCGAGGTGTTTGCGCCATGGACACTCAACCTAGAACTCCAGGGCAGCTGGTCATGGAACTGTAGTCAACATGTCAGTGCTTTCCAGAACATCAGAGACTCTCTTCCTGAATGTCTCGCAGCGGTCCGCGCTGCAAAAGGCTTTTGACAGGTGGCCACATTAATGTGACCGAACTGTGTATTCTCGGGCATCTTTCAATTTTTTTCTTTGCCTGAGAAAGAACTTCTCCTGACATATTGAGTCATAGATATTGTTGCTTTTTCCTCAATTAATATTATATATGTTATCTGAAATATGTAAATTTATACTCATTTAAATGTTGTACATGTACATTTTTTGTTTGTGTGCCTAAGGATACTATGCACAGAGATATTGATATCTGCGTAAAATCAGAGGAACAGCCAGCTGAAGGTAGGTGAACAGTGGGAGAAAGAAGGATTGGCGCAAGATATTTTGAACACCAAATGTGTGAAAACGAAGATCTGAACGACTTAGGGACCAATAGGTAGTGACAGAAGCGTATAAAGATGGAGTAGAGGATATTTCATTTAAGTAATTACAGTCGTTGAAATGCTGCAAGGGGCTTACGAGCATAGAATAGCTGAAGTGTAAACTATAAACAGCGGAAGAATGTGGCTCTATATTGACTACTGTGAAGAGTGATTGGCTGATTAAAAATAATTTTGTCAGAGGCATAGCAAAATAGCATATCAATTTCTTTATGAACCTTTTCTGGTTAATAAATGATTTCGATGCTATAATTACACTGGATGATTATAATTAAGGTGCTGTTACTCATAGAGGTCCAGTGTGGCCTGCAATTATCTTGTGGCAGCGAAACTTGGTAGCTATGCTAAAGCGCTAATGTGAAACCGTTTTACGCTGGAAAACAAATTAGTTCCAGTTATGGCCGCTAGGTGCAAAGCTGGTGCTGTTCATTGCTTCTATGACCGGTATGACATCCACAGTGTCTTTGATAAGCCATAACATGAGTGAACAGGATGGTTATCAACAAAAGAGAGACTGTGCACTGTTAGTGAAACTGCTTTATATGAACGGGAGCAGTTGCAGTGCTGCATTGAGAGAGTACCGCCGGCTAAAAGGTCTGAGGAGTGGCGCGATGTCATTAAATGGTTTAAAGAAGATGGTAATGAAGTTCGAAAATATGGGTGAGCTTGGTGTGGCAGCAGATAGAGGAAGGCGTGCTACAACGGTGGAAGCTATTGACGATGTTGCTGTTGCTGTGACTTACAATGCAGCACGTGTCCCGGGTAGAGCTACTGCTCGTGTAGTGTCACGATACGGTAGTGTTTTGCGGTCCTTCTTACACTGGTACCTGTAGAAGATCCACACGGTGCAGCAACTCAAACCTCGTGATCCACAGCAACAAACTGAATTGACTCTGATACGTCGCCGGGCAATATTCTATGGAGTGACGAGGCACATTTAACACTACAAGGTGCACTGAATACACAGACTGCCAATTTTGGGGTACTGTTAAACTGATTGTTGCGCAAGAAGAACCGTTGCACTAGCAGTTTGTGACTGGGGATTCACAAGCATCTTTATTCTCGGTCCGTTCTCCTTTGAAGAAATTACATTCAGAGGGCCTGTCAGGAGTACCGTGAGGTCTGTACATAATGAAGATCTCAATGTACAGGATGTGCTTCCTGCTTGGGAAATGAGCAACTATGTGGAAAACACTGTTTTCATGCAAGACGGGGAACACTTCAAGATGATCACCCAGCGAAAGATCTTCTTAATGCACGAACGTAATATCTCAAGAGCTTTTCCATATGCATGGCCTGCAAGATCACCTGATCTGAACCCAGGTGATTTTTGGTTCTGGGGGTATCTAAAAGGATGCGTTTACCAGCGCCACGTTCGGTCTCTACCTGATCCGAAGGGCAGCATACAGGAAAGCGTTGCTAATATTCCAACAGAAGTGCTCCGAGCAACTTTTGATCACGTCGTTTTACGGATGCAGCATCTCCTCTACGTCTCTGGTGCTCATATTGATCAAAATGTGTAAGTGCCGTTTTCTGTAAAGTCGACATTATTTCCTTTATCAATTGTTTGATCTTTTCTGCCCAATCCCGCTCTTTATGCGTTAATATGAAAACATTTAGATGTAATATGATTTTGCAGTGCCTGTGTTATTCTGATTACGATGCGAATTTCCTTTGTACGTGCATGCATGTCCAAAGCAACTATGCATCGCAATCAGAGTAACATAAGCATTGCAATATCGTATTTATCTGACGATAACGGACAAGCGGCTTACAACGTCTGACCTGTACAGAAATACACATAATGGCTGTACGAGTACAGGTCGTAGAGGCGTGTTTGACGTCATATGGAAGTTAGGGTCTGGCCATGAGCCGTGCACGGATGGCGAAATGGTAAGGCGACCGTTCGCGATAAGGGGGAAGTCCGGGTTCGAGTCTCAGTACAACACAAATGTCCATTGTCATTCCATTCTACGGCTAATGGTTGTCCTTATTCACATTTGCGAATTCATTTAATACATTTCTATATGCCTTTCTTTCCGTTCACAGCGCCAAATATGCACTGGTGGCCAAAATTAGAACTAATTTTAACCAGCATAAATCGAATTCACATTAGCATATCTACCAAGTTTCACTGGAATAATGTAATTACAGCCCACACTGGACCTCCTTGATTAGCTGCACTTTAATTATCACCCCCCTATATACTGGGTGTTGCTATCACATATAACTGAAAATCGACAATTTAGAGCAAACTGAAAACGTCAATCCCATCCACGACGATAGGCTCACAGCCACCTGAAAATGATCTTGGTGACTGAAACTTATCTTTGCGTTAAAATTGCATCTAGTCCTGGGGCACTGAACATTTGTGGAAGGTAAATGAAAATTTCAATCCTAAACGTAATTGTGGA
This sequence comes from Schistocerca piceifrons, assembly GCF_021461385.2. Classification (NCBI taxonomy): domain Eukaryota; kingdom Metazoa; phylum Arthropoda; class Insecta; order Orthoptera; family Acrididae; genus Schistocerca; species Schistocerca piceifrons. The sequence goes on along the minus strand of NC_060144.1, from coordinate 528,271,091 downwards.
AAACATCTGAAGTTCGTCTTTACATGCAAGTTAAAGTTAGTTTACATGCAAGTTAGTAAAATCAGATATTTGAATAAAAGCCGGCCACTGTGGCCGAGTGGTTGTAGGCGCTTCAGTCTGGAACCGCGTTGCTGCTACGGTCACAGGTTCGAATCCTGCCTCGCCCATAGATGTGTGCGATGTCCTTAAGTTAGTTAGGTTTAAGAAGTTCTAAGTGTAGGGGACTGATGACCTCAGATGTTAAGTCCCATAGTGCTTAGAGCCATTTGAATTTAAATGAAAACTTTGTATTGTATGTGTAACGTAAAATGTATTCCAAGTTTCTATTTCCATTCATGTAGCAGATATAATATCGTGAAATAAGAATCATAGACGTCAACATGAATTTATCCGAAATCACCATTTTTGACACAAACATTACAGTGAATCTCAAGATCTCTCGTAGAACAAGATGTAAATCTGGCAGTTGCTCTAAACGTAATGTAAGCTAAATGAGTGATAATCATGCACTAAGTTATTTAAATACGTAAAAAGTAAAAATATTTCATTACTATAGACAAGGCACATTTTTTATGCTGAAAGGTGGCGATAGTTTGGACATGTCATCTCTCACTCCTTGATAATACATAGTCCTTGCAGAGACACTGCAGCCACCTCAGCTACATAGCAAGCCATCACAATGAATAGTGGTACGTATGACACGGAATGACAGAGCTGTTTGCCACTAACAATAATAACTGTGGCACTAGATTTTTTTCTGTGTAGGTGAGGACTGCAGGGAGACGTGGCTAGCATGGCAGAAGTGACAGAAACAGCCGTAGGCTCTTCCAGAAAAGCATCCGGGCCTCTACAAAATGTGACCACTTTGCTTGTGTGTGCAGGCGGTGGCCTCTCGCCATAAAGTCGGTCCAGGAGGGCGCCCTGGTCTTCAGCAGGACAATGGTCAGTGGTCTGCATTCTGGACGCATATTGTCCATCTCTGGTGTGCGACTGACAGAGCTTTATGATTTTCTCTGGGAAGGAGAGCACTGTCCGCCGCAGATGAGGAGTGCAAGCGCGTTTCTCTGGCGCCAAGTTTAGCGGGGGGACCATAGACTTTAGCGGAGAACTTTCTCATTGGAGGAATAACGTTATGCCATGTCTAGGCAGGAGTTCTTGCGTAGTGTTATTAAGTACGTCATTGACGTAATTTGGGCGGGCAGCTTGAGAGCTGGATGGGACAATTTTTGGCGATTGAGTGAGGATTTCGCACTGAGGAGGGGATGGGGAAGAGATTTGTCGAGGCATTCGGTGGATGTCCACCGCAGAGGACAATGTGGGCAGTTCAGCTCAAGTACGTTGTACGCTCCGTAAATTGGCGGAGAGCCGCCACAAAGGACAGTCTTGTCTTTTTCGGCGGCCATCCATTATTGTTTGCACATCTCAGTTCGATGGTTGGGCCGTTGCGGTCTTGAGCTTGCGCACCTACGGCCAGTCTCCATCTCACCAGTTGGGCAGTTCAGTGGAGGTCATATCGGCAGCCGGGCCTATTAGGAATCTTTGTCTGAGGACTCAGTCTTCACTGCAGCGAGTCCATCTGACCTGCGGCCCTGGATGTCAACCAACCTATGTTGTATTGACGTCCAGCTGAGCTGGCGGTTCACAATCTCGGTTAGTACCTCCCATATAATCAGAAAACGTTGTTGCTGTTACCTTGGGGAGGGATCGTTTGGGTTGACTCCCTTCGCCTTTAATATCTTTGCCAGCCATTGACCTCATCTATTATCATGTTTTTTTTTGTTTTTTTTTTTTTAATTCGATCTGTCTGCTTATTTGGGAATGCACGTATTGGATTTGTTATAAAGTAAGTCTAAAAAGAGCAATATTTCATTTCATTGCACTACTGTTCATTCTGACCATTTCAATTTTAATAATTTTTTAGTGAGCTGAGGGTACAGAATAACGGTAGGAAATATTAAAATATTATTGACGTAATTATGAGTGCCATCTTTTTTATTAATGATCTTCATTACTCTTTCATACGATTAAACCAGATACATCCATTGTTTCAGAAAATAAAAGTAGAAAATATTTACAAAATGTGTATCTGTTCATGTTGCGTTGAAACTGAAAATTAAACGTGGGAAACAGAAAAGAATCAGATCGACAGGAAATTACTGCTACATTCCGAAAAAACTAAACAGTTACAGAATCGACTGATTGTTACACTATGAACTGAAGAAGCAGGAAAGTAACTTTAAAGAAATTGCTTATAAAGCTTTGACACAATATGATCATACTTTTGTTTGTTTACAAAACTTTTTGCTCGATAGCGTTCATGTTGACTGGCGTAAATAAAATTTAACAAAATGGAGCTACATTTTGGGGTGCTTGCACAGTTTCTGGTGAATAGCCTGATTGACAAGCAAGCCTAAGTTGTGTAGAGTTTGCTGAAGTCTCAGTATTCCCCGTCAGGTCAGCGGTGCTACATCTGGCGTTTAGTACAATCGCAGCCAGTCATTAATACAGATGGGACAAACATTCATTAATGCTCGTATTTACCGAAGAGTTTATTACGTCACAGAAACTACAAGCAAGAGATTAGCTTCAGCTGACAAGTGAGAAAGTAAAAGCAGCGCCCCCGATGCGGCTCGGCCGAGGCGAACAACGTCTGTCGGGAGGTCAGGAGAAACCGAACGACGGATAGCGGCTGGTATAAGACGGTATTACAGCCGAAAGCAAAATAAAATCGTTCGGCCGTTAAGTACCGCGGAAGGCGGCGACCTCCGCAGTGCCCGGCGTTAACGCGCCTCTGCGGTCTCCGGCGTAATAGCGACGGCTGGCCGTCGGATATGGCTGGTCGGTAACGCACCTGCAGCGTCCGGTATCTGCAGCGGCGATCTGGGGCCACGGCGAGGGCCTCTGGTCGCAGGATCACGGCCGGCGGGCCACGCCCACCTGTCCCCGCGACAGGTGCCGCCGCCGCCGCCGCCGCCGCCGCTCCAAATGTCGTGCGAAAGTCGCAACCTTTGCCGCGAGCCGCCGCAGGCTCTGTCTCCGTCTCCAGACACTGACACAACTGGCTTTCTGGCGTACCTGCTGTGTCAGGTCCTTCACCCAGCACCGGCGGCTGGAGATCAGATATGTATCTCTCTTTCCAAGAATTTATCCCGACTTGCTGGGTCTGATGGTTAATCGGATGTGGCATGTTAAATGTAAGGGGTGGCCGGATGCTCTTCCTGTTGCCATCATGTACCCCCAGGGGAGGAATTAGTGTGTCCCAACTGTCTGCATCTAAGGTAATACATGGAATAGTGTGATTGTTCAAATGGTTCAAATGGCTCTGAGCACTATGGGACTTTACTTCTGAGGTCATCAGTCCTCTAGAACTTAGAACTGCTTAGACCTAACTAACCTACGTACTTCACACACATCCATGCCCAAGGCAGGATTCGAACCTGCAACCGTAGCGGTCGAGCGGTTTCAGACAGTAGCGCCTAGAACCGCTCGGCCACTCCGGACGGCAGTGTGACTGTGTTCAGACGTCTGCAAGCTGAGGCGGAGCGTGGGGAACAGCCCGGTATTCACCTAGCGAGATGTGGAAAACCGCCTAAAAACCACATCCAGGCTGGCCGACACACCGGCCCTCGTCGTTAATCCGCTGGGCTGGTTCGATCCGGGGCCAGCGCCCCTAGCCGATTCCAGGAAGCAGCGCGTTAGCGCTCTCGGCTATCCTGGCGGGTCTAAGATCAGAAATGTATATTCCCTCCAAACTCGTCGGTGGGTCTTAACACGTCATCTCCCAACTCAACATCTTCGTACGCCCAAACGATCTGTTTATCAGCCCCACCACTTCACATTTAAGTGCAAATTCGTCACATGGAGTCTGCTGTCGGGTACTAGTGGACTATACCACTGTAGGAAGAAGAACGATTATACACGTTCGTAGAAATATGACTACTCGCGGCAGTGCTTCTACAAAACCAGCCTCTTGTTGGCAATAAATGGATGCTATGTTTGCATTGTGTACACGATTCCACTTAGCGCGCATTATGCAGTTTGAACCCGACCTATAAGGAAACGTGCTATTACTCATCAAGGATTTGGACTTCAGACGAATAGCTAACATCAATGTTACTAAGAAATTCCGATGAAGTAAGAAGGGGATCTCTGTCCTAGAATAGACAACAACTATTCCCTGTAATTATATTTATTGGAATCACCTTTGCACATATTGTGTCGTTACAATGTACAAGAGTAATCTCAGATATCGCCTGTTCAGACGAGGGGATCCTCGTATTAAATTTCTCAAATAACATAAAACATAAAAGATCAAGAATATCACAGAATTCAGGATAGTTAATTATTTTAGCTGAAAGAAAGACTCTCTGATGGACGACTATCCTAATGTCGAACTGAACGAAGTAATCGGTCTAACAAATTTTATTCTTTCCCACAAAAGTTAACCAAACGTGGCACGAAGGAAATGCGTTAACTTCGGGAAATACTGCCAGGAGGACAGGTCTTCCTACTTTGAGCTTCATATCACTGGAGTAAAAACTGGCTCGTGGCATGACAGTTACATTCAAATGAGTGCTGCTTTCTTTATCTCGTGTTGCACAGCGTCGTCGGCTTGGCTGGTGCCGTGAGTCGTTGGATCTGTAAATCTACAAAAATCCTATACTGAGCCTGACTGATTAAATATAAGCAAACTTGCTCTACGTCTTCGTGAGGCGAAATACGTTAACTTCACCCTAGTCTGTTTTTAATGGGTAAGCACAAGCCCAAGGCTGGCGCGCAGTGTGTTACTCTGCCCTCGCTGTTCTCGCAAAAATTTAACTACGTTGGCTCTCTTCGTTCTCCGCTCAATACATTTTGGAGCTGGATGAACAAAGTGTTGACATCATTATATCTCCTTACCCTGCCGTCACGTCAGAGAGGGATGCCCTCCGACCCACTATACGACGTCTCAAGAGAAAGTGCCTGTCGAGCTGGGCAGTTGCGCGTCTCCTGAGCCCAGCTTTCCTTCCCTCTGCAGTGAGATTGGACACTGGATGGAACAGCCGATAGCAGTCGCTCTTTCAATGCTAGTAGCCATGGGTGGCGAATCAGCAAATAGCTTAATAAGTACAGTGTCACATATATTGGCTTTCTTTCAAGTGAACAGCCAGGTCTGTTACCCTGCTTATTAACACTCCATCATCCACAACGGCGGTAAGTTACGTTCTCACACGCTGCTCACATGATATATTGTTGTGACACCAGTTCTCTACCGTGCCTGTCACCTGCGCTTGACCTTGACTAGGCTGCGGCTCTGTACACCATTGGGTCACAGCGTGGCTAACTAAAACCGGGGTCCCTCCAGTGATGCTTCCACCCGGTCTCTACCTAACTTAAACATGCAAATTTACATAAGGGAGTTATTCTCGTCACTATTGATGCAACGTGTATAAAATCTCAATCAAGTGTAATATATGTACACGAAAAACCTTCGGCATGCTGCAAAATCAATGTCTTACAGCACTATAAACGACACGTAAAACTGAGGCACCCGACATGTAAGGTGTCCAAAATCCCGACGCCTTTTTTGAATAGAACAGTTCCTATTCATACTAGGAAACTAAAAGTAGGGTATATTTTAGAATGTCAGCGGTGTTTGTTGTAGTGTTCTAGTGCAAGTGGTTTACAAGATATTATATTTTGAAATGTTTCCATACCGACACTTGTTTGTGCCATTCAACGTGCGCAGTTGCTGCGTACGATATTGTTATCTTTGTTTACAACGTGCTTGTGTCTTCTATGAGTGCTCGTGAGACTCATCTACATCTATCTTTCCGTACGAGCTCTGATTTCCCTTATTTTTTCGTGGTGATCGTTCCTCCCTATGTAGGTCGGTGTCAACAAAATATTTTCGCATTCGGAGGAGAAAGTTGGTGATTGGAATTTCGTGAGAAGATTCCGTCGCAGCGAAAAACGCCTTTCTTTTAATGATTTCCAGCCCAAATCCTGCATCATTTCTGTGACACTCTCTCCCATATTTCGCGATAGTAAAAAACGTGCTGCCTTTCTTTGAACTTTTTCAGTGTAGTCCGTCAGTCCTATCTGGTAAGGATTCCACACCGCGCAACAGTAGTCTAAAAGAGCACGGCCAAACGTAGTGTAGGCAGTCTCATTAGTAGATCTGTTACACTTTCCAACTGCCCTGCCCATAAAACGTAGTCTTTTGTTAGCCTTCCCCACAACATTTTCTGTGTGTTCCATCCAATTTAGGTTTTCCGTAGTTGTAATACCCAGATATTTAATTGAATTTACGGATTTTGATTAGACTGATTTATCGTGTAACCGAAGTTTAACGAGTTCCTTTTAGCACTCATGTGGATGACCTCACACTTTTGGTTATTTACGGTCAGCTGCCACTTTTGACACCATTCAGATCTCTTTTCTAAATCGTTTTGCAGTTCGTCTTGATTTTCTGATGACTTTACTAGTCGATAAACGACAGCGTCATCTGCAGACAACCTAAGACAGCTTCTCTGGTTGTCTCCCAAATCTTTTGTATAGATAAGGAACAGCAAAGGGCCCATAACACTACATTGGGGAACCCAGAAATCACTTCTGTTTTACTCGATGACATTCCGTCAATTACCACGAACTGTGACCCCTCTGACAGGAAATCAGAAATCCAGTCACATAACTGAGACGATATTCCATAAGCACGCAATTTCACTACGAGCTACTTGTGTGGTACAGTGTCAAAAACCTTCCGAAAATCCAGAAATACGGAATCGATCTGAAATCCCTTGTCAATAGCACTCAACACTTCATGTGAATAAAGAGCTAGTTGTGTTTCACAGGAACGATGTTTTCTAAACCCGTGTTGACTGTGTATGAATGGACACTTTTCTTCGAGGTAATTCATAACGTTCGAACACAATATATGTTCTAAAATATTGCTACATACCGACGTTAACGATATGGGCCTGTAATTTGGTGGATTACTCCTACTACCTTTCTTGAATATTGGTGTGACCTTTTGAGTCTTTGGGTACGGATCTTTCGGCGAGCGAACTGTTGTATCTGATTGATAAGTATAGAGCTAATGCATCAGTATACTCCGAAAGGAACCTAAATAGTATAGAGTCAGGACAAGAAGATTTGCTTTTATTAAGTGATTTAAGTTGCTCCCCTACTCCGAGGACATTTGCTTCTACGTTAATCATGTTGGCAGCTGTTCTCGACTCAAATTCTGGAATATTTACTTCGTCTTCTTTCGTGAAGGCATTTCTGAAGGCTGTGTTTAGTACCTCTGCTTTGGCAGCACTGTCTTCGATAGTGTCTCCATTGCTATCGCGCAGAGAAGACATTGATTGTTATTTGCCGCTAACATACTTCACATACGACCAGAATCGCTTTGGATTTTGTGACAGGTATCGAGACAAAGTTTCGCATTGAAGTCCGCGCTAAATTTCGAGCTTCTGTAAAAGATCATCAATATTTGGGATTTTGAGTCTGTTTAAATTTGGCATGTTTGTTTCGTTGTCTTTGGAACAGTGATCTAACCTGTTTTGTGTACCAAGGAGGATCAGCTCCGTCGTTTGTTAATTTATTTGGTATAAATCTCTCAATTGCTGCCGATACTATTTCTTTGAGTTCAAGCCACATCTGGTCTACACTTTTATTATTAATTTTGAATGAGTGGAGATTGTCTCTCAGGAAGGAGCCAGGTGAATTTTTATATGCTTTTTTGAATAGGTATATTTTTCGCTTATTTTTGGAGGATTTGGGGATTAGAATATTCAATATCGCTACGACTACTCTGTGTTCACTAATCCTTGAATTGGTTTTAATGCTCGTTATTAACTCAGGATTATTTGTTGCTAGGAGTCAATGGTGTTTTCACAACCGTTTACTTTTAGCGTGGACTCATGAAGTAACTGCTCGAAATAATTTTCAGAGAATGCGTTTTGCACAATTTCGGATGATATTTTAAGCGTACCTTCCGAATTAAACATGTATTTTCGCCAACATATCGAGGGTAAATTAAAAACACCACCAACTACTACCGTATGAGACGGATATGTGTTTGAAATTAAACTCAAGTTTTCTTTGAACCTTTCAGCAACTGCATCATCTGAATTGAGAGATCGGTAAAAGGATCCAGTTATTATTTTATTCCGGTTGCCAACGATGATCTCTACTCATACTAACTCACAAGAAGTATCTACTGCAATTTCGTGACAAGATAAACTACTTCTACCAGCAACAAACACGCCACCGCCAACCGTGTTTACCCTATCCTTTCCGAACGCCGTTAGATTCTTCGCAAAAATTTAGGCTGAGCTTATATCCGGCTTTAGCTAGCTTTCAGTGCCTATAGCGATTTGAGCATCAGTGCTTTCTATTAGCGCTTGGAGCTCTGGTACTTCCCAACACAGCTACGACCATTCACAACTTTTATACCAATGGTTCCTGTATCTACGTTCTTCCTGTGTTCAGCCTGCACTCTTTGTGACTGAAGCCCTTCTTGTGTTTCCCCGACACCCTCTAACAGAAAAAACTGGTCAGTGTGTGACAGTGCAAGGGATTTTTTGTCCCAGAGAAAACGAGTCATCCAGCAGAAGGCAACCATAGTGCAGCCGTTCTCAGACTCATACATACGATCTGTAGCGTAAAAGGATGGTAGGCAACCAATATAGCACGGACGTTTATTTCTAATGCATGCAACCTTCGACACTGCATTCGTAACCGCTCCGTTTCTAATCTCAGCCGCCAGAACGTCGATAGAATATCTTTACGGATTTTTTGTCAGGCATCGTTTTATACTGGCTACCTAACTCATAAAATTGCAAATATTTATGAAAAGTGATGGAAGCGCTTTATGTCCTGAAATTTAACCCCGCAAAGTGAATTTTCGCTCTTGAAAATCTCACTGGAAAGAGTCTAGAAACATGAATGACGGTTCGCTTAGCATTAAATGGTCTGCAGGAGGCATACGATACAGTCCCTTTAAGCAAGTTGTTGGGAGCAGTGAGAATTTTGGTATAGGTGCTACGTACAGGGGTTCGACAAAAATATTGAAACACCGCAAGAGATGCATGGTTGAACGTAAATGCGAACGCTAGCAAAGCCTGCAGGTTGCACTGTTGTACTTGACCACGAATGGCACCCGTACAGTGTCCTCAATACGTTCAAAGTGACAGTCGTGGTCGAAACCGTGTTCTGTGTAGTTGTGAGTGCATCATGCTGGAGCTCAGTGAAATCTGAGTAAATTGTCGGCGTCCATGTGGTAGATGCCTCAGTAAAGAAGGTATCCAAAGTGTCTGATGTTTAAAGAGGTATGTAGTGAAGATTTATAGCGCATAAATTGAAAGTGTAAAAACACGATACTGACGAATTGTCAGTGTAGAGAACTGTGACGAAAAGTAGGAGAACGACAGCCTGCAAAAGTCGCTGCAGAACTGACAGTCGCACTCGCGAACCCTGTCGGCACCAGACCAACACGAAGGGAGATCCAGAAGCAGGGAACAGTACGGCAAACTGGAATTCCAAAACCACTCATCAGTGCTGCAAATGTCCACAACAGGACAACGTGGTGCCGAAGTCATAAAACCTAGGCCGTGGAGAAACACAAGAATGTCATTTGTTCGTAAAAGTCTTATTGCACTCCTCTGCCGAGCTCACGTCCAAAGAGTGAAACATGAAGGGTTCGGTGATAATATGGGCAGCCATATTCTTGTATTCTATGGGCCCCATGGCTATTCTTCAAGGTCGCAGTCCTGCCAAATATTATATGACCATTTTCGCTGACCATGTCGTCCCATAGAACAATGTTTGTTCCCCAGGGGTGATGGTGTATTCCAAGTAGTCAGGGCCCCTCTTTGTACGGCTCGCACCGTCCAGCACTGGTCACGAGGATTAACTGTCGCATCTGGCCTGGCCACCACAGTCCCCTTACCCCAATACTACTGACACTTTGTGCTCTACTTTGGAGAGAACGGTGCGTGACTATCCACCTCGATCTCCGTTACCTCAACATGCCACTATCTCGCAGGAAGAATGGTGTAAGATGCCTTTGTACTTATCCATTCCGGCATCATCGGACGCTGCTTTAGATTCCGTTTCCTGCACTATATTAGGCACGGTAACATGTTGTGTTCCTGGTGTTCACATAATTTTATCCACCCCCTGTAGTTCCCAATTAACTGAAAGCGAATGCGACGCTTGCGATAGGCTGAAGTGTTTCCTAAGTTCCAACGCTTACCGCCCAAACGCCTCATATTCACAATAAATTGTCTGCAAAACTACATGTTATACTACACTCCTCCGGGCCGTGACGAGGAGAATGCTCTGCCCCAGAAGACAAACGCGGAAGAAGTAATCGTTGTCTAGCGAAACTCGGAGGAAACAAGAAGAATGATGCCGCGTTGTATTTCTATTAATTGAAAACTGTCGAAGCCCTTAGCTCACACTACGAGAGTTCGCAGTTCCTTTCTTATGACAACGATGCCTGGAGTGACAGCGTCTGTGACCGAAACGAGAGACTTGGTGTGAGGGTGATGTAACAGCAGTCTGTCAGTGTGGAATTCTGGAATTCTTCTGCCTTGGGAGTAAAGTAACAACGGATGAAGCAAGGAGGACACAAAAAGCAGACTAGCACAGGCTAAGAGGGTATTCCTGGCGAAAAGAAATCTACTGGTATCAAACATAGACCTTCGCTTGAGGAACAAATTTCTGAGAATATATACAGCATTGAATGTAAGAAGTCATTAACTGTGAAAAAACCGGAACAGGATCGAAGGAGATGTTGCTGTTTAAGTGGACTGGTAAGAATTGCGAAGGCACCCCGCAGATTTTGCGTCGAGAGAAACATGTGAATACTTTGGCAAGTAGAGGATGATAGGGAAAGTATGACAAGGCGTCAAAGACCAGCCCTCATGGCAATTGAGGAAGCTGTAGAGGCTGTGTAGGGGATGAGAAAGACCGGAACACATCCAACTGTTAGCTGAGGACACAGGGTGCGAGTGCAACACTCAAATTAAGAGGATGACACATAAGGTGAATTTGTGGTGGGCGGTATCAAACCAACCAAAAGACTGATGACCCAGAATGAAAGCCGTTTTGATATACAACAGTCCCTGAGACAGTGCACCTCAGGGAGGCAGTACCTACTAGGACCCAAAGCGGGCGCAGTTCACTTGATGAGTAGCAGATATTCTTACCATAATTGTTTTCTGGTGTCGTGGGGGATAAGGACGTTGCAAACAAAGATTACTTGTGTCGAACTGCAAGGATTAGCCTGTCTCCTATCCTTTCCTAAACCTCTCCTTTTTCCTTACCACTATCTACCCTTGCCAGGGATATGGCGAAGTCCTTGGCGGCGGCTACATCTTTAGTACGGAGCAGCTGGCGGAGAAGGCACCCTCTCCTTTCTAAGGGCAAATGAGGAGTGGAAGCATTACCCTGTGGTGGAGAGGGGTCTTCAAAGGCTGAAAGAAAATCCTCAGATGCGTTAGACGTAGCAAGCCAGCGGATGAGAAAAAGTTGTTATTGCTTTCAATAAAAGAACGAGCCTCTGGTTAACGGAGGTATATCGTTCACCAAGTTCCTACCCGGCTCGCTGGAAGGAAATCCAGATGAGTATTTGTTCTATTAGCTATGGTTTTTTCCCAGTTACCTTCCTTGTACCTGCAGTTTTCTTTTCAGCTTCTGTGACTTGCCTTTCTATGAGATGTCCATCATAGTATCTACAGTCTCATAGAAGTTTGTCTCTTCATTCCTTGGAACTTCCGTATCCCACTTCTTTAGGCATTGATTCTCCGTGGCTCTTTAAACTTCAGCCTACTCTTCATAATTGCTAATTTGTGATCGGAGTCTATATCTGCTCCTGGATAGGGCCTTACAATCCACTATCGTATTTCGGAATCTCTGTCAGACCATGATGTAATCTAACTGGAATCTTCCCTTATCTCCTGGCCTGTCCGAATCATGGACGCTATTGAACTACTCTTCCAAGTCCTTTATTGTTTCTAATAAAATTACAAATCCAGTGGCAAATGTCAACAACTTTATTTGTCATTCTTGAACTTTAGTCCGGTTTACAAATTTCTCGTGGGTTTTCCTAACTTCTTACTCAATGTGCAGACTGGGGAACTCTGTCTCATTCGCTTCTCAACTACTCATTCCATTTCATGTGCTATGACTGCTGTGTGGTTTCTGTAAGAATTGCAGACAAGGTTTAGTACACTGTATTGTATCCCTGCTGGCTTCACATTTTTGAAGAGTGTGTCGCAGTCTTCTTTGTCAAAAGATTTGGCCAAATCTGCGAAAGTTACAAACGAAGATTTGCCTTTATTTAATCTATCTTCTAGAGTAAGTTTCAAAGTCCCCAATAAATATTGCTGTTTTAATTTTATTGCGTTCCAGTGCTACACACTGATTTTGCAATAAATATTGCATTCATCTACATCTACATGGATACTCTGCATGTCAAAGTGCCTGGCAGAGGGTTCATCAAACCACCTTCACAATTATTCTCTATTATTCCACTCTCGAACAACGTGGGGAAAAAATTGCAGTGATCTAAGAAAAGACTTATGTAACTATTATTTAACTTGAATTTAGCTTCGGCGCTTCCGTTGCATAGCTTTGATGAGGTGAAGTATGGTCTAGTGTATTTCCTCTGATAAAACTGAAGATTAATGCGGTATTCTTGGTATTAACAAATTGTTTTGTTCAATTATCACCGATTTCACAGCCGTACTACTGTGCCGTAATTGAATACAAGACACGAATTGACACGAATTTCATCGTGTATATAAATTGCAATTTCTTCTAGAAATATGTGGAATGTTATGCTAGTCAAATTAACTACAACGCTATTTCCGCATTTAAGAATAAAGGTAGATTTACATAAAATTCCATTACATGTGATTGAAAAGCTTCTAGAAGTGTAATAGAAAGTACGAAAATAAATTAAACACTTTTTCAATTAATGCCAGTAATCAGCATATGTATAAAAGCGGTATATGTTAAGAACGGTATTACAACAGTTTCATGACGCAGAAATAAAAACTAGATTGTATTTCGTACTTTATCGTGAAACTGCCTAGGAAACTTTTTTCGTAGCCTAACACAGAAACATTTAAAATTATTTTGCAGCAAACATATGGTGTGTCGTGTGGTGATCAATGTGTTTTTAAAAATACTTTAAAAGCCACGGTCGCTTCAATATCGTTTACTAGATGACCGGTTTCAGCACTCTGAAGGTGCCATCATCAGATCTGTGAAGGTGTAACATAACAGGTTAGAGGGAGGGCTTACATGAGTTAACGATATACATTATAATTATTGCAGAACCACATACCTGAAACGTGGATTAACATTTATAAAACCATATGGACATCATGGCACATGAGGCAAACCATCTGATAAAAATCATTCTCACAACCAATAAAAAATATTAAAAAACTGCTCTCATGGTCGTTCTTTCCATAAAATATAAAACTGAAGTCACCAGATGAAACTAGCACTGCTCGCCTAGCACTTAAGTCGTGTTATGAACAGCTCTCTGTCTGCATACTCCTGACGTCCTTATATGAATAAAGGTAAATTATAATATGTAGTTTTGTAAGGTGCTAATGGATAATGTTTGTGTCTTTGTAATTGACGTACTTGATAGTGATTATAGTGCGTACAGGAAATGTGTGCGCAAATGTGGGCTTTGCGTCGGTATGTGACAAGGAGTTATATTAAAGTTGTGTTTTAGTAGTAATGAGTGGTTATACCGTGGGACTGCGTGTGCGCCGCTTGGACTGCGCAATCTGACGGCCGGTTGTGAACCGCTAGAATCACAGCAGGTAAGCCTGCGCGGAATAGGGCAGCGATGATGCCGACCGGTGTTAGGCGAGTAGTGGTAGTTTTATCTGGTGAATCCAGTTTTATTTTTTATAGAAAGAATGACCATGAGAGCAGTTTTTAATTATTTTTTATTGGTTGTGACAACGATTTTTATCAGATAGTCTGCCTATGTGCAATGATATCCATATGGTTTTATAAATGTTAATCCGCGTTTCAGGTATGTGGTTCTGTAATAATTGTAATGTATATAGTTAACTCATGTAAGCCTTCCCTCAAACCTGTAATGTTATACCTTCACATATCAGATGATGGCACCTTCAGAGTGCTAAACCGGTCATCTAGTAAACGATACTGAAGCGATCGTGGCTTTACAGTTTTATTTAAAATTATCGTTACGTAATGGACCAAGTTTTCCAGAGTACTTCTGTGTTGTGTAAACATGAAAAAATATCATAAATCAGATACTTCATATGATAAAACTGACGTAACCATTCAAAAAAATTAAACTGTTATTGTAAGTTTCCCTAACATCAACAAGTTACTATGAAACGTGGTTCGTTAGGAGTTGTAGAGTTAGTACTATCTTGTGCAAGTAAACACTTTGCAGCCATGACTTATTATTTGCAGCCACGGTTCTGTAATACTCACGCCTGTCATCAATTTCTTCCTTTGGATTTGGAATAATTAAATTCTTCTGAAAGTCTTGTGTTATTTCTCCCGTCTCACATATCGTGAATACCAGCGGGAATATTTTTGTCACGGTGTGTTCTCCCGAGGATCTCCGTGACTCTGCTGTTATGTCGTCTACGCCACGCACCTTGCGGCTGAGTAACGGCCACAGGGACTTCGCTGCACAACAGTACACAGCGCGTGCAGAAATCCTCCCGGATGCGCCGCTGTGAGAGAACACTGCCGGCCGGCTGTTGTGCGCCGGTCCCCTGGCCACCAGCCCTGGACGGCGGCAATTACTGCTCCATACAGCGTCCTGAGTGCCCGAAGGCGTCCCTAGCCGCACACGCCGCGCTTCGTTAGCGGATCCGCCTCGGCCGCCCGCCCGCCCGATGGCTGCCGCGAGATACCGCCCTGAGCTGTAGCCGCAACTATTCCGCGCTGTCCGCGGCCGGACGGCGTGAAAGGCGCTCACAGTTCCCAGCGGAGGCGCCGTCCGTCAAGTGGCGATTTAACGAGACCAGAGATGGTCTCTGCGTGACGCTGCTCTTCACGAACGACTCCCTCGGTGGCCTCAGATGACGAACTGATCACAGTTACCTTAACGTGTCTCGAGAGACGGAACCTCGCTCTAAAATGCATTCTTATTAAACACGAATTCTTTACAGACGAATGGAGTATCTCTTCGCCTGCTCTGTACTACGACGGAATGTTTACCTCCGATGAAGTTAATAATAAGGGAAGATCAGTTTGGATTCCGTAGAAATATTGCAACACGTGAGGCAATACTGACCCTACGACTTATTTTAGAAGCTAGATTGAGAAAAGGCAAACCTACATTTCTAGCATTTGTAGACTTAGAGAAAGCTTTTAACAATGTTGACTGGAATACTCTCTTTCAAATTCTGAAGGTGGCAGGCGTAAAGTACAGGGAGCGAAAGGCTATTTACAATTTGTACAGAAACCAGATGGCAGTTATAAGAGTCGAGGGACATGAAAGGAACGCAGTGGTTGGGAAGGGAGTGAGACAGGGTTATAGCCTCTCCCCAATGTTGTTCAACCTGTATATTGAGCAAGCAGTAAAGGAAACAAAAGAAAAAATTGGAGTAGGAATTAAAATCCATGGAGAAGAAATAAAAACTTGAAGTTTCGCCAATGACATTTTAATTCTGACAGAGACAGCAAAGGACTTGCAAGAGCAGTTGAACGGAATGGACAATGTCTTGAAAGGAGGATATAAGATGAACATCAACAAAAGCAAAACGAGATAATGGAATGTAGTCGAATTAATTCGGATGATGCTGAGGGGATTAGATTAGGAAATGAGACACTTAAAGCAGTAAAGCAGTTTTGCTACTTGGAGAGCAAACTAAATGATGATGGTCGAAGTAGAAAGGATATAAAATGTAGACTGGCAATGGCAAGGAAAGCGTTTCTGAAGAAGAGAAATTTGTTAACATTGAGTATAGATTTAAGTGTCAGGAAGTCGTTTCTGAAAGTATTTGTATGGAGTGTAGCCATGTATGGAAGTGAAACGTGGACGATAAACAGTTTGGACAAGAAGAGAATAGAAGCTTTTGAAATGTAATGCCACAGAAGAATGCTGAAGATTAGATGGGTAGATCACATAACTAATGAAGAGGTACTGCATAGGGTTGAAGAGAAGAGGAGTTTGTGGCACAACTTGACAAGAAGAAGGGATCGGTTGGTAGGACATGTTCTGAGGCATCAAGGGATCACAAATTTAGTACTGGAGGGAAGCGTGGAGGGCAAAAATCGTATTGGGAGACCGAGAGATGAATACACTAAGCAGATTCAGAAGGATGTAGGCTGCAGTACGTACTGGGAAATGAAGAAGCTTGCAAAGGATGGAGTACTATGGAGAGCTGCATCAAACCAGCCTCAGGACTGAAGACCACAACAACAACAAATTATTGTTAACTTCATCGGAGGTAAACATTCCGTCGTAGTACAGAACAGGCGAAGAGATACTCCAAATAGTTTATCAGGTATCACCAACGGGATCTAGAAAAACAAGAACTGGAGGTCGTGCAAACACATTGCTTACTTCATTGTATGAAAAGTAAACTTTTGCTTGTGGCTGTCCCCTCATTGCAGCGAAGATGTTTCGAGCACTATATCCGCCTTCTAGTGTAATACAATGATGTTCCTAAGAGTCAGCTTCTAACAATACCACCACTTGCAAAGTAGGTTAGAAATCAGATTAATAATGTTGCTCACGCAGCATATGTTCGTTTTATCGAGCAACAACAAAGCTATTAACTGTGAATGGTATCGTCAGAATGGAAATAATGAAGTCACTGTAAAAAAGTCATTAATTTTGTCACTTATTTTGAATGGATTCCCACGTAGATTTCGTCGAAGTTGTTATGGCTCATCTTGTTGTTTCTAGGGTGATTCCACTTTGACTGCTAGAAGGTCCAGATCTGAATTTTACCAATATTTGAAGACCTAACAAATGCGTTTTTCAGGAAATTCTTAATGATCAAACAATCCCAGATCAGAACAATGGTATGGTAGAAATAATTTTTGACTTGGTGTTCACGATCCACATTTTTATTGAACGTCTTGTAAATTCACATATAATTCTTCTTAACTGTCACATCATCAAGAAAACAGTTTTGTATCAATCTTCATATATTTAATTTCCACCTTAACCAAACACAAGACTTGACTGTTCTTTCACAAATCGAAATAACAATTTAACTTCTGGAAAGTGAAACAAAGACTGCTCTGTGTCCATTCGGGCCAAAACGGTTACAAGTCCGTCAAAGATTATGACAGTCTCACAGAAATGAATTCACACAAGAACCATATCACTGTAATATATCGATACATCGGAGTACCTATACATTAATAAAACCCAATGTGAATATTGTCACAAAAATATGTCTGTTACTTCGCAGAAAAGTAGTACGATATTACTGGTATCGAGAACTGAGGTTGGAGTGCCGTAATGATCACGTAAATAAAGAACCATTACAAGTTCTTTCCATAGAGCTGATAAGGCCATAAAAATAATCTCATCAACCAATGAAATACGAGAAGTGTTAACATTTTGGGTCAACAGATGACGATCTTAAATGGAAAACCCAAATCCTAGAGTGAATGAAGCGCCATTGTTCAGCTTCATTTTCACTACTCCTGATGACCTGCTCCAGGCGAATTACAAAAATAAATGAATAAACTGGCCAAGCGCGAGTAGGACTCGCTCTCTGAAGACTCCTATAAGCTTAATAACGTTTACAGAGAGTCCGTCTACAGTCTGTGATGAGAGGCTTTGTGAGTATCAAAATGTGTGACATAAACTGCCGTATCTTAATGACTGCACTGACATAGAATCTCAAAGCTTTTACACCTTCAAGATAAGACAGACTTCAGTGTTTGGAACAAGTTTCATTTTACACTTGTACCCGTTCCTGAGAAAAAGAAATCTTAACAAAAGGGTGGACAACGAAGTGATCCTATAAGAGCACCAATCTTGCCAATTGAAATACGGAACGCTAAAACTGAAAGAAGAAATCCGTATAAGTGAGAGCAGTACTCCACACCCAGGGCTCCGTGCAAACTTAATTATGTATACAGACACTGTATTTCCTCATAACTGTCATCAAGGAGTGTACCTGAGTGAAATTCAAAATATTTATTTGACATCTAAAACGGTCGCCAAGCCACAATCACTAAAACAATGAAAGGTGACATAACTAGTTTCGACGCACTGAGTCGTCAATTTCAAATATTTCTGTGTATTTAGTGTATTTTTTATAATATTTGAAAGAATTGCAGTAGTAATTATCAATGTAGTTGTCCGGGTTTGTAATTACATTTGAAAATGACGACTCAGTGCGTCGAACTAGTTATGTAACTTTTTAAAAATTTCGTTGTTTTAGTGGCTGTGGCTTGACGTCCGTTAGAGGTGTCAAATAAACGTTTTAAACGTTCATGGATAGTTCATCCATCCTGATAGTTGAAAATCGCAACGCATTTTGCCTGTTTTCGATACCGATATTGCCCAGATATCGGCCCCACAAAATCCAAGAATTTCGAGAATGGCAAAAAAAATTTTGTCTTTCAATTAAAAATTAACAACTTTTGGATTTTTTGCTTTGCTTGTATTATGAAACCTTGCTTGTTGGCAGATTTCATGATTCTATGTGAACGCCTTGTAGATTTTGATGAGTGAGTTTGTGGGTATCCGAATACGTGACTTGAGTGACCGTATCTTTTGACTGGATTGACTCAGAAGATTAAGTTTCTTACACCGCCAAGGGATCATAGACACAGATTTATTTCTGTTCCTGAGAGAAAGGGGTCTTAACAGTCGGAAAACGAATTACAAAAACTTTTTTTTTGGTATGATAAAATTACAAATTAACAATTGTCGGATATTTTACCTTTAATTTTACTATGATACCTCCTACTGCCAAATTTCATGATTCTAGGTGAAGAGGAAGTACCCTACAAGTTCTCACGTCTGAGTTTCTGAATATGAAAATATGTGTCATAAATGGCCGTATCTTTTGATTGAATTGTCTTTGTAGCTTTACTTTTTCATCCCATAAAGGGGCCGTAGAGGTCAGTATGTGATAGAAATTTCAAATTGATAAGCCTATCCGTTCCTGAGAATAAGTGCTTTTGACAGTCGGACGGAAAGACAGAGCAGACAGACAGACGGACGTCGAAGTGATACTATAACGGCTTCGTTTCTACTGACTGAGGCACAGAAATCTAAAAATTAATTTATTCTGCATATGTACATTCTCTAATGCATTACGGAATCTTTTTGAAGACACTCAACTTACAGAGGTAGTAATTTCGGAATACAGAAGTGCATTATAAAAATATGTGGAACTCTGAAAATTCAGAGCTGTGATACGAGGAAGACCTGAAGGAAATCGTCCGCCTGAAAGACCCGGCAAGCTAAGGATGGACGAAATCTGAGCGTGAAAGGACAAACGCTGTTGACGATCCACAACCGCTCAAAATATTTAGAGTTTAAGTCACCCACCGCAAATTTCTTGGCATAGCTCTGTCGGGTGTAGCTCTACTACCCAATAGAGACTCATCCGGGTTCGAGTCCCATTCCGACACAAAATTTCATAATCGCTATAGAGGGAGATTATAATTAAACTTAAACTTTCGCACCGTACTAGAAATAACAGCACTGCTCAGAATGACGTCAAAATGCAACGGAATGTTATTGGAGAAGGGGGAAAACGTGTGGCAGAAGAAAAATAAATAGTTACAAAATGAAGCAATAGATGGCGCTGTAAGCATCATAACACTGGTCGACTACAAATGACAAATGAATCATACAACAATGCCTAAGATGCACGTTTGATGTTAAACAATCTGTACTACTCAGTGTGTGGGTGTACAGGTGTGATACTGTTAGTTACGTAAGCCCATCTACCACGGCAGGGTCATATCACATAAGGTGGGAAAAATCGGTTTTTAACTGTCCTGAGGCCAGAAACCGGATAAAAAGCATCAATCACATCAGTTTTTAACTGTCCTGAGGCCAAAAACCACACAAAAAGCGTCAATCAAAATCAAATCGAATTATTAGTTTCCGTGTGACTGGCGCAAAACATGTTCGATATAGTGTCCACCGTTTTCTGCAACAAGTTGAAATCGGGAAACAGCGCGTTCAACAACTGATCCAAATGTTTCAGGGTCACGTACAGAATGTGTTAGCAATGCGTACCTCCAATGCAGCTAAGTTTGCAGTCGGAACACTGAATACATCATCTTTTAGACAGCCCCACAGCCAGAAGTCAGACGGATTAAGGTCAGGTGATCGGGACGGTCAGGCTACATGGAAATGGTGGCTGATAATTCTAGCATTTGCGGTATGGCACTCCAGCAGCTGCTCAGCTCGATTTGCAATGTGCGGAGGTGCGTCATCTTGCATAAAAATGATCCCATCCAACATCCACGCTGTTGGAAAGCTGGAATGATGTGGTTGCGCAAAAGACAATCATTGCGCTTACCAGTGACGGTACAGGTAACAGATTCAGAAGCACCTGTCTCCACGAAAAAAAAAAATGGCCCCTTGATAAACGATGCCGTAAACCCGGACCACACAGTTACCTTTTCAGGATAAAGTGGTACTGATTGATTTGCATGTGGATTTCCTGTTGCCCTTATTCGACAATTCTACGTATTGACATGTCCTGTCAGATGGAAGTGGGCTTCGTCTGTCCACAAAATCTTCCACAGCCAGTTATTGTCCACTTCCATGAGAGCAAGAAATTCTAAAGCAAAGGCAGCTCTTAATGGCAGTTCAACAGGAAGGAACTGGTGGACATGGGTAATGTTGAATGGATAGTAAAGGAGGATGTTTCTTAGGATTTTGCGCGCCGTGCTCACGGGTATGTCCAATGTTCGAGCGATTCTCTGTGCACTACACGTTTGCACACCACCACTCGTCTCCTCCTGCATAGCTGTGGCCACTGCTTCCACTGACATCGAATCAATTTGTTTACTCCCCCTACCAGGTTGCACACCAAAAGAACCCGTCTTTTCGAATTTCCGAGTCATTTTCTCCAGACCCACAGCAGCCATCGGACCAACGCCCTTTTTTCAAATCCTTCACCCCGGAACTACTGCACAGCGGCGTGTGCACCGTCATCATTCTTGTAATACAGCTTTACAAACATTGCGCGATCCTGCTTGAAGGCAGTTGTAAGTAGGCTATTTATGTTTTCTTATTGACAACGTTACGTATCGCTCTGTATGAAAATCACTGGTTGTGCTGTGTGAAGTCTGTGGCTAGTTTGCATTGTTGTCTGCCATTGTAGTGTTGGGCAGCTGGATGTGAACAGCGCATAGCGTTGCGCAGTTGGAGGTGAGCCGCCAGCAGTGGTGGATGTGGGGAGAGAGATGGTGGAGTTTTGAAATTTGTAAGACTGGATGTCAATTATGACTATTAAGGTTGTTTGTTCTCTATTAAAATCTTTCATTTGCTAACTATGCCTGTCAGCAGTTAGTGCCTTCAGTAGTTTGAATCTTTTATTTAGCTGGCAGTAGTGGCGCTCGCTGTATTGCAGTAGTTCGAGTAACAAAGATTTTTTGTGAGGTAAGTGATTGGTGAAACGCATAGGTTAATGTTAGTCAGGGCCATTCTTTTGTAGGGATTTTTGAAAGTCAGATTGCGTTGCGCTAAAAAAATATTGTGTGTCAGTTTAAGCACAGTCTTGTATAATTGTTCAAAAGGGGACGTTTCATATGTCGACCCTTAGCCTAGGATACCTCACTGGAATCTTCTGATTTTTTTCTTGTAGTTTGTGTAATTAGTGTAGCTATTGTTTATTGCTAGTGCGTAATTATAGAGAGAATTTCCTTTGTAGTTGCAGTCTTTCATTGTTGTACAGTAAAACAGGTGTGGCACGCATGTAGATTTGCACCAAGTATTTCGCAGCTGCAATTAACTAGATATTACTTTCAGTGCTATGTTAATGTGTTTTCTTATTTTTGCTCTTCAAATTGTGCTTTTCTGTGTTGTCGTATGAAATATTGTGACAATAATGGCATGTGAAAAACGTAATACTGGGCTCCAAAGTAAACTGAGAAATGACAGTGAAGACGAAAGCAGTGTGTTAGCGCCACCATGTAATGAACTAACTAATATTCAAAGTAGTAATTTGGTAACTGTGCATAGGGAAATGGAGCGGGCGTCAAATAATGGTGTAGACAGTGAAACAGGTAGTGAACAGGGAAACATTATCGATCGATCGGTCGGCAACAGCTCGCCTCAGGAATCGGGAATGACAGAACACAATATTGCAAATACAGTAGACTCAGGTTTTGGGTTCTCACCGTTTTCTCAAATGAGTCAGGACATATTTTCCGCTTGTCAAAATGTGAATGTTGCCGGTTCAAATTCACTACCGAAAAGCACTGAGGAACATGTTTCAGACACCAGTGCATTGTTATTACAATTAATGCAACAAATGGAACAAAAGCTTCAAAAGTTAGACACAATGGAACAACACCAGAGACAAACACAGCAACAGTTAGACACAATGGAACAAAATCTTCAAAAGTTAGACACAATGGAACAACACCAGAGACAAACACAGCAACAGTTAGACGCAATGGAACAAAATCTTCAAAAGTTAGACACCACACTTGAACAAACACGTGAAGATTTAACTACTGAGTTACATAACATTGAATCGAAATGTCAAAAAGTCTGTAATGACGTAAAAACAAAAATTTGTGAGCATTTCCAACCTATTTTTTCGCAGCATGAAAATGCATTACAGAATCACGAAGCAGCCATAAAAGAACTGCAAACTATTGTTCATGAAAATAATGAGACCTTGCGAGCTAAAATTGACTCAGTTGCATCTACCAATTTGGTTACGCAACTTGCAAAACTCAAGAAAACTTAAAGGACACAGTAGATACTCTGCAAACTGGTTCAGAAAGACACATGGAGGAAATTAGTTCATTATCAGAGAAAGTAGTTGAACTTTCGGATCAGCTAAATAATTTATCTACAAAGGTAGATGATAATCTGAATGACACAAAGCCGGTAGTCTTTAATGACACAGAAGAGTGCGAACTAATTAGAAAATTCAAACAAAATCAAAATCAAATCAATACACAGTACAAAAGAGAAATCCGGGATGTACAAGATCAGCTGACACAGGTAATACAAGAATTACGTATTTCAGAGGACACTCACGCTCCAGTATGGGAAGAGGGACATAGAAATACGGAACAGCCACAAAATAATAACACAGGGCATTTCGGAAGTTATGAAATAAATTGGCAATGTGCACCGAATTTTGAGATGGAACCACCGACACGACGTAACAATGACCAACATGCGACTCGTCGACATGATGATTTTGACTATAAGCTGTTCATTACTACACGTAAATTCAAAACGTTTAAGAATTCTGCCAACGACATTCATCCACAAGCGTGGCTCCATCAATTTTCTCATTGTTTTCCTCCCAACTGGTCATTAGAGCACAGATTAGAATTTATGTGTGGCTATTTAAAGAATGAACCAGCTGTAAGAACGCGATCGGTCATTCCCGATTGTCACAGTAAGGAGAATTTTATCATGCCTTCCTCTCAGCATATTGGTCTCAAGCTACACAAGACCGAGTAAAACATAGCATCATAATGATGAAACATTTCGAACAATCTGAATTTTCCAGTCTTGCGAAATATTTTGAAGACATGTTGCACAAGAATCAGTACCTGTCAAACACATACAGCCCCTCAGAACTCATCCGCATTTGCTTAATCAAATTGCCTGAACATTTACGACATATTATTTTGGCAGGATGTTGCAAAGACGACATTGAAGCTTTTCAGGGACTCTTACAAGAATTAGAAATTGACACTGACAATCACGGAACGAGAAAACAGGAGCACAACAATTACAGGTCACATCCGTCACAATTCCGCGATGACAGAAATAATAACTGGACACGACAAGGCTATTCTTACAACGTAAATCGTGACCAAAACAGACACCACCCACATGACAACCACAGGCAGAGTAATAGTTACAGAGAAAGATCGCATTTTCGTAGTAATGGAAATGAGCGTTTGGCGTCATTGGCCGGGAGGCCCCTCGCGGGGCAGGTCCGGCCGCCATATCGCAGGTCTTATTACATTCGGCGCCACATTGGGCGACCTGCACGCCGGATGGGGATGAAATGATGATGAACACAACACAACACCCAGTCCCTGAGCGGAGAAAATCTCCGACCCAGCCGGGAATCGAACCCGGGCCCAGAGGACGGCAATCCGTCACGCTGACCACTCAGCTACTGGGGCGGACTTCGTAGTAATGAATGTGACAGAGACAACCATACAAACAGACAATATGGGAACCAAAATAATTATTATCAAGGGAGACAGAATAACTTCAGACGCAACGGTCCACCACGCAGTTACGATTCCAGGAGAAATTCGCCACCACATGAACAACAAACAAGAAACTATGTAAACTACCAAGAAAACGACAGACCTGAATTCCATCAGAACTGGCGAGCTTCAAACAGGGCAGGGCCTTCTCGTCAAGGTGAATTTGTAGAAGTTAGGTCTCCTAATCCCAATAACGACGCACGCCAACAAAGAGATAGCAGACAATGACTCGCACCGCAGGCAGCCACGTGCGCCAGCTGACTCAGAGAAAAATAATGTAGACGCTAACCTTGAGAAAAATTTGAGCATTCTTTACCGATGTACCATATACCACATTATAATTTCGTTGAAGCTAGAGTTTTGCGTACTGGGAAGAGTAAAGGATTGCACCACATTTCACATGTAAAACCGTTTATTGAAAGATAATCTGCTTTTTAACTTTGTCTTTGCCATATAACTTTTCACTTTACATTGCTAGAATGCTTTGTCAGACTTAGAATCTGTTAACATGCAACAATGTTTGAAGTTAAATATCCAGTCTAGAACCTAGGGAACATTTTTAAACAGAAATTACGAATGCATTGTTATAGTGAACAGACGTCACAGTGTTATTGTGTGTGTACATTCTTGCATGTTAGTTGCACGATTGCGTAACGACTATAAGGCTTACATAGTTAGAACATTTACCAGTACTGCTAATGAGATATTAATGCAACATTTTGGTTTACTTGAAAATACATTCTGGATTTAAAGTACTTTCTGTGAGATACCAGATGACACAGTGGTTAGTTTATGTGACAGCTACGCGATTTTATCACGACACTACTAATGAGTGACAATATACAATGTTGCTTTTGCAGTGTTTCTGTTTTATTTCTGCATAGTTTTTGTGTATTATTCTGGAAAGTAAAACATGTTTTAGTAGTAATTTTTGTAGTATAGCTACAATGAGACAGCCTTTTTCGTAGCACAACAATACGTTACATTATAGTACTTTCTTGATCACGGTAAGGTATGTAAGAACTACGGTATCCACACACAAAGCATTTCACTTTCGTTTATGATGAGAAAAGTATATTGACTTCAGCAGAACTTTACTTACAGAGGACGATAACTACGACACTTCCACAGAATTATCTTACAGCAAGACGCACATTTAGCGCTACAGGACACGCATTTGAGAGATTAATTTTGTACTTAAGCCATTTATTTTTCAAGATTTTTGAATTACAAAGAAAGTTTTCCATGACACATTTCATTCCATTGCTGTAATCTGTAACACCTGAGGGTATAATTACATTAATCCTCAGGGGGGTACACGCTTACTTTGTGTACCATGTGTTTGGCAAGCACAAGGAGCCCTAGCTAATATGGTATTTGCTCATACAACTTTGCACATCGGTACCATATTTCTCTAACACAGAATTACACAGCTATCTGACTATTTAACAGAGAAACAAACATTTTTTTTAATATGTCAGTGACACATGTTTACGCAATTACACAGTTGGATTATTTCACACTTATGAAATTGTATTTTTGTCTGCACTGTGTGAACTGTTCATATTCTTTCGGAACCATTGTGATACTATGAGTGCTTTGAATGATGTGTTTGGTATGGGATCATGATATATAAAGTACGTTTGAGGTAGGTGACACTATTGAAATGTGCAGAGAATTTTTTTTAGGTTTTGAAATTATTTGAGGAAGCTACGACGATTTTGAGATTTGACTGAGGTGTTATGATGTGATTATTACGATGACTATGTGTATTATGCTGTTGCGGTATGCTTATGACCAATAAGCTGATGCTATATGAGTTATTTGATTATGCCACGTATCTGTTATGATGAAATATTGAAGAAGTGTCGACAAATAAGGTAAGGAATAACGAGCAGTGGTTAGGGACTTGGCTTGTGAAAAAGGTTGTTGTAAACCAAGAATCATACTTTAAGAGTTATGAAATGTGTGTAAATGTGTGAATGTATCACAATGGCGGGGAAAATTTTTTGGACACTGTTATATCAATACGATTTTGTTTCTACAGATTTGTAACGCAAATTCTAGACCTGTGAAATTTTGTATATGAGACTGTCGTTGTAGTGCAAATTGGTGTCGTAAATATTTCGGTAAGAAAGCCAAGTGACCTTGACGTAATGCGTCTTGAGTGGCCAGCTGTGTCAGACGCCTTCATAAAAATCCATTAGTGTGTGCCTTTCAGAAGCAGAGGTAGAAAAAAAAGGGAGACCATTATCCTTGTTATTGACATTCCTCTGTAGAAAGCATTGCAAATATGACATGCTCACGCAAATACGACACGCTCAAACTTGAAAACATATGATTATACTGTGGGGCTCTTAATTTATGATATTTACTAAAATGCCTAATGAAACGATGAGAAACATTTCACGGCTATTGTCTTGCTATTTGAGAGAGATGCCATATGGCTTGCTTTATGTTTCTTAACTCATTTTGTTTAATATCTAGTTTCTAGCTGCACTTAAGCGTTGGTTAAAATAAAATTTTATAGATGTACTAATATAAATATTTTCTTCTACAGATCGAGTAAATAATAATTTTTTTCAAAAAAATGAGGGAGCACAAAAAGACATTTACCTTCACAGGAACTGCATTCATAATTTTCTTTTCAACTGCTTGGTAATTTTTTTGGTAGAATAACTTCTTGTGGTGCACCACTTTAATTACATAGACACAAAGATGTGAATAGACATTTCCCTTGTCTGCATTGTTGTCTTTACTGTAATATTTTTCTGCTTGAGCTATGTCATGTTTAGATATAAGTTATTGCATTTGCTGCTGCTGTTTGCCAGGCATAGTGCTACTAAATTTCACTTTACATTACTCTGTTAAGCCAGTTTTACTACTGATTTATTTTTCTTGTTGCTGCACATTGGCTCATATTAGTCGTAATTTTGAATTTTATCTGTTAATTTAAATTTACTGCTGCTTGCTTTGCACTCTGCATTTTTTTTGTCATTGCTATTTGTGTTAATTGTTTTGTGCTGCTGCATTGCCTCGTCCCTTAGTTTAGCACCTGAGCTCAGTAGATTTAAGTTAGCTTAAGATGGGGTAGGCTATATAAGAGAACGAGTTGTGATGAATTGGAAGAAATGCATTGAGAAGCTATAAGAAAATGGTTTGGCCAAAAAAGTATTTTGATAGAGGATATGAACAAAAAAGTAGGGTTTAGGGACAACAGGTTTAGGTAGGATTTTCTTGGAAATAAATGATGAGGTAAGATAATGGAAAATAAATAATGAGGTAATAAATATGTGAACATATAAATACAGAAAGCATGCTTGGATAGGATTTTTTTGGTGGAAACAAATGTTGAAATAAGATGAAAGGTCTATGGAATGAAGTTTTTAGGTTGGACTGCAGTACCAAATGTTACACTGAAAACAAACCCTGCCCTTTCCTCTTGTGTTATTCTGCTATGTGTTTGTGTACTCTTGTATATTTGTGTTTTTCCTGTCTTTATGTGTTTAGCTAATAAGGTTTATGTTGTAGAATTTTTCTAGTACTAAGCTACATTCACTATGATGAGGAATACTGTTACCCTCAAATATAATTTGCATTAATAATATGTTATTTTCTTTGTAAAGATGTTTATAGACATTATTAATTCTGTTTTGTTTCAATGCTCATGTGTGAAATTAATGTTTCGAAAACTATTCTCATTATTTTATATATTTACTTATGTCATAATTCCTGTAACACTGATGTATATGTCTATTTCTATTTTTTCGTAAAGCCTGTATTACTACAAATGTTATCTGTACTATTATGTCCTTTAATGATGTATTTTGTACCTATGTAATTGTATTCTTATGTTGTAAATTTATAATTGTATAGACACCAGTTCTTCAAATTAAGTTAAAGTTCACTGCACACGTTTCTGTTGGTCGTAGTTAATGGACAAAATGTGAGAAGTAGGGACTGATAGTGTTTGCACGTGTGTTAATAATTCAGCAAGGGACTGGAAAACAGCATTGCTGGTTCTAAGGACAATTCCAAAAACTTTGTGAGTGCACAAGTGGTGGTTTATGGAGTTGTGATATTATATGCAAGACACTTCAGTTGTGATTGTGCACCTGCACAGTCACAGCAGATGGCTGCTAGCCATCTCTACAAGGACTACAGTGGGTCTACACCTTTGATGACTCACCAATACCATTATTCCTACAAGGACTGCACTGGGTCTGCACCTCTGGTGGCCCACCAATACCGTAATCTCTACCAGGACTACAGTTGGTCTGCTCTGTGATGACCTACCTAGCAATATTCTTCGAAACTTCGACTGACTCTGCCGTGGGTTTGCTCTGTTGTGGCCCATTACCTGTCTGCATGTCAAGAGTCAGCACTGTCT
This sequence comes from Schistocerca piceifrons, assembly GCF_021461385.2. Classification (NCBI taxonomy): domain Eukaryota; kingdom Metazoa; phylum Arthropoda; class Insecta; order Orthoptera; family Acrididae; genus Schistocerca; species Schistocerca piceifrons. The sequence continues at coordinate 528,242,278 of NC_060144.1, read as the reverse complement.
TTCCGTTGGAAGGACAACACTACTTCAAGACTGCATGGAAATCCACTACTTCCGTGTGCATTTTCTTTTACTGCTCAGACTTCGAAAAAAAAAACTGCAATTTTACTGTCATGAATGATCAGGACTGTCTTTATGGACTGTGAGAAAATTTTAGCTTTGACCAATATTGTATCAATCATTGTGTACATTTGATTTATTTGTTATTGTAATGATGAAAATTTTTTTCAAATCTGTATTGGCCACTGCCCAAAACAATTTGTAAAATTTTTTGTGGGGAGCATGGGGGTTATGTAAGTAGGCTGCTTATGTTTTCTTATTGGCAACGTTACGTAGCGCTCTGTATGAAAATCACTGGCTGTGCTGTGTGCAGTCTGTGGCTAGTTTGCATTGTTGTCTGCCATTGTAGTGTTGGGCAGCTGGATGTGAACAGCGCATAGCGTTGCGCAGTTGGAGGTGAGCCGCCAGCAGTGGTGGATGTGGGGAGAGAGATGGTGGAGTTTTGAAATTTGTAAGACTGGATGTCAATTATGACTATTAAGGTTGTTTGTTCTCTATTAAAATCTTTCATTTGCTAACTATGCTCATCAGTAGTTAGTGCCATCAGTAGTTTGAATCTTTTATTTAACTGGCAGTAGTGGCGCTCGTTGTATTGCAGCAGTTCGAGTAACGAAGATTTTTGTGAGGTAAGTGATTTGTGAAAGGTATAGGTTAATGTTAGTCAAGGCCATTCGTTTTTAGGGATTTTTGAAAGTCAGATTGCGTTGCGCTAAAAATATTGTGTGTCAGTTTAAACACAGTCATGTATAATTGTTCAAAAAGGGGACGTTTCAGAGTCATGGCGAACGTCGCAGACGCGGAAGGATGAAAAACTGTGTACCCGGCGTGTTTATACCAACTTCAATGGGTCGTGCGCAAGATAGGTGTTTCATTTACGTATTCTGACACATAGAGCGCCAACTACTGATCAATTTCGACACTATTTTTTTTTCTTTGCCGTACGTTTTTCCCATTTTCCGATAATATTCCGTTGCAATTTGCGTCATTCTGACCAGTGTTGTAATTTCTACAGCGTTTTTAAAGTTTAACTTTAATTATAATCACCGTGTATACCTAATGCAGCTGATGCAAAGGAATTAGCTATCAGATAATTAATTTCGAAACAGTCCTTCTGAAATGTTCATACGCCCCGTCGCATCTCCTGTGGCGCCCCGCCAGTTCTCATTCACGGCCACGGTCAACATCCGAGCTCTTAGCAACGGGAGGTGCGCTATCCGAACTACGCAATGTACACAGTCCCCGTGTAACGCAGAGTTGACCACTAGATGCCACGAGGGGCAGACTTGGCTGTCTAATAAGAGACCGGGAATTTTGTGTTGTCAGGAGAGAAGCAGCCAGAGCGGAATGAGGCTGCGAGGAGAACTCAGCGACTTTGAACGCAGACTACTCATTCAATGTCACACGAGTAAAAGATGTCAGGAAAATTTCACCTCTTCTAAAGTTATCCAGACTGAGTATTGATGATTGGACTGTGAAGGAATAACCACAGTTAAAGCAGGACCAGACAGACCTAATATACTGACGGATAGGACCCGTTGTTCATGGTGGCGGGTACCAGAAAAAAACCGCACGAAACCACTCCTGAGTTCTAAAGCGCTACCATCAGATCATCTAGCCCAGTGATTGTTATTAGGGAGTTATAAATCACGGGGTAAAATAGTCGAGCAGCTCTTCATAAGCCAACCGTGAGGAGGCGGTGATATGGTATGAAGGTGTTCTTCATGGTTAGGACGTGGCCCTCTTTTTTGTGGCTAATAAAACACTAAATAAGGAAGGAGACGAACACGTTTAACAGCACTGTGTAGTGTATAAAGTAGAGGAATACTTCAGAGACGGTTACTGTCGGCATGACAGTGGACGTTGTTATAAATCAGAATTTGTGAAGCAATGATTTGTGGACAATGACATTCCTTAAGCGGTATGGCCTGCGCAGAGTACCGACCTGAATCCAACTCGGATGATTTACTAAAAAAAAGCTTTTGATGGTTCTCTATTAATTCTCTATATCGCTCCACCTTTAAAAGCAGTGGAAATCAGAATCGCTACCCTCGGTTTGATACCAGAGACAACACTAAACTTATTACTGCTCCAAAATTAATGATTAATGACCTTAAATGCGAGACTGGACCACTGGACTGGGACTAAAAACAGTCCATACAGAAGCCTCCACTTGTTCCTGATAGATGACACCAAAAATTCTCACAAAGATAATAGTCAAAAGCGAAGGAGCCACACGAAGCCACACGCGTAAAAGTTCCATAGAAACAAACTTACTGTTTTGGCAACAATTACACCTCAGAAGGTCCGTTACCTTCGTTGAATGCCGTCTCCTGCTGTATTATGACTCGGCGCATTAAACTGGAAAACTTGCCCAGAACAGAAAACCAGAAAGTGACTGTGCTGATTTCTATACCCAATCAGAGGAATGCACTGTAGACTCTTGTATTTTTTTTTTTTTTTTTTTTTTTTTACCCGAAGAGTAATTTGGTTGATCACAAAGGAACAACAGCACCTGAATTCAGTAATATATAACACATCAAAATACCACTTTTGCGTCCTGCACTCAGGATGGCTACCAGCTGGCTCTTCGATTTCGTGAGTTTCAGGCAGCCCACAAATACACAGATGGGAGAAAACCGCAACACCAAGATGTTGCTCGATAAAAAAGGAGGTTTCTAGGTGTGTTTCTACATCTGAAAGATAATTCCTGTTCATATTACGCGCATCTCGCATAAGAATGGCCGTAGTAGTGCCACAGTGAGGATGCAAATCAAGTTTGCTTTACGTACACGCCATAAAGGTCGTAAGCATTAGTTACTCTTGAGATTGGACGTGGTGAGTTGATGTTAGTCAAGACTACCTTTAAGGTGACAATGGCGCCAATATCAACACCAGAAGCTGGATGTTCCTGTTGCGATATCGCAGAATGACTCGGCAGGACTGTAATCACTATACATGACTGCTGGCAGCGGTGCTCACGGGAATGTAAGGTTGCAAGAAGATTGGACTCCAGATGGCCACGTGGAACTACCGAGGAAGAATACCACCGTGTTCGGCGATGGCTCTGGCGCATAGTACTGCATCTGCAGCAGCAATTTGAGCATCAGTTGGCACCACAGACACACATCAAATTCTTACAAATCTGTTACATCAAGGACAACACCGAGACAGACGTCTTATAGCGTTCATTCCGCTGACCTCAAACCACCGATTTTTGCGAATTTACTGGCGTCAAATGAGAGCTCACTGGATTGCAGGGTGGGGGTCTGTTGTGTTTTCAAATGAAAGTTGGTTCTGCCTCGATGCACGTAATGGCCGTGTCAGAAGTAGGCCAGTTCAGTGCCTGCAACCAGACTGTGTGTTGTCTTGGGTGCGATTTCGTACGACAGCAGGATCACTTCCTTGGTTATCCCACCCAACCTTAATGCAAATTTGTTCGTCATTGATGAACAGCATTCCACATGGTGTCTTCCAACAGTATAACGCCCGCCCACGTACCACTGTTGCAGCCCAACGTGTTCTGCGCAGTGCCGAAATGTTGCCTTGTCCCGTTCGGTCATCAGATCTGTCTCCAGTCGAGCGCGTATGAGACGACAACTTCAGCGTCATCGACAACCGGATGGAACTCCACATCACAAATTGACATAGGGCACCTGTACAACACAGTGCCTCACACTTGTATACTTGCAGTCAGCATTCTGGTGGTTGAGGTGTGGTGGCTCTAATCTTGCGGTATGGCATTCCACTGGCGCCACTAACTACTTATGTTGCCGATATCGACTTGATCGTCTGTCGCAGGCTCAGATCTTCGTCCGAGGTGTGATTGTGTATAGCTAGTTTGGCGTGGTATGCAGAGTGATTTGGCTAAGGGGCACGTGGCACGCAAGTTATGGCTTTTGGGGGACTCCGGCTGTCCAGTGCAGGCCTCGAGAAGCGGGGTAAGGTTAAATCTGTCGGGGCGAGCTTGGCCGGTTCGCTTAAGGATTGGTAGCGGCGGGCGGCGCGAACAAGAACCGACGTCGGGTGGAACGTGGTCGGCATGTTCTCGGTTTACTCTGCGAACTGAAGGTTTGCGGCAAATCGACGATGGCCTGTATGGGCTGGAGGCAATAACGCCCTCGCTCGAATGTTGCAAATCACGGCTCCTTCACACCTGAGTGGAGTTAAGTGTTGTTTTCATATTTTGATACTGTAAGACAATGTCTGTGTTATATGGAGTGAGACCTGTTATATTAACGCTCCTAGAAGTGATTGAGCGCATGTGACAGTTCCGTGAAGGGAATAAATTGTGACACGATCTGTGTGGGAGCCAATGTGGCACATTTGTACACGCTACTGGCCATTAAAATTGCTACACCACGCGGATGACGTGCTACAGACGCGAAATTTAACCGGCAGGAAGAAGATGCTGTGTTGCAAATGATTAGCTTTTCAGAGCATTCACACAAGGTTGGCGCCGGTGGCGACACATATAATGTGCTGACATGAGGAAAGTTTCCAACTGATTTCTCACACACAAACAGCAGTTGACCGGCGTTGCCTGGTGAAACGTTGTTGTGATGCATCGTATAAGGAGGATAAATGCGTACCATCACGTTTCCGACTTTGATAATGGTCGGATTGTAGTCTATCGCGATTGCGGTTTATCGTATCGCGACATTGCTGCTCTCGTTGGTCGAGATCCAATGACTGTTAGCAGAATATGGAATCGGTGGGTTCAGAAGGGTAATACGGAACGCCGTGCTGGATCCCAACGGCCTCGTATCACTAGCAGTCGGGATGGCAGGCATTTTATCCGCATGGCTGTAAAGGATCGTGCAGCCACGTCTCGATCCCTGAGTCAAGAGATGGGGACGTTTGCAAGACAACAACCATCTGCACGAACAGTTCGACGACGTTTGCAGCAGCATGGACTATCAGCTCGGAGTCCATGTCTGCGGCTACCCTTGACGCTGCATCATAGACAGGAGTGCCTGCGATGGTGTACTCAACGACGAACGTGGGTGCACGAATGGCAAAACGTCATTTTTTCGGATGAATCCAGGTTCTGTTTACAGCATCATGAAGCTCGGATCCGTTTTCGGCGACGTCGCGGTGAACGCACATTGGAAGCGTGTATTCGTCATCGCCATACTGGCGTATCACCCGGCGTGATGGTATGGGGTGCCATTGGCTACACGTCTCGGTCACCTCTTGTTCTCATTGACGTCACTTTGAGCAGTGGACGTTACATTTCAGATGTGTTACGACCGGTGGCTCTACCCTTCATTCGATCCCTGCGAAACCCTACACTTCAGCAGGATAATGCACGACCGCATGTTGCAGGTCCTGTACCGGCCTTTCTGGGTACATAAAATGTTCGACTTTTGCCCTGGTCAGCACATTCTCCAGATCTCTCACTAATTGAAAACGTCTGGTCAACGGTGGCCGAGCAACTGGCTCATCACATTACGCCAGTTACTACTCTTAGTGAACTGTGGTATCGTATTGAAGCTGCATGGGCAACTGTACCTGTGCACACCATACAAGCTGTGTTTCACTCAATGCCCAAGCGTATGAAGGCCGTTATTACGGCCAGAGGTGGTTGTTCTCGGTTCTGAGTTCTCAGGATCTATGCACCCAAATTGCGTGAAAATGTAATCGCATGTCACTTCTAGTATAATGTATTTGTCCAACGAATACCCGTTTATTATATGCATTTCTTCTTGGTGTAGCAATTTTAATGGCCAGTGGTGTAGGTTTGTGTTACTACATAAGGAGGCACTCATGTGATCACTTGTGAATACTAGTAATTATGAGGAGTGTTTCATTTAACCTGCATTGGTATCTGCTGTATTCTTGTATGAAGCTTTATTTGCACAGATTGCTGTTCACTCTTCATGTGTTTTGGCAAGGTTCTTTTGGCGGCGAACGACGCTTTCTTGTTACCTGGGCCCGGAGCTGAGGCGTGTTCGTCTGTTGGCGCGACGGCACTCCTATCGTCGCGCGGCGTCTGGGTTGACCGGCAGTCTGCCGCTCCTACCGGTCGCGCCGTGGTGGCTCACGTTAAGATCAGTTAATAGTTTCATGCCTGCCACGACGGAGTGTCGCCGTTTAAGCGGGAACTAGTAGCTGGATCTGTTCGACAAATTTAAAGTGCTCAGGAGGTGCTCCCTCACTATACCTCTGTAATTATCCGTCTAAAGCCGGCACTTTTATTACTACTTCTCGGCACGTTGTTTTAAGACCTTTACTCATCAGTATAAACTGCCGAACCCTGCCTACATTCACGGTCATTACCTACTACATTTTCTTTGAAATTTGGCTGCTCGTACCTTGTTGGCTGTGACAGCCATCTGCTGCAGCTCTCAGCTTACTTTGGATTTTCGGCAATTGTGTAGTTATTAAAGGTAGTATCAACGTTTCTGCTGGTGTGTCCAGCTGGAAATACATTTCAATTGCATTTACTTCCAACTTATCGTGAATTTTGGGCAATTTTAAATTCATTAAAGGTTGTTGCTAAAGTTTGGTTGGAATATTACGGGTGGGCATTTCTTTTTAAATTTTATACCTTCTCAGTTGGCCCGTTTGATGGTTGTATGTTTTGTTGCTTAAGGGATTTTCTTTTTATCACTTATGCGTTGCTAAGCGCCTTTCCAACACTTACTATCAGTGGCTTGTCCTGTGATCATTCACGTATTTGGATGAACGTTGTCTATTTGTGTCTTGGTTACCTAAGCTTGCAATTTGTTTGTATATTTAACAGCTGTTATGGCACTTCATTTGGCTGATAAAATTATTTGTTGAATCTGCTTGCGGACCGGCCAGATGATGTGACTTTTCTTCTTTTTGGGAACTGTATACTTCCGATTTCCATGTTGTGCCCTTAATGGTACAATCATTAAAGTTATTTTTTAATGATTTAAAACTGTTCAAGTTTTGGTGAGAATTTTGATTCTTTTAATATTTTTTAAAAATGGGACCCTAATATTGTTGCTAAATAATAAAGTGTATTACATGAAACAACAAATGAGAAAATATGTGGACCCACCTTCCATGTTTTTCTCTTAAAGCTATCCCAAACCTAGTTGTGAGGTATCAGTTATTTCACATTTTCAATGGATTATCTCGCGCTTACATTAACCCAGGATCTTGCAATGTTAATTACTGTAGACAAAATATATTCCAGAAATTTCTTTACCCTACATTAATTATTATCTGGTGTTGTATTTTTTCCATAAATGTATGTTTTAACAATTACACTTCAAGCAACCTGTCTCAGCTGGAGAATGCTGACGGTTTCATGAATCGTGTCCTGCTCCCACTGACAGGACTAATCCGCTAAGTGCTGCCTCGTGCCGGGACGTTCGTTGTAAAGTCGTAAGCCCGTAAGCCAACCTAGAAAGTTCCTATTATAAATCTTTTCAGACAGACTATGGAAAATCGAGCCCATCATCTCCAATCTGGACGTAAGCCTCCTCCCTCCCTCCAGATGCCGGAAATAGGTTCTGGCATCCTGAACTACCAAAGCACGACTCCATGGTGACGCCGCCAGAGGTGTACAACACTATGACAACGAGATGTTGAATCGAACTGCTAATATATGAAGGAGGCAGTAACTGAAGGCAGACTGCGAAGACTGAACGTGATCCTCACAGTTGATAAATGCTGACAAAGTGAGTCATTTTTGCCTCCTTTAATCACCTCTCACGAATTTTACTTTGCTATCTCGTCTTCCGTTTCCGTATGAGTATATGGAACACTAGCATACAAAGAGACCTCCTGCGGCAGATAGGCTTTGGGTAGTTCTTTTCTGCATGTTACCATTCCCTTCTCTCACAGGTCCTGGGCCAGGTAGAGATGAAAGCCGTACTGTTTGTGCAATCTCTCTTATTATACTGAAAGACTGAGTTAGATTACAAGTACTTCAACCTTCAGTTTCCGGGCGAACCGTACAAATTAAAAGTTTATCGTGGCTAAAGCAGCACTGTTAGGGGCATACTGTAGCATTTCCGTCAAAGTAGTAAAGTTACAACACACAAAACTTGATGGGCCCCTTGACGTTTGCCTGCGACAGCGTAATGAAATGTTCGACTCCCAGTGACAATCAGGTTTCACCGCTTCGGATGTGGCATATAAAGGCAAATTATTTTCAGCCATGAAGCTCATAATAATAATAATAATGATAATAATTCCGCACAGCAGTTACTAATAAAATACACTGTTATGACAGGAGTCATGGGATACCTCCTATTACTGTAAGGGACCTCGAGTTCCCTGGCGTAGCGCAGCAACTCGGCATGGCATGGACTCTACAAGTCGTTGGAAGTCCCCCGCAGAAATATTGAGCCATGCTGCTTGCATAGCCGTCCATCCACGTGCTGGATTTTGTGTAGGAACTGACCTCTCTGTTATGTCCCATAAAAGGTCGATGGCGCGGAGTGGCCGTGCGGTTTGAGGCGCCATGTCACGGACTGCGCGGCTCCTCCCGCCGGAGGTTCGATGCCTCCCTCCGGCATGGGTGTGAGTGTTGTTCATAGCATAAGTTAGTTTAAGTAGTGTGTAAGTCTAGGGACCGAGGACCTCAGCAGTTTGGTCCCTTCGAAATTCACACACATTTGAACATTTTTGAATTGGTCGATGGGATTCATTTCTAGCGATATAGGTAGCCAGTTTATTCGCTCGAATTGTCCAGGATGTTCTTCAAAGCAATCATGAACAACTGTGGGGCGGTGACATGGCGCAGTGTCAAACAGAAAAATCCCATCGTTGTTTGGGAATAGGATGTCCTCGAATGGCTGAAAGTGCTGCCTCCATAGCCATTTAAAGTCAATGATCGGTTCAGTTGGACCGGAGGATCCAGTCCATTCCATGTAAACACCTTTGTGGAGCCACCACCAGTTTACACAGTGCTTTGTTGACAACTTAGTTCTATGGCTTCGCAGGGTCTGCACCACACTCGAACCCTACTATCATCTCTTACCAACTGAAATCGGGACTCGTCTGACCAGGTCACGGTTTTCCAGTCTTCTAGGGTCCAACCGACATCATGACGAGCCCAGGAGACGCGTTGCAGGCGATGTCGTGCCGTTAGCAAAGGCACTCGCATCGGTCGTCTGCTGCCATAGCCCGTTAACGCCACATTCCACCACACTGTCCTAAAGGATGCGCTCGTCATACGTCCCACATTGATTTCTGTGGTTATTTTACGCACTGTTGCTCGTCTGCTAGCACTAACAACTCTACGCAAACACCTTTTCTCACGGTCTTCCGGTGAAGGCCGTCTACCACTGTTTGTTGGTGCTGAGAGTTAATGCCTGAAATTTGGGATTCTAGGAACAATCTTAACACTGTGACTCTCGGAAAATTGAATTCACTGACGATTTCCGAAATGGAGTGTCGTATGCATCTAGCTCCAACTACCATCCCGCGTTGAGAGTCTGTTAATTCCAGCAGTGCGGCTGTAATCAGGCCGGCCGAAGTGGCCGTGCGGTTCTAGGCGCTGCAGTCTGGAACCGCGAGACCGCTACGGTCGCAGGTTCGAATCCTGCCTCGGGCATGGATGTTTGTGATGTCCTTAGGTTAGTTAGGTATAAGTAGTTCTAAGTTCAAGGGGACTAATGACCTCAGCAGTTGAGTCCCATAGTGCTCAGAGCCACTTGAACCATTTGCGCTGTAATCAGGTCGACATGTTTTCATGCGAATCACCTGAGTACAAATGACTGCTTCGCCCGTGCACTGTCCTATACTTTGTGTACGCGTTACTACTGCCGTCCGGATACGTGCAAATCGCTACCCCATGACTATCGCCACCTTTGTGGAAGTGCGCTGCACTCGACTGAAAATAAATATTACACGTCCTCCCTGCATGTAAAGGAAAATGACGATCTACCGAAAACCAATAAATTGATATATATTTTTTGAAGAAACATACAGTCACTGACTCACGTTGGAAACGCGTGGTAATTGTTTTGTAAGACAGATTAATATTAACTGCAATGAACCTGGCTTGGCGTAAAAATATAAAGACGTCAGTCAAGGAAGAGTACAGAGCACGGACTGACTATATACAATCAATCACAAGTCTTCATTCTTCAGGAAACAGCTTTTGGTTGTAGTGGCCGCTCCATGGTTAATGTTCGACTCCTCTGCTGCATCTACTCTGGTCTGCCGAGTACTCCATCCTCCGGCTCGAGATGTTACGTGGCGGCTTTACGTCCTTCGCTTGCAACAGATTTTCCCAAATTGATTATTAAGAAGATTTTGTCCTCATTTGCTGCCCTCCTCATATCATTCAGTAAACGTTTGTAAGAGATTATCCTATTTACATTTGAAAGTACGTGGATAAGTACTTACTTTTTTTATATTTACGTATAAATAGACTGTTTGGAAACTGACAAGAAACATTTGTCATTTGCTGAGGAAGAGCTGCCAGTTGTCACTGAACGGTAATTGCTGTGGGGCGTCCGATCAGTGATAGTAGAAGGAAATGCAGAAAGAGGGACGTGTTAAATGCAGCGACGTCTGTGCACGAACGCTCTGTATACATTCGACAGTTCATTCATTACGGTGTATGACGAAGGCTGTTGAACCTATTAGTGCTACATTTCGTGTGGTACGGCAACATGTTTGCAGGACGTCATCTGAGCTCTTACGAACGTGGACGAGAAATGAAAGGCTCGAAGCCGGTCAAAGTGTGTCTACTGTGGCCATGGTAACGCGACCTGTCCAATCTTCCACGGTCGGCCGCACACAGCTGTGACTGTTGCAATGTTGAAACGTGCGGACACTCGCATTCCAGGTGATCGACAAAAATGCAAACTTCTCCACGGCAACGCAAGGTCTCACACAAATCTGCGCACACGAGGGGACATCACAGAACGTCATTGGACTGTTCTTCGTGATTCGCCCTACAGCACCGAGCGAGGTGGCGCAGTGGTTAGACACTGGACTCGCATTCGGGAGGACGACGGTTCAATCCCGCGTCCGGCCATCCTGATTTAGGTTTTCCGTGATTTCCCTAAATCACTCCAGGCAAATGCCAGGATGGTTCCTCTGAAAGGGCACGGCCGACTTCCTTCCCCATCCTTCCCTAATCCGATGAGACCGATGACCTCGCTGTCTGGTCTCCTTCCCCAAAACAACCCAACAACCAACCCATCACCCTACAACACGGATCTGACGCTTTCAGAATTCCGTCTGCGAGGAGCAATGATGAATGCACTCTGCGAGGATCAGTACGTGGGTGACGGGGAGGTTATTGATGTAGCAAGATGTTCACTCCGAGGGTGACGAGTAGAGTGATACCAAACGGGCTTACAGACCCTCCCAGTAATGAGGCGTAAAGCCGTCGCACTGAATAGAGATTGTATCGAGTGGAGAAAGTTTCACCGATATGGTACACGAGTTTGGTTGGAAATGACTTTTTTTTTTAAAAAAAAAAAGAATTGTCATTGTAGAGAGAAATTTCCAAGAAATTCAGGTCACCAAGCGTGAAAATATTATTTTGACTCCCAGCTGCGTTCGGAGAAATGAGCATCTTAATAACGATGAGAAATCAGAAAACGGAAAAACTTAGGTCTTCACTTCTCCTCCTTGTTATCCGAAAGTGGAAAGGTCGAGAAAGAACGTGAAATTATTTCTACGAACCCTCGGTCAAACAGTTTAGTATGAATTTCAGAGTAGTCATGTAGATGCAGAAATGTTAATTTCTTAGATTGTTGATGCTACGTGCATCAGGGTAGAATAGTCCTTATATCGTATGGTGCAGCTTGTTGCGGTCTTAAAGCCGTGGCGTTTCACAGATTCCCTATGGAGGAAATGTCCATTTGATCTTACTTTCTTCATTCCTTCGTTACGGTCACAGCCATCTCCATCGCCTCAGTGGAACTGAAACGGCAGTGCTGTCCCGACGGTAAAAACTGAGTGGAATCTTATGGTCACGAGTCGTTCTTCATTCCTTCGTTACGGTCACAACAATCTCCATCGCCTCAGTGGGACAGAAACGACAGTGCTGTCCCGACGGTACAAACTGAGTGTAATCTTATGGTCACAAGTCGTACTTGCTGTCCCCTAGTAACAGTTGAGCGGGCGGATGCGTGCCTCCCGCATCGCCACGTTGCACCCCGTTCAGCAGGTAGCGTCCGGTCCGTTGTGGTCCTTAGCAGAGACCGGCCGAGGCGGGCCGGTACCTATCAGGACCAGACAATGGGAGAACGAGATTAATAAAGCGGCCGAGGAAGGACCAAACAAGTGGCGCGCCAACAAAGGACCGCGGGTTACAAAGGGCCGCTTCTGGGAGCGGCGCCAGCCCTACACGGAATCAGTCAGGCTTTTCTGGGGACCGCGCAACAGCCATGACGAAGCGGAGCGACTGGTCGCTGCCCCTGATGGGATTTCCCGCGCGTGCGGCGGCACCGGCTGCCACTGCTGACTTGCTAACCTTTTTGTGACTCCCAAATACACAATACTAGTTCCTACAGAAGATTAAATGGGCAGATGCGAGAACTAAGGAAGAGGTATTCATCCTGTGGCTGAATTAAATTTTGTAGGTGTTTGCATTCACGTCTACAGCACAAGATAAAAAAAAAAAGAAAGACGCAGCACGAAGAAATTATCCAAATGTGAAGGAAGTCGGTAGACGCCACGTACACGTGTAGAAAAAATAACTGATCACAATTTCAGAAAAATGAGATAATTTATTCAAGAGAAGAGCTTCACGAATTGAGCATCAATAACGCTTTTGCCCACCACTCGCCCTTAAGCAAGCACTTATTCCGCTGGGCTCTGACTGATAGAACTTTTGGGTGTCGTATTGATGGATATCATATAGAATTCAGCCCACTGGCACATTAGATCATCATAGTCCCGAAATTGTTAGAATTCCTTGTCCATAATGCTCCAAACATGCTCAATCGGGGATCGGGGCATTGTCTTGCTGAAAGGATGGCCCAGGGTGGCTTCTACATCTACATCGTTACCTCCCTTTCCTGTTCCAGTCGCGTATGGCTCGCGGGAAGAACGACTGCCGGAAAGCCTCCGTGCGCGCTCGAATCTCTCTAATTTTACATTCGTGATCTCCTCGGGAGGTATAAGTAGGGGGAAGCAATATATTCGATACCTCATCCAGAAACGCACCCTCTCGAAACCTGGACAGCAAGCTACACCGCGATGGAGAGCGCTTCTCTTGCAGAGTATGCCACTTGATTTTGCTAAACATCTCCGTAACGCTATCACGCTTACCAAATAACCCTGGGACGAAACGCGCCGCTCTTCTTTGCATCTTCTCTATCTGCTCTGTCAACCCGACCTGGTACGGATCCCATAATGATGAGCAATAGTGAAGTATAGGTCGAACGAGTGTTTTGTAAGCCACCTCCTTTGTTGATGGACTACATTTTCTAAGGACTCTCCCAATGAATCTCAACCTGGCACCCGCCTTCCCAGCAACTAATTTTATATAACCATTCCACTTCAAATCGTTCCGCACGCATACGCTCAGATATTTTACAGAAGTAACTGCTACCAGGGTTTGTGCCGCTATCATATAATCGTACAATAAAGGATCCTTCTTTCTATGTATTCGCAATACGTTACATTTGTGTATGCTAAGGTTCAGTTGCTACTCCCTGCACCAAGAGCCAATCCGCTGCAGATCTTCCTGCATTTCGCTACAATTTTCTAATGCTGCAACTTCTCTGTATACTACAGCATCATCCGCGAAAAGCCGTATGGAATTTCCGACACAATCTACTAGGTTATTTATATATATTGTGAAAAGCAATGGTCCCATAACACTCCCCTGTGACACCCCAGTGGTTAACGTCTGTAGACGTCTCTCCATTGAGAATAACATGCTGTGTTCTGTTTGCTAAAAACTCTTCAATGCAGCCACACAGCTGATCTGATATTCCGTAGGCTCTTACTTTGTTTATCAGGCGACAGTGCGGAACTGTATCGAACGCCTTCCAAAAGTCAAGGAAAATGGCATCTACCTGAGAGCCTGTATCTAATATTTTCTGGGTCTCATGAACAAATATAGCGAGTTGGGTCTCACAAGATCGCTGTTTCCGGAATCCATGTTGATTCCCACAGAGTAGATACTGGGTTTCCTGAAGCGACATGATACGCGAGCAAAAAAAATGTTCTAAAATTCTACAACAGATCGATGTCAGAGATAAAGGTGTATAGTTTTGCGCATCTGCTCGACGACCCTTCTTGAAGACTGGGGCTACCTGTGCTCTTTTCCAATCATTTCGAACCTTCCGTTCCTCGGGAGACTTGCGGTACACGGCTGTTAGAAAGGAGGGTGGGGGGGGGGGGGGGGGCAAGTTCTTTCGCGTACTCTGTGTAGAATCGAATTGGTATCCCGTCAGGTCCAGTGGACGTTCCTCTGTTGAGTGATTTCAGTTGCTTTCATATTCCTTGGACACTTATTTCGATGTCAGCCATTTTTTTCGTTTGTGCGAGGATTTGGAGAAGGAACTGTAGTGCGATCTTCCTCTGTGAAACAGCTTTGGAAAAAGGTGTTTAGTATTTCGGCTTTACGCGTGTCATCCTCTGTTTCAATGCCATCATCATCCCAGAGTGTCTGGATATGCTGTTTCGAGTCACTTACTGATTTAACGTAAGACGAGAACTTCCTAGGGCTTTCTGTCAAGTTGGTACATAGAATTTTACTTTCGAATTCACTGAACGCTTCACGCATAGCCCTCCTCACGCTAACTTTGACATCGTTCGGCTTCTGTTTGTCTGAGAGGTTTTGGCTGCGTTTAAACTTGCAGTGAAGCTTTCCATGAAGGGCGGCAAATCGGGACGTAGAATACCGTCGACGTGCCACTGTGCAGTAAGGGCCCCGCAGAGCGCGGATGAGAACCAGAGGGGTCGTGCTGTGAAAAGAAATGACATCTCAGACCGTCAATGCTGGCTGTTGGACCGCGTGGCGCGTGACAGGCAGGTTCGTATTCCGCTGCTGTCCGAGGCCTCTGCAGACACGTCTTCCGCCTAGAATCTCATTGAATGGATTTTAATAATGTGGACCAAAAAACTTCGCAATTTATAATAGCTTTTTAAGTTTCTACATTGCAACTTCCTTTTCCTAGGGCCAAGTACTTTGACCACAACCTGCATGTCACTGTATGAGCAACATCTTTACACCTCCTACATCTAACTTCTTTGACCACATCCTACATGTTTATGTGTAAACACAGTGTATATCACGAGTGCCAGTCGCAATAGTGAAATATGCAGCTGAATTCTATAAAACTGAAACATAGAGGTGAAAATGATAACAAATGTCCAGCTAAATAGAAATACTGTCACCACAACGTAATTATAGTAATGTAAGTACAGATATATTTTCGACACATGTAACTGTACCTGAAGATGAGCACAAGC
Organism: Schistocerca piceifrons; assembly: GCF_021461385.2. Taxonomy (NCBI): domain Eukaryota; kingdom Metazoa; phylum Arthropoda; class Insecta; order Orthoptera; family Acrididae; genus Schistocerca; species Schistocerca piceifrons. The sequence continues at coordinate 528,226,846 of NC_060144.1, read as the reverse complement.
CCGAAACCGGTCGTGTGACGAATAAATAACCTTTTATTGTGACTGGTAGCCGAAATTTTTCTACACCCTATAAAGGATCAGTCACGGAGTTCAGCAGCATCCACTATTGATAAAATTCACTCAATGCCTTGTTTATTCCGTGGACTTCTGCTACCCGTCTGAACTGATGAGTTTATTAACATTTTACGAAATAACGGAGAAGCTTGCTAAGTGGCACTGCCGTTGGTAAGCATGATTCTCATAACATTTTACTTCAAACTTGCAAGTGGATAATCTTGTATGGATAGGTACCCTAAGTGGTCTGCGTAATTACACACTCATAAGATACCTCTATTGGTGGTAACACCGGTTTCCGTCAGATCACCGAAGTTAACCGCTGTTGGGCTGGCTAGAACTTGGATGGGTGATAATCCGCTCTGGCGATCGCTGTTGGGTGCACTCAGCCCTTGTGAGGCAAACTGAGGATCTACTTGATTGAAAAGTAGCGACTCCGGTCTCTTAAACTGACATACGGCCGGGAGAGCGGTGTGCTAACCACATGCCCCTCTATATCCGCATCCAGTGACGCCTCTGGCTGAGGATAACATGGCGGCCGGTCGGTACCGTTTGGCCTTCATGGCTTGCTCGGCGAAGATTAGTTTCAAGTATCAGTATTTGGCAGATAGTGGATTGCGTCTCAGGTACAAACTGGGTCAATGGTCTCAGTGTGGTCGTTGTATGCTGTCAATTATATTTTACTGCTAAATGAACGATTTGATTTTGAAAGTGTTTGCATGAACAGTGCAGCTACAGCACGCTACGAGAGACCGCTCAAGGCTTGGGCTTGGTCTTCAAGTACCTGTCTTACTAAAGTTCCATCCTGGAGTGTAATATGAGACTACCTAGACACACGGCATGACGATCATGATGATCATGATGATAATGTGTTGGGCTAGGCGCATGACAGAAACGCCTTTAGCACCCGTTCTAAGAACGAATATGTAAGAAAGACGCAGAATAAAAAAGGACTACAACAAAAATAAAATATAAAACTGCCGTAAAACATGCACTCGTCTCGCCCTGTCATCATAGTATAAAATGCCATCTGTACGTCACAGGTATCACAGACTGGGAGGATGGACGGAGTGCTCTCGCCGGAGATTGACACGGATACACGGAGCTGTCTAGTTAGAGAAGACACTTCTTCCAATCAGATAACTGATAACATACAAATGAGGCAACCAAAAGCGCTAAATATTATTGTTTTAAATTTGGTACCAATACGATATTTTATTCATTAATTTCAGACATTCCATCTGTCGCTAACGGCATTACTTGTCACCTCGTTGCACTGCTGTTTATAAAACAGTGTTCATTAACCACTGAAGTAATACAGACAAGGGAAATGTCATTCATACATTGATTTCCACACGTCACTCTTATAATTTCATTATTTTATTGGAAATGTGGCAACAGTTTTAATTTAAATGTCATTCCTGAAAAATTATCTCACCCTGTAATCAAGATCAAAACACCTGCCAATATTCCTTGTATATATATATATATATATTATTTTATTTTTTGAAACCCCATAACTGTCTTCCATTGCGACGCAGAAGTTTGACATTTGGCTCCAAGGTGCCTACAACGTTCCTCTGTAATGACGAAAAACTGTTGCGCCCTGCGATGACCGGTTCGAGCTCTGTGTCGCTTCAAATGCGTCGACACAAGCGAAAAAAAGACGAGAGCTCAGAAGTTCACGTGAGGTGTAAGGTGGGTTAGGAACACCACATCGGCACCAAATCGTACCACAATTCTGCCCAACACTCCCGTGCACGTGTCATACCGTGGAAGGATCACTACACCCCCTCTTACCCACATTTCACTCCTTCTTTTAAGGCCTTTGCGATGAAGGTAAGAAAAACGACACCCAAATTTCTTGGTAACATTAAGTGCGTCAGTGGATCCACCCCTCTCCTTGTAGTGTTGATACCCACACATTTCGCGCGGTCTGAAACAAAAGCAGCTCGCAGTGCGTTCTTGAAAATCCTAGATATTGCTTGGTGCTGAGTTGATCCAAATCTGAAACTCCCATGACGCAGAGGTTTCAAATCACGTGAGCCTATAATTGTCTTGCGCAATATACTACGGGCCATTAAAATTGCTACACCAACAAGAAATGCAGGTGATAAACGGGTATTCATTGGACGAATATATTATACTACAACTGACATGTGATTGCATTTTCACGCAATTTGGGTGCATAGATCCTGAGAAATCCGTACCCTGAACAACCGCCTCTGGCAGTAATAACGGCCTTGATACGCCTGGGCATTGAGTCGAACTGAGCTTGGATGGCGTGTACAGGTACAGCTGCCCATGCTGCTTCAACACGATACCACAGTTCATCAAGAGTAGTGACTGGCCTATTGTGACGAACCAGTTGCTCGGCCACCATTGACCAGACGTATTCAAGTGGTGAAAGGTCTGGAGAATGTGCTGGCCTGGACAGCAGTCGAACATTTTCTGTATCCAGGAAGGCCCGTACAGGACCTGCAACATGCGGTCGTATATTATCCTGCTGAAATGTAGGGTTTCGCAGGGATCGAATGAAGGGTATGGCCACGGGTCGTAACACATCTGAAATGTAACGTCCACTGTTCACAGTGCCGTCAATGCGAACAAGAGGTGAACGAGACGTGTAACCAATAGCACCGCATACCATCATGCCGGGTGATACGCCAGTATGGCGATGACGAATACACGCTTCCAATATGCGTTCACAGCGATGTCACCAAACACGGATGCAACCATCATGATGCTGTATACAGAACCTGGATTCATCCGAAAAAATGACGTTTTGCCATTCGTGCACCCAGGTTCGTCGTTGAGTACAGCAGCGCAGGCGCTCCTATCTGTGATGCAGCTTCAAGAGTAACCGCAGCCATGGTCTCCGAGCTGATAGTTCATGCTGCTGCAAACGTCGTCGAACTGTTCGTGCAGATGGTTGTTGTCTTGCAAACGTCCACATATGTTGACTCATGGATCGAGACGTAGCTGCACGATCAGTTACAGCCATGCGGATAAGATGCCTGTCATCTCGACTGCTAGCGATAAGAGGCCGTTGGGATCCAGTACGGCGTTCCGTATTACGCTCCTGAACCCACCGATTCCATATTCTGCTAACAGTCATTGGATCTCGACCAACGAGAGCAGTAACGTCGCGATACCATAAACCTCAATCGCGATAGGCTACAATCAGACGTTTATCAAAGTCGGAAACGTGATGGTACGCATTTATCCTCCTTACGCGTGGCATCACAACAACGTTTCACCAGGCAACGCCGGTCAACTGCTGTTTGTGTATGAGAAATCGGTTGGAAACATTCCTCATGTCAGCATGTTATAGGTGTCGCCACCGGCTCAAAGCTTGTGTGAATGCTCTGAAAAGCTAATTATTTGTATATCACATCATCTTCTTCCTGTCGGTTGAATTTCGCGGCTGTAGCACGTCATCTTCGTGGTGTAGCAATTTTAATGGCTAGTAGTATATATGTTGTATGTGTTTTCGTGTAATGAAACTGGGCAGGTCTATATAGGGTGTATCTCCTAACAGTTGTCAGCCACTGCACCTCTTATGTTTCGGCATACTATAATTTTGTTTTTGCAATGTGTAGGTTGAGTCATGTGACGCCCAGTGTCCGATGGAAAGCGTCGATTTGTCTCCAGTTACAAACAATGTGATTTTCAAAGTGGAATTTTACGTGACCATTCGGCAGAGTGGTCCCAAATTCATCTTGTGCGATACTCGTTTTACCGATACGTATTAACAGGAACACAAGGAATAACTAGTAGTCCAGTAGCGACAGCACTGCCCTGGCACACGGCTACTGTTGTCGCCATCCTGAAGTGTGCTGGTCAGTCGCTGCTAGAGTACTGACTGCTCATCGTGCTTTACTGTCCCTGTTATTACACATCGGTAAAACGAATATCTCAGTAGACTAATCAGGTAGTGCGGTATCGAAAGGACACGTAAAATTCCGATTTAAAAATTCATTTTATTTGAAGCGGGAAATGAACCACGCATTCCATCGAGGCCGGGAGTCGTATGAAAGACGTGACTAGCAATATTTGTTTAGATTGAGGCCAGCTACACAGTGCCAAAATGAAACTGCAAATATCTACCGAAACATCAGGGATAGTGCTCGTGACGATTCGTAGGACGGACATCCTAAAATTGCAACCTGGAGAGTGAATGACCGAATGAAGTTCAGAGAATATCTAGAACAGTGTAGAATTAATAAGTGAGTGAAGCAGCAGGGAAATAGCACACTTGTCCCCCAGGTACCACGTCTCTTGTGTGACCGGAAAGGTCAGTGCCATTCTTACATCAGTGTCTACCAAATGGATATCTGAAGGCAAATGCTGGTACGTTTTATAGACCTAAAAAAAAATTACTTAACATGAGGGAGAGCTCGAACGGTTGTAAGTAGGCTGTTTAGGTTTTTATATTGGTAACGCCACGTAGCGCTCTGTATGAAATTCACTGGCAGTGCTGTGTGCAGTCTGTGGCTGGTTTGCATTGTTGTTTGCTATTGTAGTGTTGGGCAGCTGGATGTTAAACCGCGTAGCGTTGTGCAGTTGGAGGTGAGCCGCCAGCGGTGGTGGAAGTGGGGAGAGAAATGGCGGAGTTTTGAGAGCGTATGATCTGGACATGTGTCCATCAGAGACAGTAAATTTGTAACACTGGATGCCATGAACTGCTATATATATTACGACTTTTGAACACTATTAAGGTAAATACATTGTTTGTTCTCTATCAAAATCTTTCATTTGCTAACTATGGCTATCAGTAGTTAGTGCCCTCAGTAGTTAGAATCTTTTATTTAGCTGGCAGTATTAGCGCTCGCTGTATTGCAGTAGTTCGAGTAACGAAGATATTTGTGAGGTAAGTGATTCATGAAAGGTATAGGTTATTGTTAGTCAGGGCCATTCTTTTGTTGGAATTATTAAAAGTCAGATTGCGTTGCGCTACAAATATTGTGTGTCAGTTCAGTGTTGATCAGAATAAGTAAAGAGAGTAATGTCTGAGTACGTTTAGTTTTGCTAATGCCTGAGTACGTTTAGTTTTGCTCAGCTGTTTGAAGAGGAAATAACGTCAGGGGTTACCAGCGCAGTAATTCATTAATTTTTCTAATGGGACGTTTCACGGTGTCGAACTAACCACTTCCGATCAGTAGATTTTTCAGTCCGTGATATTAGAGTTTGATCGTGGCATACTGCTACGATATTAGTAGCTGCATTCCTTGAATTTTTGACGATGTCTGTAGCATTTCTTAGCTACATCGCTATAAGCATTGGAAAAGTGACAGACACTAGAGAAATGCGACTGTCTGATTCACTACTGCCATGTAAGACGTCTCTAGCCCTCAGGCAATGCCCTCAACGTACGGTAAGCAAGAACGCCACTATAAAGGAGATGCACATTGATCCTGGGAGACAGGTATCTCCTGACGAAAGCTCAAATTCCTGCCCAAATTTGACGCCGCTTGAACACAGAACTTTATACACCCGAACCGTAAACGACGATATCACCTTCTTCCCATTTACTCATGCGAAACAAATTGCTTAATCTACGACCGAACGTATTTCTCTTCTTGATTAACACGTCAAGGGTAGCCAACAACACCCTAATCGCTGGACAATTACCTGAGATCGATGTAGCCTAAGGAAGAGAAAGCTCTCAGACTGGCTATAAAAGAGAACTCCTTGGTTTAGTAGCGGCGACGATAAGCTAATGACTTGCCGGCTCCTGTAATTAACCCTCACGCCAGCGGCCACGAGGTGTTAACGCCTCACGTGCCACGGGATATCTGACCAGCTACTGGCATGCAACCTGAGAACCAGGTGCCTACGAGGGCTTTAAATATCCGTCCGGTGAAAATTATGTGGGTGCCTTACTTCTCACGGGGTTATCTGAAGCTGTTTCTTCTCTTAGAGCAGTGTGTTTACTACGATGCAGTGACGTGTTGCATTCTTCCGGATGAATGAAGAAAGCTGCTAACGCCCATGACCCCCAGATGACAAGAGCAATATGCGATTTCAGTAGGTGCTGTAACCACTCCAGGTCGACAAACACTTCAGACTTTGGCTACACTGATCCTTCTCATAGTCTAATATGATGATTACAGTGGCTAAGTAACGATTGCCAATCTCACTTTACTCTCGAAAAAGGGTTGCTGAATCTGCACTCCTACAGTAATTATTGAGCCGCGTTGCTATCTGACCGCACTCAGAAAACACCTCGTTCTTCCACCAGACTGAAGAGCTACACTACTTTTCGCCTCCATTTTGCAGCCTATTGGTTTCAGTCTACGACTTTGACACTATTTAAAAACGAGACAGTATACATTAAAGTAAAGTTTACTGTCACTTTAGCCAAATCTGTCTGTCACGTTATAGAACCTTATAAAGAGTCTTGTGCAGTGGGCATCGCGATGATTTGCGATCTGTTATGAAAACTTTGACTCGGCCCTGCCTTATGGTCAACCACACATACGCGGAAAGTATTGTTCCTGAACCTGCTGTTTTAATTTTTCCAGTGGAAATTATTTGGTGAAAGTGATATGCTGTAATTAATTTCAGTGACAAAACATTCTTGTAATATTTCTTGAACTGCCATATGCTTTAAGCTCCAGTAGAGTTGCTCAATTTGTATTCAATGACTTACGATCGTCTCAGTTAAATGTAAGTTTCCTTAATCGCACATAAAAATACTTATGAAGTTTTCGTGCGCACTAAAACTATTAAATGTTCTCCATTACTTAAATAAATTCGACATCAACCGTTGAAGTAGAATATTATAGGCTCCAAATTACAGCCTGGACTGGAGGACATCAGGAGGAGGGAGAAAAATTTATTTTGAAAAATGTGGCTCCCAGAGACGTCAGGCATTATTTAGGACTGATGTTGCGCTGAGAACGTTATATAATAATAACAACAGTGACGATTAAGGTGCTAATTTAATTTGAAAAATAATGAGCGAAGAATTGAAATGTCACAGTAAGGTATTTTACTAACAATCATGTCGGATTTCGATGATTTGGCGAATTGTGGAAAACCCACGTCACGATGGAAAAATTCAGATACATAGAAGCTACCAAAGGGCAGGATGATTGGTGGGATAGGTGAGGAACAGAATATCACGTTTGTGGATGGAAGCAGAGTAACAAAATGAACTCTCAATAGTTTATATCAATAGAAAACAAATGCTTTCGTGAGTACTGATGTACTCAAGAATTGCATTAAATACTAGTGCGTGCTGGAAATATAGTAGGATACAAATTACTCTTACTGCATTGCTCGTAGACGTACCATCAGGTTTCCAGCAAAAACTGAGGTTCGAGAAGACGTGTATGTAAATATGCCCCACGAAGATCGCTTGTACTGCAGGGGATGATATGATAGGGACCACCAAACAGCGTGGTGCAGAACATAAACTCTCGTCACCAGGTGACACGAAGTGATCGGTTTCAGCAAGTCGTTTGCCATTAACGAATGAATTTTGCTCTTATTTGGATGACATTCTAATCGTGGATTCATTTGTAGGTATTCGGCGGTTCCCAAAAGAAGAGCCTTTCAGCATGACGAGAATAATTCAGTTTTAATGCTAGTTATTTGCTCCATAACAATAACACCCAAAAATGGTACGCCGCGCGGTGTAAGGCGTCTTGTTGTCGCGGTCTGCGCAGCTCCCCCCCGACCCCCCCCCCCCCCGACCACCCTTCCCCCCACTATGGGAGGTTCGAGTCCTCCCTCGGGCATGACTGTGTGTGTTGTCCTTCGCGGAATTTAGTTTAAGGTAGATTAAGTAGTGCGTAAGCTTAGGGACCGATGACCTCAGCAGTTTGGTCCCATAAGACCTTACTACAAATTTCCAAATTTTCCGAAAATGGTAGTCGGCCTCACTAGACACATCTGTTGAAAACTGTGAATGTAGATGGTCAACATGTAGCCATACAGGTACTTCTAACTTTCAGGAAACTTATAACTAAAACAAAGTTATTTAAGACGATGTTTAAGAGGCAGCTGTTAAGCAAGACATTCCATAGAGTGAACGTTCACTTAGATGACACAGAGTAAGCTTTTCTTTTAAAAAAGTTTGGAAAATTTGGAAATTTATGGTAAGCTCCTATGGACCAAACTGCTGAGGTCATCGGTCCCGAGGCTTACACACTAACGTACGCTAAGGACAACATACACACGCACACACACATGCCCGAAGGACTCGAAACCTCGAAAGGGGGGGGGGGGGGAATGGGGAGAGCAGCGCGAACCGCTACAATTCGCCTCAGACTGCACGGTTACCCCTCACAGCTTTGGAAGAAAAAAAAAAGTGTTACATAAGTAACTAATAACAAAAACGCTTCTCTGTTACATAAAACATTCGCGCACTGTATGTGTTTACTTACTTTCTGAAAACCTTGCACCAGATCTCTGCTATGGATAATGCTAACCCAACGTCTGACTCATTATGGGGCAATACGGGATATTGTGTTACACAAGAAGGAAATGATTTTGTCGCCAGCCAATAGAGCTTGTAGCATATGCAGAAATTTGTGTTGAGAAATGAGTCAATAGTGTAGATTTATACTATACAGAACAATGCGTGTATACTAATGGGCAGAGGCTCGTTTTGAGCAGTGAATGAACAATGTAACACCATCTTTTCACGTCAAGAGGTAACTTTCCTGCAAAGCTGTATAAAAGGGATAGTTTGACCGTCAGGAATATAAGTAATGAAAAACAAAAATGTTCACGTTGCAGAATAAATAAAAACGAAAACCCACTGATGATGGCACAGTGGTGCCGAAACATGTTTGGTTACTGAGAAAAACGGTGTTTTGCATAACTGGCGGAATTCACATCCAAAAATAACTAATGAAGTTGCACTGTTTTAAAAAGACTGACCTTGTATTCGAGAGACTAATGTTCATCCGGCCATCCCCACTTGCGTTATTCGTGGTTTCCCTAAATTACTTCAGGCAAATGCCGGTATGTTGCTGTAATAACACCACGAATTACTACTTCTCCCATACTTGTTAAACTGCGTTTGTAGGTATGTAAGTGCCTATATCGAAGATTGTTCCTTGTTTGGTCTCAAGTACCATGACATGTCCCGTACCCAGGTACGAATCAGACTACTTCTACTCTTGCTGGTAGCATTGTCGAGACATCCCCTATGCATTACCAGCCCATAAAACGTGAAGGCTCAGATTTGTGAGGTAAGATTCACAGCGGAATATCCCATGCCCTGTACGATTGGACGGCCTGTCTTTCGTGACTGTATCTGCATTTTACTCCAGCCTAGCACGTCACGAAATTAGAGCAGCCACAAAGGCCCCGCTATCTGCGCGTTGTTGTCCTATCCCACAGTAATTGGTGACGACAGTAACGTGACGGCGGCCGCGCTGTCCCGCGCCTCTGCGTCTGTTTGGTCACGCTAAACTGTAGAACGGAAAGCTAACACTGTTAACCTCAGTTGAACCCGCGCGCACCGTGACTGACGTCTTTAAGTTCTGACTGACTCCTGTCTGAGCCAGCGAATGAGCTCCACGCCACCCGCGTCACATCGCCGGAACCCGTCAGCGCACTCAGTGCTGATGACATCCTGTTGTAATGAAACGAGTTGCCCGTTAAAATATACATGTTAACAAGTAATTGTTTCTTCCTGTACAGAATACGCCAAAATTCGAGGGAAAAGAGATGGTGGGGAGGCTGGCGGAAGTTGAAGACGTCATCAGATTGTTGACTGGTTTCATGCACCCCACCACGATCACCAGATCTATGTTACAGTCCTCATCTCGGAGCACCTCATACACATGAATTCGTCAATTTTTTTATGAATAGATTCCAATCTGTATCTTCTCCTACAGCTTTCGCGCTCTACAGATGCTTCAAGTACCATGGAAGTTATCCCTTGACACCTAGCGGATATCCTATCCCAGGTTTTTTTTTTTTTCTTGTTGTGGGACTGCAACAGGATTTACTCAGCCTGTTGCGGCCAATTAAAGAGCTTCTCGACCGATTAATAGCGGCTCCGATCAAGAAAGCCGACAACGACCGGAAGAGCCCTATGCTAACGCCGTGCTCTTCCATATCGCATCCAGATGACGCCATGGCAGAGAGTGAAACGGTGCACGGTCAGTGCGGGTGGCCAGTCTGTGCCCTTTCTTTGCTTTTTTAGCTATCATCCTGTTCTTTCTTCTCGTCAGTGTTTTGTAGGTCACCGTTCCTCACCCGTTCTGCGGACACCTCGTTATTTCTTGTCTTAAACCCACCTAATTTGCAATATACTTCTGTAGCATCACACGTCAGACCCTTCGATTCACTTATTTCCCAGTTTTCTCATCGTTTATTGTTAGTTTTCACTCCATACCTTCGCAAAAATTTCATGCTCGATTTACGCTCTATGTTTGATATTAGTAGACTTCTTTTAGGCAGATGTGGCCTTTTACCTGTGTTAGTCTGCTGCTTATATCGCCTGTCATGTGTTACTTTTTCTTCCACTGTAGCAGAACTCCATCACCTTCGTTGTCCCCAGTTTCGATAACCCCATTTCTGCCACTCCTCATTACTTTCTTTTTGCAGCCGGCCGGTGTGGCCGTGCGGTTCTAGGCGCTACAGTCTGGAGCCGAGCGAACGCTACGGTCCCAGGTTCGAATCCTACCTCGGGCATGGATGTGTGTGATGTCCTTAGGTTGGTTAGGTTTAATTAGTTATAAGTTCTAGGCGACTGATGACCTCAGCAGTTAAGTCGCATAGTGCTCAGAGCCAACCATTTTTTCTTTTTCGTCGTTTTACTCTCAGTCCATACTTGTGCTCATTAGAGAGTTCATTCCATTCAATAGACACTGCAGTTCTTCATCACATTCACTGTGAATGGCAGTATCATTAGCTAATTTCATAATAGATTTCCATTCACTCTGAATTTTAATACCACACTTGAACGTTTGTTTTATTTCCGTAATTACTTCTTCGATGTGCAGTTGAACAATAGTGGAGAAAGATTGCATTCGTGAGCTACATCCTTTTTAGTTTGAGATTTTTCATTCTTATTGTTCCTTCTCGGTTCTTGTAAATATTGTATATTACCCGTATTTTCTTATAGCTTATACCTATTTTGTCACAAATTTCTTCCTTTTTGAGGAGATAAATCCTATGAAACTGTTCGATATAACTGAAGCATTGCTTTCATTACCAAGCACAACATAACTGCCTTCCGATGCCTCTAGCTTTCCTAAAGTCAAACTGAACTTCACGTAACACTCTATCAGTTTTCTTTCCCATTCTTCTGCGCATTATTCTTGTCAGCAACTCACATGTATGAGGTGAGTTCTAGCATTTATCCGCCCTTGCTGTTTCCTGAATTGTGTGGAGGATATTTTCTCATAAGTGTGTTACTGTGTCTCCCCAGTCTCATACAGCGTACACACCAACTTGAATATCCGGTTGGTTGCTGCTTCCCGCGAAGGTTTTGAAAATTCCGATTCAGTGTTATCCATCCACTCCGCATTACTTGATCTCAAGATTCCAAAGCTCTGTCCAAAACCCATAAATGACGTCGTTATGTATTTTACTAGAACAGGCTGCTATATCTTTGTCTGAGGACGGTGAAATCGATAGTCTGATATCATCGTTGCCACAGGCTGTGCCGACCGCAGCGAACAGCAAAGGAACGCGGTCGCATGGGCGGATCCGCTGACTTCACGCGGATATTACAACTCTCCCTCTAAAGGAGCACAACCACCTCGGACCATGCTGTGATTCATAGACAAGTATCTGGGACACAGTGCTCCGGTACACGTGACTGTGATTTTCGACTCAGTCTGGTTGTTTCTCCGTAGAGATTACTTGGCGGTAGATAGAGCTCTTACAGTAAGTTAGTTCCCTCGTACGCTGTCCTTTTATTTCGAAATCACTACTTCATTTTAGCAGTTAGATCACCTCTCCCTCTTGGATATTATTAGAGTACATCACAATATAAATTGTTTTACTTACAGCATGATATATTTCACACATCGGTATGGGAAAAAAGAAACATGTGATGCCATCCTTTAAGAGATTCGCACAACCACAGAAAATATCTGCACAATTATCAAAATACGTAACTCATTAAAAAACGTTAGTGTAATTATCTAAATGGTAGTACATATCACGTGGTCAAGGTGGGAATTTCAAATAGGATGCATACAATGAATTTAACAACCAATTTATCGATAAAAATTAGGGGCGCCTTCACATGCTTTTCCGCAGTTGACATGTGAAATAACAGAAGTTGTAAACATAAAACTTTACTTTGGCAATGCGGAGCCTAAATGAGCTATTTCCTAAAGAGTGGAATAAAGTGTTTGTACATCAGGCAAAAGAATTAAAGGGTTGTTTTATTTGACACTCCTTCATTTTCCCTCATTTCAACGAGAAGTTTGTTTTGTAATTTGAATCGAAGGATTTGGCTCAAAGGCGCCTACAGCCTTCCTATGCATTGGTGGAAAAGCATAATGTCGTGCGACGTCCCGTCGGGAGTCGATACATTCGGGAAAGGGCCAGAGCTCAGACGTTCATGTGAGGTATAACGTGGGTTATTTATGTCACAATGGCAACAAACAAATTTCATAAAAAATTCTACCCAACTCCACCGCTGACGTGCCACGCTGCAACCCCTTCGAATCGTACAAACATACCGTCGTTTAACCATCGAACAGACACCCTGTGGACGACATAGTTATAAGCATTCCTGGCATAGAGAAACAACTGAAAGAGTTGAAAACAAATAAGTCACCAGGTCCGGATGGAATCCCACTTCGGATTTTAAGGCTGCTCTACAACATTCGCCCCTTACCTAGTTGCATTTATCATGAGTCTTTCGTCCAGCGCAAACTCTTAAGCGACTGAAAAAAAAGCGCAGGTAACTCTAGAATACAACGAGGGCAAAAAAGCGGACTTGCAAAATAACAGACCAATATCACTAACCTCGGTTTTCTGCAGAATCCTTGAACACATTCTCAGCTCCAATATAATACATTTTCTTGAGAACGCGAACTTGATGTCCACAAGTCAGTGTGGTTTTATAAAGTATCATTTGTGCGAAACTCGGCTTGCACTTCTCTCACACGATATACTGCGACCTATGGACGAAGGAAAACAGGCAGATTCCGTATTTCTAGATTTCCGTAAAGTGTTTGAGCCGGTGCCCCATTGGAGACTGTTAAAGAAGGTACGACTATAAGGAACAGGTTCACAGATATGTGAGTGGCTGGAATATTTCGTAAGTTATAGAACCCAGTATGTTGTCCTCGACGGCGACTGTTGATGAGAGACAAGAGTATCGTCAGTAGTGGCCTAGGGAAAGTGTGATAGACTGGCTGTTATTCTCTATATACATAAATGATTTGGCGAACAAGATGGGCAGCAATATGTGGTTGTTTGCTGATGATGTTGTGGTGTACGGTAAGACGTCGAAGTTGAGTGACTGTACGAGGATGCAGGATGATATAGACAAAATTTCTAGTTGGTATGATGAATGGCAACTGGCTCTAAATGCAGAAAAATGTAAGTTAATGCGAATTAGTAGGAAAAGTAAACTCGTAATGTTGGGATACAGCATTAGTAGTGTCCTGCTTGACACAGTCACGCCGTTTAAATATCTGGGCGTAACGTTGCGAAGCGGTATGAAATGGAACAAGCATGTGAGAACTGTGGTAGGGGAGGCCAATGGCCGACTTCGGTTTATTTGGAGAATTCCAGGAAAGTGTGGCTCATCTGTAAAGGAGACCGCATGTAGGACGCTTGTGCAACCGATTCTTGAATACTGCTCGACTGTTTGGGATCCGTACCAGGTCGGATTAACGAAAGACATCGAAGGTATTCAGGGGCGGCCCGCTAAATTTGTTACTGGTAGGTTCGAACAACGCGCAAATGTTACGGACACACTTAGGGAACTCAAATGGGAATCGCTGGAGGGAAGGTGGCATTCTTTCCGAGAAGCACTACTGAGAAAGTTCAGAGTACCGGCATTTGAAGTTGGCCGCAGTACGATTCTAGTGCCTTCAACGCATATTGCACGCGAAGACCACGAAGATAAAATAAATATGCGCTCATACGGAGGAATAAAGATTTTAATTTTTTCCTCGTTCTGTTTGGGAGTGGAACAGGAAAGCAATGACTAGTACTGGTTCAGGGTTCCGTCCGCCACGCGCCTTCGGTGGATTGCGGAGGATCTACGTAGATGTAGATGTAGAACGTCATCTGGTCTTTAGAGTACAAGCCACCGCAATTTTTTTCTCTCTTGTGCAGATAAGGGGTGAGATGTGAGCGTGTAGGGAGTGAAAATGACCTTCCCAACGTCTGAAATGTCCTCGGTGGCCTTGGTCAGAATTTTGGTGCAATTTGGTGCCAATGTAACATCATTAACCCCCATTACACTTCACATGAATTTCCGAGCTCTATTCGTATTCACCTAAGAGCTGATTTTAACAAATCTGCGATACATTGGGGGAAAATGATGTTTCAAAAAAGTGATCCTTTAATTCTAATGCGCAGTCTAATTCGAAATATTCGTAAAAGAACAGCGCGCTTAGGATAAATAAATACTTGTATCAGATTTACAGAGGGTGTGATCGTGCACTTAAAAATGCTGTTAAATGGGCTCTAGCTTGATTAATGACTGTCCTAATGAATATTTAAAGTATCAGTTTATGACGTCTAGCCAAGGACCGGTACTGAAGGCTATTAGTGTATTTTGTGTTGTGTAAGAGCAGTGCAATAAGTCGCTTCTGCTACACTGACAGTAAGTGTTACACCAATCACTACATACACTGACTGAAATAATCTCAGCGCCAAGAAGGACTTGGGTGACATAAACGAAAGTTGGTACGGCTGTTTCTACATCTGAAAGATGCTGTCTATTCATATTTCGCACCAGTCGCGTAAAAGTGGTGCTCGTAGCGCCGCCATAAGGGTGAAAATAAGGTTTTCTTTAAATAGACGGTGTAACGATTGTTGAGTGTTAGTTATCTTTCAGATTGGACGTCGTGAGTTCGGGTGCCTTTAAGGCGAAAAAGACGCCATTATCAACACCTCACTGAGTTTGGACGAGGTAGGGTAATAAGGTCTTCGAGAAGCTGGATATTCTTCCTACGATACTACAGTAAGACTTGGCAGAAATGTGGCCACTGTACAGGATTTCTGGTAGCGGTGGTCACGGGTATTGTACGGTGGCAAGAAGACTGTGCTCCTGACGGCCACGTGGCACTACCGAGAGGCAAGGCCACCGTGTACGACGTATGGCAGTGCTGCATCGTACTGCATCTGCAGCAGCACTTTGAGCTGCATGCAGCACCATAGTGACACAGCGAACTTCTACAAATCGCTTACTTAAGGGGAAACTCCGAGCCAGACACCGTGTAGCGCGCATTTCACCGACCACATACCACCGCTGTTTACGGCTTCAGTGGTGTCAACCGAGACCTCATCGGAGGACAGAGTGTGTTTTCTGTTAAAAGCTTGTTTTGCCTCTGTGACAGTGATGCCCATGTGTTGCTTAATTGGAGGGCAGGTGACCGCCTGCAACCAGTCTGTCTGTAAGCTAGACATACTGGATCTGCACCTGGAGTTATGGTCTGGGGTGTGATTTCGTATGACAGCAGGAGCACTCTCGTCTTCGTCCCATGCAACGCAACTGCAAATCTGTACCTCAGTCTGATAATTCGACCTGTTGTGCTGCCATTCACGATCAACATTCCTAGGGTTGTTTTCCAAAACGACAACGATCGCTCACATACCCCTGTTGTGACCCAACATGATCTACAGAATGCCGACATGTTGCCTTGGCCTTTCCGATCACCAGATATGTCTCTAATTGAGCACACATGAAACGTCATAGAACGACAACTCCAACGTCATCCACGAACACCAAAACCGTCCCTGTATTGTCCGACCGTATGTAAGGAACCCAAAAACTGACATCAGGCACCTGTTCAGCACAACGCATGCACGTTTACACGTTAGCACTGAACATTCTCATTGGTTATTAATGTACCAGCATTTCACACTTACATTAACCTGTGATATTGCAATGTTAATCACTTAAATGTGTTACCTAGACAAACGTGTTCTCGAAATTTCATTACTCTACTTAGTTTATTTTTGGTGTTGCGATTTTTTTTTTTTGTCAGTGTGTTTTCAATTCGCTAATTCGCTGCTTGTTTAGTCTCCTCTCTCTGGCTCTTGCGTACTGAATGAGGTGATACAGTGCTAAGTACCTCCGAGATTTCTCAAATAACAGGACACCATGTCCCTAAGAAAATTTGTTGTGCAGTGCAGATGTGGAATAACTTCCCGCTCCAGACCTGCTACCGACTCGCTCGCTTCACATCTCGCTTACCGCTTCCTGCGAACGCTAAATAAAGTGCGGTCTCTCCCACCAACAATGCTTTCTGGTGCAGACAATCCCTGCTACTATTACAAAATGTATCAATGCGCGGTCTTTCCCGCTCTTTTCTTAAAATGTATCCATACGCGGTCTCTCCCGCACTTTTTAAAATTATGTCAATGTGCGGTCTCTCCCGCCAACAATACTTTGGTGCACACATTCCCTGCTACCACAATTATTTCCAAAATGACAAATATTAATTATTCCTACTTAGTCCTATTAATAAAATATAAAAGTTTTCCATAAATTGTGGTTTGAAGAAAGACAATAGAAATATGCACGTCTTACAATGGGAGGCCGCTTTAATAACGTGCATCCACAAGTAGTTCATTGTTTGCCTTTTCAATATATTTACGTATTAGCTATTGCATCCCGTCTCTTACCTTCCACTAATTATTAGAATAAATTCTTTTCTGGACGTTCAGCTACCTCCTTTCCTTGTCCATTTCGAACACTATTGTTGGGGGTGAGTGCTGAACTTAGGCCGTATCCCTCCATGGCCCCAGACTTGTATTACCATACATAGGTAGCAAAATATGTATACTCAATAACTATACTTCATTTGTAGAAGTGTTATTTCGATTTATAATAAATTGTTGTGGCTTTAATCCGACATTCAAAGAAAAGTGCAAATCCCATTTATAGAGATATCAAGAGAATTGCAAGGCCCCCTACTGAAAATTCTCCTCTTAAGATGATAAAATTAATCGTAAATCCAATGAGTAGTTTTTATTTGATCGTAGTGGATATTTTTTTATGCAGTCAGATAGAATTTCCTTGCCCCCCGCCCTAATCGTTTCTGATGCGCCGACGACTCTTGTATGGTGAGATCTGTGTGAAATTCAACCCCAGTCCTCCCTTTTAGATAACGGAAAGTCACACTGATAGGGCAGTTGTGAGCAAAATCCACGTTATGTGGTGGAATGGGAGGCCCTGCCATTCCCGATCTCTTTTAATGGGCAAGGCACCTCTTTCACAGTAACTAGTTGCTTTCAAGCACTCGTTTATCAGTGTCATGAGAAGTGCTCTCAATTTTGTCGGTTATTATCTCTGCATGTCACAATCTTCTCGCAGAACTTGCTTAGTTAGAGACTCGGAACTGACCCTAACGTCCCGGAAGCGGGTGGCAAGCAAGGCGCTCGGGGTGACGTTCGCAGAGACACAGCGCTTTGACCCCTTCGTGACGACGAGGAGCAGAAGTCAGAGATATGACGAGTGAAATATTGCGGCCGATGCACCCCGGGATACTTTCGCGATAAAATTCAGCAGGAAGACTTTTTCACGTGCTGGGGCGACATTTGTAAGGATGACGTCGGCAGTGGGGGCCAAGTGGGGGTGGTTGCTGGCGTGGGGTGAGGCTCAAGTGTTGAGGGAGTTGCGGCCGCCGTTATTTACGGCGGTGAATATCTCTGGCCGGCAGGGGACGCGCCTCGGAAAGCCTCGCACGACGTAAATCAAGGCTCGAGCGAGATATTTTACGTTATCGCCGACTCCATAAATCTGCCGGCGTGGGCAGAGTCCGAGAGCGGCGGCCGAGTTGCGGTGTCCCCGACAACCCCGTGACCCGCTGTAAGCCCTCTCTCCCGTCGCAGCCCTTGACGTATTCCACAAGTCGCTGATACAGTCCAGATGGACAGGCGACGCCTAAGCGCTACGTCAGTCATTAACTGATAGCAAATTAGCAACCTCTGTCGAATCGTCTCGAGAGTACAAACATCGAGCTAGACTTACGAGTACACGGGGTGAACCTCGTAAGAAGTAACGCCCCTTCTGTTTCGTGAAGAGTTCAAAATATCTAAATGAGGTCCTCGGCAAACGATATTATGGAGTGACACAAGTTACTATGTAGGACGACTATCACTCTTAATTCTTGTGTGAATCGAGGTAATGAACTTTTTTTTCTTTAGTGCAACGATATACACTTTTCTGCAGAACTTGAGGACGAGATACATAAAGGAACAAAACATAGTAGCAAATAGGTGGAAATGAATGAAAGTACCGTGCGGTTCTAGGCGCTTCAGTCTGGAACCGCGTGACCGATACGGTCGCAGGTTCGAATCCTGCCTCGGGCATGGGTGTGTGTGATGTCCTTAGGTTAGTCAGGTTTAAGTAGTTCTAAGTTCTAGGGGACTGATGACAATAGCTGTTAAGTCGTATAGTGCTCAGAGCCATTTTTGAACCCAGAGTGCTAATCACTGCGCAGCTTCGCCCCTTGGTAGTGATCGTGAATGCACCCTCCTGGCGAGAGGAACATTGTCGAAGAAGGTTCCTTTGGTGGCATAGTTGTTATGGTGTGATGATGCATTAATGTTGCATGGGCGTAGTGATCTCCAAATCTTTGAACACGATACACTCATCGGTCAATGTTATTGGGACACTATACTCCTTCCCAGAGTCCGTCTTTTCGCGGGTGCATTCGGTCGTGGCTTCATTTTTGTCGATCACTACGCGCAACTGCATCCAACAGCACAGGTCGAGGGGGTCTTGGAACGAGCGTACACTCGGCGAATGACCTACACTGTTCGTTTCCACAGCTTAAATCGAATCGAGCACGTATGAGATGCGTTGGGGAGACGTTGTAAGTAGGCTGTTTAGGTTTTTATGTTGGTAACGCCACGTAGTGCCCTGTATGAAAATCACTGACTGTGCTGTGTGCAGTCTGTGGCTGGTTGGACTCATTGTTGGAATATTCGCTATTGTAGTGTTGGGCAGTTGGAGGTGAGCCGCCAGCAGTGGTAGATATGGAGAGAGGGATGCCAGAGTTTCGAGAGGTTACTATAAGTGGACGATCTGGACGTGTGTCCGCCAGAGAAAGGAAATTTGTAAAGATGAATGTCACATATATATGATGACTTTTGAACATTATTAAGGTAAATACATTTTTTGTTCTCTATCAAAATCTTTCATTTGCCAACTGTACCTATCAATAGTTAGTGACATCAGTAGTTAGAATCTTTTATTTAGCTGGCAGTAATGGCGCTCTCTGTATTGCAGTAGTTCGAGTAACAAAGATTTTTGTGAGGTAAGTGATTCGTGAAAGGTATAGGTTATTGTTAGTCAGGGCCATTCTTTTGTAGGGATTATTAAAAGTCAGACTGCGTTCCGCTAAAAATATTGTGTGTCAGTTTAGTGATTATCAGAATAAGTAAAGAGAAAACTGTTTGAGTACGTTGAGTTTTGCTCAGCTGTTTGAAAATAAAATAACGTAAGAATTTTACCAGCAGAGTCATTCTTAATTTTTCAAAGTGGACGTTTCAAAGAGTCGCAGCACATCCAAATACACCAACGACAGTCCAACGGTCGACAACCGCGCTGGGACGCTCTGCCATGAAAACTCCTCGTTAACCTCGTGCCTAGCAGGCGAGCACTTTGCTGAGCATGCGTTGCCGTCCATGGAGATCACACATATTACTATGAACCATGTTCTGCCTTTTAAAAAGTCCAAGGTATAAGCATGAATCGGAGTGACTTTAGTGCAATTATTGTCCTGGAATAAATCGTCATTTCTGTTGATCTCATTCCTTATTTCTTTCAGTTACCTACTGTACTTTTCTGAAAAAGTTCTTCCTGTTTATGATCCACATTCCATCGAGCCATATTACTTGGCAGTGGCAAATCATGCCAAAGCTGTTAAGTTGCATTCGACGTTAAGTTTTACGCGCTAGTGCATTATTAACATTATTCGAAAGATCTCGAGGCACCAATGACGTTATATAGTATGTAAATGCTAACTGTTTACAACCTACCGCAGTGGTTTAGGAGAAGCTCGAACGAATAATTTAATGCAATTCACTCTGGTCTGTCAAGCCGAGAAACAGCCTCAATTTAGCCTGCAAAATCCATAAACCCGTCTCAGTCATATCGCATACGCTCCAGCCGACTCTTTTAGTACCCTCGCCCTTTACACTGACGTTACAAAAGTCATGGAAAAGCGATATGCCCATTTACGGATGGCGTTAGCATCGCGTACACAAGATGTAAAATGGCTCTGCATTGGAGGAGCTGCCATTTGTATTCAGGTAATTCATGTGAAGAGGGTTCGACGTGATTGTGGCGCGCGACGGGAATTAACAGACTGTGAAAGCGGAATGGTAGTGGGAGCTTGACGAGCGGGACATTATATTTCGGAAATCCCTAGAAATCCAATGGTCCGAGATCCACAGTGTCAAGTGTGTGCGGAGAATACCAAATTTGAGGCATTACCTATCAACATTGACAACCCAGTGGTGGACGGCTTTCACT
This sequence comes from Schistocerca piceifrons, assembly GCF_021461385.2. Classification (NCBI taxonomy): domain Eukaryota; kingdom Metazoa; phylum Arthropoda; class Insecta; order Orthoptera; family Acrididae; genus Schistocerca; species Schistocerca piceifrons. Next base: position 528,206,133 of record NC_060144.1, on the reverse strand, counting down.
TAACGACCGTCGAGTTCGCGATGCCGACGAGCGAGGACGATGCGCGCGCGGCCGGGGCAGCCGCCTCGGACGCGCCGGAGTCGGCCGCTGGCCGGTCGGTTGGGCCTGGCCCGCCGGACGCCCCAGCGGCCGCTCCACACTGGACGGATCCCAGGTTGACGACCCGGGCTACGGCACCGGTTCATGACAGGATAGAACGTCAAGAACGGCGATCGACAGGCGCTATTCGACCGCAGGAGACTACACACCACACGACGAAACCGTATTCGGACGTCGGCCATACATCGCATCACGATGGATGCAGCAATTAAGACGACCGCCAGGACTACGCCAGAAGACTCTATATATGTCGTGAGGAGGACAAAGAAACGCTGAAGGACATACAACGCATTATCCGCTATTCACGGGAAACGCAAGAGCCGTTTCTATGGACTCAGATGTCGAATCACAGCACTCCCACCAAACGGTCGACGACGCGGAGATGGCAGCGGCCTTTCCAGCAGAAAACGACAACGACTCCCCACACGCAGAGGGGGACTTTACGCTCGTACACAACAAACGGCGCAGAAGCAACGCATTAGCCAAGGACTTAGCCAACCCGGCTAAGAGACGAGCGGAGACCATCCCCACAACGAACCGATTCGCCCCACTGACACCTCAAGCTGCGCCTCCATCAACCACCAACAAGCCACAGGCACAAACTTCTAATGCCGCAGAAGCCGTGGACAGAGACAAGAATGTGTTTCGCAAAGTGCCCCCAGTCACAATTTATTACACAAAGGATTACATTCACCTCAATGAAACGCTCAACGGACTTCTAGAGGGCAACCTTAAAGCTATATACCAAAAGGACTGCATCAAATACCACTTTGAGTCCTTCGAAGACCAAAGACGTGCAATAAAATTCTTCACGAACCACAGCTTCTCCTATTTTACGCATCAAGTACCAGACGACAGGGAACTGAAAGTAGTTGTCAAAAGCCTTCCGGCGGAAGTTACCGAAGAACAACTTTACTATGCCCTCAAGGAAAAAGGCTTCAAAGTGCTACAAGTCTACCTATTTAAGGAACGCGACGAGAAGACGAAACAATTGATACCGCAACCTGTGTACCGAGTCGCCCTCCCATCCAGAAAAGACAGTGACAGGATATATGATGTCAAATACCTGCTCTACACACGAGTGATAATAGAAACCTATAATAGTAAAGAAGGACCAGTCCAGTGCCGACATTGCCAACGTTTCGAGCATACAGCGAACTACTGCAGCATGCCAGCACGCTGCGTCCGCTGCGGTGGATCCCATAAATCATCGAATTGTACCCATCCTAGGACGGCGCCCCCAAAGTGCGCCAGTTGTGAACAAGAACATCCAGCGACCTTCCGTGGCTGCCCCAAATTTCAAGAACTCCTACGGAAATATACTAGAAGGACACCAAAGAAGTCGACCCCACAACGGCCTATAATTGTTAAGAACTTGCCGATGGCAGCGATTCCGGCCACCCAACAACAAGCGGCACCTCTCCCTGTGGAAACAATCGCCTCTCGACCACAACCGGCACCCAGAATGACTCTACGACAAACAAGACAACAGCGTTCTTACTCCGAAGCAATACATGCCCATCCACCGACGCCAACACCAGTGGAGACATCATCTGCCTGGTCGACCACCTTTACACCAGCGTTAACAGATATTCTTCAACTACTCACCGCCCTCCAGCAGAAGCTGACGTCTATCCTCTCGCTTGTAGAAATCGTACTGACAGCTTTTCAAACTCCCTCAATGGATAGAGAGCATCACAAGAGGAATCTTAACTTCTGCATTTGGAATGCCAACGGCCTGAAACTGAAGAAAATAGAATTCACGGACTTCTTACATCGCCACAAGATAGACGTAGCATTTGTCTCCGAAACACAACTCCGCGAGTCGACCGACCTCCGCTTGAGGAACATGCACATCTACCGGACGGACAGACGGGACCAACGGCGTGGAGGGACCGCAGTTCTGATCAAAAAATGTATTCGTCACCACCAAGAACGTTTACCCCAACTCCAGACTTTAGAGGCCACGGCAGTAACAATCCACACGACGCTCGGAAACATTACATGTATTGCGGTTTACCTTAGCCCAAAGAAGCCTCTCCACCCAGAAGATGTTTACGCCGTTACAGAGGGTTACGACAAGATCCTCCTTGGAGGGGATCTTAATAGTAAACATGTTGCCTGGAATTCCCGTAAGACTAACCCAAAAGGACATATGTTGTTTGCACTGGCTGAGAATTTACATGTTTCCGTCCATGGACCACGGGAACCGACGAGGATACCTTACGTCCAGACACAAGACCCTGATGTTCTAGACATCGCCATAATCAAGAACATCAACCCGAATCTCCATCTGCGGACGCTGTATGATCTTTCGTCGGACCACAGACCGGTGTTAGGACTCATAGAGAGGGCTACTTTGCAATTCCCACTGCCGACGACAAGAACTTACGACTGGCAGCAGTTCCAAACGTACCTCAACAACAATGTGCGACCAACCCAGGTTGTTACTACCAGAGAAGCGATTTATGTGGCAGTCGCAGTACTCACGAAGAAGATTAACAGTGCGAAACAAAGAGCTCTCACGGAGCACTTGCAACCAGAAGTCAATTATGACGAGTTTCCACCACCACTGCAGGAACTTAAGACAAGGCGCAATCGATTTCGGAAACGATGGGTCCGTTACCGCCATCCGGATGATAGACGGGAGACTCACAGACTAACCCGAGAACTCCGGCGGAAGGTTCAGGACTGGAAGCAACACACGTGGGAACTCAAAATGGACAACTTTCTATTACGCACCAAAGATGAATGGCGAACATTTAAAAGTCTCAGACAGCAACAGCCCCCCCAAAAGGGCAATTCGAGGACACCATGGCCTCTTGTACGACTCACTGGCGCAGGTGGAGTTGTATGCTGATACATACCAACAACAGGTGACTACGCCCCCAACGGAGGATGGAGATGATGCACTCCACCGTGCAGAGGAGGACACAGCGGCGGAATGGGAAGCTATTCGGGACGCCCCGACTAACACTATGCCCTGGCTGACAACGCCGGAGGAAATGCGGAGGATTATCAAGTATAGCAAACACACCTCACCTGGAACAGATAGAATCAGTAATACGGAATTGAAACACCTACCGAGAAAGCCTGTTGTGCTTCTCACCCGGATAGTGAACAGCTGCCTCAGGACTGGATACTTCCCAGAGGCATGGAAGATTGCCAGAATAGTGCCAATACCACAACCGGGCAAGGATCTCTCACACCCTGACAGCTACAGACCCATAAGTTTACTGCCGACGCTGGGAAAGGTACTGGAAAGTGTCCTATTGAAACGCATGCTGGACATCCTTGTGGCACACAACATCATCCGACCGGAGCAGTTTGGCTTCCAGGCGAAGCTATCGGCTGAGTTACAACTAGTGCGCATCACGGAATCTATCCAAGACAATTTCAACAAGAAACGACATACTATTGGAGTCTTTCTCGATATAGAGAAGGCTTACGATAAAGTATGGCGACGCAACTTGATCGTCAAGCTCCGACGTACCACTTCCCTACCATACTGCTATTTAAAACTTCTCGACAATTTTCTTCAGGATCGCAGATTATATGTTCGCATTGATGACAAGAATTCAACAACACGGCCTGTCCTTGAAGGACTTCCACAAGGATCGGTCATATCTCCACTGCTGTTTAATTTATATATTAACGACCTCCAGACGGTGCCACATGTTACTGCTAGTTTCTATGCCGACAACACAGCGCTCCTGACTGCAGGCACCAGAATGGACCACCTCGTCACACGGATGCAGCGCCAACTAGATTTAGTGGACCACTGGACCCACAGGAACAAAATAACGGTCAATGCAGAGAAAACCAAAGTTATTGTCTTCACACGTCGGAGACCCATCGTCAATGGACACCTACGGATATCAGACCAGCCACTCCCCTGGGCAACAACTGTAAAATACCTGGGAGTGCATCTGGACGCCAAACTGCTGTATAGTCATCACATTATGGAGAAGAAGACGTCTGGCTGGGAGCCCTCCTCCCATTTCTGAAGAGCTCATACCTCGGCCAACGCACGAAACTCCAGTTGTACCATGCCACAGTCGAACCATCTATTTTATATGGATCGACCTCTTGGGGTACTACGTGTGCCACTAACTACAAGAAGTTACAGGTTGTACAAAGCAGATGCCTACGATGGATCACTGGAGCCCAATGGTGGATCCGGAATCATGACATTCATCGAGCCTTAAGCGAATCTTACCTCTCAGACAAGGTCAAGGAGAAGGCACGAACCTTATTTCGGAAGTTGGACATGATACGTGACAGTACACCACAACTCACCACAGTAGGTACGGTAGAACCCTTACGTAACCACAAATATAAAGTACCGAAGGCGATAGTACTTGAGCCTCCGTAATTGATATCCCTCCGTAATTCTCCATAATTTAATGACATATAGTCCTTTGGCACTTCTACACACATGTTTTCAAACACACACCAAAAGCAGTGAGTTAAAGGACCCTTCTGTGTGCCCAAACTAAAGATGAAAGAAGAATAAATAAATAAAGAGAAAATTTTTACCCTTTCCATTCCCTACAGAAGTAAAAATCAGCGAAGTTGATTAGACTTCAGCACCACCACCCCAAAAAAAAAAACCTTAACGAGAGACCAGCGGCGTTTGCCGAGAGTTAAGCCGTGCCCGACTCGTGTTACCGCCATCACGTATTTTACACTCTGTTTTTAACGTACTTCTACCTCACTACGTTAATTTAATTTACTACTGTCACTGAGTTTCTGCTTTACCTGACTGTGAGCGGAGCTAGCAGCTCGTATTAATATATCCCCTCTCTTGGTATCTTTGCTCGACTGCTATTACTTCCTGGTCGTTGTCTGTCGGTAGAGAGTTCGTACTGGCAGTTCGTCGGCAGTGCGGGTTGCGAGTTCGGGTCGGCCAGTCAGTGGCAACGCGTCTGCAGTGCAGTCCGGACCTGCCAGTCGGGTGGTTGCAATGCGGCACTAGTGCAGCCGGGTTGGAGCAGTGACGTCTGCGTCGACATGGCTCGCCCGACCATTGCCGTCACGCACCACTTGAGCCGGGCCACGGTCTTGGTGGATCGTCGGTCGGTCGTCCAACCGGACGACGCGGTTTGGCTCACCGATCGTTCATGAATCGGCTGTGTGTGTGTGTGTGTGTGTGTGTGTGTGTGTGTGTGTGTGTGTGTGCGCGCATCGACTCCCGATTTGTCTTCGTGTGTGCTTAGTTACTGTTGGGTATCGTTCTGGTCTTCATGCAAGTGTTTGTCAGGTTGTGTGTGTAGTTGGTGTGATTTCCTTTGATAAGTTATTTAAATGTTGTCGGCATACTGGCACTGAGAGGTCGGTCGTCTGATCGAGAGACGACGTGTAATTGGTTCTCTGAGCGCTTCTGCCCCCCTTCAATTATCATCTTGTGGAACAGGTGTCCGAGCCAGTATTTCCGACGTCGTGTATCTGGAAGTGACTTGGAGGAGCGCCAACAGTGCAGTCGCGGACGGACCAGCAGGCAGTCGGTCGGGTGGTACGGACCAGGGAAGACATCTCCGTGCGATGCAGTCGCCTTGGTCCGCTGCCGGGCCCTGCGCACTGTCGGAGCGTGTGTGGAGCTGTCCGATTGCTACGAGCTTCATGGTTCACCTACCCAGGACGTCAAAGCTCAGTAGTAGTTTCAACTACGCTAGCCACGTCCATTCATGTTGTGTGCTTCGTAACTTTTGTGTGTTCGAGTTCTCATGTACCGATTGGTGACAAGCAAATTGTTGTGTCTGTCGGTCCGTGGCTGTCCCCTGCTTGGGTTCCGACGGATCAAGATAGTCGGGCTCACCACCTGTCACGCCTAAGTGAACGAGGGTAGACCCACCTCCCTGGAGGCTATCTGACTGCCACTGGTGTTTAATTATCTGTTGTCAGCTATTTTAAATTTTAGGTTTATGGTTGTTTTGTTTTCTTAAAATTTTGCAAAATTCATTTTTAAATTTATCTTTCAAGCTTAAACACTGCGGCCTTCAGCCTGTAAAGATTATGGTAATATATTTTAAAATTTTGGGATTTAATTGTGGCCCTCAGCCATTTGTATTGCACTTTGCGTATGTTGTTTTTTGAATTATTTTATTGCTATCTTAACTGGATTTTATCTTGTTAAGATTTCTTGTTGGAGGCCTTCAAAATCATATGGCTCTGAGCGCTATAGGACGTAATTGCTGAGGTCATCAGCCCCTAGAGCTAAGAACTACTTAAACCTAACTAACGTAAGGACATCACACACATCCATGCCCGAGGCAGGATTTGAACCTGCGACCGTATCGGTCGCACGGTTCCAGGCAGAAGCGCCTAGAAGTGCTCCGCCACTCTGGCCGACTGGCGACCTTCAGCTGTGAAAGAGTTGCATTCGGTAAAGATTCGGCTATGTGCTGCTTTTATTGTAAAGGTTATTAAATTACAATAAATGGCAATTAGAAGCAGGAACTGACCTCAACCCTTGGCTCTTTCCACAATCCTATTACCTGTTCTGCCCAGCGGGTTTAGCGGGCGTCTCAGTTCCATTCGCTTACGGTACTCACTTTTGCAAACATTAATGAACACTTTACACTTCGCTTTCAGGTTCTCAATCAGCACTGCTAGTTATTTTCTCGGTTGCGTTTTTCAGACAGTGTCAGTTGAACGTTAACAGTGATACACAGCATTATGCATAGTTTTACTGATAAAGAATTTCCAAAGTTCATGGGTGCAGTGAACGCAATGAGAGAACGGCACAATGCCGCTGTACCGAGCTTTTTGCACATCTACGACAGTCACAGCACAACACTTCAGCAACTCTACAGAGGCGCCTGGGGTCAACTGAATCTTTCTGCGTAACAGCGAAAGTTGCTGACAGTGCAAGGTACGTTAAAAAATCTGGTCTGAACAAGATATATTAGACGCTGAAGACGAAAATAGTACGACACAATACGTAATTCGAGCATGAATAATCACCTCCTTACTACTATCTATTGTGTTCTTTCATAGCTATTAAAAATTCACAAGCATGAATTTTTTGTGCTATATGGGGTTAGGAATCTGTACTGGAATAGGAGATATTATTTTATACTGCTTACTCCGGTTTAAAATCTTGTTCTATAGTATATCAATCTGATTCACTATTTTTTTCCAAAAAAAAAAGACGCAAGAAAAATTAATTTCTTATGATTTTTTATAAGACTTTTATTTCAGTAATAGCTATGTACACACAGGTTCGCGCTTGCACACGTATGTCACATGTATTGCACTTATCTCCTCTCAATCCTCTCTGTGTCTATCTCCTCCGCCTCCCTCTCTCCACCCATAAACTCCTTCCCCTCTCTCTGCCTGTCTGTTCCTCCCCCAACTCTCTATGTATCTCCTTCACCCCACTCTTTGTCCATCGCCTCCTCTCTTATCCATCTCCCCCTCCTACCTCGCCGGCCGAAGTGGCCGTGCGGTTAAAGGCGCTGCAGTCTGGAACCGCAAGATCGCTGCGGTCGCGGGTTCGAATCCTGCCTCGGGCGTGGATGTTTGTGATGTCCGTAGGTTAGTTAGGTTTAACTAGTTCTAAGTTCTAAGGGACTAATGACCTCAGTAGTTGAGTCCCATAGTGCTCAGAGCCATTTGAACCATTTGAACCTCCTACCTCTCTCCTAACATCTCCTTCTCCCCCTTTCTCTCCTTCTCCTCCTCTCCCCTGCGTCTGCCCAGCTCCTCCTCTTTCCTCTCTGCCTCCATCTCTCTCGCTATCTCTCTCTGTTCATCTGATCTCCGTTCCCCCTCTCTCAGTACATCTCCTCACCCCCCTCCCCTCTCTGTGTCTATTTCCTCCTCTGCACTCTCTCCATCTGCAACCTCCTTCCCTTTCTCTGCCCACCCACTTCCTCCCCCACTCTATATGTATCTCCTTCCCCACTCTTTGTCCTCCTACGTCTGACCTAAAGTTTCCTCCTGTTACTTTCCGTCCTTCTCCTTCTCTCCCCTCTGTCTGTTCTTCTTCTCCTTTTCCGTGTCTGTTTCTATCTCTTCCTCTCCCTCTTACTGCCCCTCTCCTTATCTGTTTCCCCTTCTTACCTCTTCTTCTGCTCTCTCCCCCCTCATCCACACTTCATGTACGTCTCCTCCTCCGTCCTCTCTATGTCCATCTGCTCTTGTCCCCTCTTGCCCGACTGCATGTATACCCCCTGAAACACACTATGATACTGTCTGCACAATACACAGCTCATGCAGCGCACCCTGGATGGTAGCCGTTACTAAACCTTATCACGCTAACTCAACCCCTGCCGAATAAATTGGCAAGAAAGCGATTTAATAATGCATTGTCATTCATTTCTAAGTTCTGTTTAAAATTTTCTTGTCTATTGCTCATTCGGTAGTCATTTTATAACTAGCTGCAAAATTTGTACGAAACAGACAACAACGAAGCGGCCCAATGAATACGGGTTAAAAAATGCTTTATTCGTAATGAAGCAGGCGATTTACTTTGATGAGAAAGATATTATCTACATCTACACACATATTCAACATGCCACTGCAGAGCGCTGGTGGAGGGTAATTCGTACCAATGCTACCGATTCCTGCCGTAGTCCACTTGCGTTTTAAGAGACCTAAAAATTACTCCCTGCACGCATGTATCAGCACCCTAATCTCCTACGATTTTATCGTCATCCTTATGCAGTCAGCAGGGCTGCAACACAGTTTGCCTCGGACACCGAGTCTTTACATTGTCCCAACAGACTTTTCCGAGAATTTCGATGCTTATTTCAGTTACTTGAGTATCTTAGTTACATTCCCGTATCGGTTGTACCGACCCGTTACGATCCTAGAACAGTACCTCCATGTTTCCTCTAAAGCCTACATGCAAAGCACTCCAAACGGTGAAACAGTACTCAAGAATTGGTTGCACCACTGCTTTGTCTTTAATAGATGCAGTACACTCTAGCAGAACGATTCCAGCGCGTCTAATTCTGCCTCTCGTCTACCATACAACTGATGATGGTGATGATAATACTTTTTATTATTGTTGAAGATGAAGACTGATTTTCGGTGCCGTTTCTAGCAGAAGAAGAAATTTCGTCCAGAAGGACTACGTGAATACAGAATATTTAATCAAGACGTTTTACTTCCAGAAGATGTACCTTGCGTATAGGTAAAAATGTAACTGATCACAACAGACGCAGTTTCGGAGTTTTTTTTCTCGTTGGAGAACTCCTCGAACTAAAATGTCGGTAGTCTCCGAATCAAGAATCACGCTGTAACCATGAGGGTCTGAGTCGCGCGAATGCCTGTATAAATTTACCTGCCATCGTACGAAGTAAGGTGAAGTGCAGAGAAGGTTGGTGTTAAGGTATAGGGGTACTTCTCGCGGTTAGGATGTGGTCTTCTTACTACTCTTAAGACAACGCTGAATGCGGATGGAGCTTTGTGTACTGCGTACTATAGAGGACCATTTTAGAGACGACGGTTGCGTCGCCATGACAATGGTCCCTGTCATCGAGCAACATTTGTGAGGCAATTATTTGCGAATAATCATATTCCTGATGTGGACTGGCTTGGCCACAGTCCCGTTCAGAACCCAATGCAATACTTTGGGAATGAATCAGAACGTCGACCTCGCTCCAAAACTCGGCGCCCAACATCGCTATCTTCTCTGGGATCGCCTCACTGAAAGTGTCCCCAGCAGAGCCGAGGACGTCACAAAGTCGAAGGCTGGACGCACCCCATGTTGATGCCCGCTAACAAGAGTCCGTATATTTTTGATCACTTAGAGAGAGTAGCGTGTTTTCTAACTCTTGTTCGCATGCAAGCTTTCGAATTATCAACAATAAACTCTTTGTTTGATCTTGTCTATCTCTTCTATTACTCCTACTTCTTAATGGTATATCTCGTCTATTAATCCTACTTAATAACGGTTCCAGACTGAATAACAAAATTCAAGACTCGGTCGAGCGAGTATTTTGTAATCCACCACTTCAATCTTATCGTAGAATAGCCTCACGGAGTCTCTGACATTATGCACTAGATCATTAATATTAATAGTGAACAGTAGCGGCACCGTAACACCTTCCTGGAGTTCCCCAGAAATTGCCTTCACATTTGTCGATTTTGTTACGTTAAGAACGACGTTCTGAGTCATCTCTCCAAGGAATTCCATATCCAATCACAACTCTGGTCCGGTAGTCGGTGATCTCGTGGCCTAATTGCACGCTCCTCATTTATTGCGTTGGTAATTAATGATGCGTGCAACGCTCAGTAGAAATTAATATTAAGTGTAGTATCTTAATTTAAGCAATTACAATTTGTTTTAAAAATCACGTAATAATTTCTTAGATATAGTCACTTCTCCCATCTTGCTATATGTCTGTGAGAGTTTATGGCGATAGACACTTTGTCTGTTAGCTGTGAGATGGAATGAATGATCATATCTGATTACGAGTACACTACTGGATCCAAGCTCAAACCATGCTAAAGTCAACTAATGACTCCTTCTCACGAAAGTAATTTCTCCTGCCTTAATAGAGCTACGGAACGTTATTTTTAAACGTCCTTCCGTTAAGTATGATGAAATCAATTGGTCATAAAGCTACTTACGTCACGAAATTTGTGTTTACCGAGCAACATTTTATGATATACACACTCAAAAGACTTGAAAAACCCTGCTAGTGTTATTTCGTTATTCAATCGATGTGGGATTTCATGAGTGAAGATACGAATGCCAGACTCAGTTGAACAAGCTTCATCTACATCTACATGGATACTCTGCAGATCACACTTAAGTGCCTGGCAGAGGGTTCATCGAACCACTTTCACAATAATCCTCCATTATTCCAATCTCGAACAGCGTGCGGAAAAACGAACACCCTTGTCTTTCCGTGCGAGCTCTGAATTAGGAATTAATTCAAGAATTCAGGGAATTAAGACTGTTTTACTAAGTTCATTATTACTAACAGAAGCGTATTTTTTCCCATAAACAATACTGTATTAGAGGTGGAACTGGTCCACTATTGATTCATCTCATGTCGCATTTCTTGTTGAGGTGTTAAACGAAGGCATATATTTACAGCCGAGGAAAAAATGCTTTGAGTACGTCATGTATCCCATGTTTCAATTAAGACGTCCTGACTCCTTTGTCACAGGTACAGTGGTTAGCACACCGGAATCGCATTCGGGAGGATGATGGTTCAAATCCGCGTGCGGCCATCCTGATTTAGGTTTTCCGTGATTTCCCTAAATCGCTTCAGGCAAACACCGAGATGGTTCCTTTGAAAGGGCTTGGCGGACTTCCTGGCAGCTCTTTCCCTAATCCGATGGAATCGATGACCTCGCTGTTTGGTTCCGTCCCCAACCAACCAACCAACCTCTTCCGACGTGTTGGATTACTCTTTCAAAAACTTAAATTTTCTAAATTTGTGAATTAAACTGCTATCTGATAAACACCTACATTATTAGTGCATTCATATACCGCTTCAGTTTCTGTCACTTTATGTAAGAACTACAAGTTTTTGATTGAGGTCTTCGAGTATAGTCTTACGTCACCGATGCTCTAATTCCTATATCAGCTTTGTAAATTTCTTTCAAAAGTTTATGTTACACCTACTTAATTTCAGGAAAATTGTCACTCAAACTCATGAAGCGTAAAACTGTAATGACCTCCTGCGGATTGTGTTCTAATCCTGTGAATGTATATTGAGAAACTTAACGGAAACATAAGACGTATGGATGAATCTGCCAGTTCCAGTTACCTAATATTTTGCATTTATTTTCATCAAAGTAAGTGGTAACATATAATTGTTCACTGATTGGATGGATCATCTATAAACAATCTGAATAAAACAGCCAGTCACTCGCTTGAAACCTTATTGATGTACCTCAAGTAAGATAACAGACCTCAGGCGCTTTACATGCAGTTGTTGTCAGCTCACAAGAACCTATGTTCGGCTTTGCATCAGGTGAGTCGTTACAACTACCACCGTAATAGAACAGCATTACCGTCGCTAATTTACGGCTAAGATCCCACACAGTCGTAACTGTCTGAGTGAGGGATGTAAGATAGTCCTGAAGCACGTTTGCTGTCGGATAGATGTGAGCTACGGTAGAAATGATTCATTGTTTCTTCCTGTTGTAAAACACAGCTCGCAACGTCAACCGACAGCCTTAACGAACTTCAGGCACTCCCACTAGATTATTGATATTAATGTGAAAACCATTTTTGTTAACTAACATCTGCCCCATTAATTATAATAAAAGATTTTAATGTTTTACACTGAAAAATGGCCTATCAGATAATATTACAAATAATGTGTTAACGTTCGGTACGTGTCTGAAGCAATCACGCAGCAAGATTTTACGTTTTTAATGAGGGTTTCTGTGCTGAGAACAACAGAAACTATCAAAAACATTATTGTTTATAATTCAAAACGTCATTTTCAAAAACGTCAAATGCTTTTTATAAAACATCGGTTTCGACCTTCTGATCATCTTCAGGTGCCATAAAATTCATGACAGAATGAAGGCTTCACGACCGTTGACAAACTCTTTCCCTACCCTTTCACTCTCGAGTGCAAATGTGCTTGTGACATACACTCTTGAACCAATACTGTAGTATCTTAAGCAAAGTCCTTAAAATATCCAGAATCGTGCAACTACCAACATAAGCAAATAATGCAGATAATAAAACTTTCAAGTAATTTTAACAATCACTTTCTAAACCAGCAACAAATACAGGTTTAAATGATTCGGTTGAAGACGCAAGAGAATATATTAAAAATGTCATTCCACAAAATTTTTAGCAACTAGAAATAGCACGAACATCCCTCACTGAAAATAGCAGAGTTACAAAATTCTAAAAAATAAAAGCTCTCGTGGGATCGATTGAATTCAGACAGAATTCTGCAAAGTTATTCCAACTAAATACGTAATGTCCTTAGGGATATATGCAACGCCTCACTGGCACAGGGAATTTTTCCACACAGGTTAAAATATACAATTATCAAACTGTTTCATAAGAACAGACTTCATTAATTATCGTCCAGTTTCCTTACTGACATCTTTTTTTCAGTGTTTGCGAAAAAGTAATCTATTCAAGAGCAGTCGCTCACTTAAGTGCAAACAATTTACAAAGCACATCACAGTCCGAATTTCAGAAAGGATGCTCGACTGAGAATGATGTTTATACATTTACTCATAAAATAGTACAAGACTTAAATAATAACATATCACCAGCTGGTATTTTTTGTTATCTCTCCAAGGCCTTCGATTGTGTAGATCATGATACTCTCTCAGAAAAATACAAGTTTTGTGGCAGTGATGACTTTACACGCAACTGGTTTGAATCATACTTGACAGAGAGACTGCAAAATCTTGTGCTGAATAGTTCAGATAATGTCGAGAAGGTAGAAAATTTTAGTGATTTGGCTAAAATCACGAAGGGGGTCCCATAAGCTTCAATTTTGGGTCCACTCCTATTCCTTGCATATGTGAATGAGTTTCCACTTAACATTAAACAAGCAACATTTGTAGTTTTTGCATATGATATTAGTGTGATGGTAAATTCCATTAGACTGAAAGCAACAGAAGAGGTATTACGTCGAACTTTACAAAGAATTATTAGTAGGTTGTCTGAAAACGGACTCTCCTTAAATTTTGAAAAAAACGTACTTCATTCAGTTCTGTACAACAAGTAGTAATACCAACAATTGATGTACCACATGAACAGGAGTCATATGTAGGGTAGAATGATCGAAATGTTTGGGCGTATATATTGTTGAAAACTTGAACTGGAAAAGCATATTACTGATCTTCTAAAACAATTAACTTCACTGCTTTTGCTCTTCGAATCTTGGAAACAAACGTACCAACTTCCTGACATATTTTGCGTATTTCCACGCACTACAGTGCTACGGAAAAGTTTTCTAGGGTAACTTATCACTTACAAAAAAAGTATTGGTTGCACAAAAGCGAGCAGTAAGAATAATATGTGGTGCCCAACCACGGATGCCATGTGGGTACCTCTTCAAGAAGCTAGGGGTTTTAACTGTGCCACAACAATTCGTATTTTCACTAATGAAAGTCGTCATAAATTATCCATCACAGTTGGACACGAATAATGATGTACAACACTAGAGGGAGAAACGACTTTTATTAACCATTGTTAAATCTTCAGTGGCTCAGAGAGTGGTTCAATATGTATCAATAAAAATTTCTGATTACTTGCCCAATAACATAAAATGTCTGAGAGGTAGCGAAACAAGTTTTAAATCGAATTTTAAACCATTTCTGTTGCTCCAATCCTTCTACTCACTGAAGACTTTCTGATTAAAAATAGGTAGCCAGAAAAGAAATTAAGCTTTGTTTCATGAGTACGGTCTCAGTTATGTGCAAATCCTTTAAATTCATGGGAAGGCGAAATCATCACTGACACAGACAAGGTCAGACGTAAAAACGTGTTAAGACAGTTTAATGGTTACAGCAACCGCTCCCAGAAAGCCGATGAGAGTTCGGTACCTTATGTTACATACATTTTTAACTGTCACGATGAGTTGATAAATTTTCTGTGTGTTGCCATGTGTCTCAAATGTTATACAAGGTTGATGTCATTCACATGTATCCTTCTCGTCGTTATCACTTTTCACAAATGGCAGGCTTGGTATACGGTACATAGGCTTCCACGTCCGGTGTCATAGTGACTAAAATTCCTCTGGCTATACGGTGTTTGTCTTCTCTAGAATATAAGCTCACCATTGAGACATTTAAACTGTCAAAATAGGCGTTGTTAGCCTTGGAGCTTTGAAAATTGGGTAGCACATAGGGTGATTCACCGCTGACGAAAGCCAAGACAGTGCAGTGTTCTCTTAGTGGCAGTCAGGTATTTGGACAAGCGGCATGAAGATGACTGAAAAGAGCTGTCATGTTTGGACGTGCCCATAATCTCACCAAGTTGTCTGATGTATTCGTGTGTCAACGCAGGCTGTCCATTGTGTCTACAAGGAATGGAGTATCAGCCGTAGCCAGGTAACACGGCTCACAAATAGTAGGAGTACAGCGAGTACAGCTACTGGTATGAGCCGCTAAAGCCAAAATTTGTATAAACCGTTTGTTGTTGTTGTGCAATAAAGTTTAGCCGAGCGGTGTAAGGTGCTGCAGTCATGGACTGTGCGACTGGTCCCGGCGGAGGTTCAAGTCCTCCCTCGGGCATGGGTGTGTGTGTTTTTCCTTAGGATAATTTGGGTTAAATAGTGTGTAAGCTTAGGGACTGATGACCTTAGCAGTTAAGACCCATAAGATTTCACACACATTTTTTTGCAATAAAGTACAGGTGCACAAATCCTTTACTCTAACATTCGTTTCTGTGTAAATGTTAATTTTCTTCATATTGGTTTGAAAAGCCCTATTTGATTCCATACAATGCTTTAATCTCATTTTTCAGTGTAGATCTAGGAACATTAAACGATCGGCGGCAGCCCTTTCGGCAATTTCGCCTTCCAAACGCTTAAAACAGCTTGCTTCATTTCAGTCTGAAACCACTCCCTCCACTCACGACGGCACGCTGCTTCTCCAAGCTTGGCGCCTTGCTGCCCCCTGCTCCTCTCTCCTTAAAAAAAATGAAAAAAGAAAACCTTGTATGACACATGCCTCCCAACGTTGCTATAGCCCGTAAAACCCCGACTGATCTCGAGCAATAAAACGTAACGGATACATAAATCAGCTTGAGTGAGCGGAATTTCATTATTACGATACTGTTTACATTACACTCCTTGAACATTAATACCACCTTTGAAAGAATAAAGTGATGCTGAAAATTACACTGTCTACCAGCTTAGACACAAAGAAAAATAAAATATACCTGTGACACAAAACCAGCTGCTACATCACTCAAGTTATATAATGACGGAGTAACATCTGCGGTTTATTGCAAGCATAGCATGCGTCAGCTGTTTCGATGCAAACCCGAGACACACTAAGTGTCCCATACAAACAGCTGGCCCGTACTAACAGCTGTTCCCCTACACGTAAAAACATCCTAACTGACAGAGACGCGAGACGGGTGTCAGCCTTAGTCAATGACAACCGGCTTCAAATCCGGTGAAAAGTTGAGTCTCATTTATTTTACGAGAGGTGATTCCAAAGGGAACTGAATCCAATCGACGTTTCGAGTGGCATACCTCGCCATTGCCTGCAGAGTTTGACTGGAGGGGCAAGGTGTCGTCCACGAGAGGCAATATTCCCACCTTTTAAATGACATCTGTAGCACCCGCAGTTCAACGACCCGTTTAGTCCGCAGCGTGTGGACGTTGTAGTTGTGGCCGGAGCTGGTTATTTGATGGTTTGGGGGTGCTGTTTGTACAGTGACTTGGGCTGAATAGGGCCAAGCCAGACGTGAACTAGGAACTATATTTCAACATTGCCGTGGATCAAGTGTTGCTCTTACTTCTAGATGTTCATGATGAGTATTGCTATTGGACACTGCCATCTTTCAAGATGACAACAGCGATGTTCAATGGACTGCACGTTGTAGTTTCTTTTTTCACGACAGCTCAAGCATCCTGTCGCAACACTAAACTGACACAATATTTTTAGCGCAACGCAATCTGTCTTTCAATAATCCCTACAAAAGAATGGCCCTGACTGACAATAACCTATTCCTTTCACGAATCACTTACCTCACAAAAATCTTCGTTACTCAAACTAATGCAATACAGCGAGCGCCAATACTGCCAGCTAAATAAAAGATTCTAACTACTGAAGGCACTAACTACTGATAGGCATAGTTAGCAATTGAAAGATTTTGATAGAGAACAAACAATGTATTTACCTTAATAATATTCTAATGTCATAATATATTATATCAGTTCATGACATCCAGTCTTACAAATTTACTCTCTCTGATGGACACACGTCCACATCATCCGCTCTCAAAACTCCGCCATCTCTCTCCCCACATCCACCACTGCTGGCGGCTTACCTCGAACTGCGCAACGCTAAGCGCTGTTCACATCCAATTGCTCAACACTACAATGGCGAATATTCCAACAATGCCAACCAGCCACAGACTGCACACAGCACAACCAGTGATTTTCGTACAGAGCGCTACGTGGCGTTACCAATATAAAAACCTAAACAGCCTACTTCCAAGTGGACTACTGTTGCAAACTTCTGTTTGTAATCACTGAAACAGTGACACATACCACCCCTCAATCTGTGAACTTTCATTTCGTTTCCGCCTCCACTTTTGAGTGCTTCACTTGCTTAGTCCGGCAGTGTGAACTGAGCCAGACTTCTGGAGGTACCAGTGCAGTTACTCTTCTCGGTGTTGCACTGCGTACCAGCGCCACAAAACAGCGACCGAGGAGCGATGGGAGGGGGGCTATCGGCGCGGCATTTCGCGCGGACGCATCCCCGCCCAGTGTCCAGCGCGTGAGACAGCGTACAGATGCGGGCCATCCGTCAGGAGGGCCGCGGGCCGTTAATGAGCGGCCGGCGGAGCGGCGCTCTCCATCTCCAGGCGACAAGCCCACCCATCACGGCCGCCCCGGCAATTAAAGGCAGGCGGGTGCACCCACGACAAGCGCCGAGGCCGCTGTCCACGCGTGCCACAGCCACGTCACCAGCCGTCCCTGGCCCGTCTCCACAGGGCGCACACGGCAACCAGCACTGTACTGTAGTCTGCTTCAGTGGGTAAGAAGTTGCTCTACATGTGCAGCCGGACCAAAGGGGGATACGCAAGGTAACTGTACTATTTTACCACTACTATGATTCCCCCACGGCCCATGAACCCGACTGGCGAGAGCCAACGCAATAGACAGCACCACCAGAAATGTATCCGTGGAGAGGTCAGAAAAACCTGTGGTTCCTGAGAGGAGGCAGCAGGCTTTTGGGTAATTAGTGGTACACTAGTCTCAATGATTAATTCAACTTTGTAAATTTTGCCGACGTTATCTCGCTATGTCAGTACTGTGAATGGCGGAAACCAAATAGAATCTGCAGTCCTTTGCTTTGGGTATGTATTGCCTTAAGAGAGGCCAAATCCTTTTGGCTTGTTCTCTTTCATTTATTTTCTTTAATTTCCCTCAGAGGGAATGATGATAGGAAGGTGGCTGGGTATCAAGGGCGTTAGTCATTGCTCGAATGAAATGAGGGGATGGATCTTACTCCATTTGCTATACTTTCCAAGATCTATTGGTGGACAATCTGTCTGTGCCAGGTGCCTGGGAAAGGGAGTTGTGTGGTTAAAAAAGGTTAAAATGGCTCTGAGCACTATGGGACTTAACTTGTCAGGTCGTCAGTCCCCTAGAACGTAGAACTACTTAAACCTAACTAACCTAAGGACATCACACACATCCATGCCCGAGGCAGGATTCGAACCTGCGACCGTAGCGGTCGCGCAGTTCCAGACTGTAGCGCCTAGAACCGCTCGGCCACTCCGGCCGGCAGTTCTGTGCTGCTGCGTCCAGCGGATTCCAGGAAGGTCGGACCCGCGTGACAACAGCAGTGGTCGGGCACTCTCTTCCAAGGGCATCCTCAGTTTCCTGTCACCTGGTGGGGTGGGGGGTGGGTGGGGGTGGGGGGCAAGGAGGATTGCGTGGAACCTGTCAGTGGTGAAAACGCAT
Source organism: Schistocerca piceifrons (assembly GCF_021461385.2). Taxonomy (NCBI): domain Eukaryota; kingdom Metazoa; phylum Arthropoda; class Insecta; order Orthoptera; family Acrididae; genus Schistocerca; species Schistocerca piceifrons. The sequence continues at coordinate 528,187,435 of NC_060144.1, read as the reverse complement.
CAGCTAGGCCAGGCCACGCATCCCTAGAATTGCAGCTCAGTGAGAGCTGGTATCCGTCAAACTGGTTTCTCACGTAGGCACAGTATTTTGCTATGTTTGTTATTCTTCCCATACTGTAGTCTATCCCGTGTGCTTTGAAAGAGCAAGCTGACTGGGGGACAATTGGCTACCCTTGCTCATGTAACAAGGCACAGCTAGATTCGGCGGCAAGCCTCTCAACTGAAGTACGTTTTTGGTGATGTTTTGGAGAGATTACGTGCGGCGATTTGTACACTGGTGATAGATTTACGAACGGCGATCGGACACTGTAGGCAGCCATCCAGGCTTGGTGTGGTTGGCATACCTTAATTTTTCGGACTTGATGTAAAGAACCGAATTTTTCGTGGAACTTTATTCGGGACAGCCGGAGAGAGAAGATGTAAAGTAGAGACCGAAGATCGCTCAAGTTAAGAGTATTCACCGTCTCGGTGGAATGGACACAGTTTTTGCAAGCGCTGATCCGCACCGCCGGGCAATATAGCGACAAATTGGAACATCGACCTCGGCCGCTATTCGTCAGCATTCCAGACTGTAGCCTAAGGTGCAGCCCATAGCTGACGCCACACAAATCGAGAACAGCGTTTCTTAAGAGCCACCTCCCGAAAAGTAGGCACAGTTACTCTGACGCCCCCTGCTCCGCGCCTGCTTGCACAATGCCCACAGCACACGTAGTTTATATGTGCCGTTCTATAGATGAGTTCTGTTGTTCGATCAGTGTACCACAAGTTAGCGAATTAGCACTCAGTTAGGATAAACAGTAATCCCACTATCATTTCAGAAATTATGTAGGATGACAATTATTGAACTATATGAAGTGAAATCGTCATAACTTCAAACTGCACGCTTGGCTGCGGGGTATCATGGGAATTAGTGCGCGCATGCATCTTTTGGTTCGTCAATAAGCAGAACTTGAGCATTTGGGGGACTGACAATCCGCATTTCGCAATCGAGAAGTCTCTTCACCCTCAACAGGCGACTGTGTGGCTTGAGATGTCCAGTCACGGAATAATGGGCACGATATTCCTTGAAGGCACGGTGACTACCGAACGCTATGTGGAGGTTTCAGAAGATAATTTCATCCTCATTATCCAAAGTGACCCTGACTTCGACAAGATGTGGTTCATGCAAGACAAAGCTCGACCTAATAGAAGCAGGAGAGTGTCTGTTGTCCTGGAGGAGCTCTTTGGGGATCGCATTCTGGCTCTAGAGTACCCAGAGGCCACTGGCATGGGCCTCGATTGGCCCCATATTCTCCGGATCTGAGCTCATGCGTCTCCTTTTGGTGGGGCTATATTAAAGGTGTACAGCAACAACCTCGAAACCATTTCTGAGCTGGAAACAGCCATTCAAGATGATCCGACACTTCACTGTGTAATGCAGAGTTTCGCTACTCGTCGCCAACGATAGCAGGCATATCGAACATGTCATATTCTAAATCTGAATACCTGTAGTGAAGTTTACATGTTTAATAATGTGTGTGCACGCCGTAGTTTTTAACTGATTTACGTTTTTTTATATACTTCAATAATTGTCAGCCTGTACAACCATATCAGAATATTCTACACTTAGGAACAATTTTGGGGAAGATTATTCAGTTCGTATTGTAAATTGTGAAGAGGGATCATCCCATGAATTGTCATTTAAGACAGGGCCTCTCTTTTGCATTCAGACATCTTTACGTTGAGTAGGGACAGTGACAGTTCCTTAGAGTTCTGCGTATCTTCATGACACTGAGGTACAGATTTTACTCAAAATGAGGTACTATTTCACCTCGTCATCAGGCACCCTTTCATAATAATTATGATGGCATCGTCTTGAGCAAAATATTCCGGGTGTAATACATGCCCCTGTTCCACCCTCTCGATGGGGACTACTCAGGGCAATATTATCGTAAGACAAAACAAATCTAGCATCCTAACTGGTGGAGCGTACAAAGTCAAATCCCTTAATAGCGTACGTGGTTTAGAGAACTTGAAGAGAAAAATGGGCACATAAAGTGAGAATTAGTGACGAACAGTGGCAGGAAGAACAGGACTTACCAGATGAGTAAGATCAACACGAACACAAATAGGAGTAACACAGGTGAGGATCTATAAAGAATAAGAAAATGGGAATGCGGATAAGGTGCTATGAACAGCATAGTGAACGTTTTAAAGTTACTAAGATAGATACAGACCCAGCGCCGACCTTAGTGGTACAAGTTAATATGCTTGCTGGAACACATTAAAACCACTTATGATGAGATAAAAGAATTCATTCAGAACAATAAATGAGATGAAAATTTAACTGTGAAGGGTAGGATGCAATACGGTACTATGAAAATGAAGAGACGGAAAAATTATAGAACAGTGACTAGAGAAAGGACTAAAAGGAAAAGGCACATGGCTGAATTTTGCACAGAGCACAATTTAATAATTATGAACACTTTCTTTAGGAGTCATGAAAGGATGATTTAATAGTAGATTTCGAAGTAAGTTCGAAGCTGCAAAATGTTGACAGTTATCGGCAAGGAACTTCAAACTAGAAGCGATGAAATTAAAGAAAGTAGACTGAAGACATGGGTCATAGACAAGTAAAAAAATAAATAAATAATTTTTAAAAATAGGAAGTTGTGCGCTTCAAAGCAATCGTTACGCAGCTATTGCCTCAGACAGGGAAAGGAACTGAACAGAAGGTGAATGGGTGTATTTTAACGATGCTATAGCGAAAACGACAAAGTAACTACTAGGAAAAGACAAAGCTCAGTAGAAATCCTCGAATAATACGAGTGTCATTGATTGTAATTGATGAAAGGGAAAAAAATAAAAGCATGGCAAGTGAAACATGTAAAATGAAATAAACATAAATAAAAATTGTGACTAGTAGTGCAAAACAACAGTGAGATATGGACAGAGGAGACACACAAAGTTTTAGAAAGAAACGTGACTATAGGAAATATAGACCCCACTTACAGCAAAATGAAACACCTATTTGGAGGAAAGAGAAACAAATGAATATCAACAGCTTAGGTGGTAAGCTAGTGATAAGCAATTTAAGGATCAGCGAATGGTGAAATACTTACATAGAGGTGGAATGCAAAGTAAACAACCTTGATTACTTATATGAGAAACAGAATGAAGACAAACTTTTATGTCGGTTCTCGGATGGATAGCTTTAGAGAATGTTAACTGGGGTACAAACTCTGAAATTTATCATGTATAAAATACAATAAGCGAAAAGTTATCTTCTACTTGTACAGAAACCAGATTGCAGTTCAAAGGGTCGAAAGTCATAAAAGGAAAGCAGTCGTTAAGGGATGAGATAGGGTTGTACTCTTCTTCGATGTTACAAAGAGTAAACAGCAAATCAAACCCAGGAGAAATATGGAAATGGGATTGAAGTTCAGGCATAAGAAACGAAAAGTTTGAAATCTGCCGATGACATTGCAGTTCAGTCTCAGATACGGCAAAGGGCTTGGGAAATCTGTTGAAAGGAGTGATTACTGCCTTGCAAAGAGGTTATGAGATGAAAGTCAACAAAAATAATGGAACGGAATGTAGTCGACTTAATTCAGACAAGGTAGATTAAGAAATGTGAGACTAAATGCAGTTAAGTGTTGCTATTTGGGTTGCAAAATAAATGACGATGTACGGAGTATAAAGGGTTGTAAAATAAAGATTGGCAGCAGCAAGGAAATCGTTTCTGAAAAAGAGGAATTTGTTAACGTCGAAAGCAAATCAGTATTTTCCGAAATAGTTTTTCTGGAGTGTAGCATTGCGTGGAAGAAAACATAGACGACAAACTGTCCAGACAAGAAGTGCATAGAATCTTTTGAGTTGTGATGCTACAGAAGGGTATCAAAGATTTGGCAAGTAGATCAGATAGCTAATAAGGTAGTGATGAGTCTAAATGGAATGGAATGAGCTTTATACGACAAGATTAAACGAGGAGATCGACTCATAGCACATATCCTGAAGTATCAAAGAATCGTCGGTTTAGTGATGGAAGGAAGCAAGGGCGGTAAAAATTGCAAAGCGAGATCAAGGCTTGAACACTTGGTTGTAGGTTTCAACAGTTACACAGAGAAGGAGAGACATACACAAGATAGAATACTGTGGAGAGTTGCATTAAAGCAAACCACATTATTCTCCTTCCTGTCCCTCTCTTAGAAAAGACGCAAAACAACACGAAGAAAAATCTGAAGTTCCATAATACAATTAGTCTCAAGTAGCTGCAAACTGCTCAACCTCTAATAGCTTTATCGTCGCAGAGGCACCAAATCTTAAACTTCCTTCTAAAATGAACCTGCGTTATTGCAGAAACGCACCTGCGACATTGCAGTAACATACGAGGAGTTTTACATAAGTATAGCAACTCTTTTTTTCTGAAAGCAGGCTGGTTTTATTCAGGATAAAAATACATCATATATTTCCGTACTCTTCTGGCTACAAAACGCTGTTTTTCAACATAAACTCCGTTCAATGTGGCAGCCTTAACGCCACCTTACTGGCAGGGCCAGTATGCTCGCATGGTACCACCCTACTGGCCGACGTCGGCGCCGATGTCTTGCTGCATTAGCAATCTCCCCATCATCCGTGTACCACTTCCCTCAAAGTGAATTCTCCATTGGGCCAAACAGATGGAAATCGGAAGGCTCGAGATCCGAGCTATAGGATGTATGAGGAAGAACAGTCGAATGAAATTTTGTGAGCTTCTCTCAGGTGAGCAGAACCGAGTGGGGCCTTGCGTTGTCATAGTAAAGGCGAAGTTCGTTTTCATTTCTGTAGCGACGAACACGCCGAAGTCATTTCTCCAATTTCATGAGGGTAGCACGATACGCTTCAGAGTTGATCGTTACACCCATGTTTCGTCGCCTGTGACGCCGTTCGACAAAAAAACTGTCACAATGAGCCTCGTAAGGCGCAAGCAATTACGCATGTATCGGCGTTCGTTGTTCTTTATGATCTTCTGCTAGGTGGCGAGGAGTCCAGTGGGCACAACCTCTGAGTTCCGCAACTGGTGGACGAGAGTGTCAGCACTCCATTCGGGCAGCGAGCAGTTAGACTGTGATCTCTCGATCAACTCGAATGAGAGTGTCCGCACGTTACAGTATTGCAGGAGTCACAGCTGTGTGTGGTCGGCTGGCACGCAGGAGTTCGGGTAGATCTGTGAGTCTTTGTTACGAAAATGACATACGCCTCGCCCAACGACTCAGCGTGCTTTTTTTTGGCTGCCAGGTCTCCGTAGACGTGCTGCAGGCACCTATGAATGTCTGCGATGCTCTGATTTTCCGCCAAAAGAAACTTGATGATCGCTCTCTGTTTGTAACGCACCTCCATTACACACGCCATTTTGAAAGCTATGTATTGTTTGGAAGCTATGTATTGCGCTGCCACCTGCCAGGACTTCATGAAATAGTGAGGGCTGAGGCGGGAATATGCTACGATGTCCCACAACATAGTTTGCATTTTTTCAGTCGAAACACTCAAAAATAAAAGGTGACGCATTACTTACTGATCGCTCTTTCTAATTCGCTTGGTCCACTTTTCTTTATGTTTAACCAAATCAGTATTTATCACACATGTCTCAATGACAAGGTCTGTCTGTGAAGAGGAAGTGATTTTGGCATCTTAAAATGGATAATTCAATGTAATCGGATTATGTCAGGGGGTGCTGACTGGATTAATATGGAAAATAGAATGCTGAAAGTAGTAAGCCAGTTTTATTTGAGTAGCCAAGTAACTGTGGTTGGCAGACCTAAATGTGATGTAAAATGTAGATTAGCAGTAGTTTTTCTGTTAAAGGGACATATGTTAACACGTAATATATATGAAACGCCCCCCTAGAAAAATTTGTGAATTACTGTGCTGATAAACCTCTACGTTATTTGATTTTCAAACAGCTGAGCAAAACTGAACGTACTCAGACATTTCTCTCTTTACTTATTCTGATCAGCACTAAACTGACACACAATTTTTTTTTTTAGCGCAACGCAATCTGACTTTCAATAATCCCTACAAAAGAATGGCTCTGACTAACAAAACCTATACCTTTCACAAATCACTTACATCACAAAAATCTTCGTTACTCGAACTACTGCAATACAGCGAGCACCAATACTGCCAGCTAAATAAAGGATTCTAACTACTGAAGGTACTAACTACTGATAGACATAGTTAGCAAATAAGAGATTTTGATAGAGAACAAACAATGTATTTACCTTAATAGCGTTCATATATATATATATATATATATATATATATATATATATATATATATATATATATATATATATACACTCCGGCATCTCTCTCCCCATATCCACCACTGCTGGCGGCTCACCTCCAACTGCGCAACGCTATGCGCTGTTAATAGCCAACTGCCCAACACTACAATAGCAAATTCCAATAATGCAAACCAGCCATAGACTGCACACAGCACAGTCTGTGATTTTCACACAGAGCGCTACGTGATGTTACCAATATAAAAACCTAAATGGCCTACTTACAAAATATAAGTTTGTGTAGTCTTCTCCGTAATATTTATTTGGAGTGAACACTTAAGTAGAATCGATGACGGTAAAAGAGCACCGACAGTAAGAGAAGCTTTTCAAAAGAGGTGCTGCAGGAGAATGCTACAAACTACGTGCCCTGTTTAAGCAATTCATGGGGAACTATTGAAGAGAAATGGGGAGAGCCTAGCATGCAAAAATGGAATAAATGGAGGGACAGCTCGATAAGGCATTGTACATTGCCCGTTCGGTGCTTTACACACGTTGTGCAAGCGAGTGGTCTCGTGTTCACCAGTGACAAGTGCAAGCTCCACACAGCAGACAGCGGGGCAAGGGCTCAAAATAATAGCACCAGAACAACGCCAAGCTGCAGTTGAACGCCTCTGGATGACTGACTGTACATGTACTCAAAACGTCATCCTGCGGTTGCGAACGCCGAAAGCTAAGCGTGGGAGACCGAGTGTGTCGGATACCCGGTTCAGTACTGAAGACAGGCTAATAAATACATCCGTACACCACGCACGTCGCACGTCAAAGACGTGTGGTGTCTACACCCTGCCCCACTCCTGAACGCTACCCCGTGGAGCACACACTGACAATCGAGAATTCTCCGTTCTCTTCGAAATACCGGGAAAGTAACGCAGAATTTTCTCAATAGGTGCCTCTAGTACATCCATAAAGTCACTAGAGGTTGGCACTGTACAAGGTCCCGCTGTGATTGGCGGAGAGTTTGCCTGGGCAAGGAAGCAGCTGTTTTTCCACGCTGTGTACGGAAAAGGCTCTAATATGCATAATGAAGTGGGAGAGTCCATGGCTAATTCTCGCTTCGCTCAGGGCCTCTTCACAGTCCTCGTGGCTTTTGGAAACACACTTCGTTCTACGGATTACGTACACCCCACCTGAAAGTGAGACCATTCAAGTCTTTCAGCCACGGAAACGCAGGTATCCTTTCCCGTGACTACTGTTCAGTGCGCGCACTGCCCGCAAACATGCCGCCAGCTGCTTCCGCGTCCCACAAACAACGGAGAAATTTTGCTCTCATTTGACAGCTCTTGTGCCTTTTCCCAGAAAAGTTACAGTTAATGTTACAGCAATTAATATATATTTTGCCGTTTTGCGACATGTGGCTACACATTTTCGTCGCAACACGTGCTATTTTATCTACGACGCAGTGCGCAGTAGCAAAGGGCAGTGTACGACATGATGTACCAACCAAACGCGTCGTCATGTCTGATCTGCTTGCAGAGTGCACTCACCGGGCTATTGTTCAACGGTAATTTTCGTGTTGGCGTACGTTTAGCGAATGGGTCCGTTATTTGTTCCGATGTTCAAGGCTAACATCAAGTAAACACAATAAATGTGACAGTAAGACTAGTTAGTTAAGTAATGTGGGCAAGTACGTGGAATGAAGATTGTACAGGGAGCCTAAGGCTTGAATACTATAAATAGAGTTATACGGGTGACAGCAGCTATGAAGATACAAAAAGACTGGCACATGGAAGAATAACGTTAGGGAAGTGTTTCTACTGTATTTCAGCCCTACAACACCGGACCTCCGAAGTTGAAGCAGACTACCCATTCGTTCAAATATAAGTAAGCAGAATCACCTACATAATACTAAGAAAATTATCAGAAAATGACGCAAACCCTTCGGAAATTTGGGTAGGTGGTTTTCTAGGAACAAATTCGAGTGCGAGGTCTTACTATATCCCATAACAGGATTTATTTTGTTCCATAAAATTTCTTGCGTGTAGTAGCGTAAATCTCTTCTTCTTCTGATATTTCGGCTGTATATCGTCCAGCCATTTTCAGAGTGAGGCGGGTAACTGACGCTCCGGCACTTGCTCCGTTCTTTTAAACCCGTGGACCGTTGATCGGTGTCAAAGAGGTACAACATATGCATAAAATTAGATCTATCGTTGCAAGGTCAATCCACACTGTGATATCGATGTATCACTGCAAGCTGCGTCATTGGGACGTCTTTGCGTGTTTATTACAGAAAGTGGCGGATTTCATGATTTGTCCAAGCTGAAACCGCTACCGCTATTAATTTAATTCGTCGCCAACCAAATTTCAGTTGCTTCTTTCGCTACTGAGACCCAAAAAGGTGAGGTCGAGGCTAAAATTTTGAAGTTATCGTACACCATAGACTGCTCAATGTCAATACAGTGCTCTGCCACCGCCGATTTATTAAGTTGAAAGAGCCGGGTGTACCTGCGGTGCTTTGTGGGTCTCTCATGGACTGTACGTGTCGGCTGTTCGATGTATGAAACGCTGCACTCACAGGGAATCTTGTAAAACCCAGGCTTCCGATGCACCATATCGTCATTAACTGCATCCAGGAGTGTTGGTTTCCTTGGTTTGCTGGAATTCGTCCTATTTTTGGCGATAGGCTTCCCAAGTATGGCAGAAAGGACATGGACTTAAAACTTTCCGCGTCTTCTCCATTCCTTATGCCCACTGTTGGCTTCATCCGTATTGCCTTACTTATTTGCTGTAGAAGCTCGTAATCAAAAAAAAAAAAAAAAAAAAAAAAAAAAAAAATGTTCGAATGTGTGTGAAATCTTATTGGACTTAACTGCTTAGGTCATCAGTCCTTACGCTTACACACTACTTAACCTAAATTATCCTAAGGACAAACACACACACCCACACCCGAGGGAGGACTCTAACCTCCGCCGGGACCAGCCGCACAGTCCATGACTATAGCGCCGACCGCTCGGCTAAGAAGCTCGTTTTCTAGACTGCTCTCCTCAGGTATGACAAGGGACATTTACCTCCTGCGATATTTTATGCGTGATATTCCATGTACCCATTGCTACCAAATTAACTGTTAAATATTTTCTTGCTAATCCAGTGTCACTGGGGCCGCGCCACTGTTATGAAAATTTATATCTCTTACGTAGACCAGTCCGAAAATGCACAAATAAAGGTGAAACGCGTCATTGGGAAACCACAAAAAGTTCTAACGCAGCAACCGAGAGAGCTTGTTTTCTACATAAACATTACTCGTTCGTAAAAAAATGTTTAATTTAAATACTAAAAATTTTAGAACTGCTGCTATAGCAATTTGATATGCCGGTTTTTTGACCAGTTATCAGCAGGAAATAAAAAGAAAACTATTCTAAGAGATACCAAACAAATACCGAGATATACCAGTTATTCAGAACTAAAATACCGATATCGAAGTTTTTGAAAACAGCTACAAGTCGTACCTTGTATTTTTCATTTGCCAGTTTCGCTCATCAAATGAACAACAGCATCATGGGAATGTAGACTGTAAAAGATACAAACTGATATAGTACCGAAAACTTACATTTTCGTTACGTAAAGTACATATTCTGTTTTCAGTATGGTGACTTACGTCTAAAGTTGGCTGAAAGCACTACGGATTGCGTTTAAAAATTGCTAACAGATCTGAAGATTAAACTGGTTGTAGTATAGTACCTAAACCCACGTTTAAAGTATGATAGTAAATGAAGACATCGACAGCACCAAAGATTAAATTTACTATGCAAAAGTACTTGTAACGCCCACGACGTAGTACATCCAAAGATATGTAATTTACAACTACAGAAAACAAAATCTACGTTTTAATCGACTCTTTAATGGACGTTTGTATAACATGTAATATCTGTAAGTATTCGCTTACCTTTCAAAATATACGAGTACATCTGTAAAAATTAAAATATCTTTCAAAATTAGCAACCAAGATATAAAATCTAGTGTATCATCACAACATAAATAGTTTTTAAAACGGTAATTTTGAATTCATATTTGTACAGTCATTTCTAAACATGTGTTACTATTATGTTTTTTCAAACACATTTTAATTTTTACAGATGTACTCGTATTTTTTTAAACATAAGCAGATAGGTACAGATACAAGATGTTAAACGCACACCCATAAGAGAGGTGATTAAAATGTGAAATTCGTTTTCTGTAGTCGTAAATTACGTATCTTCGGATATACTATATCGACGACGTTGGAAATACTGTTGTACAGTAAATTTAATCTTTGGTGCTGTCGATGTCATCATTTACTACCATACTCTAAACTTAGGTTTAGGTACTATAGTACAGCTAGTTTAATCTTCAGAACTGTTAGTCAGCTTTAAACGCTGTCTTTGATGGTGTCAGGCAACTTTAAACGTCAGTCACCATACTGGAAACAGAGGATGTACTTTACGTAACGTGGCTGTAAGTTTTCCGTATATCTCAATTTGTATCTTTTACAGTGTATATCCTGTTGATGCTTTTGTTCAGTTGAAGAGCAGAACCCGTAAATAACAAAATGCTAGGTTCGGCTTGTGGCTGTTTTCAAGATCTTACTGTTAATAGTTACTCCCCTTGCTGGCAATGCCTGCTATTAATATACCGGTATTTCATTTTATTCTTGCTTACGGTTCCGATAACTGATATTCCCATACCAAGCCTGGCTATAAATTTCGTAAACTTGAATGTAATAAAGATCAGACTTCCCAAGGAAGCCAGCGCAATAAGAATACGTACGGAGGATGAACTACTGGCTTTGCATTTACTTTTTGCTGGTGGGTTCACTTTTATCATACAAGGTGGCTAAACATTTTATATAAGAGTCTTTCATTCGTAGGTAAAGCCGAACGTGCTGTATCTATCTTGGATCTAAAATATAGTAAATACCGACACTGTAGTAGAATAAACTCCTTGCTATGCAAGCTATTATAAAATGAAATACTTCAAACTGCTTTGTGGATGCTACTGTGGGAAAAGACGTGAAATATTTCGTAATATTTGAAATTGCCATGTAATGGCTGACTGTTGCACACCAGCGATGTCCTGGTGGCACGGCAGAAATTGCTAGAAATTGTTTAAAGGTTCAAAACATTGACTTGAGGGATGGGAAGATTACTTTCAATAATAACAAGGTTAACATTTCATAGATACAGTAACAATTACAGCATAGACACTCTTGCTCCAAGAACAGCGAAAGCAGAAGTAAGACAGACAGAAGACGTGGTGGCTGTTTTGACTGCTTCTCATATGGAACAAGAAAGGATATCATCATCTCCAACTACAATTGTCAGGGATGGTGTCTATATTGTTCAGGCTATGTATCTGATGAAAAAATCATTACTGTACACTTCAGACAATTTAGTAATAAGTTGCAAGGAGGCTTAATTAAAAAGGAATGACTAATATTAATGAATAAATACAATAATTTTACCAGCTGTGTAACCGGTTACGAAGTCTCGTAACCGGTTGGCCCTGACTATTATTAGCACGCAATCTGACTGCATAAAATAAAAATAAAGAATGACAAGGAATTTCTGTTAACACAATTGATTAATTAAGTCCCCTGCAACTATAAAAGCTACGAAACAACAAAGCACAAGTGTAACTGTTCTGTGTGTGGTAGTGTGACTAAACGTACATGTATCCGGCTCGGTTCTTTCTCAATATGACAAAATATTTTAAACACCATGCACAATGAACTAATTCAAAAACCAGAAATGCTATAACTGCACATAGAAACCAGAATTACAAGTCTAATAAATGAACACGAGCCAGATGCTTTGTTGACTGTACCTGTGAGCAAGAGGGATTGTTATTAAAGAAAACTGTAATACCTTTTTACTTCATTATACATTGACGAATATGTTCCATTATAGCAGCATCAAAAATCAAAAGCCCATCTCCTATCTCAAATATGTTCCGACAATTGCATCTTCTTCCATCTATACATTACACCAACCGAACAGTACAACATTTCAGTCAAGACTCAGGTCGTCTACTCTCTCGCCCAACAGAACAACGACTGCTCTCGACATCCTCTGAACTAGTACTGCCCCCAGTGGAGGCGGCGGAATGATAATCTTTGGCGCAATCTCTGGCGCTGTGACTCACAAGGGAACCTCCCCATCGCACCCCCATCAGATTTAGTTATAAGTTGGCACAGTGGATAGGCCTTGAAAAATTGAACACAGATCAATTGAGAAAACAGGAAGAAGTTGTCTGGAAATATGAAAAAATGAGCAAAATATACAAACTGAGTAGTTCATGTGCAAGATAGGCAACATCGAGGACAACTTGAGTTGAGGAGCGCCGTGGTGTCCTGGTTAGCGTGAGCAGCTGCAGAAAGAAAGGTCCTTGGTTCAAATCTTCTCTGGACTGAAAACTTCAATTTTTTATTTTCAGAGAATTATGTGACGCACATGCCGTCACCAGTGTCGTATAGAATATATCAGACGTGTTTTCCTGTGGAGCAATCGGTTGACTTATGACCTTGCTATCAAATGTTATCGGTTCCCATTGGAGAGGCACGTCCTTTCGTCTACCAATAGCACGGTTTTGAGGTGCGGTCGCAAAACACAGACACTAAACTTATTACAGTGAACAGAGACGTCAATGAACGGACAGATCATAACTTTGCGAAAAAAAAGAAGTAAATTTTTCACTCGACGGAAGACTTGAACCTAGGATCTCTCCTTCTGCAGCTGCTCACGCTAACCGCGAGACCACGGCGTTCCTGAGCTTACGCTCTCCATGAAGTTGCTTATCATGCACATGGACTACTCAGTTTGTGTATTTTGCTTATTTTTTTCATAGTTCCACACAACTTCTTCCTGTTTTCTCGATTGATCTGTGTTCAGTTTTTCAAGGCCTATCCACTGTGCCAACTTATAACTAAATATGAGTGGGGTGCGATGGGGAGGTTCCCTTGTCATTGTAGCCACCTTTGAAAGTCACAAAAATGGTGCAGTCTTTATGACCAAATATGGAGACGTTAAAGCGGGATTGTTTTAACCAAACTGTTTTTGCCATCCCTCGCGTGAATCCGCCTAAAAGTGGTAGATCGCAAGGTCTCTTCTCGCAGGCAACGTTTGGCTGTTACAGCAAATGTCAGTAGATTAGATTAGATTAGATTAGATTAATACTAGTTCCATGGATCATGAATACGATATTTCGTAATGATGCGGAACGAGTCGAATTTTCTAATACATGACATAATTAGGTTAATTTAACAACATACTTAAGTTAATATAACAACTTTATTTTTTTGTGTTTTTTGTTTTTCTTTATTTTTTATTTTTATTTTTTTTATTTTTTTAATATTTTTTTCTTTTTTTCTTAATTTATATCTAAAAATTCCTCTATGGAGCAGAAGGAGTTGTCATTCAGAAATTCTTTTAATTTCTTCTTAAATACTTGTTGGTTATCTGTCAGACTTTTGATACTATTTGGTAAGTGACCAAAGACTTTAGTGCCAGTATAATTCACCCCTTTCTTTGCCAAAGTTAGATTTAATCTTGAATAGTGAAGATCATCCTTTCTCCTACTATTGTAGTTATGCACACTGCTATTACTTTTGAATTGGGTTTGGTTGTTAATAACAACGACGTCCGGCCCGGTGATAGAGGCGGGATCGCTAATCCCTCTAAAAGCGTCGTTACTAACGAGTGCGAACCGCTTCGGAGTCCGCGGCATAGGTCTCCGGTGTTTCACTTTCGGGGGCGCGCGCGACGCCCTGCGTAACTCGCCGTTTGGGCGACGGGCGGCGCCTCGGCGGCCGTAATGTGTGGGGAGCCGGAACTGGCGCCGTGCCGCGGGGAGCCGTTTGGCGGGGCAGGTAGCGGCAAGTAGGCCGCTTGTAGGGCGCGCACGTGCCGGCTGATGAATAGCCGCACCTCCCACCAGGGGGGTGGTGGGGGGGGGGGGGGGGCGCACTGCCCGGCAGTACCGCGACACCGGTCCCCCGGACTCCCGCCACTGCGCGGACCTTTAATCGCGAGAGGCGAGGGTGCGGGGGGAAGACGGTCGTCAGGGGTCGCGCTGCCAAGTCGCACCTTGTTGCCTCGCCCCGCGGCTGCTGCTTTACCACCCAGGCAGTAGCAGGCGATCCGAGCGTGCAGATTGCAATGAGGCGACAGAAGCTATGGGGTAGCGGCATGCACATATACAGGGTGAGTCACCTAACATTACCGCTGCACATATTTCGTAAACCACATCAAATACTGACGAATTGATTCCACAGACCGAACGTGAGGAGAGGGGCTAGTGTAACTGGTTAATACAAACCATAAAAAAAATGCAAGGAAGTATGTTTTTTAACACAAACCTACGTTTTTTTTTAATGGAACCCCGTTAGTTTTGTTAGCACATCTGAACATATAAACAAATACGTAATCAGTGCCGTTTGTTGCATTGTAAAAAGTTAATTACATCCGGAGATATTGTAACCTAAAGTTGACGCTTGAGTACCACTCCTCCGCTGTTCGATAGTGTGTATCGGAGAGCACCGAATTACGTAGGGATCCAAAGGGAACGGTGATAGACCTTAGCTACAGAAGAGACTGGAACAGCACATTACGTCCACATGCTAACACCTTTTTAATGGTCTTTTTCACTGATGCACATGTACATTACCATGAGTGGTGAGGTACACGTACGCACGTGGTTTCCGTTTTCAATTACGGAGTGGAAAAGAGTGTGTCCCGACATGTCAGGCCAATAGATGTTCAATGTGGTGGCCATCATTTGCTGCACACAAATGCGATCTCTGGTGTAATGAATGTCGTACACGCCGCAGCACATCTGGTGTAATGTTGCCGCAGGCTCCCACAATACGTTGTTTCATATCCTCTGGGGTTGTAGGCACATCACGGTACACATTCTCCTTTAACGTACCCCACAGAAAGAAATCCAGAGGTGTAAGATCAGGAGAACGAGCTGGCCAATTTATGCGTCCTCCACGTCCTATGAAACGCCCGTCGAACATCCTGTCAAGGGTCAGCCTAGTATTAATTGCGGAATGTGCAGGTGCACCATCATGCTGTGCACAGTTCGTTGTAATTCACGGAAAGTCATCGAGTAAAACAGAAGTGATTTCTGGCGTTCCCCAAGGTAGTGTTATAGGCTCTTTGCTGTTCCTTAACTATATAAACGATTTTGGAGACAATCTGAGCATCCGTCTTCGGTTGTTTGCAAATGACGCTTTCATTTGTCGACTAATAAAGTCATCATAAGATCAAAACAAACTACAAAACGACTTTGAAGAAATATCGAAATGGTGTGAAAAGTGGCAGTTGACATATAATAACGAGAAGTGTGTGGTCATCCATATGAGTGCTAAAAAGAACGGGTTAAACTTCGGTTACACGATAAATCAGTCTAATCTAAAAGCCGTAAATTCAGCTAAATACCTAGGAATTACAACTACAAACAATTTAAATTGGAAGGAACACACAGAAAATATTGTGGGGAAGGATAACGAAAGACTGCGTTTAATTGGCAGGACACATAGAAAATGTAACATATCTACTAAGGAGACGGCCTACACTAAGCTTGTCTGTCCTCTTTTAGAATACTGTTGCTCGGTGTGGGATCCTTACCAGATAGGTCTGACGGAGTACATCGAAAAAGTTCAAAGAAAGGCAGCGCGTGTTGTATTATCACGAAATATGGGAGAGAGTGTCACAGAAATGATACAGGATTTGCGATGGACATCATTAAAAGAAAAGCGTTTTTCGTTGCGACGGAATCTTCTCACATCGACTTACATAGGGAGGAACGATCACGAAGATAAAATAAGGGAAATCAGAGCTCGTAAGGAAAGATATAAGTGTTCATTCTTTCCGCGTGTTATACTAGATTGCAATAACAGAGAATTGTGAAGGTGGTTCGATGAACCCTCTGCCAGGCACATAAATGTGATTTGCAGAGTATCCATGTAGATGTAGATGTACAACAGGTATAAAAGAGCACTGCATTGGCGGAGCTATCGTTTGTGCGCAGGTGATATAAACGCAAAGGTTTTCGGCATGAGTACGGCCGCAAGGCGGGTATTAACACATTCAACTCGCAATAGTAGTTCAAGCCAGACGCATGGGCCACACCATTTCGGAAATCGCTAGGGAATCAACATTCCGAGATCCACAGTGTCAAGAGAGTGTCGAAAACACCAGATTTCAGGCATTGTGTCTCATCAAGGACAACGCAGTGGCCGACGGCCTTCACATAACGACCAAGAGCAGCGACGTTTACATACAGTTGTCAGTGCCAACAGACAAGAAACACCGAGTGAAATAATCGCAGAAATCAATGTGGGCCGTACGACGAATGTGTCCGTTACGACAGCGCGGTGAAATCTGGCGTTAACGAACTATGGAAGCAGACGACCGACGCAAGTGCCTTTTGTAACAGCAAGGGGTCGCCTGCATCGCCCCTTGTGACCGTGCAGGTTGGACGCTAGACGACTGGAAAACCGTGGCCAGGTCAGATGAGTCCCAGTTTCATTTGGTAACAGCTAATGGTTGGTTTAGGGTGTGGCGGAGACCATACAGTCTGGGACCCAGGTTATCACCAAGGCACTGTGCAAGGTGGTGGTAGCTCCTCCTACAGTTACGTGGAATGGACTGGGGCGTTTAATCCAACGGAACGATCACTCACTAGGAATAGTTTTGTTCGGCTACGTGGAGGCTATTTTCAGCCATTCGCGGACTTCATATGCCCAAACAATGACGGAATTTTTATGGATAACAATGCACCATGTCACAAGGCAACAATTGTTCGCGACTGTGCTGAAGAACATTTTGGACAATTCGAGCGAATGAGTTAACCAACCAAATCACCCGACATGAATCCCATCAAGCACTTATGGGACGTAATCCAGAGGTCAGCTCGTGAACAAAACCGTGTACTGGCAACACTTTCGGAAGTTTGGACGGCAGTAGATGTAGCACGGTGGCTTAGTCTACTGCGCATTGCACCAGGTAGCATGGTTGAGTCTACTGCACGTTGAGTCGGGCGAAAGGGGGTCCAACATGATACTGGAAAGTATCCGGTGACTTTTGTCGTCTCAGTATATAGCCACATCTAACTGTGCACTGCCGAAAAAAAAATGCAGCACAACTCCCTCAGGGACCAGATCATTTTATTGACTAGTGCAGGGCTTCACGACATACGTGCTCGCGGAGCAAGCTGCGAGCAGCAAGGCGCGAGCACGGAGCAGCGCGAGCACGCTACCCCCACTACCGGACCAGAGCGCTGAGTGGGGAAAGTCACGTGGGGCACACAACAGCTGCCGCCAGTCAATGTAAATCCGCAGCCATAACTGCAGGGATATCACTCACGAATTATTACTGCCACAAATGAAACAAATAAAGGAAAATGTACACATGCAACATAATTTTATTAGCTTAGTGTATGCCTCTACATTCGCATTAATTTGTGAACTGTTACACAATAAAAGGTGTCACTGAAGTGTGGGATTCTCGCTTATCTTGTACTTTGTGCCCTTTACAATTGCGTCTATGTTCGGAGTAATTGTTCTTGTGCATTTTAGGCGCAGCGTGCAGTTTAAATTTCGATCAGACAATGCGTTTCTCAGGCGCGTCTTGTTACATTTCATTGCAGAGAACAGTTGTTCACAAACATACGTGGAACCGAACATTGATATTATTGTAGCCGCCAGTTTGTGCAAACGATGAAATCTATCCTGAGGGAAGTGTCTGTAGAATTCCAAATGGTTTTTCTTGTTCTGAAAGTTGTCTCTGTATTCTCTGTCACACTGCAGGTCAATAATTTCTTGCTGCAGCTCAGGACGAATCTCTTAAATATTCGCTGAATATGGAGAGAACAGATCAAAATCACTGTCTAGTGCTGTTAGATCTTGAAAGCGCTCATCAACTAAACTATGTGAATAACGTTCACAGTCTTCGTGAACATCTTGCATGGAGGATAATTTAGGAAAATAAGCTAGGTTTCCTGTTTCCAGTTGACTCACTCAAAGTGTCAATTTCTTTTTAAAAGCTCGTATTCGATCTATGAAATGAGTAATTAGCAGATCTTTACCTTGTAGTAAAATGTTCAAAGCATTCAGATGGCTAGTTAAATCTGCTACGAACGCGAGATCACATTCAAACGTGGGCGCATTTCCCCTCCCTCCCCTCCCTCCCTACTCCGCGACCTTGCACCTGCTCGCGAGCACGTGCCTGAGCAGACGCGAATACTCGCGCTCAAAACCGGCCAGTTGTTATGCCCTGGACTAGTGAGTTGGCGTGTAGTTCATCATAGTAGGAATACACTATAACAAATTCAGAGCAAATGAAACACAAATATATAGAAAAAGATTCCCAAAAAGCCTCAACAGAACACAGTGTGCCCCGCTGTGGTGTCAACGCAGACGTGTATCGTCGCATAAAAACGACCATACAGATGCGGAATGGCATCCTGCTACATACAATTGTCCCAAACATCTTGCTCCTTTTCTTAAAATTCGGCAATCGTTCTGGCAGACCGTGGAGAACGGGTAAATTCCCGCTTCGTTGCATCCCATACACGTTCAATTTACGAAAGATCAGGTGATCTTGGTGGCCAGAGCAGTTGTTGTGCTCTGCAGGAAGCTCGTTGGGTTGCAGCAGCCGTAAATTGATGTGCACTGTCCTGCTGTAAAAGTACATCACCTTCCTGTCGAAAAAATGGCAGTAGTACGGGAATAATAACCTGTGCATTGTATCGGACACTAGTTACTTTACCGTTCTAATGGAATGCCCAGTACTTGATGTTCAATGGCCTGTCTTAGAAACAGGTGTTTATTACTGATTAAAGAACGTTTCATCTAATCCCTCATCCACATCTATAGTTCAAAAATTGTGCTTGTGTTGTTATTTCGTTGGTGGTCTCATTGTCTTCTGTGGGATATGACGCTGGTCTCAGATCCTGTTTCTGATGTGAAGAAATATGAAATGCTGAAATGATTGCATTATTCATGTGTCTTCCAATGATTATTCTCTCAAATATTCTGAACTTTGGAACAACTGTATTCACTAATATATATATCATGGATTCACGAAGTGGAGTGACAGTGTTTAAAACAAAGTCGTTTTTCGCTGCGGAAGGACCCCCTCATGAAATTTCTGTCACCAACTCTCCCCTCAGAGGGCGAAAATTATTTGTTGCCGCTTACCTCTATTCGGAGAAATGGTCGTCGTAATAAAATAAGTGAAATCAGAGCTCGCACGGAATGATTTATGTGTTAGTTTTCTGCGCACGCTTTCTGGCAATGGAACTGTAGAGAAGCAGCTTGAAGGTGGTTCGATGAACGTACTGGCAGGCACTTAACTGTGAATTTCAGAGTAATCATGCAGCTGTAGATGTACAAAGATATTTGTACATGCTCAAATACTAACTCGTAATACTTCTGCCGTTACCACTACTGAATAATACGTTAGTCTATTTACAGTAGATCCCCTGCTAATGTTTTCCATTTCACATCGTCTTCCTACTTAACAACTACTCTCCAATTTCAACTACTGTTGCGCCAAGACTTTATACAACAAAAAGAACAGAGTATAATGTAGAATTCAAAGACATTACAACTTTATCGATAGGAATCACTAGTGCATCTCTGAAATAATCAGCAAAAATCAGTTAACAGAAATTTCAATAAAATGGGACAACGCTAATTCAAATACTTATACTGCGAATGTTTAGATATGAAAAAACTAAATACGTTATGAATATGTGTCTATACGAAATTTTATATATATATATATATTTATATATATATCACCTGGTATCGTCCGTTCCTTATTGTGTTACTGATTACATTACAACTACAATGTTTAGATATGAAACAACTGAATATGTTATGAATATGTGTCTGTACGAAGTTTTATATCTGCAAACTGTAGCTAATGTCCCATCCCCACGCCCATCAAACCTGGGTTAGGACCTGTGTGTCGTCGGCGATTGTCCTCTGGAATAGGCATCTCTCCAGGTCTATGCCATACACGTGTATGACATATAGTCAGCAACTACTCTGTTTACAGACGACAACAGTGCCATTCCAGTCTCTAGTAAGCACTTTCACGATATCAGAGTAGCCATCCTTGGCTATGACTTCCTGCCAATGCCTGGCCAGATTCACCTATGTTCTTGGTCCTGCTGCAAACAGACTGTTCCCAATGGTCCATAAAGGCATTGCAGGTGCAAAATGTGCCCAGATTTCGTACGTGTATGGTGTTCTGTCTGCCACATCCGTTCGCTCAGTGCATTGATCTTGACGTCCGTCTGTACTGTACGGACGTCCAGAACCCGGTATAAAGGTGTCGGAGTGTTCCACAGACCACGTTGAAAGCAGCAACACACTACCGATAAATTTGCCCAACATGTGCAGCAATCTGTCGATAAATCCATCCAGTTTCCTGCGGCTCACAGTGTGACGCAGTTCAAATGGCTGACGCTGTCCAGCTCATTCATGGGGCATGGGTGAACGCTGGAATGAATACCGCAAATGGTGTTCACCTCTAAGCACAGTTAGAACCGTGGGTGTCAGTACAGTGAGTACACAGGGAGGCTGCCTGAGCGCATCTGATCGCTAATGACAATGACAAATGAACCACTAACAGTAGAACCTCCAGTATGCGTATATTGTGCCCTGGTGCCACTGAACGTAGTCCCTGATGTTGATGAATGTTTTCCAGCGTTGTATACTCCCCAAGCAGCACCAGCGTCAACGGCGATCGATACCTCTGGTACCGACATCATTTTGCTCCATCTCTGTCCCATTCACGAAAGGTATGTGGAACGAATGGCTATCGCTAAACTTCCACATGAGTTCTAATTGCTCTAATCTCTTCGCCATGGTGATTTCTCGAGATGTATGTGGAAGGAACTGATATACTGCCCCAATTTTCCTCGAAAGTACAATCACAGAATTTCGATAGCAAACCTCCCTGGTGCACAATGTCTCTCTTGTAGCGTCTGGCGCTGGAGGTTGTTTAGAGTCTCTGTTCAAAATGGTTCAAATGGCTCTGAGCACTATGCGACTTAACTTCTGAGGTCATCAGTCGCCTAGAACTTAGAACTAATTAAACCTAACTAACCTAAGGACATCACACACATCCATGCCCGAGGCAGGATTCGAACCTGCGGCCGTAGCGGTCACGCGGTTCCAGACTGAAGCGCCTTTAACCGCACGGCCACACCGGCCGGCAGAGTCTCTGTGATGGTATCATATTTACTTAAAGATCCCATGACGACACATGCCACTTGGAAGTCAGCAGTGCCGGTGGAACAATTTATTACTCCGAGGTTCATTCCACCTGACTACGATTATGACTAAACCGAATGCTCGAGTGTGGTATATCATGATTTGCGTACAATTATGAATGTATCGGTGCCAGAATGGGATTTTCACTCTGCAGCGGAGTGTGCGCTGATGTGAAAATTCCTGTCAGATTAAAACTGTGTGCCGGACCGAGACTCGAACTCGGGACCTTTGCCTTCCGCGGGCAAGTGCTCTACCAACTGAGCTACCCAAGCACGGCTTACGCCTCGTCTGGCCAATATGTCTTTCCGCTATCAAACTACTGCAGTTTTCAATTCCGCAATCTCTTATCTCACTTGCCGTTTCGGCGATTTGTGCGTTGGTTGAAAGAAAGGACCGATCTTCAACGGTGAACCAATTTCGGAATACTGAATTCAATATTCCGACCTTCTCTCTGTCATGTTCCTCTTGGTGCCATTGTGGTCACTGAGCGACTGAAGATTTCGATCCACTTAACTGACTTTACTTATGACAAAGTTGTTTTAGCACTTGTAATCCGACTTCGATGGCCTATGATTTTGATTCTGTGCCAAGTGTTATGACTGAGTGCGCTGAGTACAGATCAGTGTAGTTAGATTTCTTATACACACCACACCTGAGACATGTACTGTGATAGCACCTTCGACGTCAGAATATAGAAAAGACCCCACAATGAATAGCAACGGTTGAAGCTTAACTCAAGTTTCCACCAGTCATCGCGAGACTTAGGCGGTTGCTGTGGGTAGTGAACGAGAATGTATGTGGTTATAATGTTTCTCTGAGCGCGAGAGATACGTCGATAACTCAGTTATATTTTATCAAGGCAACGAAAATCATGTAAAAAGGTTAGTAAAGAAAATTAGCACAATGTACTAAAGAAATGTACTGCATATACTGAAGTAGAAAAACCCATTCCTTGACCTTACGATCTCGAGAAATGGGGTAAAACATATTTTTAGTGTATACACAGCACGTACATTTGAAATCATTAACGTCAAATTGAATTATCCAGAGCACTTATAAAAAGAGGACTGTGTCTAGCCTTTGCTACACCCAGTTCTGCATTTGCTGCTGATGGATTCGAAATTAAGAAGGACCTATGGATTTTAAAACAAGCTGACGACAAGAATGGCTTTCATCTGAATGTAGTAGAGAGCGATTATAACAAGCTCAGACATAAAAGCAAAGATGCATATAAAAGAAATTACGTCAAGATATATTAAGCTGGTTCGCAATGTGATGGCACTACATTCGATAAAACTGAGCGAATATTTTGAAAAAAAGTGTTGAAATTGCTTTTGAAAAATAAAATATTTAAAATGTCGTGTCACACACGGCAAAAGGCTACTAATAATAACTATACCAGTTTGCGACGCTAGGTTGTAGCTCTGTAAACACCACCCCACAGCAACAAACTAGCTGTAGTCAAATAGTGTATATTTTGGCTAGAATCGTGAATTAATAAAATACACAGAAATATGAAATAAAAGATTTTGGGTAATTTAAGAAAAAGGGCTCTATTGCAATGTCTGCAACTGATGTAGACGGCAGAGAATTTTATTAAATAATCTTTGCTCGAGGTAGGTTATCTCAAATAAACCGAAAGTGGTATTACGATAACCAGTTAAAATACAGACAGAAAATAAACTTATCAAATGCAGTAAAGTTACGTTGAGAGCATTGCAAGAATGGCAGCGGAATTCCCAAACTAAATAGTCATTAAAGATTTGCGAGAACTAAATTCAGTTTGTGATCACACTACACTAAATATTCACCAGGTCAAAACAATTCAGAGTTTACCGTGATGATTTACTATTAATACACATGAGATGACTAGTAGAAACTCATACTCTGTCCAGTCTGAATTCCGTAATGGAATCGGAAGAAATTAGTCTATCGTAGCGTCCGTTCACGTCAAAAATCAGTTACCTACCCGATTAAATAACTCACATTACTTCTCGCAGGTCTGCTTCGTTCAAGAACTCGACATAAAGTGAGTAGAATCCCTCCCTTGAGCGCACCACCCGAAAAGTCTCTCTCTACTTGACGCTAGTGGTGTTCCGCCGCTCTATGCTTTTTCTTTAGCTCAAGGCCAAAAATACAGCGCTCTTAACTTATACAGATATGCTCTGACTCAATATGATCATCTCCCACACTACACCAATATATTGCAACAATACTTAACTTAAAGAAATGTTATAAGCTTTCGGTCATACTCAGATCGTTTACAAAAAAAATAAGTAGTAGTTTGTTCGCAAATAAATGAGCTACATTCTTGTGCCACTTTAAATGACAACAGATAGTTGTAAACAGTTATTCAGGCGTTCTTGACAGAAACGTCTTTTCGTTCTCTTTACAATTGTGGTGTCAGCTAACACTTGATTACGTATTAGCAGTTGTAATTAAAATTTAAAAATGTTAGTGGCAAAATAGTAAAATATTCATTAAGTAAATACATGTTGCATCAAATGCTGTGTTATAGCGGAGAATGTGACGTTTTGACAAGAATTCGAATAGTGAGAAGATATACAAAATGTAATAAATCAATAAATAAAATAGATACAGCTACGTAGCTTTCAGGAATGATATCCATATTGCAGTGCCATCATCTGAGACGTCACTTGTCGAAATTGCATGAAGTGTTTAAAAACTGCTAATTCAGAGGCTCGTTGCGAAAATATTTAAACAAAGTAAATTACTTTCGCTGTTTTAAAGTGTAAGTAGGCTGTTTATGTTTTCTTATTGGCAACGTTACGTAGCGCTCTGTATGAAAATCACTGGCTGTGCTAGTAGGCTGTTTGTGTTTTCTTATTGGCAACGTTACGTAGCGCTCTGTATGAAAATCACTGCCTGTGCTGTGTGCAGTCTGTGACTAGTTTGCATTGTTGTCTGCCATTGTAGTGTTGGGCAGCTGGATGTTAACAGCGCGTAGCGTTCCGCAGTAGAGTTGGGCAACACGATTCTTTTTCCCGATTCGATTCCTACGATTCAATCTCACATTGCGAATCGATTCCTACGATTCGTTCACGATTCATTCTAGTCTGCGATGGCACGATTCTTACGGAATGCAAAAAGTTCTACATCTTACTCACAGATGGCAGGACATGTCTGAAATTGTCAATGGGGTTAGAATCGAACTGTGTCATGATATGGCAGAAATAGTTTATTTATAAGTAAACATGCATATGGCGTTACAAGTGTGATTCTCGATTTATACGTGTAATGCCTAATTGATGAAAGGTCACGTTTGGTTTGATTGCATCTATTGTTTTATTTCAGTATGCCAGGACAGAGGAGTCGATTTGTGCGAAAGGTGGTGCGAAGTTACGTGGTATGCCAGTTTCGTTGTGTGGCTTGAACGTATTTAACTACAGACGTCTGTTTTATAGTAACAAAATCTAGCAGTGAGGCAGACGTGGTTTGGCTCATATCATCCTATGTTTTTCTGTGCTAAGATGTCTTTCCAAGTCCACATCACCCTTGTAATTCATAACGCAGCTGACAGCCCTCCCACACAGCAAATTTAGCTTAACTTTCATTTCTTCTAAATACAAAGCATAGGTATTTTGCTTTTAATTTGTCTGAGAACTTGCCGCTGTCACTATTATTTGCGTGAGAAGATGTACTTCTAAACAGTAGGATTCAATCGTATACAGCGACATTACTTCAGTAAAAATTAATGTGAATCTGAACACGATAACATTCGAAAACTCGAACTTGAAATTATTAATTAAAAAGCTTTTGTTTAAAGACGGTATTACTTCGTTTGTTCGTTCCGAGCTTCCTTTGTTCACACGCATCCTCCATCTGACTGCCATCTGGCGGTCGTAATCATTCGGCATGACTCGGCGTGATTCGGAAGTTGCCTTCGAAGCATAGCGTACTAAGAATCGATGAATCGTTGGAACTTGGAATCGTCACGACTCGGAAACACGCAATCGTTCTTACGATTCTTTTGAACGACGATTCAACCGTATCACGATTCGATTCTTACGATTCTTTATTTAGAGTCGTTCAAATGAACGACTCATTCACGAATCGCCACAACTCTATTCCGCAGTTGGAGGTGAGCCGCCAGCAGTGGTGGATGTGGGGGGAGAAATGGCGGAGTTTTGAAATTTGTAAGACTGGATGTCATGAACTGCTATGTATATTATGATTTTTCAACACTATTAAGGTAAATACATTGTTTGTTCTCTATCAAAATCTTTCATTTGCTAACTATGCCTATCAGTAGTTAGTGCCTTCTGTAGTTTGAATCTTTTATTTAGCTGACAGTAGTGGCGCTCGCCGTATTGCAGTAGCTTGAGTAACTAAGATTTTTTTGAGGTAAATGATTTGTGAGAGGTATAGGTTAATGTTAGTCAGGGCCGTTCTTTTGTAGGGATTTTTGAAAGTCAGATTGCGTTGCGCTAAAAAATATTGTGTGTCAGTTTAAGCACAGTCTTGTATAACTGTTCTAAGGGGACGTTTCAAAAGATGTTGACCATATCGTTGCGTCATTGGATGTGCCTCATTTTTCTTCATTTTTATGAGCTCTCAGCTGTTTCCAGATTGCCTTTCATGTTTTTCTGTGAATTATTGTCGAATTTCAAAGATCAGTAAGAATCCATCTTTCTGCTTTTCTCCACTGCTGTTGTATCCCACATTCTGCTGGCGAGCGACCGTTTTCTAGGCCTCTTGTCTGGGATTTTCCACATTTCTGTTCATGCTCCTCGTCTTCATACCTGGCCGGCAGATACCGGTCACCCAGGTGGATCGACTGTGGTGGCCCCTGAGCTCTGGGCCTGCTGGGGTTCAATGGGACCACGAGTTCTCCTTACCATGTAGCAATCCCTCCATTACCACAGCTGTTATTCGCTGGTGTCTAAACGTATGTCCTATCTCCTGTCCCTTCTGCTTGTCAGTACTCTCTACAAGTTCCTTTCCTGGCCGATGCAACGGAGAAGCTCCTCCCGTCTTATCAGTCCACCTAATTTTCAACATCCTTCTGTAGCACTACATTTCAAACGCTTGGATACTCTTCTCTCCCAGTTACCCCACAATCTGCGATTCGCTATTATACAATGCTGTGCTCCAAACGAAAGTTCCCAAAAATTTCTTCCTTAAATTAAGGAAGACAGGTAGATTTCTGCCGCTGTGACCGAGCGGTTTTAGGAGCTTCAGTCCGGAACCGCGCTGCTGCTACGGTCGCAGGTTCGATTCCTGCCTCGGGCATGGATGTGTGTGATGTCCTTAGGTTAGTTAGGTTTAAGTAGTTCTAAGTCTAGGCGACTGATGACCTCAGATGTTAAGTCCTATAGTGCTTGGAGCCATTTCAATTTGGTAGACTTCTATTGGCGAGGTATGCCTACTTTGCCTGCTCTGCTCTGCTTGTTATGTTATTCTTGATTCGTCCGCCATGTGTTACTTTAATTCCTAGGTAGCAGATTTCCTTCAGTTCATCTTCACCAGATTTGATGTTAAGTTTGTCGCTGATCTTATTCAAGCTAGTCCTCATTCGTTTCATCTTTCGCCTGTTTATTGAGTACTCGTTAAACTTTTCATCCAATGAATACCCCCTGTGATTCTTCTTTACTTTACACTATTTTAATCCCATCCTTTAATTCCCTTTCTTCATTTCCGCATATCCTTTTTCTATGTAGAGATGGAACAGTTGTGGCGATTGTCGGTTCCGGGCAATTCCCTCAGGACTTCCATTCTTACTATTCAATCTCGGTTTTTGTACGTGATGTATATTGTCCATCTTCCACTACTGTTTACACATATTCTTCTGAGAATTTCGAGTGTTCACCACTATATTATACTGTCGCACGCCTTTTCTGCGCCGATAAATCCTATAAACGTGTCTTGATTTTCCTCGAGTCTGGCTTAAATTATCACGTGCAGTGTCACAACTGCCCCTCTAGTGCTGTTACTCTGCTAAGACCAAACTGACCGTGATTTAACACATTAGCAGTTTTCTGTGTTTATGTGTATTATTGTACAATAGTCAAAGAAGTCCTGGTACGCGACTGGTACGTCGAAACGTTTATTATTTTCTACTGATCGTAGACGTCGAAGACAACAACGAACAGTTGATTCCACTCAATAATTTTCCGAAATCTTCTTTTACACCGTAGGATACACTCTTTAAAGGAAAGCTAAAGAGAAAATACACATATAAAAAATCACTATGTTATTTTTTGCACATGGAGTACATATTTTAAATTAGTCGCTTTTACTTTCGAAAATTAATGAAAATCCTATGGTTAATGTTATTGAAGTGTCAACAACAAGCATATAGTAATTCTACTGCTACAAGAAATCCCTTAAAAATAAACAATTCTCACTAACTAGAACTTCCATATCTTAAAAGATTACCACAAGAGTCGGGGAAAACTGTCTCTCCTACATAGAGCAGTGGACAAATTAAAACAGGAGAAAGTTAACACATTACTATGCCTGTTAAATTGTAAGAAAATCATTGGCATTCGAAACAGCTTCGAGTCGTCTCGGAATGTAGAGAAATATAGAAGTTGTATGGTTTTCAAAGAAATCTTATACAATTCTTCCTGCAAAGTATTCGGAAGTCCAAGAAATGATGACGGAGGTTGACAGCGATCACGCACACGTCTTCCCAAAGTAGGCCAGAAAGGCTCAATAATAATAGGATCTGGTGTCTCCAGTGGCCCAGAGAGATGAGACAATTCATCCTCGTGCCAAAAAAACCATCTGCGTGACCAGGGGTTCTGCCGTCTTGGAACACAGCATGATTATTAGCAACAAACACGGTACCGTGGGCCACGCGGTATTAGCCGAGCGGTCTGAGGCGCTGCAGTCATGGACTGTGCGGCTGGTCCCGGCGGAGGTTCGAGTCCTCCCTCGGGCATGGGTGTGTCTGTTTGCCCTTATGATAATTTAGATTAAGTAGTGTGTAAGTTTAGGGACTGATGACCTCAGCAGTTAAGTCCCTTAAGATTTCACACACATTTGAACATTTGGTACCGTGGGCTGGACCTGATCAGCCAGAATGGTCACAGTAATGCGACCTTGCAGACTAACCATAAGGCTCACGAAATACCACGATGTGGCTGACCAAACCATCCCCGAACGCAGTCCGGGATTGACTATTGGAATGTAGACTCGGCCAGAAGTTAATGTGCTGCAATACTCACCCGACAAAATGGCTTCCTTCCATTGGTCCCTAGTCCAGTCTTTATGGCTTCGGTACCAAGTTCTCCTGTTGCATTTGCATCGCTGAGTGGTTTTGGAATTTCACCTTGCCCTGCAGTTCCTTACTTTTGAGCTCCCGTCGTGTTGTTTTGGTGCTGACATGGTTCGCGAGTGCGACATTCAGTTCTGCAGTGACTTTTGCGGCTCTCGCAGACCTATTTTTCGTCATAGGCCTCTTCATTGTCCGTCTCTCATGGTCACTCAATACATATTTTCGTCCGCGGTGTGATCTAGCGGATGATTTTTTTCGGTTTCCCTGTATGTGGTGTAAAACAGTATAGATGGCGCCTCCTGAATCACTAGACACTTCGGCGAACTTGGTTACGGAAGCAGCCCAACACACGAGCACCGACTGTTTCCCCACATTCGAGTTCAGTTATCTCCGACATGATGCACTCACCAGTACACGAAAGACTGTCCTGACGACGACTTATACTTGTAGGTTATTGAAGACATTGCAGAGGTACCGTTTCTGGTCAAATACAACTGCGTAAGTGACATGCTCGGGTAGCATCTGCTTTTACGTTCAAGCATGCACTTGTCGCATGTTATCACATTTTTGCCCAACTCCTGCACCTATTCACAGATATCAAAAGGAAGCAGCACGTTGATGCCACAATCCAAATACTTAACTACTTGACACTGAATAACGAGGTTCATCACCATCTAAATAGCAATAACCACTGAGGCACCACATCGGTACCACCAGCGCAATGAACACCAAAACAACAATATTAAAACTTAAAAGTAGGCATCAGAAACGTAGCATCGCCGTAATTGTGCAAATATCAGTTCACAATAAGATTTTGTATTTATTTTCAGCCATAATGGCTATGTTTGTGAACCGTGACTGTGTGGGATAATTATTTATTTCAAGTCTCTGCTACCAGTCACTTTTTATTTTATGCTTAATCAAACATAATGCAACGCATTTAGAACACGTTCGGTTCATTTTCAAGCGTTTATACATACATACATACATAGAGAAATGTTACTTAAAAATAAACAGTCTTAAACCAGATTAATCTAAAACACTTTGCCCATTGTGTTTTACTGTATCTGCTGGTGTGGCATTTGGGGGGGGGGGGGGGGGGGGAAGGAGGGGGCTAGTGTATATCCAGAAATCGAAATCAGTGTTGTCTTGTGCTGGTTTACTTCTTTGTTGTTGACTATGTATATCATAGCCTGTAACGGATGCAGATAGATTTGCATCAGTTATGTGTTATGAAAATAGTGTGAAAAATGAAATTGTAAGTGATCAACTGGCATATAAAAGCCATTCACACTATTTTCGTAACACATAACTGATGCAAATCTATCTGCATCCGATGCAGGCTATGATATACATAGTCAACAACAAAGAAGTAAACCAGCAGAAGACATCACTGATTTCGATTTCTGGATATACACCGCCCCCCCTACTTCGCCCAGAATGCCACATCAGTAGCTACAGTAAAAAACAATGGACCAAGAGTTTAGATTAATCTAGTTTATGACTGTTTATTTTTAAGTAACATTTCTCTATGTATGTATAAACGCTTGAAGATGAACCGAACATGTTCTAAACGCGTTGCATTATTTTTCATTAAGCATAAAATAAAAAGTGACTGGTATCAGAAACTTGAAATAAATAGAGATTTTCTATTGATTTTAATTGTAGAGAGCCACTGATGATGCCTCACACGACCAGTGAATTTTGTTTCGGTAATTAAAACAGTAAATTTCGGTTGACGGCTGATTACGTACGAATATTTACAGGTGGAATGTTAAGTAGAAAAGTCTTTTGCTTAATCACAACCATGGATATAATATGGAATTTAAACATCTTAGAAAAATGATCTGAAATTCATTGTGGGAAACACGGCATCATTATAGTACTGAGAAGATGCTAGACAATGCAAAGTAATAAGGAAACTAGACACAGTGGGATAGTATAATTGGGATTGGGATTCTTTCATAATCGAGTAATCGTAATGCATTTTTCATTTAGAGTCACATTCCCTCTAAAACACAAATTAGCACTTCCATACTGCAGACAGATAGCAAAGACCCACTACCTAAGTGCAAAATTGCTTTTCCACGTACAGAAAAGATAGTTATATAACACAAAAGTTGTATTTTCTTCTTTCCTACTTTTCTTTTGTGTTTTACTCTTGTGCTTTTTGAATATTCTCTCAAACGTCCCTCCAAAATCGTAGTATCTTTAAAAACTAAGTTCTTATGACCCACTTACACAAGTAACCCCGTAAAAAGTAAAGAACACGCACTCATTGTCTCGTACCACATTGCAGTTTTCGAATGATTTATACGACACCTGCATAAATCCTCCCATAATCATGAATTACCTATACTTAGGAATAAATGTAGAATCACACACTTGCACACAGTGCTTCATCACGTCGTAAACGGAGGAATGTTGTGATGTGTGAGTACGAACAGTCACATAAATTAACATACTCGTATGGGCCGTGAGAAAAATCCTTGGATGTCGTGATGTTACTGCGAGGTATCTAGAGTTCATCAGCAAATGGAAACTACGACACCGAAATGCCACGCCATTTCACGACTGACTGGCGGTACTTCGCAGAACGGCAGACATGGCTTTCTGCTTTGAAAAAGAAAACTAGAGATCACATACCACACATTTCATCCTCGTCGTCGTACAGGTAAGAGTCACACACCTCGATTACAGAAAGCAATTTCAGCGAACAGGGTATAAATTACTGTAACACATCGCGCAAGTTCCTGCAGGAGACAAACCGAGATTGTCGTAAGCGTCTCCTCCACTAGTTGAGCGCTACGTCATTTACAGTTAAGTACTTGAATCCGAATGGTCGTAGTAAGAGTTCGCAGTAATTGTATAAATTCCTTTGTTCATCTTCATGTCACTCCAAACGGAAGTGGAGACGATCTTCTCACGTGTCAAAATCCGTTTCACAAAACATCAATCACTACAGAGTTCACTGCTGTTCAAGAATAAAAGTTATCCAGCCAAATAAATGAACTTTTTCCCTTCAGTATCAGTAAAATGCCTGACTGTCTGCTTTCAGAGCTACTGCTTTACTCCTATTATTACAGTAACTGTCTCACTGGATGACACGTGTTTTGAATAGGGTACATAGAGTATAGTCAGAAACAGTCCGAAAAGCTTGTGAGTGTTCTGGAAAAAAATCGATACGTTGTGCGTTTCCGAGTTAATTAGCACTGAAGATAGCCAACCAGGCCGCTGCACTCGCAAATTCAAGTGGCCCTCCAGAGACACTGTCGACAAACCCGTCCTTCGTTTAAATTACTAAAACCGAATAAAAGAGCGATAAAAAAAACTGGACATCTGACGGCAGTAGGGATCGAATCCGAGCCAAAGACCGCGCAGTCTCGTGCGCTGTCATCTACGCTATGGGGACAACTGATACGACGTGTATCCGAAGGGCCGCTTGATGCTGCACTCACAAGAAGTTGATTGGCTAACTCGAGGCCCACGAGCAAGACAGGGCGTGGCACGTACGTCATAGCACGTGACACTGCAGGTCTTACGAGCACCAGCAGCCATATCTGGCGGGGAGAGAGTAACTGTTTCAGACGAAATTAACAATTACTAACTGCACGATTAAGTGCATATAAATTCTCAAAAGGTTCAAATGGCTCTGAACACTATAGGACTTAACATCTGAAGTCATCAGTCCCCTAGAACTTAGAACTTTTTTTTTTGGGTCATCAGTCTACTGACTGGTTTGATGCGGCCCGCCACGAATTCCTTTCCCGTGCTAACCTCTTCATCTCAGAGTAGCACTTGCAACCTACGTCCTCAATTATTTGCTTGACGTATTCCAATCTCTGTCTTCCTCTACAGTTTTTGCCCTCTACAGCTCCCTCTAGTACCATGGAAGTCCTTCCCTCATGTCTTAGCAGATGTCCTACCATCCTGTCCCTTCTCCTTATCAGTGTTTTCCACATATTCCTTTCCTCTCCGATTCTGCGTAGAACCTCCTCATTCCTTACCTTATCAGTCCACCTAATTTTCAACATTCGTCTATAGCACCACATCTCAAATACTTCGATTCTCTTCTGTTCCGGTTTTCCCACAGTCCATGTTTCACTACCATACAATGCTGTACTCCAGACGTACATCCTCAGAAATTTCTTCCTCAAATTAAGGCCGGTATTTGATATTAGTAGACTTCTCTTGGCCAGAAATGCCTTTTTTGCCATAGCGAGTCTGCTTTTGATGTCCTCCTTGCTCCGTCCGTCATTGGTTGTTTTATTGCTTAGGTAGCAGAATTGCTTAACTTCATTGACTTCGTGACCATGAATCCTGATGTTAAGTTTCTCGCTGTTCTCACTTCTACTACTTCTCATTACCTTCGTCTTTCTCCGGTTTACTCTCAAACCATACTGTGTACTCATTAGACTGTTCATTCCGTTCAGCAGATCATTTAATTCTTCTTCACTTTCACTCAGGATAGCAATGTCATCAGCGAATCGTATCATTGATATCCTTTCACCTTGTATTTTAATTCCACTCCTGAACCTTTCTTTTATTTCTATCATTGCTTCCTCGATGTACAGATTGAATAGTAGGGGCGAAAGGCTACAGCCTTGTCTTACACCCTTCTAAGGACGAGCACTTCGTTCTTGATCGTCCACTCTTATTATTCCCTCTTGGTTGTTGTACATATTGTATATGACTCGTCTCCCCAATAGCTTACCCCTACTTTTTTCAGAATCTCGAACAGCTTGCACCATTTTATATTGTCGAACGCTTTTTCCAGGTCGACAAGTCCTATGAAAGTGTCTTGATTTTTCTTTAGCCTTGCTTCCATTATTAGCCGTAACGTCAGAATTGCCTCTCTCGTCCCTTTACTTTTCCTAAAGCCAAACTGATCGTTACCTAGCGCATTCTCAATTTTCTTTTCCATTCTTCTGTATATTATTCTTGTAAGCAGCTTCGATGCATGAGCTGTTAAGCTGATTGTGCGATAATTCTCGCACTTGTCAGCTCTTGCCGTCTTCGGAATTGTGTGGATGATGCTTTTCCGAAGGTCAGATGGTATATCGCCAGACTCATATATTCTACACACCAACGTGAATAGTCGTTTTGTTGCCACATCCGCCAATGATTTTAGAAATTCTGGAATGTTATCTATCCCTTCTGCCTTAGAACTACATAAGCCTAACTAACCTAAGGATATCACACAGATCCCTGCCCCAGGCAGAATTCGAACCCGCGACCGTAACGGTCGCGCGGATCCAGACTGAAGCACCTAGAACAGCTCGGCCACAGCGGCCGGCCATAAATTGTCGATAATATACGACAAAATTAAGACCTGCAAAATGATAGAGCACAGAAACCAGTCGTCCTTTCGTTTCAGGTTTTATTGAGCAAATCAAGATTTCTAGTAGTCTTAAGCGAACTGTGACAGAAGCCCGAAAGACAGGGGGCTGATGTACTAGTTCAGATGGCTCTGAGCACTATGGGACTTAACTTCAGAGGTCATCAGTCCCCTAGAACTTAGAACTGCTTAAACCTAACTAACCTAAGGACAATACACACATCCATGCCCGAGGCAGGATTCGAACCTGTGACCGTAGCGGTCGCGCGGTTCCAGACTGTAGTGCCTAGAACCGCTTGGCCACTCCGGCCGGCTCTGATGTACTAGAACGTGCATTGATACTATGAAACAGTGCACTGATAATGGCTAGACACTAGCCGAAATCTTTATTTGCTTAATAAAACCTGAAAGGATATGATGACTGATTACTGTTCTCCATCAGTTTGAAAGTCATATCGAAGTCGTTGAATGATTCCACAGTTCTAATGGAAGGTAACTTGATGAAAATTAGGACTTATAGTGGATATCTCTTCAATGAATAGTTGATTTCCCGCGAACCCTGCATGGGGCCGAGCGTTCGCGAAGTGTGGGGGACAAGTCCACTAATGTGAGGTCACAAGTTCCTCCACAGTCGTACATTTCGCTAGCCCCGGTTAACTTCAGTGCTAATTAACTCGGAAACGGCGCAACGTATCCTTTTTTTTTTCATTCTCAGCTCTCTTACGGGCAAAGAAAATTGTTTCTGACCACCCTGAATATCATATTGTCATAAGACACGTGTTAATGGAGTGATTTCGTCTGCTGAAACGACTTGTTGATTCCATTTTGAGGGCTACGCAGAGCGCAACCACCGAACGGAACTTCATGAAACTATATGGGCTACAGCTAGAATATCCCACGATTTACCACAACAAATTTCGGATTTTTCAACCGAAATTGGCCAAAAAAACTAATGTGTTGCGTTATTTATCGAACGCCCCCCGTTCGAAATGAGACGTACAGAAATGACACTTCTGTTGAAAGACAGTGAGCATACAGATGTCGTCACCGTTTATGATGGTCTCTTGCACATTGCTAAATGAGGGACTTCGTTCTTAATAGTGTGTGTGATCAGCACGGACAGCAACATAATGCTCTACGACGGTGCCTAATACTGGGAACAAGGTTGCTAAGGAGTTATCATGAGGCAGTTGATGCACGGGAAAAACGTGTGTGACAATATGCGAGCAGTAAGGGCAGACTTTGTTGGTGTGCTTAGTTAGATCATAGACCAGAGACATCTGGATGACTTCACACAGGGAAGAATCATCGGGAAACTGGAAGAAGGACGAAATGTGATGAGTCTAGTCCAGGAGTTTGGTACTGCTCACAGCGTTGTTTCAAGTGCGTGGGTTGAGCTCTGAACCACAGTCACTGTTGCCCGAAGGGGAGGAGGTGGTCAGCCACAGTCAACTACAACAGCAGATGACCGCTACATTGTGCAACGGGAAGGAAGGGACCCAAGTCAAACAGCTAGTCTAACTGCAACCATGCTGAACAGGACTAAACGGCAGGCAGTCTCAAGCTCGAAAGCGACACGACGACTACATGCTGGTTGCCTCTTTCCCCGATCACTGGTACACTGCGTTCCGTTGACACCCACACATCGGCGGCGCCGCTTGCGATGGTGCCAAGTCCATCGCGGACAGGGATCGCGTGATATACTCTGCCGAGATGAGTTACAGTCTAGGTAGTGATTCTGGACGTACCATCGTATTATGAGAGGCGGGAACACATAATGATTCCAAGAATACTGTCGAACTTGATCGTGCCGGCCGGTGAGGCCGAGCGGTTCTAGGTGCTTCAGTCTGGAACCGCGCGACCGCTACGGTCGCAGGTTCGAATCCTGCTTCGGGCATGGATGTTTGTGCTGTCGTTAGGTTTAAGTAGTTCTAAGTTCTAGGGGACTGATGACCTCAGATGTTAAGTCTCACAGTGCTCAAAGCCATTTTTGAACTTGATCGTTTTGGTAGCCGTAGTCTTACAGTGCTATGGTGTTGAAAACGTTACGCTCACCGCTCAAAGTTTTTTGGACACTATACTCCTTCCCCACGTGTGTCCAGTACAGGGGTGAAAGAGAAAATGGTTTAGCATGCGTACTGAAATACAGAGTTATGTAAGCAGTAACAAGACAGCAAGTGCCTGGCGCAATTGTTAGATCGGTTACTGCTGCTACAATGGCAAGTTATCAAGATTTAAGTGAGCCTGAACGTGGTGTTATAGTCGGCTCAAGAGCCATGACAGACAGCGTCTTCGAGGTAG
The DNA here is from genome assembly GCF_021461385.2 of Schistocerca piceifrons. NCBI lineage: Eukaryota > Metazoa > Arthropoda > Insecta > Orthoptera > Acrididae > Schistocerca > Schistocerca piceifrons. The sequence continues at coordinate 528,150,990 of NC_060144.1, read as the reverse complement.
CGATGAAGTGGGAATTTTCCCATACGACCCTTTTACGAGTGTACAGTGGATATCGGGAATACGGTAAAACATCACGTCTCCGATATCACTGCTGCCGAAAAAGAATACTGCAAGAACAGGACAAGCGACGACTGAAGAGAATCGTTCAGTGTTACAGAAATGCAACCCTTCCCCAAGCTTCTGCAGATTTCAATACTGGGACGTCAACAAGTTTCAGCGTGCGAACCATACAAAGAAACATCACCGATACTGGCTTTCGGAACCGAAGGCCCACTCGTGTATCTTGATAACCGCCCGACACAAAGCCTTACGCCTCGTCCGGGCCCGTCAACGCCGACATTGGACTGCTGATGACTGGAAATATGTTGCCTCATCGGACGAGTCTCGTTTCAAATTGTATCGAGAGGATGGACGTGTACGGGTTGTACGGGTACAGATACGACCTCATGAACCCACGGACCCTGCATGCCATCAGGGGACTGTTCAAGCTGGTGGAGACCCTGTAATGGTGTGGGGGGTATGCAGTTCGACTGGTATGAGCCCTCTCATACGTCTAGATACGACTCTGACAGGTGACATCCACGTAAGTATCCTTTCTGACCACGTGCATCCATTCATGTCGACTGTGCATTCTGACGGACTTGGGCAATTCCAGAAGGGCAATGCGATACTCCACACGTCCATAATAGCTATAGAGTGGCTCCAGGGAAACCCTGCTGAGTTTAACCATCTCCGTTGGCCACCAAACTTCCCAGATATGAACATTATTGAGCATATCTGGGACGCCTTGCAACGTGATGTTCAGAAGAGATCTCCACCCCCTCTTACTCTTACGTGTTTATGGGCAACCCTGCAGCACTACTTCAAACGTTAGTCGAGTCCATGCCACGTCGTGCTGCGGCGCTTCTGAGTGCTCGCCGGGATCCTACACAATATTAGGCAGGTGTACTAATTATCTTGGCTCTTCAGTGTAGAGGACCGCATCCAACAGAGCAGATGGAGGAGGTCTTGGAACTAGAGGATGTTCGGCGAATGAACTGGCCTGCCCGTTCCCGCCGACTTGCTCCAATCGACCACGTGTGGAATACTTTGGGGAGACGTCCACATGCGCCTACTGGACTCGCATTCGGGAGGACGACGGTTCAATCCCGTCTCCGGCCATCCTGATTTAGGTTTTCCGCGATTTCCCTAAATCGCTTCAGGCAAATGCCGGGATGGTTCCTTTGAAAGGGCACGGCCGATTTCCTTCCCCATCCTTCCCTCACCCGAGCTTGCGCTCCGTCTCTAATGACCTCGTTGTCGACGGGACGTTAAACACTAATCTCCTCCTCCTCCACATGCGCCTACGAACATCCGGTAATGTCAACCAAGCTAGTGGTTAAATGGAACGCTATTTCACGAGAACTCCTTGCCAGTATTACGGCCAGCATGGGAACACGTTACAGATCATGCACTGACGTCCGCAGTCATCAAACGTCTTATTAAGGACCATGTCCTGCTTTTGGTAATGTCCGGGAGCCCATAATAAATTCTTTGAATAAAAGTGTCATTTTCGTTCCTGTCGATGCGCATTTCCTTCTGTTGCCCTCCGTACAATACTTTAAATACACCACTGGCCAATAAAATTGCTGCACCAAGAAGAAATGCAGATGATAAACGGGTATTCATTGGACAAATATATTATACTAGAACTGACATATGATTTCATTTTCACGCAATTTGGGTGTGTAGATCCTGAGAAATCACTACCCAGAACGACCACCTCTGGCCGTAATAACGGACTTGATACGCCTGGGCACTGAGTCAAACAGAGCTTGGATGGCGTGTACAGGTACAGTTAAACGGCCACCATTGACCAGACGTTTTCAATTAGTGACAGATCTGGAAAATGTGCTGCCATAGTAGCAGTCGAACATTTTCTCTATCCAGAAAGGCCCGTACACGACCTGCAACATGCGGTCGTGCATTATCCTCCTGAAATGTAGGGTTTCGCAGGGATCGAATGAATGGTAGAGTCACGGGTCGTAACACATCTGAAATGTAACTTCCACTGTTCAAAGTGCCGTCAATGCGAAAAAGATGTGACCGAGACGTGTAACCAATGGCACCCCATACTATCACCCTGGGTGATACGCCTGTATGGCGAAGACGAATACACGCTTCCAATGTGCGTTCCCCGCGATGTCGCCAAACACGGATGCGACCATCATGATGCTGTAAGCAAAACCTGGATTCATCCGAAAAAAAGACATTTTGCCATTCGTCCATCTAGGTTCGTAGTTGAGTACGCCATCGCAGGCACTCCTGTCTTTGATGCAGTGTCAAGGGAAACCGCAGCCATGGTCTCCGAGCTGAAAGTCGATGCTGCTGCAAACGTCGTCGAACTGTTCGTGCAGAAGGTTGTTGTCTTGCAAACGTCCCCATCTGTTGACTCAGGGATCGAGACGTGGCTGCACGATCTGTTACAGTCATGCGGATAAGATGCTGTCATCTCGACTGCTAGTGATACAACGCCGTTGGGATCCAGCACGGCGTTCCATATTACCCTCCTGAGCCCACCGATTCTATATTCTGGTAACAGTCATTAGATCTCGACAAACGCGAGCAGCAATGTCGCGATACGATAAACCGCAATCGCGATGGGCTACAATCCGACCTTTATCAAAGTCGGAAACGTGATGGTACGCATTTCTCCTCCTTACACGAGGCATCACAACAACGTTTCAGCAGGGAACGCTGATCAACTGCTGTTTGTGTATGAGAAAAACCTTTGGAAACTTTCCTGATGTCAGCACGTTGTAGGTGTCGCCACCTGCGCCAGCCTTGTGTGAATGCTCTGAAAAGCTAATCATTTGCATATCACAGGATCTTCTTCCTGTCGGTTAAATTTCGCTTATGTAGCACGTCATCTTCGTGGTGTAGCAATTTTAATGGCCAGTAGTGTGTCCTTTCGTTTCTTCTGTCTTCGTTTTTCCTTCGTATTCTCCAAGTTTCATCGAGTTGTATTACATGGCATTGACAGATCATGCGAAACTTACTTTCGTCTTTTAAGTCTTCGACGCCAGCGCCAGTGCACTTTAAACTGCCAGGAATTCCTATAAAATTGTTCATAGCAGAAAAGAATATTGCTTACGGGCAGAGGGTGTTTGAAAGAGAAGTGTGGCGAAATGTGAGGAACCAGAGAGCGGCAGTCGCAGGTAGGAAAACACACGCGTAGTCAGTCATTCTGCAGCGCGACGCGAGATGAAGCCTGTCGCCACCGTGTCAGCTTGTCAGCGCGGTGACAGCCGCGGGGGAAGAAAGCGTCTCCGGTGTCCTTTATGTCGCCCGGCGAGACCCGGAGGAGGGCGGGCGGTTAACTTCAGAAGCGGCAGCCGAGACCGCGCTGCCCCGCCGCGGCCTGTAGATGCTATCTGGCAGCAGTCGGCGGCTGCGGGCTTGTCCCGCGGTCCCGGCCGGCAGCGCGGCCCGCGTTCGTGACAAGTCCCCACTGTCGCACTGACACAGCCCAGGGCAGGTGGGGGCGTTGTTACACGTGCAGCGCGAGGGATATATCATTCGTGGAAGCAGGCGAACGTGGACTGCGTCTGCCGTGAGGTACACGGCTGACGAGGAGAACATACCCTTCGGCGACCACTGACTCACTACCATCCTACGAGGTACATTCAGAAAGTAAGTGTACTGGAATGGTTTTTTTTTTGTTTTGTTTTTTGATGGTTGGCAACGCTGAGTAGTAGAGAGGGATTCCCTGTCCAGAGCGAGCATCGCAGGAACACGGTAGTACATGACAAACCTCGTAGTGTCCAGTTGCGCGAAATACACTACTGCCATTAAAATTGCTACAGCACGAACACGACGTGCCACAGACGCGAAATTTTACCGACAGGAAGAAAATGCTGTGATATGCAAATGATTAGTTTTTCAGAGCATTCACACAAGGTTGGCTCCGGTCGCGATACCTACTACGTCCTGTCATCACGAAAGTTTCGAACCGATTTCTCATACACAAACAGCAATTGACCGATGTTGCCTGGTGAAACGTTGTTATGATGCCTCGTGTAAGGAGGAGAAATGCGTACCATCACTTTTCCGACTTTGACAAAGGTAGCCTATCGCGATTGCGGTTTATCGTATCGCGACATTGCTGGTCGCTTTGGTCGAGATCCAATTACTGTTAGCAGAATATGGAATCGTTGGGTTCAGGAGGGTAATACGGAACGCCGTGCTGGATCCCAACGGCCTCGTATCAGTAGCAGTCGAGATGACAGGCATCTTACCCGCATGGCTGTAACGGATCGTGCAGCCACGTCTCGATCCCCGAGTTAACAGATGGGGACTTTGCAAGACAACAACCATCTGCACCAACAGTTCGACGACGTTTGCGGCAGCATGTACTATCAGCTCGGAGACCATGGCTGCGGTTACCCTTGACGCTGCATCACAGACAGGAGCGCCTGCGATGATGTACTCAACGACGAATGGCAAAACGTCATTTTTTCGGATGAATCCAGGTTCTGTTTACAGTATCATGATGGTCGCATCCTTGTTTGGCGACATCGTGGTGAACGCACATTGGAGGCGTGTGTTCGTCATCGCCATACTGGTGTATCACCCTGCGTGATGGTATGGAGTGCCATTGGTTACACGTCTCGGTCACCTCTTTTTCGCAATGACGGAACTTTGAACAGTGGACGTTACATTTCAGATGTGTTACGACCCGTGGTTCTACCCTTCATCCGGTCCCTGCGGAACTCTACATTTCAGCAGTATAATGCACGACCGCATGTTGCAGGTCCTGTACCGGCCTTTCTGGATACACAAAATGTTCGACTGCTGCCCTGGCCAGCACAATCTCCAGATCTCTCACCAATTGAAAACGTCTGGTCAATGGTGGCCGAGCAACTGGCTCGTTACAATACGCTAGCCACTACTCTTGATGAACTGTAGTATCGTGTTGAAGTTTCATGGGCAGCTGTACCTGTACACGCCATCCAAGCTCTGTTTGACTCAATGCCCAGGTGTATCAAGGCCGTTATTACGGCCAGAGGTGGTTGTTCTGGGTATTGATTCCTCAGGATCTATGCACCTAAAATTGCGTGAAAATATAAGCACATGTCAGTTCTAGTATAATACATTTGTCCAATGAATACCCGTTTATCATCTGCATTTCTTGTTGGTGTAGCAGTTTTAATGGCCAGTAGTGTACGTCAAATGCTAGCCACGTGCTGCGATTCGTTTCCTACTTGTGAATGGAACACCACCAGATGAACGTTTTTTTTTTTTGCGAATCAAAATGGCTGACGGAGAAGGTGTTACGAACGAATTTTTGTAAGTCGTGTACGTAGGCTACTGGATACAGGACGAATGTTCGTGGCAGGATAGTGGAAGACCTTCCATTCTCGCTGATTAGGTAGTGCAAAAAATCGAGGAAACTCTTGTTCAAGACCGCCGATTGACAGTGGATGAAATTTACGGCATGTTTCCACAACTCCCCAGAGCTCTCTTTTACGAGACATTCACAATAACTCTGAGATTCCAGAAACTGTGCGCCAGATGGGTGCCAAAACAGCTGTCAGAGCAGCACAAGAAAAGTCGGGTCAGTTGCGCCCGTGAGTTTCTTGAGCGACTGGAATTGCAAGGTGATGATTTGCTGAGCTCTCTTGTGACTGGAAATGAAACAGGAATGGCTGATTACTATGCTCAAGACAAAGTGACAGTACTCACAGGGGCCTCACAACCATTTCCAATTTGTCAAAAAATTCAAAACCCTTTAGAATTTCTGCCTCAGGGAAAGACCGTCAATGTGTAACGATGATGTGAGACCCTAAAAAAATTCGAAAGCAAAATTCAGGAGGTAATGATTACGAGAAGGTTGTGGTTGTCGTATGACAACGCCTGTTCTCACACAGACGTAGCGACAGAGGCACTCTTGGTTGGGATATTTTGAACCAGCCCTCGTTTTCCCCTGACACAGCGCCTTCAAATTATCATCTTTTCACTTCCCTGAAGGCACAAACGAGCGGAATTAAGTTTTCAACCAACGAAAAGGAGCAGAAGCAGGGAAGGAAGTGGCGGGAAAGGTCTTCGAGGAGGGCGTAAAGAAGTTTGGGCCACGGCTCACCACATACATTCAAAGGGATGGCGACTGTGTGGAAAAATCGTCAACGATTGTACCAGCAATGTCCTGTAATCTCCTGAGCTTGCAGACGCAGCGCAACCGTATAGTGTTCAATACTTGCACCCCCCACCAAGTTACCGACGGGTATTGCTGAAGCAGTACATGCATCTACGTATACACTGTTGAGCCCAATCATTAAATCCACCTACTTAATTGCATGTTGGTCCACCTTTGGAAACCAGCGTAGCAACGACTCTGCGGAGCATTGATTCAACAAGTCCTTGGCATTTATCCAGAAGTATGTGACACCATATTTCCACGCACAAATCACACAATTCTCGTAAACCACGACAAGGGGACTTTTCGGCGAGGAGTTCACGACTCACAACGTCCCAAATGTGTTCCATTGTGTTCAGATTAGGCGTATCTGGTGACCAAGACGTCAAAACGAGTTCACTATCGCGCTCCTCAAACCACTATAGCACTATTCTGGCTTCGTGAAATGGGTAGTTACCCTGCTACAAGATGCAATTGCTTTCGCGTAAAATACCAAATGTGAAAGGATGCGGGTGGTCTGCAATAACATTCACAGAATCTACAGCTGTCATTATGGTTCCTTTTACTACCACAGATTTCATGAAAGTCCAGGTGATTGTCCCACACAACACAACCCTGTTCGCACCGTCCTGCATCCGTGGCATGGTGGAGGTTTCGAGCAGTCTTTCGCCTGGGTGATGGGAGATCTGGAAGTGACCATCAACCTGATGTAACAACAAACGTGATTAATAAGACCAGAAGACTCGTTACCATCGATACACTGTCCTGTCTCACTGATCCCGTGCCCATTTTCTTCATACTTGTTAACGTCGTTGGGCCCACATGGAAACGCAGCGGGGTTGTCTGCAGCAGAACTCCGTGTTCAGCTATGTGTACTGTGCCTGAACTAGCACGGTACTCAGTCATCGATTTGCAACAGATCCCCACATACTCCGCTTCACAGAGCGGGCAAACCGCCAATATGCACGTTCCCTGATGAACTGGTGACGTCCAGCACCTTGTCCTCTACTCAGGCATTCACCATTCTTCAACTACGCAGTTTCAGAATCCTCGTTCCCAATTGCTGGGCCGCAACAATGTGCCCTTTTCCAAAGTCACATATCATCATCATCATCTCCTTCCGAGAGTAGGAGTTGTGATCATCTTTTTTGTCTGTATCATCCACCCATACATCTGTTACGCGGTCTGTCTAGTTCTCTCTTTCCAGTCGGCCGACGATTAATTATCTTTTCCTACAATCTGTCTTCTGTCATTCTGTCAACATGATGCTTCATTTTCGTTCTGTTCTCTTCTATCTTGCGATTAACTGAAAAGATTTTTAAATCGATCTTTTTGTTTCGTTCCTCATTTTATCCATTTTACTAAAGCTTCTTAGATGTCTCATTAACTTCATCTCAATGTTTCTGTCTATGATTCTGAACCATGTACGAGAGTAGGTACAGCCATAACTTTATTGAGTTTCATTTGTATTTCTTTTCTTGTTTTTCTTCCCAAAGTGCTTCCATTTGCTCAGAAGATAGCTTGATATTTACTAACTTTCTTATCAGTGTCTTTTCCATAGTTAAAACTAATACCTCATTCTACATGAAGTGTGACATTTGTTCTAAAATTTTATCATTTGTTGTCGTTTTCGATCTGACTGGATTCTTTCCTTTCAAAACCAGTGTCTATCTGTTGCTATAGTTAGGTTGTAATATATTGCGTTTCGGCTCAGTCTGTATACTGCTCTTTGTAAACTATCTCTTGTTTCCTGTATAATTATCTGGTCATCAGCATATAGCAGAGTACTTAAAGGTATGCTTCATCCTATTGTAATTCCTAAGTGTATTTCATCTTTTCGCTTCATTTCTTTGTTGTCAATATGTGAATTAAATAAACTGTGTGAAGCATGATTGCACTTCTGAGATTATTGCATCAGCGATAGTCTGTAGCCTTCTATTAGCGTAGGTTAGTTGATTTCTCGATTATCAGTCTTATTGCCACTGTAATAATTCCTCAGTTGCGTCTATTTTGGGTTATCAGTGTATGCAGGGTATATAACGAACCTACACGGTGGGACAAAATACAGTATTAGATGCCAATACTTTCCAGTACACGTCGATCGACGGATGAGCCCTTTGGGAAATAATTGTGGACGTTTAATATAAGCCGCCGCCTTGCTATGCTTAGCTACGAAATGTTACGGTGGCCGGCCGCGGTGGTCTCGCGGTTCTGGCGCTGCAGTCCGGAACCGCGGGACTGCTACGGTCGCAGATTCGAATCCTGACTCGGGCATGGGTGTGTGTGATGTCCTTAGGTTAGTTAGGTTTAAGTAGTTCTAAGTTCTAGGGGACTTATGACCTAAGATGTTGAGTCCCATAGTGCTCAGAGCCATTTTTTTTGTTACGGTGGTTGGCAAAATTTTTTGGAAATGAAAGCGTTGTCATCAATTCACCATCAAACTAGCTTACCTTAACAGGAAATACAATACTGCTTCAGCTTGTTAGGCGATCCAGTTTACTGATCGCTCGCGCCTGTTAAGTCAGGTAATCTTGGTGGAAAAGGAAGAGGCCCTTTCTGACCTTTTAATCTTGGATCGCTGGCACATTATGTGTTATGACGTATCGATACCACTGCAAAGGTGTCAGAGTTGGCAACAGAAACGAAGGACTCCAGCAGACGCCAATAGCAGCCGTGCGGGATCCGGCGGACCCAGAGCCACGCCTCCAGCGACTCTGGACTAAGAGCGCCCTCTGCCGCCAGAACACAGGATGGCCGGTGACTGTAGTTGGTGGACCTATTTCATGCCGCATTATTTGTAATGAGTCTTTGTATACTTGGAGAAATACAAATTAAGTAAATCTGTTTAACGTGTTAACTTGTTCACTAATCATTTCTGATCCTGTCCAGCTTTCCTAAAACGACAGCTGCCACTCTGTGGCCCTCATTTCCTTACCATAGTGTCGAAATTGTACACAACACGTCACACGCTACCTTGCATCATCAGCAGATACACCGATGGCCGAACTATGCATCTATCACATTTCTAAAGGTATGGACAAGGTGAGCTTCTAACATAATTAAATAGCGACTTACACGAAAAGTTAATATTTCATACGTAGTTGTACTAACCTGGACGGCAGTTGTGGCTGGTACACACATTCTTGGTCTTGTCTCTCAGAAGACTGTTACGCAAACACGGGTTTACTGGAATATGTTTGATCCTGTTCCTTAGACGGCAGTGTGGACTCGGTCTATAAAACCACTAGCCTCAAAACCTTCGCGGAGCCTAGCGGGAAATCGGCCCATCTCTGACATTTTTGTCTCTTCTAAACTGTTTCTGTTGATGATATCATTTTTATGGCAGAAACACCACAAAGTTTCCAAAATGTCAATCTGGGTGGAATAGCCAGCTCTATAAAGTTAAAAATAAATAGTGATAAAACAAAAGCAGTGTTACTAAAATGTAAACTTTCACGGCCGGAAATATCATGTCCATTATAATTATCCGGGCTGTTATGCCGTGGTCGGTTGATGAATACCGAGCCCGGATAATTATAATGGACACAAAAGCAGTGTGCCGAAAACGGAATGTAACAAACACTTGGGGTATTGTTTTACCACTGCACCGTTAAAAACGACGAATTCTTTCTGCTAGGATGCCCGTAATCCAGTGACAAACAGATGCTCGGTAAGCTGTTATTTTGTTTACTTAGTAAGTGTGTAGGATTGGATTCTGAAAATTACGCGGACAATGCGACGACTTCGGTGCACCACGGATTGTCAGAAAGATGGCGAATATTGTGGCGGCCTCTCGTGACACTTCGCAGGTTGCGGTACGCTCAACGTCAACAGTTGGCACCAGAGTGTCACCACATCCTCTTTTTTGGGCGAGTCTCGTCTCTGCTTACGCCACTGTCATAGTCGTATCCGAGAGTGGAGGCACCGAGAAGAACAAACGTTGTGAGATTGCTTTCGTCATCGTCACAATTCCCCATCAAGTAGTCGCCGACTGCCGAGGCACCGGCGCACCACCACTCTCCAGCCGCTACATGTGATGACACCTAGCAGAGGGTTAGACACTGGACTCGCATTCGGAAGGCAAATGCCGGGATGGTTCCTCTGAAAGGGCACGGCCGACTTCCTTCCCCATCCTTCCCTAATCCGATGAGACCGATGACCACGCTGTCTGGTCTCCTTCCCCAAACCAACCAACCAACCAACCAACCTAGCAGAGTTGGGACCACATGGAATGGAGTTCTGATATCTGTCATCCAAACTCATTTCTACTCCATGCACAGCCGGGCTACAGCCTTTGTTTCTGCCACAGGTGTCAGATCTGACTACTAAATCTCTCACCCAACATGACTAAGTGGACTTTCCGAACGTGGCGTTTCCGACCCATTCCGAGGTGCCACAGCTACAGTGGCACTTTCGGCCACCCACTTTCGCATCATGGTATTTCCGACCCGAGTCTCTCTGACTGTAGCGACTTCCGCTGATGCGGCGATGGAGAGGATGTCCCATTAGTGCTGCTTATATCACTCACAGCAACTTTAACTGGGTGTGCCATTAGGCTGTCATTAGCCAAGGATTACTAGTGGCACCATTCGCCACTAACTGCCAGAGGTTGTATGAACCATGTAACTCATGCTCTACTTTTATTCGTAATAGCTCATTTTTCATCAGGAAATAGTCAGCTGAGGGAATGACATAATAAGGAAAAGCACTTCTCTTCACTCTTCTATATAAAAAAAGGGCCGAGAGGGTAGTAAAATCAGAAAACATCCAAAGTATGTTACTCAGTTAACCAGAGGACAGCATTACACACTGTTTGACGATCTAAGTGCGGACAAGAGTAAATTTTTCAGTTATCTTCTAACGTTATGAGTTTCTTGTCTTCATTTCTCCATGTTCGAGCTCAAAAATCTATAAATTATGAAGCTCCCGACCAAACTGAATTATTCATTCTTACCTGCTTTGTACATTCGTATTCATAAATCGACTGAAAGCACTGAAATTAACATCAAACGAGGTCTAGAGGTGACAGGTTTTTCTATACTGAGATAGTGAAATTAGTATATAACTTACCTGAAACATACATAACTCAGTTTCTCTGTTTTGTCACAGTTCATTCCTGTAGTGGCATCTGAGGTTGCAAGTATCCTTTCAACGTCAAAAAGTAGGTCTTCTGCATTTATTTTACACTTTGCTACACTTTTTTCATTTCCTTCACTTGTCAGTCTATCTTATTTAATGTTTATATATTTATCTTCTTATTAAAATGCACTGCCATAAAAAAATAGTTGACTGTATTGTAGTAACAAGGTGTTGAAGAACTGTGGGGCTGAGACCACATACTGGAGTGACGTATCTTATAAGTGCGCAGCTCCGTACGGCGAGAAGTGGTGCCTCTGGTGGCCCACAGCTAATAGGCTCCATACACCCGTGACAACCTCGGCCAACTCCTAGTGGACAGAGCTGCCGTCGCGCTGGGTAGCTAGTGGATCAGTGGCTCCACTAGTTGCCACTAGTTGCCCACCACTGCCCTCATCACGACTGGCGCCACTAATGTCTATCAGCTAACAGCTGCCTGAGATTCCCACCTAACCACACCCTTAGAAATAGCGACATTCACCTGCAACAATTTTATCTTTTGTTTTTTAGACTGAAAATAAGATTGAAAAAAAAAACAACATTTAAATATGGCAAAATAGTTTGTGTATAGTCAGTCCTATGTCTGGTTAAAATATGAATGCGTGTTCTTATTACATAAGCGATAGAAAAGCCATGGCTAACACCAACCAGTTTTTCACCGAAATATTCCCGACAAGAGCCTCTCCCACTGATGCGGCTTCCTTCGACGGTTGGAAAAGCCACGCCAAAATATTTGCGGTAGAAAACGTCATGCTGACGTCCACGGTCGGAAAGTCCACAACACTCTCTTTACACCCTCAAATCACCAACAACACGTAAGAGTAACATATCATTATTTGTCACCCTGCCTGACGATTTTAACTCAATGTCATCGTACTTAAATACACTACTGGCCATCAAAATTGCTACACCAAGAAGAAATGCAGATGATGAACGGGTATTCATTGCGCAAATATATTATTCTAGAACTGACATGTGATTATATTTTCACGCAATTTGGCTGCATAGATCCTGAGAAATCAGTACCCAGAACAACCACCTCTGGCCGTAATAACGGCCTTGATACACCTGGGCATTGAGTCAAACAGCTGCCCATGCAGCTTCAACACGATACCACAGTTCATCAAGAGTAGCGACTGGCGTATTGTGACGTGCCAGTTGCTCGGCCACCATTGACCAGACGTTTTCAGTTGGTGAGAGATCTGGAGAATGCGCTGGCCAGGGTAGCAACAAACATTTTCTGTATCCATAAAGGCCCGTATACGACCTGCAACATGCGGTCGTGCATTATCCTGCTGAAATGTAGGGTTTCGCAGGGATCGAATGCAGGGTAGAGCCATGGGTCGTAACACATGTGAAATGTAACGTCCACTGTTCAAAGTGCCGTCAATGCGAACGAGAGGTGACCGAGAAGTCTAACCAATGGCATCCCATACCATCACGCCGCGATGTCGCCAAACACAGATGCGACCGTCATGGTGCTGTAAACAGAACCCTGATTCATCAGAAAAAATGACGTTTTGCCATTCGTGCATCCAGGTTCGTCGTTCAGTACACCATTGCAGGCGCTCCTGTCTGTGATGCAGCGTCAAGTTGTAACCGCAGCCATGATCTCCGAGCTGATTGTCCATGCTGCTACACACGTCGTCGAATTGTTCGTGCAGATGGTTGTTTTCTGGCAAACGCCCACATCTGTTGACTCACGGATCGAGACGTCGCTACACGATCCGTTACAGCCATGCGGGTAAGATGCCTGTCATCTCGACTGCTAGAGATACAACGCCGTTGGGATCCAACACGGCATTCCATATTACCCTCCTGAACCCACCAATTTCATATTCTGCTAACAGTCATTGTATCTCGGCCAACGCGAGCAGCAATGTCGCGGTACGATAAACCACATTCGCGATAGGCTACAATCCGACCTTTATCGAGGTCGGAAACGTGATGGTACGCATTTCTCCTCCTTACACGAGGCATCACAACAACGTTTCACCAGGCAACACCGGTCAACTGCTGTTTGTGTATGAGAAATCGGTTGGAAACTTTCCTCATGTCAGCACGTTGTAGGTGTCGCCACCGGCGCCAACCTTGTGTGAATGCTCTGAAAAGCTAATCATTTGCATATCACAGCATCTTTTTCCTGTTGGTTAAATTTAGCATCTGTAGCACGTTATCTTCGTGGTGTAGCAATTTTAATGGCCAGTGGTGTACTTTACTGGTTGGTGTGAAATCATATTTAATACATATCAGCCAGTAGGGTAATTTTTCATATCGGCTACTATGTTTATTTGGTATGAAAGACCTCGAAACAATTTTGTAAATGTCTACAGCTCCTCATTTTATGGGACTGGGTTAATGGCCAGCATGTAGCTGCCTATGATAGATCCCCAAGATTGCACAGAACAAAGCATGGACCCATACATAGAACCTTGTGGGCACGTTTCTATACTTCCTCCCCCGATGCTGCTCTGCGAGCTATACTTTTGGATCAAATTTCCTGGTCAGTAATTGTTAGAAATGAAATGGTAAGTGCATGCACAGTAATTGGCTTTGACAGATTCCCAGTCGGGGCACATAAATGGAATACAGCTCCAAAAATGAAGCAGTGTGGACACCCTTTCGTACTTCCTCCTCTTTTGAAATTCTGTGAGCTGTACTTTCTGATCGCAGTGTTAGGAGCGGCCATCCTATATTGTGGCGGCAAAGGGCGCTCACAGGCGAGAGCCTCTGGAGATGTGTCTCAGCAGGCGTGCTCCACTGGGTCTGTCGGATCCCACACGACCACTGTTGGCGTGTCCCACAAAACTGTCAACTTTGTCACGTGTTGGTGGTGTCGATATGTGATAACACATAATGCAGCAATGGTCCAAGATTAGTAGGTCGGGCACAGCCTCTTGCTTGATCTCCATGATAACCTGACTTAAATCCCTTGGTGTAACAGGTTTAACAGATGTGAGTGAACAGTAATCTGTGTCGTCTAACATGCTAAAGCACTATTGTATTTCTTATTGATACAGATCGTGAATGAAATTTGAGCTCAATCTGACGTTTCTCAGAAAGGAAATGGGAAATAGTGTCTGTGCATTACAGCTCGCTCTGACAGGTTCCCAATTTCCGTACAGAGTCAGCGCAGAACAAAATGGGTCCAAAGAAGAATCCTGATGTGTACCCCCCTGTACTCTGTCACCTTTCCGCAGCTTTGAGAACTGCCTTTCAAACACACTGTCTCAGCAGCAGGATTCCGAAACAAATTGGGACCTTCATGTATGTGAACTGGTTACGAAAACATCCAAGTTACGACAAAAATGGTTCAAATGGATCTAAGCATTATGGGACTTAAGATCTGAGGTTATCAGTCCCCTAGACTTAGAACTACTTAAACCTAGCTAACCTCAGGACATCACACATATCCATGCCTGAGGTAGGATTCGAACCTGCGACCGTAGCAGCAGTGCGATTCCGGACTGAAGTGCCTAGACCGCTCGGCCACAGCGGCCGGCAAGTTATGACACAAAGTGGACGCTGAACAATATGAGACCAAACATGGAGCCTTGTGTACCTCTTTCTTCATTTCTCCTTTACTGTTGTCCTTTCGAACACACTGTGTGAACAGCAGTTCTCGGAAAGAAAATGTGAAGTAGACGCGTAATAGCGGGCCGTGACAGGTTGCCAGAGTGGGCGTGCTGTCGTGTCGCCGTGCGTGGCATGCGCCGCTCGCCTCGGGTATTCTGGTCGCGCGCCTGCGGCCGACAGTTGAAGCCATGTGTTCGTCTATTCTCAGGCGGAACGGTTTACACGGAGCGGCGCCTCCTCGCCGGCGGCACAGTAAACGTCCCGTCCCGTCCCGTCTCGTCTGCTCACGTCTCGTGTCCCTGTCGCCGTCCACCGCGCGGTCGCCAAGAATAGACGACACGCAGCACGCGCTCTCGCACGCACGCACGCACACACACACTCGCACGCACACACACAGAACGAGTACACGGGTGCACGTCTCCCGCCTGATGTCACACACCGGCTGATACCAGCAGGCTGGCTAACGTTAACTCAACACGCTGTCATCGCGTTTTTATGTTCAGTCATATAATCCTCGGGCTTCCACTCCTTCACCTACCTGTATGCTTCTTTAGCCGCTGCACAGCGCATACTGAAGGCTATGTCCTACCAGTAATATGTTTATTACCACAGCACCGCAACTGCGTTGATCAAAGTGACGAGCAGCATCAAACACGGCGTGGACAGGCGTCAAGCGACCATTTTAACATTGATTGATTACTACAAGGCTACAGATACTGCCAGTTTCGATACGTTACCTACGAAAATGGAAGACTGAATTTCTCAAACAGTGTGGTTCGGCAGATACCTCAGAAGTAAATTAATGTGAGCAAGTCCGCTGTGGATGGGACAAGATATCAGTGTAAAATGTGCTCTGTGGAGTACCCCACGGTTCAGTCCTTGGTCCTCTCCTTTTGTCTCTTTGTATCAATGGTACTTCATATGCGCTTCTTTATCGTAACTATCACTTACACACTGAAGTCATCCATATGTATCCAAGCGATGCCCTTATGGACATTGCTCCTTCCGTATCAGTTATGAACATCGACCTTTATTCAGTGTGACGATGGGCACAAAATCTGGATGTTAAACCGGAGTCTAAGAAGTTACAGGTCAGCCTCATATCAAAAGCTAATCAGCGAACATTATCGTGGAACAATTCCTCAAGCACTTCCTAATGGTATCCAGTCACCACAGTAAAAGCAGATAGTGACATAATCATCGATGAGTATCTAAAATGGGACGAGCAAACTTTTGCAGTATGCACAAAATTTTACACTTATGTTTACAATTTACACTTTCAGTTCGAACTATTTCTCTTAATGTTAGCATTTTATGCAGGCAACATTGCGATTTCCTGCATACCGTCTTAACCGTCTTAAAATAGTAAGATATCTCTCTTGCCTACATGGAAGCCAAAAATGTAGAAAAATATTTTCACCTCCCAGTGTAAGTCGTAAATCTAAGTGTAAATCTCGTGCATACTGTAAGAGTTTGTTCATCCCATTTCAGATTTCATTTAATATTATGCCACTATCTGTTACACGGTGTCCCATTTCCTCCAGAAGCAAAATAAGAAAAAAGCATGTCAAGGAAATATTGCTTAGCTGTCGGAGGGACATTATCCAGTACGATCTCCTTTCTTGTAACTTTGTTCGTTACGAAGATACGAAAAGTAGTACCTCTTTCTTAAATAGCACCCTCTATGTATTGTTCGGTAATCCACTTTCTATCCCAAAGATATGTTAAGAAACGTATCATAGTGTACCATTCACGTAAACATGACCTCATTAAAAAGTAACGTAAACTTTATTCGCTGGTTGGTTGATTTGGGGGAAGGGACCAAACAGCAAGGTAATCGGTCCAGGCGGACTAGGGTAGGATGGGAAAAGAAGTCAGCCGTGCCCTTTCAAAGAAACCGTACTTGGATTTGCCTGAAGCGATTTAGGGAAATCGCGGAAAACCTGAATCAGAATGCAGAATGAGATTTTCACTCTGCAGCGGAGTGTGCGCTGATATGAAACTTCCTGGCAGATTAAAACTGTGTGCCCGACCGAGACTCGAACTCGGGACCCTTGCCTTTCGCGGGCAAGAGCTCTACCAACAGAGCTACCGAAGCACGGCTCACGCCCGGTACTCACAGCTTTACTTCTGCCAGAATCACGTTTCCTACCTTCCAAACTTTACAGAAGCTCTCCTGCGAACCTTGCTGAACTAGCACTCCTGAAAGAAAGGATATAGCGGAGACATGGCTTAGCCACAGCCTGGGGGATGTTTCCAGAATGAGATTTTCACTCTGCAGCGGAGTGTGCGCTGATATGAAACTTCCTGGCAGATTAAAACTGTGTGCCCGACCGAGACTCGAACTCGGGACCTTTGCCTTTCGCGGGCAAGTGCTTTACCAACAGAGCTACCGAAGCAGGGCTCACGCCCGGTACTCACAGCTTTACTTCTGCCAGTATCTCGTTTCCTACCTTCCAAACTTTACAGAAGCTCTCCTGCGAACCTTGCTGAACTAGCACTCCTGAAAGAAAGGATATAGCGGAGACATGGCTTAGCCACAGCCTGGGGGATGTTTCCAGAATGAGATTTTCACTCTGCAGCGGAGTGTGCGCTGATATGAAACTTCCTGGCAGATTAAAACTGTGTGCCCGACCGAGACTCGAACTCGGGATCTTTACCTTTCGCGGGCAAGTGCTCTACCATCTGAGCTACCGAAGCACGACTCACGCCCGGTACTCACAGCTTTACTTCTGCCAGTATCTCGTCTCCCACCTTCCAAACTTTACAGAAGCTCTCCTGCGAACCCGAGCTCGATACAAAACTGACTTTGAGTCTCCTGCACTAACACACAGTGCAAGTAGCTGGGATAACGTAACTCGTTCGTTTTCTAGAGTTGATAATAAACAGACAGAAAAAGTAGTGAAGTGCACACTGTGATTCAATCAACCGTCTTCGGCTGAAGTTACCATTTCTACCTTCTCTATTTCGGTGTACTTTATATTCACTGAACGTTAGCACTTCACCCTTCTCCTCGTTGGTGCACACAGTAGTCACACAAACATCCAGCTGAAGGTAGTGCACTGAATGACACATCTGGATTTTCCTTGTGTTTCCATTTGTTCACTCCATCAGCACTGTGTGCTAATCCAAAGTAGAAGACAAGTTTATGCTACGTTCCTGATAACGTCATGTTTACGTGACTGATTTGCCGTGATGCGTTCTTGAACATGACTTAACGGGAGGAAGTGGATTACCGTGTAAAACATACAGGGAGCTTCGTAACGAGCAAAGTTATAGGACGGGAAGTCATGCTGGTTAATGTCCTCCTGATAGCTTAACAACATTTGATTGATGCACATTTTATTTTGATTCTGCACAAAATGATATTTTTGTGGCCAAGGTAAATGAGACACTCTGTATGCCTCCTTAGGTCTTCAACCATCTAGTTGGTTGACAGCAACTCACCAAGTATTTCTGTCTTCGGCCTTCCTCTTGAGAGAAGTTACGTTGTGTAGCTCGTATCCTCCATCGGCTTCTTGCGTTTTTCCCTTCTCCGGTCCTTTCAGCGATACTTTTAATGATACCTTCATGTCATAGTAGATGGCTGACGCATATGTCCCTCCTGTGTTGAAAAAATCTCAAAAGATACGGTTTCTCTTCTTCCATTCTGCGGAGCACGTCTTCTTTTGATATAAGTTTAATGTCTTCCCAGAAAATCTTGAGCAGACTACGGTAGCACCACATCTCGATGGCTGTTGTATTTTTCAGTTTCTCAGAGTGTCTAGGTTTCACATCTGCACAGCAGCGCACTCCAAACAAACGTCTTTACGAGGTCTTTCCTGACAAGTTTGTCTACGCATATGGTGTGAAACGAATTCTTCCCGCGGCTGGTGCCGGTGGAGGTTCGAGTCCTCCCTTGGGCATGGGTGTGGGTGTTTATCCTTAGGATAATTTAGGTTAAGTAGTGTGTAAGCTTAGGGACTGATGACCTTAGCGGTTAAGTCTCATAAGATTTCACACACATTTCAACATTTTTGAATTCTTCCCTTGTTAAAAAGTGATTGGAGCTGATGGATGGCAACAGCCTTGCGACGTTGGTAGCTCCGCCTCCCGCCCGATCACCGAAGTTGAGAAACGTTGGACCCGGTTAGAATTGAATAGGTGACTGTCCGGCGAAAACCGGATGCCGTAATTTGAAGAACATGCAAGTCGCGGAAGTGGCGTTTACTTGAAATACTTGTCCCAGGCAGGACTGTCACACGACATAATCATCATTATTAACTGGTGGATTTGATTTGCAGTACCCTTCCTTGACCATCAGTCTGATGTAATTTTACTCCATAGGTAGGCAAAGGATTCAAGGGTCTCCAGTCGCTCATTATAAAGTGAACATTGGGCAACGTTGTTGTATGTGGGGGTTGTAAAAAGCAACTCACACAAATTTATTTAGAGTGTTCGACTTTGCTCCTACAGTGCTAAATAACGCATCCAGTAACAAGTTTCCTCTAACGAACTGAGTCAGGTGCGAAGTTTTCTGCTTCTGTCCATTTCATACCCATGCACTGAAGATCCCACATAAAAGTTCGTTACCAGGTCTTACGATATTTTCCTCTACTTCTGCACAAATCAGTTGGTTTGCATAACAGTGCTGATTTGGGGATTCTTTTTCCATCTGCCATACGCAGAACACGCTCCGTTCTTTCAGCGGCAATTTTAATCCGGCTTGAAACGCCGTCGCGATAGCCGACCTGCAAAATTCAGCTCAAGCACCTCTGGTGGAAGATTTTGAGCGTGTATTCTGATTTGGCTGGCATTTTGCAGGTCTCACACGCGTACATAGTCCTCGGTACGACGGAATAGTTATACAGCCGAAGCTCTGGGCACATACGTATAACGTCCTTAGCTCGTGGTCTAGTGGCTAGTGTTGCTGCGTATGGATCACGGGGTCCCGGGTTCGATTCCCGGCTGGGTTGGCGATGTTCTCTGCCCGGGGACTGGGTGTTTGTGTTGTCCTCATCGTATCATCACGATCATTTGTAACAGTGGCTACACTGGACTGTGTAAAATATTGGCCTGTGTAAAAATTAGGTAAAAATTAGGAGTTTCTACGGCCGCTGATGACCGCGCAGTTGCTAGCCCCACAAACCAAACATCATCACGACGACATTAGTTTACACACTGCGCTTACCCAGTTCTGCTCGTGATACCGGCCTCTACGCCCCCGTTCTTACAGATACGGTCGTAGAGATATGGAAACCGGTCAACATCTTGTAATACCTTCTGTTGCACTATAAACTGACTAGTTACATTTCCACATTTTATGCACATGGGTTTGGAAACTTCTTGACAAATTAAAACTGTGTAGCGGACCGAGACTCGAACTCGGGAACTTTGTCTTTCGCATACAAGTGCTCTACATGCTGTTTTGGTTGACTACAATGGTGGGCAGCCGGTGGCCCGTGGGTCATATCCGGCTAGCGACTGATTTTAATCCGGCCTATGAAAGAAATTACCATAGTTATTTCCAATTGTTTCTCCATTGGAATTGCTTATCTCACTGCTGTGCCCTGTTTTCCTGTTCCTTCTCATATTAATAATTCGTATCCACTGCCAAAGATTGAAACTGAGGAAAATTTATTACGAATTTGCTGCAACAGTTGCTTTTATAGACTTTTTTCACGATAAGATTATTTTTTTTTAAATTTTTACTATCGCCATAGCAGAATTTTGTAAGAGGAGTTTTTAAGGCAGCTATTATAAAATTTTGACACAATGTTTCCGACGCGTGAATAAATGTAAACATCTGAAGACGGGATGGACATAAAATCAATGTACCCTCAAGAATGGGTGCTTTGAAGCATAATTTCTTGGCGTGACGTGTTGGGTAAAGGGGCACCATCATATCGGTGAGTTACCCCACAAACATTGAGGTCACGGACGCGGTAGTTTCTTTTGTTTTATTTTATGCGCTAGGAGCGCTGCTGTCTTGTCACGTGGCCAAGCGGCCGGCGAGCGTAATCAAGTACGTGAAGCAAGCCCTGGGGTCTCCAAAGGTTGTCCGTGCCTAGTTTACTTCATACAGGATGTTTGAAAGTTTTTTCATCAGTCTCTAGCGATAGTAGATCACATCATGGGGAATAACTTTTGTCTGAGACAAAATGTTCACTCACGTTTCCCGGTGGAGCTGGGCATCCTTAGTATTCGACTGCCCTGCGACGACGAGAACTCACCGAACCAGCAGGATATGCTAACCAGGTGTGCTGCCGACAGCCCACACCAGAGAACTGAAAGTGACTTTCAACGAGAAAACCTAAATACTGAGTGTCTCTAACTTGAGAAAGCTATTACCTACCCACTTTCACGCTGATCATATTACTGGATTATAGGCGACACACATTGCTTACGCAACCCCTCCTGCCTTTCAGGGGCATTACAGATGGCAAACGACGGCTACAGAAGGGCGAGATGGGTCACGGGGAATATTTCTCTGTAACAAAATTTGTTTCCTATGACTTGATCCGTCACTCCTACAAGTTCGATGCACTTTGAAACATGCATTATATGAATTATATAGGGCATAATGTTGGAAACTTCGCGAGGATGCCCACATGTTGTCTTCAGGACAGTTTAAGGGGCAGAAAACTAGTGAAATGCCGGAAGATCTACAGAACATCAGAGACTATTGCCGCTACTGGCAATTGGCTCTCAGCTCAAATAACAGCGGGGTATTGCACATGTACAGGGTGTTACGGAACTATAATAATACATAACGTAGAGAACACCAAAACAAATAACCACTGAGGCTTAGCCATAAGCACAAATGCACATGGTTGTGGTATCGCGTACACAAAGGTATAAAAGGGAGCGCATTGGTGGACCTGTCATTATTACTCAGGTTATTCTTGTGAAAAGGTTTCTGACGTGATTATGGCCGCAGAGCGGCAGTTGGAGCTAAGCACATGGGATTCGATTTTTCAAATCGTTAGGCAGGCCAATATTCCGAAGTACGCTGCATCAAGAATGTGCAGAGAACGCCAAATTTCATACATGTTAGCAGAAGAGCCGGAATGCACGCGATTCAGCACACGCAGGCCGGCGTGAGGAGGGAAGAACTATACTGACGTGAGGTCTGGTACATGACAAGGAATGAGAATTCAGAAAGCGGACGTAATTAGCTTGATACTTAACTTTAATCCATTAATGATGAACGTCGCTCTTGATGGTACATGATTCACAATATTATCTGTTCAGAATACATTCTGGAAGATAGCAATTGTAGTAACTAAATATGGCGCCTTGCTAGGTCGTAGCAAATGACGTAGGTGAAGGCTATGCTAAACTGTCGTCTCTGAAAATGAGAGCGTATGTAGACAGTGAACCATCGCTAGCAAAGTCGGCTGTACAACTGGGGCGAGTGCTAGGGAGTCTCTCTAGACTAGACCTGCCGTGTAGCGGCGCTCGGTCTGCAATCACTGATAGTGGCGACACGCGGGTCCGACGTATACTAACGGACCGCGGCCGATTTAAAGGCTACCACCTAGCAAGTGTGGCGTCTGGCGGTGACACCACATTATCTCTCACAGCAGACAACGATCTTCACTTAACGACCGAGAGCAGCATCGTTTGCTCAGAGTTGTCAGTGCTAACGGACAAACAACGCTGTACTATTATACAAATAATATTTTTTTCTGATTTTTCAATAAATTAGTGTAATTGATGTTCCGATTTCATTTCTTTATTTTTGTTTCATGCCATTATGTTAAAGAAACTGTAAACAATTTTCAATGTGAATATTAATGTTTATGTCAAATTTCAAGCAATATTGTAATAGAATTGAAGTGTAAAAAACGTTGAATCTGTTGTAACATGTTTAAAATTGTAATTGTGCGTCTGGTCCATACGTAGGCAATGTGTTAGGATATGTAGAATGCAATACCCTGTCTGTAGGGGAGGGGTAAAAAGTGGATGGCAGGTGAGCGCGGGAAAATGCACACGGGCGCTGTACGGCATAACGGGCTCAGCAGTAGTAGTCGGAGTTGGGCATTGGGCTGAGCAACAAATTCTGGATCGAGGCGGCTCTCCTGGAAGACGTGGTTTCATTGAGCCTCGGATATGCCGTTCCGACGCCTATACAGCGTGGCAAAATTCCATAGGCACTAAATGGAAAAGTATCGCGACGCCATGAAGAAGTAAAGTGCCGATACATCAAGAGCCATTGCTGTGATTGTATGTGTGCTCTGTGCCTCGCCATCTCGCCGCCTACCAACCGCCACATCGATACAAACAGGTTGAAACTTTTAATACTGTATTCGTGTGGACCAGTGTTGCTTTTAATCCATACTGTTCAATAACAACTTAAATTTTACCAGAACTGTCCTATCATTTAATTATCCTCACAACTAACCTAGACAGGGTCCTTTCCAAATGTTGTGCAATCCGAGTGTCCCGAAATGAAGAATTAAAGTTTATGTTAATAATAATTACCTGCAGACCTAGCTATGTTAGAATGATGTTTAAAGAACTTTTTTTTGTTAATGAACTAATAGACGAATAACAAAGGTCTGACAAAGTTGGAAGATAATTTTGATATCGATTTAGAAATGAAGTTTCATTATTTTGAGGCTGATATAATGGTATTTAAATGAGCAGGAAATAAGACAAAAAGAGTAGTAAATCATATATTGGAAATATTGAGGGCATAATGATTTCAGTAATTAATTGTTTTAATACAGTGATCATAACAGTTTCAGGGTCCCCCCTTTTTATTCATTTGAATTCTGAAGTGTTCTAAACTGATTTGACCAGCAAAGTCAAAGCCCAAATAGAAACCAAAATTTATCAGTGTTTTACCTTTATCAAAATTGATATTGTGTGTGTGTTTAGAAAGCGCTATTTCAAGGGTAACCTATGCCCGATTTTAATCAGATCAATATACAGTACGAAGTTTTGTAGTAAACATTATAGTGTAATGTTATGTATTTATGGTTTATCCATATTAGTACAGAAAGTGAAATTATCAGTTCAGTAGATTTTCTGGTTCTAAAGTTTACCATATTATGCAGTGTTATTACGTGTTGTTTTGTATGAACGTACATCAACATGTACAGGGAAGAAACCCAGTTAATGCCTAATTAGGCTGGCGACCGTATTATTAGCAAATTGGTAGCATATTCTGCGTTGTTTCTTGTCCATCCTGGCGTGTAGTTGCATGTCGGACTTGCTTGACGTATCATTGTTATTACAGAGTGGGTGTAAGTCCGATTTGCCTCCATTCAGGTACACGCGGTCAATTTCTATACAAAAATCCTTTCTCATTAGGTGAAGCCCGTCAACTTACCATAGTACAGACTTTAAGGAGTATTGTGTGCCCCACGCGCACGTTACACTCCGTTCGGTCAATACGGCGAAATTTGGCGTTGATGGGCAATAACAGCACACTACCGACGCGAATGCTTTTGCTAACTGCGCGACAAAGGCTATAGCGCCTCTCCCAGGGTCGAGACCAGTCGGTTGGACCCTAGACGACTGAAAACAGTGTGCCGGTCAAATGAGTCTCCATATCAGTTAGTAAGAGCTGGGGGAAGGGATCGACTATGGTGCAGGCCCAACGGCGCCACGGACCCAAGCTGTCTGTGCAAAAAATGGCTCTGAGCACTATGGGACTTAAATCTGAGGTCATCAGTCCCCTAGACTTAGAACTACTTAAACCTAACTAACCTAAGGACATCACACACATCCATGCCCGAGGCAGGATTCGAACCTGCGACCGGAGCAGCTGCGGCTAAAACCACTCGGCCACAGCGGCCGGCCACTGTGCAAGCTGGTGGTGGTTCTATAATGGCGTGGGCTGTGTTTGTATGGAATGGACTGGGTCCTTTGGTTCAGCTGAGCCGATCATTGACTGCAGTTGGTTATGTTCGGCTAATTGGAGACCATCTGGGGCCATTGATGAACTTCATATCCCCAAATAACGATGTTACTTCTATGTATGGCAGTGCACCATGTTACTGGATCACAGTTCTTGACGATTAGTTTGAAGAACGTTCTGGGCAACTCGGGCGAATGATTTGGCCTCCCAGGCCTCCCGATGGGAATCCCATCGAACATTTATAGGAATAATCGAGTGATCAGTTCGTGCACAAAATCCTACACCGGAAACGTTTTCGCAAATGTGTGCAGCTATAAAAGCTGTATTGTTCAATATTTGTTACAGGGGACCTCCAACGACTTGTTGTGCGCAGACGCCTTCGAATTTCTCCAGTACACTGGGCAGAAGGAGGTCCGACACGGTATTACGAGGTATCCCATGACTTTTGCCACCTTCAGTGTTTTTCGTTAACGATATGGTCTCTGAAGTCAACTTGCAATGTTCGGGAATATTTTGTTGCTGGTGCTGATGCAAACTGTTGTATCGGTGTCACTGGATAGGAACGTGTACTGACATTCAAAGCTGCTCTGTGTACTGATAGTTGGCTCTGAGGTCTGCTTGGGGCGTTAGACAAAGGTAGCGGCAGCCCGTGTCAACAGTGGCTGAGAGCCACCATCTGGAATCGGTAGGTCGGCGGAGGTGGCCCTGTGGCCTGGCAACCCATGTCACCTGGCCGTATATGTCCGAATTTCTTCATCTGGGGGCGTGTGAAGCAGCTGGTGTATAAAACCGTTGTGGAAACAGAAGGAGACCTCGTCATTGGAATTGCCGTCACTCTTAGTACCAGTGCGGACATGCCAGTTATCTCCGAACTGGCTAGACAGTGAATAATCCGACGATGTAGTGTCTGCATACAGGCCAGTTATCGCGCTTTCGAGAGGTTCCTGTGAATGCCACTGCTGTGCTAATTACTGCCACAACGGTAAACTACCTTTTGCATAAATCGTCCCTAGCATCATAAACTGTCGCGAACCATAAGTAATGTTACTAATTATGTCCCTTTGAGTGTTCTCTGTCTACTGTGCTAATTTGAACGAACAGTTTTGGAACACTCTGTAGGGGCAGAAACATGTTTCAAATTACATGATTGGCAATTAATTGCAGTGAACAACAAATTTTAAGAGAAAATGCGTAAATTACATGTTTTTGAGTTAGTTATGTTAATTTCAGTATAAAATGATACAAAATCATCATCTTCATAAATATTTAGCTCTAGTTCTTTTAAAAAAGTAATCTAAATTTTTGTATAAATAACTCACTAACTAAACAGCCATTCATGTTCCAAGATTCAGCATAACAGATTTTAGGTGAATAATTACCTGAATTATGTTACGTGTTATGCACTGATAAATTTCAGTGCCATTCTGGAAGTACGAAAGTAAATTATTAAGAAAAAAATGAAAATGATGTTACATGAATGAAAATACTTTGTTAGTCTGCTTTGTACCAGAACTATGTAAAGCACAAAATAAAATACATAAATTAAATGGTCACAGATTTATATAAAGGATTACAAATGTTAAATCTCCATATGTACAGTACATACAACTACATATTTTGTTCAGACAATAATTCAGCAGATGACCGTTTTCGCTTGGCTTGACGTTTATGCACATGCTCGGGAACATTCCTTATAACAGTCCAGCAGTAATCTGCTAAAATAGTAGGGTTTCACTTTCCTCTTCTCAAATGTGGCAATATCTTGATAAAATCACTCCCCATGTTCATCACTTACTGCACCACAATCTTTGGGGAAGAAGTCAAGATGACTATGCAAGAAATCATTTTCACTGACATGTTGCAGCCACGTTTTTCGTAAGATGACAACATGTTATCTACAGACTCTTTGTAACTTATTGCTCATTTGTTCCTTAAGGACTGTAGACAGACTGTCCTAAAACATTGCCGTACATGCTTCTCATCACCTTGTATGATTCCGTCAAAAGTATGGTCTCCAAAAAGTTCTCGAATCTGTGGGCTACAAAGATGGCCTCCTTTACTTTGGCATCACTTAAGTAAGGGAATTTTTGCGTTAAGTACTTAATCGCTTCACCATCTTTGCTCACTCCCTTAACAAAGTTTTTCATTAGACCCAACTTGATGTGCAAGGGCGGGAGCAGAATCTGTTTAGGGTCTACCAGACGTTCACTGTTAATGTTCTTTATAAATGGTTTAAGAGATTTTATGGTGGGTCATTTATGTTTACTGTAATGAAATACACGAACTCGGCTATCCCATTCCCAGAAAAATCTGCAATATTTAGTATACCCTAACAGCATACGTAATAGCAGTGCAACCACTTTCAAGTCACCACAAATCTGCCATTGAGAGTCATTATACTTGATGGCTTCTATTAAAATCTTCGTGTTTTGGTATGACTCATATGCACACTATGCACAACTGGAATAGAAGAGCACTGCTTTTAAGCTCAACTTTGACGAATCAATAAAGAGTCTCCACTCATCAGGGTTGTAATTAATTCTGAAAGCCTTCATTAGACCATTTATGTCTACACATGCCACAAGACTATTTTGCATGTTAAAAAAAGGAGTGAATTGTGGCTCGCTTCTACAGTAGAATGAAGCATTTATATTGCTTTCCAGAAAATTGCTCTGCTGCAATCTTGATACTAAAATCTCAGCCTTAGCTGCAGAGACCTCCAAATCTCTAATGAGATCACTTAATTCATTTGAGACAGTTTTGTGGATCATCAGTTGATGATATATTTGGAAGAAACTCTGGATCTTGTGATGTACATGGTTCAGAACATTCAGAATCCCCATCAGAAGTGATGTCGTACTCTGCTGGTGGTTCAGTTATTGGCAATCCTTCCCCATGTAGAACTGGACGTATGGCAGATGAAATGTTAGGAAAGATCACTGTCTGCTTCTTCTTCGTAAGTATTCCCTTCTTGATAGGAGGAATCATAAAAAAGTAGCAGTCACTGACATGATTAGTTGTCTCACGCCAGATCATGAGCAATTCCTGAGGTTGCTGGCCAAGTTTGCAGATCACGTGTGGAGCCCAGAGTTTGTTGGTTTATCCTGATCTGTAATTTTGCACCCAAAATAACAACTGCAAGCTTTTTTAATCAATGGAGTTATTTGTTATTTTTGTGAAGCAAATGTCACTTCTCCACACACATAGCAAAATGTGTCAGCAGTGTTAGCACAAATTCGTGGCACTTTTGTTCACTTCAGTGGCAGTCAACTTGAACAACTGATTGTTGACCTGGAAACATCTGCGTTACAAATCTAACACGGACGTTTCTACTCCTACAACGCTGCCCGAGTCGACTGTTGGCTATGTGACTGTGAAGTGGAAACGCGAATCAACAAGACCAGGCGCACCTCATGTACTGATAAACAGGGATCCTCAAGTATTGTTGAGGCTGACTGCATTAAATAAGCGGACGGAATCTCTCATGAGCTCCAAAGTGCTACCAGCAGTCCAATGAGAACAATGACTGTGTGTAGCGAGTTTAAAAAAGTCAGGTACAGTGATCGTGTAGCTCCTCATAAACAACGCATTTTTACAGTCAACACCAAGCGACGCTGGAGATGATGTATGCAGCGGCGCCACTGTACACTGATGACTGGAAAGGAGTAATTTGGAGTTGTGAGCCGCGCTATACCCTGTGCCAAGCCGATGGGAGGGTTTGGGTTTGGTGAATGCCTGGAGAAAGTTACTTACCGTCATCTGTATTGGCAGTAGTGATTTGCAGAGGAGGTAATGTTACGGTATGGGGGTGTGGTTGCGGTTAATGTGCGGTCCCCTTACTCTGCTTCAGCAAACGCTAAATACATATGTGGTCACTTTGGGGATGATGACTGTTCAGAGTGACAATCCAGCTTGCCACAAAGCAGCGTCTCTGAGGCAATGATGTGTGAACAATGACAGCACTGAAATGGACTGACCTCCCCAGAGTCCGACCTGAACCAAATGGAACAGCTTTGGAATGAGTTGGAACGTCGACGTTCGTCCAGACGTTACGTCCAGTCTCACTACTTTCTACGCCATTCCTCCGTAGACATTTGCCGAACTGAACGCAATGGCACAGCTTTGAGATGAGTTGGAATGTGTCCAGACGTTACGTCCAGTCTCGCTACTTTCTACGCCATTCCTCCATAGACATTTGCTGAACTGAACGCAATGGAACATCTTTGAGATGAGTTAGAACGTCGACTTTGCTCCAGACGTTACGTCCAGTCTTGCTACTTTCTACGCCATTCCTCCATACACATTTGCCGAACTGAACCCAATGGAACAGTTTTGGGATGAGTTGGAACGTCGACTTTTCTTCAGACATTACGTCCAATCTCGCTACTTCCTACGCCATTCCTCCACAGACATTTGCCGAACTGAACCCAATGGAACAGCTTTGAGTTGAGTTGGAACGTCGACTTTGCTCCATACGTTACATCCAGTCTCGCTACTTTCTTCACCATTCCTCCATAGACATTTGCCGAACTGAACCCAATGGAACAGCTTTGGGATGAGGTGGAACGTCGACTTCGCTCCAGACGTTACGTCCAGTCTCGCTACTTTCTACGTCATTCCGCCATAGAGATTCAGATACCTGAAGGAAAGTGTCCCCAGCAGAGTTCAAGCCGACATCAAGGCGAAGACTGGACGCACCCCATATTAATGCCCACTAAAACGGTGTCCAGATACTGTTGATCACATAGTGTGTGGTTGTTGGTTTGTTCCACGAGTTCACTTGGCCGCTGCACTACGGGATGCCTCAGCGCCACATCTACAATACCGCCTGGTAGCCAGAGACGAGCGGGAGTCAGGCACACAGCCAGCCACACGGGTGTAGCGTGCTCCGGGGCCCACGCCTCTGCGTGGGACAGCTGCTCTGGTCCGGTCCGCCCGTCCCGACCCCGGAGTGTCGCGGCAATTTGCCGCGCCTGCGCACCAGCGTCCCGACAAATGGCTGTTAAGCGCAGCGCGCTGTTTATAAACACGGTCGTACATCAGCGCGAGGCGGGATCCCAGACGCTGCCGGGCTAACGAGCGTCGAGGCGGCTACAGCGGCTGGTGCGACTCCGGCCCCTGTGGTTCTGGCAGGCGGCAGGTCCCACGCGGCTATTAGCGTTCAGTTTGTTCCCGGCTCAACATCTGGCAATGGTCGGGGATCGCAGTTCTGTTTACGCACATCCGGAGTACTTTGTCGCCAGTCAGGCAATTCAACAAGAATCACTTTGCCGCGCAAGGTAGCCGCGCGATATAGGACGCCTTGCCACGGTTCACGCGGCTCCCCACGTCGGAGGTTCGAGTCCTCCCTCGGGCATCGGTGTGTTTGTGTGTTGTCCTTAGCGTAAGTTAGTTTAAGTTAGATTAAGTAGTGTGTTACCTTAGTCCCATAGGAACAAATTTCCAAATTTCTAATTCAACAATGATAATGAGGACGCTCCATGGTCATGGCTCGATGTGTTTCCGAGGTTGGGTGATTGATTCAGGGAGGGAACCAAACAGTGATTTTATCGGTCCCATTGGATTAGGAAAGCCGCGCGGGGTTAGCCAAGCGGTCTAAGGCGCTGCAGTCTTGGACTCTGCGGCTGATCCCGGTGGAGGTTCGAGTCCTCCCTCGGGCATGGGTGTGTGCGTTTGTCTTTAGGATAATTTAGGTTAAGTAGTGTGTAAGCTTAGGGACTGATGACCTTAGCACTTAAGTCCCATAAGATTTCACACACTTTTTTTTTTGGAATAGGGAAAGATGCGAAAGGAAGTCGCTCGTGCCCTTTCATAAGAACCATCCAGACATTTGGCTGAAACTATTTAGGGACATCAGGGAAAACCCAAATCAGGATGGCTAGACACGGGTTAGGACCATCTCCTCCCAAATGCGAGTCCAGTGTGGTAACCACTGCGCTATCTCGCTCCATTTTCCAAGATATTCCACTCATTTTTCCCTGTGGAGTTTGGTGGCAGAGCTCTACAACTCATCTCTAATATTTCATATCTCCTTTAAACATCATTCAGTTTCAACAATTGACATTCTTATTTGACATTACACACCATCGTTGGTTAGTTTAATTTTTCTTTCTAACACAGTATTATTTCTTCGATTTCTTTTTTTTTTTTTCTGAAAACAGTTTTAGCTTGTAAGAACGAACACCGTATGTTATCGCATGAAAATAAAAAGATGCCTTTATTATTCGCGAACAAAGCATCAGAGATAACTGCAGACTGGAAATCTGAATTGTTCTAACAAGGAAACCACACAGCACTGAGATTCAGAACTCAACTATCGATCTCCCAAAGGAAATCGATTCATCTCTCAAAAATTCTAGAGAAAATCGACTTTTCTGAGCGTTTTGAATACTCGATATGAAGATCTATTGTTTGAACCCAACATCTGGCTCTGTAGTAGAGTACAACCCTCGTACATGGCAGGTCTGGGTTCGACTTCTGGTTGTGTTACATTATAAGTCAAAGACGCATGTTCCATGTGCATTTCCGTAAAGTACAATACATATACATAAGTGGAAACAAACTTACCTAGTGCTGTTTCTTTAAGTTAAATAATCTTTATATTAAAAATCTTTCACAAAAGACCGGTGTTTAAGAATTGATATATGCACTGAAGACAGGATTTTTGTGTGCAATATGTAAGTAGATATAAGAGGACGTGCACATTTCAAAAAATGACAATTAGTTATGTGTTATTTAGCATGTATTTGATCAATTTTATATTTAAACGAAAAGTATTCCAACTGAACGACCGATATAATGACCGAAACGAGACTCGAACCAACAATCATCAGTCCTGAGTGCTACTGAATTGTTTCCATCATTTCGTTTTTTTTAAACTTCACGAAAATACTCATATAACGAAGAACCTTTTTTTAGAAAATTGGCTGTGAAAAGGAATCGACCCGGACTTCTCACGTGGTAGGCAAGGCTGCTACCACAGACCCACGCTGGCCTGTTTGTAACTGACTGTACTTTAACACATTAAAGCATCTGTAAACCGACAAAATGGATTTTCTCTAGAATTTTTCAGGTTGCATCGAACTCCTTTTGGAGATGGGTATTTGAGTACGATAAACATAAAATATTGCAGAAATCCCATTGGCGTGTAATACCGTAAATGCTAAACTTTACTTTGTCAGAACACTCACAGAACATTTATAATGTACCCTATGCGGTACAAAAACTTTTTCAGCTGAAAATTAGTACGTTTCTAGCGATGGAGACTGCTTCTACAGAACATATATACTATATCAGAAAACTAGACTTTACTAGAAGTTAGGCTCTACAGTCTGGAACCGCGAGACGGCTACGGTCGCAGGTTCGAATCCTGCCTCGGGCGTGGATAGGTTTGATGTCCTCAGGTTAGTTAGGTTTAAGTAGTTCCCAGTTGTAGGGGACTAATGACCTCATAAGTTAAGTCTAATGGTGCTCAGAACCATTTGAACCAGAAGTTAATAATAAAGCCTTTATGTAAGAATGCTGTTGTACTCATCTAGTAATGGTTCCAAATTCGAGGCCCTTTTCTTCGGTGAGTAAGAGCGATAAACACTTCCAAGTTTTGCTGATTCATAGTAAAGAAGCTTTCCTTATAGCAGAAGATTTATTAGTTTATTTCACATGTTGTTGTCCTTGTAGATTAAATTGATGATCCCTTGATGCATTAGAACGTGACCTACCAACCGATCCCTTCTTGTAATCAAGTTGTGCCACAAATTCCTCTTCTTCCCAATTCTATTCATACTTCCTC
The DNA here is from genome assembly GCF_021461385.2 of Schistocerca piceifrons. Taxonomy (NCBI): domain Eukaryota; kingdom Metazoa; phylum Arthropoda; class Insecta; order Orthoptera; family Acrididae; genus Schistocerca; species Schistocerca piceifrons. The sequence continues at coordinate 528,118,464 of NC_060144.1, read as the reverse complement.
ATAACTTACGTGATCTACCCATCTAATCTTCAGCAGTCTCTGTAGCATCACATTTCTGAAACTTCTATTCTCTTCACTTCCATACAGGCTACACTCAATACAAATACTCTCAAAAAAGACTTCCTGACACTTAAATCTATACTGGACATTAACAAATTTATCTTCTTCAGAAACGCTTTCCTTGCCATTGCCAGTCTACTTCGACAATGATTAGTTATTTTGCTCCCTAAATAGCAAACCTCATCTACCACTTTAAGTGTCTCATTTTCTAATCTAGTTCCCTCAGCATCACCTGATTTAATTCGACTACATTCCATTATCCTGGTTTTGCTTTTGTTCATGTTCATCTTATATCCTCCTTTCAAGACACTGTCCATTCCGTTCAACTGCTCTTCCTGGTCCTTTGCCGTCGACAGCACTACAATGTCATCAGCAAACTTCAACGTTTTTATTTCTTCTCCATGGATTTTAATATCTACTCCAAATTTTTCTTTTATTTCCTCTACTACTTGCTCAATATATAGATTGAATAACATCGGAGATAGGCTACAACCCTGCTTCCGTGTCGTGCCTCTCAACTCTTATAACTGCCATCTGGTTTCTATACAAAATGTAAACAGCCTTTCGCGCCCTGTAATTGACCCCTGCCACCTTCAGAAATTGAAAGAGAGTATTCTAGTCGACATTTTCAAAAGCTTTCTCCAAGTATACAAATGCTGGAAACGTAGTTTTGCCTTTCCTTAATCTATCTTCTAAGATAAATCGTAGGGACAGTATTTCCTCACGTGTTCCAACATTTGTACGGAATCCAAACTCATCTTCCCTGAGATCGGCTTCTTCTAGTTTTTCCATTCGTCTGTAAAGAATTCGTGTAAGTATTATGCAGCCGTGACTTTTTAAACTGGTAATTTTCACACCTGTCAACACTTGCTTGCTGTGGGAGTTCAGATCCACAACGTAAAAAAAAAGTTTCGCATTGAATAACACAAGAGAGCCCTTGTAAGTAAAACACTGATGTCAGTCTTGCAATATGATTTAGGTAATAAAAGGGCCAGCGGGTTTCTAAGCTATGAGAAGACGTCATCAGTTTAGGTTGCCCAGTTTATACGTTCTCATGAGTATACAAGTGATAAAGGGGTGTAACAGTTATTTACGTATAGAATAAGATGGTGGAAAAAAACATTAATTAACACGAGGTGAAATTACTTGGGTACACTTTAGACATTGTCGAGTGGCCCACATGGAACTGAGAAACAGAAAGGAAATCCTCATCTCTAAACATCTTGCTCATAGTATCACTCGATGTTGGGACAGATACAGTTGCGACAAACAAAATATTGGCTCTGAGCACTATGCGACTTAACTGCTGAGGTTGTCGCCTAGAACTTAGAACTAATTAAACCTAACTAACGTAAGGACATCACACACATCCATGCCCGAGGCAGGATTCGAACCTGCGAGCGTAGCGGTCACGCGGTTCCAAACTGAAGCGCCTAGAACCGCACGGCGACATCGGCCGGCATCAAAATATTAAACAACGATGTAAGGACTTGACAGTTTCAAACTGGGCACTATATGACCAGCGTTACTAAGAAACGAGTGTATAACGATCCAAGTTCGATCAGAAGTTAACATTTCAAAAGACAAACGTTATCATGGTAACAACCAAACATGCATCCCCAGAGAAGGTGTCTTCGAGGCTTCGATGGAAAGGTCTGTATCCATCAAGATATTGCGCTGGAGGTGAAGTCCATTCCTCTTGGAATCTAGCAACAGAGGTAAAACGTCTACGTCCATCGGGGACCTTTGGGACAGAAGTCTTCGCTCCCCAAAAACTACCATCAGAGTGCCTATAAACTTCGCTCCTCTATCGTCCACGGCATTTCGCGCAAAAGCAGCTCCTCCAGAAACTTCCTGAGCCAATCAAAGCTCGTGGTCAACTAGTGACGAATAGAGATCGAGATTTCTAAGTGCAGTTCTAGATAAATTTTGAGAAAAAATGTCCCAATGGAAATTTCCACACAAGGAAGGAGAGAGGACGAGAGATATGTTTTTAACTGCTGAGACGGTGTCTAAATCTCGTGTCATTCTCGTGCTCAGAACGCCTCAACATTCCATTGCCCACTTTTATCGTCAAAAATGATAGGGGGGCCCCATATGTGGCCACACGCGCAATTTCGTAGCGCCATCAGTAAACGTGTCTTTCTCGACATGAATCATCAGTTCCGGCTCGGTAAGAATTGCGTCTCACACCTGGCTATTATAAGGCATTCCCTTGTGAATCTTTACCACGATGGAGAAACTAGCCAGCAATGAGCGGTGCGGCTCTATTTCTTCCGGACGTACTACTATGGAAACAATGCCCACATTCTTCACTGGTGAGTCATTTCTTACACACAGGAGTCAATAGGGGTCCTCAATCTGGTTCATGATTCAGTGGTACCAGACGACGACCACCTGGAACATCATTGTTTGTTTCCAGATCACTTCACAGAGATCGAAAGGGAGACAACACACCTGTTGCTGAAGAAGCCCCTTAGCGACTCTGCGTGCTCCGTCCGTTCTTGCATCGGTTTTTTAGAGGGCTCGCAGGGTCAGAATATATTTTATGTCACTGCTGTTGAGGACAGAAATGTTTCCCTCCGTGTAACTCCGCAAGGGCAACACGCTGCCCCATTTCACCCCAGGTCAGTTCCAAGACAACACCATTTATTTAATTGGCAACTGAAACTTATTCTTTTATTAACAACGAATAAAATTTACTCATCCGCTGCCTGTTCCGGAAGATTCAATTAAACTACAGTGAGAAGAATAGTCTGTGTTGATTCTCGAATTCCATATTTATTGTGGCATCGTCCAAAGATCACAGTATCACACCACAGTCGGTAACGTGTATCAATACGACAAACATTAGCGGTGTGGCGCTGCAATTCACAACGACGAATGACAAAGGATAAAGAAGACACGTCCTTTGTATTAGCGCAGCAGCGTCCTCACATGGGAGTCAATATAGAGCCGAGCATGGAAGCGCTCTGCAACAGCTCGTGGCCTCAGCTGAAGCAGTCAACATTATCGAGCAGGTCTAAATAGTTCTTAAAGTCTCAGATGTTACTTCTATTTTTGTAAATGTTGAACGTTGTACTTCAAGAGAACAACTGTAATTGTATAGATTAAGTGTTGCTGTAACAGTCAGTGACAGTTGTAAATTATCAAGCAGTCCTATGGTAAAGGATTGTATCAAGTTGAGTAAATCAGTTTATGGTTCAGTAACAAAGTGAACTACTACCGTCTATTGTAGCTCCGATGATCCATCTCCCAGAGCAATCAATGAACCCACACTCATGGACGTACAACTGTAGTTTCTCCTGGTCACAACAATTATTTCTGTTGCCTCAGTTGCAAAAACTCGTATCGTATGAAACGAGTCAATCAGCGAACTGAAGATGCTGGGTTTATTTACGTAAGAGAAATTACACTTAACTGTAGAGATGACGTACTTAAGGTAAAGCAACGGAATATATAGTGATCTGAACTACATTGACCATGAGAATAAAATAAATACAGGTGGGTCAGAACACTGAAAAATAACTCTGAAAAGTTACAACATGCGTAGGTTGAGATACAAAACCAAATTAAAAAGCTATGTTCGACAATTGCCATTCGAAATTCCTGAAGTAGTGACAATTTTGCCGATGGTGATTTGTTGAGAATAAACATTGAATACGTCGTAACAGAAACTGAACTGCAGATGCCACGAGTAGAACGTTGTTTAGATGAATATATTTCATAAGTAAGTCAAAGTCGTGCATTTCAAATTCTGAACGCTCAATAACAGCTGTGACAATACGGGAGTCTCATCATTACCTGCAACATATATTCGTATATCACAAAGCTGGAAACATTGCTTTTTAAACGGAACTGCCAATTATCAGTATCACGCGTCATCATCACCACACTGTCTCGGAATTATGCAGTGAGGTTTGGTGCATTTCGAAACTACCTGCTAAATAAGCTCAGGCTTCCAATTGCAGAAGTTCTGTATTGTTCCCAGTTTAAAGAGAATGTTATTCAGGTTGAGGTATTCTAATTTGTCGTTCTGTAACAGCGATATCACTACAAAAGTTGTTTGTTGTTGTGGTCTTCAGTCCTGAGATTGATTTGATGCAGCTCTCCGTGCTACTCTATCCTGTGCAAGCTTCTTCATCTCCCAGTACCTACCGCAAACGACATCGTTCTGAATCTGCTTAGTGTATTCATCTCTTGGTCTCCCTCTACGATTTTTACCCTCCATGCTGCCCTCCAATGCTAAATTTGTAGCCCTTTGATGCCGCAGAACGTGTCCTACCAAGCGGTCCCTTATTCTTGTCAAGCTGCCCCACAAAATCAAAAAATTGTTCAAATGTCTCTGAGCACTATGGGACTTAACGTCTAAGGTCATAAGTCCCCTAGAACTTAGAACTACTTAAACCTAACTAACCTAAGAACATCACACACATCCATGCCCGAGGCAGGATTCGAATCTGCGACCGCAGTGATCGCGCTGTTCCAGACTGTAGCGCCTAGAACCGTTCGGCCACCCCGGCCGGCGCCACAAACTCTTCTTCTCCCCAATTCTATTCAATACCTCCTCATTAGTTATGTGATCTACCCATCTAATCTTCAGCATTCTTCTCTAGCACCACATTTCGAAAGCTCCTTCTCTCTTCTTGTCCAAACTATTTAACGTCCATCTTTCACTTCCATACATGGCTACACTCTATAAAAATACTTTCAGAAACGACTTCCTGACACATAAATCTATACTCGATGTTAACAAATTTCTCTTCTTCAGAAGCGCTTTCCTTTCCATTGCCAGTCCACATTTTATATCCACTCTACATCGACCATCTTCAGGTATTTTGCTCCCCAAATAGCAAAACTAATTTACTACTTTAAGTGTCTCATTTCCTAATCTAGTTCCCTGAGCATCACAGGACTTAATTCGACTACATACCATTATTCTCGGTTTGTTTTTGTTGATGTTCATCTTATATCCTCCTTTCAAAATACTGTCATTCCGTTCAGCTGCTCTTCCAAGTCCTTTGATGTCCCTGACATAATTACAATGTCATCGGCGAACCTCAAAGTTTTTATTTCTTCTCCATGGATTTTAATTACTACTCGGAATTTTTATTTTGTTTCCTTTACTGCTTGCTCAATATACAGATTGAATAACACCGGGGCCAGCCCGGGTGGCCGTGCGGTCGCAGGTTCGAATCCTGGCTCGGGCATGGATGTGTGTGATGTCCTTAGGTTAGTTAGGTTTAATAAGTTCTAAGTTCGAGGTGACTGATGACCAGAGAAGTTAAGTCGCATAGTGCTCAGAGCCATTTGAACCATTTGAATAACACCGGGGAGAGGCTACAAACCTGTTTCACTCCCTTCCCAACCACTGCTTCCCTTTCATGTCCCTCGACTCTTGTAACAGCCATCTGGTTTCTGTACAAATCTTAATTAGCCTTTCACTCCCTGTATTTTACCCATGCCTCCTTCAGAATTTGACAGAGAGTATTGCAGTCAACATTGTGAAAAGCTTTCTCTAAGTCTACAAATGCTAGAAACGTAGGTTTGCCTTTCCTTAATCTATTTTCTAAGATACGTAGTAGGGTCAGTATTGCCTCACGTGTTCCAATATTTCTACGGAATCCGAACTGATGTTCCTCGAGGTCGGGTTCTACCAATTTTTCCTTTCGTCTGTAAAGAATTGGCGTTAGTATTTTGTAGCTGCGACTTATTAAACTGATAGTTAGGTAATTTTCACATCTGTCAACACATGCTTTCTTTGGGATTGGAATTATTATATTCTTCTTCAAGTCTGAGGGAATTTCGCCTGTCTCATACAAACTGCTCACCAGATGATGGAGTTTTGTCAGGACTGGGGCTCCCACGGCTGTCAGTAGTTCTAATGGAATATTGTCTACTCCCGGGGCTTTGTTTCGACTCAGGTCTTTCAGTGCTCTGTCAAACTCTTCACGAAGTATCATATCTCCCATTTCATCTTCCTCTACATCCTCTTCCATTTCCATAATATTGTCCCCAAGTACATCGCCCTTGTATAGACACACTCCTTCCACCGTTCTGCTTTCCCTTCTTTGCTTAGAACTCGGTTCCCATCTGAGCTCTTGATATTCATGCAAGTGGTTCTCTTTTCTCCAAAGGTCTCTTTAATTTACCTGTGGGCAGTATCTATCTTAACCCTAGTAAGATTAGCCTCTATGTCCTAACATTTGTGCTCTAGCCAGCCCTGCTTAACCATTTTGCACTTCCTGTCGATCTCATATTTGAGACGTTTGTATTCCTTTTTGCCTGCTTCATTTACTGCATTTTTATATTTTCTCCTTTCATCAATTGAATTCAACATTTCTTCTGTTACCCAAGGAGTTCTACTATCCCTCGTCTTTTTACCTACTTGTTCATTTGCTGCCTTTACCACTTCATCCCTCAAAGCTACCCATTCTTGCCCTACTGTATTTCTTTCCCCCATTCCTGTCAATTGTTCCCTTATGCTCTCCCTGAAACTCTGCACAACCTCTGGTTTAGTTAGTTTATCCAGGTCCCATCTCCTTAAATTCCCACCTTTTTGCAGTTTTAATCTACAGTTCATAACCAATAGATTGTGGTCAGAGTCCACATCTGCCCCTGGAAATGTCTTACAATTTAAAACCTGGTCCCTAAATCTCTGTTTTACCATTATAAAATCTATCTGATACCTTCTAGTACCTCCAGGCTTCTTCCATGTGTACAACCTTCTTTCATGATTCTTGAACCAAGTGTTATTAAGTTATGCTGTGTGCATAATTCTACCAGGCGGCTTCCTCTTTCATTTCTTAGCCCCAATCCATATTCACCTACTACGTTTCCTTCTCTCCCTTTTCCTACTATCGAATTCCAGTCACACATGATGATTAAATTTTCGTCTCCCTTCACTATCTGAATAATTTCTTTTATCTCATTATTCATTTCATTACTTTCTTCGTTATTTGCAGAGCTAGTTGGCATATAAACTTGTACTACTGTAGTAGGCACGGGCTTCGTGTCTATCTTGGCGACAATAATGCGTTCACTATGCTGTTTGTAGTACCTTACCCTTATTAAACCTACTCCTGCATTACCCCTATTTGATTTTGTATTTATAACCCTGTATTCACCTTAACAGAAGTCTTGTTCCTCCTGCCACTGAACTTCACAAATTTCCACTATATCTAACTTTAACTTATCCATTTCCGTTTTTAAATTTTCTAGCCTGCCTGCCCGATTAAGGGCTCTGACATTGCATGCTCCGACCCGTAGAACGCCAGATTTCTTTCTCCTGATAGCCACGTCCTCTTATGTAGTCCCCTGCCCCGAGATCCGAATGGGGGACTATTTTACCTCCGGAATATTTTACCCAAGAGGACGCCATCATCATTTAATCATACAGTAAAACTGCATGCCCTCGGGAAAAATTACGGCTATAGTTTCCCCTTGCTTTCAGCCTTTCAAAACACCAACACAGCAAGTCCGTTTTGGTTAGTGTTACAAGGCCAGATCAGTCAATCATCCAGACTGTTGCCCCTGCAACTACTGAAAAGGCTGCTGCCCTCCTCAGGAACCACACGTTTGTCTGGCCTCTCAACAGATACCCCACCGTTGTGGTTGCACCTACGGTACGGCTATCTGTATCGCTGAGGCACGCAGGCCTCCCCACCAACGGCAAGGTTCATGGTTCATGGGGGGAGGGGGGGGGGGGGAATACAAAAGTATCAACATGTAGGAAGGGAAGTGCTGCAAATACTAAATTTGCATGTTGAAACTACAAATGTATCGACATGTAAATTTTGTGTTTGCAGCACTTGCGTTCCTACAATCTCTTCAGTCGCTTCTAAAATAGGAGTCACACATGCTTCCAATCATCTAGTCCATTTTCAATGTTTCATATATTCTGATTTCTCACATAATAAGCAAATAACTATGTGAAGTGAGCAGCTTTGCAGGTCGCCGTTATACGGCTTGTACGCGATCCCACCAAAATCGGCTTTGATCTGACTCGCCGAGAACCACAATCCGTGCGGTATTCGAATCTGACAGCTGGTATTCATTTGTCAGGGCTGGTTGTTAACAATATTAAACGAGTTGCAAAGGCTGGGCACGTGAGACCGACTCGCTCAACCGAGGTCATTTCTGTGTGGTTGCGTAGTTATTATTGAAGAATGTTTGTATTTGTGTAAACTATACTTAATGCCGCATAAAGATAATTATGTAATTTTTGTGATCTTGATTCTCGGATATTTGAGTAAAGGCGAGGGGTGAGTATGTGAGTACAGCTGTATTGCTTCCGAGTTGCATAGAAAATTTAATGTCATTGTTTTCACCTAAGAATCCTACATATGGAATTAATCACTGTTAATTGACACCCTTGCCGACCGGAGTCGCCAAGCGGTTATAGGCGCTATAGTCTGGAACCGCGTGACCGCTACGTTCGCAGGTTCGAATCCTGCGTCGGGCATGGATGTGTGTGATGTCCTTCGGTTAGTTAGGTTTAACTAGTTCTAAGTTCTAGGGGACTGATGACCTCAGCAGTTAGGTCCCATAGTGCTCAGAGCCATTTGAACCATTTTTGAACTATCACACTTCAGCTGATTTAGTGTAACATAACAATGTTAGTTGACCACTTGATTATGCAGTCATTTACAGTATTTAAATTTAACTCAACCATCAAATTTTGTTATGAATCGCTAAGAGTCACATAAATTGATTGACAGTATTTAATTAGGTCGACGACCTTCCGGTTTTACTATAATCTGTTGACTATTGTTTTAATTTATTTTTGATTATTGCATGTTTTCAAGTCCTGTTACGTAATAATTTAAAACAGGTCTTACATATTACAATTTTCATCCAGTAACAGCATAAATTGTTCCTACAAATGTTAAACAAAAGAAAGTTCAAAATAATGGTAATGACTTCGAAAGACTCTTAACAAACTATAAGCTGAAAATTAGTTAAAAGAAACGATGTGTGTTAGGTAAAAATGTTAGTAACTTAGTGATTAAGAAGAGAGTATCAGAAATATAAGAAAAAATATACAACATGGTTGCCAACTACCATCAATGATCGGCAACCGGAGTCAAGGAATAGCGTCAAGTTTTCCCTTTCAGTTGTTACTTTTTTACGTAATTTGGTTGCATAATGACGGAAATTATTTATTATTAATGGTACTGATCAGCATTGATCATTAAATGAATTATTATTCTTAAAAACCCTTATGTAACAACCGCTGGGCACTGTTTACAGGCCTCTGCCACGAGAAGCTTCGTTCTGAATCATTACTGCTGTCATTCAGTCTCATGATCCTGATTAGCCTCATTACAGTCTCTCACTTGCGTTTTTTATGCAGTATTCAACTGTGTCCGTTTTCCTCTCTAGGTCTTCCCATCGGCAGACCTGTTAAGAGAGACGAGTATGTTGCCATGCGTGACTCACTGTCGTCTAGCCCGTGCATACGAGGTGCAGCGCATTATTACTTGTTCGGGAGAGCCAGTTTCCACGCATGCGCATTCTTGCGTCGAACATGATGTTCATTCGATAGAAGTGTGTTGTGTAAGGACCGTGTCCTGTTAGGTTGCATATCATTACACAGCCTGTGGTGGCGTCTGTTGTTCCTCACCGTAACACCCCAACGACCACCTTAAAGTCAATTAAGAAATAACGTGAAGTAGGGAAAGTTATCTTGGCAGTTACGACATCTTTGACGATGAGACAACACGAAAGAGTTTTGTCAGCAACTACACTGTACACCACTGAGCATATTTGTTAGCGAAAGAGAAAGAAGAAACATCGTATTTCAGCAATGGACAAATATCCATGTGACAAATGTGAAATTAATATCTCAAAAGTTAAGTCCAAAGTAATGTCATCAGAGATAACTTTTATGTGGAAGAGAGTTGTAAGCGCAACGAAGAAATTCAATGCGCCTACAACGCTCTTCTACAGAAGAAGTCGCTTGCTAGAACTCATCCAGTGCAGACGTACGAGAGCAGTTCTGATCTGAATTATTGAGATTGCGAATCGTGACGAGATTGTTTTCGAGTTTAGAAGAGTTTGTTGCGTGACTGGATTCACGGCTTAAGAAACTGATTTTATGAACTGAGACAGGAACAGATAGTCTCATTTAACCGTGCGCTACGGGTTAATTGAAATCTAATAACGGAATTGGTGAACATTGGACTTAACTTTAAATTAGTTGGACCTTAAGGAGAAGTGAACAGTCTATGAAACAATACACGCAATTAGTCTTGAGTAGGACCCAAGTACACGACATCATGAAGATAAAACAATTACGCTAAAGTGTTGAGTTGTGGTAAATCTAAGAAACTATAACTCAATCGGACTGACTTAATTAAACTATTCCGTGTGCGTGTGGTGCGGGAGTTATAAGTATTTAGTGACAAAATAACAATAAACTGTTCGTTACCAGTTAAATACCCGGTGTGGACTACATCATTAAACAGTTTGATAAATGACTAAATCCACGACTACTCATGAAAGACTATTCATTGAAGTGCAAATATTCACGTCATTAGTTGAGAAGTGAACTTTGAAATATTTTCGTATTACGTCGCAATCTTACAAAGACTGAATCAAAGAGTATCTCTGGATCTCGCTGCATACCAGCACAACAGTTCCATAGCAACGAGACAACAGCGTAAGAAAAAACTGTTAACTAAAAACAATCAATGGTGTGTGCTATGCGAACGAGAGAAGAATTAATAACTATTGCAAATCCGGGCAGTTAACAATACAATATTAATAATAAAAAGCATCAATTATACAAGTTCGCATAAGTGGAAGCGCTGCGGACTTGTAATTGAGATACGACGACTACGCGAGGAACGCCTTTTTCGGAAATTTTTCAGGTTTTTTTCTCCCGTTTATCTGCGGGGACTGACGTTATATCGCATCGTGTCTCTACTCTGCCGCGAGAGCTGTGGCAGTAGCAGCTCTACGGCGTCGCCTACATCAGCATGCGGTTGGAGTCCGGGGGCACGTGCCACATCACCTGTTCCTTACTTTCTTCGGGAAGTCATACAGCGTCCGGTGCTCACCGGTTGTGTCCCACTGCCTCTGCCACGTATCCATCTGCCATCTTGTAAGGCGGTTTACAAGGTGCCCACTTAGAACATCAGACCACGTCTTTGACCCTGCAGAGGCAGAGAGACGGATGACGCCCTTAGAGCTGGACCAATGATTTCTGGACTGCCGGAAACGATGGCCCGCCATTGGGCGGCAACTCGGGAACACGCTAAAATTTTGTCAGTCTCCTTAATAGGCAGTGCGAGCGAGCCTGCTGTTGTTTTGATTTAGTGAGCGCTGGCTGTGGGAATATAATCCCAGGCGAGGCCAGAGACGGGCCAATTAGGCCGTGCGCCCACGAGATGAATAACGCGGCGGCTCGGAACAGGTGTGCCAGCCAGCGGTCCGCAGCGCGGCCGACTCCCGGATTTGGAACACGTCGCGCTGGTCGGCGGCGAGCCACTGACCACCGGCTAAGCGTCGCAGTTTCTCCGCCTGGCACTCGGAGCGCACTTCCTATTGTTGTTTTTGTTGTTGTTGTGGTCATTCCAGTCCAAAGATTAGTTTATGGCGGTCGAAAGGAAATACATATTGTGGGATGTGATCGAAAGGAGGGGTTGTCGGGAACTGCTGTCAAGTCGAGCGTTAACTCAGCTAACTACCGAACGTGACTAGTCTCAATATCGACTTTAATTCCTCCTTTCCGTTGCCCCGAATGAAGTGTAACTGTTTCCGTTTAGACTGGATATATGCGCCATGCGATGGGCCTAGGTTTGGTCCGCCGCTTCAAGGTAGAACAGAGATTCCGTAATACTCCACTATCCTGAAATCTTCTATAGATGCCCTCATCCCAGTGCAGTTGTTGTACTCAGGTGAGCCGGCCGGGGTGGCCCACCGGTTCTAGGTTCTACAGTCTGGAACCGCGCGACCTCTACGATCGCAGGTTCGAATCCTGCGTCGGGCATGGATGTGTGTGATGTCGTGAGGTTAGTTAGGTTTAAGTAGTTCTAAGTTATAGTGGACTGATCACCTCAGAAGTTAAGTCTTATAGTTCTTAGAGCCATTTGAACCATTTTTTATTATTATTTATTTATTTATTTTATTTTTATTTTATTTTTTTTTTTTACTCAGGTCGCGAATTCCTCGTTCTTGAGCTGAGCCTGTAAAATAAGTGGTGAAATGGCTCAAGTGGCTCTGAGCACTATGGGACTTAACTTCTGAGGTCATCAGTCCCCTAGAACGTAGAACTACTTAAACCTAACTAACCTAAGGACATCACACACGTCCATGCCCGAGGGAGGATTCGAACCGGCGACCGTAGCGGTAGCACGGTAGCACCCTGTAGCGCCTAGAACCGCTCGGCCACCCCGGCCGGCTAAGTAGTGAAATGTCTAATGCTCTATATTCAGATAAATGCTCTGATAAGCTCCAAATTTGGGTTGCCAGAAGCTTTGCGTTTATTTTAAAACACACAGACCAGATAAAGCTCTCAACGGCTAGTAAGACTTTTCAACATACACAGAGCAAAAAAAGTTTTGCATCAATTCGGTTCCGAGAGTTCCGGAACGTGTGCAGAAAATTGGAGTAGAGATCAACATAAACATCATTTCGGTCATTTTTATTGCTCATGAAAACCACAAATTGCATGTTGTACCGCCATACAGCGAGACCCTCAGAGGTGCTGGTCCAGATTGCTGTACACACCGGTACCTTTAATATCGAGTAGCACGTCCTCTTGAATTGATGCATGCCTGTATCCATCGTGGCATACTATCAACAATTTCATCAAGGCACTGTTGGTTCAGATTGTCCCACCCTTCAACGGCGATTCGGCGTATATCCCTCAGACTGGTTGGTGGATCACCTCGTTCACAAACAGCCCTTTTCAATCCATCCCACTCCAGTCGAGCGATGTCGTTATCCTGAAGGCAGTCACTCACAAGATGTGCATGAGGGGGCACGAATCGTCGTCCATGAAGACGAATGTCTCGCCAATATGCTGCCGATATCGTTGCACTATCTGTCGGAGGATAGCATCCACGCATTGTACACCCGTTACGGCGCCCTCTATGACCACCAGCAGCGTACGTCGGCCCCACATAATGCCACCCTAAAACAGCAGGGATCCTGCACCTTTCTGCACTCGCTGGACAGTGTGTCTAAGGCGTTCAGCCTGACCAAGTTGCCTCTAGACACGTCTCCGACTATTGTCTGGTTGACGGCAAGTGTGTCTCTCTTTATTGAAGAGAAAGTGATGTCAATCCTGAGCGGTTCGTTCGGCATATTGCTGCGCCCATTTGTACCGCGCTGCATAGTGTCGTGGTTCAAAGACGGACCTCGCCATGGACGTCGGGAGTGAAGTTGCGTATCATGCAGCCTATTGCGCACAGTTTTAGTCGTAACATGACGTCCCGTGGCTGCACGAAAATCATTATTCAACATGGTGGCGTTGCTGTCAGGGTTACTCTGAGTCATGATCCTTAGGTAGCGGTCATCCACTGTGCCAGTAGACCTTGGACGGCCTGAGCGGGGCACGTCATCGACAGTTCCTGTCTCTCTTTATCTCCTCCATGTCCGAACAACATCGCTTTGGTTCACTCCGAGGCGCCTGGCCACTTCCATTGGTGAGAGCCCTTCCTGGCACAAAGTAATAATGCGGACGCGATCGAACCGCGGTATTGACCGTCTAGGCATGGTTCAACTACAGACAACACTAGCCGTGTACGTCTTCCCAGGTGTAATGACTGTAACTGTTCGACTGTCCGTGCTGCTCATGCATGATTGTTTACATCTTCGTGCGGGATTGGTCACATATCTGAACAGTCAATGGGACTGTGTCTATGGTACAATATCCGCAGGTAACGTCTGTCTTCAGGAGTTCTGGGAACCAAGATGATGCAAAACTTTTTGAATGTGTGTATATTAGCCTACATAGTCTCACATATCACAGTTCATGTGCAAATCATTCCCAAGTCAGTTACATCAAGTATCTTGTACGGAATATGTTCACGAAATAATAGACGCTTCTATTCTGTTGTTCTGTGTTGTGCAGGCAGAATCGCGATAATAAGGTACAATTTTATACGGCGCGCATCCGAGATACTAATTATGCGGCCTCTAACGCGATTCATACAACCCCTCGTTCCCTACTGACTAGACAGTTCGAATCAGATCGCTTGATAGTGCACTTTTGGCTGGAGCCGAAGATGCACGAACGATGTCCAGCTTCTTCACAAAGAGTTTAATTTTAATTGGTCACAAAAAACTCTTCTCACCGATGAGCCATCTGCCAAGCACTGAAGTGTGATTTTCAGAGTTCTCATGTGGATGCGTTTCGTTTGAATATCGTTAATCCAATGATAGTAAAATTGTTGTAGATGCGAAATTTGAAACTAGCGAATTAAAGCTAACTTCTGACGGTGTACTCGGCATCATAGGCAGTAAAAACTGAAATACACTACATCAAGTATTAATAAATGAAATTTAGAAGTTTGGTGGTCTGGTCTCTATGTCGGCAAACAATCACGTTATCCTCCTATTTAACTGGCGCAATTTCTCTGGCAACTGGTACTCATTGTACGAGCTGTTGTCTAGCTCTCACCCCATTTCTTACGACATACCTCAGCTACTGCAGTCTTGGCCAAATTATGGAGTGAATCTCGGGATGGAATCTTATGGCTCGAAATAAAGGAATCTCATACACTCCACACTGGTCTATTCCCACAAGGCTATTTCTTTTTGGATAACTTTGACGATCTACTGGCACTTGAACAGTCAGTGTTCGTATGATTGGAAATTAATTACATGTGGTGTTCCTCAAAGTTCCATCTTGGGTCCATTGCTTTTTCTTGTGTGATTAATAAGCTCTCGTCTGTTACATTGCCAAATGCTAAGTTTGTTTTGTTTGCCGATGATACAAACATTGCGATAAATAGTAAGTCAAGTACAGATTTAGAAATAGCTGCTAATCAAAATTTAATTGACATTAATCAATTGTTTAGAGCTAATTCACTGTCATTAAAACTTGGAAAAACAAACTATAGTCAGTTCAGAACCTGTAAGAGATTTCCTTCCAGCACGTATGTAATATATGAAGACATGCAGATCGGAGAGATTAAGAGTATTAAATTTCTGGTATTACAACTCGATAATAAATTCAGTATCACAGAATTGCGTAAGCGCCTAAACAGGTCTGTATTTGCAGTGAGAATGAGGTCAGGTGTAGGAGATATGTATATAAAAAAAATTGTATACTTTGCTTGCTTCCATTCTATTATGTCATACGGGATCATATACTAGAGTAACTCATCAAACCGAGCAAAAGTTTTTAGCGCGCATAAGCATGTAATAAGAATCATTCATCAACATTATGTAGAAATCTGTTCAAAGAACATTGTATTCTAACCACTGCTTCTCAGTGTATTTATTCCTTAATGGAATTTTTTGCAAGTAATGTATCTCCGTTTCCAACCAATAGCTCAATACATAGTATCAGAATAAGAAGAATCTACATAAAGACCTAAAATCACTTACCTTGGTCCAAAAAGGGGACCAATACCCAGAAAAAAACATTTTCAATAAAGTGCCAGCAACCATTTAAAACTTTGACTCAGGTAAAGCACACTTTAAACATTGTCTGAAAGAGTTTTTGATAGGCAACTCCCTCTACTCTATAGATGAATATCGTAGCTGTTAGGCTAGCTTAAGTAAAAACGTCTGTTATATTTCAGTTTTGACAGCACTTTGTCACAACAGTCATGATTAAGTATTTTGTGTATGATAAATTTATTAATAGCGCATACAATGTGTTTCATTCTAACAGTGTGTTAATTCTGTAAATATGAACTGTTCCAGTTTACTGTATTGTGTTCGCGTATTTTGACAATCTCCTGACAAATTAACTGGATAGTAAGTTTTGTATTCAATTGTTTAATGTTTTTATACTGTACTTTCCGACATGTTCCACACCCACGAGAATCATTTCATTTTTTGGGTCTATGGAACGAAAACTGAATCTAGTCTAATCTGATCTAATCTCATGATTACTGCAGTGAAGCCTTTGCTTCAACATACAGTTTTCAACCCCAACGTTTCTCTCTATTACCAAATATATTATTCGTAGATGTAGTGTCCATTGTCACAACTTCTTACCACCTGGCAAAGATTTCATTGATGCAGAATTGACTGGTCCTTTATGTGTATTAGACTGACAGTCTTCCCTACAGGAATCCGCACGACGTTCGTCAGATGATCAGACAGCAGGCAGCTGTGGGGTGTCCAGAGCACGCAGACCGCTGTCCGCTGGAGCTGCGTCTTTTATGAGCGGACATATTGCCGAGATATTCCGGTGCCAGCGCTAACGACGCGTGGCGGCAGTTCCCAAACGCTTTACTGCCAGCGACGGCCGCTGATGACTTTTCTAAGAATAATCGCGGGCCGACCGCGGAGCAGTTTCTGGGAAGTCGCGAGTGCCGTTATGGCTTCCGTTCTGCTTCGGAATGGACAGCTGCCGCAGAATATAAGGGCAGTCTGGAGATCGGGTCTGCTGCAGCCCCATAAACCCTACCCCGTCGACGACTTCTGTACACAGCCTTCGAGGTACAGTTGTGTAGCCACGACATCCAGGATCAACGACTCCCAACAAACATAGTGGAGCAAAAATACAGCGTCTAAATATAAAAAAATATAAAAAATAGGCACGCAGAAGAAATGGTTGGATGTCAATGTAGTGTACACACTTTTGGTGTGTACATAAACGTTGCACTACTCTGTGACAAGTATTATGGCCACCAGAGTGCGTTACTCATGTTCGACTTTAGTGCTGCTTTCAGACCTGGTAGAATATACAAAGTGATTTAGTTGCCCCTACCTATGAGTTTTATGCAACCTGCAATGCCTTCAAAAACCCCATGCAAGACGTACATATTCTCTCACTAGCTACAAACAAACCACTAGTCCTACAGAAGAATTAACTGGTCCTTCTTACACGAAATTTAATGTAGTTAAATCTTGTAGTCGTATACATTGTCACTGGCGGTCATAGGTTTCGAATTATTCAAGAACAACACGTTTAAAGGTCACTTTTGTACATTTTCCATGGATAACTTGAAAACTTTGGCCCCTTGCGAAAGCGTATCGTAGTATAAAGTTTTAGTACATTGAATTTCCTACAAAATGATCGTGTTCATTTTTTTGTGTAGGATTAACAGCCTGCACGTATCGAGTGATAGAATATGAAAATCATGTACATGTATTTGATGGCGCCGCAGAATGCATAAAAGCAATAGTTAGGTGAAGTTGAGTCACCTTGTATAGGGGACGTAGAGAACGCCAGATGACGAGTGATAACTATGAAGCACACAGTGGTACCAAGTACTCGTATGAGAAACGTTATCAGAATCTGACAGAGACAGAAAGGGGACTCTGTGCGTGACAATTTGGCCGGCTGCTCGAAGCAGGTAAAATCCAAATCTGTGGGGGAATGGAGTGTGACAGTGGCCCTAATGTTGGACTGCTCTGACACAGGAGGTAAAGAGAACGTTTTTAATATCCGAAATAAACTTTTATTATTATCGTATGAACAACCGGTTTTCGGTTATATCGCCTTGTTTTCTTCGTCTCCAGTTTAACACGACCGTAAAAGCCACTCGAATTAGTCCGTTTATGAAATAACTGCTTTTCCGTTTATTTATTGCTATTATTCACAACAATAAACGTAGACTTCGAACAAAGATTGAAACAATATTAATGAAGATGAAGGAGTAGGTCTCGATCGATTTGAAGCTGTGAGTGTAGTAGAAATCACTCTGTGTAACCAGTAAAGATTGCAGAGGTGAGGGAGGTGGCCACAGAAACGTCGAATCCAAAATATCACAAGTTTATGTCTTTCTTGCATCGTAATTTTTGTGGAATATCAATTTCTCACCCAGAATGAACCAAAAATTGAGAATTCAGTGATTAGTCTTATGTTATAGCTTGTCAGTAAAATTAGAGGTATGTAAATCAAATTTGCGTTTGTTTCAAGGGACAATGTGGATGTTTTCTCCTTATATGATGTCGCAAGTTTGTTATGTCTGCTCCCGTTTTTAATATTTTAAAGAAAGTCGAGCATTGTGCCTTATTACTTCCACACTGCGTACAATACTTTCAGACTATGGACTGGCCCATTTTGTAATACAGCCGATGTCCGGGGCGACAGCGGGGAACTAATATATATTCGAGGTGGGGGGCTAAAGGCTTACACACTGCACATACTCGCGTACAAAGCCACACCACACGACAATGGATACACTATTGTCCACGCAGTGCTATACCGATTCTTATGGCTTGTGTTTGTTCCTAGTTTCTAACTGTCGGTATTTTTATTAAAATATTACTGACTGCCTTCGATATTTTGTATTACAGATTAATATTTAGAAGCAATGGAAAATTTACAAATAATTAATTCTCTTAGAAAAAAAGTTATATTAAAACCAAAATTTTTAGCACTGCTGCTATGGTGAATTGACATACCAGTTTTTGACCCGGTTAGTAGTAAGAAAAGGAAAACACCTGTTATAACAGAGACCAAATAAATACCGAATAATACCGGTTATTCAGAACTATAATACCAGTATAGGTTTTTGCCCTCCCTGCTATGAACTTATATAATTAATCTAAAATTTTAAACCAAAAAAATTTGACAAGTGCTACAGTTCACTGTGTCTAGGTGTTACTGGGAGATAGACTCTGTCAAGAAGAATGCTTTGTTCTTCTGGTTACCGTAGTTTTCTTCTTTGCAGGAGTTGACACCCACGTCTAACTACCCCAATAAATTATTATCATATTGTACACCAAACGGACCATATCTCTTTCACTCCTGCTCGTGGTAACTGAGAACAGGTAATGGGCTCCATGCGACATTCTATGTCAACGTGGACCCATGGCTGGAGACTATTAGCAGTCGGACTGGAGAATTACTGACCCATACGTAGGCTGCCGTTAACACCACCATGCAAACAGATGTATTCGGAGTGCCCGCATCTCGTGGTCGTGCGGTAGCGTTCTCGCTTCCCACGCCCGGGTTCCCGGGTTCGATTCCCGGCGGGGTCGGGGATTTTCTCTGCCTCGTGATGGCTGGGTGTTGTGTGATGTCCTTAGGTTAGTTAGGTTTAAGTAGTTCTAAGTTCTAGGGGACTGATGACCAGAGATGTTAAGTCCCATAGTGCTCAGAGCCATTTGAACCATTTGTATTCGGAGTGGTGCCGTTACCAGGAAACTTCGACTGGTAACAACTGGAATCGCACTGCCTTCAGCGCCGAATCGCTGTTCTGCGTTGTCCCGCATAATCGACATACGCTAGTAAACCAGCAACCAGGGTACAGCTCAATCCTTCCAATGTTTTGGGAAGGAGCAGCGTCATAGTGGGGAAAATCATCGGGTATGACTCAGGTTACGTCTGACGGTGACTGACGGAAGTCTGACGACACAAAGCCACAAATACTGAAACAAATAGCTTTTAAGTGTATCAGAACCTAGAAGCTCGTGCTTGTGAAGCATTACTGTAGAATACTTTTCTGATAGTTGTAACGGTCTACAGATCCCCGCCAGGAAACTTTCAACTGTTTATGAATAATCTAGGTGCGTTATTGAGCTACCTGTCAAACAAGAAGAAACAATTATCGTTTGCGGATATTTAAATGTAGATTTATTAAAAGATACTGCCAGGAAAAATTAACTACAATTGCTATTTTGTTGTTTCAGTCTAATATAAGTAGTCAGTTTTCCACTCGTGTGCAGCAAAATAGTTGAACACTGATTGATAACGTTTTTACAGTTAGTGCTCATGCTAAAACATTTAATATGTACGCAGCTACTAATGGATTGTATGATCATGGTGCACAATTAATCGAAATAAACAATATGGCACCTTACCACCCACAAGACGGCTCATACAAAAAAGTGAGCCTTTTGTTACTAGAACAGGATCAATGTTTTAAGAGTAGATCTATTAAAAAGAATAAGTAAGCCATGGATAACTGAGGGAATCAACGTCACATGTTAGAGGAAGAGATAAATTTATGTAAAAGCCAGAGTAAGTCAAGACCCAAAATTACTTGCATCCAACAAAAAGTACTGTAGCACTTTTAAGGGAAGTCATTAAAATGTCCAGAAGTATGCATGTCCTGACAGAAATAAATATTTCAGTTAATAAGATTAAAACTATATGGAACATTGTCAAATGGTAGACGGGAGAACCAATCAGTGTACAATATTCCAAAACAATTAAATTGACTGATAATTCACAAGTGGCAAGTTATTTCAACAATCACTACTAAACGTGGATAATATAGTATTAAATGGTTCAGTTGAAGAAGCAAGAGAATATAAAAAATGTCATTCCACAAAACTTTAAGCAAGTAGAAGTAGGATCAACATCCTTCACTGAAATTACTACAGTTATTAAAATTCTAAAAAACAAAAGCCCTTGTTGTTTGATGGCATTTCGAACAGAGTTCTGAAAAGTTGTTCCATCTTAATAAGTAATGTCCTTAGTGATATATGCAGTGCATCACTGGCACAGGGAATTTTTCCAGACAAATTTAAATATGCAGTTAGTAAACTGCTTCTAAAGAAAGCAATTTTCATCCAAACTGACATCTATTCCCAAAATTTTGGAGAGCGTAACGTTCTCAAGAGCAGTCACACACTTCAGTAGAAACATTTTACTTAGCATACCACAGGTTGCACTACAGAAAGGTTACTCGACTGAGAACGCCATTTACACTTTCTCTCATAAAAAGTATAAGCCTTAAATAGTAATATACCTAGTGTTGGTACTTTTTGCGATCTCTCAGAGAAGACTGTATAGATTATGATACTCTCTTAGATAAACTCATGTTTTATGGGACTGACGGCTTTATACACAGCTGGTTTGAATGATACTTAGCAAACAGAATGCAAAAGGTTGTGCTGAATAACTCAGTGTCGAAAACATTTTACTGACTGGTGTAAAAATTACAAAGGGAGTCCGACAGCGTTCAATTTTGGGTCCACTCTATTCCTTATGTATGTGAATGAAGTTTCACTTAAGATTCAACAAGCAAAATCGGCACTTCTTGCAGACGGTAGTAGCGTTTTAATGAACCCAATTAGAAGTGAAACAATGGAAGAGTTATTAAATGATGTTTTCCAAAGAATTATTGAGTGGTCTTCTGAAAATAGACTCTCCATAAATTTCGAAAAAAACGCACTACATTCAGTTCTGTACAAGAATTAGAGTCATACAAACAATTGAAGCAGGACATGAGCAGGAGTCAGTATGTTGGGTAAAATGCTCAAAATTTTTGATTGTATCTACTGATGAAAACTTGAACTGGAAGAAGCATATTGTTGAGTTTCTCTAAGAAATAAGTTCATCTGATTTCGCTCTTCGGATAATTGTTAATCTTGGAAACAAAAGCTCCAACTTCGTGACATATTTTGTATTTTTTCCAATCAATGACGTCGGACCGAAGAATTTTCTGGGGTAACTCGTCACTTATAAATAAAGTACTGATTCCACGAAAGCAAGCAGTAAGAATAATACACGTAGTGCTCACCTACGGACGTTATTAGGCCTCTCTTCAAAGAGATAGGCAGTTTAAAACTGCGCTATCACAATACGTATTTTAGCTAATGGAATTCGTCATAAATAGTCCTCGCCAATTTGAGAAGAACAGTGATGTATTTATCTACAACACTAGAGGGAAAAATAGTCCTTATTACCCATTGATAAGGCTGTCAGTAGCTCAGAGAGACCAACGTGTAGCAACAAAAATTTTTGACCATTTAACGAATAACATAAAATGTCCGACAGGTAGCGTAACAAGTTTTAAATATAATTTAAAATCGTTTCTCATGGACAACTCCCTACAGCCCATGGACGAATTTTTACTTGAAAATTGGTAGCCAGTAATTAAAAAAATTACGTGTAGTTGCATCAGTAAGAGTAATAATAATAATGTGATCGTTAATGTTAATGCTAATAATGTATACATATCTTGTAAACTGAGTCGTTCTACATAATTTCGCTAAAACGATTGGTCACATAACCTGTAGAACATGTGACTAACTAACTAACCATCACAACGTCATGGGCGTCTGGCGTCCTCATGTCTTACCTCTATGCGGCCGTATCGCGGTGCTGTTTTTCAACAGGACAGTGCTCGCCCCCACATGGCACTTCTCTCTTGAACTTTCTGCGTGATGTTATGGTACCATCGTGACGAACAAGATCCCCAAATCTGTCCCTGATATAACATGTGTGGGACCAAGTTAGATATCGACTCAGCCCACGTGCCAGTATGCAGGAAATAATACATTTTCTTTCAACCCATGAAGTTTCATTACGATTCCTCCTCCCATCCTGGGTGCTTCGCTTGTTTTGCGTCAAGCAGTAGGTTGCGGATTGCGTCAGCGAACTGAGAAAGTCCAGCGAGTAATATGTATGACATGTAATCCTCAATCGATATCCAGACCGGATAAGAAGGTCGGAGGCATTATGTTTTAGCACTACCTCATAAGAAACAGAAAACAAGCAATAAGCGAATAATACAATTAAGGGTTAAATACACAAAAACTGTGGCCTTACATCAAACTGACAAATTAGCTGAAAAGTGATTCAAAGTAAAATATAGTTACGTAGTGCAAGCAGGGCAATAACAACCAATCGCAAGTGCGGAATAAGTGCGTGAAAATTAGTAATATATCACGACGACCTGTAGCTTAATCCTACAGATCGACTGCATGAAATCTTGCTAACATTCCCTGCTAAATCTGAAGTCCATTGTCACTGATATTATCACCAAAATTGTCTTAATTCATTGTACAATTGAAATTACACAATGCAGCAAAATCAACATGGTTGACAGCTATTTATGAACAGATAAATAGCTAAATTTGTATGATTATAAAATATAATCAGTCACAGTAGAGCAACTTGGAAATTCTAAGTCTCCAACAGAATTCAGAGCGTCAGATATTTTGTAAATTCTCAACCCCGACCACCAAGATTTCTAAGACCCAGTGACACAGTCCGAGAATGCCAGCGGCCCTCTTCACAAAAAACTAGAGCTTACCAAAATGACTGTTCAATGACAGACGGCCTCCAGATCAGTCATGTTTGCCTATTTAAGAACTTGATCATGTGACTACTACTTTATTCAATATACTGAATTAGAACACGACTGCAGTTCATGAATATAGCACAAAACGTCAGACTTATAAATATAATAACACACAGTGAACATTCTCAGTCAACTTGTGACCTCATATTATAATATTCAACTATAAACCTTGCAATAATGACTATATTTATGAGAATTATTTGCCATATTCGACGCCGCAGTGTAATTAGTAAAAATAACAATAACTTCACACACATTCTAATCCTACGTCAGTCAAAACATCAATTTTTCACATATAAAGACGTGTAATTGTCTTTAGATAACACAGCTATCAATTGGATCTTAGACTGGGATTTCCATGCTGAAATTAATGAAGTGTGTTCATGGGGAGAAATCGTAGTGTAGTCCCAATATTATAGCATGTGGCCCTCGGCCACGGAATGCTCTCTAAAGAGGAAGAAAACGGAAGCACTGAGGAAATCAGTAGATGTGATGTACATGCACGGAAATCAAATGATTGCATTTTTAGAAAAATTTGATGATTTGTTCAAGAGAAAGATCTTAACAAATTAAGCAAGTCAATAACGTGTTGGTCCACGTCCAGCTATTATGCGAGTAGCTATTCGGCTTACCGTTGACTGATAGAGTTGTTATATGACCTCAGATGCCCTTCTGAGGAATGTCGTGCCAAATTCCGTCCAATTGCAGTGCTAGATCACCAAAATCCCGAGCTGGTCGGAGAGTATTGCCTACAACGCTCCAAACCTTGTCATTAGTGAAGAAATCCGACGACCTTGCCGGTCAAGGCAGGGTTTGGTAAGGACGACAACAAAGAGTCTTGCCTCCTGCGGTCGGGCATTATCTTGCTGCCCTCCATAAGTTTGGAAACGCCATGCTGCGTGTTACAACGGAGCGAGATGGAAATGATCTATGTGAGTTATTGGTTAAAATACGGAATAGCAAGCTCAAATAACGGTTAATAATGACACTACGGTATTGTACACTTAATTATTGGACATATGCATACATACTGGAACATACTAGAATTGCTCCGTTTCATGTACACCGACGTTACCTGTCGAAGCAGTTCTACTAAACACGCCAGGTGGCGCGAGTATACCGCATGGCTACGTAGAGGTACGTTGTTTACATTTCTGTTCAATTGTAGTGCGTTTATATAAAGGTATAATACTCCGCGAAAGTAATCGAAAATGCCCACAAAGTGCCAGATTCCTCATGAATCACCGGTAATGATAATCACTTTGCACCAAGAGGGCAATAGCGTCCGAGATATAGCAAAGAAACTGATGATTTCCATCAGTGTAGTTGTCAAAACCATACACCGCCGTCGAGAAACAGGCTCCTACGGAGATCGTCCTCGCTCAGGAGCACCCAGGAAAATATCTGAACGCCAGAAAAAGGATTTGGTAGTGACCAGTAAACGTAACAGATTGAAAACTGTCCGTGAATTGACTGCTGAAGTAAATGCAACGAAGGATACACCGGTGAGTGAGTCAACAGTGAGTCGACGCCTGGCAGACAACAACATCCGAACTTACGTACCAACAAGAAAACCACTGTTGCGCCCTGTTAACAAATTAGAAAAAGCCTCAGTGGTCTAAGACACACCAACATTGGAGAGTGGGGGCTTGGGAAAGAGTCTTATTCACTGATGAATCCAAGAAGTTCGACATACTTGGAAGTAAACGCCGTCAATTTGTACGCCGTTTACCCTATGAACGCTTGAATCCTCAGTGCGTAATTCCAACTATAAAGCATGGGGGGGGGGGGGGGGGGGGTTTCTGTGATGTATGAGGATCCTTTCGAAGGAATAAAGTCGGAGATTTGATGAAAACAGGTGGAAAATGAACCAAAAGGATTATCATGCCATTCTCCAGCGACATGCTACGACATCTGGTTGGCGTCTGATCGGGAAAAGGGATTGTCTTGCAGCAAGACAACGACCCGAAACATACGTCTTGCTTGTGTCAGAACTATGTGAAGTCTCTAGCGGTTCGTAAAACATTGAAAAACATGGATTGTAACCCAATCGAGCTGCTATGGGATGAAATGGAAGATCCGAAAACGGGAAATCATAAGTGGGTCACAATTATGGGAAGTCCTGCAGCAAGAATGGATATTAATTCCAACTGAAACCGTGGAAAAACTGACGCAGCGCATGCTGAGAGTGTGCGAAGCAGTGATTAAAGCAAAGGGTGGCTGTTCTGAGGAATCGAAAATTTAGTTGTTGCATCTTTGTGTGTATTATTTGAGTTTAATAAACATTTGGAAAACAACAAAATGCATTTTTATGCTGTATTTCCTTTCCATTGTCTAAAATTACTAGGTGTTTCCAAACTTATGGAGGTTAGTGTAAGCCCAGGATGGCTTGTCATAAAGGGCAATAAAACGGCGCGTAAACACTCGTCGGCGTACCGTTGTGCTATAGGAGTGCCGCGGATGATATTCAATGGTGTGACATGAAGTGACACCATGGGTTATCTGCCCTGGTTTTCGGGCCACAGGGCGGGCGACAGTCAGTTTTGCATCGCACCGTTGACCGGGGCGTTTCCAAATACCTCTTTTCTGTTCATCGGGGTTCATTTCGAAGCGGAACTCATCACTGAAGACAATTCTACTCCAGTCGGTGTGCCCAACAACACTGCAAACGTGCTTTTCGGCGTACAGAGTTCAGTGATAATCAGCTCGTGGGCGACCGTGAGCTCAATCTCCTTTCTGTGAGCCACCTGTTAACGGACCTTGTGGCCACTGAAGCACCATTTGGCAGTCGGATCGATGATAATGATGAATCCGGGGCTCTGATTGCCTCCCTGGCGATAGCTCGGTCCTCGCCATCTGTCATCTATCTAGGTCGACCGTTTCCTTCCTGACGCTGTGTTCGGCAATGGTTCACCCATTCCCACCAGAGCGATAATGACATCGCTCCCATTCATATGTCGAGTGATTCGCTGATTACTCCAACCGGCCTCTTTGAGCCCAACTACATGTACTCTCTCTAATGCTGACATCTGCTCATATTGTTGACGCGCCTATGTGCGAGGAGTAGTTACTGTCCAGCTGAATACACGGAATGAAATTCGCAAGGACTTTATGCTCTGGTTTCGACAAGTCCCCTCTTTACTGTACTTGCCAGCTGCGCGGTGAAACGCCCTGCATCGACACACATTCATCAATAGTTGTATGAATATCAGCTTCTGACCAATTTGCATAACTCCTTCGTGGTCCTTTTTTTTTAGAGTGCGTGAGTTGTCACATTGTAAGCTGAATGGGTAATTTTGTTGTATTGTAGCATAACACATTGTGTTTCCACAGATGTGAAGTTGTTCGCATTGGTCAAGTGAAACATGTCAAACTTAAGAAAACTTACATGGGACTTGTGCTGCTCTACAGTGTTATTTTGAAGTGGATCTCTTAATTTTTCCGTGAAAATTTAAATTTTTACTGAGACGGATGAAGCATTACTTCATATACGTAAAATTTTACGTATAATTTTACATAAATACGTAAAATTCACCAACAGCTGCAGGTGGTTTGTGCAACTCTTTTCGAACTGAGTTTGTTGGCATAGTTATATATAAGGGGACTGCAGTTGTAAACGAACCCACGTACAGGTTGTTATAGCGGCCAAGTGTAGGCCTATAGTGCTGCTTCAACATTTAATCTCTTTATCAAACGGACATGAGATAAGACGCTGAGAAAATTGAAGAACACGCTAATAGAAGCGTCTTGCCAAGCTAGAAGTCTCCGGATCATATCATCCTATGTAAGATTCCACTGACACAGACGACTGCTTCCTCCTGCGATCCATAATTACCTGAAGCACACAAACGCACTTCATCAACGAAAGGATAACGTTCTACGAGTCGGGGCGTGGAATGTCAGAAGCTTGAACGTGGTAGGGAAACTAGAAAATCTGAAAAGGGAAATGCAAAGGCTCAATCTAGATATAGTAGGGGTCAGTGAAGTGAAGTGGAAGGAAGACAAGGATTTCTGGTCAGAGGAGTATCGGGTAATATCAACAGCAGCAGAAAATGGTATAACAGGTGTAGGATTCGTTATGAATAGGAAGGTAGGGCAGAGGGTGTGTTACTGTGAACAGTTCAGTGACCGGGTTGTTCTAATCAGAATCGACAGCAGACCAACACCGACATCGATAGTTCAGGTACACATGCCGACGTCGCAAGCTGAAGATGAACAGCTAGAGAAAGTGTATGAGGATATTGAAAGGTTAATGCAGTATGTAAAGGGGGACGAAAATCTAATAGTCATGGGCGACTGGAATGCAGTTGTAGGGGAAGGAGTAGAAGAAAAGGTTACAGGAGAATATGGGCTTGGGACAAGAAATGAAAGAGGAGAAAGACTAATTGAGTTCTGTAACAAGTTTCAGCTAGTAATAGCGAATACCCTGTTCAAGAATCACAAGAGGAGGAGGTATACTTGTAAAAGGCCTGGATATACGGGAAGATTTCAATTAGATTACATCATGGTCAGACAGAGATTCCGAAATCAGATACTGGATTGTAAGGCGTACCCAGGAGCAGATATAGACTCAGATCACAATATAGTAGTGATGAAGAGTAGGCTGAAGTTCAAGACATTAGTCAGGAAGAATCAATAAGCAAAAAAGTGGGATACGAAAGTACTAAGGAATGACGAGATACGTTTGAAGCTCTCTAACGCTATAGATACAGCAATAAGGAATAGCGCAGTAGGCAGTACAGTTGAAGAGGAATGGACATCTCTAAAATGGGCCATCACAGAAGTTGGGAAGGAAAACATAGGTACAAAGAAGGTAGCTGCGGAGAAACCATGGGTAACAGAAGAAATACTTCAGTTGATTGATGAAAGGAGGAAGTACAAACATGTTCCGGGAAAATCAGGAATACAGAAATACAAGTCGCTGAGGAATGAAATAAATACGAAGTGCAGGGAAGCTAAGACGAAATGGCTGCAGGAAAAATGTGAAGACATCGAAAAAGATATGACTGTCGGAAGGACAGACTCAGCATACAGGAAAGTCAAAACAACCATTGGTGACATTAAAAGCAACGGTGGTAACATTAAGAGCGCAACGGGAATTCCACTATTAAATGCAGAGGAGAGAGCAGATATGTGGAAAGAATACATTGAAAGCCTCTATGAGGGTGAAGATTTGTCTGATGTGACAGAAGAAGAAACAGGAGTCGATTTAGAAGAGATAGGGGATCCAGTATTAGAATCGGAATTTAAAAGAGCTTTGGAGGACTTACGGTCAAATAAGGCAGAAGGGATAGATAACATTCCATCAGAATTTCTAAAATCATTGGGGGAAGTGGCAACAAAACGACTATTCACGTTGGTGTGTAGAATATATGAGTCTGGCGACATACCATCTGACTTTCGGAAAAGCATCATCCACACAATTCCGAAGACGGCAAGAGCTGACAAGTACGAGAATTATCGCACAAAATCAGGACACTTTCATAGGATTTGTCGACCTGGAAAAAGCGTTCGACAATATAAAATGGTGCAAGCTGTTCGAGATTCTGAAAAAAGTAGGGGTAAGCTATACGGAGAGACGGGTCATATACAATATGTACAACAACCAAGAGGGAATAATAAGAGTGGACCATCAAGAACAAAGTGCTCGTATTAAGAAGGGTGTAAGACAAGGCTGCAGCCTTTCGCCCCTACTCCTCAATCTGTACATCGAGGAAGCAATGATGGAAATAAAAGAAAGGTTAAGGAGTGGAATTAAAATACAAGGTGAAAGGATATCAATGATACGATTCGCTGATGACATTGCTATCCTGAGTGAAAGTGAAGAAGAATTAAATGATCTGCGGAACGGAATGAACAGTCTAATGAGTACACAGTATGGTTTGAGAGTAAATCGGAGAAAGACGAAGGTAATGAGAAGTAGTAGAAATGAGAACAGCGAGAAACTTAGCATCAGGATTCATGGTCACGAAGTCAATGAAGTTAAGCAATTCTGCTACCTAGGCAGTAAAATAACCAATGACGGACGGAGCAAGGAGGACATCAAAAGCAGACTCGCTATGGCAAAAAAGGCATTTCTGGGCAAGAGAAGTCTACTAATATCAAATACCGGCCTTAATTTGAGGAAGAAATTTCTGAGGATGTACGTCTGTTGTACAGCATTGTATGGTAGTGAAACATGGACTGTGGGAGAACCGGAAGAGAAGAGAATCGAAGCATTTCAGATGTGGTGCTATAGACGAAAGTTGAAAATTAGGTGGACTGATAAGGTAAGGAATGAGGAGGTTCTACGCAGAGTCGGAGAGGAAAGGAATATGTGGAATACACTGATAAGGAGAAGGGACAGAATGATAGGACATCTGCTAAGACATGAGGGAATGACTTCCATGGTTTAGAGGGAGCTGTAGAGGACAAAAACTGTAGAGGAAGACAGAGATTGGAATACGTCAAGCAAATAATTGAGGACGTAGGTTGCAAGTGCTACTCTGAGATGAAGAGGTTAGCACATGAAAGGAATTCGTGGCCGGCCGCATCAAACCAGTCAGTAGACTGATGACCAAAAAAAAAAAAAATTGAACTGTTGAACTGCGATATGTCTGCCATCAGGGTTTCTTAAAGTCCGCCATCTTTGGCACTCCCGGCATGTCTCCTTCATCGACACAGTGTCATCATGGAGTTCCCAGCCACGTGGCCGATGGACCCCAGCTAACGTTCGGCACAATGTGGCCGCCGACGAGCCGCGGCGCACCGAGAGGCCCCCCAGCGCGGGTACGCCTACTCCGAACATAGTACATTTCCAGGGTGTCACAACTCGGTCGTTACCTCACACGGTGAAACGTCACTGTCTCTCCCTTTCATATACTAATGTGACAAAAAACCGTGGGATTCCTCCAAATATCGTGTGGTGCCTCTATTTTCCAAGCTGACGTAGCACGGACTCAACAAGTCATTGGAAGTCCTCTGCAGAAACATTGCGCATGTTGCTTCTATAGCCGTCCATAATTGCGAAAGTGCAGCCAGTGCAGGGTTTTGTGCACGACTTGACACCTCCATTATGTCGCATAAATGTCCGACGGGATTCATGTCGGGCGACCTGGTGGCCAAATCATTCGCTCGAATTGTCCAGAATGTTCTGACTTTGTGCGCTGCCGTCCCTAAAAACTCTATTATTGTCTGGGTACATGAAATTCTTTAACGGCTGTCAATGGTCTCCAGGTAGCCGAACACAACCATCTGCAGTCTATTCCACATAAACACAGCCGTTTATGGGTCCACCGCCACCTTGCACAGTGCCTTGTTGACAACCTCTCTCCATGGCTTCGTCGCATCTGCGGCACACTCTAACCCTACCATCAGCTCTTACCAACTGAAAGGGAGTCTTATCTGACCAGGCCACGGTTTTCCATTCGTCTAGGGTCCAGGAGAGCCCAGGGTACGTGCTGCAGGTGAAGTCGTGCTGTCAGCAACGCATTCGCCCTCGTCGTCTGCAACCGTAGCACATTAACGCCATATTTCACCGCACTGTCCAAAAGGATGCTTTCGCCCTACGTCCCACACTGATTTCTGCGATTAATTCACGTAGTGTCGCTTGTCTGTTAGCACTGACAACTCTTAGCAAACACCGCTGCTCTCGGTCGTTAAGTGAAGTCCGTCGCTCACTTCGTTGTTCGTGGTGAAATGTAGTGCTTGAAATTTGGTATTCTTGACTAACTCTTGACAATGTAGATCTCGGAATATTTCCGAAATGGAATGTCCCTTGCGTCTAGATCCAACTGCCGTTCCGCTTTCGAAGTCTGTTTATTTCTGTCGGGAGTCCTTAATCACGTCGTAAACCTTTTGAAATTTATCATTCGAGTACAAAGGCAGCTCCGACAATGCACTGCCCTTTTACACCTTCAGTACGCAATACTACCGCCATATGTATAGGTGCATATCGCTGTCCCATGACTTCAGTCACCTCGGTGCACAGGTTGGTGAAATATGTCACCTGTGGGTCCTGTCAGTGGCACGGTATAGCGGTACCAAGCTAAATTCTTGCTTTGGTGGGGCTGCACTAGCACCTCCTGGAAGGAGGATGGGAGTGTTACGACGTGTTTTTATTTCATTTGATTTCCATTATGCCTTAGTCGATGTGCGACTGCAGTTGGATGCATGTGTGGCTTGTTGAGGATTAACGCAATATGGTGGCAGAGGAGGGGAAAGTTCAGTATGGGGGGAGACGACGGTTTGGTTTATCAAATGCTGACAAAATCTCCCAAGCCCGAAATCGTGACAGAGATGTGGTTTCCATAACGGACACAGCAAAACACTGAACCTGAAAGAATCACAGACGTGTTTTAATTTTAAGGGAAGTTTTGGTTTTCCGCATTCTTAAGGGTGGCGGAGTGACCTGAACTGCGAGAGTGGTTCTGAGGCTGTGAAGAGCGAGTGCGTGCTGACGCAGCCGCTGGCTCGACGTTTGACTGCTGGCAGTAAGTGGTCTGAAGCTACTGTGGGACATCTTCTCATGTCGCTGGCAGGACCTACTTCAGGTCATGGTACGTCGTGTTTCTGGTATATTAGTTTTTGCTTACTTGATTCAATCAAATGAGGGAGACGTTTGGGGCCGTTCTTACGTCTCATAATGACTTTGGATTCAACCAAAATACCACCAGTAATCCCATTCTCCCTATGTTGTGATTTTCCTCACTCTGTCACCAGCATTTGTAACAGTGATCTGCAGCTAGCAGAGAACCATGTTTCTAACGTGCGCTTGCAGGAATTATTTTTTAAAAATCTAATTCGTGAAGATTTCCTTATATTCCTCTCATCATGACAGTATTTTCGATGTCTTTACAGAGTTACGATGTCTTTACAGAGTTGTTGTGATAGGGGGACCACACCATGCTACGCGTTTTGGTAGTCATTCGTTTTTTGTGAACTTGTATTGGTATTCCAGATGCGTGTTCAGCTAGCAAAATTCGTCTTGACAAATAAGATCATCTGAAACAGATATAACTCTTCCGTCGCTGATGCGAAAGAAAACCATCACTCTCTCCCCAGGTCACATTGCACCACCTGCTTGCTGCAAGCCGTTTCCGTTGCGCGATAGACATTTGTTTATTAATATGTGGGTTAGTATGTGATTACTCATCCTGTTTATCAAGTAACAGGCCAGGGAATTGACGTGATCAGGAATGAAAGGACACTGAGCCAATTGCCAGATTAATTTTAACGTCTGTTTCACCCAGCAGTAATATGTCTTTTAGCCTATAGTTAACGTTTCCTAACAAGATATTTAGTAAAGACATAATAGTTAACTTTCAGCAGGGCACTCAATTCCCGTAAACAATGGGCCGGTGATTTTAGGGTGCGGGTCTGGCACACGATAGGATCATAGATGCGTTCCATAGGTTTCAGATGATGCGAGTTTGATGACCAAGACACTAACGTGAACTATCATCCTCTTCTTACTATTGCGTCACGATTCTGGTTTTTTAACGTGGACAGTTATCACTCCCAGGAAATACATCGACCTTGATAAAATGCAGTTGGTTCGCAATAATGTTCACTTAGCCCACAACTGTAGCGATTACTACCACAGATCGTATGAAAGCACAGGTGGAAGTTCGCCATAGCGTAATTCTTCTCCTATCAACCTTCAATCGTGCCGTGGTGATGTTTCGAGCAGGTGTTTCCCTGGATGGAGGCATATTCAAACGCGACCATCGACCGGGTGTAACAAGAAACGCGATTTATCCGACCAGGCGATAATTTTTCGTTGACCAACTACCCAGCCGGCCCAGGTGGCCGAGCGGTTCTAGGCGCTACAGTCCGGAACCGCGAAACCGCTACGGTCGCAGGTTCGAATCCTGCCTCGGGCATGGATGTGTGTGATGTCCATAGGTAGTTAGGTTTAAGTAGTTCTAAGCTCAAGGGGACTGATGACGTCAGAAGTTAAGTCCCATAGTGCTCAGAGCCATTTGAACCCACTGCCCAGTGCCTACGGTCCCGTGCCCACGACAGTTATAATTGACGATGTTGTTGGGTCAACACGGAAACATGCAGAAATCATCTGCTGCAGAGCCTCGTATTCAGCATCGTGCACTGAGGTGTGCTCCGAAACACGTGTACCTCCACCAGGATTGTACTCTATCGTCAGATCTACTACATTTAGGCTCATATCGTGTTTTATAGAGTGGGCGAACATCCAACATGCACGTTCTGTGATGCGCGTGGACGTGTAGCACCCGGTTGCCTAATAGTGGTTCACCGTGCTTCAACCATGTTCCATGGATTCTGACGACAGCAGCACGGGAATAGACGACTGGCACCTACTTCGCCATTTACGAGATGCTCTCTCCCAAGCGAAGGGACATAACACACTGAAATTTGCCCAAACCACTTCTGTTAGTGAAAGTAGACATTTTTAACCCGTATCTTCGCTGTAATGATTCCTTATGTGTCTCTGCTCGTTTTCTTATACTTTTTTAACGCGTCATATGACCCCAACACTACCTCGCAACATTCAGTCTCGCTGTGGGCAATGGCCCATTAGTGTATGTGGAGGTACGCTCCGGTGTTTCCTGAGAGGTACTGAACGCATCGCTATATCGTCAGATAGATACCAGACATGCCTTCCATTACAATGCTGTTATATACAAGCCCGTGCTGCTTTCTTAGAAGGTACGTGTCGATAATTAGTCGACTGTTGATTACTGTCCACTTTAAAATGTACAGTTCTCTTTGCAAGTCTCTTCTGTAACATACACAAAGCGATGACAGATAAATGTAGGAAAATTTTTCGTTCAAGTGTCTCCTTTATCTAGCATTCACCAACATTCTATTTTCAAACTTTGCAGTTTTACTATTACATGACCATATTCATGACTAAACCTTCATACTCTTGACTGAGCATAATGACAGTGTTGCTAGTATCTCATTGTAATACTGACTAGGTCCGGCGGTTAAACGTTGCTTTCGTCAGCTGTGCGGAGAACAGAAAAAACTGGACGAACATAGGACAATAGATACGCAAGAAAACTAAGAATTTGATGCGGTATTCTCAACCGCTGGATGAATCTACTAAGGTTTTGAGTACGTCACAACATCTCGTGTCAATTTAAACTACCAGATGAGGGAAAATTTTGTACTCTTTTGCAACAAGCGTGGAGCAACAACTCAAAAATATAGTTTCACGTAAGTATAAAAAATTTTGCAAGACTATAACCTTCAATAGAACCAGCTTCAAATTGTTGATGCTGATGGAGGAAAAAACATGACTGAAGTGAGGGCCTGGTGGTGCAGGTCAGGACTCAAGAGGAAGATTTGCACTTTCCTGGCGCTCTGTTCACACACTGCATAATACATTATCAAGCAGCCTGTGGGAAATATTTAGATATTTCTTGTGTACTGAAACCAGTCGTTTCTGCTGTGAACTACGTTCGGGGATATGCATCCAATCACTGTCTGTTCCGGGCTTTTCTTGAAGAAAAGATTATGAATTTTGTGACTCGGTTTATCACATAGCTGTGCAGTAGCTCAGCTGCGGTAAAGTCCTGACTCGTGATCAAACTCCAAAACGATATAATATCTTTCTCACTGAAAAAGATAGAGCTGATTCCACAGCTGTCAGATGCTACCTTCCTGTGTTAATAGTCATTTACAGTCGACATCACGTTTCACCTGAATGAACTGAACTTGAAACATCAGGGAAGGGATAACCTCGTCTGTGATCTCCGCAGAATTATCGAAGGATTTCAGAAAAAGCTGCCATTATTTGAAGCACAGCTGGAAGGAGACAACTTTTCTCATTTTCTCTGTTTCAGAGAGTTATGTGTCCCCGAACATGCCAATCTTGATTTTCAGAATAAAATTTTTTGTGACTTGAGAAGTATTTTTTAAGATATTTTCAGACATTGACAGAACTGAGAGCGACGATACGCCATTTGAATTAAATTGGAAGTCAATCATTTGCAAGCAAATCCTTGTCTAAAGGGAAAGACAGGGAAGGAGCTTACTGAATTTTACCTCTGCTTAGCCGGCCGGAGTGGCCGAGCCGTTCTAGGCGCTACAGTCTGGAACCGCTCGACCGCTACGGTCGCAGGTTCGAATCCTGCCTCGGGCATGGATGTGTGTGATGTCCTTAGGTTAGTTAGGTTTAAGTAGTTCTAAGTTCTAGGGGACTGATGACCTCAGCAGTTAAGTCCCATAGTGCTCAGAGCCATTTGACCCATTTTTACCTCTGCTTACCTGGTATTGAGTTTCCGAAACGCAAGAGATTTTCCGCTGGTATGGGATAAGTGTCTGGAATAACTTACGTCTGTGAGCAAACATTTTGAATTAGTGATGAATGCGAAGTCAGCTAATCGAATTGGATAGTCTGATGAATATTTCAAAGCAATTCTCTTGACTGGAGGCAATAATTTCAAACCAAACACTGATGGTATCGTGAAGGCCAAACGTCAGTTTCACAAACCTCAGTAACGTTTTCTGCTGGTTAGTATGTGGGATTCGGATATGTGCACACCAGGTCTGACGGAAGTACCTTTTTACTGACGGCGACTTGATAACATTTTAAGTACGTGAATACGTTGGTTGCCTTTATTGTTTGTGCGTTGAATTCCACCCACCCACGACTAACACGGAATGCTCAAGTCCGTTTTTCGTGTTTTTTCCCAGAGTTTTCGTCCTGGTTTGCAAGTATTGATCAGAATGATGCTGCCCGCGTTCTTCATTTTGTCAGTTTTCTGTCCCACCGTGTTGGTTTGGGTCTGTGCTCTAAATGATGCTATGGATGATTGTGGAAGCGAAAAGAAGGGGAATGGTGCAACGTAATGACAAGACACAATTTGTTCCTCTGAGAGGAAGCTTTCCAGCAGGGGAGCTTAACGCTATATGCAACGAATGCACCACGCATGTCACAGTTCCTTGACCCATGCAACTTTTCAAAGAGGTTTGGAATCTTACCCAGGACGCTGGATATCATTCCTCACCTCTTTGCTGGCTAAGCACTGTCTCGACTATTACGGCTGGCTACCGTCATGTCGAGTGCCACAGAGTTAAAGAGTTCAGCTACTGTGACGGCTACCAGCAGTGATAAAAGAAACTCACAAGCCGGAGTCAGGCTACCAGGAAGCCTCCACAACTCGTAAAAATAACCACCTTGCGAAAATGTGTTTATAGCGCCCTTGCGAACAAACGTTGTGAAACGTTTTATAGCAGCTCTTCAAACATTTCGCATCTGCCTCGGGTGCATATTTAGCGGGAGCAGTAGCTTTGACTTGTCAGGTCACACAGGACCAGTTCTTGTCGTAAGCTACTCAGAGGCTAGCCGCACCTGCGCCTTACCCGAGACCACATAATTGAGTTAATATTTCTCCCAGTTCATGTTCCCGCTGAAATGCAGCGTCGTTGACCACCGACTCAACCTTGAAATGGCGCAGGGCGACTCTGCGGCCGAGAGAGATCGCCCTCCGAGACTGGTTTAGTGGCCGAGCTGGAAATCATGCGCGGTTGTTAGGCGGCCGGCGCGGCTCGTAAAACCCGCGAGTTTGTGCCGCCCTAAACGTCAACCCGGCGCTGGACAGCCGGGCGCGCGCTCCACCACCGCCAAAAGGCCGCTGACGGACCGCGCCGCATACCTCAACAGCTGCTCCGTGCTCTGCCCCCGCCGTGCCAGCCTCAGAAGCCTGCACATAAGTACGTCACAGTGCAACAGGTGCTGTCGGCTTTGCGGTATCGCCACGTTTATTTTAAGCCCACAGGACAAAACGTTTGTGCCCCCCCGGAAGACATCACGCTAATGCCGTCGAACACCAATTTTATCTTTGGCGAGGGATAGGTACCACAAGTTTGTTCAGGTAAGTCATATAATGCTGACGCCACTCATTGGTGATTGGATCTGTAACACCTCCGTTTTTTTTTTCATCCCGACCTGATCTAATCGAATAGCAGCCCAATATTTATTATTAACATGACCGTGAACCTAATGGGGCTGGTAATCGGAATTGACTGCTACGGAAGTTGTTACTTTCCAGTTCGTCCTGTTCAATACTATAGTACTGAATGTATGGTAATAAGGAACACCAACATAGTTTTACTAATTACGAACTTATATCTTATATTCTTCTCAAAACACAAATAGGAGACAGCCGATGCCTTCGTCATACATATCCAATTACGACTAATCTCAGCACAGGCTTTCTTCTTCTTCTTTTTTTTTTTATTTGGCCTTTGAGTGTGTACTCAATTTAGCCATCGGCAACACATAGTGACTATGTAGACATAATTGAATAAACAAATACATAAATGCATATTTACAAGAATAAAAAGCTTAACTGTTACAGTTTTGTACATAATGTTTTAAAAATTGAATTGAATTGAATTGGAAAATAACTAAAAGTGTCTTGGCTTACAATTCACACCAATTCTGATATATCTTCATCAGCAAGACATATTTATAATTTACGCACACCATTAAAACTTACAGATTGTGACCAGTACTCTTGATGAAGTTAACTATCACTTTATATAGACGAACTTTAGTACACAAAAGAGAAGAAGCTGATTGAGGACGATGGTAGCCCATACTCAGCAGTGTCTTCAGAAAGACCAACCGTTCAAGGTGAAATTTGGGGCACATAAATAAGATGTGGTTGACATCAGCTTCGGACTCAGGATCACACTCACATGCTGGTGAACTGTAAACGTTGATCCGATGTAGATGTTGTGGGAAAGAGGCACGATTGAAGCGGAGTCTTACGATGGCAGAAATCGTGGGTCGGTCCAGATGTGTTCATTTGCCATTATCGTCACGTGCTAATCCGTCACTGCATCCAACACTGCAATCCGAGGTTAGGCTGGCGTGGTACACGCGAAACTAAATATCTGCACTACTAACGTCACTGATCACTTTTATAAAGATACTTCATCACTTTCCCGGTAATTATTTATTATTTAGGGGTCTAACCACTGCGATGGTGACACCCTTATCGGTTAAAAAACCCTGTATTCCAGTAATGGCCTCCACACACGCACAATTCCCGCCAACCACTCTGGCGCATCTCGACACTCGCTCTCGCAACACGTCACAGTCGATTGTTCTCCCTATCGACCTGTGCCTACACCCCTACGCTCCTACACCCCTTACAGATCCCACAAAACTGCCAATTTCTACACCTGCATCCATACGTCTCAAACGTATGTGAAGTTCGTGGCAGACGGTACTTCCCATTGTTGGAGTTATTAATGCTTTTTCCAGTTCCATTCGAGTATGGAGGGCGGAAGAAACATTTTTCAGAGTCCTCTTTGAGTGCTGTAATTGGTCTAGTTCTTTTCTCACGGTGCATACGGTACGATACGTATGGTACATGAAATGCATTGGCAGTTGCGAATAAAGCCAACCATCAACTGCGTAGTGGTATTTTTATTTATTTAATCGTGTCAGAAACACACACTATTTCTTACAACTTATACAAAATGTTCCAAGACATGGTAACATAAGCATTACAATTACAATCAAATGCGGCGTGACCAGCATGCAGCAACTTCGGATACTTCCTTGTGTAAGTGTACTGTCATATCGCTGGTTTAGTTGTGGAGTATCTTTGCCGGCAGCCGCGTCTGTAGAGAGTCGAGTGCGGGACACGGTACTGTTACGTTGTGTAGTTTGTAGATCTTCATATGAGAGGTTTTTTTTTTTAGTATTCAGGTTTAAGTGTTGCTACAAGTGCCGTCACAGTAAAGTGATGAAATATGGAAATGATTCAGAGGAAAGTGCGTCAAAAAGCAATGAAAAAATGAGCAGTGCCATCGATAATGTATTTGTGTATCCTCTCGTTGCGTGTCGCAGAGCATCAACCATCCGCACCGTGTTCGGTCTCCCAGAATGAACTGATGTGAATCAGTAAAAATTAGTTACCATGAAAGAGTGCAGTCAAGTGCCAGTGTCTTGTAGCGAGCGTGAGGACGTGCGTTCGACCATCGCGTTTCCGCATGATCAACAATCAGCCGCGCCGCGACGGTTACGCGCGCGCACGTACAAGTGAGAACTGAAAAATTAACTTTACGAACTGTGTTATATCATTACTAGTGACAAGGAGGACTATTACCAGGTATCTGTATGTGTGACGAGCGTAAGAACTTTCGTTCGATCATTCGGCTTCCGCATCATCAACGATCACCCGCGTCGCGTCGTTTACGCGTACGCTCGTCCAAATGATATTTTGTGGACTGTTAATCACCCATTAATTGGGACAACACTTCTGAATTAGAATGTAAACAGTGTAGCCTGCGATTTTCCTTCTACCGTCTCAATATAGTTGTTCATACCAGACGTCGAACAGTGTTGTGTTTTAACGTTGAGTGGCTCCCCTTATTCGCTTGCATATTTCGATAAATAATTTCAGGCAAGCCAGCAGCAGTGTGGAGCAGAACAGTACGACCGCCGCGGGATTACCAGGTACGTGGTGTGGACAATGCGCACGGTCAAGAAAAGCAACAGTCCGAAACGAGTAGTCAGTTTAAGGGTCCCCCACCCCTATTCGTACTCCCGAACGTGTCACACTTGGTGGCATCGATGACATCCTGTGCCGTGCATGACGTTGGCCATAGGCTGCAGACAAGAAGCTGACTCATTATCTGTTCTTCACCACATTCATATGCCGTGGAGTCGCATGCAAATCCCCACTTCTTCAAGTTGGTCTTCTTTCTTTCAAATCCAGAACGCAGCCTGTTGAGGGTCTTCGATATTGACCAGCATTCTTCGTGAACTGATGGGAGGTTTTCGGTCGGGATCGTGCACCCTGCAAGATGGCTGGATGTGGAACGCCATGAGTTGAATGGAGTAAGCTTTTCCTTGAACCTTAGTACTGCTGGCTGATACCCCGTCAGATTCGATGCCTTAGACTTTCCCAGTCTGGATGCACATTCACGACTGATGCCTAAAGGTGGGATGCGCGCTAGACAATGAACTTTATCAAGTGGTGTAGAATCTCAAACATGCCGTAATGAGTCTGCAGGTTTGGTTCAAATGGCTCTGAGCACTATGGGACTTAAGATCTGATGTCATCAGTCCCCTATAACTTAGAACAACTTAAACCTAACTATCCCAAGGACATCACACACATCCATGCCCGAGGCAGGATTCGAACCTGCGACCGTAGCGGTCACGTGGTTCCAGACTAAAGTGCCTAGAACCACTCGGCCACACCGGCCGGCGGTCTGCAGGTTTCATTCAAGGCGATATCCGCTTGTTTAGCATGACTAGATCTGCACCACACAGGGAAAGCATATTCTGTAGCTGAATAACAAAGAACTACAGCAGAAGTTCTTAAGATGCGAGGATGCGTCCCCCAGGTTGTCCCCGACAATATCCGGAGAATGTTGTTCCTTGCAGATACCTTCCATTTGGCGTTCAAGCAATGTATTCTGTAGGTAAGTGCTCGATCAACTGTTACTCCAAGATATTTGGGGGTGAAGCAGTGTTCTAATTGCTTACCTTCCCAGAACACCTGTAATTTCCTTGCTGCACGTCTGTTTCTAAAATGGAACGCACAGGTCTGTGTAACGGAATGATGACATAGAAAATTTGTGCTGGGCCGGGACTCGAACGCGGATTTTCAGCTTACAGCGGACCATCGTTTTACCTCTAAGCTCTCAGAGCCCTCTTCGCAGCCAGACCCAAACTTCCACACACGTCAACCCCGTGTCTACAAGCTGCATTCGTGTCCATTACGTACAGGGTGACAGTTATTGAAGTATATGGGAAAAAAACTACGACGTGCATGCACTTTATTCAACATTGTGAGGCTTGTATATTTCGATTGTCTATTGTCAAACTACAATTTATGAAAGAGAATAAATTTCAAAGGGAAGATTTCATTTTGTTATTATCAAGCAAGAGACAGAAATCCTAACGAAAGGTTTCATAGGTTATTGAAGAAGGGAAGGTTGCGTAACAAAAGAGATATAGAGGAGACGGTTATTGCGTAACAACAGAGATATAGAAGAGACGGGAAGGTTTCAACCTGTAAACGTCACTACACGTATTCGTATTTAGGTTACGACATGTCTCATATGCCTGCCATCATGGGCGATGATATGGTGCAGACGAGTAGCGAAATTGTGCATGACCCGCTGAAGTTCGAAACATCTGATGCTGCGATGACCTCCTGAATGGCTGTTGTCAGCTCAGCAATGGTTTTGGGGTTATTGCTGTACACCTTGCCTTTGATATAGCCCCACGAAAAGGAGAAGCATGTGTTTAGATCCGGAGAATAAGGCAGCCAGTTGAGGCCCTTGCCAGTGGCCCCTGGATTCCCCAGAGTCATAAAGCAGTTTCCAAAGTGCTCCTCCAGGATATCGAACACTCTCCTGCTTCGATGGGGTCGAGCTCCGTCCAGCATATGACGCACATCTTGTCGAAATCAGTGTCATTTTAGTTAATAGAGATGAAATCATCTTGCAAAACCTTCACGTACCGTTCGGCAGTCACCTTACCGCTAATATCGCACCGATTATTGCGTGACT
This sequence comes from Schistocerca piceifrons, assembly GCF_021461385.2. Classification (NCBI taxonomy): domain Eukaryota; kingdom Metazoa; phylum Arthropoda; class Insecta; order Orthoptera; family Acrididae; genus Schistocerca; species Schistocerca piceifrons. The sequence continues at coordinate 528,076,717 of NC_060144.1, read as the reverse complement.
GGTCATAGCACACCACAGAGTCACCAACTGAGTGTGAAGAGACTACTCGATCGCGAAATGTGGGATCTCAGTCCCTCAAAAGCGGTAATTTTCCTTAGTGGCAAACTCGTCCAAATTAAAGTGGACTTAGTCGCTAAATTAAACCGTAATGCGCATACTAATTCCCATCATGCTCGGCGGCCAACCGTGCAGTTTTAACGTCCTAACCCAAACCTTTCAGACGTTATGACGATTTCATTTCATATAGTTCAATAATTGTCACTCTGTAAATACCCGTACAGGGAAGAATTTTGATTAAAAATCTTCGCCTGCGTTGTTCAGAATTACGAAGCAACGTTCCTTCGGACATGCATGCACGTCCGAAGGAATATTCCAATGTACCTCTGAACAACACAGCCTCTGCAATATAAATACATCATAAAAAGTTGTGCATCACCTCAGTTCCGAGAGTTCCGAAACCTTAACAGAAAATTGAAATAGAGATCAACATAAACATCATTTCCCCCCTTTTTATTGTCCATGAAAACCACACATTGCTTGTTGTGCCACCATACAGCGAGAACTTCAGATTTTGTGGTCCAGATTGCTGTGACACCGATACCTCTAATACCCAATAGCATGTCCTCTTGCATTGATGCATGCCTGTATTAACCGTAGTACACTATTCAAAAGTTCATCAAGGCACTGTTGGTCCAGATTGTCCCTCACTTCAACGGCGATTCGGCGTAGATACCTCAGAATGTTTGGTGGGTCACATCGTCCATAAACAGCCCTTTTCAATCTATCCCAGGCATGTTCGATAGGGTTCGTCTCTGGAGAACACGCTCGGCACTCTAGTCGAGCGCTGTCGTCATCCTGAAGGAAGTCATTCACAAGATGTGCACTATGGGGGCGCGAATTTTCGTCCACGAAGACGAATGCCTGCCAACATGCTGCCGATATGGTTGCACTATCAGTCGGAGCGTGGCATTTGAGTATCGTCCAGCTGTTACAGCGGCTTTCATAACCACCAACGGCGTACGTCGGCCCCACATAATGCCACCCCAAAGGAGCAGCGAACGTCCACCTTGTTGCACTTGCCGGACAGTGTGTCTAAGGCGTTCAGCATGACCGGGTTGCCTCCAAACACAGCTCCGACTATTGTCTGCTTGTAGGCATATGCGACACTCATCGGTGACGAGAACGTGAAACCAGTCCTCAGCGGTCCATTCGGCACGTTGTTGGGCCCATCTGTACCGCGCTGTGTGGTGTAGTGGTTGCAAAGTTGGACCTCGCCATGGACGTCGGGAGTGAAGAAGCGCATTATGCAGCCTATTGCGCACAGTTTCAGTCGTAACACGACGCCCTGTGGGTGCACGAAAAGCATTATTCAGCATGGTGGCGCTGCTGTCAGTGTTCCACCGAGCCATAGTCCGTAGGTAGCGGTCATCCACTGCAGTAGTAGCCCTTGGGCGGCCTGAGTGACAGTTCATGTCTCTATGTATCTCATCCATGTCCGAACAACATCGCTTTGGTTCACTCCACGACGCCTGGACACTTCCCTTGTTGAGGGCCCTTCCTGGCACAAAGTAACAATGCGGACGCGATCGAACCGCGGTATTGACCGTCTAGGCATGGTTGAACTGCAGACAACACGAGACATGTACCTCCTTCCGGCTGTCAGACCCTCTCCGTCTAATAGGCGCTGCTCATGCATTGTTGTTTACAACTTTGGACGGGTTTAGTGATATCTCTGAACACTGCATGGGACTGTGTCTGTGATGCAATATCCACAGTCAATGTCTATCTTCAGGAGTTCTGGGAACCGGGGAGAACAAAATTTTTTTTTGATGTTTGTAGTATCGATACGTAAGGGGCAGTAATATATTCCTTGATTCGGTACTTAGAACTGGTTCTTGAAACTAAATAAATCGGCTTCATCACAATACTATGAATTTATCTTCAACCATCAGCTGATTCAGTTCCTTCAGCGTCTCCGGGACTTTCTCCCATGTGTCAAGGACACCGGTGACCATTCATGTTGCCCTTCTCTACACACATTCTTAGTGCTGTTTTTAGTGTGACACACGCTTGAGCAATATTCTACGATGGGTCGCACGGGTCTTTTGTAAGCAATCTCCTTTGACTGCATTTCCGTCGTACAGGTGGCCAATCATCGACGCAACCACTTTCGAGACGTGTGGCCTTCCGGCTAGGCCAACTGCAGTACCAGCGGTATGGGCAACATGAGGTCCGCAGTAAATACACAAGGTGTTCGGAATTCCCAGTTACAAAGTACTTGGAGTTGTAGATGGTAGTGAGAACATGATGTCTTGAATGGGAACCCATTTTCGGAAACGTACCGTTCCATTCTACGACAGTTTCAATTCAGATGTTCAACTTTTCCACATGTGCCTGAGGAACTGAATTATAAGTGACGCAGTACAGTTATTAGTTAACAATTATAAAGGAAACATAACGAAAGATCAATTTATCACTTAAGCACATTTGTTTGTATTAATACTTAAACATTATGTGTTTACATTATTCAAAATGTTCAAATGTGTGTGAAATCTTATGGGATCTAATTGCTGAGGTCATCAGTCCCTAAGCTTACACACTACTTAACCTAAATTATCCTAAGGACAAACACACACCCATGCCCGAGGGAGGACTCGAAACTCCGCCGGGACCAGCCGTTACATTATTCCAAAACAAAAAGAACCCAGCAAACTGTACATACAGAACACTACTGATACATTACATCAGCGGCGACCACCAACGTTGTTACAGGTATTGTACCTACGAGGCATGTCTTGGTGTCTCTTCAGTTTCTAGCGCAGCGGCCAGAACTCGTGCCAGCAGATTTCCGCCTGTCTCCCAGCAAAGCAGACGTTAAGTGACGTCAGGTGACTGACGTAGTACACATCATTTTGTCTACCCTACGGGCATATCAGGACAAACAACTCTGAGACTTTTCCTTTCCCTCAGCAGAAGTGGATGCTTAGATGGATTCCTATTCAAAATATTATGTACTCACTCCCCTCTACAAGTCCTAGAAGTCTGTAACGTGAATTTCCAAACACGCTGTGGTATGGTTTGTGGCCTACATTATTTCTTAGATACGTAACATAAACACCAAAAAGAAAATTACTGTCATATTGAGCAAGGATATGCTGGAAATACCTCTCTTCGTCTGTCAAGCATTTCTGATACCTGCTTAGGAAATTGCTCATTACACACTACTGCTCCCTGTTAGAAATGGCAGCAATTTCTCGACGAACGTTAGTTTTAAGTTTATCTAAATTTTGTGTAACTGATTGGCACACTTGCCGTTTTAATGCCCCCCCCCCCTCCCCACAGATAAAAATCGGAGAGGGTTAAATCGGAGAATGGGGACGCCATATGTTGCTATTTATAACTTTATCTTGAAACACGTCATGAGAAGCAGCCTGTATGTGCCGCGTCAGAGTCCTGATGAGAGATCGTGAAAGCTCGTTATCTCTCATTTAATTGGTCAAAGAGGCCGAAAAATGTTTTTCACATAAGTCTGAAAGTTAATTGCTTCCTGGAAAAAAAGGCCTACTATTCTCTCACACAAGACAACACAGGAGACTGCTATTTTTTGACAATGCAGCGGCTCCTCTTGTATTATTTTAGGCTTTTCAGAACTTAAATAATTGTTATTTTGTGAATTAACACATCCACTTAGTTGTAACCACGATTCGTCCGAATAGAAACTTAGATGAGAGTCAATTTCTCTGTCGTGCAGCTTATTCGAAATCTATTCACAAAACCGCAAACTTTTTGCAGGGTCACCGGGTTTAAGTTCTTGCGCTGCAGTTATTTTATAGGGCTGTAGCTTCAGCGACTTTGTAGTCATTTGAACCGAGTCATACAAAATTCCCCTTTTCGAGGAAAGACATCGAACGGATTTTCTAGAAGAGCTTCCCAGAACATACTCATTGTTATGCAGGGTTTATTCTGTGAGTCCTGTAAACGACTGTCTCTGTTTCCAGTCAAGCTCCCTTCCCATGTTACGATATTTATTTATCAACCGATGAATCGTACGTCGGTTAGGAACTCAAATATCAGGAAATTCCACTTGACATAATCGCCTTACTGCATGCTTTGATTCTGTAAACATGTATAAATCATACATGAATACCTTTTAGCGAATCGAATGCTTGTATTTCGCCATTTCACGTGAAACCTTTCACTGAATATGCTGTATTGTCGCGTAACAAACATGTGCTACCCGCGCAAGATTTCTACTCCCCGCCAGCGCCGCCGTCCACTGGCCGCCGAGGGGTAACAAAAGCCCTGTCAGGAAGTTGCTTTAAGGACTGATTACTCTGTATAACACCAGTGAAGCGAAGTCTGCCACCTGCTTTATCTACTACTGAGCCAATATTATCGTTCCATTTCATATTCTTACTCCCAAGTGTTTGTATGAGCTGACCGCTTCCACTGTGGGTATATAGATTGCTGAGAAATTTTCTATAGTTGATTTAATGGGCCAATCACGGTTGTAATGGTACAGATATCGATACCATTACGATGCACGAATCTTACTCTTACCCCTCTCTGCTGGACACAAGATCACAGGTGGTGTGGGAATGCGCCGTCAGCTAGGGACTCAAATGAGAGAGCAGCGCCTTCAGAAAGGGCTCGTAAGTACTTAGTCTGCGAAATCGTCTCACGAAGTGGACAATTTCGAGTCAGGACGCTGTTCCCGTTGGCGGGAATATGTGTGCGACTCACTTATTTCATTCCAGAATGACATTTTTACTCTGCAGCGGAGTGCACGCTGATATGAAACTTCCTGGCAGATTAAAACTGTGTGCCGGACCGAAACTCGGGACTCGGGCCTTTCGCGGGCAAGTGCTCCACCAATTGAGCTACCCAAGCACGACTCACGCCCCATCTCACAGCTTCACTTCTGCCAGTACCTCGTCTCCTACCTTCCAAACTTTACAGAAGCTTTCCTGCGAAGGAGATTTGGAAGGTAGGAGACGAGGTACAGGCAGAAGTGAAGCTGTGAGACGGGGCGTGAGTCGTACTTGGGTAGCTCAGTTGGTAGAGCACTTGCCCGCGAAAGGCAAAGGTCCCGAGTTCGAGTTTCGGTCCGGCACACTTTTAATCTGCCAGGAAGTTTCACTTATTTTATTGTTAATCTGGTGCAATATGAAACAGTATGCTTTTCTTTAGTGCGACCTAATAGATATTAATATGGTAATGGCTACCTCTGCTAAAAATTATGAATATTGTGAGTGTTCATGCAAGCTGAGTGGACTTTAGATCGAGATACGGTTATTTTACATGAACTTATGTCGTATTAAACATTGTTATTCATAAACTGTTTAATTCCTAGATCCCTTTTCATCACACTACGTTTATTTTGTTACTTACACTGAACAATGACAGCACATGTCAGATAGGCACGTGATTACGGAAGTTATTACAGTGATACATGTGCCTTGGGATTAAGTTATCCAACAACGCTTTTTGTAAATAGTCGGATGACGTATCAGTGCGACGGATAATAAAAGTGAAGCAAATGAACAGTTTAAAGCCATTTTGTCAAAATTTGGCACCTTGAGAGTCGTGACTGTAGTTCAAAGTTCATAGAAATCGTGAAAAAGACTCCGGCCATCTTACATGGTGCAATAGGATGACCTGAGTATTCGACAGATGAACGTATGCATCCTGTCCTGTAAGACAGCACCCACGGTGCACTAATCATGAGGACGTAAGAGAAAGGACAACACTGGCCACCGAGAACGCTGAAATTAACATACTAAATCCTGTTCGTGGCAACGTGAGTGATGGAGCCGAAGTCATAGCACGAACACCACAGGTCCACCTTCGACCTGAACTACATCCTCCACACACTGATGCCTGAGTATCTAATGATGTAAGTCGACATTCTCGACGACTTGCAGTCGTCGATGTTCTCGAGGATTTGCATTATTTTAAAAGAGGCAAAATCGCAACTCGTTGGACCACCCTATACGCCGCGAGTTAGCTACTGTCCAGTTTCGGGCAATGAAGTCGTGCAGTTTTACGTCTCAATTGAGGATACCGTCCATAGCGACGTACGCGTCACCAAAAGTCGATTGCGTAGAGTCCCATTCGCAATACTTGCCAGAAAACTGGATGGTACAAAGTTGTTTTTACTCGTGGGTGTAATGAGACTACGTCCATAGCGGGCGGGTCACATTTGTTCGGCTATCAGGAAACTGGTACCCGAAACTGACTATAAAAATGGTTGACGAACTGCGCGTCGGGAGATGTACGGTAAATGTTGTCTGGATGGGAGCAAAAAAACAGTGATATCTCAAGGAAGCGTGCACTCCAGTGACCGTCTTCTTTTTGCCTCACCAGTCTACTGACTGCTTTTATGCGGCCCGCCCTCTGCTGTCCCAACCTCTTCATTTTAGAGTAGCTTTTGCACCCTATGTCCTTAATTTTTTGTTGGTTATATCCCTCTCTCTCCCTCCCTCTCTCTCCCTCCCTCTCTCTCCCTCCCTCTCTCTCCCTCCCACAGCTTCTTTTACTACCACTGAAGTTATTCACTGATGTCCCTTCTTCCTGTGTGTTCTCTCTATGGTCCTTGTCTCATCGATTCTGTGGTGACCCTACACATTTCTTCTCTTATTAGTTGTATTCCTCAACGTCCTCATGTAGCACCACATCTTAAATGCTTACATTCTCTTCTTTTCCAGTTTTCCCACAATTCGTGATTCGCTTTCACACAATACCGTGTTCCACAGGTATATTTCCAGAAACGTATTCCTCAGACTAACGGCTGTGATTGATGCTAATGCACTTATTTTGGCCCGGAATTCACTCTTTGCCTGTGCTGACCTGCTTTTTACGTCGTCAATGCGTCACAAGTTATGTATAATTTTGCTTCCAAAGTAACGTACCCTCAGTCCACATACTGTACTGATTACATCATCTATTCCTTTCAGCAGTTTCTGAAAAATGGCTCTGAGCACTATGGGACTTAACATCTGTGGTCATCAGTCCCCTAGAACTTAGAACTACTTAAACCTGCCCGAGGCAGGATTCGAACCTGCGACCGTAGCGGTCACGCGGTTCCAGACTGAAGCGCCTAGAACCGCACGACCACACTGGCCGGCTCAGCAGTTTCTGTAGTTTATCTTTAGTGATGACAGTAACGTCATCAGTGATATACTACTAGAATCTTTCCAGCCGCAATTTTAATCCTGATCCTGAATTTTTCTTTTATTTCTACCACTGCTCCTTCGATGTATATGTATGGTACCGCAAGAGCTCGAAAACCATTAATGTGCGCATTACCTAACTAATCTGCAGATTAACTGATTGGCTTCGTTAACGTTATGAATCAAAAATTTTCCATATTTTACCTAGGTAATGTTTACATTAACGACTTCAGCATCGCTAAAGCTCAAAAATTTCTTTGCCTCACTTCCCTTCTCTACTCCTTCCCTCTCTCCCTCCATTTATAGTTCAGTTTTGCCAGCAGCTTTCGTCAGCGGTTGTTTTTGTTTCTCATAATTTGCATTGGCTGCCAGTTCGTGGATTTGTGTCGTATTTCTTAAAGCAAATAAATGTAGCTGCTAGTATGCCAACAAGCACCTAATTAGTGAATGAAATAAACAAAAGATTCTCCGCAAACCTCTTTAACGAAGACTCAATACATAGTAGTTTTTTAATGACAAAACGAAAATATGATACCATAACTGAAGCGAACAGCAGTTTCCAAAAAGAAAGAACCATCTCGAGATTATCGAATAATAAAAAAGTATTATGCGTGGAATGCAAAAGTTAGTCAGAAACCCATTTAACCGTTGTCCGATGGGCGAGAAAGTGTGAAAAAGTTTTCCATACGAAGAGTTGTTTGATATATTGCATGCTACTCATTTGTCAGTAGACCACGAAGGAAGAGACTGGACGATCAAACAATTAAACACACTTCATAAAGACAGAACCAAAGCCAAATAAAAATATATTTAACTTTACGTGTATCTTGTCAACAAAACAAAAACTGCAGACAAAGGCAATATTATAAAGCTGATTATATCATCGCATTTCAATAGCAGATACCAGGTGGAACTTATCGATTACCAGTCTCGACCAGATGAATGTTTATGTTTCCTCTCGTATACCACCATCACTAAACAAAATTTGTTGTATTGAAGCCGTTCACATCAGAACGGGGAGATGAGGTAGCCTCCAACTTGCTTGATATATTTCACATTTTTGTCGCTTCAGATATTTTGCTTTCCAAAAACGAACACGAATTTTCTAATGAAATGTGAGAACGTGTAACACAGTTGTGGCCATAAATATCGAAAGAGCGAATCACGACACTGAAAACATGTTCATTACTTGGATGCCTGATAGACAAACTAACAAGTGGATTGAGGGTGTTCGATTTGCACAATTTATGAAGAAACGTACTTCTCATTCTGCAACTGAAACAAGTTCATACGAAGCTATTTTCGGTTGGCCCATAACAGTGGGATTATCTCCTTCTTTTATACCACAATGTGATTCTGTGTTTCTAACAGTCTTGTACAGTCCGTACATCATACCTTTGAATTATTAGATAATTTCGAGATGGTTCTTTCTTCTTACAAACTGTTATTCGCATTACATCTTCAGTTATTGAACCATACTTTCGTTCTTTCATTAAAAATTACTGTGTATACTTAATGTCATTGCATAAATACTGAAGAAGACCTTGCGAAGTTAGAAGATTTTTCAAGAGACCGTGATTATGGGATCTGATTCATATATTACTCAAGAGGACATTCTGTTCTCCCTCACTTCTACAGAATCACCTAGA